>NC_136829.1:10149420-11486920 GCF_951394365.1 Tetrao urogallus | reverse complement strand
TTACATGAACAGAATTGTTTAGGGGATGCGTTTTTTTAAGTGAGGAGAAAGGCAATTGTTTTGAATAGAGTTGAGTTGCACAAGTATGGAGTGTGTATGTGTCTTAATGTCTCAGTATTGCCTTTGTTAGTCTCTTTATTAGTCCATGCAGTTTGGTGGCCTGGTAAACGCAAGTCTTATTTTTAACAGCTTTTTTTTTTTTTTTTTTTTTTTAATTACAAAACCATAAAGCTTTAATGCTTGCTATTTAATAAGTTACTGTGTTTTCTTCTGTCTCTCTAATTTAGCGGCCATAATTTGCAGTTAATTGAACCATTCCAACCTAATGCTTACCCATATTTCCTAGTTTTGTTTTATTTATTTATTTGAACTTCTTGTTTTTATGATTGAGGACTTTCACTTCTGTCTCATTCATCTGTTTGGAAACTTCTGACCTTACAGCCAAAATTTTACTCATTCTACTCAGTATTCGTTGTGATGCTGAAGTGTAAGATACCTGCAAATGTAAACACTACCACTTTTATTAATAAAAGCAAATACAGTGTTTTAGGGCACATTTGCATCACTGTAGTTGAGGTTGTGTCAGTATTTCCATTATCAAGGGTCTATATCTTGGCACTAAATTGCCCTAAGCTAAATCTTTGCCATACAAGGCTACTGCTCTAGCATGATTCGGTGGGTTGGTTTTTAAGCAGTCTCCAACACAAACTCTTGTTTCTGTTTTAAGTTATTCAACTGTTCCGTTGGATGGGGGTTGGTTTAAAAAAAAAAAAAAAATACTGGTTCAAGATTGTTTTTGGCACTTCTGTAACTCAGAAATGGTTTTGATTTAAAAACATAACCTTTGGCAAGCCAGTAACCTACAATATGGTCTGATCACTTTGGGTATTTTGTAAAAAATAATAATAAATTGTAGAGATGTTGTGGTTTCAAAATCAGCTACTGTCCATTTGCAGTAACTTATTTCAATGCAAGAACTTTTAGCAATCTGTACATCAGTACCCACTCAGCAGCCACTGTGATGCAGCAGGTTAGTGATATCTCCTGAAGGTTCTTAATAATGTGGAGAGATAAATTGACTGCAGACTTATAAAGCAAACAAAAACATTCAGCAGCTTCTGAAAGCATCTCAAACTGGAGCTGTGTGAGTTGTTGGAAGCAGACTTTGATGCAAAAGCAGGACGGCGCATTGGGGCAGTTGCCAGATAGGAGCCCTGGGGCCTATCTTCGTTTGTCTGAGAAGTATTTTGAATCACAGCACTGAGGATAGGATTTAACCTAGAGAATGCCATTAGCTTTGGAGGAGCTGAAGCTAATTCTGTTTCAGTGTGTTGCACGCAATTGATACCGGCAGCATAATTTGCTTTTCCCAGTAAATCTATGCACAGGAATATTAACAACCATGCTTTAAAGTCCGAGCACCTTGTAATTAGTTGTGGCACAGCGCTCCTGTAAGTGATTGGGATGTTTTGTATTGTATTCCATTTTCAGGTGTCAAAAATGATGTACCAGGAAAAACAAAAGTTATAAATATGATTGTGGAGGAAATTGACCGCAGATGAGGAGATAGAACCCGTGCAGTCAGATACCATGCAGTGCCTTGGTGATCCCAGTACAGCTTGGGATTGGTGCTTCACAGTGTCCAAGATGAATAACGACGATGTTGCAGCTGTACAGTGATGTAAGCAAATTCTCTTCTTTCCCCCCAGCCAATCTCATGGGCTGTGTGTGTTCCTAACGGTGCCAGCACTTACAACACCTCTTCTGTGGAACTCAGTGATAGAATTCCCACTAACCACAAGCAGCAGCATCAGGGCTGCAGACTGCTGTCAGTGGAAACTGGAGCAGATCCTCATACCTAAAAAAAAAGGATAGTTTGTGTAACAATAAAAGTACTTACGAGCAAACGTCTGTTTGCAGTCCAAGAGAAGAAGTGAACCCTTCTCCTGCAGCTTGACGATTTCAAAAACTTGTCCACTGGGAAGAATTCTTTCTGAAGAACTTTGAAGTATCTTTGGAAATAAAATAAGCTGCAGAATGGGTTCTGAAGCTCTGCTGGTGAAAGCCTTTCACTGAGAAATCTGCTGACTGACGGGACGGATTCACAGAGGGGACGTGTTCTAATGCTGGTCGTAACCAGTGAGCTCAGTACTGTGAGCAGATGTGTTTTGGTGACTGGATAGAAGTGCTTCGGGTATTTCTGTATTGCAGTGACAGCTGAAATTCCAGCCCTTAGTACTGCCCATTAATTGTTTGCAGTTCTCATGTTATCAGAGGTTGAAGCTGTTTTTTACCCTGACTGTTTCTGTGCTGAGCTGAGCAAAGTGGGTGTAGTTTAATGCACATTTCTGCTGGGGAGAGCAGCTTGGTGAGGCGCTATGATCATTTCTCACTGCATTAAACACATAAAGATGGTAAGGTTTTTTAAAAATAAATTCTGAGTTCTATGAACCTGGCATGGTTCTGAGCAGAAACAGGGAGCTCTTCTGTAGGTTAACAGCACAAACAAGTGCTTATGGATACCTGTGCAACAAGGGTACCTGACCAAGCCCCTAATTTTTATTTCACAGAAAATGTTAAAGTAGGAACAACAGCTTTTCCCTTTTTTTTTTTTTTTTTTTTTTTCCTCTTGGGAATTCTGCCTCAGAAAGCTTTTAATGACAAGAAAAAATAAAGGCTTTAGGCATGGTCCTCAGCCCAGAGGGAACGGTAAAACTTGGAAGGAGAAGATGGGTGCTGGCTCCAGGATGCTTTTATGTAACATAACGTGCTGCCCGTGGTTGAGGTCCCACTAAATGAATGGGAACGAATTAAAATGTGAATGTTTCTCTTCACTTTAACTCACCCAGTTGTGATATTAAATCAGAGGGTAATGCTTTTGTTCATAATCAATTACTAGTCCAGTTTGGATGAAGAACAGGCTTAACCCAGAAGTAGTAAGGTCAGGACTTCCCTCCATGCCATCATTCTGGTGTGCAAACTAGGTAACATTTTAAGTTGTGAATTTTATGTGCATTATTAGCAGTGAAGAATAGTGTTTCTGTTTGTAGCTTTCCCTGTATTTGACATGAATTTGGAATGTTATCATTCTTACAACCTAAATGCTGGGGTGCCAGCAGAGATCATGCAGAGAAAAGAACTGCTGTGTAAGGGTTCTGGATCCCCTCATCAGGTGTGTGAATGGCAGGCTGCTTGGAGAGGGGCTCTGTTCCACTTCACATCTGGTATTTTATTGGTATTCTCATGGCAGTATCAGGAGAGGAGTGCTGTGTTAAAACCAAATGTGTGTCCATATAAAACTTGGAGGTATTAATGAAAGATGTTTTGTACTGACCTAGAGCACAGCATGTCTTTCCTGAAGTGTGTGTGATGATTCACATGTATCTCAGTAGTTTTAATTTTTGCTCACTTTTTACTTGTAGGCATAACATCCAAAATGAAGGTTTGGATGCTAACCTTGAGGTCTGTTTCCCACAGCTTTGCCAGCAGTGCTGGGCTACAAAGGTCCATCTGAAGGCCCAGTGCTGCTGCAGGCAGTGGCTGTTGTCATCTATCTGTGACTTAAAACTGGCGAGCCTGCAACCAATGGTTCTGTCCAACAGGGCACAAGAGTGCTCCCTTTGGATGCAGGGTGTCCCCAAGTAAGGAATGACAGAACGTGCACTTAGGGAACTGGGGGGAGCTGCAGTAGGTGCAGTTTAACGTGTCCATTGACCGGTACGCAAGTGAACAGTGGAACATGCTTTTGAACAGGAAAACATTTCCACTGTTGGCTTATCTTGAAAAGTACTCAGAGCACTGTAAAACTGCTCTCAAGCAGCCCTTGGGATATAAAGAGCTCTAATTTTTAAGCTGAAATTTGAAGGGTATTAGAATGATGTTATGTCTTCAACTTAGCTACCGTGTTCTGTCTCTGGATGCTTCTCTCTTACAGAACAGTTTTGTACTGTTCAGTTCCTGGAATAGCCCTGCTACCAGTGAGTCTCAAGGTCATGCTTGAAGTATCATGCTGCAGACAAAACTCACTGGCCTGACTTGATGCTGCTCTACTTTCCTCCTGAATGGGAAAGTTAATGCCTTATCTCATGTTAACTGTATTGTCTGATTTGCAGAGGGCTAATGCAAAATGCAAGTTCTTTTAGCACCAATCTGTAGGGGGCAAGGAGCAGAGAGAATGAGCATACAGAGAATTCCAGGATGGGTATTTTAAAAAATTGTGGCTATAAGGCAAACGTTTTTGTTGGAGGTCAGCCCTTCAGTCTGGGATATCTCTCTTGTTCCAGGCAGGAAACCAAATGAAATTTGGTGATTTCATACCTGTACCACATGAAGCACTTTAGGTTAGAAATCTCAAAGCCGTTCAGCAATTTGCTCAAAAGACCAGGAACAAAATTGGATAAACGGGTGGGTTCTAAACATCGCCATTAGGTACTTGGTGCACCTGTCAATCCTTCAGAGGAGCAGTTCCCATCCCCACCCCCCAAAAAAGGGTTTCCCCCATTCCTTCACCCACATCTCCCAGTTCCCTCCATGGCCGCAGTGCCGCACTGAGCGCTTATCCAGCTCAGACATCGGCGCTCCGTGCCCCACCGGACCCTCGCTCCTTGAGAACAGCAGCTGAAGGATTTTTCACACAGGAGCCACGGTCAGATGTGTGCTGGGTGGGAAATGCGCTGCGTTTTGCGTGCAGGACAACAAAAGCTGCCGGGGACACCTGGGCTAGCCTGAGTGCTGTTTCTTCTTTGTATGCTGTGGTGGACAGAAATGAGAGAAACACAGATGAGAGCGCACAGTCCAAACCAAGGGCCACTTGTTCCACTGAAGCTCTCAGACTGATTTTCATTATTTCCGAAGCCGTTCTCTCCGCTCCGGCTCTGCCTGCCGCCCGTCGATCCGCAGCACTCCGCCGCTCTCCCGCTCGTGTGGGCGCTGCGTTCCCGCGTGCCGCAGTCCCGCTCTCGGCCCGTTCTCCAGCTGACGGCCCACGCCTCGTCCCGCGGCCCCGACACGGCGACCTCCGCCCTGCAACGAACCGCAACGAACCGCAACGAACCGCTCCGAGCCCCGGCGCCGCCTCTCGGCCCCGCCCCGCAGCCCGGCCCGCCATTCCGCGTCGCTCCGCCCAGGGGCGGCCCGCGGCCTGGTTCCGGCTGTCGTCGCGGTTCTTTGGCCGCGGAGCCATGGAGGATGCGGATTACTTCGAGGGCGGCGCGGCGGAGTGGGGCAACGAAGCGGACGGAGGAGCGGTGAGCGCTGAGGGCGCGGGGCGGCCCGGCGGCGGGCATGAGGCGGCTGGGCGGGCGGAGCCTCGGTGCGGGCCGGGGGGCTCGGAGGGGCGTCGAAAGGAAGGGAACGGCAGCGAGGTGGGCTGGGTTGGTGCCTGCTGTGTTACAGCGTGTCTCTGGGGAACGGGTCGTGTGCTGCGGTGCTGCGTGTGAGCAAAAACGGCCTGCCTATGGAAATAGAGGGGGGGCACCAGAAATAGCGGAGGTGGCTGACGTGTTGTGTTTGCAACCAGCAAGATGATGAGGATGGGGAGGGAGAAGATGATGCTGAAGTCCAGCAGGAGTGCCTGAAGAAGTTTTCAACCCCTGACTACATCATGGAGCCGTCGATATTTAACACGCTGAAAAGGTGAGCGCAGCTCCCTGTGCGGTGCTGCTGTTTTATATGGAAATGTGAGTATTTTGCTTTTTTTTTTTTTTCCCTTTAAACGTAATTTTCTAGCAGCTCTTCTCTGATCTTTCCATCAGGTATTTCCAAGCAGGAGGTTCTCCAGAGAACGTGATCCAACTTCTGTCTGAAAACTACACGGCAGTGGCACAGACGGTGAACCTGCTGGCAGAGTGGCTCATTCAGACAGGTGCAGTGGGTGATGCTCTGTAACTGGGGTCTGTAGGCTGGCTTGCACCGAAAGAATGTGAATTGGTGGTAAACCCGAGACTGGATCGTGTTCCTGTTGTTGTCCTGTACACCACTAAATTCTTCATTACGTGAAAAATATCTTCAGGATGAGCATTACCATTCCTTCCCATCCTCGTGTAACTTCTCAGTGCTGCACCATCCTGGTAATTCCTTTTGTGTTTAGGGTATTTTCGTGTAACACCCAGTAACGACTGTGTGATTACTGGCATTGCTGTTATCCTGATTGCTGAAGCGAGAGAAGATGGATGGTGTAACCTGCTTGTGTTCCTCAGTGCAGACTGCATTTAGGAAAAATGAATGAGAATTTCTGAATCTGGACTTGTGTAACTTGTGGCTTGATAGTAGAGCTGATGGCTCTTTTCCCATCTTTTGCCTAACGATAAATTACTACTAAATTGTTGAGTGCTTCCTGTTCCCATAACAGAATGTTATTGGAAAATGTAAGAGGCTTAGTTGATTGCATCGACTAAGTTTTTTCTTTCCCCCTTCTCTACAGGTGTTGAGCCAGTGCAAGTTCAGGAGACCGTAGAAAACCACTTAAAGAGCTTACTGATCAAGCACTTTGACCCTCGGAAAGCAGATTCCATCTTTACAGAGGAAGGAGAGGTATGGATGAAAGCTGTGTCGTCATCTTTACATAAGTATCCACTTGTGCCTGGGCAGAAGTCTTTGTGTGGGTGGTGGGTAAAGGTGTCTCCCAAGCTCTTTAGTTAAGAAATAACCACGTTTGGAAAACCATCTGTATTTCAATGGACTCCTGAGAGGTTTTGATAATTTAGGAAACTTATAGGGATATGATAAAGTCCTTTATAGCAACTCATTGGATTCTTAAAAGTAAAATGCTTACTTTAACAATCTTCACAGGTTGAAATTCTTATCGTTTCTGTTGCTTTAATCTTTTCAGACTCCAGCTTGGCTTGAGCAAATGATAGCACATACAACATGGAGAGATCTCTTCTACAAGTTGGCAGAAGCCCATCCAGACTGCTTAATGCTTAATTTTACTGTGAAGGTAATTCACTGAAGTGCAATATGTAAGAATATCCTTAACAGATTTATTGTTCTGGCATCAAATGTGGGCTGTAGTGTTACCTGTAACTCATCTGTGTTCCTGTTGATGCTGCTTATTAAAATGTGGAAGAAATTGCCCTGCAAGTTGTGAATGTCATTTTCTAATTTGATGTTCTGCTTTTGGAGGTTTTTTTGCTCTGCCTGGGGTTTGAAAATTCTGCATCACCTGTTTTCTAAGCAACGTTTTTATATTTACTGGGTTGTAAATTTGCTTTCAGGTAAACCTTTGCTCTGATTTAACAGTGAAACTTTAGTATGCTGCTTAAGAGAAAAACAGCAAGCCTGTCTGTTTCCCTTACTTATTTTCTTTGCTTTTGTGCCATAACAACAGATTTATTTTGTATGTACTGGGAAATACTTGTTTGCAGGGTTTTTTCCCTACCTCTCCTGGACTTTTGCAGATGGCATATATGTGTGTGCATAAAGCCCTGTTACTGGTAATTGTATTTATTACATATGTACAGATCTGTATTTATGAGTACACAATACACCAGTTCTGATCTTGCCTTATGGATGTTGTTGGCACACACAAAGTAAAAGCACGAAATCTCATGTCAGAAGATGGTCTCACCTTATAGGAAGGTATTGTACCTTATGGAAGGTATAATTCCTGTATAATATACCTTATGGAAGGTATAATTCGTGTAGTTTCCTATGCAAACCACAAATATCTATCAATTTGTGCTTTAATGGAACACTTCAGCTTCTTATGTCTCTGAGATAGGGAATGGAAATATTAGAATGTATCTACTTCAGAACAAAGCATGATGGTTTACTTTTTTTTTGTGTGGTCTAAGTAATGAACATGAAGTGCAATAAATGTATGCAGGTGAAAATCTCATATTCTGTGTGTTCTAGACTTGCTGGGATATCTGAAATATTAAGTAATACATGTCTGCTGTGACTTTTTGTTGTTGTTTTGTTACAGCTTATATCTGACGCCGGTTATCAAGGAGAAATAACCAGTGTTTCAACAGCCTGTCAGCAACTGGAGGTGTTTTCCAGAGTTCTGCGTACATCTCTGGCAACAATTTTAGATGGAGGGGAAGAAAACCTTGAAAAGAACCTCCCAGAGTTTGCTGTAAGTCCTTTATTCCTTTTTATGTTTCAAAAAGTAGTTTTTGTTCCTTTCCAATTAGGATGTACAGATCTTTGTGGGATTGTAGGATATCTTGGCATCAAATGAAGTCATGCAGAATCTTACAAAGAACAGTTATATATGAATTCAAAAATAAAAATTGCTTTGGAACGTTTTGGGCTAGGTGTGTGACGTTTCCTATGTTTATCAAATAGATTGTGTAAAGTATGTAGGTCACTCTGAAAGTAACTCCTCTTATTTATTTCCATGGGAACTACCACAGGTACAAAAAGCACAACGACACAATTTGTTAGTGCAAATTCTCAGCCACAAAACACCAATTTTCAGTGCAGCTACCACCTTTAGCTGTGCATTTTTTGCCAGCAGTGACCCAGAGCTGCATGCTGCGCTCCTACAGAGCAGCACCAGCAGAGGTGGTCACTGTCAGCACTGCTGAAAGGCACCACCCACCACATCACTGTGCTCACAGCCCCTGTGTGGTCTCCATAAACATTCAGCAAGCATTGATGAACGCCAGTGGTTGCAGATTTTCCCACACCAAGAGTTCATGGGCACACTTTGCTCCTTACGCACTCCCATGTCAGATGCTGTTCTGTCAGTCTGCCCCTGTGCTGCCATCCATCACACAGCAACAGCATATTTCAGGACCTTGGTGGGAAGGTTCAACCTCACTGCCATGGCACCAACATCTGCCCCTGAGGTGGTGGGCCGACATCATACAGCCACAGAATCATAGGGGTTGGAAGGGACCTCCAGAGATGATGGAGTCCAGCCCCCCTGCCAAAGCAGGTTCCCTACACCAGGTCGCACTGGGGGCATTACTTTCGGAACAGCCCTCATAAAAGCAGTACTGTCTTCTTTTACATTAATGCAAGATCTCGAGGTCAGCCTAATCAGTTCCTTGGCTAATCAAAAGAATTGTTTTATCCTCCATGTCAGTGTGAAAGTTTCTAACTAAATTAACATAGCACGTGTTCTTGAATGTGAGATGGTGTGATGACTTAGATGGTTTCTATTTGGCTTACTTTTTAAATAGTACTGAAGGTTAGCAGGCTAGAATTTCCTCTGGCATCTAACAAATACAAGTTTTCAATGTAACCATGTCTTCTTGTATCAGTGCACAGCAGTAGACAGCTTTTCTGCACTTCCTTCTTGGCCATCGATTGCTTCCCCTTCTCCCTTTTCATTTGAGGAGATTTTGGTGAAAGCCTTGCTATTAAGGCAGCATAATCATAGAGACATATTTCTTGTCTGATAACGTTTTTGATGTGTGTGTTCACAGAAGATGGTGTGCCACGGAGAGCACACGTACCTTTTTGCTCAATCTATGATGTCCATATTGGCTCAAGAAGAGCAGGGAGGGTCTGCTGTCAGGCGGATCGCTCAGGAGGTTCAGCGATATGCTCATGAGAAGTAAGTGCCTGTTGTGTCCATTAGTCCAATATGAGTCACCACGATTTGTAGAACTGCTTCTTTTAGTCATTCACACTTACCTTAGGCCAGCAAAAGGAGAATTCTTAGCTTTTTATTCACGCTGTGGTAGAGTGAAATCACTTGGAATAGAGCACTTTTTTTCTGTAGACTTAAAATCCATAGAATGAGAGACGTTTCACATCAAGTACTGGGAGACCTGAAATGGAGTCATCAGCTCTTGGTGTCCTATTAAAAATAATCATTTTTGTTATCTGATGCACGTTTTAGAATCAAACATGGGAAATACAGGCCCGTTTCTGTAATCAGACACAGTAAAGGATGCGTTGCATCAGATGTGCTCTGTTGTTGAAGCTACAGCCAAGATGTCTAAATGAAAAAAATCAGCTGCTTTGTATGTTTGTGTTGCTCACCTAGAGGCCACGATGCCAGTCAGATCACTTTAGCACTGGGTACTGCAGCCTCCTACCCTCGTGCCTGCCAGGCTCTCGGTGCAATGCTGTCCAAAGGAGCTCTGAATCCAGCAGATATTACTGTCTTGTTCAAAATGTTTACCAGCATGGACCCACCTCCAGTAGAACTGGTCAGTAGCTGTCTCTTCATAACATCTGTAAACTTCTTCTATTACAGTAGCACACAAAATTCTGAGGTCTTGTTGTGCTAAATGTATCAGCACAGAACAGAAGTTACACTCTGGCTCATCCCTCTACCATTTTAAGTGATGTCAAAATGTGGGACTACTCTTTATACTGTATTTTGCATTGGCTCCTTGCATGGTTGTTTTTGTTTTGTTTTTATTTTTAATTATTTCAAGCTGTCTTTTTACATAGAATAAATTAATTTTTGAAACTTCCTGATAGGCTGGAGATAAGGAATTAAATTCCTTCCTTAGAACAAATGAACGACAAAAATCAGCTTTGCAGTTAGTTATGAGCAGTCCTAAATGGCGTGTTTCAGGTTTCTTGCTCCTTGTTCTCACATGAGTTCTGGTAATAAATGATGGTGTTTGGATACTTGAATAATAGTGTGCTTTCTGCAGTGTTTGTAACCTCCTGCTCTTTAGTTTGCTTTTTTTGAGTGTGGTTGTCAAAACTTCAGATCTCTTCAGAAAACCATCTGACTTCCTCTTGAGGAGGAATATTTTTATGTCTTGTTCTCTGGAAGGCGTATCAGATAAAAAATGTACTTTTTTCATAATTCTCAGACTCTGATGAACTGTTCATTTTCTTCAGATCCGAGTGCCTGCCTTTCTGGACCTCTTCATGCAGTCACTGTTTAAACCAGGTGCTAAGATCAACCAGGACCACAAGCATAAATACATTCACATACTGGCATATGCAGCCAGTGTAGTGGAGATGTGGAAAAAGGTAAAGTTCAGTCCTGGTCACGATGTGTTCTTTTCACCCTGCAGTCTAACTGTGCTGAATAAATGCATGGTCATTAACTTGGTCACTTCAAAATGGCTTGGTTTCTTTATTTTAATGAGAAATATTTCAGGATTCATAGGCAAGTTTTTAGAACAAAAATTATCAGTGACCTAGGAATTAAATAAATCAAATATCCTTTTATTTCAGCTCAGTGATACTTTTTTCTTCTAAAGCTTGCTTATGAATCCAACTTTTGAGAAATACAAAGTAATCGTAGGGTTATGGCAAGCTACGCTTCCTTTGCTTAAATAACCAGAAACTCCCTGTATGTTTGTGGGCTTTGTATTCAAACTTTGCATTTTTCAGAACAAGAGAGTGAGCATAAACAAGGATGAGCTGAAATCAACTTCAAAAGCCATTGAAACTGTTCACAATCTGTGTTGCAATGAGAACAAAGGAGCATCAGAGTTGGTTGCAGAGCTAAGCACCCTTTATCAGTGCATCAGGTGAGCAGAGAAACCAGTCCTAACTTCTCTTTGTTGGAAGGAAAGTACCATTTTATGACTAATGCTACAGGGAAGTGCCTTTGTGGGCAGCTCTGTAAGAACATCCTTACTTCAGAACAAGTGAGATGTGGTCTGAAAGCAGCTTTCAAGATTAGACACTGGACTTCTTGAAATCCTTCCTTCATGAAGACATAAATTCTGGCTGACTGACAAATTGCCCCTCTTGCATTGCAGAGCATGTTTGGCTCTGCCACTGGAAAAGGATGACAGACTGTTTTGTCTTCCCAATGAAGCCTTCTTAGCAATAGATACGGCTTCTTAACACTGAAATAGCAGATATTGAACAAACTGGAACAAACTTTGAGTGTATGTTAATTATGTTGACTGCTTTTAGCATTTTGTGCTGAGTAGGAAGTATCTTATAGAAAGAATTTTTCTCCAGCCATTTTTTTTTCCTTCTGTTTTGATGGGACTCATCTTGATGTGATGACAACTTTTCAATCAAAGCTTTTCAAATGTTATTAGTTCTGGCCTAAGGTAGACTATGACATTCTAGCAATCATTAGAATGTACTGGAACATCTTCCAGCGGTGGTTGGTTGTTTGGATGGCCCTTTTCTAAAGTGATCTCTTGCTCTGCAGGTTTCCAGTGGTGGCAATGGGTGTATTAAAGTGGGTGGATTGGACAGTGTCAGAGCCCCGGTACTTCCAGCTGCAGACTGATCACACTCCTGTTCATCTGGCATTATTGGATGAGGTACAAATGTACAAATAAGTCCTGTTGAGAGCAAAAGCAATTTTAATCCTTGTAACTAGAACTATATCCAATTCACGGTCAGTAAACATACAAAGATGGATCTGTTTCTCTTCAGTTATTTGGGTTTGTCAGCTCTGTGTAGTGGAATAATTTTTTATAAAAGAATTTTCCTCTGACAGTGAATATGAATGCAAACTTTTCTACCAGGCCCAGCACGTTGGTTTTTAAAGTGCAGTTTAAAGATGAATTTCTCATCTTGTTTGCAGATCAGTACGTGCCATCAGCTGCTTCATCCACAAGTTTTACAGCTTCTTGTCAAACTCTTTGAAACAGAACATTCACAGCTTGACGTAATGGAGCAGGTGATTCTCAGAGGATTCCTTTTTTATGTTCCTTCATATTATATATGCCTGCTTAGAATAAAGTTGTTATCACAGCAGCTTTAAGAGTTTAATTTAGCAATATGATCACGGTTAGCAAGCATCACAGTAGATATTGAATCCATGAAAAAAGCAATGAAAATAGTCCTGTTTTGAGAGTCCTGACCTGTTGGTTTTCTTCCCACCTCCAACCCTTCCCTCCTTATCAGCTGGAACTGAAGAAGACTCTCTTGGATAGAATGGTGCACTTGCTTAGTCGAGGATACGTCCTGCCTGTGGTCAGCTATATCCGCAAATGCCTGGAGAAGTTAGACACAGATATCTCTCTCATCAGATACTTTGTTACAGAGGTCAGCAGCAAAAACTGTTAACATATAGAAATAAGCTTTAATATTTGATGTATATGTCTGGATGGTAGGTCAGCTTGCCTCAAGTTCAGAAATTCTCAATGGGATGAAAGCAGATTCTGAGCAATACACGTCTACTGAATTCTGATTTCTGAAGGTATTAAAGTAATGGGTGGAGTACCACAAGAATATGTAGTTGGTAACTTGTGTGGAGGAAGAAAGGTCTCAAAAGTGCAGCTACTTGAGTGCCTATGAGAAGACTGTGAATTAAATACTGCCTCTACCACTTGTCTACCTGCAAGAATGATCCCGTTCTGTCTGCATTTCAGGTGCTGGATGTGATTGCTCCTCCTTATACCTCAGATTTCGTACAGCTTTTTCTTCCAATCTTGGAGAATGAAAGTATTGCAGGTACTATTAAAACAGAAGGTGAACATGATCCTGTCACTGAGTTTATAGGTAAGTCATGCTTCTTTGTGTATTTGTTACAATTTGTAAACGACTCTTAGGAGGAGGATTGCTAAAATAGGAATGCCTACCAGATATTTTAAGATTATTTTGTTTTTATGGACCTATGTTTAGCAATTTTCCTTTAATTAGGAATCTGAGTAGTAGTGAGGAGCTTAAAGACAAATGCTGTTTCTGAAGAGGTGCTACTGTCTTAGAGAAAATAAAGGAAGGAAGTGGTCTTTCATAGTACACCCATTTCCTGGACTAAAGTGATCTGGTTCTTAAAATCCTAATTAATAACATAATAGAGAAATCCACATGCAAGCAAATAAATCAGAGTAAAGTACTGAACACTTTATTCCATTTCTTCTTTTAAGCTCACTGCAAATCTAACTTTATCGTGATGAACTAAGCAGTGGAAAAGTCAAGAATGCAGAGCACGTGGTCACTGCTCTGACATATTCTCCACCAGTGAGGTTCTGTAACTGGGCAACCCAGCAACAAAAAAAAAAAAGGAAGAAAGGGCTGAAGGGCATTTGATTTGCGTGGTGACCTTAAGCCTTCTGTCAGAGGATTGTTAATGCAATTTGGAAGATGAAACAATACTGAAGGATTCTCTAATGTTAAATAGCATAAATCTGAATATTCTGAAGAGGGCAGCAGGCGGCAGACTTGTCTCAAAGAATGTTCTTTTCAGCTACTTGCAGAACTTGTCTCTGACTCTTTGTGTAATATATATAAAAACCTGAAGAACGGGGCAGGAAGTTCCACTAAAAACATTTTTCAGATGGTTCTCTGATGATTAAATCTTGAATGCTGTCAGCTTTCATCTTGTGAGCCTAAAAAAGGAAAAAATCTGTGTACTTAGTTCTGTGCTGCAGAGAATCCATAACGCCTCTCCCTCGCCTTTGTGTTATATTAGAATTCTAAATATGCTACACACATACTGCAATGAAAAAAACCCACATTTTAGGTAATACAGATGGAGTTGTAGCAATCAGGGTTAGTTTTGTATTAACACCTGAATCTGATGTGAGTGTGGTATCCTTCAGAATCTATTTTTTGTTAAATAGATGCATTAAATGTTACTGGTAAGTTTCATTACCACATCAGAATTCTGTTGCTGTCTGAAAAATAAGTGTGCAAAAACTTTGTTACTGTGATGTGGCTTGGTTTTTTTTAATATTTATCTCTACTCTGTCCTGGTCGATGCTGAACAGTGGGGGATTAGCCCAAGATTTTAATGTATCTTTAAATAAAGGTCTGTTCTTTTCCAGAGACTTCTTACAGTGTATCAGTCCATTCTTTGTTTCTGCTCATCAACCTGATTTCTCCTGTACATGTAAAGTATTTAAAAGGGGCACAAACAAGCCTGGATGTGCCTTACAAGCACATTTGCTTCCTGAGAAACCTGTTTTCTAAAAGACAAAGGTGAAAGTTTTAGGTCCAACTGTTTTATAAATTAAAAAACCAAATCGCTTTGCTCTTTTCTGCTGTCAGCGATTTATGAATGGAAACTCCAGGCTGCCACGACAGCTTGAGACAGAAGCTGGGTGCACAGATTCTTCACCCCTTTCTACAAGGAGTGCATCTTTCCTTTCTTCAGCTCTTGCCTTGCATCGCTGGCAGGTTTTCTAGGCACAGCTTCAAACCTTCCTTTCTGTGCCTATCTTTGAGTAGATATCTAAGCACTTAAGCTTGCATGAGATCTTCTCTTTCATACTATTTGTGTAGAATCATCATACATATTTGGTTCTTGACTTCCTCTTAGTTGAATTAACAGCTGCAGAACAACTTGCCCTACAAAACTTCATTTTAGACTGTAGCCCTGCCTCATGTATCAACTTAGTGATAACAGCAGTTTGTTCCTGCCTCCATTGCAAATTGGCCAGCTGTTCAAACAAACCATACTTCTTCACATTTCTCAGCCTTCAAGCTTATTATCCCTTCCTCTAAACACTTGAATTCTGCATTCACCTGATACTTGATTAGTTAATACTTAACAGTGCTATTGTCAGTACTGCTACACTCCCTTATTCTGCTGAATGAGACTTAACTTACAATAGGCAATGCAGTTTGGCAGAATTAGTCCTTAGTGGCACTGTGAAGTCACTTTCCTAAGGTAAAGCAAAGAGGCACATGGAACTAACCAGTACACTTCGTGAGATTCTTGGTTGTCTTTTTATCTGGAGTTAAAATGTCTATTCCAATTCTTTAATGCTTTCTGGAATGTGGCCTAACTAGTCTAAAACATGTTCTTAGAGAGAATCAGAACAGCACAACAATCTTAATTTCACCCTTGACTCTAGTAGCCTTATTCATTTGTGGGTCTTCACCACTCTGCCAGCCCTAACTTACCTTCTGGTGATGAACGGACTGCTCTTGCTTTGACAGATAAAGCCAAGGTAAGTTGCAGAAATTGCCCACCGAGAGACAACAGATAACAGAAACTGCTTTGCTTCTTGTCTACACCAGTGAGGTTTGAATGAGGCATAATTCACAGGTTAGTTTGATTTACAGTAGTTCTTGGAGATTGATTACTAAATTGTATTGTACACCATCGGAATGTTTCTTTGTTCCCTGCTATCCCTCAACAGTTTCCTCCTAAGTTGTAGCTCAGGCTCCAGTGTGTGTAATGGAACTTCACTTGAGGTTATTTAATAAAAAAAACCATCATAGTTGCTACATACTGTGGCACTGAGCAGCCCTCCCACAAGTTCAGTTACAGCAGTACTACCTCAGCTAACGACGCTGCCATGTGAGACTTCTTGTCAGGTACAGCAATAAACAAGTATTAATAAACTCTTAAAATTGCATACAATCACATAAGATAATGTTGTCAGTTTATTAAATACAATTAACAATGGCAGTTAGTGACACTTGCTATAGCACTGATTGCCACTTAGTAATTGACTCAGCTTTAGGGAAGAGAATTTTGCAGCCTTTCCTCATATTGGTGAGCAGGAGGAAAGCTCTGGCTTGTAGCAATTTATACTTTGCCTTTCTAGAAGCAAAATATCAAAGCTAGTCATAAATTAAAGCAAGGAATTGGAACAAATGAAAGATTTAAATCCTGCTATCGCTTTGGTTGGATAAAAACAGTAAGACTTACAGCAACATTTTTTTCACTAGTAGACTAAGGAGGATTTAGTTTTTGAGCCTATCATGTCCAGAGTTAAAAGTTTGTTTTTAAATCTCCGTAAAGTATTAAGCAAATATCATACAATTATTTGTTACTTTAGTATAAGCTCTAGATCCAAACACTGTGTGTACTTTTCCTGTCTTAGTACACTATATGTCTTTATAAAAAAGTATATATATATATATACACAGAAAGATTTGGAAGACAGTCTGATTAAAGTACTGTGCAACAAGGCAGACAACCGTTTTCATAGGTGAATTACTTCTTTAATTTTTAAATTCTAAATTATTATCTGAAGGCAGCTTTTATTTATTTTACTTTGAAGACTCAGTGTTGCATTATCTGGGCTAGTTTTGCACAACAGCATGATAGAGCTGCACTGTGAGAGTTTTAGGCTTTTCTTTAAACAGAACAAGGTTGTGCTGGGAAGATTCCAAAGTTACTAAAAAAAAGGTGTACAGTGTAGAGTCAAGGAAGGATAACATCTCCATATGCGCAGTCCTCTTCAACAGCAAGGTTGTACTCTGCTCCTCTTCCACCTTTATATGCACTTGTCACAATTCTGAGCCACCCTCTTTCACCCTGCAGAGAATTAATTTGCATCAGTATAAGCAGAGACATTGTGACTTTGAAAACATAATTATGCTACTGAATCTGTTCTGTTTTCTAAATGGGAATGATCTAGAAATGAATCTCGGAATTCAGTGAAGAAGCATTGCAGTAGGGTCACAGGACAATCCTGTTTGAAGGGGCAATTTGCCATGGTGAAGTTACATCCCCTTTAGATAAATATCCTACATCCCAGACTTGATTTTTACCTACAACCAACCTATTTGCAGCTGCCTGTACAGAAGGCGTGTGCCCAACAAAGGGCAGCATTTGAGATCAAGTAGATGTGAGCTAAGTGACTTTAGCCAAGTATCTCAGTCCTCAGCTTAGGCAGTTCCCATTTTTAATTAACTGAAAATCTAGTTCAGAGAAAGTTTTATTTTCCCTAGCTGCAAACTCCCCTTGCAAGTAGAAAAACTACCTCTCTGCAAGTGGAGAAAACTCCACTGTTCGTCTAAAGTAATTCTGTAAGCATCTTTCTTCCCATGCTTCCTTACCCAGGGTTCACCCCATGAGTTACGAACAATCCAGTATTCTGTTCCATTTTCTACTCCCCAGCCAGCCACAGATACAATGTGATTCACTGTGGGTGAGGGGTTGTACTCGGTATAGAGTCCTCCAGTGTAAGCATCCAGCTTCTCAGTAGCCATTATACCACAGCTGTAATGAAACAGAGCAAGCAGCTTTATACACAGGAATCAGGTTGGAGGCCTGGCTAAAAAACATAACAAAAAAAAAAAACAAAACAAAACCAACAAAAAACACCACCTTTTTTTTTTTTGCATTTTGACTTCAGAGCTCAGTTTATCTACAAACAAGCTGAAGTGTGCATTAGTGCAGAGCTGCTAACATCTGCTGGAGCACAGAAATTCAGTCATTAGACTGAGTTCCAGATATTTCAATCCAAACATTACTAGTACATAAACGTTTTCCTTTTTTCTACCTTTTGGTTTTAATATGTATTATTTATTTACCTAATGGGTCCATTAGCATAGATTTCTGCCATCATTTTTTCCCTTCCGCTGACAGCACCATAGTCAGCAACTTTCCAGAGGGTGTAGTTCTTAATCACGTGGCATTCTCCAAAAGTGACACATGTTCCACACTGGTTAAACTTCTTGCACTCTGCAAAGTGAAAGAAATTATCACAAGAGAATGCTTTTCTTCAAGTGAATTAATGATACCATGCTATTTTTTTTTTTTCTTTTACACTTAATTTGAGGAAGATCCTATAAGGAATAATTACTGATACATATCTCTAATGAACTAATTGTTTTTCTGGAAATTATACTTGGAGCTTCTATCATCACCAGTTACTGTTCTTTTCAGAATAGGCACAAGTGCTTGGATGATGAAGCGTGCTTCTCTACAAAAACAAAAGCCATTCCAGTAATACTAGAACAAACATTTCATTTCTTCTTTTTTTAGGTTGAGGAGATACTCCTAAGTATTTTGGTACATTAGAGATTATGTATCACAGACTTAAGAGATCAAATTTAGACAATTTAGGTGGTTTAGCTTGTTTGGACACGATTTGCGTTATGCTGTCTAGCTAGAGTGGAAGACCCACACAGAAACCTGTTCTGTTAGTCAGGCAGCAGGTACTACACTGAAAGGCAGCAACGAGTAAATGCAAAAGCCAGGAAGTGATCAAGATCTTCTGCATTTGGACAGAAACCCTACCGCAAAGCAAACAGGCATCATACTTTGGTTCTTAGCTTGGTAGTTGTTACAGGTCTCATCTGGAATCCCATGGTCGTGGGCATACATCCAAACACCCGTGTGGTCTCCACCTTCACAGGATCCTGCATTAGCACAGTCAATCACATTCTGCACGGAGAGATAGGCAGAAGGCCATGCACCTTTTCTCTTTATGTTGATTCGATCTGCAATATAAAAAAATAAAAGTATAAGTAAGTAGCAGCAAGTAGTTGTTACTGGAGCGCTTGGGCTTGGGCTGTTAAACACTGCATCCAATGTTAAAACAGCCTCCTTCAGTGAACCTGTAACTACGTGTAAGCAACAGTTTTTGTGGTTGGAAAAGCCTCTATTGCAGAAAGGCACATAGCACGAGGCAGGCTGAGTGGTTGTGGGTTTTCATTACGAGCCTTTTCCATTAAAAACTCAGCAAGAAGATGCAGATAATAAGATCTGTTCAAACCCTTGAAGTGCCCTTGAGCTCTTAATTCAAATCAAAATACAAATCATGAAACCAGCATGCTACTCATAAGCCCATGCAGCACAGCTGTCTGGCTCCAGGAACAGCAGTCACAAGCTTAAAGCAGTTAAAAAACTTTCAGAAGTATACCCACACTGCTGCGAAAACATCTCACCATCTGCTCTCAGGTGGGTATTGCCATCCTGCTGCCTTATTTTTTCTGAAACAGCTGCTTACCTGGCAGAAAGGGTTCCTAATTGATATTTACAAGGTGCTTCTCACAGGGCATTAACAATCTTAACTGACAGAACCGTTCTTCTAACCCTATTAGACATGTGACATTCAGCTACACTTTCACAGAGCTTTGTCTGTATGCTGTGGTAGTCAGTTCATTTGAATTAACAGGGCCCTTCCCATAAGTGGAAACTTTCATTTCCTCATGTCTCAGCACAGCAGGGCCTTTTGCTGCCTTAGCAGGGGGTGCAGCAGGCTGAGCTACCAACAAAGGGATGGGGACACACTGACTGCTTTTGTATTTGCTTCTACTCTCATTGCCCCTCCGAGAAGAATAATAGAATGGGTTGGGTTGGCAGGGACTTTAAAGCCCCAACCCCTGCCATGGGGAGGCTGCTCTCACCAGATCAGCCTGGCCCTGGGAGCCTCCAGGGATGGGGCACCCACAGCTCTGGGCAGCACTGTCACAGCCTCGCCGCTCTGAGTGAAAATTCTTCCCCTAACATCTAACCTGAATCTCCCCTCTTCTAGTTTAAAACCATTCCCCTTGTCCTGTCGCTGTCAGGCCACATAAAATGCAGTCTCCCTCCTGTTTATAAGCTTCCTTCACCAGAATGCTGAATTCCTGCTCTAGATAGCAGCTTGGCAGGCACTACAGATAGAATCCTTCTGCAAACAGCTTTTTAACCACCTCTGTACTCCCCCCTCACGTGATCTTTGGCTGCTCTTGTATCAGCTGTTTTCTAAGCTTAAACTGAACACCCTTTGCTCAGCAAAGAGCTACAGATCACCGAGGGCAAGAGGCTGGTGGTGAGAACACAGCTCTCAGTACCTGCCAGTGCACTGGTGCTGCCGTGGGCCCAGCAGGACCCGCAGTACTGAGGGATGTGCTGGTTGCGGGTGGTGCTGGCGTAGTTGACGCCATTGACGTTCCTCCAGTCCCAGCTCTGCGGGAGCTTGGCGATGTCCAGGTACTCGTGAGGCCGGGGGTAGGTTCTGTATGGAGACAAAGAAGAGCTCTGGTTGCCTGCATCTTCAGGCAAACTAGGGGAATTTTCATGGAAATTAAAGGAATTTAAAGACAAAAGGAAAAAAAAATTAAAACCACAACACGGGAGTTTCCAGCATTTCGTAACGCCCGGCCCGGGGCGCGGGTCACGTGACGGCGGAGCGGTGCCGACCTTTTCCCTCAGCCCCGTGACAGCCGCAGATCGGGCAGCGGATCCCGGAGCCGCGGGTTCGGGGCTGCCCGGAGCCGCTTCCCGACCGTGCCCGGACGATGTCCGCCTCGCCAAGCTGCCGGGCGCCAGGGCTGCGGCAAGACGGCGGCAAGAGGGACCGGGGCAGCTCGGACAGCCCGCAGCCGGGCGGCGGCCCGCGAGAGACGGGAGAACTCACCTCAGCCCCGGCGCCCTGCGCGGGGCCGGTTTGTAGCAGTGCTGCCCTTCCTTGACGTACAGACCGGCCCGGCAGGGGTAGAGGCAGCCGCAGAGCAGCAGCAGGAGGGCCGCGAGGCGCCGCGCCGGACCAGCCATGCCGAGCACCGCAGCACCTCCCTGCCCCGCGCGGCCGCGGCGCCGGCGTTGAAGGGCGGGGCGGAGACCCCAGCGATGGGCTGGGACCGGGCGGGGCGGCTCCGCTCGGCTCTGCGGGCGCGGCCCCGCGGGGAGCGCTTGGAGCGCTTGTGGAGGTGCGAGGGGGTTGTGAGCAGCGCGGCGGGTTGTGAGGCTGCGGCGCTGCGCCGCGCCGGGCCGGGGTAGAGAGTTCCCTCCGGGCTGCCGGGCCAGGCCGCCAGACCGCCCGCTCCGCTTTGTAAGCAGGTTTAGCAGCCCGCAGGCAGCTCCTCCCCGGCTCTCAGCGCGTTTTGTAAGAGGCGCGAGGACGGTGCCTTTAATGGTCAGAGAAACGGAGGCGCTGAGGAGGAAGGGAAAGAAGCCAACAGCGCGGCGAGAGCTGAGCGGGGCTGCGGCAGGACGGGCCGGGTGTCTGAAAGGCAGGTGTGTCTCAGACTGAGCGGTGGCTGCCTGCCCCTCGGCAGCGCAGAGCAGGTCTGAAAGAGCCATGGGAAGGACGGGCTGGCTGGGATAGGGATGAGGTGACTTACAGCGCTGAGGATGTTGTTCGTGGCTCTTCATTTCAAATTTAAAATATATTCTCCGCTACTGTGGAAAAACTGGTTCCTTCTAAGCAAAACTACGTTAAAAAAAAAACGTCCCTGAATGCCTCCCTGCATGTGTATATTTGTTGCTAATGTGTACTGGAGTGGTGAAAAGTGAAAAAATAAGGAAAAAGAAAAAAGAACAAATAAACAATCAAACAACCCAGTAACCACAAATGCAGGTTGCTTGTGGTCCTTCCTTACACCCATCACCAGACTTTGGTATCTCAGGCCCACTCTGATGATGGTGGAAGCAGCGGTCAGGCTGATAACAGGAGCTGTGGGACAGGCTGGTAACAGCTGGGCTCGGTGCCAGGCTGCCCCTAATCTCTGCTGTGCCAAAAGTTGCTCAGAGCCAACCCTTCCCCACGTCTCCTCTCTCCCTTGTGACACATGCTGCTAATCTGCAGCAGCAAATGTCTGTCCCTTAGGAAGTGTACTTGAGAAGCTAACAGGCTCGAGGTTTCTCAGCAATGAAGCATGACAGAGCTGCAAACAAAACCTAGAGAGAAACGTGCTTTTCATACAGGTTTGGTATGAAGGGAGATGTGAGGCCACATAGAAGCGCCGTTAGAGAGGGCCAGAAAAGAGGCATAAAAGCACTTCTACAAAGCACTGGGATTCCTTGTGTCACATGCAATAGTAATAAAGGCTGCATTAGGAATTGCTTCAGAGGAGGCATATGACTCCCAGGAGATATTTTTAGCAAGAGACAAAAAGGAAAGGAAATATGCGAAAACAATGTTTCGTGATTCTATATTGCATATTTCCTTCACTTCCCTTTTTTTTCTTTTTTTTCTTTTTTTTTTTTTTTCTTCTTTTTTTCCCCCTGCTTGTGAAATGCCCTGAAATGCCCTCAGTGAGTGCTGCTGAAATTATGTTGCCAAACATTTTGGACAAAAAATTGGGGTCTTTGGCTTCTCCATAAATCTTAGTTATTGTAAATTAACACATTGGATATGTTAAGTAACATTTATTTGCTGTTAGTTGCTGTCTGACACCTTGTGTCCTTGCAGCCCCCAATCAGAACCCAACAGAAGGGCTGTGGGGGGTCAGGTTCCATGTTGGGAAAAGGCTTCTGCACCAAAGGGTGGTGGGCACAGCCTTGACCTGTTGGAGTTCTTTACTTACAGATCTTTATTTACTTTACGTGTTACTTTATTATGGATCTTGCTTTTAATGACAGTTTATAGCTTGGCAGGGAGTGACAGAGTGTTTCCTAGCTCCTTTTTGTGATGCTGCTGCGTTACTAAACTTTGTCTTGGAAGAAGTTATCTGCTCCTGCATTGGCTGGTGGGAAAGTGGAAGTCATCTGTGGTAGGGAAGTCTGGAATAAGCTGATTTTTCTCTTGTAACAAAATGAAAGCTCATAGATTCCTTATCATTAGTCACCCATAATGTGGTAAAAGTTACTTTCAAAAAGCCTAGTCCTTGCAGTGCCATCTTTTCATGCAAAATAACCAAAAGTGCTTTCCTAATTATAGTTCTTTCTCCTATCCTTAAAAATAACACTAGCAAAGCAGTGTCAGTCATCTGACATAAACAAAGTACTCTGTTTCCAGAAGACAGTCCATCCTGGGCTTCTGTTGCTCAATGATATTGGCCCTGTTTATCAGCAGTCACGTTTCACTCAGGCTTGCATTATTTCCTTAAGTGCAGTGAAGCATTTCACGCTATGGGCGTTACAGCTAATTGCACCAGAACTGGGATTTCACTCCAGCATTTTCCTGGAGAATTCCAATGCTACGCCTCAGATACAAGAAAATAAGAAAAATAATATAAGAAATATTGTCTTTCTTAGTGGTGGGAGAGAGGAGTGGGGACAGAGAAGGCGTCTGTACAAGTTGGTCACTGGTTGACCCAGTTCTCAGATTGGCTGAAAATTATGGATTCCTATTAAATGTTTGAGCAGCACACAGGGAATTGGGAGTGCACGGTTATGTTCAGGTCTTACAAAGTATTTTTTCTTGCTGGCTGTGTCCCTCTTCTTCATGCAGTTGTACACTGCAAATGATGCTTAATAGTGAACTGCAAGTTTGCCAGGCAGCGTGCTAATGTTGTCATTATAGGGAATTATTGCTCAGAAGCTGTTATTGTTTTTATTATGGATGTTGCAGTGTGTGACTTTCATTACGAGTACAGTTTATGTGGTAGAAGCAGAGGTACTTAGTGCTGTTCATTTTTGCTTGTACTCTTCCTACATGAACATGTGTTTCTACATACGATATACATAAAATCATTAAGCACCAATGCGGTGCGCACAGTCTGGAGTCACACTGCTGCACAAAGAACTGGAATTAAGTGTTGTGTGTATGTGACAATTGTCTCTTCCAAACGGTGAGTAGATGCTTTGCCTCCTTGTGAAACATCTGATGAGCCACTTGTGAGGAGTCAGCTACTCCCCTTGCTGGCAGAGTGACAGTCCCAGCAGTATAAAAGGGCCCTGAGGGGCAGACTGTGCTGGGTGTAGCTGATACAGCAGCAGAGCGAGGGCTTCTCCTAGGGACTGCAGCTGGAAAAGCTGTGCTAGGTTGTAGCTACCAACACTTAAGATACACAAAATGCGTGAGATCGTGCACCTTCAGATTGGCCAGTGTGGAAACCAAATTGGAGCTAAGGTATGGTCTTTCAATATTACTTATTAGGAATAAGTGCTATCATTGCTACCGAGTCAAACATCGTTAACAGATGGGGATTTTGAAGGAGGGTCAATTGCTTTGTTGACTCGGGGATAGGATGAAGAAAATGTTAGCCATGAAAGTGAGTATATTGATGAGAACACAGTAAGATGGACCTGCTCTTCATGCGAAGGTTGAAACTCGAAGAGTGAAGCGTCTGCAATGACTGTAGTACAGTGTTTGTAAGCGCTCCAGAGTGTGCTGGGATTGTGTTCCCAGGGGCATTAATCCAGTCTACAAATTACCAGGACAAGTGAAGGAGCCAGTGACTTCAGGACTGCAAATTTGCCATGGCAGTACTTCAGTTCAGGTGCACAGCACCAACTGCCGCATAATGATCATTGGTATGGGATTGTGTTATTCTGCAGAACACCCTGTGCTATCAGTGAGCAATTAGGCTTTCCTAGTCCTGCCTACTAGCCTCCTATGAGAGACAGCTGTGTCATTTGGAGTCCATTTTTGTAGGTTAAACAGTGGTTTAGAGAGGTCAGTCACTGCTAACTTTATGTACCAGGAGGAAAAAAAACTCAAATGTTACTTTTTGCTGTGTGATGTCCTAAACATCCTTTTTTGTTCACTAGTAGGAAGTAATACCAAAAAATAAAAGTAAAAACTAGTGACTGGGGGTGTCTTTGAAGAAGCATGGTAGTTGAAGTGCTGTTCCCTTGTGTTCTTCCTCCATTTCTCGCTCTTGCAAATGTCACCTTGGTTTCTTTTATTCACACGTGAAGCTTGGATGGCCAGGAAATGTAATGCTAGACACAGTTTAAGTGCAACCATTCTGAAGGTTGAAAGGTGAATCATGTTTCTATTGTATTTGCCCTGGGAACCACTTAAGTCTAACAAGACCTATATAGTAGCACACATACATAAACATACCACGCACATGTTGGCAGTGTTGTGTTTGTACAGTTAAAATGAGACTGGATGTTAAACCAAAAGATCTTTAAAGTTAGAATAGCTGGGTCATTATAGTAGCTGGGTGGGTCTACATTGCCTCTATGGCAGCTCCAAGATAAGAGCCCCAGCACAGGACAGCCATATGAATGTCAAGATAAAACATACTTGCTGAGACAGCTTTGCCATGCCGCAGCCCCACTTGTCCATGACAGACACCCCTCCCTGCCCCAACACTGGGTTTTTGTTACGTTCATACCAAATACTGGTGCTATTTAAACTAATTCTGTGTTGCTTAAACTTACAATAGTTTATTGCTAAGGAATGAATTGAGGTCTCCACCTTAAAAGTGCATAGGCAATAATCCAACCAGCATAAATGGGCTACTAAGCATTTCTCCTGAACTTATTAGGTGCAGGGGGGTGATGAGGATCCCTGCTGTGATGGGTACTATTGCATTTCATTCATTTTTTGTACTCAGATTGTTCTTCCACCCTCTACAGCCTAATTAACAAATGGCAAAGCCTTCCTTGCTTCAGGCACAGTTCCCTCCTTGTGTGCAGCCACCGGCACAAGAGCAGCAGAGCTCATGCTGTACACATTGCACTGAAAAAATGAATTAATTATGACTTTGAACCTCTTTCTTTTTCCAGTTCTGGGAGGTGATAAGTGATGAACATGGAATTGATATTGCTGGAAACTACCATGGGAATGCATCGCTGCAGCTTGAGCGAATTAACGTGTACTTCAATGAGGCTTATTGTAAGTGCACAGCGCGCAGGGCGTCAGCAATTTGCAGGGCCAACAGGAAGGTTAAAAGAATCAATAGAATTAAAGAAATCCCCTCCCCAAGACCTGTAGGTGGGTTGAATTTTTTTGAATAGATTATAAGTCTGTCTCTTATTTCTAACAGTAGTTGTTCATTTCCTTTTGTCCTAGCCCATAAATATGTGCCCCGTTCTATCTTGGTGGACTTGGAGCCTGGTACAATGGACAGTGTACGATCTAGCAAAATTGGCCCACTATTTCGACCTGACAATTTTATTCATGGTATGTACATCTTGCTGTTAGCAAACCAACCAAGGCTAATGGTCCAAACTTGCCTTTACCTCTCCTAAAAAAAACCCTACTCTTGTTAATGTGGTTGTTCTTTCTGTAATTCTGCTTACAGGTAATTCAGGTGCTGGAAACAACTGGGCTAAGGGCCATTACACAGAAGGAGCTGAACTGATTGAAAATGTCATGGATGTGGTCAGGAACGAGTGTGAGAGCTGTGACTGCCTGCAGGGATTCCAGCTCATCCATTCTCTTGGTGGTGGTACGGGCTCAGGTATGGGCACACTCCTCATCAACAAAATCAGAGAAGAATATCCCGACAGAATTATGAACACTTTCAGCGTTGTTCCTTCACCCAAAGTATCTGACACAGTTGTAGAGCCCTATAATGCCATCCTCTCCATCCATCAACTAATAGAGAACACAGATGAAACCTTTTGCATCGACAACGAAGCACTATATGATATATGTTTTAGAACTTTAAAGCTCACCAATCCCACCTATGGTGACCTCAATCACTTGGTGTCCCTAACAATGAGCGGTGTTACAACCTCACTCCGTTTTCCTGGTCAGCTGAATGCAGATCTGAGGAAGCTGGCTGTTAACATGGTGCCCTTTCCTCGCCTGCATTTCTTTATGCCAGGCTTTGCTCCTCTAACAGCACGAGGTAGCCAGCAGTACAGAGCCCTCTCAGTGCCAGAGCTTACTCAACAGATGTTTGATGCACGCAACATGATGGCAGCCTGCGACCCCCGTCGTGGGCGTTATTTGACTGTGGCATGCATCTTCAGGGGCCGAATGTCTACCAGAGAAGTGGATGAACAGTTACTGTCTGTCCAGACCAAGAACAGCTCCTACTTTGTGGAGTGGATCCCTAATAATGTCAAAGTGGCTGTGTGTGACATACCACCGCGAGGACTGAAGATGGCAGCTACCTTCATTGGCAATAACACGGCCATTCAGGAGCTCTTCATCAGGGTTTCTGAACAGTTTTCAGCTATGTTCAGAAGAAAAGCGTTTCTCCATTGGTACACTGGAGAAGGCATGGATGAGATGGAGTTTTCTGAAGCAGAGGGAAACACCAATGACCTTGTTTCTGAGTACCAGCAGTACCAAGATGCCACTGCGGATGTTGAGGAATACGAAGAAGTGGAAGCTAGCCCAGAAAAGGAAGCATAAAAACAGTGGCAGTATAAAACATTCTCTAAGTAAGCCTGTTGTCATTCACTAAAGGAAAAGCACCAGCCACAAGCCACGTAACAAAAATAACACCTTCCTTAAGATTATTTTCCTCTCCAAAGTTACAATGCAGTGCTTTTGAAATTAACAGCAGGTATGCTCTACTTTCCTGTCTACACTAAATCACTCCCAGAAATGATCCACTATGAAGACAGGTTCCCTCCTAACAGTCTTGTAAATGTATTCCCTTCTGGAATATTATTGCTAGATATACAATATACAGCCTGTGTGTGTGTATTAGGATCACAAGCAATTGCAAAAGATGTTATAAACTTGTCAGATTTACTTATTTTCAGGTAACCACAGTCCATGTTTTGCTTGTGAACTTGCTGCTGTGTTGGGAACACAAACGTGTAGGGCCTATAAAGGCAGCATGCCATCATGCACTCTAGAGATGCATCTAGAGCTGCAGACAATTTCAGTTCCTTTAGCAGCAGAATGAAGGGGAAAAACAAATGACTAAATATTCACTTTTTTTTAAATTTTGATAAGAGGATATATTTTTATAGTTCTGTCACATTGCTGGCTTGCATTACTGCAGAGCTTGTACTCATTTTGTGGCTTATTTCAATTTCAAACTATAGCTTCAGTTACACTAGCATACCAAGTTGTAAACAGTTTAACAGTTTTGGTGTGGTGTTTTGTTTTTTGTTTCCCTCCTATGTAGTAACTATTGTAAATTTTCTTCCTATCACTCAGTACAGCAACAGATGGAATGGTTTGCAGCTAAATAAGAGAAGTAAGTTCAATGTCAATCACTAAATAAGAAAAATACCTTGAGGAAGAAAAATATGCCTTTCACAGCCATCTACTTAACACTGCATTTATAACATTCCTTGAAATAAAAATATACAGCATTCTGTAAAATAGTTTAACACTTGAAAAATTTAGTAGGCAAAAATCATGGTTTATAATGACTAACATGCACTTAAAAATTCTTACTTGAAAAAAAAAAGAAAAAACACCTTGTTGTTTTACTGTTCTCTCGGAAGAGATTTTGTTATACTCTGAAGAAAGCCATGCCTCATGTTTCAGTCTTTTGTATTATAGTCAGCAGTAGAAGCATCTCAGTAAACACAAATCTGAAGCCAGTCATGGAAGTACGTCATCTTCCTTCCTATGCACAGGGACAACGTTATACTTGCTGTTGAGATACACAGCAGCAGAAATATACTCCATCTTCACTTGGTTAGGGGAAATGACTGTGTTCCCCTCCATTCCTGCTGCTTCCTAGTGAATCCATGCCTGCTCCCTCACAGGGAAAGTGACCAAGTGCTAACAGGGACAGTAATACAGCCCAGAGCCTTCTGCACTTCCCACCCCATACAGGGAGCCACCTCCAACTCCTGATTCATTGATCATGCTTCAGTCTTGGAGATGGATCACATGCAGCACCTCCATGGAGAAGTATTCTACTTTGTTCTGCCTTTAATTTAAGTGACATCAAAATGTCTCCGGCTGAAAAAGTTTATTCTGAGCACAAAAGTATTCATTCATTATGGAAATGAAGTAGGCAAAAAAATGTTAAACAGCACTTACATCTCTCTCTTATTAATAGACCTGAAATATCAGCATGAAAGCCACAAAGAGATCTGCCTTGACAATAAACATCTGTTGCTAACAAATGGTAGAGTGTGATAAAAGTCATCCATTCTAACACACACGAAAGATAAGTGTCTCTGCAAAAGGGAGTACTTTGTTTCCAAAGGAACAACAGTTGCCACACATTCATTTGTTTATTCAGCACTGAAATTTATTAGCTGATTTATGTACATGGGCAAATTTTACTGTTAACGTGTTGATGTTATACTGCAGTCTTGCCTACAGCTTGCAGTTTGCTGTTCATGTTCACAGAGCAGTTCCTACGAGAGATTTAAAATACAAATTACTCGATTTAAGAGAACACATGCAGGCAGACTTCAAGCAGTGCAATGCTTATTCTCAGATCAAGAATAGATCTGTCCAACATTTATGTTATCACTACTTATTTTTTCTGGATGTGTAACGCAATCAATCACTCCTGATCATACTTACAACAACTTTTACAAAACCAAGCATGGCTCCTGCCAGCCTTGTGAGCTGCAGGCCTTGGTACAGAGATGTATTTTATGACACTCTTGTCAGTTACAAGCATCTTACAAAAAGACGTTTCAGCAACAATACTCTCTGCTAGCATAATTGCAGTAATGTTAAGGTACGAACACTGACTTTATGGGGACAGGCTGTTGTCCCATCAGTGTAACAGTCCCCAACACAAAACTGCCCTTGCAAATTACCTGTTATGTAGTGCTTCAGGCAGAGCCCAGAAGAGACCTGAGCTGCTGGCTGCACGTGCAGTGTCACACACAGAGATACAAGCAGCAGGTCTCTTCCACAGCTATCAAGCAGCCTTTGCACAGATAACTTCGAACAAAACCCAAACCTTTCAACGCAGAGCCTAAGTGGCGCACAGCCCCGCGCTCAGAGCGCAGCGATCCCCGCACTGCCACAGAGCAGCCCCAGCCCCGCACACGGAGCCCCGTGCCGCTCCTCCAACCGCGGCACGAGACACGCCGCGCTCACACCTATTGGCCCCGCTATTCCTTCTTGTTCTTCACAGTCTTCACGGTCGCCGTCGCCGCCCTCTCCGCCTCAGCTTTGTACTGAGGCTTCATCGCCGCTCTGACAACCTGAGCGCAGATCTGGGAGTACCGGATGTAGCTGAAAACAGAAGGAGAAAGGAGAGGAGAATCAAGTTGGGAACCTAACGGCACCGGCCCGCCCTCAGCCACCGCCGGCGCTACCTGAGCCCGGCCTGCCGCCAGTACGCCACCATGGCTGCGGATGAACGGACGCTCCGCTGCCCACAAGGTCAGCGCCCACCGGAAGAGGAAAGACCGCCCCGCTGCTTCCTAGGCAATCAGCAACCAAGAGTGATCTTTCTTCCAATCAGAATTCGACTTACCTTAGGAAAGCTGACCAATGGTAACCGGTCGGTTACACTGGTCCCAGTTACCGCTCTCCGGTAGCGACCAATCAGCAGGCTGAACGGGGCGCGCGACTTCCGCCTTTCTTCTCGAGGTGTCTCGCGAGAGGGAATCGACTTTCCGCGGCGGTTGCGCTGGGCGCTCAGCGTGGCTCCGCCCCGCGGTTCTCTGCGTGTTTTACCCGGGGCAGGGTGTGAGTCGGGGTGGCCTCGGCTTCAGCTCCAGATTCGGCCGGTTGGGCCCTGCTTCAGGGATCCAGAAAAGGTCTGCGCGTGGCCTGCAGTGGTTCAGAGCCGGTAACGTGCCGCATTACACGTGGCCGTAAAGTACGTATGTTGGTGACGTGTTAACTCTTCGCTAAGAAGCTCTCGTGTAATCCAAGAATTCAGGCAAGGGCTAAAGGCGTTTTGGGTTTTCTTTTCCCCAAGCTCTATCAGTTGTCTTTCCTTCTTTTTGCTATCACTTCCCAGCATTTTCAGTTTAAGAGTGTGAGGATGAAAGCGATCTGTAAACCTGTGCAGCTACTGATTGCTGCAGTGCAGGCTGCCTTTGTTTGGAGTTTAAGCTGTGCCTGTCCTGATCCGTGCCCTCAGTGTGGGATTCCTTTGGCTATAAGGTGCATTTATTTCACGCACCTGAAGTGCTATGAAATGCTTTCTCCAAACAGATTAACCACAGAAAATACGGCAAACTCGAGGCTATGATCCACTTTTCAGTAAATGATGGGAAAATAGACAATTCCCATATATAATATGCAGATGTTGAAGTAATTAGGGCTAAGGAGATCTTGGATTGTTTGTTTTATTAAATCCTTGTATTTAAGTATTCATACCTCTTCCCTGTGTCTTCTTTCCAAAACCAAACCAGCCTGTGGGACGCCCTGAGGAGCCATGCAGGTCCTGGGCTGACTTGGTTCCTCTTTGCTCACCTCCTTTGGGACCACGGAGTGCTGTCACGTCACTGTGCAGTGATGATTTAACTGATGATAGCAAAGCTTTAAAGCATAGAATAATGTTCTTTATTAGAGATCGCAGCTCAGAGCTGCTGTAATTAACAATCGCATAGTAGTGATAACAGGATAGATTTACAGGGGAAAAAAAAAAAACCAACAGTTTTTCACCAGGTACATTGTCATCTGTCTCCAGAATATCATAAGCCAGTACGAGAAGATGATTACCTTATTAGTGTAATTAATAGGCACAGCAACCAGGAAGGGAGAGTGGGAAGGCAGAACTTCCTGTCCTTACTTGCCAGTTGATGTCTCTGCTGAGATCACACTGCAGTTACACTGACATTCTGAAAGCAGGGTTTCCTTCTGTCTGGACCAACAGTTTAAGCCTTGTGAGCTGCCCAGGTCATAAACATGGCTCAGCAGAACAGAAGTTCTTGCAGCTGAAATGGACACCTGAGTTCCTGCTGTGTGTCCCTATGTTCTCTCTCCCCACCTGGCTGTCTCTCACCTGTTCCTCTTTTTATCAGCTGTTTTGCCCCCCACCTCATCTTCCCTTTCTGTATCTTCATGTGAAATGCCTCTGCAGTTCTGTGCAGTGCACTCAGATTTCAGTCTGTTTGGGAGATGCATGATGTGGGTGCAATTATTTACACATTTAGCTCTATTTACTATTTGTAGGTTTTGAAAGACAAACTGTCAGCGTGAATTAAATCTGTGGGAGAGGTACCATGCTGAGACAGAATGGAAATTACCTTAATGACTGAAATTAAACTCTACAAAAATTGCAGAGTATATATTGATATTTATAAACCTGTAAACAAGGCACCATTGTAGAGTTGTACAAACTGTTTTCAAGCCCTGTTCAAGTTTTGTTTAAATGCTAGAATGTATTTGTAAAGCCTGAATCTCCCTTCAGATAAAATCTTTTAGAGGCGTAGGAAACATAAGTTAAAAAGGAGCACACAAAGGAGGGAGGCTTATAAGGGTACAGTGAGTTTGCAGAGAGAAGAAAGGATATATTAAAAGAGTTAAATACAGAGATCAAGAGAAGCTGAAGAGGTGCGATTAGCAACATCTAGAAACGTGAGAGTGGATACATCAGTGGGAACTGAAGTTGTGAGGTTAGAAATGTCCAAAGGAATTGAGGAAGTGAGGGAAGAAGAATCCTGAAAGGAGACGCTGGAGACATCCGTGAAGGGTGCAGAGATGAGGTTGGAAACATCCTCAGCAGTCGATGAGGGTAACTCAGAGGAGCCCTGAAACATGAAGTAGTTAAAATCAGTGAGATCCAGTGATTCTGAAGAGGTTGAGGTTTGCTCTGAGATGCATGTTGGGGTCGAAAGGATTTCGCAGGAATCATCTAAGGAAGCTGAATGACTGGAGGCATCTAGGGAGGGTGAAGAAGTGAGGCTGGAGAGGTCTAAAGAGGATGAAGAAGTTGGACTGGAGAAGTCTGGAGAAGGTATCGAGGTGAGACTTGAGAGATCTAAGGAGAGTGAGGAACTGTCGCCAGAGAGATTCAGGGAGCCTGAGGAGGTGAGACTTGATAAGTCCAGTGAAATGGAGGAGGTAAAACTGGAGTGCTCCCAGGAATCTGAGGAGGTGATACTGGAGAGCTCTAAGGAGACTGAAGAGGATGTACTGGAGAAGTCTGAAGAGGTTGAAGACGTGAGACTGGAAAGGTCCAGAGAAGATGAAGAAGTGAGACTGGAAAATTCCACAGAGGATGAAGAGCTCAGACTGGAGAGATCCAAAGAATCTGAAAAGGGGATTTTTTTTAAGAGTTCCAAGGAGGCTGAAGTCTTTACACTGGAGGGGTCCAGGGAGGCCAAAAAGTGAGACCAGGAAGGTCCAGGTGAGAGACGAAACTGAAAAGCCAAGTAAATTCACAACATGACCAATTTTAAATTGGAAATATTTTTAACTGAAGATCTCTACTAACATCAGAACAACTTTAAAAGACACAATGAAACTCAAAAAGTATCAGTTTTGAAAATAACTAAACACACAATTCTAGTCCTTACCTCTCTTGATGTTGCTGATTTTGTACAGGAAAGTTGAGTAGTAAAAGCTCGTAGAATTATTTAGAATACTGCTCCTTCATAGGGGAGCAGTACAGAAGTACACATCCATAAGAGTATCTACAGTAGAAGCCATTTTTGTGTCTTGGCATGGCTCTCCCTGTTCAGTGAGATTTTAACATCTGTGACAGCCTGACAAAGAGTACCCTCTGAAGGTCTGCAATAAAACAGTGGCAATGCAATGTAATGGAAATGAAAATGTTTTTGTTTCTCTTTTCCAGATAGCAGAGGATATCCAGACACCGGGCTGCTTACTGCTTATGTACAGAGATGAAAATAAGAAGTGCACAGATGTACATGGTGGCTTCGAGTCAAACCCAGCCTCTCACTGTAAAGGTGTGACTGATTCCTTCCTTCTGATTCATAATGTCTAACTCAAAACTGTGGATCTTCCTGATGATGCTAACAAAGTAGCAAAGGAAGTAACTAATTTTTCTCCACAGCGAGTACAGGATTTATTTTTGAAAGCCAGCAGTATGCTAAACTGATGCTGTGGTAAAGAAATACGCAGTCGTATCAGTTCTGCTTGGTTTTAGGTAATGTGAGGTCTTATTTTATTATTTTAATTTTGTACCTCTGGGCATAAAACTTGAACTGTAACGAGAGTAATTTTTAGGTTGTGGTAAGCTTGAATTGATGAATAACATTACAGAGATAGAATGGAGGCATTAATTAAAAAGGAAATGGAACAGCTGATATTTTAGTTCAAAAAGGTACACCTAATTATAGTACGAGTGGATCAAGAGGCTGATCTGCAGCTGCTGCCTTCTCATGTCAAGACTGTTGTAAAACAGTAGTTGAACCCTGTTGTTTTTCCAGTCATAGGCAGAAGATGGCACAGAGTTCTTCAGAAAGTTATCCCAGGAGTATTTTATGGACCAAGGAAGTGGATATAGCAATAGGAGACTGCCTTTTCTCAGGTGAATACATCCAGGCTTTGCTGTGATTACACAACTGCTGCATGTATAATGGATTTAGCATAATCACCAGCACTCCCACTGAGGTCACCTTTTAGCGGCAGGTGTCTGCTGAACACAGACTGAAGGTGACAGGAATAATGTTTTGCTGTGTAAATATTAAAAGTGGGGGTTTAACACAAGACAAAAATTAACAGAGTTAAAAACAAAACAAAACAAAAAAAGCTGATATGTGCCAATGATGAGATCTGAAATAGTTCATGAATGCACCTGAATGTGTATTCATAGTGTATCTGTAACTTTAGAGCTCGTGCAGCGTGGTTGTAATTTTGTCAGTATCTGTAGATGAGAAGGCAGAGCACACAAATCTTTCCTGATGCATCTTTGTATGCTGTCCTCTGCTCACAGTAAGAAAATAAAACTAAGTAATTCCTTAAAAAAAAAAAAAAGCCCTTGTTGTTTAACAACTGCATTGCTTGGTGACTGACTTTAATCTTATAAAGTTTCTCAAGTACATTGTACAGGAAAGAAAAATAATTGCACAGAAGGAAAATTACAGTAGAAAGAAAAGCCAGTATCAACGTGATTTCCAACAGATTATAAGAGCCATTACCCCTTCACTGCATTCTTTATGCCTTAACTCCATAAGGTTATTGCCTATTTTTCTATGAAATAACACTGTCAAGAAACATGGAATTACGGTTACTATTGTATAAAATATACAGATCAGTAGTCATACTTCCTACCTTTGATAGCTGTGGATTTATCTCCTTTCTCTGCTTGTGTAAGCCGTATTGGGCTATGCTGCTAATGCTCTGCTGTTCTCTCTGCTGATGACCCTAATCTGCTCCACAGCTACTGGAAATCATGGCATGCTGATGACAATAAAGGTCATCTCCTATTAAATCTCCTCTTTGTTTAAGCACAGCACTAAGCACAGAGCACAGCAGAAAACATGCTCCAAAATCAGCTCTAATCTTAAAATAAAGTTGCACTTCTGTGTTGTTTTCTATTACATTTTGAAGGTTATTTGATGAAGCAGATGAGGAAACTTATTTTTAACTTCTGGACATCTGGATTCAAGTTGAAAATATTTTGCAGGGTCTGCCAAGTCTTAGCTGCCCATCTGGGAATAAATAGTCTGTGGAGGAGCCCAGGATCTGCAGAGAAGAATTCAGGTACGTTCAAGGTCTAAGAATGTTGTGCATGATTTTGTACATGTTTTGATGTGCTTGCTAGCTTTTTCTTGAATGTTACGATAAAATAGCACGATAACCTAAAACTTTCTGTCTAAGTCTGTTACAGTGCTGAATCAAACTTTAAAAAGCATGGAGGTGGCAGCCAGGGCTGGGGCGCTTTTTCAGAAGTTTTAAGTCTTACAGGTGCTTCTGTTTCTTTGAAAGGTTAGGCTGACTTAGGATCCTGCTGTAGGGAACCTGGACTCTATGATCTCTGGAGGTCCCTTCCAGCCCCTATGATTCTGTGATCCTAGTTAAATAAGCACCATTATTGCACTTCTCTTTACAGACTAGGAAATAACATCATCTGTGCAATACCACCCTGCTCCATTCCTCCCCTCCTTTCCTCTCCCCTGCCCAGAAGAAATAAGGGGAAATGGTGTAGCTTGCTGAATGTCTCTCAAAACTGAGGATTAAAAAGAGAGAAAATAAAATGGGCGGAATATCAGGCTAAGAAAGTTAAATGCTTTTACTACTTCAGCTAGGTAATTCAAAATACAAGGTGACTCTACAACATGACTGAGTCTCAAGTGCAGGTTCTGGCACACAGTTTTTATAGCAGCAATGCTGAGTCAACAAAAACTTTCAGTGCAGATGGGTGCATGGAAGCTGGGCAGCTACACAGCACAGAGCGGTTACAAACCCAACAGATCTTCTTAAAACACCTTGCAAGTAATATGAAACAAGTTGTTACTTTAGCTGTCTCCAGCATGTGTGAATGAAGAAGTGAAGAACAAGTTAGGTATAATTTACAGTAAAAATCCTTAGGACCAGAAAAGTGCAATTTTCTGTACTAAGTTAACACCAAAATTCCACTACTAGTATCACCAATTCTTATATCATATGTGAGCAAAAATCTTTTACACATTGTTTTTTCAAAACATTTAAAACAATGAATAGCAACAATAGCTAATGATTTCTAACTTAGTTAAAAATTCAAGTGAACAGTGTAATAAGTCATCTTATCATCTTCTCCAGGCCATGAGCTTTGGATCTAAAGCTTACTCACTTCTGTTTCTTAGAAAAGTTATTCAGTTGAGCTTGAAGTTTGTCCGGTTTAACAGCATCTGCAGGTGAGGTGAAGAATGAATCCACTTAGGTAAGCTGAAAGAAGTAAGGATCCAGACCCACTGCTGATTTCTCATCATATTCCTCTATCCCTCTCCCACCCCCTTTCTTTCTTTCTAGCCCTTAAATTTTGTCCCTCCAATTGTAATTCCATTTTCTTTCCCACCTGCCTCATTAGTTCTGACCAGCAGAATGCACAGCTGCTCTGCACAAGCAAACATCACATTCACTGCAGCATCAAAGCATTCAGCCACAGCACCCTGCAATCACCTGAGCATTGCCAGCCATGACACAGCTATGCAGGCAGCTAGCAAAGAAACCATCTGATAGCAGTGCTCACGCTTCCTTCTCTGATGGAACACACGGTGTGTAGTTGCTGCACAGCCCATCACACCAAATCAAACAAAGCTTCTTTAGGTGAAGTCTCCTCTTATGACCTTTGTGAGTAAACAACCAGACTGTCCCATGACTGTACAGACTCAAGCAACCTTCTGCTCTTAACAACAGTATGAAGTTCCATGTAGAGAGACATACTCCTTGACAGTTGAAGTGTACAGATCTCAGTCTAAGTAGAGCAAAAACCTTCCCCTGTGATCTAACAAACTGAAATTTGGTCACTAGTTAATGTGTAAGATTGGTGGAAAAAAAGTGGTTAGTTATAAAAGAGCAAGAAAGACCACAGCAGCTGCAAACAGGTTTGATTTATTGCCACTTACAAATGTATACTGTAAGATACACATCTGAATAAAATAAGCTATTAACCCTGGACCATTCCTTCAGCTCCATGCCCCAACCAGATTAATACTCTAGCAATTAAAAGAAATGAATAGAACACAGTTTGAGGAACGAGGCAGAACGCAGCTAACATTTTATTTAAAATAAAAAACCAAGCACGTACAGAAAGCAATATCCCTTGGAATAATGAGTGCAGGCATATAAATAAAAAAGCATAAAATAAATCATGATCTTCCAAGAAGTTGTTGAATGCTTGCAAAAATTAAGTAGTCTGAAGTTCTTTTTCAGTGCAAGGACAAACTGAATTCGTACTGTGTAGGCCCTTAGTGCACAAAAACTAGGAAAAGATAAAACCGACTTTAAAATGGCAAGTGATGCTGAAGGCTGAACAAATACTTGAAGTCACTTTTAAGCACTGCATTTTTTAATCAGAAGTTACAGTACAGTTTTGCAGAAGTTTCAAACACACTTAAGTTGAAATGCTATTTCAGCTGCAATAATCTTCTGTAAAAGCACAAGAAACCACAATTATTTCAGTTTATAAAGGTATTTTCAAATCATTTGTTTTAGAAAAATATTTAGAATAGTTAAACTTTTAAAAGGTGTATACATACATACCTCTTTTTTTCCCCCCAAACTCATTATTTTGCGTCCCCCTCTAAGTTTCCCACTTAAAATAAGCTGTTTACATAGCAGATACTATTCAATGGGCAGTTGCACATAACAGAAATGGCATGCAACATGAAATATGCTGGAACAGGTGACATTACAGTTCTTAAAGGTTAAGAGAGTATTGAGATTACTTGTAAGCTTAGAATCAAAATTGCAGGAAATGTCACTGGCACCAGAATGAAGCTGACTTGGGGCTGTGTTTTCCCATTATTTTTTCACACCAAAGGAGTCAGATGGGACAGGCAGCCTCTACTGAAGTCAATAGGACCACCAGCAAACTGTGTATTATTTAAGTACAAATGTCAGGGTCTGAGCTTGAAATTCCCACAGCTAATCACTGAAGTCAGTACCGAGAATCTGTAATAAGTACCAGGAAAGAAAAGTGTAGAAAACCTGAGGTTTTCCCTCAAAGAGCCTTATTTTATGAGCAAATAAGCCTAAAATGTAAAGGACCTTCTGGAACTCAGAACACAGTGTTTAAAGGACAAGAAATTGTTGCCCTTTGTTGTGTAACAAGTTACTTCCAGAGCATGATCAAGTTAATGAGTATATTGTTAGTGTTCTTAATATTACTTCCTTCCATGCTCAGGTATCTCTACCCAGCTTCAACACCTTTTAGTCCTTTACACGATGCTTTGAAATTCTGGAGTGAACAGCTGCTATTCTCAGAAGCGCCATCAGCTTATGAAATTTGTAAGGCTCAGTGCATATTGTACCCCTTTGTTTAGTGGGCTCCTAGAAATGGAGTTATTCCATAAGTTTTATCTTAAACTCTATCTCAGATTTCTGCATTTCCAGCCCAGCAGCGTCAAACTTAGGAACAGAATTTAGGTGTTAGCAGATAAGAGACACTTCTGAATGTTTTACCTCTACTGACTGAAAAATAATAGAGTACCAGGTTAGCTCAACTAGTTAAACTAGTTAAAAAGCATATAAAAATATTTTCTACATTCTTTTGTTTTTCAAGCTTCAAGTAATAAACTTTCTGTTAAACCGAGTTGTATCACACAACTGTCAATGCTTAACAAATAGGACAATGCTGGAACAAACCTTCTGTTAATGTTGGGCTTGGTCCCAAGAGGTAGTCCATAAGTCACACAAAAACAAAAGTTCCACAGAAGTCAACCAAACATGCCAGTCTCCTTCAACATATACAGCCTCACCTCTAAACGAGGCCATTTCAGGTCTGAAGTATTATAAGTTAGTGTTCATGTAAATACAGGAATACTAAAAATTATTTCTTCATCTGCAATTGAAGTTCGGTCCAGCTGAACCAATATATTAATTAAGCTTTGCCAATCAGCCTCATTAGTAAGAACTTAGCTTTTCTCCAAATTAAAACTTGAAACATACCTAATACATAGGTATGCCCTTAAATAATATATATTTATGTTTGGAGAGAAGCTTTAGATTGCTAAACCTTGTTAATAACACAAATATATTTACTATCATTTCTCTACAAATGCTGCTGCTGCCATTGAATTCCTCATCGTTCCTCTTGCTGAAGCTGTGAACTCCTCAATTTCAGCATTGAGTCTATTTATTACCCATTCCAATGCTTCACGGCCCTACAGGTTAGAAAAAATAGGTTTTAGTGCATGAATCCTAGCAACGATCCAAGCAAAGGTAAAGAAATACAGAGTTTTGTGACATTCTTTACTTCAGAAACCTGACTAACACAGAAAGATGTGCTGGCTCAAACCAAGAATATTCCTTATGTCAGCAGTGCTGTGTTATGAAGCACAAAGTGGCTTTTTATTCAGTTTGTGTTTTATCATTCTTGAAGCTGAACTCAAAGGGTAAACTCTGAAAAGATTCACAAAGAACAATCCTTCAAACACCACTTCATTGCTCCACATCACTGCTGCAGATGAGTTTTGATGCGTTCCTTCTCAACAGCAAACCTCACAGATGGCATCAGGAGGGCAGCCAAAGAGTGACAGGCTTAAGTGAATGGAAATGCTTTTCCAATGAAGATTCAGAGCACTCGCCAATAGGATTTATTATCCACATTCACAAGGAGAAAAAAAGAGCGAGTTCAAAAGGCTGAGCATTCAGGAATCTACAGTACAGACAGTAGAACTACTTGTATCCTAAGACTGCTGACAAAGCCAAAAAGTAATAGAGAGATTTGTACTGCCATTTAGCCAGTGGTCACACATTACACAGAGGTCATACTTACTTTATTAGCATTGGAAGAAATCGTGTTCGCCATTAATCCCTCTAGGTAACTGCTAAGACTGACACCTTTCACAGATATTATTGCTTCTTGTGTCAAAATGGTTCTGAAATAGAACAGAAAGTGAATTGTGCAGAGTAGTTTAAAGCAGTGCATTGCCCGAAGGCTTCCTGCTCTGCCCCAACAAGGACACTGCCATTGCCTTTGCTGGTAGCACAACAACCCCCTCTCAGTTGCTTCAGTGCACTTAGTTCTACCGTGAAACAAAAGCCAAGAGTCCCCACTAAGTCCAAGTGACTCTTTGTAGCACTCATCTATTTCCAACCCCACTAAGTCCAAGTGACTCTTTGTAGTACTCAGCTATTTCAAACGTCAGCAGCCTGCAGTTAGAGCACACAGAGCAAATGGGAAGATATACTGGAAAAAAACAGTATTAACATATCTCCTGTAACAGTGGGTTTTAGCCTTTCCCATGGCCATAGGCAAAAAGTCTTCACTAATTCTAGAAGTACAGATTCAGCACTCTTTGAAGTTGCCTTAAATAGATAAACAGATAAATAATTGTATGGGAGCTACTGAGTCACGGCCTGAACCTCTGATTGATCACGTGGGGCGAGCCATGAGCCAGCCAGAGGAGCACAGGTGAAGGCAATTCTCCTGTGCTGCTGGAAGGGGTGGAGCCTGGCTGCACCCCTCCTAGACCTATTTAAGAGCTGGCTACCAGTGGGGAAGGATCTCTTCTGGAGATCGCCTCTATTGGTGCTTCGTGGTGAGCCCAGCATAAGGGTAAGCCTTCCATTTTATTCTCTTTTGTTATCATTGTCCACTTTGCCCAACTCTCTTGATTATATTGTGATTGTAACATCTTGATATGCATTGATTATACAATAATGTTCTCCAAAATGATAAAATAGAGGCAGATAAATATGCAGTGTGCAGTTTTGTGCTTGGGCTGATGAAGGGATCAAAACTCAGAGCTGTTAAGTGAAGACACACAGATATGCTCAGCTACATGCAGGACGCAGCAGAACTCCTTGAACAACTGAGCTGAACTGGGCTCCACTGTGCCATGACATTCACGTTCCCCGTAGTGCTCTGCAGAAGCAGTGTAGCTAAAGTGACAGTGTATTATCTCTTTTCAGCCAAGACAGCACAACAGAAGTCACACAAACCCCACTGCATCATCCTCTATAAGGAAGACCAAAGCAATTTACAGAGCCAAAGTCTGCTCTCCCTCGGGCAGTCTCAGAAGGAAGAGGTACTCACTTGTCTGGTTCGTGAGGGTGTGGTTTATAGACAAGCCTCTCATCTACTGACACGAGGTTTGTAAATGAAATCTGCAGAACATAGAACAAGATTACCCCTCAGTAAAAGTATTACAGAAATACTATATAAAACTGCAGATGGAATACCAACACAGATCTGATTTAAACAAGGTTCTTCTTGCAAGTATTAGCATTAAGGTTGTAGAACTCGATAAATAAATCTCCAAGTTCAGCACTTGCTGATCTCATTGTCTTTTCCTGGATTGTTTGGATCATTTATCAGCTACCAACATTTAGCATGCACAAATACCACGTTTATGTCAAGGAATCAGAAAGGTGTGGCAAATGAAATGTAAAGCAGATGTTAAACCATCGGGAAACTGGGACACTGTGCACCAAAGGGCTTGGAGAAAAACATTCCAGAAGAGCAAACAAAACCAAGAGTGGCAGTCTGCTCATCAGTGTGTTCTGTATGCCTTGTGGTTGGACTTGATGACCTTAAAGGTCTTTTCCAACCTGCGTGATTCTAGAATTCTACGATTCAGGTGCTTCACATCTGAGCAGTGCCAAAAACACAGCAGCTCTTTTCTGAGAAAAAGAACTGGTCAGCTATAAGCACATCACTTACACATGTAACACACCGTTCTAATGCAGCTTGCAAATCATTTTAAGGTGCCTTTCGTCTTCAAACTTCTAAGGCACAACTATAAGCTGCAATCTACTTGAACTGCAAAACCAGAGTACTCACGTTACTGGATTTAAGCTCCATTGTTTTTTTCAGTGGGTCAACGATGGAGTGCTCCTGAACGTAGGTCTTCGTTCTAGATGTGCCAATGAGCTGGGAGATGGGCACGAATACACACAATTAATTATGCTGCCATTATTTTTAGTGCTTTTAAATGCACAGGAAGTGGTTACTGTATTAAACAGACACCGATGACTGAGGTTTAGTTAAAAATAAAAGCACTCAGTGAGGCAGATCTCATTTTTACAACTGGAAGCAATGTAAGAGCTTGCCAATTTTTGTCTGTCTGGAATTCAGTACATGTAACACTGTTAAAAACTTCCTCGTGCACAACTGCCTGGACTCGTTACGAGCTCACACAGCTCCATTACAACATCCTCACAGACTTCCCCTCCCTGCGGTCCCTTCCCAGCTGTGCCGCCGCACACGCACCGATTTCACAATGGCTGGGATTCCCCACTCCGTGCTCAGCAGTCTGTGGCTGTGCAGCTTCCCGCTGCTGTCAATGTGTCTGTCCAGGACGTCCACTCCGACCACGCTGGGGTTCATTGGGTTTGGGTATTTCTGCATGGCAGCTGTTGTTACAGTTTCCCAGGGATGACTGCCAAAACACAACCAAAGCACGAGGCTGAGCACCGCAGCGTTGTAACCGGAGTTCTATGCAAGCTGAACCCAACGCAGCAGTCGGGTCGTGCTTTTAAAGCAGTTCAATTTACGTCTCTTAACCGCAAACGTCCTTCTCTAGCAGGAAGCAGCGGTACCGCGGCGGGGCAGCGGCAGGTGGTGCGAACTGAGCACAGGGCACCTGGCTAACGGGGATCCTGAGACCCGTTACCTCCCGGTTTTAACGTGATAAGAACGCGTTCGCCGTGACATAACGCCGGCAGACTTAAACTTCTCGGGTACTTTCCCTAAGAAACGCGGGCTCAGCTGCCGCCAATCGGAGCGGTTTTTAAGCCCCGGATCTCCCGGGAGCGGCCCCAGCACACAGCCCACGAGGGGCACGGAGCGGCCCCTGGAGGAGAGGCGGAGCTGGGACCGGCATCGAGCCGGCCGGGGCAGAGCGGCCCGGAGGCGGGGAAGCTCCTCCAATCCCCGACCGACGGAAAACGACGAAGAGGAGAAAAAGGAGGAAGAAGCCGCCGCCCCGCTCCCTCAGCCACCCGCGCCGGGCACTCACTCGAATACGTGCTCCGAGGTCCAGATCTTCATGGCGGCGGGCGCGGGGCGGCAGTGCCGCGGCTCTCCAGGAGCGGAGCCCCTCCGTCACCCCGCGGTGCCGGGCCGCCGGCGGCAACAGCGCCTGCGCAGCGTGGCCGGGTCGCGGCGGCGCCCAATCCCCGCGCGGCGCAGCGGTGACGCCGAGGTCGCGGAGCCCTTGGAGTCGCGCGGAGGGCGTCGGGCACCTCCCCGCGTCCCGCTCGGTGCGCATGCGCGTGGCACGGCCGCGTCCCGAGCCTCGCCCAGCGGGCGCCGCCGGCACCACGTGGCACCGCGGGGCGCCGCGGGCGTTGCGCTTCCAGCAGCTTCGAAGTGACTTCTCCCGTATCGCCAACCGCAGCGGGCGGGGCGGCAGCTGCCGCGTTTCTTGAGCCGCTTCCACCGGCGATCGGCGGCGTGGCTCAAGAGTACAACGCGGTGCCGTTCGTTAACCGAGAACTGACTTCTGGACGCATCTTAAAGCATTTCAGATCGTGCCGCTGCAGCTCGCTACGGCGCGTGTTTCACAGGCGCTGCCGTTTCCGCCCGGCCGGAATTCAGCAGTTGAAGGCGGCCCCCGCCCCGCGCTCAGTGCCGCCGCCAGAGGGCGCAGCGGAGCCGCGCGGCAGCGCTGTTAGGTAACGGCGCGCGGCCGCCCCGTTTTGTAAGCGCGCGTGCCGCCCGCGAGCGCTTTCATAACGCCGGTACAGAAAGGTCTCTTCAGTGCTTTATGAATCAGCTCCTCAATGCCTTGCAAGTCATCTGTACATCTCTGTCTGGACGAGTTGTACAAATTCTTATAAGTCCCAATCTTTGCAGAAGGGAAGCACAGCAGCATCTCAGTGTGGGTTGGAACCAATTCCAGTTCCAATTCTGAGTTCTGTTCGAGTCGTTTTGGTCGTTCTGGATTTCTGATTGGGATTACAAGGAGACAGGAATGGGGAAATGTTACCATTCCATTATGTGTAACACTCTGCAAGCGTTGTTGCAAATGAGGACACATAGCCAGGTGAGAACTGAGCTCTAAGTACGCCACAAATTAGCATTCAGGTGATTCAGTGGAAAGCAGCCACCTTTTTTTTCTCTTCAGAGAAACCATGGGGTGATGGTTTCTTTTTTCACCTGACATTCCACAGTATTCCAGTGACATTTGTTCTTCCTCCACCGGCACTGACTCAGTATCTGTTAGTATCATGCAATTCAGTTCAACCCAAAATAAAACGCAGACCACTGTAAGACAACCAGGTGTCTGCATTTGTTTCCATATTTTCGCAATTAACCTGGAGTCTTCTTTTACCCTGTAGGATATTCTGTCTGCTCTTTTTCTCTCATGTGAAGAAAAATTGGACGATAGAAATAGCCAACAAATCTCTTTCACTCCCCACGTTCTGGTAAAAATGGCGCCACGCTGCCTATGAAATACAAATCAGAATTGTTACAGGTTATCATTTTACACATTTTCATTATGCTGAGATTAATCAGCACCTAAGAAGAGATGGAACAGCAGTAAGCATGCTAGCTGTCAAGGAAAACAAACAGGAATATATGTTATTATCCAGAAGAAAGGTTGATCTGATTTGTACATTCTGTGTGGAAAATCCACAAGAGGGGGCTCAATTTCCGTAAGGTTCTCCACAGGAAGAATTCATCAGAGGAAAGGACTCACCTCCTCACAAGCAAACTCACCTCCACGTGCCTGCATCCCTAAGCACTGCCCTGAGGAAGGAGGCAGATCTCTGATTCTCACCCCAAGCCCTCTCAGAAGGCTCCCCAGCCTCAAATCCAAAGAATGATTTTCTGCAGAAATAAACTGTTCCCCTGCATCCATATTAAAATGAATGTAACAGAAATTCCTTGCTGGTAACAAAACAGAAAGATACATTCAGTGCTTTTCCAGTACTTCAAAACTATGAGTGAAAACGTAACAGCAATAAAACATCCCCGGATAATAATAAGAGAGATTCCTTTTATATCCTCTGGATAAAGCCTGGTTCATTAGGCAGAAAGTTAAACCTACAAAGAAGAGCCAACTTTCTGCAGGAGCAGTTTGCTGATATTGCTTGTTATAGCAGCATAACTGATAGCCAAAAAATGGAGGAGACAGACACATACAGCCACAAACACTCCCTCTGACAACAGAGTGATCTTAGGCTAGTTTAAATCATTTTGGAAAGTACAGCCCAAGTACCCTGCAGCTGTTCAGCAGGGTTTTACACCACAGAAACCTGCTGCCCCTTCAACACTGGTGTTCCATGCTGCCAAAGAAAGGTGAAAGGAAGGCAATGGGCAGTCTGATTTCTGACACAGGAAACATGAAAGAGCAGTAAACAGACGTGTTTACACATCCAGATCTCCATTGTATCATCAGTGCAGTAGCAAGAGAAGAAGGAGAAGAAACAAGTTTTCAGATAGCATGTATGTAGATAACAATCTTCCAGCATCTTTGCGCATGTTCAGTATCTTCCTTGACCACAAGGACAAGCAGAGATGTGAGACAGGCTGCAGGAATCCTGTCAGACTCCCAAGATTCAGAACCTCTTGTTGCCTGGCCAGAAAGTTTCCAAAGCACCTTTTTATGCCATGATTTTCAATCACATGTAAACCTATTCGATGGAAAGAAAGGACAGAAAAGTGCATTGCTCACTCAGCAGCATCAAACCCAGACGCATGCAATGTCATTCTCTGTGCTCTGTATATGGAGACATGTATACATATTTTTGCAGAAATGAAATGCACTGAAGCACAAACCACAACACACAAGTGTGTCTCACACAGCTTTTCTTGTCTTTTGGGGAAATAAAAGATGACACAACAGGAAGAGTGTCTATAACATAAAAAAGGGAGAAAGAAACTTTGCTTTTGTGACTGAAACCAACAAGGAACTCTGTTCCACAGATTCATATGCAGATCCAGAAATTGTTTTCCAATAGGGATTGTATTACAAGGGTTATTTCTGGTGTTTCTTAATATGTATTATTTGTCTGTAACATCAAGCTTTGTATGACTTATGTAGTAAAATTGTGGCCCTGTTCTGAAGTGTGGTGATACAGGCAGGGTCAGAAAGAGGGATGCAGTTTCTTAACAATACCATTGTACGTTTATTTCCTGTTTCGAAAAGGCCTTCATTTCCTTCTCAGACACATTTATTCTGGTTCCAAAAATCATTTCTAGGCTCTGAAATAGCATATGATCTTGTGAAAGCCATCTGAGATTTATTTGTGGGAAGGAGGGAGTTTGGATCTGGACCGCCTCCATACTGATGTTTCCATTTACTCAAGAAAACAGTCAAATTACTAACACATCAACATTATTTACTAGATGACATAAATTACTTCAACACGTTTTGCAGAGAGTCATTTAATCCCTCTGTATGGCTGACATCAAAGGAGCAGAACAGCAGCACATCCTCTCCCAAGGCAGCAGACCTCTGTCCGTTGTCCATCGCTTACAATGACTGTCAGCATTCTGAAGAGGTGCCTGGCCTGCAGAACAGCCGAGCTCAGCAGTAAGTCACACTGCTTCCCGTGCTCACTTTTTGCACACTAACAAACACTTCTGCTCTGCTCACCTCCTACACAAGCACAACTCACAGCACTGCTGCCTGTGCCAGTGAGTTTATGTCAGGAAACCTAGAAAGGCTAAAAATGATATTTCACTAACACCAAATTTTTATCAAAAAAAAAAATTTAGGTGCTGGGAACATAGTATGAGAAATATGTGACACATACCTATGAAACAACAGCTTCTCTGACTTGCTTAGATCAAAGAATTTGTTTCTGGCTATAGAAACAGTTGCATCCCGTCCGTATCATCAGTGGGAGCAGCAGCTGCCACCAGGTGTTTGACTGAAGAGCAGATACACAGCAGTGCACAGTTTGTGGATGTACCACAGCTCTCCTGTTGTCTAGGAAACAGTCTCTTGGAATCTGTGTAATATGACAATTACCAGCTAGACAATGTTTCTTCTTGCAAGCATCACAAATGTGCATGTGATCAAGTAGGCAGATGATAATCACGTTATCACCCACAACTCATGAGCAAGCACAATAACAGCACAATTAAAGATAGAACGTTTTAAAGTACTTTAAAACTTCAGATTGTTTGGAAATAATCGTGCTTCTTCCCTATATCTCATCCTTGTTTAATTCTAAAGACCACAACATCTCTCATAAAAGCACACCAGGCTATTAAATGTGTGATGAATGCAAACGTCCAATGTGAAACCTCAAAGAACCAGTAGTGATCATGACATATTACATGTTAAATCACAAATATGGAGCTATACGTGTACTGACGGTCTTCAGACGATGCTCTTTTATCCAAAGTCCATATAAAACTCTGGCTCAGACATCTTGTACACGATCAGGTTTAAAGAAACCACAACCTGAAATAAAAGCTGAGAATTCTTCGTACGCTTTCAGTTATACTGAAATGAAGCTGTCCAGGAAGCTGACTGCAACTTAATGCTTCAGCAAAGGCAACAATTAAAGGAATAAATAAGAAATGTAAATGAAACAAGAAGTTAAATCCAAAGCACAAAGCAGCAAACTTACTTTTGTGTGAATGAGCCAACTTCAATGAACGCCATTCACCTCCCAGGAATGTTAAGTTCTCTGTTATCTGCAGTGAGTCCAAGACATAATAACCACAGAGTGAAAAATATAAAGGAATTGCATAAATATTTGTACAAAGCAGGCACAGCAATGACTAGTATTCTCACAGAGCAATCATTTAATTTTTTTTCAAATCTAGTTCTTGCATTGCATTCATTTATATATTTTCTTACTAGCTGCCTCCATTTATTATTTTGCTCTAAACTGAAGATTCTATTAAGAAATCTTTTACATTGCTGCACAAGTAGTTAATGTCCACTTCAGTTCTACAGCACTAAGTCAGTAGGAAATACATTGTTGTCAGCAAGATGATGACAGATAAGGCAAAACTGGAGTTCTTGGCTGATGTCAGTGTGTGGTTTTAATGCTCAGAAAGAAGAATTGCTCTATTATATATTTGGTGGCTAATTCAGGGGATGCAGTACTCTGCAATACATTAAATACTGAAAATCAATAATTACTAGGAACTGAAGTCTATAAACAGGTAAAATGAAGCAAGAAGGAGCTACAGTTGCTTTTCTTTTTAATCAAGATATGAATACCATGTGCCTTCTAAATAAGGGACTCCCAAATGTGCGATGGTATGGGTGCCATAGGAACAGAAAAAACAAATACTGCCTGAACAGCTGAATGCTTCCCTGTGCATATGGGCCCAAACAACCAGCGATGGGATCAGCAGGCTCTGAGTAAAAAATGATATTAATAAGAAACACAAAGCTTCAGTAAACACAGAACCTTGAGACATGCTGAGATAAAGAAGTAAAGACAAAAACAACACACCATAATTCAGTTATTTCCAAATCAGTGTTTGTTGCTGTTATAAACATGTATTTCAGTGTACCACACAGATCTGACTCCCTGCTGAAATGCTCAGAATTTAAGGAGTACTTTCAAAAGGATATGGACACACACATAAGGGATCTGAACAGATTTAAACAAAAACAAGATAACTACAAGTGCCTGAAAGAGAGCCCCTTCTTCAGGAAAGTGAGGGCGAATATTCTTTTCAGTTCAATAGTTACTCCCATGATTATTCAAATAATCATGAGGAACACAGACATGAAAAATGTTCACAATTAGGACTCAGGCAAACCTCAGCTGCTGGATCCCTTCATTTTTCAGAGCCAGAAAGGAATTCCTACCTCACTAGCTGCAGGCCTCAATAGGGCTTTCTGGAACACTTTCACATCTCCCAGGAGGGGATGTTATCAGCGCATGAAACTGGAAGCACAGAGCAAAGACAAGCACTCCACATCTGCTTCTTTCTGTACAACATTTAGTGCTCACTCAGTGCATTACCACTGGTGGGACTGGGTGGTGGCATCCTCCCACCAGGCACTTCCCACATGCTGAGACAAGGGTTGCTTTGCCCTGACCTGCAAGTCCTTGATAAGGGATCAGGATTTACATCTCCTGTGGAAAATGACGTTCTGAGCCAGGAGCCAGGAGCATCAACCAGCTCTACACAGGGCTGAAGCCTATGGAGATCACTGCAGGCCTCTGCACGTCTCAGAGATGGAAGTAACCAGGTGTCTTGTCCCACTCAGCACGGTGTGACATGAAGGTCTTGGTCTTGTAGTTGCGACAGTAGTTGTAACATTCATTAAATAAATTACAGGACTTCTGTTAGTTAATCAGAATAAGTAACATGGAGATCTCCGAGATTGCTTTGTTTTTTGTGGTAAGCAGAGAGATTTAATAAGGAGCAGTTTTTGCAAGATATTGTAGCCCTGAAGGTGCAACATATATGATTTTTTAAAAAATTATTTACATTTTTAAAATTTGCAATGTTATGGACAGTATGGAGTGAAACAGCTGGGGATTTTTTTGGTTTTTTTTTTGGAGGGTGTATGGGAACCACTGAGTCACGGCCTGAACCTCTGATTGATCACCTGAGGCGAGCCATGAGCCAGCCAGAGGAGCACAGGTGAAGGCAATTCTCCTGTGCTGCAGGAAGGGATGGAGTCTGGCTGCACCCCTCCTAGACCTATTTAAGAGCTGGCTGCCAGTGGGGAAGGATCTCTTCTGGAGATTGCCTCTATTGGTGTTTTGTGGTGAGCCCAGCATAAGGGTAAGCCTTCTACTTTATTCTCTTTTGTTATCATAGTCCACTTTGCCCAACTCTCTTGATTATATTGTGATTGTAACATCTTGATATCCATTGATTATACAGGGGGGGGAGGGAAAGTGAGAGGAATACAAGAAATGAACTCACAGTTCCAGTTTGCAAGCCTTTTTTGGGGGAGTTTTGATGGACTGTTTTAACACTTTTTTTTTTTTTTTTTTTTTTTTTAAGCTGAATTCAAGAACACCATCTTCCCTAGTTTGGTTTAGGGACGCAAAAGTGTGTAAGGAGTCAAACTGATGCCAAATTAGAAGTGCTTCATAAAGCATTGCTCCAATTAAATGATATGAATATTGTTGAGGCATCATTGCATCATTGGCCTTGTGAGAAAAATCAGATGAATTTCAAAACCGACATTTTCCATGTTGCTTTTCTGCTTCCCTTGAAGCTCAGCAGAGGCACCTGAATTTTACCAAAGAATTCATTACGGTTACCTGTTTTCATTATATGTGTTCAAATCCTATCTGTAGTTGGTATCTTTTCAGTTTCTCAGTGTTAGGAAATATTCCCATTACAAGCTGTAATAACTGCAAGGAAAAGAGGCAGTATATCACCTTCCTGGTACAGATAATTATGATTAAAGTCAGATAAAAGATAAAGAGATGAAAGATGAAGTTAAAGAAGGGCACACTTAGGCTTCTTGAATTACAGTAATTAAAAAGTATAATTAATATAATTGGCCAGGAAGCTATTTACAACTGACAAGTGAAATGATGAATGACCACAAACTCAAGTAAAAACTTATAATTGTGTCACAGATTTTTAAATGGTTTTATTCCAAAAATTAAGAAATAATGATGCTTGCAGAACACTAGTGAAATATGCAGTATGTATGTGTATATATATGAAGTATGTCAGATGTTATGAATACAGAAAGGTTGAGATTTTCTCAGAGCTCTCTAAGGACTCAAAACCCATTAGGAATAAACCTAAGATCAGGATCTAAGATGGCTTTCCCAAGACAAAAGAATGGTTCAGCAGGGATTAACATTTCAGAATTCACAGTTCCCAGTTCAGCCAACTAAGTCACATTTTCTCACTGGATTTTCCACCTTTCATTTCCATGCACACACACAGGAAGGATGTGTCCTTGCACTCATCATATAGCTTAAGAATCTGCTTTCCCAAAGTAGTGTTACAAATATTGGAAGGCTGGACAGTCCATCTTATTCCAATTTTTTGCACATGCTAAGATTTGGACAGGTTGGTTACTGCCTCAAGGGCACTGTTCATACATTTTGTTTTAATGCTGTTTTTAACATGGGGCAACCTTGAGGTGTTCAGTAAATTGCTGAACACTTCAGAGACTTCGTTGTTACTAAAATTAATCCTGAAATTATAGTTTAATAACATATCTTTACAAACACAATAATTGAAATGTGTAACGTGGACAGCAGCTCAGATGTCTGTTTCCATAACAGCACACAGCACCAGAAAGGCCTGCAATGACACAGGATACTGTTTCTATGGTAATACTGTTTCTTTGCCTCAAGGATGCAAGAAAATCCATGATGAAAAGCAGGAACTTTCTAGGTTAATGGGAATTCCTTGTTTATAGTGATCAGCATCTAGCTCCTTTCTGTCACATCTTTCTTATATCAGCTTGTAACTACTTTTAGGTTGGAGACCCTCTTTAGCTTGTTTTCTTAAAAAGATTCAGGAACATGGGAAAAGCACACAGAATTGAGAGTCCCAGTGTAGCTAGGAACTGCTATTACTTAGAAGGGCACAACTCACTTTTTCTGAAGACTGAAACTCCTAGATAGTCTGCCTGTGTGTACATTCCTACCATGCTGAAATTGTTACCATGCCGCCTTCTCACACTTTTTATGTATTTGTTACACTCTACCTACCTGTCTGAAGTGGTTACAATGCACCATAAATGTGTATTCTGTACCTTTGCCTTTCTTACTTTCCAGCATCAAGTTCCTCCCATCTTCAGCCTCAGCACACCTTGTCCTGTATCCCCTCACCAGGAGGCATCCCCACTCGCACTGACTGGCTGGGCACCAGGCCGAACAGAACTGAATCCATCACAACAGCTCCTACCAGCAGTGCCACCACTCTGGGTTTCTGCACTCTCAGAGTGGATGTGGTGGATCATCTCCCCCGACCTGCTGGCCACTCTTATTAATGAGCCCCGATGGCCTTCTTAGCCACAAGGGCACACTGCTGGCTCGTGCTGCTGGTATCCCAGGTATGTTAGATATTTGCATGTAAAATTTCTCCCAGTTTATTCTTCTGGTGGTCAAATTTACAGAAGTTCAGAAATATGTGAAATGTTGGGGTCAACACCTTGAAAATTCACAATAGAACTTCTATCAGAAGGCTCCTATCAGAAATCAGAGCAACTGGAAAGACTATTTTCAGTAATTTCAGCTCGTATTTTGTGCCAAACAGGTGTTTGGAAATTCAGCCAGTGCCAGATAGATGGTCATTAGACATGATCAGGGAAACTTCAATTAAATTATAATGGTTGCATTTCAATATAGTTATGGAGGGAATATTAAGCAACTAGTAACAAAATAAGCAAAACCTCCACAGTTTTGCATATACCTTATTAGTGTATGTAGAAAACTACATTTAAATATAACAAGAGATTGCCCATCCCTGTTGAGAACTCAATGACTTAAACTGGAGTACCACGTGTAGAGCCTGAGGTTGGATGCTGGAGAGTTTTCTCAGCATGTATCCAGTATTTCAGGACAAGGGGACGCTCAGCATTAGTAGCTGAAGAACTGCTGATACAGTTTTGATGTCTGCTGTTGAAAATTGGAGCCATTAATGGTGCCAACAAATTAAAAAAAAATTAAGGTAATCCAATTACCGCTATTTTAAAACACTAAGGTTCCTTTGTAGCTATGGAAACAAAAATGCAGACATTAATGAGTCAGGGGGAAAAAAACTGGTGTTTCCTTGACAACAGAAAAAAAGCATAGCTCCATGAAACCCAACGGGGACAATGACAGGAATACCTTTAACCACGATCCACAAGCGAAATGCGCGTTCATTGCGACGACATGCACCACTGGGAAGGGTGGAAGTACTCTGCCAGGAAGACACAACTAAGAAAGAACGGCTTGGACAGCAGTCAGGTCATGTCAGCAGGAAGTGCCAAACCTGAGACAGATCAGCTCTTTGCAGTGTGGATGTGACTACTGCACTCTAGAGAAAGGTAGCCCTGGGCTGAGCAGGCACTGATTCACATTTGAGTGCTGAAGAACCTGGAGTTCCTTGGAGTGCATCATAAATTCTGTGTGTATATAGTACCTCCTATCCCAACAAAAAGGCATATAAAAATTATAAAGAAAGGTAAGTTTATGGCACAGGAAGGGATACAAGTAGTGTCAAACCTTATTATCACTGGTAGCCTCCCAGATTTTTGCTAGAGGAACATAGAATTGCTCAAAGACAACAAAATATAAGAGGAATTGTGACAGAGGTAAATAAAAGGTCAAGATCAAGGCAAACCCTGATATTTTGGTAGAAACAAACCTTTAAAAAGAGGTTTTTCTCTGAACCTATCAAATTTATATTACAGAAGAATCATTTCATACTGGAAAGTACATCAATCAATCCAACATCCTAAACTGTTCTGTGTTTATAGCAATAAAGAGCTGGATACTGAGCTACAAGAACGTAGGGCTTCCTTGACAACACGCTGAGAAAAAACACAACTACATAAAAGCTTATGGAGAAAATAAGAAAAAATGTAGTTGAGTTGGCTGAATGGTGTGGAACGTGGATTTAGCCATGTGAGTGGTACTGGGCTGGAATCAGTGATGTGCCTCTACAGTTCTGGTTACTGATGTTCTCCTTCATTGTTTCTGACATTGATCTGAAAGTTGATTTTAGTGATGAATGACCCTGTCAAATTCCAATCTCGTTTTCTGCAAAGTACATTTAAGTTAATGTAGCTGTTGGTTTTTAGAACATTTCTGAATACCATCAGCAGTTCTGAAGTTATCTGTTTTCTATGACAAACAAGAAACAGATGGAGGAATTGGTATGAGTAGTCTGTGCATATGTAAAAAAAAAAAAAACTAACCTTCCTGACTTTCTGAGTTGAAGCAACTGTTCCTCTGAAAGCTACATGGCTTTTAAGCACATCATAATTATAATTAATCATTTTTATGATGTGATATGCCTGAAAATACTGTAGCTCATTATTCCAGCAATCTGAAAAACCTGGAAAGATTCTTCATACTCCTCCTGCAAGACATTTATTTTGTAGAAGATGCAGCTTTAATGTCCTCCTCCTTTTACCCTTTCAGCTCTCAGCGAAAGAATGACTTGAGCACAGAGGAGTAAACGAAGCTCTCTTCATTCCCACCCTGTCTCCAGGTGTGTTAGGACCAATTCTCAACTCACTGACCTGTTGTCTCTCAGTTTTAAGTTTTGTTTTGGGGTTGTGGAATATCCTTATGAATTAATGCCTAAATCAATCATTTGCCAGAACTGCTCATGCTGAATTAATACTAAAATATATATAAACCAAGTGGAGCCCCAGATCAGCCCTGTATGATGATTCAGCACTTACAACCTTAGCTAGAGCACATTACATATAATTTTATACAAAATAAGGTCTAACTTTTAATGGGAGACAGCTTGAGGCTACAACTAGCCTGTGTATGTATGCACTCAAGTGAGTGTCTACATGCACAACCCTGCTGTTGAGGTATGGAAAAACTATGAATACTTTAAAGCAGAAATTCAATAGCAAAACACTTTGGTTACATGAATAGTCAGCTACGCTTTGGTCCTGATTGCCTCAGCGTTTTCTCAGCAGCCCTTGACTCTCTTCCCTATGGGACCTATTACTTATGCCTTGTGTTTTAGTTCTTTTCCCTGTACTGGCATTTCTTTGGCAAGTAGAGCCACGTTTGCTTCTAATGAAAGTGCCTCTCCCTTTTGCTGTTCAAGCACATTTTTGTCTTCTAGCTCTTTTCTCCTGGACTTCTATTTTTTTTTTTTTGGCCTGACATATGTGAGGGATACACTTGTGTTTAGGGTGGCAGCTTTTGCTGTCCAGCAAAGACATACAAAAGTGCCACACGACCACCAGTAGCTGTTAGTCATTACTGACATTAGAGTCATAATTAGCTCTCCAATTTACTGGAATGCCCTGATTGATCTTGCTTTCAATTTTTTTTATGATCTAATGTTTCCAAATTTTTAATACTTGCTTTAAGAGATTCTATCAATTTATAGAGCTGTGTTCTGTGGGGAAATATATCACGTTAAGTACCTAACTGTACTCTAAGTGTACCTGTGGTCAAATGGAAGCTATGTAGGCAGTCATGTTCTGTACATTCAAACTTAAGAGTTCACACGTATAAACACTGCTGTATGTGCTAACTGATAGAATCATTATGTAATAACTGTTCATGTGGGTTAGTCCCGAGAAGAGGACTAGGTCCATTCAGACATTTGAGATGTCACTTTATCTGCAGCACAGTGGCTGATGATACCATGGCAGAAAAGATAAATGCCACAGTGGCATGGAAATAGAAGCACTACAGCTGACAGCCAGCACAGTGTCCATGACATACGAAGTGAGCAGTGTGTACCTGTCAGAGATACTGCTTTAAGCACTGCATTTTGTTGCTACTCTTTCAAACTGCTGTGAAAGTTGCAATCAATGCTTTTTTTATTTAAAAAAAGCAAGACTTAAAGGACTCGTGAATAATGCACCCCGTATGTCTGACCACAAGTGTTCTCATGGAGCATGCAGTGCACATAATTAACTTACAGTTTAGAGGAAGTCACCAAAACTGAAGGAGATAAAAACCTGTCTTTTACTTATTTGCACACAAAAAATCACAGTGCTAGGAAAATTACCAGTCTTACTGAATTGATTCAAGCAATTTCAGTCAGCATTCTACATCGTGCTGTACAGTTATATTCAGTCTGCATGGCTGTAACACTGCTAGCAGCCATATTTCTATTCCCCCTAACCATGTGCTTTTTGAGACCACAGACATTTCTCTAGCAAAATTTACTGGAGCTGACCTCAGCCTGTAGTTTATACAAGAAGAAAAAGACTCAAGCTCCTACTATGGCTAGTGTCCAGACCCCACTTAATACCCCATCAGCCTGTACTTGTGTGGATTAGCAGTAACATCCCTCTGACAGTTTTACCAGATAGATTTAGAAACGAAGATCTTTTTTTCATTCACTGTAGTGTGATTCATTGTTTAACTACCTTCTACTTGTTAAAGGTTGGAATTAGTAGCCTGAAGTGCTCGAGTTCAGTCGTGCTGTCTCTACTCACACACTGAATTCTGCTGATTTGGTATTCAGCTCTGGATCCTCTGTGACCAGGATGGGGTGAAGAACTGCCGGTGACACTACGCACTATATAGCACTGTGGGGATCCCCTCCTTGCCATCCTGCTTTGCCCAGGTGTCTGGTTGTCTTGCGCTTTAATGGCAACAAAATACCCAAATGCACCCGTTTGATTTGGGATTCATTTGAATATTAAAACAATACACATCTGAAACACTGCACTGAAGAATGCGTATGTTCTGGGTACAAGCACACAATTTCCAGTCTAGATGCCTTCTCCCATACATACATGAAGAAATGCATTTAAGGAGTTCTAGTCCCTTACTGCCACGAAGCTGATGAGTCACAGAGGTTCCCTGAAATTTTCAAACTCCTTTCTAAAACTGCTCTGTTTCTGTTTCATTTTTGGGGGGTCAACAATGCTCCTGTTAATTGCTCTCACTCATCTCACAGAAAATTTCCCCATCCTTCCCAACAATGGTTTGTTCATACCCACTTATATTCATTCCCACTGGTGCCAGCAATTGTGTTTTAGCTTAAATAGCATTTTCCTCTACTTCCCCATGGTATTATAGAGAACAATCCCTTTGCCTCCTTGCTGTTGGCCTCCTTTTTGTTCTGTACTTACACCAAACATTCAAATTGTTTTCTGTCTGATTTGGATTTGGGTCAGCAAGCCTGATACACTGCAAGAGTACTGAACAAAAACGGGTTGCCAGAACATCCCTTTTTGTCTTGGCTCTGTTTTGTGGAACATTCAAGGCAATAATCATGGCTTAAAACACCCTGCCTTTCTGGCTGTGGGGCAGCTGCTATGTCTATTGCCCCATTCTGCTTGGTGCTACCAGGATCCAGCAGAGGCAGAAATACAGGCATGCTTTGGAGACCTTTACTGTGGGACCTCAGACACCTTTTGGAATACGGACTCTTCTTGGTTAATCAAAATTCAGCAGCAAAAATGATAACAAAATGTTCACGCTACTTTAAACAAAAAAGCCTTCTTTAAATACTTAATTTACCTTTTTTTATTTTAAAGGTCGAGGAGAAAACCTGACTGGGTTAAATCTATTCAATTAAAAAAAAAAAAACAAAAACACAAAAACCAACAACTCCAACTCAGAAGAAGAGAAATAAAGTAACCATTTTTCATTTGTGCCTGATGGGTTTGTGCACGGGTTTTTTTTTTTTTAACTGTTTGCAAATCTTCAGTGTAATGGTTTGAAACCCAGTCGTGTCATTTCTTTACGCCCACACACAGAGCTGCAGTAGTGCAGACACTGTAGCAGGCAAACCATATTTCCAGCATCGGCCATTAAAACTCTTCCCACCCCAGGCTGGGCTGCCTTCACCCCCTCCCCAGCAGCCACCCTTCCATTTTCAAATGCATAAAAAAAAAAAGAGAAGAGAGAGACACTGAAAAAAGGAAACAGGATGCTGCTTTTGTTCCAACGCTATTCCAGGGAGACCTGAACCTCTCCACCTGCCTGTGAATTGGCCACCTAAAGGTTAGCAAGTGTTTTGTTATCGTTCTGTATCGACAGAGATTAATTAAGTTCTGGGTGTTGTGAGATATATTTTTAAGTTATTAATGTAATGGTTCTTTCACTTAGGAACGAGGAGGATTTTTTACTAAAGCAGAAAGCCTTTCATTTTAGTCCTGGCCCCACTTCTGTTTTTAAGGGGGTTTAATCAGTATTTTTTTTATCATTTAGTCCAACCTTCTAAACTTTAAAAGATGGATAGGGGTTATTATTTTTCTGTTAGAACAACCTGTTGATTACAGACTGCTGGCTGGAGGTTAACTCTTTATTCACCAGAGAAATAATGCAGAGGAGCAAATGTGATAAAAGGATGAAAGAATGAAAACCCTCTGAGGTTTTAGGGCTTTTTTTTTAAGCACTAACAATTATTTTTTTTTTTTCCATTGTGAAGTCACCAACAGTGTTACAAAACCAACAGATGGCTTAGATTTGATTGCTTACTTTTAAGCAAGCAGTGGTACAGATTTGAAATAAAGACATAATAAACTGGAAAGCGTTTCTTGTTACTGGAACTGGGCAGAGTAGAAACATGAGAAGTAGAACAGGAAATATTCACTGATACTAATTGTATGGAGAGCTCAAAAGGGCCAGAATAACGTCTAGTTAACATCTATACATTAAAATTCTAGCTGACTGTTATTATCAATGTCAGCCTTTTGAAATATAGAAAACCATGTATTTAATAATGATCAGAACAGTCAGTGCTATTTCAGAATGAAGAAAAGGTGCTGCAGATCACATTCTTCTTAAAAGGCTTCAACACCATATTCTGTGTTTAACAAAACATGTAAAAAGCTGATTTAAGATAGTGGAGTAAAGTATCAAAAATGTTTGTCCACAAGAAATAGCACCAGACCTTCAAAGTTCAATGAGTGTGTTCTCTAGGTGCTTTGTACTCTTATAGCAGACAAAGCAGGGCAAAACTTCAGGAATAATTATTTCTTAATGAGCAGCAAGATTTCCAAAAGTCAGAATTTGAGTAAGAATTGATTTAAGATTATGGCAGTTTCAGAATATCAGGAAATTACACATTTTCATCCTAATTCTGCATGGAACTGAGGCTCCCTACTTTGTCAATAAAGTTATACACAGCTTGCATGCTGCTGGTACAGCTTGCAGTCCTGTGAGATCAGAGACATCCCTTAAAAACAAGTGAAAAGGTGAAGTCAGAACTCCTGTTATGAGACACTCTGAGGTATGAAGTCAAACTGAGAAAAGAATAAAGGCAGGAAGCAGTTTTCAAGTGAGCCAAACAGGATTTCATTTCTGTGCTAATCAGAAAAGGTATCAGTTCCATTTGCAAATCTGAATTGAGATCTAGAAAGCTCCAGCATTAGGGTGAACTCATAAACATTTATTTTCCATTAAAGTAGCAGTGTTTGACGTACCTGCATGAAGTTTCTTTCTGGCTCTGTAGTTCACTATTCATTATATTTGTATTTAAATAGTTTGCCTAGTCAACTACAAGAGCTCTTCATCAACACTGACACCTCCTGCTAGCCATCAGTGGTCACCTAGCAGCTGGAAATGATAATAACAGTATCTGTATCTTATACACAGATACCTGTGCTGTTCTCAGCATTATTGTCTTCACAAAGAAAATTAACAATTTTTAAGACACTTTGTTTCTTTTAACCTTTAAAACATGGCTGATAGGGTCTTTGTAGCCTATTAGCTCATTGCTGTAGGAAGCAGGCTTACCGCCACTTCCACTCCATCACAGCTCTGACCAAAATCCTGCAGGTGTCTTTAACTGGTGCAGGGTATAAATGGCTGGGAAGAAGCCCCTTTCCACACATTCTTGGAACTTTAAACAGATGGCAACGGTATGTGGATTTATCTCATCCATTCCTGATTAAGACTAGAATTAAGCATGAAATGAGTTTGTGAGCACCACATACACCCTGCCCTGTCCCTGACAGCAGGCTTATCCTTGTACAGAGCTGAACTAGCTGCTTTGCTGTATTTTGGCAAGTGAAATTAACTGGGTTTCCTTGAGCAGGTTAACAGTTTGAACTTAAATGAACAGAAGTGACCTTGCACAGAGATTCTGAGTTAGTAACGCCTACAGAGAGTGGCTAAAATAGAAAACAGAAATAATTAGTTTCAAATTAATTTCAAATAGAATTAATGTAGTACAATACAAGTTGTCAGCAAGCATTCAGTTGACACTTGTAGCCATCAGAACAGTCTGTTCACTCATACACATGGGGATCATCACACTGGTGGCATCACTCTGATTCCAGGCTCAGTACAAGGGTTAGGAATATCAGACCAAGCTTCAAAAGTCTCTGCTAAGCCCTGAAACCATATGATAGGTTCTGAATTCAGTCAGCCACTTGCTTTAGTTGTAACTTGCTGCACTTAACTATTTCTTTTTGGACACAGGATAACAAGTTTTCAAGTTTACCATTTAGAATTTGATACTCTACTGAGTGTGCAAAATAATTAATTTTAAGAGCTTTTATGTTTTAGAGTCCTTACGAATTCCAGCACATTGCTCGAATTATTAGCACTGTCTAAAATAAGCTTCCTTTTTAAGTAAGTTCACCTCAGCTTAAAGTGACAGGCAGATTCACAGTGGAATAGAATATAACTGGCTCCATATATGCGATAAAACTGAAGAGATGTTTTATAAAAAACGCCCGTGATCAATTATTTGTATACATTCCTGCCAAGGTTCTGTTGTAAGAAGTGCAATGTTTTGACTCTGATGGTTTGTTGGCAGTAGCAGGCAGTAACCCTCCTGTGTGAGAATCCATTGCTTTAGCAACATGTCTCCCAGCAGAGCTGACAGCAGTTGCTGCACGCAGTCCCCTCTATCCGTATGGACAGTGTGGGTCTTTGTAAAGCAGTGCACAATGCCAAGTAGTTTTATAGAGTCACTGATTTTAAGCATTTACATTAGCATGGCCAGGACCAATGATGGAAACAAGTAGGCTCTTAGGCAACAATACTAGGCCCTGCTAACCACATAACTAAAAGGCAGGCAAGAAAGATAGGAAGGATAAGACAGACATATTTTTCTGCCATCAGTGTTGGAGGTCTATTAAAATAGAATCCAGAAAAGAACCAAAAATACCCAAACAACAGGCAAAACTTCCTGAGATCAATAGAGCTGTGTAGAATTAAAATCCATTTACATCTCCAGCATTGGCCTATTAAGCAAATTACTAAAGGAAAGAGCTTCTGCTAGAATGGATGTTGGATAAACAATCATAAATATTACAGTTTCGCCCCTGTCCAATCCACACCAGTAGGCTGTGGCTATTTGGATTTGGTGCATGCTTACTAAGTTATGAACAGATTAAACACCACATCTTCCAAAAGAGCTCCTAATGGAATTTTACAGGTCAGATATGGCTATGTTGTAAAATTATTGGGCACGAATCTTGCCTGTTGTAGACTGGGCTTTACTCAGTGTAACAGCAGCAGAAGCTGTAGCCATTCCAATGCGTGCAGGTAAGGAACAGTTCTCCTCCTCGCTGGTCACCCTGGCTGACCGTTTTGTTTGAGGACTTTTACCAAAGTTAACCCACAGACAGTTTAAATTCTCTAGACGATCTTTTCATTTCTCTTGACTGCATCCTATCCTTCTTTCACTACAGCTTTTCACAGGTTTTGGACAGGCATACTGAGAAAGCCCCAAACACTTCTAACGTCCTTGCAGCTTTTGCCTGCTGGTTACCACCCTGCTGCAGGCACCGCTGGGAGCTGCTGGGATAATGCCCTCCCTGATGGGTTTAGCTTTTCCTGAACAGAAAGTAGCTTCTCTCCTCCATTGCTTCCTTTTCCAACACATTTTGAGATATCTTTACTTTAAAGTTACAGGCAAATTATCTTTAGGGAGACAAAGAAAAATTTCTACCTTTGTGCCAGCCTATTTCACTGAGTGCTGCCACTGAAAGCAGTATACCAAATGCCTGTGCTCAGAGGCAGCTGCTTCTGTTTATGGGCTTCTGTGTGAATAAAGGATAAGAGCAGATTGAAACGCTACTTCATTTTCTTTTGCTTCATCTCTTCCTGTTTTGTGAAGGTTGTTTCTGTGACACCGATGTGAAAAAAATACTTCCTACTTCTAATCTGTTTCAAGTCTTTGTCCTTGTTTCTCTCTGCTTGTCTGAAGTACTGACAGATGTGAGACTTCTTTTGCTGAAATGTGAGCCTCAATAACAGGTATGTAAACTAAAATTATTTACAAACTAAAGAGGATTCGTCTTCTGTATGCCGTATGATATAATATTTAAAGTAGGGATCACCAGAAGTTCTAAAAAATGCAAAGATTCCTAGGGTAGTGCAGTGCATTGTTTGTTCAGGGAGTTGAAAAGCTACATCTGTATGGTAAAAAAATAACCTGACTATTACACCTACAGACTGTACCTGCAGACCGAGCCCAGGGAGTAGCACTGCATCTGGATTTAAGGATTATAATGTTCCTCTCAATGGAATGCCAAGAAGTGACATACAGACACAGGAAATAAGCAGTTACAAGTTCATTTAATGTTCCTGACTCTGACGGACAACTGGCAGTGCGTGTGTGCCATGCAGATAAGAAACATCACTTGGTTGCACAATCCAAGATTATTATAACACTGCTGATAAAAAGAACCAAGTTTTATCAACTATGTTTGGAATTAGGAAAAAAAAATACAGAAATAGGGAACACATATATTTAGTCTTTTTTTTCTACCAGTTAGCAGAATAAAACAGGTTCTGTTCTGCTGATTTGTCATATGAAAATACTCCAGTTTTTGGCTTTGTAGTGTTCCAGGCCCACCTACAGTGCATACCTGAAAGTACAGTTCAAACTAGAGACAAAGTAATTGCATTTAATTGAGTTTTCTTGACAAGTTTTGATAGCTCAAGAAATTAATTTTTTCAATTTTGGGCATACCAAATCCTACACTTAGTTTTGCTTATTGAAAACATTTATTTATCTCAGGATGATCAGGATTTGGTACTGGTAGCTCCACGCTACAAGCCACAAATGGAGCTCAGATGGTTGTGTAGGAGCCGCCCAGTAACAGTCTGGAGGATAATCAGCAAAGGAAGTTTTCCTGCTTTAAGCAAGGAGTGTTGAGAATCAGTGCTGAGGTATAATTAAGTTGAGATAAGCTATTTTTATCAGTGTACAAAGAAATGCAGTAACTTCTGCATATAAACAACAGATGTGAAAAATGCCATTTTTCAGAATACAGATTGCTACAGAGAATATGTTTGTAGGGAGTACAAGCCACAGAGGTATATTTTGTTTGCTGTAGACTGCAGCAAACTTCCATAGCTGGTTGAAATGTATTATAAAACTGTATTATAAATGTATTATAAAACTCTTAAAACTATTCTGCAAGCACTTGGGTATTTTCCTCATAGAATATTACAGAACACTGAAAAGATTTATGGGATTACACTGTTTTTGGAGCTTCAGAAAACTTAACAGTTTGAGTGAAATTATACAGATTCTGATACTTGGAACTAGAGGAAAAATACTAAAAACAACTTTCCATTACAAGTCCTACTAATTTCCAGTCTGGCCTCACAGTGACCATCAGCTGTGCAGGCACAGGAGGATATTCAAAGAGGGATAAGTTTGTGGCTCTGGAGGAGGCTTAATGGGGTGGAAACATGAATTCCAGACTTTCACACTTCTCCAGGGGAGCACAAACACAATGATCTGTTTTGTCTGATGTGGTTTACTTGTTAGATCTTCTAGCTATACATTATTCACTTTTCTTCGAGTCCTGTCTATATAACATCCTTGGCAGAACTACTGCAGGCCTAGTTTATGACTGCCAATGACTCATGTTGTATTACTTGCTGCTGTCTTTGTTAAGTACAGTTGCAATTTATCTGCACTGAGCAGATAAAGCCTGCATACTATTATACATTTTGCAGCAAATATTAGACTTTATTTCTATACAGTACTGGTATTTCATGGGTTGTGCCATCACAGCTCCTACCAATCAGCCAAGTTCACAGTGTGTAAGTGCCTACATATGAAAGCAGCTTAGGAACCTAGAAGGGATGTGAAATGTCTACCGCCTCATTTTGCAAATTAGAGCAATCTATTGTAGGGTTAACTGCAGTGCAGAATATGGATAATAAATTAATTCCACTAATAAGCCATAATCTTGTAACATCCTTATGAATACAGTCAACAACTTTATTATAAAGCAGCTATGTGGACAAGAATATTATTTATTATGTTTTATTACAAAGCAGCAGGGAGCGGACAAGAAAACTGCAGACCTGATATGTTGAATTTGATTCACAAAATTGATGAGAAAGAAGAAAAGATTGTTTCCAGAAGGAGAGTCAGAAACCACATCCCCACATCCCAGGGACTGCATTGCTGTCTTTTCCTTCACTTTTCCAATTCTTGCAGTAAGCAAAGCGCATTGGAAAGAAAAAGGAAGAAGCTTTGGCAGTGAAGCAATGGTTGCCAGTCAGCAGGGATCTACAGATGTGGTGTAGAATTAGAAGAGTGCAGGATTAGGCACCAGGTATACTGGATTTTCAAGACAAGTACTTGCAGTTGCATTGTGAGCTACGCATAGGGATGACATAATCAAAGGGATGAAAGGTGATTTCCTACAACACAAAACCTTTACATTTACAAAGGATTGCTGAGAGCATTGCTTTATCGTCCTGTTTCAATGGTGCATATATTTCATATGCAAAGCACCTGGATTCTTAGTCTATTTATTAAGGTGCTAAATAGATTTATCACTGAGCATATAACCCATTGACCTTTATCTATTCCACTTGATAATTAATAGAAAATTATTTTCCCATTATTTCATTTGGTGTGAGGTGCTGCCATTTTCATCCAGCTATCAATGTACCATCTCTCAAGAGATCAAACAGTAAATGAGGAATACTTGAAAACAATTGTACTGAGTTCTCCATTTCTACTTTATATGAATCATTTGGAAAGTTCCCAGCAACTGCATGCAATGGAGATTTTGTTTTGAACAATGCTCACATACTGTGTGCCATATGGCACTAATCAAAGAATATTTTTGGGCTAAGCATTTATTACTCTTTCCCAGTAATGGTTAACTATTAAAACTATGTAAGGAGGGTACTGCAATGCTGCTGCAGACTATTCAGTAAGGCAACAAATTGCATATTTCACATTTAGCCACTGATGTTATTTTGTTTATTTTTGTGATTGTTAGCACAAGAGCAGTTATATTCATACTGCATATTGGGCTACAGCTTGATGCATCCTGACTGGATGAAGAGGAGGCAAGCAATAAATAAGTAGTTGTGAATATGGCAGAATAATAATAATTTGAATAAGCATTCAAAGATCACTTTCTAATTGTTACCCAAACTAGAATGAGATGATGCTGATGTCTATTATGTTTTCCAGAAATAATTGTCAGCTAGCTTGTTTCAAACAGTTTATTTCTAAGAGGGAAAAAAAAGGCAAGAGAATTTTTTTGTTTAGGAAAAAAAATCAGTCTGGACCAATACCAACCCTGAATATATTTAGGCAGATTTTCATAAGAATGGCTTTACTTCATCCAAGAACTTTGGATATAAAATGTTTTCAGCTGGAATTGAAAATATCCAAAAATAAACAGTGTACCATCCTATTCCCTCTAATTAGTCAAATTGAATGTGGGCTGCACAAACAACAGCTTTAATTTACCCTGCTATTTCACTGGGATACCATCTTTTCTACTTTGTACATATTTATGTAAACCTCATTGGTGTAAAAAATTGGTTCAGTTTTAGCCATATCTGGTTAAACTCAGACGATACAGCCATGCTTAATGTCCCGTGTTTGGAACAAGTTGCCCAAAGATGTTTTACCCTCAGTGGTTTTCAATCCAGCCTCGATAACACACGCAGTGACCTCAGTGTACCTCAGAACTCACCTGGCTTTGCTGAGTTTGGGCTAGAGCTGCATTTGCAGATCTGATACTCGGATTTATTTCTAATGCTTTGTGCACCTATTGTAGGTATTAAGTGCATTCTTCATTTTTCTTTACACTATTCAGAACTCTTCAATTTCTAGCTTAGCAATAAAAGATGAATCCATTTAACTGGAAAATACAGTCATTATAGTCTGTATAATGCCTGCATGTGATTTGTTGTATTATTTGCTAGCATTTCAAGTCCAGTGATTGACTTATATATACTAATAAAAAAAATGTTTATTTTAGTTAGCTGTCTGAAGACTCCTACTGGTCTCATTTCCCCTTCCCTACAGATACACGAGTACCTGACAGATAACCTTTGAAATGGAGGCACAGAAGCATCCTGGTCTGACAGCTGCACTAGCAGACCAGCCACTTCCAACCTCTTCTCTTCAGCCTGCACAGGGTCTTTCAGCTCTCAGCCAAAGCAGTGCGGTTCCTCCACAGGAACAAGCACTGCCTCAACCTGTGTATCTAAAAGCCCTCACCATTCCCCTGTATCAGCCTGTCCAGCCAGGATGCTTTCAGCCAAGCAGTCAGCTAGTGGCTGGCAGGAGCTGTGGAAACCTGGATAGCAGTAATATACCTCTGATCCTGAACCCACTTGTTCCTTCCGAAGGCACAGATCAGCCCCAGTCAGTGTTTCAGAAACAACTTGGGCAAACTCTAACACTGAACATAGTGAGCACTTTACCTGTTTTATCATCACCAAATTCTTCTGTCGGTGCACCTGTTGGAAGCCCAGGAAAATCAAAAAATGCTGGGAAGTATATCTGTAAGCACTGTGGTCGAGACTGTTTGAAGCCAAGTGTCCTTGAGAAACATATTCGCTCTCACACAGGAGAGAGACCCTTCCCATGCACCACTTGTGGTATTGCATTTAAAACTCAAAGTAATTTGTACAAACACAGAAGAACTCAAACACACGTCAACAACACCAAACTACCCTCAGACTCTGACAACACCGGTACACTGGAGCAAAATGAGAAAGCAACAGAGAGCATCACGTCACAGCAAGGCACCAAAGGACATGGTAGTAGCTATGAAGACCGGGGGATGCAGGTGAAACAGGTGACTTTGGAGACCAGTGCTGTAACAGACAGTAAGAAACTTAATGTCCTTTCAGTGCCAGCAACAAGCAATTCGTCAATATTTTCAGAAAATCAAGAAAGAACTCATCAGTCTTTCAGTTCAAAGACTGATCAGGAAGTTGCTGAAAAAGAACCTCCAAGTTTATCATTTCCAGTTGCCTTGCCAAATGGTCAGTGCCAGATAAAGAAGATGCAGGAGCAAAGAACTCCAGCTGCCAACAAGCACATTCAGTTGCAAAGGCAGCAAGCAACATCTTCAGAAAAACAGTGGGATTACAAGCCATTTGACTGCAAGCTAAAGAAATGTGAGAGCACCGACTCAGGGTATCTGTCACGCTCTGATAGCACAGAACAACAGTTGGCATCCTCCAGCCCGCTGCACAGCCTCTGTGAGCACAGCACTGAACTGGAAAACGAAACTGCTGTCAGCAGCTCAAGGTGCATGGCCGGAAGCAGTGCAAAGTCAGAGCCAGCTGAGAAAGCTACAGCCTTGATGCTAGAGAAAAAGAGGCTGGAGGAACACATTTCCAAACTTATTTCTCATAACAAAATTGTGGTGGATGACACTCAATTAGACAATGTTAGGCCCAGAAAAACTGTCCTTTCTAAACAGGGAAGCATAGATCTGCCAATGCCTTATACATACAAAGACTCTTTCCATTTTGACATCAGGACTTCTGACACCAACAGGAAAAAGAACTTCTCTCTTTGTTCAGCAAAATCCACCTTAGCACCCCTAGAGAAATGCAAGCCCATGTTTTTTCATTCAGTCCCCACACAGTTCTCCACAACGATAGATGCTGTGCCTGTCACACGAAGCAACTCCCTGCCATTTGTGGAAGGCACGAGAGCGGTGCATGACAACGCAGGCTGCTCAAAACCGCTGTCTCTTACTAAGCAGTCTGTAAATACAGGCGCTGCTGCTTTGCTGCCTAGCAACAACCTCATTGCAAATTCGGTGGATTTTCCCAGCAGCCATCCTCGAGCTCTAGTCAGACAGACAGCAGTGGATGACGTGCCACTAAGTAACGTGGCTGATCATCCTCCCTCAGAGGAGCTGCAGATGAGTGCGAGGCTTGGGACCGGAGAAACAGTCAGCACTAAAAACAAGAAACACAACCAAAGGAAGCTAAAGATGTTCTCGGAAGAAAAATGGCAAATGTATGGAGATGAAACCTTTAAGAAAATCTACCAAAAAATGAAAAGCAGTCAACATGCCAGGAAAATCAAAGAAAGGGGGAATAAGATTGCAGATATTACAGGCTCCACTCCTGATTCAAAGGAATCAGTCAGCAGTAGTGACACTGCTGAAGAAAAAGATGTCAGGAGCTCTGCAAGTGACATCCTTTCCTCCCTTGTGACAACAGAATTAGACACTGTTAAATCAGAAACTGGTGCTAATGGTAACCATATTCCACACAGCACGTCCTTAGAGGAAACCACAGACAGTTTAACCTATGTAATGGAGACATCACATTCAGTAAATATGAGTGCACATACTGCAGTGAGCAAAGCTTCCCAAGATCCCCATGGCAGCGACACAGACAAACACACGGGTGGCAACAACACATTACCAGCTCCAAGCAGTCGAGAGTGCAGGCTGCAAAATACTCAGTGTCAACCCGACACTAACAGAATGAAGGATGACTGCTTGCCCGTACTGAGTAGCAAATGGGAAGAATCAAGTCCTGGGAAAGAATCCAGTACGTTTGAATCAGATTATAAAAGCACTTCAAACAATTATGGAAACCATAACAGGAATCAGGAAACTGTCCGGCATGCCTTGATGCCCCTGTGGCTCCACTGCAGCAACAGAGAATCCTTAGGGAAATCCCAGAATTTACCATCAGAAAGAAAAAAGCTGAAAGTTGAAGAGGAGAAGAAAGAAAACATTATTTCAAAGTGCTACCCTAGGCCCTGTAGTGAAAGCAGTGCAGTAAATGAAGCAGAGACTGCCTGTTGCACTATCGCTCCATGTCTTTCCACAGCACCAGTGAAACTCTCCAGTAAAACAGAGGAGCAAAACCTAAGCACAAGAATAAACGAATCAGCTGGAGGTGCTGAGAATGTGGATTGTGTAAAAACAAGCAGACTCCCCACTAAAGTCGTTCATTATGGTGACATTAACCCTCATTCACATTCAGCAGAGATCTCAAAAGCTTCATCTGTGGGATTTTTGAGGTCTGACTTCAGGGGAAGTGATTGCGATACTTTTGCTTTGCACAACACAACAGATAAAGATGTCAAAACATGGCTTGTGAAAACAGGAGTACCACTTTTCAGTGACAGCACTGCTAACGCATCTTCCAAAATCCATCATCTGCAATCTGGTCAGTTAACTCCAGACCCATCGAAAAATGCCTTTTCTCCAAAATATATCCTTAAATTGCCACAAGACCAGAGAAACTCTGATCTGTCGATTCTGCTTCAATCCGAACAGATTACACCTCGTACTTCTGTGACAGATTCCTTAACCAACCCACCCTGCTCTTCCAACAGCAGATCACCCTGTTCTCATTCCAATGATGTGCTTTGGTCCCCTTTAAAATTTGAAGTGAGACAAAAAGGCGGCAAAGGAGAGCTACGATGGAACTTACATGCAAACTGGAAAACTCCAGTATTGTGCTCACCAGTCAGCTCAGAAACAACAAATATCTTCACAACAGTAGATGGCACCTTTTATAAGGAGGAAATTATGAGAGGGGCTTGGAAAAGCAAACAGAATAAAAATAAACTGAATTATCAAAAACAAACAGAAGGGAAGTGGGTGAGCATAACTACTTCATCAGCACAAACCCCAAAGAAGAAGATATGCTTTACTTCTATGTATTCCAGTGGTTTTGTCCTATCAGCTGACATCACAGAAGAAAAAGTTTTACATCAGCTTTGCTCAGGAGGTGACACTTTGATGACAGCATCAGGCCAAAGGGAAGCTTCTAGCAAGGATGCAGAGTCAACAGTCATGGGGTGGGACACAGGTGGAAGCCCAGGCATTCTTAAGGACACGTCACCAACATCAGAGGATACGGAGCAGACTCGGAGATCAAAAGATAGCTCCACTTATTTGTGCCATTCCTTTGGCACTTTTTATTGCCACGCTCTCACCACTCACTGCGAGGAATTCCCAGCGCTGCGCAGCAATAGCCTGACTTCCTACTCTGAAAGTTTTACAGTACTGAGCACCAAGAGCACCTTCCCATCACTAAATGCTGAAACTCGGTTAACCTGGTGCTGTTTAACAAAAAGCCTTCCTCTGCCTGCTGAGCAGAAAGGGAATGCAGACTCTGCTTATTCCTCCATGCACATCCACAAGGAGTCCAGCAATGAGTGCGCACTGTCAAAATGCGATATTTCTATTTTCAAAATGAAAAACATTAGCAAGACTGTGGCCTCCAGCTTAACAAACAAGAGCTTAAACACACTGCCTTCATCCTTTTCTCAAGGACAACAGATGCAGGAGGTAAGATTAAGGGTCCTATTTCCTTTCTCAAAAGGGTGTAATCAGCTTACAAGGACAATTTTAATAGAAAAACAAGAGAATTAAGAAACAAATTAAGAAACTAATGTCCATGTTTATGGACATTTGCAGGCATTTGTGATGCAGAATTTATCAGTTATATCGTTACAAGTCATATTTGTTTGGTGCATAAAACATGCATAATTTTGTGTATGTACCTTTCACTTGAGAATTTCAGTAGAAATGCTCTCTAGTGAGAAGACCATAATTTCTGTTCCTCAGTTCTTCCCCTGGGGTATTTCTTACATTCTTTTGTGGCAGTATTTGTATTTCATAATTTTCGTTTTACATTAATATTTGAATTAGAGTAGGACTTATGAGACAGTCAAGGTCAAGATTTTATTTTACTTGGAGATATTTAGAGTCAAAGGCAGGCTGTGTATTAGATGTTTCCTTATGGTGAGAGATAAACATCAACAAAATCCAATTGCATGAATGCTCTGTAAGCGTTTAAAGCCTGAAAGCTTTTTGTTTTTAAGTAAGTGAAGATAGACCAGTCTGTACAGATCCTAGAACAGCTCTATAAGACTCATCTTGTTTTTTATATGGGGAGAAGAATGCAAAAGAATGCACACTAATTTGGTACAGGCCCACAAAAGCAGTGGGTTGTTTAAACTTTATAAAATCAGATGGACAAAGTGATTAGAAAAACGAACATGAAAATGCTAGGAAAAATGTCAGAGAATCCTATCAACTACTGCGCTATCAGTGCCATCTAATGAGCACAGATTCCTACTATCTCAGTTAATGTAATTCACAACTTTTAACGTGCTTTCAATTTTTTCAATGTTTTTAATAGTTATGCTCAGCAGCTCCTGCTGGTGCTTTCAAAAACATATCAGAGAAAAAGAAGAAACCATCAGTTTGCAAAAAGGAAAAACCAGCAGCAAATAAACTCAAGAGGAGCCACAAACAGAAAAAAATTAAAATCTCCCCCAAATGGTAAGGAATGTGCTTTCATATGGTTTCATCTTCCCTGGAAACAAACATCATTTTGCTGCAATGGGTGTAAAAGTGTCCACAGAAAACAGAAAGCCACCCCCAATGTTCAGCCTTGTCAAAATTGGGGGAGAAAATAAATCTCATAGCAAGATCTATTCCCAACTGCAGCAGTTCCACAAAGGTAAATTATCAAGATTATCAGAACTTTCAATGTATTATTTGCTGTCAGGAGCAAACTTTTCTAAGCAAAAGAGACATACAGCAAAGAAAGATGATGAATGGTCAGGTGAGTGTTACTGTGCTTCAGAACTGATTCTTATCTGTCAAAATTGTCAGCACTCTGTTTTGTTTGAAGGGAAGCAAAATACTTCAGTTTTATTCCTGTTACAGTTAAAAGCTATGTGCAAGACCCTTCTGTCCTCAGATCTGTATCTTTTATTCACAAGAGAATGCAGAGGAGAAAAGTCAAGTTTTAGCAGCAAGTGAATAAAGCCAGCCGTAGTTTAAATGATCAATCAGTTTAAATATGAAGCTGAAAGAACATAAGGCTATTGAAGGCACACTGTACCAGTCAGTGCAGTTCCTCTGACTTCAGTGGCACTTCATTTCGGTGGAAGATTTGGCCTCTAATGTTTCAGGAGTGTGAGGCAGCAGAATGTCTGATGAAATGCTAAGAAACACATCGTGTGTGCATACATCCCTCTTATTTAATCTTATGACCAAAAACAGACAGAGCTTTTCCTTCAGGACAAATCACTGTTGGTAACTTAATCCCCATGTCTACCTTCATAAACAGCACCTCAATTTTGAAGGATCATCGGACCACACATAGAACACTCAGGTCTGTATTACCCAAACTGTCTTGTGGCATTCTTCTACACGTTCAGGTTCTTTTTTTCCCTTCTTTACCCCCATTTCTTTTCTGCCAGCCACAGGATTGATTTGGCCACATCAAAAAAGTACAGAGCTTCAACTGAGTACAGAGACCTGAAAGCCAATCTATATCAGTAGCTAGCTGGCCAAACTTTTAATAATGAAATGCAATATATTTTTCTTACACACCAAACATCTAAATAAGCTGTTAGGTTTACTTAGCATTGTGTGTATAATGTTTGATTCTATTGATACAGGAACGGAAACTTCCAACGTAATTTTGTCCCAATCATTAAAATTAACTGAACTAGCTGGAGAAAATGACAAAGTCGTTGCATTATCCAGTGTGAGTTTTCTAAGTATCTGAAACATGTTGTTCAGCACTGATGATTGCTGATTAGGTTGCACATAAGAAGTACAAAAAAGAAAAGCAAAATACCAACAACTGTGCACTCATGCGATTCTTGTGCATTTCAGTATTTATGAGCATGCAGTTTTAAAACTCCAAATACAGAAAAGTGTTTCTAGATCTGCAACTCCTGAACCCTTTTCTCCCAGCAAACCAAGGACATACTGAAATCTAACACTGAGAAGTTCAATCAAATAATGGTTGGAGTATCTTGTTTTTTGAATTAACGTGAACTCACATCTCCTCCACAGAAGTAAATTCCTGAATTCCCAGGAAAAAGGCCTGATGTTGTGGTATTATTTGTATTCTACGATGGCCAGACTTAAATAGCACATATCTGTTTCGCCTTTCAATGCCACTTGCAATGCAGGTACGGAGGAAGGCACATACATGGATACACTCAGCTGAAAATGAGCCGACTGAACAAGAGACGCTGTTTTCCAAATAGAACACTGGATGTTTTGAAAAAGGGCTGCTCATCACAAGCCTGTACATTTAACCACTGTAAGAAGTGCCATTCTCCTCAGTCAAAGGTTCAAGGTAAGCATTTCAAATATTTTTGAGTGTACTGAATGTTTGGTTTTGAAAAGGTTGAACGTTAGCAGTATTTCTGATATGTACCTGCTTTACATGAACCGCAAAAATGCTTTTGGCTTTCAGTATCTTCTGCAAGCGAAAATAGAACCACACGACTTTCATACATATACTTAGATAAGAGAACTTGCAAATTATGAGGTCATTTAAAAAATAAATGACACAGAATAACCTTCCATGAGGAGCCTGCACAGTTTAGGATCAATATTTATCATTTTCTGAAATTAGATTGTATGTTTGCTGTATGAAGTGAGTGTATGGGAACTGCTGAGTCACGGCCTGAACCTCTGATTGATCACCTGAGGTGAGCCATGAGCCAGCCAGAGGAGCACAGGTGAAGGCAATTCTCCTGGCTGCACCCCTCCTAGACCTATTTAAGAGCTGGCTACCAGTGGGGAAGGATCTTGTCTGGAGATCCCTCCTTCTGGTGTTTTGTGGTGAGCCCAGCATAAGGGTAAGCCTTGCATTTATTCTCTCTTGTTATCATAGTCCACTTCGCCTAAACTCTCTTGTTTATTTTGTGATTATAACATCTTGATATCCCTTGATCCTACAACTGAGTCTGGAGTGTTGACTTGGTTTCAGTAACCCAGTGAAAATGCTCTGCTCCCTTGATTTAAAGGGGTGGTAGTAATGGAAATGTTTGTGTTGTGACCACTTTTGAAGCAGAGATGTTATCTTGTGTCTTTTTCATAGCCGATATGAATAGGTATTACTCTGCAAGACATCCTAATTACCATTGAAAACAAAGTTGAGAAAAGGTAGTTGGTAAAATGTATAAGGCTTAGGATAAAAAGTTACAGAAAGCAATAAATACATGAAAGTTAGATGAGTGAAATGATGAGAAATTCACTAATTCTGGCATGTGGGGGAACATTCAAAGTAAAAGTTTATTCAAACCTTTTCTCAATAGAAAACTATCTACACCAGCAAAAGGACTCATCTTGCTCTGCCTCAGACAAGCTGCTTTGCATAAGGAAGAAAGAAGGAAAAAATAACTCAGGAATATTTTCCCACATTGAAAACCTTACCCACATTAAGCAAAATGACACAGAGGATAAACAAGTAGGTATTGTACCTTATATGACTGTTGATTATGAGAAGAAAACAAAACATACCGGTAATGAAAACTTGAACTTTAAAGCTGCTAAACATAATGCAAGTTGAGAGTGCTTTATCACAGACTTTTATCAAAAATGTATTAAAATTATTTTGGGGCACTGCTGTTGGAGGTGCCAGCAGATAGGGCGCTCTGTGCCACATGATGGAGCAGTTATTAGCTTATCACTGGGAAAGTGGGGAGGATGCTAAGAGACACATGCAGTGAAAAGTGTGTGCATCCAACATGGCATCACGGCTTCTTCAGCCATCTGGGTACATCTGTGGGGCTACAGTTTCAGTACTACCAAAGGCTGCATTAGCCAAATGGGGCTTTAGGCACATCTGTGCATGCTGCAAACAGTGCTGTTGTATGCAGTGTCAGCAAAGCCTCTGGGAGAAACAGTCTGTATCCTATCCTAACTGTTTTACTTTTCCCTAGACTAGCCACAATCAAAAACAGATGCTACTGAGCCAGACTGGTTTTGTGTAGCAGGAGCACTCGTTCCTCACATAAAATAAGCTTTTAGGAGAATAACTCTTATGATGGGTATTATTGTAGGAAATAAAATTATTTCATATCTCACAATCTCAGACATTGTATTTCTTAAAGATTCATCCTAAAACTTTCCTTCAGTGATGCATAAACATCTTTGAAAGATATATATTCAAATATCTTAATAAAAAGAATGCTGTCCCTACACATACACATGCAGCTGGAAATGTTTGGCTCCCATTACCCAAAAACTATTAGCATGATTTGTCACCTAACCAAGAAAAAAACACCTTAGAAAAAACATACATGTATTACTACACCTCACATAGTGGAAGAAAGAAAAGCCTTCTCATCAAAAGAGGGATGAGTAACTCAGTCTGCAGTAATGAGTTGTTTGAATAAAGGTTGATACTATCCTTAGCTACTCAGTTGATACAAGCTACTGCACAGCTAAATGCCTTCTACCAACAGAGTTGACATTCTTATCACACTCTTTTAAAGGACAGCATTGCTTTGGATTGAAAATTTTTAATGTAAATGTTTCCTCTCCCTAATTTCTACAGGACGTTTCTGGGAAAGTCAGGGAACACACAAGAACAAATTTCTCTTTTCAGACCATTGCACTTCTGGAAGTACCTATGGCAGCTCATTCCCTTCCATCCTCAGTCACTACAGCCATGCAGGAAGTCAGCAGTGATGTGGAACCTCGCTGTTCAGTGACACAACCACTTGTGCTTCAACAATCGGTTCCAGAGGAGTCACAGACAAATGTTCAGACAGACTCAGTGGCATCTTCTTTTTGGTCTTGTCCTTTTGGTCTTACAAATACAATCAAAGGTGGCCAATCTATCAGCACAAACTCAGAGACTTCTTGCCCTCTTTCCTTAAGTCTAGAGGTAAGACAGGAAAATGTACCAAGTGTAGAGCTAGAGATTCAGAGCTTTGGTATGTTAGATTCAATGATTCGGGCCTCAGGAAGAGCAGAAGATCAAACTGAAGAAAATACATGCTCATCTTCCAAGGAAAACTCAACTCACAATTCCCAAGCTACATGTTTGCATTCACTGGGATCAAAAGCAGAATCTCATCTTGAGTCAGTCTCTATGGCTGAGTTATCCCATACAGAATGCACAGAGCAGGAGAACTCTCAAAAAATCCTTCACCTTCGTGGAGCTGCAGCCAAGAATGGAGCCCACCAGCAGACAGAGACCTATGGGAGGCAGCACGAAACAGCTTCTTCTACATTTAAAAAGCCTTCAGTAACACTCAGGTCCCCTGAATTCAGTAATTTCTCAGCAACAGCTTCCAAGACATACAAAAAGAGAGGTTTAGAAATGATGAGGAAGCAAATCAGAGTTGAATATGATGACACTAGTAGCGATGATGAAGATAGGCTTGTTATAGAAATATAAATAGGCTGCTGGTAGCACGCTTGCATGATGGCCCATTACATAGGAAATACCAGGTATGTTTGTATTTCTGAAGCACTTTAGGATCAGGAAAGCCATTCCTCTGTGCAGCATTCCCTTCTCAAGAGAGTTCTTTATTCAAAGGACTCAAAACTTTAAAAATAAAACTTATTTGAAACAAAAGGGGAAGCTTGCATCATATACTTCAGTGGAAATATTAAGCTTGCATTTATGAGGGGTTTCTAGCATTGTTAACCTTATTACCCAGAAGTGCTAGCTGCCAGTGGTTGTATTATTAAAAGCCTGCAGTGTGTTTATGTAAATACACACACCAACAGGAGCAGCAGCTAAGATTTCCTGGAAGGATATGGATGTACTCCTATATACTCTTTTTTTGTAGTCACTGCTAGTTGTTCTGGGAGTGACAAACTGGCATTAAGGGGAAGATGGATTCCCTAAGTGTATGTGATCCTGAAGGAGCCTGCAAAAATGCTGATCTTTCTCCATGTTGCACAAATGTCAATGCTTCGCTGTGACAAACGACACAAGCACGCTTTGGTTTGTGTTCTGTGCCTTTTATGCCAGTATCTACTCAAATATTCTCGATTTCTGGTTGGAAAACATGGATGTTTGCTATTGGTACCTCCTTGTGGTAAAACATCTGACAGGCTCTTAGATGTAACTGCAGTGATGCTATTTTATTGACAGTGAAAAAACTATAAAAAAAAAAAGCTGTTCCCTAAATTGTGCTACCAACCCCCAAATTTACTGGTTTCTTTGTGAATAAATAATTAGTCCACATTTGACCAGGTGTATTCACTTGATTAAACCAATCAGCATCCCTCACTTCTACACTATAGTCAAATTCTTTACTTAAACATTTACCAGTTTTAATACTGTGAATCACATATAGTGTTTTATAGAGAAACCTACATGGAATACTTGGAATTGCCTTTGCTTCCGTTATGCACAATTAAGCTTACAAAGATCCTGCTTACAAATAGATCTAGTATACTATAGGGAAAAAAAATAAATGCATATGTGAAAAAGGATGCCAAACATCGCATGGCATCAGCTAACAGAAACAAAACCAAGAGTTGAGTCCCATGTATTCCTGTATTGTCATGTTTTATAAATGGGAAGTTGTATGGGAACTGCTGAGTCACGGCCTGAACCTCTGATTGATCACGTGGGGCGAGCCATGAGCCAGCCAGAGGAGCACAGGTGAAGGCAATTCTCCTGTGCTGCAGGAATTGGGGGAGCCTGGCTGCACCCCTCCTAGACCTATTTAAGAGCTGGCTGCCAGGGGGGAAGGATCTCTTCTGGAGATCGCCTCTATTGGTGCTTCGTGGTGAGCCCAGCATAAAGGTAAGCCTTCCATTTTATTCTCTTTTGTTATCATTGTCCACTTTGCCCAACTTTCTTGATTATATTGTGATTGTAACATCTTGATATCCATTGATTATACAGAAGTTCTTGAAAACATCCGTACAGAACTTAACAGTTAGACACAATTTATGTTCACAAATGTACACCGTTACAGAAAATAAAAATAGTGACAAAACATTGCTACTTCTAATGTTGAAAAGTTAGGAAAAAATCTACCCTTTCAGAACTGAGGATGAGCCACAAAAGTTTTCTCCCCTTTTGAAAATGTCGCAACTCAGAATTAACACAGAATTTTCAATAGCATTACATAAATAATTGGTGACAAAACTGCAAGGAAAGGAATCTAGGAACATTAGTTCAAGGAATTATGCATTTCCTCCTTTAGTTCTCATTTACTAAGTGCTGAGGTTATAAAACCTCACAACTTGCAGCTCAGAAATACAGTCAGTTCTCTTGCTATACTTTATTGCAAATTTCTGTAAACATCAGTTGTATTTCCACACAACAAGAGGACAAGATGGCCTCAGATCTTGCCTAACTTGGTAAGCTTTGGTTTCAGAGCTCAGCAAGCATGGGTGTATATCTGAAGAATGAATGGCATCAGCAGCGGTATGGCCCTGTGAATGCTCTGTGTTGTTGACAAGAGAAGCAGTACGAAATTGCCATTTAATTTAGAGTGATACAGCTGAAGAAGCCTGATACAGCTCTAGATTGTTTTTATATTGTTAGAATTTTGTCTTTATACTGCTGAGTTGTTTTATCTTAATAAAAATAAAAGGTGAAGATCAAAATATCACTAATATTGTGCTAGTTACTAGGGGTAATTTATAGAACCAACTGCAGAGATGGGAGCTCAAGAATGTCTCTATTCTCAGGGTATAAACTAAGCACTATGCTATCCATAGAATTTCACAAGCAAATCTTTTCTTAACTATAAACATGGACATAATGAATGAGCTGCCAGTTCCTGTCTCCAATCGATAGTAGAAACTCACAGTCATTTACTAGAGAGCCTACACAATTATTGTTTTTTCCAAAAATACCAGTACTACTCAAATTCAAGCATATTGAATTTTAATCGTTTTTAGTCATAATTGTCTTAGATTTCTCAGTCTACATCAAAACTTAACAGGAGAACTAATGGGTTATTTTGACACCTCTGAGAGAGATGATTAGCAAGAAAGTTGTTGACAACATCGTAATTTGCCCAGTTTCACTAAGTTTGGCATTACCAGGGCTAGAAAGATCAAAGAAAAACCTAAATTGTTCTTGTTCTGCTCAGTATTGGTGCTCCACAAACAGTGGGGAGTTTCTCAGTGAATCTTTGGTACAGAGAATATTGTGAAGTCAAAGAAATACAATAATGTTAATCTAAATTGGAAGAAGAGAGGAAAAGAGAGGAAAGAAGGGAGAAGGAAGAGATGTCAACATAAAGACTGCAGAAAATCTTGTGAGAATGCACAAAACAGAAAAAGTTGCTCGAGTACCTCATCATTAAATACCATGGAACAGAAACGTGATTTAGAAGAAGAAAATCCAATCACTCTGACTGACTAAAGAATGTGATGGTTGGTGTCCATAAATTAGAATAATGAAGTAAGGATGCAATCCCTGTCGTTTTTATTTCAGAGGTTGAAATGGTCTTAAAGTAATCCAGAAAGCTTTATGTGACAACAGTAAATATAAACAGGAAAAAAAATGCATGTTTACTGTCCAGAAAGGTGCTCACTGCAAATGCACGATACCTAAACTTAGAGAATACAAAAGGTGTTGTTCAGATGGAGTAAACTCAGTTCAAATATAGAGGCCGAACTGAACTACCAGGCATCCCATAAATAACAGAGGTGTGACAAACTGTCACTTATCATAGTTAACAGATTCTGCTTGTGACTGACCGGTTGCAATGCATACCTGAGATTCAGCTCAGCCAATATTTCTTTTTAACTCAAACTGAAGATGAAAACACTCTACTTTTTATGAAGGAACAAATGTATTTATGGCCACTCCTCACTCAAAAATGTTAAGCATCCTTACTAATGAAGCCATTTCAATTCTGAGGAGTCACACTGATGTACATGTATAAGTTAACTCAAGAAAAGCAATTCCTTGCACTGCTACACCAGATATAGTACCAAAGTATCATGTCCTTACAGTGAAAAGCATTCTCCAAATCTGTTCCCAACCAGATTTCAGCTGCTATTTTATTGTGCTGAGGAAAACTAATACCAAGCCACTTGAATATTGCGTCTCTTTCCTAGAACCATTGGATAGCAGTAGTCTGATATAAATATTTATGAAGTTGCAATAAGGATGTCTGCTCTTCAAATAAACTTTCAAACTTTCTCCATATCTTTGTTAATAGTAGCATGGATGACAAAAATATGGGTTTTTTGCAGTTTTTAATCAGAATTCAAAGTTCCGTGCCAAAAACCTAAGAAAGTAAAATTTCTAATGCTTCAAGGCTTTGCAAAGTCTCCTAAAAATGAGTCTTTTAGAAAATCTCTGTACCTGTCAAATCCAACCCAGATGTAAAGAAAACCTTTGACAACGACATTTAGAAAGCACAAGACAAGACAACACTTGTATCAGACTAGACCAGCAGCCTCCACGTTAGCTATATTCGCCTCATGCTTTTGCAAGAGTTCTCTCATTAACATAACTTATGGATGTGTAATGAATTTGCTGTAAAAAGTTTTTTCTTGCATAATGGCTAAATGATGTCTTTTAAAGTGGAATTTCTCAGTCAGTAACGCTGAAACATTCTAAAGAAATTCAGAAATGTTGTGCGAAGAAACATTTATCCTCTGTAGATTTCGCAGCATTAAATATAGAAATTTCTTTGTCATATCACAGCTGTAGCTGGAACAAAAATGGGATGATTTCAAGCTAGAGGAGAAAGAATATTTTAAACTATTTCTTGACAGCAGTAATCCCTGATATATTAATGCAGTATTGAGTTCAACCATTTGATTTAACATTAGAACTGAAAACTGAGAAGAAAAACCATCTCTCTTTAAAAGCATTAACAGATCTGTTGTTGCACATTTAACAGCATCACACAGGGAGGCTGTGACTCCAGCACTCTTTCTGGCCATGCAGGAGCAGGGTCTGAATCACATGCATCAATGTGTGAAAGCTGTGAGAAATGCTCTTAAGTTACCGAAGTTGGAGTTTGCATATCCAAACCCAGCTGGCCATCTGGTGAACAGCAGATTTTGGCTTTCTATGCCATACTGTACTCACAGAACAAGGCTGCAACCGGGTTATGTAGGAAAATTATTCCCTGCCTTTTACACGAAAGATGTGTCAGCTACGCAGTGATATTTCTAATTAATTCTCAAGAAGCTGAATATCAAAGCCACATGAGGGCACCAGCACAGAGAAAAATCTGTCTCTTTATCCTTCAAAGTCAGCAGCAGTTCTGATGGATCATTACTGTGCTATGAAAACATCTGAAATTTCTTTTCATGTGTGTGATTCTCATCATAATTTTACTTCTTCTGTTGAAGAATGCAAATTAAAAGGCAAAATCTGTCACTGTCACTTAAGATCTATATACAGCACCCACTACTCAAATAGGCTGTAAATGTATGAATATTTCAGATTTTTACCCTTCTTTAGCTGTGAGCAAACAAGTTCTCATTATTTCAAACTTTCCTAATAATCTCATTAGTAACTGATGTTTCATTGATCTGTCTGGAAAATCGTAACTCATACATGCAATTCCACTAGGGTGGATGAGAGGGGTGCAAACTAACCAGAGCAATCCCAGAGATTAAGAGACATGAAGATATTTTCACAGGCGTGAAAATATAACCTATAGGAAAAGATACCACAAACCTGTTCAGCATCAGAAAATGAAGGATGTATGAACAAAACGGGAACGCACTGTCACATCCATTCTGAGAGGATATGAAATAATGGGCTTAATTTGCAGCAAATAAATTGCATACTAAGTAAAGATCCCTGTTAAGAGCAACTGAACAAATACCAAATGGACCAGGGAGGTTACAGACTCTTCATTATTTGGGAACTTCAGTAACTGTTTAGATGAGTGTTCTTATTATAATATCATTTGTTAATAAATTCTTTTTTTTTTTTTTTTTGTCAGTAGCTTCCTCAAAACACCACGCAAAAAATATTTAGTACTTGTGTGGCTGTTTATGCACTACTTGTGTACACACACAGAACTGTATCTAAACACATTTGATTTGCATTACTCAGAATGTATACTGCAATGTATATCTGGTATTGTTTATTGCTTGTGTTTTATTTACACAAATGTGTTCCTGGTTCATGTCATAATTATCATCATGTAGTTAAGCAGCTTTGCTAAACCACTGTACATTTGGTTAGTTTTGTTTTGTTTTAATTTTAGCAAAGCTTTTGATGTGTCTTCACAGTATCTTTCCAGGCAAAATGTGAAGGATACAGCTAGATAAGTAATATGATGGGTGAAAAATAAATGCCCTCGTGGGTGGAGCTCAGTGGGTTACAGTAAATGAGATTACATCAGGCTAACAACCACTTATTAGCAAGGTTCTGCAGGAGCCCATTTTAAGTCCATTCCTCTTCATCTTACATGACGTAGATGCAAGATTTGAATGCATACTAACTGAGTTTGCAGATAATACTTAACTAGAAGGAGATGCTGACTCCTAGAGTATAGAAAGCCTTTGTAGAGAGGCTGACAAACTGGAGGGCTGGGCAGTCACCAACTGCATGAAGTTCAAGAGGAAGCAGATCCTGCACCTGGGATGGGGCAAGCTTAGTTACATGTACAGACTGGGGGGACGAGGGGCCGGAGAACAGCCCTGTGGCAAAGGCTCTGGCTGACAACCCTTGGTTTGTTTGGCCCGGCGTAGAGGAGGCAGAGAGGACGACTCATGGGAGCCTACAGCTCCTCACAGAGAATGGAGGGCAGCACTGAGCAATGCTCTCTGGTGGCAGCAACGGGGCCTGAGGGAATGGCATGGAGCTGTGTCAGGGGAGGGCCAGTGAGGGAAAAGGTCCGCATCAGGGAGTGGTGGGGGATTGAACAGGCTTCCCAGGGCAGCGGTCATGGCATCGCGACTGCTAGAGCTCAAGAAGCTTTTGGACAGAGCTGTCAGACAGACATATGGTTTGATTTTTAGGTGGTTCTGTGTGGAGCCAGGAGTTGGACGCAGTGATCCTTGTGGGTCCATTCCAACTTGGGATATACGATGATTCTATGATTAATTTTACCTTAAGGATTTGTGTGGAATTAAGGCTGCAGATTAAGTCTCCTGGTCTGTATTTTTCATTTACCGTCAGCATTCCACAAAAGTCATGTGGACGAAAAGGTCAATATTATTTTTTTAAGCCATAAAATACTGAGAGATTATAATAGTACATTTAAAGTGTCTTGTTGGAGCTGGATAAACATCACGTAGAAGCACAGAATGTAAGAGCTGGGTCTTCCACAATTTGGTTATAAGCAATTCCCTTAACCTTAAGTAGTACTCAAATATTTAACAAAGCGGTCCTCTTTCTCACAGTCCATGTCCATGCACCTACTGACAACTGCCTGAGAATCCTCTCTATTTATGTAATGCTTGAGTTTAGAAGAGTAGGTTAAACAAGGGAGAAACTCTCTTGAACATTTTTGGATGCTTTACAAAGTGGTCAAAAAGTATTCTAGTGCCAAGGGACAATGTACAGCTTTATTCTGTCTCATTAACAGTCCCTCATGTTAAGGTGTTTGTTTTCTTGGAAAAGAAAAACAATTCTTTTTTTTTTTTTAATTAAAGATAAACAAAACAATGATTCTAATAGTCAATCCATAATTTACTTTCTTTAAGCTTCACAGGTTTTGTTTATATGCATTTGTAGCATGTATTTGTTTTGCTGACTGACAAAAACAAGCAACGCTAAGTACAACATGATTTATTATTAGGAGTATGTACTTAATCCAGCAATGATTGGAAGTGTTTCAGAGTCTGAGCAAGCTCAGATATATTAAACTCTGATTCTTCTCAAAGATTATTATGCCATTAACAAAATGAAAAGTTGGATGAGAGCCATGGGAGCTGTGTTTCATAACCTACTGCGGTCTTGTTTTCCAGATGTCTTAAATGCTACTGAGGTCCAGTAGTGCTGGTGATGAGGTCAGTCGCTCTACATAAATGCAGAATGCTAAGCCTTTGTGGAGTCAGACTTCATTGTATCTTCCTGAATTACACTGGACCTCTCTGGGCTAAAGACATTAGAGGGATTCACAGTGCAAAATTAAGGTCACAACAGTACCTCTTCCCGTTCTTTTTTCACAGATTTTTAGAGATAAACACTGGCTATGACTTATCATTCTTTACTGTACGTATCATAATCCTATTTTTCTTGATAACATACCTCTCGTTTCATTGTACATTCCCAAGCAAAAGATTTTGTCTTAAATACACAGCAGGGGGTATGACAGGGCATTCAGAATGAGTTGCCTACTGTCCTCCTAACAACATGCCATTACTGAAACTTCCCTCTCTCCATCAAAACGCTCAGAGCAAGAAGAAAAGAACAAACCTTACTTCCGCAGCATGTTTTGGCAGCAATGTGGGTTATCAGCTAAAGGAGGAGAGGTGCCAGGGTTCTTCCTACTTGTGTAAGGAAACTGTAGTGTGAGAAGAGGAATAAATCACAGGGAAGCTCAGCAAGGCATTTAATAGGCATAAAATGAATCTCAGAACCTGCATGTACAAATGCAATTACAAGATTGGCACAGCTAGCAATTTAGATAGCGATGTGCACATACATGTTGATGCGTGTTGGCTGGAGGGAGGAACAGCGAAAATAACACCTCTTAAAAAGTAATTTGACCATTAACTCTACAATGCTTCTTAGTGTTCCCGTTGCTTACAGAGAATGATTTGCATCGAGCTCCTCAAATGAAAGGCAACATAAGCACATAAAACAAATCATCACCACCTCTGCATACCACAAGTGTTTTTATTCCAATTCTGTAGTCATTCTTCTTACGAAAACGTTTTGCATAACTTTGTTGGTTCTCGTTATGGGTTATGCTAGCTGTAAATGGAGCAAATATTAAAAATGGAAATGATACAAAAGTCTCAGACCTCAGATCACTTGATGTCCAGAAGCAAGAAAGTAAATACAGCCAAGTAAAGCTGCCTCATCCTGCGCAATATTATAAAGTTTAAGACATTATATAAAAAGGATTTGCAAACTTTGATTTAAAATTATGAACAAAAGCAAAATGTTCATTATTCTTACATGTTCGGTATGAAAAACACAACAGTTTTTTTTTGGTTTTTTTTTCTTCTTCTCATTATTTGTTCCAGATGTGGGTTTGCAGATGTGAATGGCTGGACAACAGTCAGAGAAGTGGAATTAGGGAAATATCTGTAATTAATAACATGCCTGCGGAAACATGTTCTGTACTTCAAAAAGAATTCAGGTGCTATTAGATCTTGGAGAACCTCCTTCCCCTGAAGATGTTGACAAATTTGAAGAAATTCCAAGCAGGAAAAAAAGACTGGAGAAATAGATTACTTATGCAGAAAGATTAAATGAATCAATCTTCTGCTCTCAGTTACACCAATGGAGTCCAGTTAAATTAAATGACAAGGACTAACATAACGAAAAGAAAAAGTTAACTCAAATTTATTAAGAGTTTGTTTAGAAGTGCTTAGAGCAAGAAATCCCTCCAGGAAGGAAAAGAATTGATGAAGTATTTTAGGGAAACAATAGGTCATGCAATAAGATTAAACTGAAAAAAAGAGAAATAGGGTCAGGGAACGTTCCACTACAGTTACATCTACTAAATCCCTCCTCTGTCGTATTTAAGTGAGGGTAGAACAGAACTACTCTCTGTGCAACTCTACACAGGAGGTCACTAGAGAATATGATCAAGCAGCTTTTCTGGAAGTCTACTAATGATTCCATCATTCATAGAATCAGACAGTGTCTACATCCACTGTTTCTCACTACATTAATTCACATAGTAGTTGCTAATGAATTACAAAACCTTATCCAAGCTGGATTAGTGTACTAAAATGTAGTTGCACTGCATTGCCTTTCTATGTTAAGAATTTTGCTTGATTTTCCATTTTGCCTTCATCAAGAACACAATGTGTAAAGAAGCTCAAATAAAAGTAGAAAAAAAATAAACGTCGCTGTATCGGTTTAATTACAACATCACAGCAAAAAAAGTAGGGCCAGGAGAACAACCTTACCAGTTATCTTCGCCTCCTGAATAATGCAGTCAAGAGTAAGTCTCTAAGACACTCTTGAAAATACTACATTTGCTGGTATCTTGTCTTTGGAAGTGGCAGCTATCCTTGGCATTTTTAGTTTACTACCTACAAGGCAAAGAGATTCAAACCATGTGTATTTATGCCCCAAAATCACCAAAATTCTGCTACTGGGAATCCAGAAAGATGCTTGCAGAAACTTGGTCTCATTGTAACAAGGATCCTAGCAGCAGTCAGTTAAGCTTATTGTTTGTGAGTATATAGGTGGTCTGAATTATTCACTCGGACATTATTTAGCATTATCCCAGAACTACGCGTTTATCCTTGCTGAATTCCATGAAGTTGCAGTAGGTCCGTACCATTTTTTCCATCCATCCTTCTGCCTAGGATAAGATCCTGAATTGGACACAAGGATGCTGTGGGAAACGGCATCACAATGTTGCTAAAGTTCAGGTAAGCAATATCTGCTGCTCTCCCCTCCAGCTATCTCAAATTGAAGAACAACGAGATATGAAACATGGAGAAGTCAGTACTCAAAATAGCAGTTCTGATGGAAGGTTTCCAAATCGGGCTGTAGCAACAGTAACTATGTAGCAGTAAAGCCAAGTCTAAAAAAGCCACAAAAAGATATACAAAGAGAGACAGTCACTTCTTCACGCTTCCGCACATGCACATTTCCATCACCCTTGATCCCGTGCTGCGTGACTGTAAGAACATGCTGCGTGACAATAAGAAAAAGAGTGCTTGACTCAACAGAAAACTATTCAGTTGACTGTCCTTAAGCTCTTCACATAGCTTGTATCACTTTAAATATCTTTTCTCCTTGAAAAGTTAAATCCATTCCACATTCTGCTGGGAAGACCCGGGGCTAGCATTCCAACAGGCAGTTAACTTGGACGTTGAATTCCCCTTTTTAAAGTGTGTTGGACAGTGTTGTTGAAAAAAAAAAATATTTAATCCACCTTCGAATGTGTCTCTCAGTTGTTTCCCCAAATCTGTGTAAGTGATAGCACAGTAGCAAGTTGCATGACTTGCTTCAAATACTTTCTGGAAAGAAAGCCAAGAAAGTATTGAGTGCAACTACTAGTGCTCATGCCTTTCGCTTAATTTCAGTGATAAGAAATGAGTGTCTATGATATATTTACACCAATGGCAGAACAGGTTTGTAACATTCTCTTATTTTCTCTCACTAAGCGCATTTTAGACCTCTGAGATATTTGAATAAAGTACCTTCATTGGATACACCCCAAAATACCTAATATTGCTAAAAACAAGTGCGAGTTTAGCAAGTTCTTCTCAATAAGTCTTTTCCCTGTGGGTATCACATCTTCTGAAGAGCTTTTCAGGAACACGCTGATTCCTCATTGCCACATCACCTCACTTTGCTCCACTGTTCTCTCTTCCCTTTGCTCCAAACCCCCCATATACATTCTGGGTAGGCAGAGCCACACGTTTCTGGGTTCAGGAAGAATTGAGTTGGGTCTGTCCGAATGCTTATAACTACGGTTAATATTGTTAACATGGAAGATCAGAACAGATGAAGTTGGCTTGAAGTAAAACACCAAGTTAGAGTCTAATCATGGCTATTTGGAGTTTCACCCAAGCTAATAAATCCTAAACCCTACTGAGAAGTCCTGGAGCTTCCACAAGTGACTTCTTAAAAGAAGAGCTCTGAAGCATTGAACAGATAGCTGTGTCACCAGACTAACTTGGTTCTTGAAGACTGATTTAAATGCAGTATCTCAGGCTTGGGTATGTGGCCAGTCTACTCACAGAATATCTAAATCAGCATGTCCAACTGGCCGAGTTAACATGATTTACAAAACTGAAGAAAAAGCAGCAAAGGGACTCACAAAACCGGTTTTGATTAATTTCCTAGTTCTTTATTTCTAAATTCAAATGGGAGAGGAGGAAAATGGCTGGGCCAGAGGTCAGTGTGGAAAAAATAATAGAGAAAGGACACTGATAGCTATCTGCTAGAGGATAAGTCTGTTATTCAATCAACCAAAGAGAGGAAGTGTCATTCTGGAATACAGGAATTCAGAACAGGAAACAAAGCACAAGAATGTGCAACAGAAATGGGATGCTGCAGGGAGCTTGGATGTAACTGCAGAGCAAAGTTCAGATACAAAAACTTCTTGATCAGCTGTAAATACATAATTCTGGAGAACATTTTTAGGGCAGATGGCATCAAGGAGATCTCTGGTGCTTTTCCTTGCTATGAAAGCAGAAAGATGGCAGAAGCTCAGGGGATTAGCTGATAAGCAGGTGCTGAAAACAACAGAGATAACCTGAGAGCCTGAAAAATGACCATGGGAGCAGGATCAGCAGCAAACAAAGAATGCCATGAATCTCACACGAATTAGTGAGACCATTGCTCAGATGTAGAGCTAATGTAGGCTCATGGCACACAACAGTGTTACGAAGAGATTTAGAGTGCCACAGCAATACTGGACCAACAAGACAAGAACTCTGTCCCCCAGACAGCACGGTGGCATTTCTTAGTAGCCATCTGCAGGCAGCACCTATAAGGAGCCAGTCACCTTAGCAAAGTGGAACAGGTTTACAAGTACTTTCCCTTCCTCCAGCAACTGAGAAATCAAAATTATGCAATGCAGGGAAAATTAACAAAGGGCTTTAGAGAACAGCTCAACTTAAAACAGACCACAGGGCTGTATGAAACACATTCATCTGTGAGCAAAAATACAGAAAGCAGCAACTAAATTGCTCCGAAGACTCCTAAGCCTACAACCTTCGCTGTTCTGCTAAAAAGCAGATATATAAAGAAGTCTTAATAGCAATAAAATCCTAATAGCCTTTTGTCAGACCAAAAGGATTTAAATTCTTCCACTAAATCAACCAAGTCATAACATTAATTCAGAAAGCATTTTACTTCAGCGATGATGGTCTGTAGGATTGCGTGACCCAGGCAAACATAAAGGCTGCAGTCAATGAAATTAAGACCTGTTCTTCCACTCAAAGCCATAGATCAGATAGCACTTCAGTTTGTGAAGTTTATATGTTGTGTTATTTTCTGTGTGAAAGCGAGTCAGAATATAGACTGTAGATACACAACATTGGAGAGATCACAATTCAATGAAAAACTGCTGTTTTCAAGTTTTCTAATAAGAAATGCTTATATTTTGCCAACTTAGTGAACTTAGCATAATGGTTTCCTCTAACCATTGTCTGAAGTGGGTAAAGGATGCAAATAAACTTACATGGGAAGATTTTCAGAGAAGAATAGGTGTTTTTCTGTGTAACCAATAATTGCTTTACCAGACTGAATCTCTGGGACTGCAGAGAAGTTCTTCCTAAGAACTTCTAAGACGATCTTAGTTGGTGAGGCGTACCTAGTTAATATCCTCACTTTACCAATGTCACCCAGGTTCTCCCACAGCAAATATAGGCATATTTACAGTAATGAATTTGAAGTAGGTTTGTAATTTCTACTTAATTCAGATTATACAAATAGAATGCTTTTCTACCTTTTCCTCCCCTAATCTGGGCTGAAATAGAGCTCTGGCTACGACGCATTTCAAGAGGAAACATTCATATCACTCTTTGGGAATATTACTAGCCCACTTTGTTCAGCGGTGGAACAAAAATACTTGGTTTTATTGCAGCCAAAATATTTTGTAACTGGCCCAGACAAAATTGATAAGAAATCAATCCCTTGTGCCAGCTGCATAATTTCATCCATAATGATATTCCACCTTTTAAGTGATATCAAAAGAGCACAGGACCTCCCCAGATGCAGAAAGGAGGAGGCCCACACTACTTTATTTTGAAAACACTCTCTCTTGCTAGCTAAGTTCAGCATGTGATGGATTTCTATACATATTATTTTTTAGGGTGCCATTGCAAAACAGGTTCTTTTATTCTCTGAACAAAAATATCTGAGCACTAAGGGACATCCAAATTGCACATCAGGTTGCAGACTAGTTTTAAAATATAACAAACATTTATTTACTGCACAACCTTATATTATAGATACCGTCCAGAAGCTTATAGCCAATTGCATATGCAGGCTTTTATACTCAGTGAACATTCCTACATCTACCTCACACTGGATCTAGGAATAGTTAACATGACAAGTATCAGCTCATAAGTTCCATCTTTATCATAGACACACAGGCCTTAACACCCTCTATGCATTTTATTACATCTCACTTAATTCCAGAGCTATGCTTGACATGATAAGGAAGAATGCTCTCTCAATTTGTGAGAAAGGTTTTAGGTTCCTTGAAGGGGAAACAAAATCCAGCAGGACATGACGGTAATACTGTCCCACAGCTCACACAAACCACGTTTCCAACTTTCTGTTGATAGAGAACAGCCATACACAGTGTTAAAAAAGCAGTTTTCCCATAGGTGCCCTAACAAAGTTAGGCTATTCAAACACAGAGGCATAAATCAAGAAAACAACACTGGTGCAAGATGTTACATGTAAGTTATACTACGACTTTAAAGAAAACCATCTGGGCATAAAATGTAAATACAGCCAGAGTGCAAAAAAGAAGAGCAAATCAGCCACACTTTTTAAATGCCCCAAATACAGAGCCTTTATTCTGTAAGACCGCTGAATTTTAATTCCAAACACCCATCTCAAATAAAACAGCATTCAAAATATCACCGAAACAGAACAGAAAGGTTTAAGCAAGATACATTTATTTTCAACTTCTGGCTTATTTAAAATACACTTCTTTGAGATTAGGAATAATCAGTACTTCAGTGGTGGACATGAATTAAAGATGGAGCTTCCTAGAAAGACTTACTATTACATATTTCATTTTTCAGTGGCACCAAGAGACAAAATGCAAACACTGAGACAGCATTCACACAAAGGACAAGAATAATTTGCCTCAAATGTTATAACCTAAATAGGCCCAAAGAACACCATCTGCCCAGATTGCAAAATACTTCCAGAAAGAGAGGGTGATTTCCTAAATCATCATGGGAAATGTATATCAGAATTAATTCTGCTTCTTATATTGCTGTATCTTTACTTTCCAAATGGAAAAGCAACCTGGACACACTTTACAGACCTAAGAGTTTATATGAGCAGCCCTGAGAAACAAATGCAGAGGAAATAAGCACACGGTGCAATACACAGCCCTTGGACAGAAGGACAGTGTAATACTGAAGAAAGGTTAGAAAACAAACCTCAATACACCACTATATCCGTAAAGCAACTACATTTTGGAGGTATGTTAGAATCCGAGCAAAAAAAAAAAGAAAAGTCCTTTTTAAAACCAAAAACTACATCTTAAGGGCATAAAATACCAGTACTCTGGGTCTTCATGGAGACTTAGTACAGATCATTTGTATAAGCAATGCACTTGAGATTTGATTACATACTTAGTTCTTCTGTTTATTTATTTACTTTTAAACAGGATGCTTACTTGGGTTTAACTTAGTTTGGAAAAAGGGAAATAAGGAAGATTTTGAAAACAAACAAATTACTTACAAATAGAAAAAAAATAAATAGAAAAAAAAAAAAAGGTCAAAAAAAAAAAGGTCTGCTCTGCCCAAGCCCCTGTGCAGGGGCGTACACTTGCATTCCCAGCACTTTCCTCCTCCTCCTGAGCCAGCCTAGGAACTGGTAGCAACCAATAGCTGTCACCACTGACAGATCCCAGCTCAGAAACAGGAGACTGAGTTTGTCACTGATTTCTGAGATATTTACTGAGACAGGGAATCCTGGCCTCAGTTCCTGATTTGAGAAGGGAGTATGCGATCCCAATTATAAACCATAGAGGGAGAAGCAAATGATGGTTTAACGGCATTTAAAGCTGAAGTTTGTATAAAACAGATGTGAATTTTCAAACTAAACAACAGTTTTACTGTGAGTGAAAAAGTTGAAGCAACAGAGGAAAGAGCTGTGTCCTCCTCTGCAGCTGAAGAACTGAAAGGTGAAAGATGGCTCTCTTTCAAGGAAGTTTAAGCCGTGTGTGGCTTTTTTGATGGGTCTAATCTGTTCAAGTTCCCAACTGTGCAAACCTACTGTCTTGACCAGGAATGGAGGAGGCAGGAATTGCTTCTTCCTATGCACATGGAGTACCTCCAGCAATCACATCCTTCTGTTTAGGCCCTTTGAGTTAGTGCTATAATTTAAATATAAAAGAAATAATAAATAAATCACAGAATCATAGAATTGCTCAGGTTGGAAAAGACCCTCAAGATCATCAACTCCAACCGCAACCTAAGCAGCTTCATATCATTTCCAGGGAGGTCTGCGTAACGGAGTGCTCTTACATTCTGCTCTTTATCACTGAAAAATTAATGCTGATTATTAAGCTGAGAAGGCCATGGTGAGGTGTCATGAAGGCAAGAACAAGAAAGCCAACATAGTGCTTAAAAGAAAAGTGTTCACCAAAAACTGGCAACTGAATCTGAAACCTTAATGGAAAACCACAGACTTAGAGCATAATTTTCTTTCTGCGTTAGAAATAATATGTATCCTTTAATCAAAGCTTAACCTGTTTCTACCAAAGCACTGACGTGAATACATACAGAAAATACACCAGAGAATTACAGTGCATGATGTGGCATTGCCCTGACTGGTGCTGGATTGGAAAGAAGTGGTTTTTCAGGAATGGTTTATAGTAGGACCTAAGCTTTTCATGAATGACAGTCTCAATTGGTTGAGATATTTTGAAATGATAGAAACTGATAAAATAGATCTGTATCTTTCCAGAGAAATGGCAATGGCACAGTGCCATGGTACCTGAACTCTGCAGAGTAAGAGTGGAAGAAATGCATTTAATCCAACACTCAACTTCCCCTCCCCATTGCCAAAACCCATGAAAAAATGTCTTCTGATGGTTTTAATAAATAATCATGAAGGATTTATGAGAAACATATTCCGTTTAAATGATGCTGTGCCCTTTTTCTCATTGCAAACTGCAATATCTAGACATGGTGCACAGCTGCTCTGCTTGTGTGTACTCACAGTTTGCTAACAGGAACCACAAATGTAGTATCTCTGACAACTGTAAATCTCATATTTGCGTTGCGGCCTTATAACTTCTCTCTGATCTTGCTTTCTCTACTTATTTTACTGGCAGTAAAACTCAGTAGATTAATAATATTATTGATATTTTACTTTCTCTGCGAGATCTTCTTGGGTGGCCAGTTTCCAGAAGCAAAACTAACCTTACTTGCACACATACACTTCATGCCAATCCTTTTTTTGCATTTTCATTATATTCTGCAAATCTTAAGGTCCCAGTGAATGTTCAGAATGTCAAACATAAACTATTTGAACTATTCTAAGCAAACACATTAAAGCAATAATAGTTATGTTTTATTAATAACCCATGCATCTCTTCACCAAGTAATTAAAAGTAAATAATAGTATGTGATAGAAAGTATATCTGATCAGATACCTATTAAACTATCTGCTGCATGACAAACTGACAGTCATTACCAATTTCATATTTTATTCTATTTAGCTGGAATCTTTAACCTTAATCTATTTAACTGGAATCTTACTGTAAGGTAGCTACAATAATACTTGTATTATTGTATTGTATCATTAATACTTGTAAAGTAGCTACAAGTATTATTGTAGCTACCTCACAGTAAGATAGTGATCTTCTGCCCATTACCATCATGATGGATATATAAAATCTTTGTCCCTAAATTCTGAGTCATCACAAAATGAAGATGAGTACTTTGCCCTCCTCAGTTAGGTACTTTTATGACACACAGCCACTACAATTTAACTTCAGCTGATAATAGACATTAAATCTATCTTTCTTCTCAAAATTGCAAATATCAGAAGCAGAAAGTCTGTCTCCAAATTCTCTGTTCCAAGTCTGACAAAACATGAACTAATGAGAGAGGAAATTTTCAACAGAACTATAAATTATTTCACAGCTACGAACAGTTACTTTTTGTATGGCCCTTATAATGTGTGAAGCCCTGTTATTCAAAACTCAGACATGGAAACAATTGCGCTTCAGAGTGAGAAAAGCTTTACCACAAGTCTTTTGTTCCTGTAGCTCAAATGTGTGTATACACATCCACCCCTTGCTACCAGCTGTGATGCATTCTGTCTCAGCTCACCAAGGTATATCCAGATTTTAGAGAACAGCTTGAAGCATCATTGTTTCTTTGGAAGAGAAAGTCAATGAAAACACTGACAAAAGAGCACAGCCAGACTGTTAAAGAGTTGTACAAATTCCAGCCCTTCTTCATTCCCTCCCCCACTAAGTTCTTCGATCAATAAAACAACTTTTTGAACTTGCCTTTTGTTCCAGTTTACCCCAACGTTATTTTAATGCTTATCACAATGCATTGTCCAAAACCATGGAAAGTACCACTACTGAGAAATAATCGCCAATTGCCTCTCTTCTCTTGACCTTAACAACACAACCAAGGCCCAAAAATATTTGTGTCTGAGGAATTTTTGCCAGGGAAATAGCATAATACCCAGGAAGCTCAAATAGCAATCAACTAACCTAAACAGCCTGGTGCCTGGTTAGCTATTTACTTTACAGAAGCACTTAGGAGCAAAAGTAGAAGCAAAATTGTAGCTGCGTTGACTGTCAGAGGGATATACTTGACCCTTGGGACAGATTAGCATCTCATTTTCTTCCTCCATCCTGTTTCTTTATTCCTTTTCCCTACTTATCCCGTTAATTTTCTTGCTGAATTATTTTACTTTTTGTTTTTGGTTGTATTTATACAGAAAAGATATTTGTGTGAAAAATCAATTATTGACTTTTTTTTTTTCCATTGCCTGTCTCTGGGTTTTCCACATTATCTTTCCTATTTTCCTACTAAACACTGCTGTCCTATTTCAGCTAATGTCCCAGTATTTATCCCTGCTAACTGGATGGGTTCTTTTGGCACCCATCCCTTTCTTAGAACTCAGTTTACCACCACTTGCTTTACCAGCTCTGACAAGGTAGGGTGAAATGCAGTTGTGGAAAGTGTGAAAAGGGGAAAAACTATCAGCTGCATCCAAAACTTGTGTGCAGTTTGTATGGTATGCTCACTTTTCTCCTCTTCCTAACCTGATGTTTCACCCATCAAGAAGGCAGCTTATGACTTAAATGTGCAAAATGTATGGAATTTCTGCAAAGTCTGAAGTATTCCATTGTTATTATTATTAGGCATGTGTTATTAAACTGAGTGTGAGGTCAAGACCCTTGAGAATAAGTACAATAATGTCAGTGAGAACAGTTAAATACATTAAGAATTCCCTTGTTACATTAGGCTTATATTCATCTTGTAACTGTGTTTATTTTGCTGACTTCAACCTCTTCTGGAAACAAACGTTCCTTTTCAGCCATCAATAAGGACGCTGCCATTTGTTCTTCCACCAAATCAGACGAAACACAATATGGCAACAGATGAATTGCATAGTCATAACTACCTTGGATATCTATGCCACCTCTTTTTTTACCGACAGCATCTCAAACTTACAGAGGAGAGCTTCTGGAAACTGTGTAATGACCCTGTAAGCTGGCTCTCAATGGCAGACTCTGTGCCATAAGGTGTTCTAGGCCCACAGCACGCACCTAAATGGATGTTTTGTGAGGTACAAAAGTAACTGTGCCCCGTGAATGCACGGCAGAAGGAGTTAGAGTGTGGCGTGCTTTGGCAGTGCAACAGCTTTCTTAACCTCATTTACTTAAATATGCACCAGCCCTAGGCCACATAACCCGCACACATGATCTGCAGTTATTATCCCAGTTTTCATGCTGCAGCTCGTTACCGATATGCAGAGTCTTTCCAGGTATTACAATGATTTAGTCTACACAGCCTCTGCACCAAACTTGAGTACTCCTGGGTGACTACATCAGAATCCTCACAGCACTGATGCTCAACTTGGCACTGCCTTTGTGTTCAGACATTTACGTGATTTCATGAATGGTCTGAAGAAAATCTGGAGGGCTGTGATATCATGCCAGCGTGTAATGTATGTGCAAAGCTAGCTTCAGTTACTAAAGGTTCAGGTTCAACCAAAGCTTATCAACAAAGAAAGCTGCTCTCAGAGGGCTAGGTGTGAGCAGCACTTGCAGTTTGTCATGTCACACTGTTTAAATAATAAAGGTTCATTTGTCATTTTATTTTCCCTTTACTAGTTCATACAGGCAGACACTTGTTTATTTCTCTCTGGAAGTCTTTTCTTACTGTGAGATAAGTTACTTGGGGAGAGGAAAGGTTATATATTCAAACATGGTGTCAAGATTGTTGCTAGGCTGATGAGACTCAGCTGTTGACCCTCCAGAAGAAGAAATGGTCAGACCTGCACTTGCATTTAAGATCAGTCTTACCAAGAAGTTTCAATAGAGCACACTGACTTCATTAGTAGCTGGCAACTTCAGCAGAACTTCTATTTATACTAGACTACAAATCAGAGCATCAGAAGCATTAGTCTCCAACTAATGTTGTTTAGTACAAATATGAAAAAGAGATTTAAATCCCTAAAAAAAAAAAAAGTATTTATGTCATCCCATTTGGCTTTAATGCAGGTAAATGAATTATTAGCACACAGTTTAGTGACTGCTGTATACATTTTCACAGTCTTATCTACCTGGATACATCATATAAAGCAAAGGAGGTGCTTTATATGATGTGCACTTTTTCTACTATACATGTAATTAACCTTTGCTGGTTGCTATAAGACAGCTATCTCACTGACAGATTTGTAAAAGGATGCTCCTGCATCTGATCACTAAACCACACTAAGAAAAAAAACAGAACAAAACCGATTAACAAGGCAAATGGGAATTGTTACCACATAAATAGACCAAACCTATCTGCAAAATCCAATTTATTAATTCAAAATCCAGCAGATGTTGTAAAGATCTCTTCACAGCCAGAAGGACTAGGAACCACATCATCGGTAACACCAGCATTAGGCTCTTATTCCAGCAAAGCTATGTCCCTGAAGAAAGGCAAAAATCCAAGGTAAAAAGCAGCATCATGGCCATGTTCACTATAAGCTGTTGCTTCATCTAGCTGCTAGGAGCACAGCAATGGCAATGGCAGACTCCCACCTCACTCCAGTGGCAGTCCTGTATCCCTGTGTATCCAGTGTATCCCTGATAGTGGCTTCTCCCTGCAGACTCTGCTCCATACAGAACAGCTGGCTCATGGTTTCTGATCCTTTGGCTTTCCAGTGAAAGCAAAATATGTCCTCTTCAAAGGCACCCATACAGGCTTCAGATATGTGCACTCCAAAAAGGGGAGCTCTCCAGGAAGTGTTGTTAGAAAAGCATATAAATTTCACTTTTTGGATAATAGCCTGAAGGCCAGCCTTTTCTTCAAGGCACACCTAGTCTCTAGCTGCTGTCCTGCATCTTACTTTTATACCTCCCCTTCCTTGTTTTTTTTCTATTACTCATGGCACAAACAACTGACCACAAATATCCTATCAGGCTGCTGAGGAAAGAAAACCAGGCCAGAACCCAAATCCTTCTAAGTGCACACCACTCCCTCCCTCTTCTCATCACCCCTTCTGCCAGTGCATCTCCTGGAATGGGATGGCCCTCACAAGTGGTCTGCCCTTCTGCCTTCCTCATTTTGTAAATGTGCCAAGTTCTTTTGGCAAGACAACTAGCCCAGTTTTTAGCCTCCAGCTTCTTGCTGGCAGCTCTCAGTCACTATTCTTTGCAAACACAGAAGTGTTCAGCTTGATCATATTTTAACAGGGAATTCTCTTTAGGAACGTGCCCACGTTTGAATAAATGTATGTGAAAATAAGAGATTCACGAGCAATTGGTTACATGAAGCAGGTAACAAAACAGTAAATTGTATTCTTATAAAATCACATTATTTCCTCAGTCAGAGATTGTTTGGATCCAGGAAGTAAGGTCAGGTTCAGATCCTGGGGAGAGTGGTGGGCATTGATAACAGCACTTAATGTTTATGCAGCATTCCTTATCCAGAGATCTGAGCTCTGTCTCCAGCATATTACAACAGCAGGATATGTTATCTTATGCAAACTCCTTCCTAAATTTCACAACAGCTGAAAGAAGCAGAAAGCATTAAATATGTGTACCACTGCTCTATTGCTATGGAGGCTGAAAAAACAGCCATGGAGCTCGTTCCTTACTCTGCTTTTATCTAAATATTGCAATATGGTCAGAGCAGGGACACTTGTCCTCTTCAGTGTTTACCAACTATCTACTTCTGATTGCACACAAGTATTAACAATAATAAAAGCGGTGGGAAAAGAGAAATAAGTAACACAACTCTCCTTTAAGCAAGTTACCTAATTGCAAACTATACAACATGATCAGTTGCCTTTTACTACGTCTGGTTCAAAGGCCACTAAAAATGGAATTCTTTCCACTGACATCAAAGGGATCTGAATAGGGCTGTCTTTAACAGGAGGGAGAATAGATTAACTTCAGTTTTCTGGCTACAGAACCCAAGTGAAAAGTAACTAAAATAATAAGCAGAAGATAACGTTTTCTTAAGAACCCACTGATTTCTGCACAGCTTTTCAACCAGCTACAATCTGTTATATTGCTTGCACTGCGTGAATGATGCAGAATGTGCTTCTAAACACACAGTGTTTGCACAGTGAAATGACCTTTCCTTTCATTAACAGAAAAGAATATTGTGATTAAGAATCAGGACAGTGGGAAAAGAGACCCGTACAGCATCCAAGCACAATAAACAGTTTGGTTGCTTTTGCTTGTTATCATATCTGTATTGATCGAGTTTTCCTCTTGACCTGCTGTGAAGCTGTAAGAATAGATACCAGTGCCAAAAATGCCTCCCCCCCCACCATACTCTACTGTGTATTTTAAATACAGGCTTTATTTCTACTGTAAATGTTTCCTCCAAGGTTAGCTTTTCAAGTGGTTTCTCTCAGTAACCAAAGTTACTTAAAAACATCTGGAACTTCTTTATAACTCATAACTGTTTTGTGTAGTCACCTGTGTTACAAAGGTTAAATGCTGTGGAATTACTGCTAGGGTCTCTGATTGCTTCACAATCACTGCAGTGTATTTATGAAGCGGGGATAACAAGGGACAGAGAAATACTAAACAAAACCAAGATTATGTTCCTAATTGAAAAGGCAGTCCGGGGTTTTCAAATATAAAATCCGGAATCTGAGCTTACTTTTCCTACCATCATCTGTTACAGCTGTTCCACATTCCAGGACTCCTTCAGCCTTGACCTCATCTCTAAGATACGTTCTCCTTTCAGCCAATTGTAAGTTCTTCTCAAATATACAATATTTACACCCAGCAACAGCACAGGTCTACTGATTGCCTTCCCTTCAGCTGCTTGGGTGGCCTAAGAACGGGGAAGTGTCCTGGCATAGGGGAATTCCCCTTGTGTGTAGAGAGCATTTCGGCAGCAGTGCTGTGCTGGCCCTGCACAGGGGCAGGAAGGAATAAGTTGGAAATGAGGAGATTAGGAAGTGTGAAGAGGATTAAGTCCATACATTTGCCTAGAGCTCTCAAGATTTTTGGAAGTACCCATCCATCCTAAAGATTTGGAAGCTGAAACATAAAATGGAATCTAGAAAGTTAAATCTAAAGAAACAGTTGTAAAATAATATAGTTTGGATCGATTTGCTTCTAGTCTCTTGGGAATCTGCCTCCATAGCTGCTTGAAAAACAAAGAAAACAAAACATTTTTTTCCTCATGAAATAGAAGTATATTCCTCAAATAGATGTACAAAACCAGTATCATTTCACAGGTAATATGTAGCACAAACAGATAACTTGGTAATCAGTGTAACTGAGAATCAGGCCCACAACATCCAGAAGAACCAATTCCTTTGATGACAGCCTCTTTCTTCCCATATAAGTCTTACGTCTTATCTTCTTTTAAAGCTTAAATACAGTCAACTTTGCCCTTCCTAATTTCTGAACCCTGATAGCTGATTTCAGAATATATTTTATTACTTCTTTTGTTTGCACAGCATTCGGTATCAGTGCTGATGTTGCCTCCCCTGGCTTTTCAGTATTTAAAAACACATGGAAGAAAAAGTAGGGCCATGTAGAAGAGGCCTCCAAAATATCATTAAAAACACAGATGAGTATTTTTTGGAAAATCTGCATGGATCAGTTCACAACACAACACCTTTTCTGCCTTTTTTGTTCACCCGTAGCTATGATGCAGTTACACGTTACCCATTTTAAGCTTTTTATTACTGTGATAGTTTTTACATTGGTTTTTTTTGCATCACAAGAAATAGCATTAAGTGTATAAACCAGAATTTGGAATAATATATTACAGCTTATTACAGCAGCAACGTACAACCAGTACTTCCTATTGGGTGCAGAGGGGAATTCTGTTAAACAGTAACAGCACAACAAGCTTCTATTTTTTTCAGAGCAGTTCAAATGCAACCACAAGCATCTATCAAAACCAATCCTATATAACAGCACTGGAGTACTAGACCTAGAACTGCCTGGCTTGAAGCAATTAATTTGTCTACTTAAGACGTAATGGAACTAACATCACAAATATTCTTTTTTTTCAGAGGTGCTTTGTGACTATATCTTCAAAATAGCAGCAGCCATACAACACTGCTGATGCACTGCAAGCATGACTTTAATACACCAAACTCAGCATCCAGCTAAACAACGTATCTAAAAATGAAGGTCACTGCAATTAGCCGTCCTATAAGGAAAGTGAGAACTTTGCTAGATTAAGCGTGAACTTCAGTGCAATACTAACTCCAGGAATTTGCATAAATTTGCTGTGTTTGTTATGAGGATATCAGAGACTTGCAGTGAAGCTATTTAAAATTATCAGAACTAAAATTACCAAAGCGCTTTCCCAGCTCTGTTTGGTGGTTGAACGTTATCAATACTTTGGAGAGCTGCTTGCATTGCTGCTGATATTTCAGTGCTATATTGCAGTCTTGTCATTTCAAAGTCATGCTAACCAAGCCATTTCATTGTCCACAGAGAACCCTGGTGTCAGCAGAACTGGAGAAAAAGGAACACTCCAACTATTAATGCCTTTAACGAGCATCATGCTTTTGTTATTAGTTGGGAACACGGTAGACCAAAGTTCTCCCCTGGGACTCTCAAACTTTAGAAGCTGACAATGGCATGGTTTGACAGACTGACAGGACATGGCATCTCGATGATGTCTTGTAAGTGGTGTTGCTCAACAGCCCACAACTGGGGTTGGGGGCAGGGCCAGAAAAAGAATACGAAGTGGCAGAGAACTGTTGAGCATCAGGCCTTCGAGTAACGTAAGCTGAGTGATTCTGCAATGACTTTCCTACTCATGAAACAGATTCCAAGGAACACATGGCATGATGCATGAAAGAAATGCTGATTGCAGCTCTTTCTATTGAAACACACCTGAATGTCTTGATTTTAAATACTGACAATTAAGTTTGCTTATCTTTCTCTGTGAGCTCTCTACAACACACGCTCTCTGTAATAGGTTATAATTGTACTGCAGTGAAGGACATAGACTCTTTTAGCCCTTAAATCTTGCCTACTAGCACTGAATGGTTTAGATGCTGATAACAGAGCCACATCCAGCAGTCTTGTTCTAGGCTCACGTGCCAGGTATGCATGCAGTATGAAACCCTTCCATAATTTCCTAAGTCAGATTTGAATCACAAGCTCTTGTTCCTATCACACAAGCCGCCTTCCTGAAACTGCAGACCTCTGAAAAGCGACGGACGAGGAGCCCCATTAGCAGCGCCAGGAGGGACGCGCCTCCCGCTGCCGATAAAGGAGGCTGCGCCGCGCGCTGCTGCCGCCTGCGCCTCACCTGCACGGACGGGCCGGGGGCGGGCAGTGCCAGCAGAGCCCGCCCCGGGGCCGCAGCTGTCCGCTGGCGGGAGGCGGCAGCAGCTGGGAAACAGCAGCTCCGGTTTCTGAGATCGGATTTGGGGGTGGGGTGGGAGGTGTGTGTGTGTGTGAGAAAAGCCGAGCGATGGAGCTTCCCTTCTTTTGACAACGCTCTCCCCTTCAGGACTAAGCCTGCACTGGAAGTAAAAGAACTACGTGGGAGAACAGCCGATCTCACCTCCGCGTGGGAAGCGGCTGCGGAGCAGCGTGTGCCGCCAGCCCGAGGATATCGCTGCCTGCACGCCGCTGCGAGCCCGTCCGGAACGGCTCCGCCGCCTCTGCACTTCACCGTTGCCTGCAGTCAACTAACGTGCAATTTGGGTTTAATGGAGCTGGGCTTATTGTTCCTCTTTGGACTTACAATTACATCGACTGCAGGTAACGTGAATTTCTTTCTTTCTTTGCCATTTACACGCGTGCACACAAAGAAAGGCTGCTTCGTTGGTTGTTGTTTTTTTTTTTTTTTGGTGGTTTTTTGTTTTGTTTTTTTGTTTTGGTTTTTTTTTTTTTTTTTTTTTGCCTTTTTTTCAAAAGGCAGCAGCCCGGTCCGACGCGCGGTATCTAACTGAGCACCAAAGACATCACTCGGCCGTGCGTGGGTTAAGAACCCAGCAGCTTCAGCCGTGCTCCCCAACCTGCGGGGCTGCACTGCACCGCGTAACGGCATAACGGTGCGCGTAAGAGCTCGGAAAGTTTGCCGGGAGCGCTGTGCTCGGGGTCCCGTTGCGGAAGGGGCTGCAGGGCTCGGGGTTGCCGAGGGGTCGCTCAGCGCTGTTCTTGCCTTCTCGCGGCGCAGGGTCCTCGCCGCCCCGGCCCCGCTCCCTGCCGGCGGGCGGAGATCCGCGCTCGGCGGCGCTGGGGCAGAAGCAGCGGGAGGAGAGCGGAGCGGCGGCGGTGCCGGGCGGCGGCAGGGCCAAGGCGGACGGCGGGGTGCTGAGGCGCCGAGCACGGCGCTGCACTTGTTACACCTACAAAGACAAGGAGTGCGTCTACTACTGCCACCTCGACATCATCTGGATCAACACCCCCGAGTGAGTGAGGGCCGGGCGGGCCGCGAAATGGCGGGCCGGGCCGCGAAGGGCGCGGAGCCCCGCGCGGGTCGCCGGGAGGCGAGGGGGCTGCGGGGCGGGCTCGGCTCCGCCGCGGGGCGGCAACGGGCGGGGGGCGCCCGCCGGGGAGGGCAGGGCTCGGCCGGAGGGCCGCCGGGGGGAGGCGGCGCCGCGCGCGCTGCGAGGTCAGGGCGGGACGAGGGGCGGCCGCCCGGCAGCGGGGTCCCGCAGCACCGCCGGGCGCTGCCTTGCGGCCGTGCCCGACCCGACACCTGCGGGGCTCTGTGGGCTGACGCAGAGCCGGTCGCTCCGCATCCCCGCGCTGAGGGAAAGCGGGCGTGGGGGAAGGAGCTGGTATTTTGGAGGAGAAAGCTGTTCCTAATAAACCACTGTTTGGGAAAGGGACAATAGCAGTTTGTTCCTTTTTGTGCAGTTGTGCTGTTTCTGATAAAAAAAAAAGCACGGCGGAAAATGCTTTGACGTTCATTTTTGAAAACCTCAGCATACCAGACATAAAGCGTTACAAAAGTGTCTCGGGTAATTATGTTTATGGGAACGGTAAACAAGCTTTTGTTTCAATCCATAATAAAAACAGTTTTTGAAAACATGATGTTTCCCACGAAGTGGAAATTCTGAGTTTCTCCCAGGTCAGAGGGGTGAAGTGCTCCCAGTAAGGCAGGAGCCGGTACAAACAGTGTCCAATTGGAAAAAATGGTCCAGGAAGAGTGACGCTTTGCCTACAGCCAAAGGGTTTGCGTCCTCCTGGGCCATTGTACATATCCTGTCTGAGTAACTAAAATAGTTACTCAGTTCAAGGATCTGTTAAGATTTTCACAGGCTAAATGGTATCAGTCCTGTAGAAACTCAAGTGATCAGTTCATTAAAAAGTCATCAGGAGAGCTGATGAATCTAACATTAGAGTTCATCTAATGAGCTTCAGCAGTCGGACACTTAGAGCTGTATGACTGAGACTTCTCACCCCAAGTACTGCACTGACTGCAATTTGGGAACATTTCTGTTAGCCTTGTGCTCCTTTGGATCAATTGCACAGCATCAGATTAAAATAACAAAAGGAGTAGAAAAGGACAGAAAGTAGCAGTAGAGTAAGTTAACTTAAATAGGATTTACAGCACTGAATTTGTAAATTCTCTTGCGCATCCCAAGTCAAGGCCATGTGGGATGACAAGTCCTTTGAAATTCTACCAATCTGAACATATAATATGTTCACAGAAGTCAATGAGTTATTTGTTTCCTTTCATTCCGTTAGGAAAACTTGTATGCAGTCCTTTAGAATTAATAGTGAGCATTAATTCACTGATGTGGAGTGTTCTTAACTGGAAGCGACATGTCACAGAATCATGAAGTCATTGAGGTTGGAAAGACCAATAGATCATCTAGCCCAACTACCAACACGTGGCTGTGGCCGTTCCAGATGATGTCACTCAATGAACATGCACCCTTACAACAAATACTTAAAGTAGAGAATGAGATGTAAAGCATTTTGATGTTATATATAGCATTAGCAATGAGGTATTTAAGATAATTCAGATATTAAGCTGTCGGGCCTATGATTCACAACTTTCTAATCCAAAGTCAACTGTACATAAAATAACAGCATAGCTCTCAGGTATGTAAATGTATTTCTGAATGTGAATGAGAGACATCAGGCCTGCATGTTGATATACCAAACAAGCTACACAACTTCTTAATGGAAGTAAACATTGGATCTGTACAGACTGCACATCTGTTTATAAACAGGGCTTTCATGTTGCCGTGTGCATGCTGTTGAGAATTTTAATGTTTACTAATAAAAATGTGGCTCAAATGTATCTTTGAGGATCAAACACTGACAAGGAAAACAGAAAAATCTGTTGGAAAAAAAGAGGTTTTCACAGAATCCTTTAAGGTTGGAAAAGACCTTGTGATCCTCATGTCTAACCATCAACCTGACCAAAAAGCGTAAAGGTGTTTTGTGTCCATTGCTGGTACCTCTACTCCTAAAGGTGCACTGATTTGCATCTAGATGTGTCTCTCTTGGTTACAAGTCAGTAAACTTTTGGAGCATGTTTCTTAAATAGAATGAAATGTCTTGAAATGGGAAGGACGAGGATCGAGTCCAGTTCCTGGCTTCATACAGGACTTCTGGAGGTTGGTGGCCCTGCCCGCTGCAGGCGGGTTGGAACTTGATGATCCTTAGGGTCCCTTCCAACCCAAGCCATTCTATGGCTGCCTAAAAAGTCAAACCCTGTGTCTGAGGGCATTGTGCAAATGCTTTGTGGGCTCAGACTGGGTGCTGTGGCCCTGGGCAGCCTGTGCTGGTACCCAACCCTGAAAGCTGTTGATTCTGATCTTCCTGCTTACTTGCTTCTAATGTACCTTTTTCAGTTTTATTTCTTACATCAAACACTACAATTGCCTTTTACTATGTTATTGTTACTTTATGCTTCTTTTCTATTTTTTTCCCCTTTCTCATTTCGCTTGATTTATATCCTGTACTTTATCATTTCTTGGCAAAAATTCCCTAATATTTTCTTTGTCCAGGTTACTCTTTTGTCCACACTTCACAAACTTTATTTCCTGGTTTCTTTCCCCTATTCTTCCCAACAGAAGATGCTATTAAGCATTGTTGTGTTACATCCAAAACAAATCACTGTCTCTCCCTGAGAAAATGGTTAAAATTTCAATGAAAGCAGTGCTTGAGGCAGAGGCCTTTCCAATACAAATCCTATTTCTGTCCTCTCTGAGAAAGATCAGCAAGTTCATAGGTGAAGAAGAGCACGTGGTGGCAGAATGTGCACTGTTTGACTGCAGCTATTCCCAATTAAATGAGGAATTGTCTGTGCACACGTTTGAGTATTGCTTTCTACTTGTATGTGAACCATTTGGGTGAGTCCAGACATTTCGACAGTGTAGGACTTTCATGCTGGGAACAGCGACAGTCTGAAGACAGAAGTAGTCCTAAAGAAAGTCTGCTAAATCAGAACAGAATGACGCAATTATGTGGTGCAGACAACAGTTAACATATCACAATAAAGATAATTAAAAGCTGGTAAATTGTTCTCACTGATAAGATTGGTTACTCAGAATTAGTTTGCAGTGTGCTTTTTATCACGTTACTAATTATGCTTATCTTGATTCATATCTTGATCTATAGTTACAGCCATTTTAAGAGAGGAAGAATGACTAGTCTTTTAAACAGTACCTACTGATGTAACACAGCTGCAGCTTAGTGCTTAATTCCACATATTGAGGAAAGCACTTCTTCAGAGGGGTTCTGCGTTTCAGTTAATGACATCGATGTTAGTAAGCATGAAACACGACAGATGCTCGGAATAACTAGGAAACAAAAGTACTGTAGGAAAGTAATGCTGTCATGAGGACACAGTATGAGATAGTAAAGTGGCCTTCTGACTTAAAGTATAATGAGAATTTGTGGCAATAGTCCAGAAACTTTCTAAGGAGAATTAGCATAGATGAATGTTTGTCAGGGCACTTCCTCACTCAAACTACCAGATTTCTTGAGGAGGCTAAATCAAAGCAAAAGTTTACGTTGTATTTCTTTATGCTCACAAGAGGAGTAACTGAATGAATTCTGTGGCCGTGTTATAAAAACCACTTTACATAATCTAACAGTTCTGTCTCCCGGTTACATAAATTTCTGAATCAGCAGAATTGGATGGATAAAGTGAGAGCAAGAATTGGATCTATTATCTTTGCATTTGCTGCTCTGATCCTCTGTACTTAGATTGTGTTTTATTGAAAGGAAGCCTGAATAATCTTACTGAAAGAACTTTTCACCCTTATTATCAAGTATTGTTATTCCACTATTTTTTGAGAATTGTCTCCATCAGTAGGTAAATATACACACTGTCCTGTATATTACTGGAAATAAAGGAACGCAGCTAAAGATTTCTTGTTCCGTAAAACAATTAAGCATTTGCTTATAATCTTAATAGATCAGACTGAAAGTTCTGCCTAGCCAAAGGCATCACGATGAAAGAGTGGCTGCAGGCCAGGCAGAGTTGATCTGTTTAACGGCACACACGGTTCACCATCAGAACCAAGTGCCAAAAGAAGTGATCAAGTAATGAATCTTATGTTTAATTGCGTTTACTTTGTGCATGAAGTTTGCCTTACATTTGAAGACTTCCAAATTAGACTGTGCACGTGCATCACTTGTCCTAACGCAGCCCAAATGACAAAACAAAAATCTTAGCAAGCCAGTAACCATTAATTAAATAAAACTAGGGAATCTGTGGCCATACTCACTGCTGAAAAAAACTAATCAGGCATGAAGCAGATAAAAGGAATTGATGTAAATGAGGAATGTTAACTATTTTTTTTCTTTTAAGTTACAACTGTTTTATTGAAAACTTAAATGAGATGGTAAATCTCTGACTCTAAAAGCTGGAAGATTTTTCTATGACAAAATGCTGCACAGAACTTCATCAAAGGGAGAGTATTTCACATCAATTTACTGAAAACAGTAATAAGCTGCTTCTATTATGGTTATACTTCATGATGAACAATCTGGTTTGATTATTAGGCTGATTATACAAGCAGTTATTTTTCCTGCATATGTAAATCATGTATTGACTTCACACTGTGAGTTAGCACAGCTTTAACCTCACGCATTCATGGCAGATAAGCCTCTTGACATCTTGTTCTATGCCATTATTACAAACACAGCCCACAGGTTTCAAATTAAATCCTTTAACACTTCTGTTTTTGCACACTGACTTCACATCTCTGTTGACTGCCCTCAGCTTTCATGCATATTCTTACATAGACAAGTCAGTTTGCCTCTCATTTGCCTTTATTAAAATGCACGCACTTTATTAGCGAGAGCAGTGCAAGTCGTTTGCACAATTAGAATTCTGAAAGCAGCAAGATAAAAACAGTGAGGAAAAACACCTTCAGAGTAGTTCAGTAATGTAATATAATGACACAGTCTTTAACTTAAATGCACGATTCTTCTAAGCTAAGAAATAGCTCAGCTTGCTTTTTGCATGCCTCTTCTCTTTGAAAACAAGGGTCATAATACTCTCTTGGATGAACTAGATCCAGTGTTCCCTTATCCTGAGTTAAATAAGTAGGAATGGCTTTGGTTTTTAGTGAATGTCTTCTGTCCAATTGAAACAATTCCCATTCCAGCAGCTGCCCCAAATTCACACTCTCCTGCTTTGTGTTCTGCTCATTTCTCCTAACCAACTGCTCTTAAACTAATTTGTTTTGAGATCTCACCCCTCACTGTTCAGCAATGTTCACCTTAAATGTCTTTGACGCATGCACAGCTTGCACGCCCTCCACATCTAAATGTAGAATATATCCTCTTCCTGAGAGCCTTATTTACACTACTTGAGGTACTGATGTCCTAACAGCAGTATCCTCAGAAAGACTTGCACTTATTATTTGGCTCTAAAGACTAAATCCCACGGCGCTGTGGGACCCAGCCCCGCAGAGGATGGGGTCAGGGATGAGGCACACCAATAGCTGGTGCCTCGACATTTCACTACAGCTGCTCATGTTGGTCTAATTCTAAGAATAAACAAAGAATAGGCATTCTCTAGATCCATCAAACCACAGTCACTTTCATCAGCCTTAAAGTTTAAGGCTATTTGTTTTCCCCTAGGTTCTTGCTTGCTTTGTTTTTAAACCAGCAGTGGGTTTTAACTCTACAAGCTGCAGGGAACGGTAGAAGCACGCGCTGGAAGTGTTTTCTGTGGGAACTTCAGGAACTAGAATAAATACTCCAAGTTTTGCCTTGAAAATCCTGCCATTTGCCACTTTGTTTATCTTATTTTTCAGCCGTTCTTGACTTTTGTGATTTACCCCAGTCTATTTGCTTTAGAGCTGCCCCCTCACTGATGACATTCCCTGCCTGTCAGAGGAAGAAAAAGGAGTAACGGGAGCTCGGGCCTCACAGACAGAAAATACTACACCAGTTATGTATTTTTTTAAATAACAATCACAGCACTTGCCACTAAACTGGGAGCAGATCAGAACTGGTGTGAGGTACTGAAGGATATGGGAACTGCTGTTTTGAGAGAGGTATTCATGTTAAACAATAGTCTGAAGAAACGCACTCCAAGTTTCATTCAACTCAGATGTTTTTCTGATCACATTTGATAGAGGAAACACGTAACATCCTTCTGCCAGCTACAAGATAAGGATTTCCAGTGCCGAAATTAAAATTTACAGTAGGACTTTTAATAAAAAAAGCATCTGTTTTGATTTGGCTGTTCATTTATGATGTAATTATTCTCCAGATCTGCTTTGATGCAGGTTGTATTGCTGAGTTGTCTTTGCTTGTGAAATTATAGGCATTTATATAATTTCACGCAAAGAAGAAAAATCTGATTATACATAACCTTGTCATAATTAAACATGAGTCCTCTCCTGTGATTTAGAAATGAACAATACATTCACTGCAATATTGATTAATTCATCGACTTTTGAATCAGTTTATTTTGTAAAAAGGACTGCATGGCCACCAGCTCTTGTATAAGAAATTAGGTATTACTGAAGCCCAGTTCTACCTCTCTGTTCTACTGCTGAACAGAAATCACACTTCCACTCATGCTGGGTTTCCCGTGCTTTTGTCAAGAGAAGTACTGTGAAGACCCCCCAACAGAATCTTCCCCAGAAAGCATCCTGGATAAGAACTTTCCTATGACTGCCAGCCAAACCCAAACTGCAGCTGATAACAACAGCTACAAGTGTGCTTGTCACCTGCTGTGGTTTGACTGGCTGTTCACAACACTGCACCAAGGCACAAGTGTCCTCCACATTGCATTTCTCACTTTCTCACTTTTTAGAAACACACTGTGCATGCAGCCTGTTTTCTTTTTTCAGTTGACTGTGACAACACTGGGTAACTGAGTCTGAGCTGAATAGACAGGTGTGCATTTTGCTAGGTAGATAGTGGGGTTTTGCTCAAGCCTGCGTTGTTTTAAGGCTGCTGGGATGCTAAAGGAAGATGCCCAGGGAAACAATCTGCCTTCAGTTCTCTCACAGTAGTAACTTGGATACCATAGAATCCCAGCAGGAAGTAAATCAAAGAACTCATCTGATCAGTGAGGCTGTATGCTGAAGTAGATATGTGCAGTCCTGGCTTACTGCCTAAGTTAGCAATAACTAATTAAACTAATTTGGGGTCCTCCCAAATTAGCAAGTATTAATTAAAAGTATAAGACTGAAAAGAAGAAAAAAAAAACAGTGAAAGAAAAACCAAATCCAGCAAGGTCTTGGAGCTAGAGCTTTCTGCATAACAGTAGCCTATGTAGATGTACAGGAACAGTGACTACTACTAGAAGGAGGAGGTGGGAAATAAACAAGTTTCTACACTCTACAGCCACACCTTTATCTCATCTGAGAATAATTTTAACTGCGAAAAGCTAATTAGAAAACATACCATTTCTCTGGATAGAGCACATGATCAGAATGACACAAGACCAAGGTGTCCGAGTCTTCTCTGAAGAACATCCCTGAAGAACACTGCATTTACATCTTAAATGAGGAGGAGGAGGAATAGATATTAGAGGAGGAAATCCTGTTGTAAACTTCTCACATTTAAACAAATTATACCTCTTGTAGACAGCTGGAGTGAACTTTAGGAGCAGCCAGTTTCTCTCCTGCAGTAGCTTTATGTGAAATTGAACACAGAAAAATCTGTTATTTTCCCCAACATCTGTAATCCTAGATGGGTTTGGGTTTACTTGTACTGTGTTAATTTTTGCTTTCTTTTGGCATTCTTTGTTCTCAGTGGTCCTTGCAGGGATCTCATACATGTTAAGATTGTCTGAGAACATTGGAGACAGTTGGGAGCCTTGCTGGCCTGGATACCTGCCAGAAAATATATTGCTGAATACTGAAATCACAGCATCTAAGATGAATGCTGCAACCCCCTCATCCCTTTGTTTTGGCTGAAACTCTCAAGTGCCCTGGAGGTATCTACTGCGCTTAAGTGGCTGGGAAAGTAGAAAATAATAGCAGCTCATAGGTCAATTATAACACAGCATGAGAAACTCAGCCACATGTTATAAGAATTAAACCGTTTGGATTCGGCTGCCTGAATTCTGAACGTTCACCATAGTATGAATGAGGGACAGCTGGACATAAGCAAACTGTACTCTTCCCAATTAGACTCGAAGGTAGTGGTCATTCTGTGGGCAGTTCTTTCTTTGGAAACTCGTGCCAATATCTCTGGTTTAGGTTTAGAATGACTGTTTTACCATCACTCAGGACTTGTGTTTTTTTTTAAAAAAAAAGCCTATATCTGTTAATTTAAAGCAAAAGCTTGCTTCAAAAGTCAGTTGACTTTCAGTAGCAGAGCTTTTATGTTGTGTTTTGTGGGTGCAAGTACAGAAATGGTCCAGAGTGCATCTGATGGATTTGCAGATCCCAATTGGATAGGCTGATCCAGAATTGCATGGGTTTGCTTGGTCTCCTTGGAGAGAAAAAAGGCATAAAGGACACAGTGCCCATTTGCTCTTTAATATGCGGAAACCCATTTTACTGCTTTAGGAGAATTCTGTTCTCCAGAAGGAAAAAGTGATGGGTACTGATTTGAAGCTCAGGCCATACTTGTGCAGACATTTTTTCTTTAATTCTTTAAATCTGTGGGTCTTAACAGAAGTTTTCAAAAATTTCCTAAGTGGCTCTCAGCCCGTGCTGAGGGAGCTGATCATAACCACAAGGAACACAGTGCAGGGGAACTGGTTGCTCAGGATCCCCAGAAGCCCAGCAAGAGGCTAGCCAAGAAATGGGCCTCTGCCTAGTTCAGCTGTCCCTCATCTTCGCTGTGGGGAGACAGACTGCCCTGGTATGTGAAAGCCAGCAAGCTTTGACTAAAGAAGAGAGATACCTCACCTGTAAGGAAAAGCAAAGTGACTTCTTGGCTAAGCAGATGCTTGGTTGGCAATTAAATGCTGATAATAATTTCCACTGAGCGTACTGAAATTGAGATTCTACATCTGTCAGTTTGAACCCGAGCATTGCAGCACCGTATAATTTCCTGCACAAGCAGCCTTTTGCTAATTACCTGTAACAATCTAAGATTAAGTAATGCTGCTAGGCAAATGCTTCTGATACTTGTTCAAATGAATCTCTCTGGCATCTCTTCTCACTTCTGAAGTACTGAGAAAGTGGCATGAACTAACTTGAAATAGTAACATTTTCAGCTGCTGGAATGATAGCCATGCACATACTAGCATTTGCTTAAATGATGTGATTTATGAGTCGCATCTGAGTACCTGACAGGCAAGAAAACACCAGCCATATTATGTAGCTCTTTCTGAATCCTGCTGAAAAGACTCTGAGACACTATTGAAGTTCATCTCCTTTGGTTTTGAGTTTTTTGCCTTAGAAATTAAGAGCAGACATACTGGGAGAACGATTACATTTCCATCTCCAATTAATAAACGAGCACATAAGCTCACAAAAATGTTTGCTTGGGCATTCTAGATAGAATTCTTATGCTTGAAAACTTTGCATTTGCATTTATTTTTGGACCATTGAGAATGAAGCTTGAATACATTTTCTTAGCTATGAAGCATACTCTAACTAAGCATCAAGCTTGCGAGTTGCATAGAACAGAAGGTGCTTCATTAGAAAGATCAGAAGTGTTATCTGAAATATCAGCCTCCTCCTTTGCTCAGGGCTGCGATTCATGGTTCTTATCACTTGTAATTACACCATATTGGCCACCCCTGCCAGTCTCTTGGAATTTACTGTCTCTTAAGAAAGCCAGCAGACATGTAATGGGCCCATAGTTCCCATACTGAGCTGTTAATGTGAAACTGAAGTTGATTATGACTTGCGAACTGCAGCAACTAAGGCCGAAAGCATGTGTGCCCTTTTGCCTCTCCAGCTGGGAAGGCAAAACCTCTGACACAGGCCAAGCCACAGCCTGGTCCCACAGAGAGATGCATTTACATAATTAGAATAAGAAAAAAGGTATCGTATGTTGGAAAAGTGGACTCAACGAGGAACCTCTTCAAATAACAATAATAAAATACCACAGTATTTTATTTCTTGTTAATACAGTGCGGAAAGACATCTGTAAGAGCGGTGAAAGGTTCCTTATCCCTTTGCAATTTGTTTGCCATGAAATAGGGGTTTCACATTTGGTTAGACCAAGCAAAAATCCTTCTTTCACTCCAGCCTAAATCTGAGCAAGAAGTTGAATAACAGAATTTTCCTGGAGAGTTTCCAGCATTCCTCACCTTTAAAAATACAGGAACTTCTCCATGTTTCTGTCTCTGAAAGCCAGCAGCAAAAAAAAAAATTATCTAAAATATGACTATATAACAGTTCTGGCAGAAGCTATCTGCATTAGCCAGTTATCATTCCTTACTCTGAACAGTATAGAACAGACACACAAAACATGGCAGCATGAAATTACTAATACTGTTTAGTTACAAAGGGAGACTTGCCCCTAACCTTGAGGACAACAGACAGCTTCTCAAATGACTGCATGAGACAAAGGGACAAAATCAACTCAGAGTAATCAACTCTTAGTCTTAGGACTAATTTGCATATTCTTGATCTTCTCTGGTGTTGAGGCACAGCCACAGAATGAAGGAAGTGCTGAAGATACAGAACAGTTTCTGCACAGATGTTGAGCGGAAGCTCTTTCAGTAGCAGATGCTGCTCTAATGGTTGCTAGCACACAGAAACACTGCTTCTGGTTTTGTATCTTTCTGGGATAGATCCATGTATGATGGGTGTGCTCTGCTCCAGGCTGTGGAAGATGAGGTAGGCTGTTACAAACTAGTACGTACTAGCAGCAGTGCAGAGGTTTGAATAACTGATTTGCATCAGCAGAGCTGATGTTACATCAGAAGTTATTGCAGAGATTACAAAAATAATGCTTCTGAACCTTTCAGCCCACCATGAGTGTGGGAAAATGGAAGATTAGCTGCTTCCCAATTAATAGCCTAATGATGTTTTTATGAAAGCAGACGAAAGAAGTCCAAGTACATGAAGTTACCGCTTCCAGACTGATTATTCAGACCTTGCCCTATAACCTCTCTCTAACCCTGCTATAACCACTCTTATTTCCTCTCCCCAACTCTTTTTTTCTCCCACCTCCACTCCTTTTTCTACCCTTGGATCCCTGTGGATCTGTGGTTTGCATAGCCCAGCCCTCGAGTGCGCTGAAACTTTGGTGAGTCTCCAGCCGTTGTGTGCTGTGAATCTGCTATTGAGATACTTGCACAACGTTTAGGAGAATAACTTTTGAGACATTGGCACGGAGTAATGAAATATGTCCTGTCCTGATGTTACTGGCTATAATCCATAAATGAACAAAGCATGCCAGACTTCAGGAAATACAGAGAATTCTTACTATTTCTTGGTCTGCTGCTGTGAAGAATATGTATCTGCATGATTTTTCTCTGGGAGATCATGCAAGGAAGATCACCTTGCTTATTCTCACATTTGAGACTCCATGGGTCACGTTCCTAAACACAATGCAATAAACTTCTTTTGAGGTTTTTTTTTTCTAGCTACTTTATAACTTCATAAAAGCTTGAGTTGTCTGACAAGTTGTGATTGCAGAACTTTACATAAGCATAGGGTCTGATTTTTTTTTGCCATTATTGTTTGCATCACTAGCTCTGTTTCCTAAAATATCTTAATTGGCTCCTAAAATATACAACATTTGTGGTTGTCCCAACAGGAGGACTGTGCCATATGGGCTCTCCAACTATAGAGGCAGCTTTAGAGGCAAAAGATCTACAGGCCAGAATCAAAGTATTTCCCAGCCTTCATTCCGGTGCTCTTGTTTGGATATTTATGACAAACAGTGTATGCAGTTTTGCAGAAGAATGCAAGACAGAAGAAGGTGGGTACCTGTTCTTAATAATTGTCCACATTATTTGATTATTTCATGCAAGTTAATTATGGCGTGTATCAAAATAAGCTGATTGAGAAATGTATTGATTTTAAATCAAATTCTCATGTCTAGTAGCATAGGCTGACCCTGGGTAGCAGCCAAGCACACACGCTGTCACTTGTTCCCTTCCCCCTCACGTGGGATCAGGGAAAAGTTGGTAAGAGCAAAATGGAGAAAACTCAAACATGGTGATAAAGTCAGTTTAACAGGTGAAGAGGGAAAAAACCACCAAAAACCAACAGGCAGCACAGAGGGTATCACCACCTCCTGCACAGGCTGATGCCCAGCTACTTGCCAAGCCATGGCTGCTGTAAAAGCTAAAATCCTCCTTCTTCTGTTTACTGCTAAGCATGAAGTTAGATGTTATGGAATATTGCTTTGGCTAATTCAGGTTACCTGTCCTGCTTTTATTCCATCCCAATCTCTTGCCACTGCTGGCCTACTCTGGGGGTGGGGACAGAGGAGGGAAAAGAGAAAGCCTTGATGCCATGCAAGCACCAGTCAGCAATACCAGAACAGTGGTGCACTGCCAACACTTCTCTTCATCACAGATCTAAAGCACAGCACCACATGGGCTGCTGTGTCAAGAGTTGATTAACTCCGTCCTAGCCAGACTCAGCGCAGTAATGCTTTAGTTGTTGTGTGCAGTTTTCTCTTTATGATGTATTCTTGAAACAGCAGATCTCCTATCCAGCTGGGACATTAAACAGAACAAGTCAGAGCATTTTTAATATTGGATTCATTTAGAATAAGAAAAATGCAAAGTTGTATGCAATCTAGAGAAAAGTCTGACATTGTCACTTCATGAATAGGTGTGTAAGGGTAATGGATGAGAACGCTGGGGGAAATTAACAGTTCTCTCATCCTCAGAAATCACGGATCAGTGAAAACAACAGAGAAGGACCAGTGCAGGGAAGAGGAGCACGCGTTCGTTCAGTAGCAGAGTTTGGAGGATTCTGAACAGCCAGGTACAGCTCAGGTGGCCACTTCTGTTTACTCTTGAATAGAAATATTTCTCCAAAATTTTGTTTGTGTTTTTGTGAGCCTGAATTCTTTCATTTGAACATTATGGGCAGATTTGGCCCAGTGGATTTTTTTTTTTAAATAAAATGTATTACACACAATTACTACAACCTTCCTCTTGCTGCTCCAGCTCCTTCAGGAATTGGATTCTCTGGCTATAAGCCAGCACACATTTTGGAAAAAGTCCCACCTTTTTTTTTTTTTAAGGGTAAGAGCTGTTCCTGTCTATCATCTCTTTACTCAGTTAGCACTGTACAACTTAAGCTGCACGTGACAGTGCACAGCTCCACTAAAACTGACATTGTCAAGGTACAGCAACCAAACAAGCTGTGGAAGAACATTTGGAGGGGAAATAAATCTGCTTTAAGTTTCAGATATGAAGAGGTTGCAGTGACCTCGTAGCAAGTTTCCGAAGATTCCAGTTTCAAATCTGTGCTTACTACCTTTAATACTATTGCAACATAAGAAATGAAAACAGTGTCACAATAAGCAAATACTTCCAGTTCTGGGTGAAATGAAGCAGCCATTAGAAATAGGGAACTTCAGAAATAAATACAAATCACCTCATTACCCCCAGCATTATAGCTGTGGAGGGAAGTCCCTAGAATTTTTTTGTTACAGTTATGTAAGCAGAGCTGGCTAGGCATCTGGGCAGGATTTTCTCTGTGTAATCAGAAAGATGAAGCAGAGTTCTGTCGGGATGTGGGCAGTTCGGACTAACCCAGCAGGTTTTGTTTCTTTGATTCTTCAGCTTTAACATTTGCTTGCTGAAGCTCAGAAGCAACAGCTTGAGCTACAACTCTCCCTTGAGATGGACAAAATTGATGCTTCAGTCTGACGCCAGCGGAGACTTCAGCAGTATGCAACACTTTCATTTCATCAGTGCCGTTCTGAAGGCACGTGAACCTGTATGAAGAAGCTCCCTCCATGCTCCCCTCCTGAGAACCTCAGTAAAGGATCTGTGTCACCTAACCTGGCAGGGAATGGATCATCACTGGAGAAAAATTCAAAGGCAGATCCAAACTCCAGCGGGTTTCAGGAAACGTTTTTCTACCTGGTTTAAAAAGTACGATAGAAACGTCCTGTTTCACTTTACTGCTTGCTGCATGTCTGAAGAATCCATCCAGTGTTATGTGGGCAACAATAATTGGACAAGGTGATGAGTTAGAGGTTGCCTGTATGTGGGTGCTCAATAAGAATAAACAGATACAAAATGTTTCCTTTGTTAATGTATGCAAGCCTGAATCATCATATTGTAACTCTGTGGCAGATGTTTAAATAACATTATCTATGCAGAATAAATATGAACATCTAATATAAACATTACTATAAACTATAGCAAGTTAAGAGTATACGTTGAGTATTCAATAGGTTACCAAATTTATGCACAAATTATTCCTGCACTACGAAGTTCCATTCAAAGACATTTACAGTGATTATTTAGGGATGTGCTGTAATTGATGAGCAGAACTCCAATAATTAATCCCAAAGAATTTCCTAGAGATGAAAGGGCAGGACTGTGGAACTTCAAATGAAACTTCACACACAAGAGTTTACTGTACTGGACCACATACTATCCAAAGCACTACGTACATTATCATCCATAGTTCATACATTCATCTTTGCTAGTACTTTAAATCACATTGTTATCTCTTCACTGAACAACTTGGAAACTTGGCAATAAGATTATTATATCCACCCCTGGACACTTTTCAATGGAAATGATTTCTTCAGAAATTATGGAATTCTTATTTTTTTATTTTTATAGGAGGATGCAAGAGTGAGTAAGCTAAAAAAAAGCCTTGTTCAGTAATATAATTTAAAAAGAGAGAGGAAACCCCCCTACTTGTGACATTAGAGATGTTTGGGGCTTTTTTGTTTGACTGAACTTCATGCAGACTTTCCCCGAGGTGCATAAGTTAAACTGCAACCAGATTACATTAAATTATATTTTATCAGAAGATGGAGACTAAAACAAGAACTGCAAAATAAAAGGAACTTAATGGTAAAAAAAAATAAAATAAATGGTTATATGGACTTAAAACAGTGGTAATAGGTTTTGTTTGAACAAAGAAAGGGAGGTCTTTGCCAAAATATATGATATATTTTATATATATGTGGATATATTTCATAAATAAATTATTATAGTTATAAAAGTAAATATATTTGTCAGTTATTGCATTTGTTTCAGTGTCTTATTTGCTGTGCAAATGACTGTACATTAAATAGAAAACGGATTATTTACTGTATGGAAACACTTCACATATTTTCCCACTTTTTTTTTCTAATTATGAAGAAAGCTCCGTGCTCATTTATAACACTTATCATCAATTATCATCACTACCTGGATTTTTTGTTTTCTCCTGCACGCACACACAGGTCATACAAAAATCTGCCATCTTCAAGAGACTGATAGTTCTGAAAGTTTGAGTATGGAAACTAAACGAAAGTCGTGCAATCACAACTATGCATAAAAGGTTAAATCTCAGCTTTGTGTCTTTTTTACAGTAAATATAATCCCTGTCAGAGTTCACACACCTCCATGCTTCTAAACTTGCACAGAAAATAATCACTTCTCCCTTCAGCACGCAGGTAGAAGAGCCCATGAATATTATTGCTCCTCCAACAAAAAATAATTCAGCACTCCACAACACGAAAGTTGCTTTCAAACAGTTCCTGGAGCTCTGGAGAGTAGCTGAAAACGCTGTGCCAATGTACCTCTAGCACTTCATATAAAAATCCATCTATTCCGAATACAGCCAAAACAACAACATGAGAAATAGCTCAGAACAGGAAGAGACAAGAACCAAAGCTTATTGTAGGCACATCCAGATGGTTTCTGAAATGCAGCAGATCCCCAAGCACTCTGAGTTCTGGGCAACCGTAGGATTGTTTGACAATAGCTAACAGTCACAAAATTATTGCCTTATTTTCTATATGTTTGTGGAAAAATGAACCACTTGCGTGCCCCAGGTCTCAGGGGCTCAGTCTGCCCGTTCTTAATGGTACATACATTAGGCTAATTTGGAATCCAGTACTTAAATTACACACAAAACTAATTGAATATAAAACTGGGGAAGGTTTTAAGTGAGAGAATTCCTACAGTGTGATAAACCACAAAGGGATGATTTGCAGAAATAAATGTATCTCCACATACAACATTAGCATCGTTAGGTATACAGAACTATTCTGGGATGTTGTTTGGAGGACACTGCTGTGTATTTTTCTAACATGTTCCAGTTCTTTCTTACTTACACCCCACGTACAGCCATTTATATTTAACTCTGTTCTAGTTCTGTCAAAGTGCCATAGTTCTCATTCTAGTTCTCATTGATAAAAGTGCAATTTTCAGTTGTTAATAAGAATGATAAATGATCAGAAGTCTGGAAAACAATGTAGAAGGAGGCTTGGAAGAATTTCTTTTCTAAGTTTTTCTTAGAAAAGAGAAGGAAAAAGGGTGTGTGTGAAAGCAGCCTGAACATGCAAAGGCCTGCAGCAGAGAGGAAAGCAGCTTGTCATCCTGTGTCCCCACAGCGTAAGAACAAGAATGGGGGCTTACGTGCAGTGAAGCCCATTCACGTTAAACTTATCAGTGAGAATGGTAAAAGGCCACGAGGACAACAGTCTCCATCATCCATCATCATCTCCACTTCTTGCTCCTTGTCTGCGCCCTGTGAAAGGCAGACTTTGGTGCCCAAGGGGTCAGAGCTATGAGCGTGCTGCTTTCCTGCACTAAGGGAGCTTTTCCCTGTGCAGAGTTCACGTTTCCTGTACATCAGAGTAACACATCTCTTGCTTGCTGTCCCCTCTTTTGAGGACACTATTCTTTCACTTCTCATCTTCCCACAGATTATACAGCCTGATTATAAATTACAAATTTATAAATTTTATAAAGCCTGAGAGCTGAGCTCTTCAGTAGATCCTTCTCCTGTTAAATCAACACAGAGATGACAAGGCATGAAGGAGGAAAGGAAGCAGAGTTTCAGTTGACTTTGAGGAAAGATACTTAATCTTTATAAATAAATCTGGACAAATCAAAATATGCCATTGATTTATTAACTTCCCTTACTGAGGGTTGTTTTTAATCTACTGAAGCTTATGAAATACATGGGTGGGAGAAGATGGTACACTGTAAGGTTGTCACACATGCAAAAATAATTTTCTCTTGGCCAGACTGTGACAAATCGTTCCTCATCTGCTTCATGAATGTGCTAAAAGGAATTTACTATGTCCTCCAACTTGTCATTAAATACAGCAGAACAGAATTGGGTTTCCTCTGTAATAAAAACCAAAGCTGTTGGCGTGATGTGCCAGCAAAGGCTGAATTAAATGTTTTTGATGCCTTTCTATCCCTGACATTTGACATCTTAGCCCTCCTCTTACAAAACACAGCTGAGGGAAAATGAGTTTGTAACAAAGTTCTTTGTGACAAAAATGCAAATATGTTGCATGCACTGTAATATTCTCTTCATAATGACCAAAGGAAATAGTGGCCAACAATTCTGGTATGTGTTCTTACCAGATCCACCCTAGAACACCTCTAGTCGTGCAGCACTCAAGCTGGAACGATGTTCCTATTGGCAACGCTCAGCAACTTTTCCATACACACAAAATGTTACTATTATGAATCGGTCTTCAGAACAGCTAAGCAAAAATAACACTGGTGTGAAAAACTGCAGAGATTCACCATGAAAGTTTGGCTCAACATGATTTAAGATGACAAAACTGCGCATCTTATAAAAGTAAAATGCAGGCCGACAAGCACAGCTGAAAAATGTGAAGTTATTGTTAGAAACGAAACAGATTCCAACCGTATGAACATCAAATCTGTAAATCCGTAGCTTGAAATCCACTGGAATAGAATTCTGGCAAACTTGCAAACAGATGAGATTGGAAACAACCTGTTTTCACTACCAGAGTTTTGCAAAGGAAAAGACAGAACCTGGAGAGCTTTATAATACAAAGAAATGTCAGGATTGAGAGACTCACAATATATGAAGTTAAAGCACATTGAGCTTTCTGTTTACCTTACAGCGTTATCTTGCCAAACTTAACTTAAAAGCAAATTTTAAGAAGTATTTTAACTTCCAAAATTCTCAGTAAGTGTTTTGGAAGACAGGCATGCCTTGGTTTGCACTCCAAAGTTCTCTCTGTATCTGAGTGACCCACGCTGATAGCCAGTAGCACAGCTGAGACACAAAAAGGTTTTGGAACAAAGTTCAAGTTCTGCCATGAGAAAAACTTCACTGAATTCTCAGGCTCTTAGTGAGTCTTAGCCTAACGTCACAGTACTATCCACACTGATAACACACACACACCAGTAGTTCCAGCTTAGATCTCATTTTATCTTGATGTGCTCTTGGCATCTTCAATCTAGCTGTGATGTAGATCTCTCTAGATGGACTTGAGATTCATTCTGCGAGAATTCAGCATATTGGAGCAAGCTATTGGAAGTAAACATGAGTTCCTAGTGCAGCAACACTGTGAGTATTAACACAACAGAAGCGAGTGCACAAGCTGAGGCTGTGGCTACGAAGCAGCTGGTGCCCTATGGCAGTGTTTCATGAGATGGGCAGCTCTCAGAGGAGGGACAGATGGGCTACACTGACAAAACACAAAGTATATGACAGCCTGAGCTTGAGAACAATAGTGATAATGGTACTGGGGTAGTGTTATCCCATTACCCTGCTTGTGTGATGAAGCAGATTGTTATGCTATGAGGTGATGTCTGTTATTTAGCATGTTAAAAGAGACTATGCTCTTGTCCATTTGGAATCAGTTTTCCCAGTGCAAAAGCACAGGGGAATGCAGAGAAAGATAAACATCTAATTCACTAACTCATTAATAAGAGAAAATAGGTTGTGCTGATAAAGGAAACCCAGTTTATGAAGATGTCTCTAAATGGACACATGATCCATTTCAGAATTTAACCCCAAATCACACAATGACTTTTTTCCTGCTCATCATAGCTGCAATAGGAGTCACTGTTGTATGGGAACCACTGAGTCACGGCCTGAACCTCTGATTGATCACCTGAGGCGAGCCATGAGCCAGCCAGAGGAGCACAGGTGAAGGCAATTCTCCTGTGCTGCAGGAAGGGATGGAGCCTGGCTGCACCCCTCCTAGACCTATTTAAGAGCTGGCTACCAGTGGGTAAGGATCTCGTCTGGAGATCTCTCATTCTGGTGTTTTGTGGTGAGCCCAGCATAAAGGTAAGCCTTCCATTTATTCTCTCTTGTTATCATAGTCCACTTTGCCTAACTCTCGTGTTTATTTTGTGATTGTAACATCTTGATATCCATTGATGATACACACGGTCAAAGATTTTTCTGTGTGTTCTACACTGTAATAAATAATGTACAATAGATGGCTCTTTGCAGGCAGGGAATCAACCTTTCTAATTTAGATGAGCTAACAAATACAACTTCAAGCATAGAGTAGGTATGTTAAACTGCTTTTCTCTTCAGCCAAGTAGTCCCACAAACATGAATTCAAAAAGTTCTGGGTTACTAATGAAGACAAGGCTGGTAAAGACAGAGCCTAGCAGAAAACAATAATGCAGTCCTTGGCCAGTATTCTCAAAGCAGATGAAGTGAACTATGTAATCAATGTAAAGAAGGTGTTGAAACCAAAGCCCAGATGGTCTTTTAGAAGAAGATTCCTGGAAGTGTGCATGTTTTCCCTCAGTGCTGATACTGCTAAGACACGGTTCCCCAAAGAGGTGTTTCTTTAATCTCTGCTTTGTTTCCTTATATCTCAAAAGAGAATTCCATTAGTTTCCCAAGAATGAAGCCAGTTCACAGCTCTTCCTGGTGCCAGTTTGGACAGTTGTGGGTCAGCTAAGGGTCATGTTGTGCAGTGATTTTTAAGACACTATAATTAAGTACCAGATTGAATCTGAGCTTTGGAATTCATGAATGTGAAACCTTTCTTTATACAAATCCGATCATGAATTAAAACATTCAAAACATTTGCGCCAGGCCCTGAGGTTTGCCTTTGATTAACATTCTTTAAGCAGAATTCCAAAGAGGTTGGATAATTTAGCTCTATGTTTGGGGGAGCACAGAAGAAAAAAAAGCTTAAGGAGAGGAAATCTTGCACCAGAGTTCCATAACCATAGAACCACAATTCTGATCCTGCTATCCCATCATGGGATCTTGGGCTAATTACTTACACACACTGACACACAAGCGAGGCCAAATACAAAGCCCAAGTTAAGACTCCCACAGGCCTTACCCACGTTTCTTTCCATAAAATACTTCTACTCATAAGCACTCTGGTTGTATCAGCATACGTGAACGATCAGTGTCTTCCAGAGAAGCTGCCACTGTTCCTCTTCAGATATTTTCAGGAATGGGTCTTCCATTACCCAGCAAATTTCTTTCTTTTTTTTTTTTTTTTTTTTAAACACACAAAAGACAGCAGCTCAATGCCTGGAGGAGCACACACATAAGCTACAAGCTCAAACATTTGGTTCTGGTGGTGATTCAGAGAAGCGCCGAGACACAGCACAGGCTGGCTGCATGTTGAGGCCCATGCTGTTTGTCCTGAAACAATTTTTATTGCTCTGGCTGATTGGTTCCAGCCTCCCTGGAACCCCCACGCTGACCTATTTCAACCAAATGGCTTAGAAACATGTTAAAATGAAAGCTGATATGTCATTACTGTTAGATAATATTAGGTAGCGTTAGTAGAAGCCTAAAGAAAATTAAGCAAGAGACCATTTGATTATTAACTCAATATATATCTATATAGGGCAATATAGATTTCATGCAGCTAATGCACATAGGGTCCACTATGTCAACATGTTCAGAAATGTTTCTGTACTGCAACCTCTTGTTACCAGCACCAGAGATGAGGACATGCAGCCCATGATGCAGCACACACAGCACTGCCCATACCTTCTTTCAAAAGGCACTGCCTGCTTCCAAAGCTGCTTCTGCCTTGCCTGCCTCACTGCAACAAAAAGTACCAAGTTCAAAATAAACACCATCTATTGGAAGAAATTTGAAGTTCCAATCTTCTCTAATTTTCGAGAAATACTGCTGAAGAAAGATCATAGCATTGATAGAGAATGTAAAACAGAGAGGCCTCCAGCATCTGTTACCTCCACTGCAGCAAGAGTAAGTTCAGCACAATCTTACAACAGCTTTATTAGAAAACAGCCGCCAGCATTTTTGATAAGTGTGTTTTTGTCATCTGGGCTGAATAAGGCATGACTTAAAAAAAAAAAAAATAAAAAAAAAATAAAAAAAATATTAATATTACTTTTATAGAAGGATGTCTAACAGTGTGAACCGGAACATCAGCGGTCCAGAAAATTCCTCAGTCAACTCTGCAAGTTTTCCTCAGTCTCCACAGAATGCAGTTCTCACCCTTAGCTTTTGTGCTTCATTTGTTTCTCCTATTTCAGACTGCACTCTTTGCAGATCTCATTTATGGAAAACAGCCTTACAAAATTTATTGAGCTTGTTTTTTTTCCACTTAAAAGCCACAGGAACACTGCACACAGCATCACAACATTTTCATTTCTCTATCATACATATCATACATACCACTAATCTGCCTGCATTCACCAGCAGCTCCTCTTAAATTACTGTCCCTTCCTCATTCATCCTCCCTATCCTCACAGCACTGCACATTAACTCAGCCCATCATGGTTAAACAATTACCTTGCTGGGGAGCCTCACTTGATTCAGTGTCAGAACGTGAGGTGTTTTTAAATAATCTACTGCTGTAGATGTAGACCTATTACAAAGAGATCATTCAATTGTTTATCCATGTCTGCTGTTACCAGCACTTCCCTAATATCCAAGAGTTCAGTCATAGTGCTTTTGAAGCAGCGGCTACCCAAGGATCTCATTCTCCTACTGCCATTCTATGGCATTATGAGAGGTCTTCATCATTCCATGATGCTATGATTTGACCATCTACCACTTGATCATCTCACTTCTACAGAGAACACACATTCTCACATTTTCCTTACTGCATGGCATGCACCATGGCTACATGAAGCTCTCGTGAGAGATGCCTCACAGACACAAAAGCTCCTCTGTGCAGCAACAGCAGGAGCATTGCAGGATATCTGTGCTGCTCCAGAGCGTTGCAGTGTGAAGAACAGTTCACGTGAATACGGTCTGGTTCATGCAAATATCGTTTCATTTCTGTATCCCATTGTCCCTTTCCTCTGACACCACCACTGCAGGCTATGAGCAGCTCTGGTTTTATGTAGATTTGTTTCTCATGCTCACAGAGAAGTCCTCATATGGGAATGATTTGTGGTCAAGAATAATCTGATCTGCACTTAATTGATACAGACATTAATCCTTGAGTGTCTGCTGAATTATCCAAATGCTTGTGCAAGTTGCTTTCTTTTGTTGTCACACACCACCTCACACACTCTGTTAAAATGCACTGGATTTTAAAAAGCACTGGAGGCAACTGAATTTATTTAGATTTAAGGCTATAATTCCTGTGTTAATTAGGTCTGTAACAGCCACGTAATAACAGCTTCTCAGTATTCTTAAGCCTTGACTTTATGTAACAAAGCTTTGATGTGCCAAAGTTACTGGCAGTGTTGTCTTCCACATCTGTACCTTTTCCATCTAAGGAAATTAAAGAATTGCATCTTTTCTCGAAAATCCAACTTTTGCAGTAATTCCTGAAGGTTTAAATGAAAGACTGGAGAGCAGCAGGACAATGGTAAGTTTAACAGTTACTTTTATAATCAATATTTAATTAAAAGCTTTTTAAAATATTTTTAACCAATGTAGAGTTTAGGGATTATTTGAGAGAAGTCTCTAGCAAAGGACAAAAGCTACAGTTCATTTTCTACTGAGGGTGATTATCTACAATAAGTCACATTATGGCCCATCCAGCCCCGAAGGCTTGGCTGATTAGATTTGGTGGCACACCTTATCCTTACAAAACTCAGTGCTGGTCATAAAATCCATTGGAAACAGTGGCAGTACTCCAGGAATTAATGTGAAAAACCTTTCCTAGCAGACAAACAGGGGAAAGCATAAATAGCTGTTCACTTTGGAAGCCTTGCCAGAAAAGAATGTATTTAGCCTCCTTGAGGACTGCACAGATTCTACCACACAGGCTAGGAGATCACTGCTAGCATTGTGACATGCCATAATTTATCCACTGTTCTCAAAGCAATGCAGGCACATAAGAAGTTATCACCATTTCTGTTTCACAACCAACAAGCTGAGGCCCAAATTCACCATCCGGAAGCAACGCTCTAACAATAAGACTGTGTTCATGTCAGGGGTTATCTCAGCATTTGAGGGATCAGAAATACCTACCTTTTAAATACGTAATATCTTGCAAAATTCAAATTCATGTTGCAAGTGCATCTGTATTTACACAGAGCTTCGTTAACGCAGTTAGAAGAGGACAGACTCCACAAAGTAGGAGCAAACATTAGCAAATTAGTCATTTGAGTTGGATGAAAGCTTTAGAAAGAAAAAATAGTAAGCAAAAGCAAAGGGAAAATTGTGATGGCTTAGCTAACAACCCAGAACTGAAAGAGGAAGAAGACAATGAAGAATCATGAAGAATGACATTTAATGGGATCAGTTATGTAATTATGCTTCCAAGAACCTCCACTCAGACAAAATCTTTGCTGTTTACTACCTAATAAACAAGACAGACTAATAGGAAAGATACATAGAAGCACAGAGGGATGTGTGTAACCCACAGAACAGACTAATGGAAACCAAACTAATAAAGCCAAAACTAAAACTGTATTTGGATCCTGTAACGTACAAGAGATATCACACCTTGTCTCTCAGGCAACCAGCCTTCATTTGTACCTGCAAAACCCACTCCCAAAAGTTGCAGTCCCTCAAGGCTCATTACCAGCAGACAGTTAAAGCAGCAGCCCCATGATGGCTCCATCATGCTTGTAAGACAGGCTATGAGCAAAAGCCATAGAAGAGGAGAATGTATACTGACTGTACTTGGACTTTAAGTCACTCCTGGTTTTAATTGCTCATTCTCTTCCCTTTTGATTTAGGGAAGGAATAAAAAGGTATCTACTTTTGCTGGTACAAGGTGATAAAGAACTGTCATTTAGTTGCATTTTTCAGCTGTCCTTTAGCTAAGGCTCAGCTACTGGCAGTACCACAATTTGCAGTGCAAATTTTAGGGACAGCATCAAATCCCCCAAACACAGATGATCTTAGGAAATAAAAGTCTACAGCAGTATTTTTCTCAGCGTTCTAGCACTACAAAGTAGTTAGTCCGCTCCAAAGTTCAATGCTCCCAGCCCTGCCTCTACCAGCATCCTGTCATTACCGTGCCTGACAAAAGCATTAGTCCATCATAGAACGTGTTCATGGAGATACCATGAAAGACAGCTGGAATATAATTGTTTAGAAATTACGATTTTGAGCCACAGTGTAGGATTTTTATTGAGTCCTGTTAATACTTACAAGACGACAGCACATGCCCTGCACTCAACCCTAGCTTATTAAAGTCCGAGAATGATTTAAAACCTTTGAAGGAAAAAAAAAAAAGTGACTTTTTAGGTTTTAGTGGTTACAACAGGATTTTTTTCAGTTATTCCCTTATATCTGCAAGAATCTCAATAAACCTCCCCACATACCTACTTACATGTGCATTCCATATGTGTTTTCTTGTCTACTCAGATGTGATTACTGCAGTATTTCTTCTTCTGTCATTCTTTCCAATACAGAGCTATAGGATTACACATTGTTGCACTTTCAATTAAGATCTAGGTAATGATTGGATTGACAGAATCGTGACAAGGAAACATTTATCAGAAGCTAAGATTAAGATAGTGATTTTTGTACCAAAACTGGAAAACTGCTATTTGATACCAATCCACGTGGTGCCTGCATGCAGCACTGATGCATCACACCATTCATGACTTCCCATATACGGCTCTCAGTTCCCAGATTCTATCCAGATTCAAGCAATTTGTATTGCTCAGGGTGAGTTTTGCCCGATCACCTGTTCCCATATGGTGTCCATTAGGCCAGAAGCCCTTAGAGGCATCAGACAGAGTAAAGCAAAAGCTGAGGACAAACACCAGGAGTGCCTATCAGCACACGTCCACTTCTGATGCACCCAACATTGAAGTCTTTTTAAGAGGTTTCCTTTGATTACTACTACTTTCTCTTTCCATCCTGGCTGTCTTTTTGTACAACGTGCTTTACAGCTTACACAACAATATGTGGAACCACACTGTGAGCAATATCAACGGAAGGAAAATCAAGTTACAAATAGGATAAATCCTGGGCAAAACCCCTAGAGATCACTTGCAACAACTTCATTTTCAGTTTTTAGGTAGAGAAAATTTAAAATCCAGATCAGGTTGTTCAGGATCTTATCAGGCTCAATCCTGGAACTCTGCAATGCGCCCCCAGTACTCCAGACCTCTGCTCCAGCATCTGCATGCTCTCACCGTGAAGAATTTTCTCTTTCTGTACAACCACCATTTCCTTTGCTGTACCCTGAGTCTGTTGCCAGTCGTCTGCACATCTCTATGAAGAACTGGAATCTATTTTCTGTATAACCACCATGAGACCACTGGCAGACCCCTAACCTCTGCTCCAGGTTGAAGAAACCCAGCTCTGTTTTAGGTTGAGCATCAAGTACTTCAGGTCTCCAGCTGTGCAGCTGGCCCTCTGTGGGGTTCACTCAGTTCATCAGTATCTTTCTTGTGCATGGCCCTGCAGCAGGACCCAAGCCTCCAAACGCCATTTCACAGGTGATGAATACAGGGGAATAATCACTTCTTTGACCCTTGGCTGGGCTCTTACAAATGCAGGCCTGCATACACAGTCTATAGCCACACTGGCAGAAATGAAGAAGCAGTCAACTTCAGATGTATAGAAACGCCTGGAATATAAATTTCCACTGAGATTTAACTCAGAACTTATTCAAAAGTAACAGAATCCTTCCTAACTTCACCTGGCAGTCATTCAAATCATTACTAGGACCAAATCCTGGACGCCCTGTGGCCCATCTGCATCGATGCATTTAACCCAACAAGATGCATCGAAGCAAAAAAGTACTTTGTAACAGCTCCGATCAAAACGTGTCCAAACGAACCATCAGTCTTCACTTTACTACAAATCCTACTTCCCAAAAACGGGGCAGATTTTTCCCTGGGGATATGAAAGCATCATAGAAGGGATGGAAGGGATTTCTTCAGCTCTTTTTGTTGCTGCCACCTCGTAAGACAGGAAATTGCTGGGCACACTAAAAAGGAGAATGAGGGAGAATACCAAGTTACATACTGAGCCTGGGACAGACAACAGCCCTGCTTACTACAGCTGTCACACTCTTGCTGCTCTGATTAAACGAAGCAGAAACCCAAACTTTGGTTTTCTGTATGATGGACATGCAAAGTTTGCTATATAGGTTTTAAGAAAACATCAAATATAAGTACTTTGTGTTCTTAAATACTACATAGACGGGAAGCATAAGAGATGGAAGCAAGCTGTTTTCATTGGCCCTTGTGGATCCAGGTTTATACGAATGCCTGTCCTGATAACAGTTATCCACTTCATTTTCCTGTGTTTCTCCTTCACTATGAGACCTAGCCAAGATTTTCACTGCTAAGGTAGCTTTCTTGGTAAGAATTCTGACTTCTGTGCTTCTTCATAATCTTTTTAATCCACTTATGATCCTAATTAGTCTATCTAACCCAACATTTTATCATTCCAGGGCCATCTGTTTATCACATGTGTTCAATACAAAAGGTACAGGCCTATTCTACAGCTGAAGGCTTTGCACCAGAACATTCCTGCTTTCTTTAATTATGTCTGTCCCTTTAAATCGCCCGTTATACCATGCTTTTGTCTGATGTTTTCCTTATAGATCCATGCATTTTCTTTATGAAGATAAAACCAAATTAGAGTTATTACAGTTGTTCATTTCACAACATAAAGAATGGCATCTGAAATACAACACTCAGAACTATTAAGTGCACACCTTACAATCGCTTCAGAATTTCAGTATGTTCACACAAAAATCCTTTCTTTTCCCCCTACAAAAACATATAGGTTTCATTTTTTTTTTAATTTCATGATTCATTAAAATTTGCTGTTCTCAACAGAATTCAGCAGTGCACAGGTAAAGCCACATAAGCCCATTACTTCCTTGGCAAATATTTCAAAGAGAATATAGGGTTTACTTCTTAGTTTAAAGTAATGCTATTTCATCTTTCATCTTTAAGAGAGATCGGAGAGGCGATAAATGTAATCTGCTGAAGGAGATTTACTTGTACTACTTTTTTTTTGATCTAAAGCCACTGCAAGAATGCTTCTTTTCACAAGAATCATTATCTACCTGTTGAGAAAAAAGAACTGTATTTGCAGGTCTTAAAGTGACAAGCACTTCAAGAGCCGCTTAAGGAAAAAGACAGTTCCAGTGATGGCAGTTTCTTGTATTTGTTCTTACAGTCTGCAGCTTCTGTGGTTGAGTTCTACCAAAAATAAAACTGCTGCTGCCTGCACTGGAACCTGAGTCAGTCATCGACATGGAATGGTAACATCACCTCTGGTCCTACAGAACATTCCTCAGCACAGAAGTGAGGACCGATGAGTAAACCTCATTTCAGTGAGTGAACCTCCCTGCACCTTCCCCTTCTGCACACAAGTTTCTCAGGTGCTTTGCTGATAATGTGATGTTCTCCTATGGAGCTTGTAGGTGCAGTCAGGAGTTTCCACAGCACATTTACAGCCAAACCCAATCACAGCAAATAATTTTAAAGAAATCAAAGGAGTTAAATGTTTCAGGAACTAAAACACGATAAGCAAACGCACCAAGAAAATTCAGAGAGTCCCCTGGCCCCAAAGAGCTGATGTGCACTACGACCACTTCCAGCACCCAGCAGTTGGTCAGGCTGTATTTACTCATAAAGCAGGTGTTCAGTTATTCAGTATTTAATCTCTGGTTTTCTGAGTTAAATTCTGCTCTCCCATTTTGCTTATAAGTGCTGCCAACGCTCAGCCAAGGGATGAATGAATTAACCTTAATTTTAAGTTAACTAGCTCAACTACTGAAAGTGGTCTAGCCACAGCAACTGCGTCAGCCAGCTTACCCTGTGTACATGAATACATACCCATATACAACCACCCTTCTGAAGAGTAAATTGGCTTACGTGATGTTATGCTGTCTGTAAGTGCTGCTGTTACCCAGCTAATGGATTTAAAATTTGTTTGGCCATTTCTACACTGTCTTTCCCAATCATGTAACTCATCTAAGACCGTGAGTGCCAACTTTAAAAAGACTGCAGAGCATTTTATACAGTTTTGTTATTCCAAATTTCAATCTCCTCACGTCTTGGGAACTGCTTTTTCCCCCAGAACTGCCTCCAATTTTGTCATACAAATGCACTTTATGGGCATTCCTCTGACATTCTATGTTGCAACAGCTGAGAATCTTACAAACATCACAGACTTTCATATTGAAGAGGGACTTTCTCTTTAATTAGGAGGAATCTTCAAATACATTAACTCACAAAAGCACTGTCACCAGTTTTCAAAGGTCTCACAAAAGATTCACGAAGAATGATAGAGCTCACAGAATTTCATAGAAACTAAAGGAACTGCCTGCTATGTTTTTGCTGCTTTTTTTTTTTTTTAAGTGTACCAACTGTATTGGCATCTTGAATAAAGGAACACCTTCCTGATAGCTGATGAAATTAAACAAGATTTGGGAATATTGGAAGGCTTAAAGCCTCAACTGTCCTCGGGGGTGGAAAGGTTCTGAGAATATTACAACACATACAGTATTTGCTTTCCAAAAACGTTAAAAGAACTCTTCCTTCAGGAAGTGATAACCTTTGAGATATTTAATGCACGATGATAACAATAAAAGAGGAGATGAGTTTGAGTGTTCGGCTCCAATCAGGGAAGCACAAGGGATGATTTCACTTTGTTGAAAACCACCTAGCATTGCACACAGCTTTAAATGGATGAGGAGATGTGTAAGACTGATTGCTCTTAAAAATTGCTTTTTCTGAAGTGCTTTGTTTCAAGTAACATATTGCTTCTCAGCAACAAGATTTGTGCCATAATGCAGAAAATGGAACTGCAGGTGTTGACCTGACCTGCTGCAGAGATCAAGAGCAGCAGAGGATTGGAGCCTCAGGCCCCAGATTGGAATGAGCACAACACAGAGCTCACCCCAAGGAAAGGTGATGGCTGCAGGCTTACATGGGGCACCTCAAAGACGACGGAGCAGGGTCAGCAAGGCAACTCATTTAGGAATTATTACAGTGCTGACCAGTGTAGGGTAGACAGACCACTGGTTACTTTTAATTGCCAAACAAGACTTGCAAAGACCCTTCTTGTGATAAGGATACTATCAGGCCAAAAGGGTGGCAGAAACCCATCTTACATGACCCAGTCTGTGAAAAGAGAAAACCTACAAAGCACTATAACCAAATCAGTAAGATTTCATCGAGTTTCACAGACAGATTTTTCCTCATAAATATACTCTTTCCATGACTTGATTGCCACCGTGAACTCTAAAGGGTTGATTAGGTTACAGGTCACGGATGCACTTTCCACCCTTCCATCTGGAACAAACAACTCTTACAATAAAACAGATTTAAATATATATAAAATGGTACACGTAACTACCACCACTCGGTTAATCATTTTCACTTTGGAGCTGAACCAAAACCATCAGCGTTTGTAACAATACCTGCCCCTCCTAAAACCAAAATGCTCGCCACAACTCATAACTGAGAAGCGTATTCATTAAGAAAGCAATAAGCAAGAACACTTACGAAAGATTGAGTGTTATGCACAAAAAACACCAATTTATACAGTTATTCAACAAGTCTGTAGAATAGTGCTTTTTTATTTTTCCAGCACCCGATGTCTTAAAATGGAGAAGTTCCTGCTCTTTCACACTTCCTGGTTTTAGATTAATCTACTGAGAATCATTAACAAGCACATGAGAAGAGCTAGCTTTGTGTGGATTAATGCAAAATAAAATTCTGATACTTTGTGCTGAGATGTTTTGATTGGCTCTGACTGCTTCTGCAGGAACTGAAGGCAGCGAGGACAGCATGGGGCGATTGAGGAAGCTCCCTCTGGAAGATTACATACAGCCAGCCATTCGGTAGGTCACTCAAGAAACAATAATGATTTTATTCAGACTACTTAATTCAGGTATGTTTGACTGCTGATCACCACGACACCCCTAGAGGCACTGTATGACAAACCTTCAGTCTCCAGTGAGAACTGCTGGTACTGTTCAATGAAAGGAAGACTCAAAAAAGTTACCCTGATCACTAAAACTCCATAGAAATTCCTGGTATTTCAATAGTTTCAGACCAGAACCAGAAAAGCTATTTTTTTTCAAATAAGAAATTCATAGTTCTTTTTTGTTATTTTGAGCTGTAATATTGACTGAGATGCATAAAGGTCTCCCATGGAGATATCCACATGTCTTTTACAGATCTGAGGCAATACTTTCCTTTTTTTTGTCATCTACTACAGCAAAGGAGTTCACATAACCTAAATGATCTAAGCACATATCTGTTATCTGTCCCTGCAGTCAGGCTCACACAAGTGATGCAATTTTCAGCAGTCCCCCAAACCTGCCGTAAGATAAAAGCTGTTAAACAGCTCAGAGCTTTTGTAGGGTCTGGTCCTGACACCAGCATCACCACCACACTGACACCAGAAATAGAGCAGTTCCTAGGAAAGCCTTAAAAACCTGCTGTGCCACAGCAGTCCAATTGATTTATTTTATATCGTGACAAGAGAATTAAAGCAACAGTGAATCCAAGCCCACAGAATGAAATATTACAGATAAAAGCACCTGCTGACAATGATATCACTGACAACCTGCATGGACACGGCAGAAGAACAGCCATGCTGAATTACTAACTATGGAGTCTTTCACATGAAGGTCATAATGCCTCCATTGGCCAAAGAGCTTTCAAACCCATTGCAGTAGTGTCCTAATTCATTTTTGGTATACAGAGAATAAATATCCACAATGAATTCCCCCCTACACATAATCTATGCCTAACAGGAAAGGCAGACATTTCTTATGAACCGGTCCAACCCAAACCAAATGAGGAAGGAAGAAATGAGGGTCAGAAAATTACAATAGGACAAGAATAAAGAATGCTGTATTTTAGACTGCATCTCAAATTACTTTAATAGATACTCAAGGAGCGTATCACTAAATTTGAGAGCTGTCATCAGGCTGCCATGTTTACGTTCCACAACTCTCAGTGCTTTGGGAATCCTCATTTTGCCAAAGGTTTGGGACTAGTTTTTCTGCGAGATCTGCTGTTCCCTGTGCTACAAGAAAATAATTTTCTTGGCTAACTGTACCTCTCAGTTTCTCAATACTGGTATTTTTGGCAATAGCTCAGGCTGCTGCCTTCTCTTTTACTACTGAAAGTAATGCTGCCCATTCCAGCTTCACAGCAGCACAAGGGAAGTAAGAGAACCTGAGCAGTGTCACAGTGCAGCCATTGGTTCAGAAGTTATTTCTTCCACAGAAAAATAAGGGCTCAGTCCCATAACCTTCATGCAGTAGGATATTCCGAAGATTTATGTTAGAGTACAGATAATCTCTTCCACTTCAGACAAACAGAAAGAGTATAATAAAAAGAAACACTAGGCAGGAATATCAGAAGCTTAGACTGCATTATAATCACTTTCAAAGTCTACACATAACCTAAGGCAATCCTGTTGTGTAACAACATCCAGTGATTTAGTTGCATTTAAACAACACACTCTGTGGGAGTGCTTCTGAATGATGGACACGGAGCAAGCTAATGGTTGGCACGCTGATCCAAGGTGAAAGAGCTTCCTGGAGAAAGGTGATGAAAACTGCTATGTCAGGATCAATACCCAATAATTCAATCACTGGGATCTCTGGGAAGCCTTGAGACAGCCCCCAAAACTTGCGTGGTATTCAGCAGTAGAAAGGAGGACGCAAGCTAGTTGATTTTGGTTGTGTTCAGCTTTATTTCTTTCATCTCTACTTCAATCTTACATGAGATCGGTAATTAAATTAAAAACAGGGAGAAAAGTGAGCTATCATTCCAACCAAGCACCAGCAGTTGCTTCTCCATTCCTGGGTCTCATATCTGCATTTTAGAGAAAATTTCTTTTTCTTTTGTGGTGGGGGAGATCTGAAAAAGATTTTCCACGTGTTCAAGGTCTTTAATTCAGCCTCTTTTATTTTTTTTTTTAATCCAAGCCTGTTAATTACATTATCTTTGTTCAAGTTCAGATTCTCACTCTTTTCCCTTTTTCCTTTCAGAAGTTCTTTCTCAGAAAAAATGCCTCATCACTAATGAAGTATCCACACTTTGTTACCCTGATCTTTTTCCCCCTCAGGAGATATCTGACACCTCAATAAAACACTTTCTTTGAAAGTAAGTGTTCTTAATTATGCTGGTGCTGGGAATATTCCTGCTGTTACGCATTTGGCAATCCATAGCTGTAAGAAATCTGTGCATGCAACACAGAAAGAATAGCTGGGGCCAGGGGCTCAAGCAAATTATTCTACAAGCTCTGATAGCCCAGGAAACAGTTCTTTAGAGCACTGTGATGTTTAAATTCCTTCTCCTTTCATATCAACAATAACCTCACTTTCTTTCTTCCTCCAGGCCGAGTTCCTCCCCAGAATATGCTCTGATGGATCCTTTAAAGGACTGAATGTGGCCATTTCACAACCTGGATGCCCTGAGCAGCAGCCTCTATGACACGCGGCAGACAAAATAGGCAGTATGTCATGGAGCTCTGGGTTACCCTCAGCTGCACAGAGTCAGCCTGGACCACCTCTGTATGCATGTGGACACAGGCTGTCACCAAACAGACAGCACATCACACTGAAGCACACAGCACACCATGCCTGCATCTCTCAGCAGCCGGCAGACAAGCATCCAGAAAACCAGCTGGTGCTTTGCTCTTCCTCCCTGCCATATTTCCATAGCATGTCACATATGCTTTCTGTAACTCGGCATGCCCTGTAGGTACCCTCAGTGGGTAACAGAGAGCCTTCCTAATTTTGTCACGTTATGTAATACAGGAATTCCCATGCTAGATCCCAGCACTAGCTGATAGGTCACACAGGCTCTTTGAAATGTAGGCTTGGGGCCAGGCCCTGTTTGCTTATTCAGTTTGGTAATTTTTGCAGTTCATTGGCTCATCCCTTCAGGCACTTCAAACATGTTAAGCTCTGTCTGTCACCAAGCAATTACCTCCAGTGCTCTGAAACAAAGCAGCCTTCAGCTTTCCTGTACCTGAGGGAAGTCAGTACAGAGCCTCAGTGTCTCTTGAAAATGAGCTACTGCTTGCTAAAGAGATGCACAAATTGAAGTATAACTCAAAATACAAAAGCACTTGCAACAATAGTTCCATTATTTATTAGCTTTGTCAATATTGACAATATAAACGTTGATAAATTCAAGGAAAATATGAAAATCTCTTAAGAGATACAAAATGGGAACATTACTCTCTGGGAGAACAACAACTGCAGTTTTAATGTGCAAAAATAAATGGGAAGCAAAAGCTTCCCCTCATAGGTGGATGCTGATGTTATGGCACGGGGGATTGAACCTCCCTACCAATATTCCACTGCTCCAGGCTCCCACGACACCATGTCAGAACACCATGTCAAACAAGGAGGCAGCGCTTCAGTAATCGCCATAAGGCATGGGCAATTGGAAGAAATCTGTTCCTCAACAGCAGAAGGAAAGCCGTCAGTAATGGGGCGGTAACAAACCAAGCTGCTCATTAGAGACGACTGTACGTAAACAAGACAACAATCAACGCTCACCAATCCCTGCACAGCACCGCCAGCCCCAGCCCTGCTAAGCCTACCCAACACCGCCACCTAGCGGCACGGCTGACTGCTCGCCCGCCGGCTGCGGCCACACACAAACCCGCTGCCATTGCAAGGACAACGGAGTCGGGAAATGGAAATCGGAGTTTATTTAAAAAACGGTGGCGAAATTCTGTCTTCAAACGCAAGCATGCCATTCCCACCGCAACCTTCAGGAGCGGTATTAAGGCAGAGCTGAGTGTTTCGAACACCTCGCGCACTGCCTCCACAGTGAATCCTACCTTGTTCTACACAAACAACAGAGACAACAGGAGCTGTGGTGCAGTTTAGTGTAAAACTCTCAAGTTACACATGCTGTCCTAGAAAAGAGACTCACCGAGCAGTAATACAATGGAAAATCTTCAGCTCCTAAAAGAAAAAGCACTTTCGTTTGTAGGACTGTGACAGAAATCATCATGGATTAAAGCTACCCAAATTCCTCAACCTAGAAGCATGTTACTCACAGACACGTGTTCAACAAGAAAATTGCTATGAACTACTGGTATTCGGCAAGTTTTAGAAACATGGCAAAGAATTTCTTCACCTTAAGTCTGTTACTTTTATTAGAATTCAAAAGTCCAGACCCTGGATTTAAGATGTGGCAGAACGCCTTGCTTGATACTGAAGTTTTTGAGTTCCAGGAGTAAATTTGAAACACTAAATAGCTTTAGATTGCATAAATGAAACAACAACAAACACCAGAAAACCCAAACCAAATCAAACAACCAAACCCAGCGCTCCCTTGCCCTCAAATAACCACTCCCCAGTTGTTCTCCTGAGTACCAAGGAGTTTGGAAACATAACGGACCTGGAAGTATTTTGAGTGTTCTCAGTTAAGCCTGCATCAACAGCAAGCCAAAAGCAACAGTTGAGGACAGACCACCTTTGGCTCAAGCTTGCTTTTCAGCATCTGCTTTGCAGACTAACCGCTGACCTGTGGTGTAAGAAAGCTGCCGATTCTTATTTTTCAGTGTTCCTGGAAACGTGTATTAAAAACCTGAAGCCTTCACTAAGCCCTAAGCTTAATGTCACAGACAAAAATGTTTGCTAATGAATTTCCATTTACTCACAGTCTTTTAGACAAGAAAGTACTAAAAACATCTCACAAAGCAGTCCTCACCAATTCTTCTCCACTGAGCTTCTCCAAATAACCATTCTTAACTCTCTATATTTGGGCTTCATAATTCCTTCATAGAAACACGGTTGTTAGAGAGGCAAAAGTGCTCCAAAAGTACCGCCTGCTCCAAAAGTAATGCCTGCTCCAAAATTACCGCCTGCTCCAAAAGTACCGCGACACAAAGACTATCATCACTGCAATGGTAACGACAAACTTTCCAAAAAGAGCAGATTTATGCAACTCATCTTCTTGATCCTGTGTTTTTTTCAGAGTACATTACTGCCCACAGCATGGGAGGGAAAACACCTACACCATTCACAGCAAAAACTGAGCTCTGGGTGCTTGCTTGGAGAGTGATTTACTTCATGCGCGCTGTGCAGTCTTTCTTTTGGTCTATTTACCCACATATGGACAAGGCTTCTCTATTATGGCATTAAATATATTTATGCTTCTACTTAAGCAGGGAAAACTATGTCTCAAAGCATAGCAATGCATTCAAAGATCCTTAAGGTGGATGAGGAAAGCATCTTCCATACTTGCATCAATGCATTAGCAACGCACTCTGCAAAGTAGCTGCCTTGCTTAGGGTGATGAGCTACCACAGTGTTAATGTGGCACCCATCCAAGGAAATACTCATTCTTTGCAGTTCTTCAAAGCCACACAGGAAGCCACTCACCTTAGATTTCAGGACCTTACAAGATTAGAGGAGCTGTTATAAACTTTTTGGTGTCTATGTCTTAATGGGCAGTAATAGAAGTCATAGAAGAAAAATAGAACTCTACCACTTCTGGGCTTTCTTGTATTCCTCTTTTTTCTTAATTCAACACATACAATTTCCAAGGTGAATTTTAACTTATTTCCAAAGAAGTAAAGAGGTGAAAGTCTGCTTGTGCAAACCTGAGTTCCCAAGATCAGAAACGAAGCTTCTTTCCTGTTTAAATTTTATAGTAGTCATGATTTCAGTATAATTAATATGTCAAAGAGAAGTACAATTATTTACCGAGATGAAACATGCCAGATGCCTTCACTTAACTTCCATGCAGGGAAATATTAAAAGTAGTGAAAGGTTAAACAGGATATTAAAAATCTTTTTCCCTTCTCAAACACACAGGGAGTTCAACCATTTCATTGCTGTAATTAAAGTGACAAAGAACAGCTGAGCTCAGCTGAGCTGGCCTGAAGTATCCTGCTAACAAATAGGAAGGAAAAAGGAACATCTTGTAGAAAACGTGCAGCAAAACACTGCTTGTTTTCAAAGGCAGATTTTCATTTTCTTAATATCTCCTTCATGCTGTCATTCTCTCAGTTTGACACTGAAAATGCAACCCCAATCAACCGCACCTCAGAATCGAGATTATACTGAAGAGTTAAAAGAGTTGAGGATCAGCCATAATGTAAGCCACCTCCAGTGCCTCCAAGACTTCTCACGATATCAGACCACAAAAATCCAGAAGCATAAGCAGTTTTGATTAGGAAGCCAAAAATCACAGAGATGAGTGTCACAAGTGATGTGTTTTTGAGTGACACTGAGCGACTTCCCACGTCCTGTCAGGCTGAGGTTAAACACCACAGTTCAGCAGTTGAGCCCATACTTACAACTTACAACTGCCTTACTTACAACTTACAACCCAAACTTACAACTGCCTCCTTTGTAGGACTGAAGGGCAGTGCTCCCTTGGCTTTATCCATGTGCCATGGAGATATGACTCTATGGAGTCATGACTCTATGGGCTCTATATGGAGATATGACTCTACCTTGTATCAGCATCTGTTGTACTGCCAAGTGCAACGTGATTTACCCTATTTTCTCCTCTTAGTGCAGAGCATGAATGTTGGACAGGAAAGAACACAAAAGGACACAATGAAAACCCAACAGACCTGAAGATGTGTCGGCAGAAAGGAAGGACTTTCTCAGTTACATCCAAAGTCAGTTATTTAAGAAAAAAAACCACAAAATTTGGGCACTCCAACACAAGTGAAACAAGTCTTAGGAATGGAGCACAACTGCCTTTCTCCGTAAATAAATTCGTAATTGGCAGAGTTTTAATCTTATCGAAACTGCCATTGAAAGTTCTTCTAAATTAAATGAAATTAAAAACTGTCTTTTAAAGAACAGGGAAAAAATCAAGAGGTCTCTCTAACCTCAGGCCTACGGAGTTAAATATCATTACAGGTCTGTGATTTATGGCATCTGAAGGTCATGTTACACAGCAGCAGCCCTGGAATTGCCAAGACCCCAGATCCATTTTCTTTCATTTCAACCTAACCAGAATATTTGGACATACTTATGCATTAAGGCAGTGGAAATTCCATAGGGAGCTGAAGATGCACGGTGTTTGAGGAACATAAGATTATTACAGCAAAAGCCACAAGCTGTACGGTACTTGTTTACATAGTAAAATTGTGTTCCATAATTGAAGTGACAAAGTCCCAAATCTGGTAAATGTGGTGCTGCGACAACAGACCTGCGTGTAACTGACAGATTTCATAACTTTTCCTCCTCTGCAATCCCTTTAAATAAAGAGAAGAGAGATGTGATTGCCTTATGTTTCAGTTAGGAATATATTGAAAGACAAACGTTGTTACATAGAGAACAGCATTGCGTTTCAACACTGAAATTTCACTCCCCCCCAAAAAAAATTAGAAAAATTACATGGATGGAGCAAAAAGTTCAGGAACTTGGTTTCTTCTTGCTGCAGTGTTACAGATTTTCAACTAAAAGCAAATCATTTCTTAAAAAAAGAAAGAACATGAAATAGTAGATTTGATGGTGGGAAAAAATAGGGGCTTCCAAAAGGCTGCATTGAAAAAAATACTCAAGAAACAAAACCAGAGAAGTGTTTCCCTTTGCCTCCAGACCCCAGCCCCTATTGGACATTCCAGAAGGGATTATGCCATTCCCCTGCAGTTAAACAACCATGGGGTTGTTTTTCTTGATTTCCTGCTGTTTACAGGGAAAGGACGAGCAGCTCCAGCCAGCTTGAGCTGTTGGAAGATGTGTTGGGTGGAAGGACACCAGGCATTTTCAACCCACTGCTCATCTCTGTGCTGCAGCTTGTTTGGCTGGGCAGCTGTTTGGATGCCTTCAGTGATTTGTGGTCTCAGTATATATTCATTATCAGATCCATCACAACTTTCATCTGATTTTCTAGCATGTGTATTTTCTTGGGAACAAGCTGTCTAAATATTTTGTCAACTTGTACAGCAACTGGCATGAGGACAATATGGATTTTTTTTTTTATTTCCTCCTGTCTCAGTCTTACAAAGAGGAGAGAAATGAAGGGGTCAATACTTGTTTGCATTCTTTCACAGCAGCATTTTTATAGCTAATCACAATTGGTTTGTTTTACAGCTTTATTTTATCCTTAGCAACAACTACAAAAAGTGAAGCTCACACTGTGGGAAGATGCCATAGCATGGAAAACCTTAGTAAACACTGAACTGCATGTTGTTGTGCAAGAAAGGAATTAATGACCCAAATGTAGTAGCAGCGGCCTAACCTGAAGCATAACAGAGTAATAAGTAAATAATGTTCACTTAAACTAGAGGGGAAAAAAATGAATGCGCAACACATAATTACATTTGCATAGGAATTCATAAGCCAAAAGAATTTGGTTCTGTGATTTTTCCAAAGGTCACTGAGACAACAGTCTATAATTCAGTTGTATACAACACAAAATAGAAAAACAGTTACTCAACTCCTCGATCTGAAGCTTGTCCTCCTGCAGTTCAATTCTATGGAACATGAAACCAGAAAATTTGTGTTTGCATGTTTTGACTCTCATGTGAAATCAATTAAACCAAAATGGCTTACCAAGATATCACTGTCCCCTATAAACATGCACTCATATTTTAAAATAATAAATGCAAGGTTCAAAAGGACTCCTCTGGATATACAAAACAAGTATAGGATTTATGAGAAATTGATGGGAGGAAAAGATGTTTATTTAAGTATGATAGGATGAGATATTAGCCTGTCAGCTATGCATATAACAACTGAATTTAATCAAAGAAGTGCATCGTGTTTTGTTCCTTCAGAAAAAGCAGCAGCATCGCAGATGATTGAAGAGAGATTTTAAATGAAAAGCAGCAGCTGAGAAAATAACACCAAACATAGGTAAAAGCACACTCTGTTCTTGTGAGGCATTAGTAATGCCAACAAACAGCATACTGGGTTACTACCATAACACAGCACAACCAAGTCCTGGGGTATATTTAACAACACTGCTGTACTTATCCTTACATTAAGGAATATCAACGTTTGCTCCCAGGGCGAAATGAGATAAAAAAGGACTCAAAGGCAGCATCGGTCATTTGGTGCCTGAAGGAAATTGTTAGCTTTAGATGTGCAATTACATCTTATTAGCCAGGAATGCTGGTTAAATTTGTCATTGTATGGAAATCTGGATCAGCAGCACAACCTGAGAGAGAGCAGGGCACCCTTCCTGCCTCCTCCCTTACTTCCAATTTAAAAAAGCCACCATGAGAAATACAGCTTCAGAAAACTCTGAAGGACTTCAGCTTTGTTTGAAAAAAGCATTTCAAGCAGCCAATTGCCCCAGCCTGAACAATTCCTTGTGCTGGAGCTCCTTCTGGGAACAGCCTCGGCTGCTCTGGGAAATGTAAGGACATCCCGCATGTCGCTCTGAAGTCAGGCTGAGTGCCAGAGCGTAAAACCCAACCATCTCCATTTCAACCTAGAGCTGCCAGTCAGACTTATCAGTCCTCAAAACACATGGCAGGGCACGACAAGTCCCGCGAGCCTTCACTTCTGACAGCTTTATTTGCACTTCCATTCCAGCACTGACAACAGAATTATGGAACGCTTACAGTATCCAGGCCAGAGCACCACAAATACTGAAAGCCTACAGTCTCTAGATCCCACAACAGACCATTACAGGAAACACATTGAAATAAATCCATCTTCTTAACTTTCTTGTTTCACCCAACCATCATTCCTTCAATTAAACACCCACCTATTTGACTGTAAGATTCCCAAGCTGTGTATTCAGAATATCACTACCACAGTTCTGCTATACAGAAGAATCTGTTTCCAATTCTTGCCATTTCATAAGTTTCCAATGAGAATTCAATGGGCCCAGCCACGATTCAAACAGGAAATATGGAGACGCTGCAGATCTTTAAGTTACTTAAATACAGAAAATATTTTCTTCAGCAGCACAAAGCAGAGAGTGATATTTTCTCACAAAAGAAAGCTGCTCTCCCACCTCCTGCTCTCCTCATCTCCAATCACCCCACAAGAGAAGGGACACGGACACAGCATGACATCAATTCCCTCACCAGTTTTGAGGCAACCATTTTCCAGTCACTTTTAGCTGGGAGCATTTCTTTGTTTCTCTCTTCCCACCGTAGCTAAATTAATACTGAGTGGAAACTTCATGTAAGTGCCATTGCAGAAGACTGTGTACAATAGAAATAAGTCTTAAAGAGCAGGGTTCAATATCCAGAACTGATGACTGAGACATTCTTGAAGCCAGTATCAAATCCTCAGGCATTAACATGTTCCTCGTATCAAAAGCTCGCAGTGCTTGCCAAGTGTTCACACACTCTTCACACAGATTTGTGTTTCCAGTGTTTTTAAGACATTCTGATTAACCTGGACTTTTCCATCTTTGAGTTTTTATGTTGAGTTGGTGCTTTGTTTCTTTTGGATACTCCCTAAAAAAGAGGGAATGTGTCAAAATATTTCTTACACAGTCAGTATTCTTGCAGAAAGGGTCTATATTCTCTAACCCACATGATTCAGCTATTATGAATAAACAGTCTCTTAAAACATGAAGAAAAGTCTCCCAGCTTGCAGCTGAAGTATATTGGTCACTTTCCACAATTTGAATTGCCTTTAAACATACTTGGTTGTCAAAAGGAAAAGTAGCAGGTGAGGACTAGTCATTAAAGCACAAGAAGCAGCACACTGGGCATAACGACCTGTCAGCTAGTTAAGGTGCTGTTGACATTGGTCTTCTACCCCTATTGCCTGCAGGCTTCCTTATCAGGAACTCTTCTCCATCACCCGCAGCACAAACCAGTCACACCAGTAACAGCACACTGGAGGTACTTCACTGAGGTTAACTGTGTTTGATAACACCTGCAGGACACAACTTCCCATCATTATGAAACACTGGGAACTGCCTTCTGCGTTGCAGAATGCAAAATACATTCAAAAGTGGAAAAATAACATTGCTATTGCCTTTACTATTCCAAGAGTGAAAGTGCAGATTCATACAACACCTTTTGGAAACAGATTATCAGCCAATGCAAATTGCTGCAGTTTTGCAATTGACCAACAGTGTTGATGCATTGTTTTTTAATTCCTCCAAGGCAAAATTACTATGGCAAACCAGATAAATCAGTGCCTACTTGGAAGAAGAAGCTGGAACGCTCATCTTCAAGGATTAGATATGTACAGCTTTCTTTGACACGAAAAGTGGCTCTCAATCAAATAGGAAACATCTAGGAAGCTTAGTTATTCCAGAAGATGTATGAAAAATTAGATGCTTTTGATAAAACATGCAGTGAAACTGTCTCAGACTGGGTTAAAAGGAAGTAGAATCACATTACAAATATATAACCATAGTTAGGCAACTAGACCAAGGCTAAATACCCAGTTAGGAAATTCTTCAGGGCTTGCTGTCATTTCACTAAATTTAAAGCTCTAGAAAAATTGTTACTGACTTTTCTCATCTCTCTTTTCTAAAGGGGAAAAAAATCCTACTATTAATTCCCGTATTACCCCCAAAATCCTGTGACATTCAGAAAGAATTAAGAACTTCACTGTTAAACTTGATATGAATTTTTATTTACAGTTTCTTATGACAGCTAAACATAAGACTCCACCCCCCTTTTTCCCCCCCCAAGAATGATAATAGAAATTAAACTTATTTGGGAACAAAAAAAACTTGAGATCTCTGTATAATACAATATCCACTCTCTTTCAAATTGGATTAGTAGTTTCCCTGCAGACATGTAAGAACTCCAGCCAGAGGCAAGCCGTGTTGGGACAGAGAGAAGAGACATTAAAAAGGAATGTTGCCATCCCACTTCAAACAGAAAGTTTTACACTGTGAGAATTCTGTCTTAAGACAAGCAGGAGATGAGAACTGTGAACAGACCACCAGCTGAGTAGGGAAATCTTATGGAAGAAGCCAGAAGACATCACTCAATTAAAAGGTTTATAGAAGGAAAATTCCCTGTGCATCAGAGAACAGAATGGAACAGTGCTTTATAGGTAAAAAGAGGAGGAATGCTGACAAATAGTTCTCTCACGAGTCAAGAAAGTTGACTTGTGTTAAGTGGAAGCAAGGCACGTCTGTTCAGCACAACACCGTGCACCAAAGAGTTCTTTCTTGGTCTTAAGGGGAAAACCTTCATTTGCAGCGCCGGTCTTTTCCAGGCTGCACTTCAGATTGCTGTAAAAATCCTCACATGGCAAGAAGTGAATGTTGATGTACGAATTGCTCACACGGAGAAACTGATGCGCAAAATGAAATGCCGGAGATGCTAAAATCTCGGCCTAACATACTCGGTTCAAAACTAAAGAGAACTCTTTGGAAATATCGTGTAAAAGCTTTCCTATTTAACTTCGTGCCTTATTTTCCGTTTGGCCGCTGCGCCCCGCTTCAGACAAGGCACGGTCACGCGTTGCCCTCTAGTGGTTCCTCGGTCAGGATGCTGCCCCGGGTTTAAAACGGGCACAGGAATCAAAATATTCGGGCTTCAGCCTGCATGGACTGAGCGAGAGATCAGCGCCTCCCTCCGAGGCCAGCACACCTGCGACACAAGTAATCCGTGTGTTGGCAGCAACCTGTAGAAGTGAAGTTGAAATTCTGGTAATTAAAAGGAATCTGATTCGGTGTTTTAAATGTATTCATATTTAAAAGTAAAATGTTTACCATTGAAGTGAGAATAAATGGGGAGCCTACCACCTCAACCCACTGTAAAATGATCTGTCTAATCTGTTTGATCGGATAAGAGCCGACTGTGACTTACAGAAGTAGTTTAAATCAGAAAGCTCCTTTCAGACCTGGAGTTTACTTTTAAGAAGGAGGCTGTGTGGTGGCTGCAGAGACTGAACCGATGACACAAAGAGCCTATCAATATATCCATGAAGTGTATTGTACAACTGCAAAGATATCTTTTTTCCTTCTCATGCTTTATCCTTCCTTGCTTTCTTCAACACCTTTAACTTACTGCTACGTACTGCCAATTGCTCTCCTTAGCCTTCAACACCTTTTTAAGAAGAATGTTTGATGAAATGATCTGCTGGGCAGCCATCAAATATCAAGAGAGAGAAGAACAGTTACCAATGGAGTGGTAAGCAGCTCTTTATGAACGCAATCGTATCAATCATAAACCACAGCAGGTTGGGAAATAATTGGATGCTAATGCAACTGAGAATTGCTTCTGACACTGATGATGTTCTTAGGACCTCTGGAGTGCTGCTATTGGGTGAACTGGTATTGCCAGTCATGCTGCTATGCAAACAGCAGCTCCTTCCACTTTGGTTTTATCACTTTTTGAAATTATTTTTGTTTCATAGATGTAAATGCAGCTATCGCTGGCCAATCACTACTTTGGGATGTAGACAGTGGCAAAAGAAGTTTCCCAAAAGGACCGATCCAATAAGAAAAGATCTTCATCGTTGCCCATCTGAAAGGGTTATGCCAGGGAAGGCAGTTCTAGTTAGCTGAGTTCTAGTTAGCTGAGAGTCCCCTTCTGCAGGAGCAAATGAAGGAACACAAATTGGGCTCCATTACATCTCCAGGTGTTTTGTGCCTCATGCCTCACTTACATCCCCAAACCCGTCCTCGCTGTGCTGCTGCTCCTATCAGCCAAGAAGGCTTGCATGCCTGCACGGCATCACTCTGAGAATGAACAAAGCATTCGAGCACACAACATTGAGTTTCAATCCTCTATGAAAATAATGGTGCACAAAATTGAGCCGTAAATTAGGATGACTATTGGGTATCAATGCCACTTTTCCAAATCTATTTTCCCCCAAAGGGGAAAATCCACCTATTTGGGGGATTGAGAGAAAGCCACTGAAAAATCCCAGATCGTTCCGCCGAGCCCACGAATTGCAAATAGCAGATCCGTGCCGTAGGAACGACAGCCCCCAAACCTCCCAGCGCCGCCGCTTTCAGTTTCCCTTTCCCGGGGCGGAGCCGCCGCTCCCTGCGCCCCGTGCCGCCCCACTGCGCAGGCGCTGCTGCGCGGCCACGCGGTGCTGCGGGATCCCTGGGAGGGGCGGACATGCTGCGCAGCCTGGGGCTGGTGGGCACCATCGCGGAGGGGGACGCGGGGCCCGAGGAGCCCGAGTCGGGAGATTCTGAGGATGAAGAGGTGAGGCCGGGCCGGTTCACTTTGGGTTGGATGATGTGAGGCCGGTTCGGTTCGGCTCGGTCGCTCACGGGTGTCGTTGCAGGAGGTGCGGCCGGCGCCGGGCTCCGGACGGCGGGGAGCGGCAGGAGGGGACTTCAGCTCCGCCTTCGTGTTCGGCGAGGTGGAGGCCGGTGGGGAGGGCGCCTGGGCGGCAGCGCTGCGTCAGCTCCGCGGCAAGGTGAGCCCTGCGGCCGGGAGCGGATCGCCGCCTGCTGTCCCGGTCTCCTCTCATCTCCTCGCCTTTATTTTCCTGCTTAGAGATCGGCTACCACGCTGGATGAGAAGATTGAGAAAGTGAGGCAGAAAAGGAAGATTCAGGTCGGGCTTCCTCCACATTGCAGCGCGGTCTGGAATGAGTTTGGTCTCTCCGAACGCGGTGCTGGAGCTGCAGCTGTCAGTTTGCAGCCACACCTGCTGGCCTTGTTGTATGCAGAACTGTTAACGCTTACGTTGAAGCTGTGGGTGTGAGTGGGCTCGTAACAAACCAAAAAAGCTCGCAAAGGAGTAAAGTTTCCTTCTTTACCCATTTCACATCATCCATTCCATTTCTTTGCCCATTTCACTTTATCCACTTGGCTTGTTTTATTCTTCTGTCCAGGAAAAAGAAGCTAAGCAAGTAAAAGTGAAAGATGGCGATGCAGGAACTGAGGATAATCAGTCCGAAAAGAGGGAATGTGAGGACTTTGGTAGAGAGGAAGAAGAGGACAACGAGTCCCAGTGCTCATTGGATGATGAAACTATCTTCACAAAAGCAGGTACGTAGAGCAAACATGGACAGGCCACTGATCTGCTGGAGAACAATCTTTAATGAAGTCTTGGTGGGGATGAACAAGAATTTCTCACTTTGTGAGATCTGCAGATCTCTGTCATCAGTCAAGCTCATTTTGAATGGTAGCTCTGGTACTTCTGTTGGGGTGGTTCTTGAATGAGGAGGTTTGCTTGGTGTTTTACTCCACTCTTGCCTATATTTCTGAGGCTTTTTCATCAATAACTTCTTATAAGCAAGTAGTACCAAATGAGAGCACACAGAATATGTTGTTATATGTTTAGTTGTACTAAAATTCCTATTGTAATTCTTTGCAGATACAATTAAAGTGAAGGAAAGGAAGAGATCAAAAAAAGGAGGGCAAAAAGTAAGTGGTGGAGAGAATGGCACCAGATCGTTGTCCAGTCAGTATAACTTCTGGAAGAGCATAATGAACTGTAGGTCACAGAGCAAACCAGAGCCCTGTGACTGCATGCTGTGTTGCTGAGTGTGCTTTTCTTGTTTTGCTTTTGTTGCTGTTTCTAGGAAGCAGAAAGCTTTTTTGAAGATGCTTCTCAATATGATGATAGCTTGTCATTCCAGGACATGAATCTTTCCCGACCTTTGCTTAAGGTATTTATCTAGTTTAGTTATTACATGTATTGTTATAAAGAATGTTGGACAGTCTCTTTCCGCCACTCAAAGCCGTTGCACTGCTCCTCTCTTTGCAACCTCTCTGAAAAGGAAATGAGGTGGGGTGTGGTATGATAGTAAGCTCTCTCAAACCTTTCCTGGTTTGGGAGGTGGTCCAGTCCTTTACCACTTTTATGGCTGTTATTGAGCCATATTGAGTGGAGAAAGTGTTCCAGATGTAGCCTCAATAGAAGTGAATAGAGACAGCACTAAACTGTTTTGTCTGCTTTGAAGGCAATCACAGCTCTTGGTTTCAAGCAGCCAACTCCAATTCAGAAGGCTTGTATCCCAGTGGGTCTTCTGGGGAAGGATATTTGTGCTTGTGCTGCTACCGGTACAGGTGAGGGCTTGAGCCATGGGACATGGAGAATTCAGAGTATTTGCAGTAACTCCTGGTAATTCTTCTTAATTTTTCTTCTGTAGGCAAAACAGCTGCCTTCATCTTGCCTGTGCTTGAGCGCCTGATTTACAAACCTCGTCAGGCCCCAATAACGAGGGTACTGGTTCTTGTGCCAACCCGAGAACTGGGTATTCAGGTGCATTCTGTCACAAAACAGCTGGCACAGTTCAGCAGTGTCACAACTTGCCTTGCTGTAGGTGAGTATGAAGTTGCATACGTGGATTGCACAGATCACTACAAACTGCTATGTCGAACTGGAAATGCTGTGCTCTAAAACTGGACACTGTAGTGGTTGCAAACATGCTTCTAGAAGGTGTGCTAGAGTTCAGAATCTCACTTTCCAATGCTATGCAGGTTTTTTGGTTGTTGGTTTTGTTGTTTTCCATAAAAAGAAAAGGTGAGGGCAATTCCAGTTGTGAATGTGTAATCAATCTGTGCTTTTTTCCCATTTCTCAGGGTATTTGGGAAGATGAACTGTGTAGATCCTGCTCACAGACTCAGCAGCCTGTTTGCTCTCTTTCAGGTGGCCTAGATGTGAAGACTCAGGAAGCAGCTCTGCGCTCTGGGCCGGACATTCTTATTGCAACTCCTGGGCGACTAATTGATCATCTCCACAACTGTCCCTCTTTCCACCTGAGCAGTGTGGAAGTGCTTATTTTGGATGAAGCGGACAGGTAGGCGAGACAAAACAGTGGTGGAAAATGTGATGGCAGCTTCCTCTTCTCCATTTCCCAGGATGTAGGGCAATCTTTGTGACCCTGCCTTACGTAATGGTTCTTAACTAGAACTAGATAAAGTTGTATGATCTTGCTGTGTTTCTCTTGTGTAGGATGCTGGATGAGTACTTTGAGGAACAGATGAAGGAAATAATCAGGTTATGTTCCAAGCACCGTCAGACAATGCTTTTCTCTGCCACAATGACAGAGGAGGTAAAACAGGCTGCTGGGAAACATGCTCAGGCAGATGGTTGAATAGATGGCTGTCTATTAAATCTTTCACCAGAAAGTGTTGAACTTTCTTCTTCAATGTTTTCTGATAGGTGAAAGATTTGGCTTCTGTTTCCCTGAAGAATCCCACCCGAATTTTTGTGAACAGCAACACAGATGTTGCCCCTTTCCTGAGGCAGGAATTCATCCGGATCAGACCCAACCGAGAGGGAGACCGTGAGGCCATTGTGTCAGGTGAGCAATGACCAAGGAAAAGATGGAATCGGTGGGTGACTATGAAGCAGACTGCTGAGAGGACTTTCTTTCAGCTCTACTGACACGGACCTTCCCAGATCATGTGATGCTTTTCACCCAGACAAAGAAGCAAGCTCATCGTATGCACATCCTGCTTGGGTTGATGGGTCTGCGGGTTGGGGAGCTTCATGGGAACCTCTCCCAGGCACAGCGACTGGAAGCACTCAGGTATTACTGGGCTTACTGGGCCATCGTGGGAAAGAACAAAGTAGCTAAAAGCTGGAAGTTTTAGAGAAAAAGTGAGTCTCTGTATTCATAGCTAATATATTTGCTGTTTTTGTTCAGGCGTTTTAAGGATGAGCAGATTGATATTCTGGTAGCTACAGATGTGGCTGCGCGAGGACTTGACATAGAAGGTGTTAAAACAGTGAGTGTTTGCAACGCTGGATCTTTTTAACAAGTCCTTCAATGTAGTTTCCCTACTAACACTTTATTTAATAGGTGATCAATTTTACCATGCCCAACACCACCAAACACTATGTTCATCGAGTGGGTCGAACAGCAAGAGCAGGTAGGGCTGGTCGCTCAGTTTCACTCGTGGGTGAGGAAGAGCGGAAGATGCTGAAGGAGATTGTGAAGTCTGCCAAAACACCAGTGAAAGCCAGAATTCTCCCTCAAGGTAGGCAGAGAGATTAAAAAAGAGAGCCACAGGCAAGGAACATTGTTGTACAGAGAAGAGACTCTAAAAGAGATGCTAAACAGTAAAAGTGGACATTAAATAGGCTGTCTGATATAATTCAGGCTGGATCTTTTTCAGATGTCATACTGAAATTCCGAGAAAAGATTGAGAATCTGGAGAAAGATGTGTATGCAGTTCTGTGCCTGGAGCGTGAGGAACGTGAAATGCAGCAGTCAGAGGCCCAGGTAGGTTTTCTGTAGGATGTTGACCTGGAGTCTGTAATGCAAAATGAGAAGATGACCCTAGTGTGCTTAACCTGCATAATTTAGAAGGGAAATTGATAGGTATTCCTTGGCAACCATGAGCTTACATCTTGTCTGACTTGTTTCAGATCAATAAGGCAAAGAAGCAGTTGGAGGAAGGAAAACAGGAGACTGCAGCCAAGGGTGTAGAGCGGAGCTGGTTCCAGACCCGTGAGGAGAGGAAGAAAGAAAAACGTGAGTTGTAGCAGTGCTGGGCACACTAAATTCTGTAGCTGCAAGTAGAATGTGCTCTATCCTTTGAGAGGTCTTTATTCCATGCTTTTCTCTGTCTTTCTCCAGTGGCTAAAGCACTGCAGGAGTTTGACCTAGCATTACGAGGCAAAAAAAAAAGGAAGAAATTTATGCAGGACACACAGAAAAAAGTCCAAATGACAGTGAGTATAATTATGGGTAAATGGGACCCTGGAGAAGATTTTCTTTGTTTTTTCCTCAGCAAAACCTCTCATTGCTGTAAATGTACATTTTGACACTTTCTAGCCAGAGGAGAGGTCGCAGTTTGAAATCTTGAAATCTCAAATGTATGCTGAGCGGCTGGCAAAAAGAAATCGGCGACTGAAGCGGGCCCGAGCTTTGCCAGAAGAGGAACCAGCAGCAGCACCAAAAGGTGGAGAAAGCACTTCTATTCCACAGCTGATCAACCTTGTGTCAATTGCTTTGTTGCGTAGGGGTGAAATGAACTAAGTTGTGTAGTGGGGAGCACTAAATCAGAAGGAAAGGCCGCTGGTGCTGGCCAGGGCACACAGTTGCAAAGGGGAGAGTCATTGCTTTTCCTGATGGTGATGCTAATCGGTGTGGTCACAAATACTGGGCTTTAGTGAACAAGATGATGCTCCGACCTTCTCATTACAGCCAATGTTCTGACTATTGTATTGTCTCCTTGTGTTAGGCCCCAAGCGGAAGAAAAAGGTGTCTGTGTTTGATGAAGAGCTTACCAACACAAGCAGGAAGGCTCTGAAGCAGTATCGTGCAGGGTAATGGCTTAGCAGCAATGTTAGCATAGACCTTCTGTAGTGTCTGAACTTTCTCAGCAGTAATTTTCAGAGTACTGGGTGAAAGGATCCATTCCAGTTATTTTATGGCATAGCAGAGCAGGGTGTCTTTCTATAAGTACAAGTGACATTTCCTTGTTTTTCTCTCTGTAACAGTCCATCATTTGAGGATCGGAAACGCTTGGGTATGGCCCAACGTAGGAAAGGAGGAAACTTTAAATCCAAGTCCAGGTATAGTTCCTCTTTCTATTTCAAGTTTTTCTTGATTTCCTTTTACTGTAATGGTTGAAAGGCCCTTTCTAAGACATCTGATGCTTCTACAGCAGTTTAATCTGGTGCTGCAGGGTCTGGGAGAAATCAGAAGAGAGTGTCTGTGTGGTAGCATATGTCTGCATTTTAGCATGAGAGAGCATTGCCTAGTAAAAGCACTGTGCTGCTCCTTATTTATCACTGAGGTAGGCTGGTGCAATGTGATTTCAAGGATCATCTCTTTCAGGTACAAGAGGAAGTAAGAATTGTTTTACCAAGTGGGGAATCTGGGCTATCTGGACACTTCAGACTTCTCTCCAGGGCCTGGATTTCTTCACACGGGGAGGAACTGAATAGATTTTCATCAGGTCTCAGAATAGCTTTGGATTGTTCATTTATAGCTGGTTGAACACTATGTGAAAATATTTTCAGCCAATATAATAAATTTTCTATTAAAAAAAAAAATAGTTCTAGTTCTTGTGCTTCTGTGATTTGTTACTTAATGTGATTGGAAGGATTTATAGACGTGAGAATCTGTTTCTAAATAGAGTACCCTAGATGCCCTTCCAAGGGGTAATCTGATCCTCTGAAAGGATACTGTCCCTCCTAACCAACTGAACAGAAAGCAGCCATAAGGCAAGACCAGAATACCAATATTTGTTACTAGGAGCATTGCACTTATATATAAACATCACGTTGGCTTATTGCAAGCTAAAAAAACAGCAGCTTAATACAGAGCTTCAGTGATTACTATTAATAATACAAGTAGCACTGTCCTTACTGTACTCCAAGTAAAAGGGAGAATTCTGATTAGTAACCTGTAGCTTTGCTGCAGCGTTAATCTCTTGTTACTCTTTACTCTCCATATCAATTATCTTTCATCAGCTACTTGATAAATTTCTGTAGTATCCCTCAATTCCTAAAAAGGATAGGAGTCAATATAGACCCTGGCTCCTGGGTCTATGGGAATAACTCTTCTGGCTTCAAACATGTTCTTCCTTCACACCCAAAGCGCAGAAGCAGAATGTAATGAGTGCAGCCCTGAAGAGATCAGTACACTACTGATAAACTCTATTGTTTTCCAACTTTATTAAAAAGGGCAAACTTTACAAGCAGTAAATAGAAAATATACATAGCAAAGTTCAAACAAGTGATACTGCCCAGTATGTTTCCTTATTAGTCTTCTCACAGTTCTAAGGTATGTTGTAGAGGATCCTAGGGCCTTGGTGGACGCATGCCAGGGGGAGGGGGTCCTGGAAATAAAGAAAAAGAGTTAAATATTGAAGAGGTCAGAGGAAGCAAAGCTAATAAACCTGTGAGATCTTTTCCCGTGCACAAGGTGGCCTTGGGCCCCATTTTCAACACTGATAAATCTATTGGTGACTAACATAGCTGGGGAGCCATTGAAGTGTACCACGCTCCCAAATGTCAGTTTTTGTTTTTTGGTGTTTTTTTTTTTTTTTTACATTAGAGCTTCTATGCAGGTATGATAACTGCCACTCACCTCTCATTCCTGGGGGTGGTGGTCTCATGCCTGGTGGTGGCATTCCCATAGGAGCGCCTCGGCCAGGTGGCATTCCCATTGGTGGACCCATAGGTGGTCTCATGCCTGGAGGAGGTCCCATCATTCCTTAAGCCAGAGAAAAAAGCAAGTACATAAATTCAGCTGAACACTAAAGGCCCTAGTGGTATATCAGAATATAATCCTCAAAACTAGCTCTCCGTTGCCCATCTGGCCCCATAATGCAGGCTCCCTGCTGTTCCACTGCAGTAAATCCTACCTGGAGGAGGGGCTCCTCTGCTCATGGGGGGAGGAGGACCCCCACGTCCTGGTGTGTATTGAGTTGGGGCTCCTGCTATGCTAGCAGTGGCTGCTGCAGCAGCAGCTGCAACTGTTCCACGACCCTGGGGCGTCATCACCTGCAAACAACATAAACAGGCTCATAGAAAATTGTATAACTGGTTTATATTAATAACTTATTATAGCCAAAACTTATATTCTTAATTCTAAAAACTGTGCCAGTCTCCCCTTTATGTTTTAAGTAATGCTACAACCATGTAATACAATTCTCTGAATACCACTTGAATTCAAGAAAACCTTTCAGCATGAGATGCGGAGTAATTAAGTGGAGTCGGTATCAAAATAAAAAGAAAACCCCACACCAACAAAAGCCCAAAGCTCAAGCATCTTGGTACCATAAGTTAAGATTACTATTTTTTTCACTTTGCCAATTTTTTGCATCAAACCTTAGAATATACCAGACAAGTCCTTTTTAATGGGCCACGGTATCTCACCTGTTGGGATGGTCCTCCCACTCCTCTGACAGGGCCAGCTAATCCTGCTGGAGCCTGGGGCATGGGTGCACCAGCTGGTACTCCCCTTCCTGCTGCTCTCCCAACTCCAGGTCCTCCAGCAGCTCCAGCAAGAGGCACACGGGCAATTCCAGTCTGAAAACAGACATGCACACACTCAAAAATGTATCAAAGCAGAAGTCCTCAGGTTTTAGGAATCCCCACTTCTGTCCAATCAATATCTGAGGCAGTGAACAGGTGAACTTTCTGCAGTGGAATTTGCTGTGCCTGCAACAGTCACAACAGCACCTGGAAGTCTAGAACATGGCACAATAGCCATCTCTTCCAAGGCTACATCTACCAAACTTCCTTTTCTCCTTAGTTCTGCACTCATTCTCCTTACATCTTTTGGAGGTGGCCCTTCAACTGTCATAGACACCAAGTTTTCTCCTCGCAGCAACACAAGACCAAGGACTCGTTTTTCTTCCCGTTCCGGCTGTTTCGAATTCTTAGGTCTAACGAGAAAAGAGAAAGAAAACATTACAAGACAAAGAAAGTCATGTTGTTCTTTGAACGTGCACCTGAATACAGAATCACGGAATGGTAGGGTCCTGTACAGGTCACCAACTCAAACCCCCTGCAGTGTGCAGGGACACCCACAGCTCCATCAGTGCTCACAGCCCCCCAGCCTGACCCGAGTGCCTGCAGGGATGGGGCACCCACCTCATCTCTGTGCCACTGCCTCACCGCCCTTATTGTAAAAACTTTCTTCCTTACCTCCAATCTAAATCTCCCATCTATTAGATTGAAACCATTCCCCTTACCCTATCATAGAGGCCCTATTGAAGTGTCCACATCCTCTTTTTTCTTACAGTAAGGATCTTAAGAACGTTAAGAAATCTCTTACAATACTGAAAGATAGTCTGACTGTTCCATAGCTGAGAATCTGCTATGAAAATAAATTAACACATACCTACCACCCAGGCTAAGAACGCTGAGAAGCCCAAACAGAAGATGAACACCATCCCCGCGACTCTTTTTCCCCCAGCACACTTAACGGGCTGTGATGGGCTACGACAGCAGCGCGGGTGGAGCTGCGCGGAGCCGCCCGGGGCTCCACCCGACCCGGCGCTGCCACTCACTTGATCTTACGGAACTCGTCGCAGTCGCAGAGGATGAGGTTCATGTGCTTATCGAAGGCCTTGAAGGTGCCGATGAAGACGCGGCCGTCCTGCAGGATGCACCGCATGCGGTAGTCGATGTGCTGCAGCATCTTGCTGCTCTTTCCCACCGTCTGTAAGAAACCACCGTTATACCGCGCGTTACCGCGGGCAGCGGCTCAGCCGGCCCGACCCCCCCGCAGCGCCCGCACGGCTCACCATGGTTGCGGTTCTCTATGCTCTCCCCCGCCGCCGCACAAACGCCTCCCGCTCTACCGGAAGCACCCCCGCACCGCACCGCCACTTCCGCCCGCCCGCACGCGGATCTCTGCCGCCGGCCCCGCCCCTTCCGCCGCGCGAAGGACGCGTTTCCGCCGCCGGCGGGGGCGGCGCTGCCCGGCTGAGGAGGTGCGGGGCGTCGGCGGGAGCGCGGAGCTCGCAGGCGCGGGCGTCGATGCGGGCGCTTATCTGCGGGCCCTGCCGGTAACCGCCGCAGGGAGGGCTGCGCCGGTTCTTGTGGACGGGCCGGGCGACGCCGAGGGGGCGAAGGGGCTCCGGGGCCGGCGAGCCTCCGCTCGTCCGCGGGGGAAACCCGGCAGCGCCGCCGATGGGGCCGCTTCGCACCTGCGGGGCTCGGCTCGGCGGGCGGGGCCCGGGCCGCGGTCTCTATGGCAGCGCGCGGAGGGACGGCCGGAGGCGGCGGCGCGGGGCCGGAGTTGGAGGTGCCGGGGGCGGAATGTGGAGCGGCCGCGGTAGGGTCGGGTGAATGGGGCCGGGAGCCGCTCTGAGGCCGAGCCGGCTGCCGGCGCCGCCGCCGCTTCCTCTCTGCCCGCGGTCCTTCCCCTCCTGGAGGCTCCGCGGCGGGGCTTCGGCCTGGGGCTGCGAGCCCGCTGCGTGCCGGGCCGACCCGCTACCGGAGCCGAGCGGGGCTGAACATTTGGACGGTGGTTCACCAAAACGAATCTTTCACCCCGTAGGTTGGGGTCTGGCCCGCCCCGGGCTATCGCTGACTGGCGTTACAGCCTTTTTCAGCTCGCTCGACTGATGAAAAATAATAAAGCCTTCTCTCTTTTTGCCTGTTACCACGTTTCTGTGTTTGCTAGGGAGTCCGTGCAGCTGTGCTGAACGTTGAGCCTGGCGCTGCAGCCCGCTCCGCTTTGTGCAGCCATAGGTGGCCCCGGGCTTAGGGTACCAGAGGCAGAGATCTGAGCGCCTGGTTCAGCGCTTTCTGCAGCGAATTGAGTTTCTTTGCTCGGTGTGTGAGGTAACCTGGAAGGCTGTACGCGGCCCTCAGGTCAGACTGCTGACTGCCGCCCTCTCCTGCTGCTGAGTTAGGAAGGGACCTGCTCTGTAGTTGGTCACTCTGCTAATGGCACCTCCCCTCGTTTGGCCTGGGCTGTCCTTACCACCTGCTGGGGGCTCGCAGGGAATTGGCTCTGATGTTTTCAGAAGCTGTGCGGCCGTGCACTGGTTAACTGGAGGGTTCTACCAGGCAGCTTTTCTTTTTTTCATTGAATGTTCTTTCATCCTCCTCATTTTTATTCTGTGTGCAGCACAATTTGTTCTATCTGTGATGAAAAGAAGATTGAGTTTGTGAATAGGGAAATTCTGTTTAAAATACTCCATTTGTTTTAGCTTGCAGCTTCTCAGAAGTCTCTTGAATAGTGTGTTATAAGTGGCTCTGCTGATTTCTTCTTGCTTTGCAGCCCTGCATTGCTGATTCATATGATGGACCTCACTCTGTAAAAACACAGTAAATTTGCTTCTGATGGATTTCAGTTTGGCTGCTTTCTCCCTGCATAAAGCCTTGAGAATTGCTTATGTGAGATTTTTGAAAAAAATATGCTGTGAGAGACCAGTAAGTAACTGATCACAGTGATTATGTGAAACTGTGGCAACTGCTTCTTCACAATAGCTTCTGAACAGTTGTTTTATCAGATACATCACTGATGTGCTGCAAAATCTCTTCTGACATTTAGCATTGTCATCTTATGGCTGCAGACACACAGTAAAATCTTTTCTAAGAACTTGTCAGACCATCTCCTATTAAGTCACTGCCATGAGGTGCTCTTTGTATTCTTAGTCCAGTCTTTATTCTCCTCTATGGAGAGCTGCTGCTGCTGAGGCCCTGATCTGTGCAGGTGCTTCAAGGTGTTGTTTTGTCCCAGACTGACTGAACAGTTTTTACCTTCTTGAGTTTTTAATTCCTCCTTGTTTGGTTATCTGCTCTGTGATGCTGCTGTTGAGTGAAATAGTCTCGAAGCTGTGTTTTATTCGCTAAGTCTGTTATTTTCTGAGTTTGTATGCAGCAGAAAACTGTGGAGTAGTGTTGAAAGTAGTGCAATAGGGCTTGATTGGATTCTGTTTTCCCGATGAGAATCAGAGGAGCTGTGGATATTGTGTGCTGTCCATGGGAGCTGCAAGTGCGCCCCTGTGGTACTTCATGTGATGAAACATGAGATTTATTTTGTGTGAACAATTTCCCATAACATCAGCGTCTTTAATATGTCCTCAAATGATCGTGTTCTCCACAAGGAAGGAGCCAAACTTTGTAAAGAGCTGTAAGGGCTTCTGCCTGCTGCAGTCTGGGCAGTTCTGCTTTGGCGTATGAGATGCTCTATTTCCTCATGTGCTGGAACAGCCTTTTTTTAAAGTTAAACTCCTGATGAACTTTCAGTTGCAGCTCACAGTGGAAGCTGAAGTGTATGCGGAAGACTGTATAACAAGAGGCTGAAGGGAGAGGTGGCAATTAGATGCTAATTAATTGTGGATGTATTAGTAAAGCATTGCAGGTCTTGTTCTTAATAGTCTTTGAGCCTCACCTCTTTACTGTGTGTTTGCAGTGCTTTGAATGCTGGATGGTTTACATGGTTTCTAGCCGTGAGCTAGTTCATTTGTGGAAAAAGTAATTAGCTGTTGTTCTCACAAGCCGACCTGAGCGCTAGAGATGGTGTGTGCTTATGCTGCATGATTGTGATTTTTGAGGCTCTGAGGTTTATCACAAACTTCAGTTGCAGCATGGAGAGCAGTGAGTGGAAATGTGCAAACTGTGTGTCTGCACTTGTAGCTGGTAGATAGCAATCTGTAGGTCTTGCACATTTGGAGCTGTCGTGCAAACTGGCATTTTGTCTGGAGAATCTGAACGGTGCTGTGCTACCACTTCTATGATAGTAATTGCCATAATGGGCTTAGAGAATTAGTTGATGAGCTATGCCTGTTCTGGGCTGTTGCTGCAAAAGTCAGGAGAGTCTGAATGATTTCTGTGTGTGTGTGTGTGTGTGTGTGTGTGTGTGTGTGTGTGTGTGTGTATGGTTAAGGGAAAGGAGGCAAGAAAGATTGGCTCCTGGTATTATTAGGCTCATCTTTGAGACAAAATGGTCAGACAAGTGCAGAGTTGTTATGACCAATGCTAAAGAATTCATTGTTTTGATGGGCCCTCTTGGTTTTGCCTTGTTGTTTTGTCGCAGCATGCTTGGATGGTAGAGATGTCATATGTTTAGGATCTTCTGATGTGCAGTATGGCACACCTGGGAGACCTGTTCTGCCCTTGGAAGCAGCAGGTATTGAGCTTCCTCTTGTGAAGGGACTGAGGATAAATGGATGTAGCATAGGCTCGCTATGATACTAACCCCAACAGAACTGTGTTCCCTTAATTCTTAATATAATTTGGACAAAATTTGCCTCTGAATGAGTTAAAAGCTAGAGTCCAGCTTACTGGTTCCAGTGGGTTTGAAAATAGCACCAGCAGTTTTGTATGAGCTTAGGGTTAGAAGCTCTTTGAAAACCTATGTGCTGCGTGTTAATGTGTATCTGTTAGCAAAGAGTAAATTGCCTGAATAAATCCCTCCTTGGAGTGAGAGACAGGAGCAAGGATAATCAAAGTTTGAGAAGAAACAGGAATATGTTACCATGTGCTTATGGTGTTTGGAGACAGTGTTTGCAGAAGGCAGCATGTACTCAGTGCTTTCTGTTTGTAAGTGAGCCTAGCTAGCTCTGTGGGCTGCACAGGCTTCTTTGCAATACTAATGTAATTGAGCTCTTGGCTAATACTAATTAAGCAGTCTTCCTTTGTGTGACCTCACCGTGTTCAAGTTGGAGTTTTTTTTAACCTGGTGTGCATTCTCTGAAGGGCAGACTTGTTAAGAGAGAGGTAATTTATTGATTCAGAGTGAATTTTTAAGAGGGAGGTAGCTTGATTGTCTTCCCTCTAGAATTAAGAAGTCAAGTATCAGGTGTATGAAATTGCATATTAGAGTCAACCAGATGCACAAACAATAGAAATCTTTACATAAATGTTTTTCCTCTCACTGTCCTCAACACACGTTTAGCCTGATTGGTGCCCTGAGTCTGTTGCTTTTCCAAGGGCAGCTCTTTTGGGATTTTATTCTAAACTAATCCTGTGCTGCTTATCTGAAAGGCTGGAGACATCATTTTGAGAAACTGGCAAAGCTGAACCTGACTTGAGTGGGTTATGGGTAATTTGACTTGAATCCCGCTCTTCTGCATGGCATCCTCTTGGTCTCAGTCATTCTCTGCGTTCAGAGAAGACATAAGATGTGATCTTCTCAGAAGGTTGTCTCAGGAGGTCGCAGCTCTTTTCTAGGCTTGGAGCCAGAGAAAGAAAAGCTGCATTTTGTGCATCATCTTAGAACTCTGAGTCAGGAAGTTGAGTAACCAGAGTGAGAAGATGCTCGCAGGTCTGTGCGTGTGCAGAAGCAGAGAAATCAGTGTGCCTGAGATGTTACGTGTCTGTGAGGTCTTACCAGTCCTTGTTAGGGAAGGAAGAGGCATGTAAACTTTATTTGTTGAGATCATTTGTGGTTCTCTAGGCCAACATCTTATACAGGCCAGGCACATCTTTTGTGGTAGGCTCAGCAGATTTCATACCCTTCTGTGTCCAAGGGCAGCGCAGTCATGTAGACCAACTTCCTGTGCCAGATACCTCTGCAGCTGCTCAGTCTTTGCTGATCCGTGGAAAGGTCTTCCATCTGTTCCTCCTTTTAGTAGTCATTCTTCTTGCATCAGGAAAGCTCCTAAGGTGGCTGGTGTCCCTTCAGGTCTCAGCCTGTTTTAGCATCTCTTTGATCAAAGAAGTTGGGCAAGTATGTTAAGCGTGAAACACTGCCCCTGCTCTGCATCATCTCACCTCTGTTCTGTTCTTTCTCTCTGGGAAAGCTGAATTGAGTTGCCCCAGCAGGGGGTGCCACATGAGCTGGGGAATTGTAGTTTGTATGCTTATCTCCTTCTGGATTTTCTGGAAATTGAGTGTAAAGAAGAGTCCTTAAGGGCAGGACTTTTGTGGCGTATCAGATCTCATGTCTGGAAGCATGAAGCTGTTGTATCTGAGAGCTGCTGGGGGGAGAGTGTCAGGCTTCAATGTGACTTCCTCCCCGTGTCTCTATGGGAGAGAGTAGGGCAAGTGTCTCCACGTGGGAGGGGGTTGAAAAGGAACTGAACAAGTACTTTTCTTTACAGCCTCTTACTACCAGATGAAGCACAAACCACCGTGTCTGACAGCTGTCTGGGACCAAACCCTGAACACAAGCTTATGCTCTAAGGTAGATAAAGGAGTGGAAGATAGACTTCCAGAGCAGATGCTGAGTTGTCTTTTCTTCTGTAATGGGTGTTCATATTTTGAAATTAGGGTGTTAGAGGAAGGGAGAGGAATAAAGCTAACTGTGGCTACTTTGCGTAGGAGTGTCTTGAATAGACTGAGATATCTGAAATTGATTACAGCATCTGTGATCACCAGCCCATGGGAGGGAGGCTATCTGGTCAGAATGCCCCTGCTCTCACATTCTGGTAGAAGCCAAATCTAGGGAACTCTTGTTTTGTTAGTCCTGAAAACTGACCATACAGAGTGGATGCTAAATGAGAGAGTCAGTCTCCTTTTTGTGTGAGAACTCTGGCAAGCTCTCAGAAATATACTTTAGGGATTAATGTTAGGCATAAAATTTCACAGTGTTGTTTTAGCATGATGCCTTGGTCCCTGACATACCAAATGCTTTGTCTGTGTTGAATACGCCCAGCAGACTGTAAGGCTGGTCTTCTTTTGAAGCTTGATGTCAAATGTAACAATTCAAATCATTTTCAGAGATTTGCTCACTGTTTTTTCTCCTAACAGGTGTGGGGGTTGCATGCTGTTGTGAAAGCACCTGCAGGAGTCTGGAGCGATGCCACCACCTTCAGACATTGTGAAAGTAGCTGTAGAATGGCCAGGTGCCAATGCCCAGCTGCTGGAAATAGATCAGGTGAGATCTTGTAGCTAAATGGAGTAGAAGGGTATTTCTTCCATGCGTTATAACTTTTATGCTGGAACGTAGATGCATGGGAAGTGCTGAGTTCTGGCCTAAACCACTGATTGAGCACCTGGGGAAAAGACCCAGTCAGCCCTGGGAGCACAGGTGAAGGCAATTCAGCTGTGTGATTGGGAAGGGTGGAGCCTGGCTGCCCCTCTCTTAGACCCCATTTAAGGGCTGACTGCCACTGGGGAAGGATCTCTCTCTAGAGGTCCCTCTTTGGTGAAGCTTCCCCTGTGAACCTGGAATCTTCTGATACGGGTGTGCAATCTTCTTTTATTATTTTTTTATAGCACCTTTGTATTGTGCTGGTCCTTCCATTATTGTACCTTTGTTGTAACACCCTTCCCATTGTTTTGATCTGTCCAGTTGCTACAGTAGTAACACAGAAATGGTTTATTTGTGCTTGAGGGTATAATATGGTTACTGAGAACACTCTCTCTCTCTCTCTCTCTATTTTAGAAAAGGCCTCTTGCATCCATCATCAAGGAGGTCTGTGATGGGTAAGTCTACTTTCTGTCATGCAGAAAGTCTGTCCCCATGACAGGTGTTGCTGAGGTACTGTGGAAAGTCTTCTGATTGTCAGTGCACAGCTGGCATCGTTCATGTTGCCTGTTGCAGTTCTAGCCACAGAATGGGCCTGCGTTTATGTCAGGGAAGAAGAGAAGCTCTAGAAGATAGAGGCTTTGCATCTTTATTTCACTTCTCAGGATATGTCAGTGAAAGCTACTCAGCATCTCTAAGGCCTGGCAATCTTCTTGCTGTTCTGGAAGTGCAAACATCTACTGAACTTGACTTAGAATAGGCTGAAATCCCTCATGCCAAGGAGAAGTCTTATGCCTTTAGGAGATTTAGTTACCCGTGCTAGGGTTTTGCTTGAATGTTCTTTTCCACCCACCTGTGATCAAGCTGCTGTTCCTAGTTGAGAGGAAGAGGCTTACATATTCTTCCTCTTCCAGGTGGTCACTGCCAAACCCTGAATACTACACATTACGGTATGCCGATGGTCCTCAACTGTACATCACAGAGCAGGTCAGTCTGAGAGACAGCAACGTGTTGGTGTCCCAGGCAAGAGTGGAGGATGCCCTGAGCTAGCATCATGGAGCAATACTGTTACTAATCCTTGAGAGACAGTATCTCTGCTATCAAAAGTACTCACTAGAAGGTGTCGTTCCAGTGAAAAACCTTGCACTTCTCCATTTGCATGCCTGTTGGTGCAAGGACCCAGTGGCTCAATTTCAATAACCTTAACAGGGTTATATGGTATAGGAACCCCTTTACTTCTGCATGCAAGTGTGCACTGTAGATTCAGTTGTGTCACTTTTCGGACACTTCTCTGTAGTTTCTGTTTCTTTTGTCTTTCAGACTCGCTGTGACATCAAGAATGGAACGATCCTGCAGTTGGCGGTCTCCCCAGTAAGTGCTCCTCGCATCCCTTTTTCTCCTAGTGTAATGGGCTTTTCTTTGCCCATTTCTTCCTCTTTCCCCCAGAACTGTAGAGCCCTTAACTTTCTGTGGATAAATCCAAACAGGCATTTTTATTGCATATCCTAGATTTGTATGTTGTAAGGCACCTGACTCTTATTTTCTCAATTCGAGTGCAGTTGGTATCTATCTAAAAGCAAGAGTACTGGACATCATGTAGAAAGAAAAACAGTAGATAAACTTGATCCTCTGGGAGTTGGTCCTAGTGAATTCTTGTTACTGTAACCTCAGTAGGCACCTTTTGCAGACTTACTGTAGCTTCCTTTTAAAAAAAAATTCATAAACCATCTTGGGCAACTGTCATGGCATGGAGTTGAGAACAAGTAGACAGGAGGAAGTTACTGGGCAAGAGATGCTTGGGAAGATATAATTGATCCATGTTTGGGAAATCTTAGAGAATGTCAGATGGATACATAAAGTGAGCTTGTACTGCGCTTTGAATTGAAGGGGTTTTTTTGAACATCATATTTCTTTAGTGGTTTTGGTCTAGATTTGTGTATCCGCTTCCACTCACCTCACCCAGAATAAAAACATTTTCTTTTACATGTTAGGGTGAATACTTTTTACTTGCCTGCCTGTCACCAACAGCAGCCTTTTCTTAGTCCATCTTACAGCAGCTGATTGCTGCTACTTGCTCTGTCAAATGCTTGCATCTCTCTAGCTTTTTCCTGTCCATGGATATGTCAGAGAATGTTGTTGATACTGACAGGACTCAGTCTCCAGTCTGTAATGGCATCATCCCTCCTTCCCAGTCCAGGGCAGCTCGCCAGCTAATGGAGAGGATCCAGTCACACAATATGGAAGTCCGACTTGATGCCATGAAGGAACTGGCTAAACTTTCAGCAGATGTGACCTTTGCCACAGAGTTCATCAACATGGAAGGGATTACAGTGCTGACACGGCTTGTGGAGAGTGGGACCAAGCTTCTGTCCCAGTAAGGTTCCTGTATTCTGTAACTCTGGAACAGGGGTATTGATTAAATAAAACAGGGCCTCAAGTAGAGGCAAATTTTGCTTGTTGAAGTAGCATTAAGCAGCTAACTTTATAGCAAATGCTTGTATAATAATTGAGACAAAATCTTACTTGTCTGTTGTATTGGTGACTTTTTTTTTTTTTTTTTTTTTTAGTTACAGTGAGATGCTGGCTTTCACCTTGACTGCCTTCTTGGAGCTCATGGACCATGGTATTGTCTCCTGGGACATGGTCTCAATAACCTTCATTAAACAGGTGAGTTTGGGTAAAGGGGATGAGTGGATGCTATTTTTTTTTGTGCTTTGACACAGCTTCCAGGACCAGCAAAATGACTCTTAGAAGTTGAATACGAACTGATAGCACAGTGTGATATGGCTCCATCTCAGCTTTCTGAGTCATATTTCCCTTACTTTGTCTCATTCACCACAAGGTTTGCTGGGTGGGCATCTGTTGTTGACCTGATGGTTCATCTGGTTTTAGATTGCAGGATATGTCAGTCAGCCTATGGTAGATGTCTCCATCCTCCAACGATCCCTAGCCATTCTAGAAAGTATGGTGTTGAACAGTCAGACTCTGTATCAGAAGATAGCAGAAGAGATCACTGTGGGGCAGCTCATCTCTCATCTGCAAGTGTGAGTACCCACCAAACAATGGTGTGATGCAAATCAGTTTTGTGAATCTCTGTTAATTTGCAAATATATACATTTATCTTTAAAACATATAAAGATGCTATCTTCAAAGTACTTCTAATATGATGTCTTACTTGAAACTGAGGATTTCTAATGTTTAAATTTAGTGTAACTCAGTGAAAACAAGAAAAAGATTGGGTTGAGCCAAAATGCTGGGGTTGGAAGGCAGTGCCATACATGTGAGTAATCCTTCCCCATTAGTTCCATTGGCAGAGATAAAAGTGTTCAGTTGCTTCCATTGACATGGAGAGAGAAAAAGGACTTCTCTAGTAAGGTTTCTAGCTGTAGCCATATAACAGACTGCATTACCACTGGGCTGTAGTGATGCCTTTCTCTGCTGAAACTGTCATGCTAAGCTCAGAGGTCTGCTGCGCTTCAGCCCACACAACCTTCTTAGTAATGGAGCTATACAGAAATTAGGAGAAATTTATAGACTGGTCAGACACTGGAATAGGCTTCCTAGTGAGATGATTGATGCCCCGTGCCTGCCAGTGTTCAAGAGGCATTGGGATAATTTTTATTAACTTTTTATTAACCCTGAACTGATCAGGCAGTTAGACTTGATGATTTCTGTAGGTCCCTCCCAACTGACTTGTCCTATTTTATTTTACTGGTGATTTGTCAGATTTTGCAGCTCTGCAGGAAAGGTTGGGTGGCACTAAAGTAGCTTACCTGAATCCTGCTTGAAATGCAAAAGGGCAGTAAATGTTCTTACACAAAGGGCCTGTTATCATCTTATGATCTTCCCATTATTGTTTCTGCAGCTCAAACCAAGAGATTCAGACATATGCCATTGCCCTGATCAATGCCCTCTTCCTGAAGGCACCTGAGGACAAGAGACAGGTTTGTAGTTGCTTAGTTAAACCCAAATAATGCTTACTAAGTTACTTCACATTTACTGCTTGACTGTAGTGCCTTAAAAATTGCATTATTTGGCTAAAGCAGACCTCAGACCTTGCTAAGAACTTAATGCCATTCTGAAACAGCTGCTTATGGAGAAAAAATGTCCCATATAATCATTTGTTCCGGAGACACGTAAGGATTCTCAGAAATGAATTTGAAAGGCCTTAAGAGACAGAAAAAAATAATCTGCACAGCATTAATTTTTTTTTAAGAAACTGCATTCTGTATGGGAGACCAGTGGAAGGCAGAGGGAGGTCGTGGGTAACGTCCTTGATGTTGGATGTGCTTACTTAACACGCACACACAAAAAAGGCAGCAACAGCAAAAATACATTTCTGAAGTCATATGGGGATATTTCTGATGGCAAATGGGAGAAATGAAGCACCTGCTCTGAGGGACCCTGTGACATCTCAGCTACATGCAAAATGTGTGTATGTCTGTACTGTGTAGCTTTGCTGTGTTAAGCCTTTCTTCTCCAGTGCCCTGTTTGTGTTTTTATTTTTCTGGACTCAGAGCTAAATCTTGTCTGCTTCTCTTTGTGCCTTTTTTTGCTTTCTGCCATCAGGACAAGCTGCTTAACCCGCTAGACCTGCCCATCACTGTAAGTAACTCAAGGCTGGGGGCTGGTCATGCGGAACCGTAGGCATAGTAGCTCTTCTCTAGTTATGCCTCCTTGTATCTTAGAGACAGTGCATACAAGATTCAGAGAGTGGATGAGCCTAGGGAAAAAGATGGGGGCACTCCTGGGAATGTGCTCAGATTATGAAGGGGAGAAAAGATTCAGTAGCATGAGAAAACTGCATGACTTGGCATGTGCACAAGGTATTAATGATCATACAAGTCTTGCTTTGAAAATTGATACTATACTATTAAACTAATCAGGTGAAACAAATTTAAAACTGGAGACAGTTCTTTAGAAATCTGTGTCTCCTTAAACCTAAATAATTCATTTTCTGCTGAAGATGTAGCCCCTTCAGAAGGGGAACAATGACCTCAGTAAATTTTGCATCATCATCTGAAATTAATCGATACACTTAACACGTGAAGATGAGAAGGAACATATTCCTCTGTAGGCAATTTAGCCTGGATAATAAATCTCATAGCAAACAATTCTGTGAGATGTATTACTTTTTTTCTTTCCTTGAACACAATACACAAGGCCATGAAGGGCTCTGAAGATGATTAAGGGACTGGAGCATCTTTCATCTAGAGGCTGAAGGGACCTGGTGTTGCTCAGCTTGAAGAGGAGAAGGCGTAGGTGGATGTATAAACATCTGATGAAAGGGAATAAAGAAGACAGAGACCAACTCTTCTCAGTAGTGCCTACTGATAGGACAAGCAACAATGTGCACAGTTTAAAACCCAGGAAATTCTGTCTGAACACAAGTGAGGGGAAAAAAAACTTATCTGTGAAGAGTGGTCAAATGCTGGAACAGGTTACCCAGAGATTGTCCTTGGAGATACTAAGAACCTGACTGCTCACTGTGCTGAGCAGCTTCATCTAGCTGACGCTGCTTGAACCAGGTGGATTGGACTAGATGACCTCAAGAGGTCACTTTCAACCTGAACAATTTTGTAGTGCTGTGACCCCATCAGGCAGGGAAGTGGGTGTTATTGGACTCTGTGCTGCACACAGATCCTTTGGCAGTGGTTAGGCTGTGTGTGTGCTCATGCTTCTTACTATACTGTTAAGAACCATTTAAGTGTCTTTGTCCTTCCCACTGTTTCTGTGTTTCAGTCCCCTCTTACTTTCTCCCATGTGCAAACTAATTACTTCTGAGTAAGAATTCTTTGTGTTGCATGCATGAAAAAATGTGAACAGCGGCCCTTATTTTAGTAGAATAATGCCTCTTATGAGTCATAGTTAAAAATAATGACTCAGGGCAGTCTGAAACCACTTCCTACTTCATTTAGTTGCTTCTTAAGATACCCTCCACAAAAGCACTGGCTTATTTTGGTTGTAACATGAGTGCTGCTTGACTTGGAGCTGCTGCAGCTTAGCTATCAGTCAGCATAGCACTCTTGTTTTAGCCGGCTTCTGCTTGTAGCAGAAGTGATAATAGGGACTCAGAATGAGGCTATCACATGTATTTTTATTTACCATACTACTTCTACAACCTGTCAGCAGGGTTGATATGAGCAGTAGGAACAGTCTTGCTGCTCAATCAATAGTATGTTCTGAGTGTATTTGACTAAAACTGCACATCTGCTTCCAGTTCTCCATATGAATTGCATAGGGCTGTGAAGAGATGTGAGACTGGTAGTCCTTTTGGACCAGGTCGTGTATCACCCAATGGATTTTTCTCACTCAGGAATGTTGCTTACATCAGCAAGCTTCTGATAGTGTTCCATCTTGATGTTAGCACTTGTATTGTTCTCCTAGAATGTGGAATGAGATTGCTAGTATTTCAGGAAGTGAATCTTCACAATTCACAAGGGAAGTGCAGGTTAGGTTTTTGCAGGTGTATGTGCAAGTGGTCCCAGAACTGAAGGCTTACAGCAAGCAGATACTTGTGACTGTTTGTCATCATGTCTTGATGGTTGGGAAGCTTTCCTCTTCTGGGGAAAGAAGCCAGACAGTAAAGGAAGCAACAGAAAAATTTCCTTTTATTTTTGTAAACTGGAGAGGTTCTTCAGATTGTCCTTAAATTGACTCCTAAACATCTTTTTAGGAACTGAAACAAAGGGCAGTGCACGTTTTAGAGGGCAAGTTTTGAGGTGGATGAGAACTGAACACTGTGTCCTCTGGTCCTTGTTATCTTGGGTGTGAACTTAGGTATAGAAAGATGGAGAATACTTACTGAAGGAGCCTTTTGTACATCACAGGTTCTCAGGGCAACCCACAGTATGCTCCCTGCAGCCATATCTTCTGATACCCAAGTATTGTTAGATGTTCAGTGTTAAGCTAAATTTTCTTCTATTCTTGGTTTACCTTAGTGCCTTCCTCCACATTAATGATGTTTTGTATGGGAGCCATCCATGAATTGTGCCATGGTAAAGATGACCATTGCATCCCAACTTAACTGCTTGCTTTGTGGTGAGACCCCATGCTAAATTGACAGTCTGTGGTGAAAGCACTTTGTCATTTGTCAGCGCTGTCTCCGATTCATAGGCTTCATTCTTTTCCTCCTTTCTGCGTGATGTGGATTTCTTGCTTATGTTTCACTCATTTTTATTTCATCTCTGAATCTCCAACAGGAAATGGCTAATTCATTTGCCCAGAAGCACCTGAGATCTATAATCCTGAATGTGAGTATGTCTGAAAAGGCTGAACGCTTTCTAATGTTTTCTTAATAAAAGTCTCGCTTGTGCACAGTTTAAAGTCTGCTGCCATCACAGCACTTCGGGAAAGTGAAATTGGATCTACTTGTTCAAAAGGGAGTTACCAGCCTGCTTCTTCCTGCTGTTACAGAGCATTATCATTATGCTTCTGATGGAATATGAGGTTAAGCAGTTGAACCTTCATATGCAGAGATGTAGATGCAACCTGGCATATTGCCTGCAGCTAATACTTCACTGTCCATTTGTATTATATTCATTCCATCCCTTCTCTTTTTTTTTTCTTTTTCTTTTGCAGCATGTGATCAGAGGAAACCGCCCAATTAAAACAGAAATGGCTCATCAGCTGTATGTGCTGCAGGTCCTGACATTTAATCTTCTGGAGGAGAGAATGATGACCAAGATGGATCCCAATGATCAGGTCACTATTAGAGCTGATAGAAAGTAGAAGGGGCCTTATTCCTGAGATGCTTTACTCTGCTGAATTTGCAGCAGACTGTATATAAGGTGAAACTGCTGCTCACACTGTGGTCTTTGAGCTTCTTGTATGCTCATGACTGACTTGCCGTGTGCTGTGGGGCTTTTACAGGTACAGTTGTTGCTGGAAGACATGTGTTTTCCTGATCAGTGTGATGCTAGCTGTCAAACTGATTCCTCTGCCTCAGTTGAGGGCATGTCCTTTTTGATACTTTTCTTTGCAATGTGCATGGAAGCTGGACAGTTATTAAGAATTCTGTTACTTAAGTATTAAATACATTGCAGTCTTAAACAAGAAGTACCTTAGCATTATCTGAATCCTTAAAGATTGCCTGTAAGTAAACCTAGGGCAGTTAAAGGATAACACAAATGAACATGGTGTAATATCCATTATACTGAAACTTGCCATTTTGAACTGGGTTGCCTCATTTTATGTAATGTCAATGACCTTTGGCACCTCCTTGTGTTCACTGTGTGAACTCTGGAGAGAGGTGGGTTTTGTGTTATGGGAAAACGGTGCCCTGCTGCTTGCTTGCATGTTACCATTTCCTTCCCTTCCGTCCCTCAGGCACAGAGAGACATCATATTTGAGTTGAGAAGAATTGCATTTGATGCGGAGTCTGACAGCAACACCATCCCTGGCAGTGGAACAGAGAAACGCAAAGCCATGTATACCAAGGACTACAAGATGCTGGGATTCACTGTATGCACCTAGAGGGTGGGATGGGGTGGAGGGGGAGGAACAGAAACAGCTGTTTGCTTCACCATGTTTCTATATCTGACTTGCAGAAACTCAACTAAACTCAGATTTCCAGAACAGATTATTATGAACTTACTGTTTGGATAAGTGCAAGGGCTCATTAGGCACATCCTCTGAAGATACTTATTCTTGAAGAACTCAGAATTGGCCTCTTTTCTAGAAAGTTTAGATAGCAGGTGTCCTAAGTTACCTGTTGGCTAGATGTGAGGGAGTACTTGATAGGCAGGCTGTTGTAAAATGAATTTGGGGAAGAGTCTCATAGCATTTCTTTGGGCTAATTTCTTTGGTTTATTTCTGCACGCTTTGCAGAATCACATCAATCCAGCTATGGATTTTACTCAGACTCCTCCAGGGATGTTGGCATTGGATAACATGCTGTACTTGGCCAAGTTTCATCAGGACACCTATATCAGGGTAAGCAAAGCTGCTGTTCTTTGCAAGTAGCAGCACCTCAGCAACACTTCTGGCTATTTCTTCTGCCCTCTTCCTTTAGATCGTTCTGGAGAACAGCAGTCGAGAAGATAAACATGAGTGTCCCTTTGGACGCAGTGCCATTGAGCTTACCAGGATGCTTTGTGAGATCCTACAAGTTGGGGAACTCCGTAAGTAACATTATCCTGCAGTCTCCTGAGTGCCTGGGCTGATGTTTCCTGGGTTAACATACAGATTGGTGAAGATTCCCGACCTTTTGTACTTTGGTTCTGCCTTGTAAGGACAGGGGTAGCTTGGAATTGCATTGTCAGTTTCCCCATAATACTAGTATTGAATTTAAATAAGAAAATTTGTTGTATGTGTTCTGGTTCTTGTTAAAAAACTGAAGCAAGTGGAAGACTCCAGCTTTCTGAAGCTTCATTAGGATGATGTAAGAAAATCATTCTAGAAACCGTCATAAATTTAAAAGTCAAGTAGCTGTGAGAGTCTCAAAAAAGAAAAACAAAAACATTCTAAAGCAATTAGCAACTATAAGAAATTCTGTCAGAGGAAAATGGGAAACAACTGCAAGCAGTCATCTGGGGAGGCTAGTCCAAAAGGGTGCATCCATTGCAGAGGCTTGCATGATGAAGTCTGGGGATAGTTGCCATAGTTCCCAACAGACTGCCTATGGGGAGACAAAGCATTGAACTGTCCTTATCTCTTTGAGTAAGTACCATTGTACACCACTGCCTTTCTGTCACTGTGGTGGATTGTAGTTACTTCTATTAGCTGTTGTTCTGTATATTCATGTGATTGTGGTTTCTGTTTATTCCTGAAGCTAATGAAGGCCGGAACGACTATCACCCCATGTTCTTCACTCACGACCGTGCATTTGAGGAGCTGTTTGCCATTTGCATCCAGCTGTTGAACAAGACCTGGAAAGAAATGAGGGCAACAGCAGAAGATTTTAATAAGGTCTGTCAGAGTGAGGAGGCCTTGTAGAATTGTTTGCAGAACAGTGTGTTCACTCATCCTTGGTTGCGTGACAAGTATACTTGGATAAAGAGATGGGGGTGGAGAGTACATCAGGGCTTCGATGTGGGCTGTAAAGGATAGTCCAGTCTTTATTTGGTATGACCTGAGATCATTCTTTATTTTGGATCTTCAGAGCCACTAGTACACTGACACTCCTGGCCATGGCTACGTTTTTTGATGCCACTGAGCTGAGCCCTAGATCTTTTCTGCCATTAAACAGCAAAAGTGTGACTTCTCACCCTGCCTATTTCAGGTTATGCAGGTTGTGAGGGAACAGATCACACGGGCTCTCCCCTCCAAACCCAACTCTTTGGACCAGTTCAAGAGTAAACTGCGCAGCCTGAGCTATTCTGAGATTCTGCGACTACGCCAGTCTGAGAGAATGAGCCAGGATGACTTCCAGTCACCTCCTATTGTGTAAGCGCCCAACAAGAACAATTCCCTATGCCTGTTGTTGTCACTAGTTCCTGCTTTACTCTTTCATGTTCGATTGCCAGGGAGCTGAGAGAGAAAATCCAGCCTGAGATCTTGGAGCTGATAAAGCAGCAGCGCCTGAACAGGCTCTGTGAGGGAAGCAGCTTTCGAAAAATTGGAAATCGCAGAAGACAAGGTGAGGTGACAGCGTGTACTGCGTTTCTTCACGTGAGCTGTAGGCAAAAAATACCTAATGGATTAACTTGTCAGCAGCGTGTTTCCAGAAAGGGAAGCTGGCAACCTGATCTGTCTGTAGCAACCAGTAGTTTGGGATGGAAGAAACGTGTGTTTCTGAGAATACAGCCATCTCCTCATAAACAGCCAGTAATGCTGAGGAATTGAAGGGGTAGAGAGATTGGTCAGTGGCTGTGAGATCTCAGGTGAACGATCCTGCTCAGCCTGCTCTATTTTTTTCTGAGTTCCAGAAAGATTTTGGTATTGTCGCCTTGCTCTGAACCACAAAGTGCTACACTATGGAGATCTGGAAGACAATGCCCAGGGGGAAGTGACCTTTGAATCACTGCAGGAAAAAAGTAAGTCCCAATTACTGCTCTCTGAACACAGTAAGTGTTCTGTGCGTTGCCATCTAGTGGTTCTAATGAGGACCATCCCAGAAAAAAGGATGACTGTGGCTGAAGCTCCTAACGACCATGAGATACATATTTGACCCTTGCACAAATCCTTTGAGCTCTGTCAGTTGCTTGGCATTTCTTAGAACAGACAACTGTAGGGATGTGCTGCTCGTAATGTGTCTTGGAAAACAGCAGTAATGAGTTAGAGAACAGGAAAAATGCTCAGTTGCAAAGACAAAACAAAGTGCTGTCTCTTGATAAGTGTTTCCTCTGTGTGAGTTTTACTTTTCCACTGTTAGTTCCAGTTGCAGATATCAAAGCCATTGTCACGGGGAAGGATTGTCCACACATGAAGGAGAAAAGTGCACTGAAGCAGAACAAGGTAACTGCTCTGTTTTTTGCCTATAAATAATACCTAAAGGTATGGAGATATGAAGGCCAGAAACAAACATGAAGAGCAATTGGTCTTCTCAATTGGCAACTTCTCATTGCCCTGCTTCAAAACAGAAACAAAAACCAAAACAATTATCTGGACTTCTTCCATATGATTGAAGTGTGCTGTGAGCTTTTATGCCAGTTGTTCTGTAGGCCACTAATGCTGCTATAGGGAGGTGTACTGAGCTGCAGCAAGACTGCTGTTCTTGTGTGAGCATTCTGAAAGCAACGTGATGTTTTGTTCCACCAGTGAGTGAGAGATTCTTTTCTATTCAGGAAGTGTTAGAATTGGCCTTCTCGATTCTGTATGACCCAGATGAGACCTTAAACTTCATCGCACCTAATAAATATGAGGTAAGAAGCACAGCAATTAACTACAGAATCATAAAATAATTCTTGAGTTGAAAGGAACCCACAAGGCTCATCCAACTGAACTGCTGGCTCCACACAGGAAAAGCACAATTCAAACCCTGTGCCTGAGTGTTGTCCAAGCTTGTTGAACTCTGGCAGGTGTGTGGCCATGACCACTTCCCTATGGAGTGAAGGGACAGAATATAAAACAAGTCTATTGCAGGAGGCTAAGCACAGTCAGTTGAGCCTCATTGAAAAGGCATTCTTCGTTTTGTCCCATTTAGTCCCTTGTTCCTTCTTTCCTGTTTGCTTTTTGTGCTGTTAGGCCCCACTAGAAGCTCTTGTCACTCCCTGTGGAGCCTTGGGCTCATGCTTACCACCTCTGGGTTTCTGACTTAGTTTGGAATCTGTGCGCTCTGCTTTGTTGTTTTTCTGTTGGGTTTTGCAGTTTGCCCCCCTATTTTGGAGCTGTGTAGGGGAATCAATAATGCCTGGAGTTGTCAGCTGTCCTCTTCTCCGCAGTACTGTATCTGGATCGATGGGCTTAACGCTCTCCTGGGTAAGGACATGTCCAGCGAGCTGACAAGGAGCGACCTGGACACGCTGCTGAGCATGGAGATGAAGCTGCGGCTGCTGGACTTGGAGAACATCCAGATCCCCGAGGCGCCGCCGCCCATCCCCAAGGAGCCGAGCAGCTACGACTTCGTGTACCACTACGGCTGACGGGGGCTGCGGTCCGGCCCGCTGGAAGCTCCCGGTGCGCGGCCGTCCCGGGCGTTCGGCCGCCGTGCGACTTTTGTACGAGTTCCAATAATAACCAATAGCACGGCAGCGGCTCCCGGGCCTCCTTCCTTCCGCCCGCCTCAGGCCCCGCCTTCCGCCGCGTCGTCAGCGGCGCGGCCCGGCGCTGCTCCTCGCGGCGCTCCGCGGGGCCCCGGGCGGGCGCATGGGGACGGGCGCGGCGGCGCTGGGCCGGGCGGCGCTGGTGGCGGCGCTGGTGCTGCTCTACTACGGCTTCTCCATCGGCATCACCTTCTACAACAAGTGGCTGATGAAGGTGCGGGGCGGCGGGCGGAGGGGCGGCGGGCAGGCGGGCGGCGGCGGTGACGGCGGCTGTCGGTCCCGCAGAGCTTCCCGTTCCCGCTGCTCGCCACGCTGCTGCACCTCCTGCTCATCTTCGCGCTGTCGGCGCTGTGCCGCGCCGTGCTGCGCTGTCGCTCCGGGCGGCCGCCGCCGACGCTGTCCTGGGCCGAGTGGCTCCGCCGAGCCGCGCCCGCAGGTACGGGCGGGGATGGGGCGGCGGCTTTGGCCGTGGTTGTGTTGCGTGCGGGATGACGGCAAATACCTCCGGCCGGGGAGGTGTTCAGACGTCGGTAGCGTCTCCCTGAGCCTCCGCTGAACGGACCCAGCCCTCGGCCTCTCCTCGTGGGAGTCGTACCGCTCCGTTCATCTGTTTGTGGGTCTGTGCTGTGCTCCTGCCCTTGTGTTTCCCTTGTACCGGGGGCCCGGTGTTGGGCTGCGGCCCCACCAGTGCTGAGTAGAGGGCAAGGATCAGTTCTGTTGATCTGCTGGTGACACGTGGCCCAGAGGTGGCTTCCTTAGCAGCAAGGAGGGCACGCTGCTGCCCCGTGTTCACTGTGGTGCCCGCTGGGTCTCTAAGGTCTTCTGGAAAGCCGCCCTCCACCCGGGCAGCCCAGCACCACTGCTGCCTGGGGTTGTTCCTTCCCAAGTGTGATTACCTGCCCCTATCCGTAGTGAACTTCATTAGGTTTTCATGAGCAAAGCTCTCTGGCCTGTCAGGATCCCTCTGGGTGACTGCCTGACCCTCTGGTGCATCAGCAGCTCCCCCTGGGTTCACGTGAATTTACTGAGAGTGCACTTTGCCCCATCATCCAAATCTGTAAAGAAGATACTGAGCAGGTCTGGACGCAGTATTGACACCTGGGGTATCCTGCTCATTACTGCCCCCCAGCCGCACTCTGTACACTTATTGCTGCCCACTGGGCCGTGCTGTTCAGTCAATTTTTGATCTGGCTGACTGCCCATCCAGCCCATGCTTCAAGAGCTTCACCATGTGTATTTTCTGGGAGTCAGGAGTTTGGGAAGACAGTATCCACTGCTCCCCTCTCATCCATCAGGACAGTGATTTCATTATAGAAGCTTATCAGATTGGACAGGCAGGATTTCCCCTTGCTGAATCTCTGCTGACTACTACACGTGATTTTCTTCTCCTTCACGTGCCTGGAAATGGTTTTTAAGAATACCTGTTCCATGAGGTAATCTCAGCCTTTTGCTGTATGTACTGTGCCTGGAGTTGTTCCTTCCCAAGTGCTCCCTGCCCTCATCCTTGTTGAACTGTGTGAGGATTTTGTCAGCAAACCTCCCCGCCCTGTCAAGATCCCTCTGGATGGCTGTGTGAGCCTCTGGTAAACAAGCTGCTCCTCGCAGTCTTCTTCTGAGCCCAGCGTTTCTGTTATATTAGCAGCTTTCTCTGGTTGGAATTTAGTCTTTGGCTTCAACTTGAATCACAGGGAAAAGGATAGAAACAAAGCTGAGCATATCCAGGCTGTGCTGGTATTGAAAAGTTAGTGAGAAAAGAACCTTTCTTTTTTTTCTGGCTCTGCTCTATGTTTGTGGTCAGTTAGCAGAGTTTTCTGTTGTGGAGTGGAAGACAATTAATTTCAGAACGTTTTCTTTGATTCTTCAGCTTTGTCGACTTCCTTGGATATTGGGCTGAGTAACTGGAGCTTCCTGTATGTCACCGTCTCCCTGTGAGTACAGATCTCATCTTCCTTGGGAGTCATCTGGTGGGGTTTGGGAAGTGCTGCATTGGGGTCAGTATCTGGAGCTGCGTGTGGCCCGGTGGGGTTGGCATGCAGGAGCTGTGTTAGGCTGTCTGGCAGCTGCATAACACTGATCTCCTTCCCAATAGTGCTTCGCTGGGAAGGACTGCATTGGAAGATAATGATAACGTATTTTGGTCTTTGCAGCTACACGATGACCAAATCCTCTGCCATCCTCTTCATCCTGCTGTTTTCACTGCTCTTCAAGCTGGAGGAAATGGTAAGAGGTGCAGTGCTTTGAGGAGGCTGAAACTCAGGCGCAGGGAGGCATGAAATGCATGAGAAACATAATCGGAGCAGGAATGCTGTTGCATGGATGACTGAAAGAGTTAACTGTCTGTTCAGCTCTAAGAGACTTTGTAGTGATTTTGTGTTTGCTCTCACCCAGAGGGTGGCATTGGTGCTGGTGGTTGTGCTCATCGCTGGGGGGCTCTTCATGTTCACCTACAAGTCCACGCAGTTCAACACACAGGGGTTCATGCTGGTGCTCTGTGCCTCTTTCCTTGGGGGTGTTCGCTGGACTCTCACGCAGATCCTTATGCAGAAGGCTGAACTGGGTATGTAAAGAGCAGGAACTGGGAGGCAGTGCTGGCAAAAGGTGGGGAATAAGGAGGCTGTAACTTACTGCAGAAACAAACTCCTTGTGTAAGGGACAGCGTTCGAAACCTGGGATGGGGATCATCTGTTGGTGGGTAATAAGGATTCTTTGGCCTCTGCAGCAGCATCAGCCTGGGCATTGCAGAGAAGATTTCTATCTACATGTAGTACTAATAGCTCGAGGAACTGTTTACTCTGTGGCTTCTTGTTACCATTATTGATTCTCTTCTTGCAGGGCTCCAGAACCCCATTGATATCATGTTTCACCTGCAGCCACTCATGTTCCTGGTGCTCTTCCCTCTGTTTGCAGTGTTTGAGGGTGCGTGAGTTAATTAGGAAAAGCAGGGGTAGCTTAATAGAGCTGTTGGGAGTTTGCTTAGCTGATTCAAGATGATTCATGCAGAGAAGTGAACATCTGTGAACTTTACAAAGCAATCCTGGAGTTACAAGGACCAAGATATAATTGAAGTAGAATATCACAGAGCACATAAGAATTGTAGCTTGCCACGGTTGTGGAAATAAGGGGAATACTCAAGCTCAACTGAGCCTTTTGGGGGGGGTTCTGGGGGTTGGGAAGGGTTCTCTGCTACTCACTTTCTTGTTCCTAGGCCTGCCTTTGTCCATATCAGAGAGGCTCTTCCATTTCCATGAAGCAGGAGTGACGTTCTGTATGGTAGGAAAGCTGTTGTTGGGTGGAATTCTTGCCTTTGGTCTAGGCTTTTCTGAGTTCCTCCTGGTTTCCAGAACATCTAGCCTCACCCTTTCTATTGCTGGTATTTTTAAGGTAAGGCATGGTTCCTGTTCTAATATTAAAGGGCAAGTACTGAGTCACCCCTAACGAGCCTAATGTGGTGGGAACTTCCTTACAGCCTCAGAAGTCATCTCCTATGATTTTTATTCTCCTCACGCAGGAACTTGATGCTTTGACTTGCTGTCTTTGCAGTGAGGGCTCGTGTTCCCTGCTGCTCTGACAAAAAAGGGCAGAGAAATTAAATATGTTAAGATCCAAAGTTTGGTGGGATCTGGCAGAAACTAGAATGTGTGGGCCTCATGAGTGATGGAGGGTGTGGGAGGGAGGAGAGTTAAGAAGAACGTTTTCTTGCATCAGACCTGGATAAGGATAAAACCTCTGGTTTATCCTTACCCAGGTAAACCTCAGCCTGGTTTGCCATGTTCTGTCCTTCCTTGATGAGTGCAGTGCATGTATTTCTGAGCCAGTTGGTGATACGTGAAACTCAGCTATGTAGTAAACCTATAACTTCCAGATTAGATGAGTAGTTCAATCAGGGGACGTAAAACCCCCACTCTCAGTTTGACAGGTCGTTCTGATTCTGGAATCTGTTTTTAGAACTTTCTACACATGCAAGAACACTTGGTGGAAATCAGCAGCCTGACATCTTGATTTGGGCTTGAGCTGCAAAATAACTTATTCACATCACGTCAGGTCCTGTGCTGCCACTTGTCACGTTTTTTCTTTTCACAGGAAATCTGTGTTTTATTCCTTGCCACACACTTGCTGGGAGACCGCCTCAGCCTCTTGAACTGGCTTGGCTTTGCTGTCTGTCTGTCAGGAATCTCCCTTCATGTCATTCTCAAAGCCGTAAATTCCAGAGGTGATTCTGTTTTCAATACCTTTGTGTTTCTCTGTAGGCGTTTTTACAGTTTCACCAGGAGCTGCACCTGATTCCAGCTGCTTGCCAGCAGCAGGGTTGAGCTGGCTTTTAGTAAACGAGCTGTCTGCACGCAGGTGAGAAAACACTGAATCTACACAAAGAGACGCACTCTGAGCCTGACCTGGAGCTGCTGCTGCACCACGCTGAACATGGGGAGGAGGAAGAAGATGTTGGAACCCTACAACAACACTGAGTGAACGTGAAGCAGAGTCCCCTGCTCTGTACTTACCAGGTCTGTCTGACAACTGCCTAGGAAAGAGGTCCAAGATTCTCTGTCTTTGACTTTCCAAAGGGGAATGAGGGTCCAGTGGGAGTCCTGCTGTTGCACTGCAGTGTGAATGCTGCACAGAAAACAAGAAATATGCTTTGCTGGAGAGCAGACTTGGAAGATGAATCCCAGTTCAGCAGAAGTGAATGGTGAGACTGGGAAACGCTATAGAAAACTTTCTAGGGAATCCTGAAGGCTTTATATTGACATTGTAGACCATGAACTGCGGATCAAGTATGGACATATCTGGACTGCAGGCTGAGTGGTTCCAGGATGGTTTTAGTGGTGTTTAGGCTTTAGCTCCAAAGAGGAAGGTAGGTGCATCTTCCTGTGCTCATTTTGTGGTTCTGGCAAATAGGAGCTCCTGTCTTTGTGGGAGCAGATAATTGCATGTAATTCCCAAGACTTGTCCCAGTGAGAAGGGGCCTTTGTGCTTGGTGACCTTCATGTATGTATGTAAGAGAGGGATGCTTACCTATCTGCTGGTATTTGGGACCAATTAAATTCAGCCAAATTATGTTGGGCAGAGAAAGAACGAGGGTGCAGGGAGTCCTGCTGGCCCTACAGCCAAGGTGGCAGAGGGTGCACTTAGCTTGAGCAGTAAGCTTTTCAGAAAGTATGTGAGTATTTTTTATGTCTGGTTGGTTGGTTTTGGTGGTTTGGTTTTTATTTTCAATAAACTAGTTTTCTGATTCCCTACTGTCTGCACATTATGTAGCTGTGCTTCAGCAAGCAGAGATCACTTCTCTTTTGAACTTTCTCTCAGACCCACAGTGTCCTTTCTACTGCATGCCCAATTGATTTGGACAAATACTTGCTCATCAGCAGGTTGCTTGACCTCTAGGATTAGGGGTCCTGTTTGCCAGCTGAGGAGGATTTGTCTACCTTGATGTGCCAACAGGACCCTATATCCTAAGAACACGTAGTATTCTGTTTCACTGTTGGAACCTTATGTCTGCCCCAGTGGTTTGGGTCAGTGAGAGCTGAAATTTGGTCTGGGGAAATGGAATAGCGCAGGATTTAAGGTGTATCTATTGCCTTTATGCTGAGCCTGAAATGGGGTTGGGCAGCAGCTTTTTATTTTTCTCTGCCTGGCAGAATTTTCACCTCTCTGGCAGTTCTGTTTGCTGCGTGAGCTTGTAGAGTTTTTGAGGTGGGAATGACTTTGAGAACACTTCCCAAAGGTTCAGCGATGCAGGCTTTCTCTTGAGCGGAGCTGAGCATTGAAGTGAATTTGTCGTACTCTGAGAACCTGAAACATCTTGACTGGTTGCCCCTCCATTGATTTTACTCGGTAGCTTTGAGACAGGAGGCCTTTCTTGGTGTCTTTAATCAGGAGCATATCCGGAGGGGAAAAAAAAAATGGTTCTGAGGACAACTTTTGTTAATGCTGATCATTTTTCATGGTGTTCTAAAGGACCCTGGTGTCTTGCTTTAAAGCAGACAGCAGGTGGAGCAGCTACCTCATGCAAAGCTCCTGAAGCAGTGCTGGTGGCCTGGTAGCACCCCAGGGGATCCTGTGTGCCAAGTGGGACATGTCCTAGAGTGGGAATGGTTTGTTCTGTCACTGGCTGGATTTTTCCAATAGTTAGGGCTCCTGATGCTTCCACTGGGGTTCACCTGTTTGCCCTGCTGAGAGGTGTAAGCACCATCTTCTTTTGTAAGCACTAAATACTGTTTTTACATACTGGGGGGCAATGATGCTTTCTGCATGTGGGCTGTTAGCAGTGTTGCAGCTGCTCTTTGCCTTTCCCTTTTCCCTTTTCACTCTCCTTGGAACTTTCTACTCTTGGCTTCTTTTTACTGCGTAGTTCTTGGGGTTGGATTTCAGGTCCCTGCAAATCTGAGGTAAGGTGACTTTGTTCACAAAGATTTGCATCCCATATGGTGCTGAAAGATAAAATTTAATTGTGCCTGTGCAGGTTCTTGGGAGCTGTAGGGCTCTGCAGTCTGTTGCTTCCAGAGTTTCTTCTTTAAGGCGAAGGAGTTGATGCCCTGCAGCCTAGTGTCCAACATTTTGCATTTCTGACCTAGATACAACTTCTTGGTGACAAATGCATCACTGACATTTACTCCAGTTATATGTGCTGCTAATACCTGTTGGAACAGAAATAGTCAGGGCCTCCTGTTGTCGCTGAAGCTGTTGTAGATTTGGGTGTACAGTGAGAGGAGTGAGGTGGTCGTGCAGACCCTTCTCTCACCAGCCCTAAGTCAGGAGCTGCACATCATCTTTTGTGCCGTTGTGTTGGCACAGTTTGGTTGGCCTCTCTTTCCCAATGGGAGACTGTGAAGGTTGGACATGCTGGAATGCATGAGCGCTGCAGTGCTGAGAAGAGCTGTGTGTGTGGCAGCGTGGGTATGCCAGCACCTTAGGTGGGGAGAACATGCACACGTGTTCCTGCTGGGGAGGTCTGTGCAGGTCTGCACACACTGACACACAGCCAGGCACAGGAAATAGAGCGCTGTGGTTGAATATTGATGATGTTTGAACTAATTAACGAGTGGAAGCAAAGCTGGATGAATCTCAAAGGTGCTGCCCTCCTTCCACAAGTTGTGTCCTTGCCTGTAAGGCCAGGTTTTTACATGGACTCTGATTTTTGCTCCCTGCCTCCCCCCAGGAGGTCTCTTTACTTGAGCAACAGCTGCTTGCCTTCCTGCTGGTATTTCAACGCAGCAAACACTCTGAGGGCAAGGAGAAATCGTCCCTGCAAACCCCTTTGCACTTTCCAGTTCTCTGCCCAGAAAACAAGGTCTTATCAGCAAGCTTACTGTCAGGGCTCACATGCATTTGTGGTTTTTGCCATGGCAAATTCTTGCCCCTACTTCAGTGCCAAGGCTCTCCCTTTCAGCACTGCGGTGTTGAGGTTTTGGTGTTCACAGCCTTAAGTCTCTGCGCTCCAAGGGTGGTGAAGAACCTTTGCTCCTAGTCTGCACCCCGTGCATGGGAATGACACCTCTTTGTGCAGTCACGCTTACCTGAGAGGTAGGTTGGGAATGGCCTTATGGGCAGAATTGTTTGTCTTGTTTTGCATTAGGAAAGGTGATGGAGCCAAAACAGGGCTGTCTGAGAGTTAAGAAAGCGGTGGTGGTGGCTTTTGCTTCCCTCTCCCAGGTGGTCTTCTTTCTGGCAGGAGCAGGGAGGAAGGTCTGTGAGGCTGGCTGGAGCTGTGCTGCCCTGCCTGGCCTTGAGGCAACACCCAGTGGCTGCCCTGCTCAGGACCTTGCTGGGAGCAGAGCTGCTGCTGCTGCTGCCTTGTGGCAACTTGCCCAGTGAAAAGTAGCAGAATTGACCGTGCAATTGTTAATGAAAATCACAAGCAGAAAAATGTAGCCAAGGCCTGTGATTGCACTAATTGGTGGCATCCTCATGAATGTGCCTAGAGCCATTCTCCTGATCTCTGCCTAGTAATTCTTCTCATGTCATGTTTCAGCATCTCCTGTGTGAGGCAGACCCTGCCTGGCGGATGTGATAAGTGTGGAAGTTGATGTAGAGCTGCTCCTTTGTGTTCAGATGTTGAAAGTTTTCAGTGGAACAATCTGTGGAGAAGGTGTTGGAGTTGGTGCTGGGTATTGCAGCCTTGCATTCTCCATCTGTGAGATGAGCTGGAACAGCCCAAGCCAAGCAGGAACTTCTTGGATTCTCTCAGCAGGCACCACTGCCAAGAGCTCAGTTCTGTTTTCTCAGGTAGCTCCTGTGTGGGTACTGATTGCATTGAGGGCCCCCAAAGCCATCTCTTCCCTAGGCTGAACAAACCTGGCTCCCTGTGCTTTTCCTTCCAGAGCAGATATTCCAATCCCTGAATGCCTTGCTGGTTCTCTACTGAACTCATTTTAATTTGTCTGTGTCTTTTCCTGTATTGGGGGGAAGTTAGGTGCAGTATTCTTCATAGGGTTTACAAAATATGGGTACAGATGGATCATCGCTTCCCTTGACTTATCACCTGCTGGGTAGCTAGCAATTAAAATGCCAGTGTGTGTAGCTGGCTCATGTTTAATGTCTTGTTTCCTGAGATGCCCTGGTTCTCTTCGTAAGAGGAGCTGGAAAGCCAGGGGTAATCCTGCAGGCACTTGGACAGAGTGCTAGGCTGCCCTGATAGGCTGCTGTTGTGGCACAGATACCACAGGGGTATTCCCTGTGCTAGTGTGAGTTTAAAAACTATGGTTTTGGAAGACTTGACTTGCAAAATTGTTAAGACAGGGACAGTGACATTGGAGTCAGGCCTGAAAGAGGAGGGGTGGGCAAGAGCATGTGGCATACTGCTGTCACTGGGCTGGCATGGCTGACAGCTGTCCAGATTCTGGAACGGGTGCAGATTGGCCTTGCTATAATAAGCTCTGCAGGCAGGGTCTACTCCCAGCTCTCAAAAGCCTGCAGATCCTCAACTTTTTCTTGTCCTCTGCATGTTCTATGGAGCTGGATGCTCCTTCTGCCCAACACTTTCCTCCAAATTTGTTTCTTGTGAGAGAAAACGGCAAACCCAGCATAGCTTTTGCCCTGGGACAGGTCTTTGGCTTCCTTGACACAAGTGCACTGCGAATATTCTCCCCAGTTTCCTTCCAGGAAGTTGTCCTCAATCTGCCAGTGCTCCTCAGCATCTGACCGCCTACCTGTGCAGGGTGCAGCTTGCAGGATTCCCCTTGAAGCTCTCATTCTTCCCTACATCTGTATTCTTTGATGTTCGTCAGCCTCGCCCTTCCTGTTAACACTCTTATCAGAGCCCACAGCTGAACTCCCCTGCTGTTGGCACAGGGAGGGGAGGCAGTTCTGCACTGCAGTCTGATGGGCTTTGGTGGTGGGTAGTAGGAACAGTGTGATGAGAAAGGAGCCCATGTGTGGGGGGGAGGGCCTGGAGGAATATTCTTGTTACCTGTCCTCGCACCAGCCTCAGAAAGGAAGCCTTGCTCCCACCAGGGGTGACCCCAGCCATCCCAGTAGCCATCCTAGTAGTAGTGCTGTCCATTGTGGGTTTGGGCAGAGGTGGGCACTGATCCCGGGTCCGTCCCCAGGTGGCAGGTGAGACCAGGGGCTCAGAGCTCCCTTCACACTGTGCTGCTGGACCTCGTGCTGCCAGCTTCGTGGATTCTAAGGCCTGAAGTGACTGTTCAGTTATCCGGGGGCCCTGTGTAACTCCAAGTGAGAAATGCCATTATCTTCTTTAGCCTGTAATGAACTCAGTATCTCTCAGCTGATGTATTTTCCATGACAGGATGGAGGATGCTAGGAGGCAGAGCAGATGGCACTTCCCTGGTAGCGTGGCCCGGTGCCGTGTTTCCTATTTGCACTTGCTTGACTACAAGCTCCAGCCTCTTTTCTTCACAAAGTTAAAGAGCTCTTTCACACCAAGTATTTTCTCTCTGTGAAGTGCTTACAATCAAATCACCTCTCAGGCTCCCTTTTTGGTGAGATAACAGACTGAACTCTTTCATTCTGTCTCTGGCAAATGTTTTTTCCAGCCTCCAAATCACATTTGTCATTCTTCTGTACATCCTACTTTTTTTTTTTTTTTTTTTTTTTTTTTCAAAATCCCTTTAGAAATGTGGGCACCAGAACAGATCGTCAGTGCCATCCCACTCACCACAACCATCCACATCTCTTCTTTCCCCACTAATAGCATATGCAGGAGACAGAGTGCTCTGTGTAGAGCAAAAAAAGGACTCTGTGGCCCGTGAATGACTGATTTCCCCTCTGCCTGATATTAGCCCAGGTAGGTCAGTCTCACTGTCATTGCCCACTGTCAAACCCACCAGGTTGGCAGGTCACGGAGGGTAAGAGAACAAAGAACAGTGAGTTTTTGCTGGGAATTGTATATACTTGTTTCCATCATTGGTACTTGGCCCTTGGTTTAGCTGCCTTCCCCACTGCCATATCTTCCATGGAAAAGCAAGCAAATGGAGGCTTTAAACAGAGAAGAGGAGGGGAAGGCATCTGACCAGAAAAAGACACAGAAAACAAGGAATGAGAATGGTGAGAGATGCAGTTGGGTGTACAGCTAGAGGGCATGAGTGCAAGAAGTCATTCTGTCCAGCATTGAAAGGGCTTTGGTGGGGCACAGAACTGTCCTACAGGACCCCCTCTAGCATACGTAGCCCTGCCATCTGAGTTGCTCTTCTCAGCTTTGCAGGACTGGGTGATTGCTTTATCAGAGCTGCTTACGTTAACAGGCAGTAATGGGCACCTGTGCTAAAGAGCCTGCTTTAGATTACTGCTGAATGCAGATCAAACTCTCCACAGCTGGGAGATTACGAGGGGGAGGAGTGGTAATGCTTACGTTTACTCTGTCTTTCCAGCAGGTGCTCCTCTTCCCCCAGGGCTGAAGCATTTTTGGTGTTTGTTTCTTGTGCCTTAAATCTGCAGTGGCACCAGCCAGGGCTCCATGGGGAGCGTAGCTGCGTGCTTCTCAGGAGCATAGACAGGCACAGCTCACGCAGTGCTCATCTCTATTCTTTGTCACGTGGGTGTTTCTTACAGAAGCTTCTGCTAAAAATCTTACCTTGAATGGTGAAGGTGTGAGAGGAATTTGGCCCTTGGCTGTTCCCTTAGCCCCCCGTGTCACCAGCTGTGGGTCTCTCCCCCTAGCATACAGCTCCCTTGGCTACTGCTGCATCAGCACTCCCTGTGCACTGGGTTCAGCCCCTTTCTGTTGCCATTTGTCATTTCTGATCCAGTAAATAACAGCACAGTGAGGGACTGATGTAGATTGTGGGTAGGAGCCCTGATGTAAGGAAAGAAGGAAAAATGGAGAGTCTCTGCAGAGGGAGAGCACTGGGCTGTGTGATGGAAACACAGAGGGTTGGCTGCAAGCACCTGAGGATAAACCATGCTGGTATTTCAGGAGTGCAGCAGCCTAGTGGATCCCAGGTGGTGAGGAGTCCTGCTCCATGTGGGAAGCAAGGCCTTTGTAGGCTTCACTACAGGACTCCTGTCCCACAGTTCTGAGAACCATACCTTGAGCAGTAATAAATTGACTTAAGCTGCACTGCTCACCCTTGGCTCTGTCTCTGCAGGCTGCAGTGCTCTGGCAGAATCCCATAAGAGGCACCCAGTGTCTGTTGCAGGGGACTGCAGCAGCTGTCCCACTGCCACGTACATCCAGTGCTCACATAAGTGGCAAGAGTGGGTGCAGAAGGAGTTAAATAGTGCTGGGAAAATTGGTATTTAATCCAGCACTGTCCCTTCTAGCAAACCTAGATGGGAAAATGCCTCCCTGTTGGAAACGGTGCCTCTCAGAAATGGAAATGCAGGATGGCTGGGGATTAGGGTGCCTATCGCTGGAAATGGGTTTCTTATCGTCTCTGTGTTGAATTGGTGGGACAGCCTCTGAAAATTGAATTGCCTTCCCTGTTTCTGTCTCTGCCTCCTGTGCATCCCTCCTGTGCTGTAGCTTTGCACTTGCTTTCCTGCCTCTGGTCTCCCTTGTCCCTACTCTCAGCAGAGCAGTGTCTGTCTGCAAAGCGTTCACGTCTGTGGAGAGGTGCTGCTGTGGGCAGGGCTGGCTGCATTAGGAGGGCTTCATCCTTGGGACTCCCAAGGCCGGGATAAAGACCCTTTCCAAGCTTCCTTCCAACTCTGCAAGGACAGTAGAGGCAGGGCCTGACACGGGGCAGTGCGCGAGGAGGCTTGGGATGATCAGAAGACATCAGACACAACTGGAAAGGAGGACTAGTGGTGAGCAGCTGGGGGAGAAACCAGACTGAACATGCAGCAGGAAAGAGACTGGCTGACTTCTCATGAGACAAGAAGCAGCCTTGATCCCAGGGCTTTGCTGTGCCATGCAGAGGTGTGGCATCCCACATCTTGGGCTGTGACTGTGGTGGTCATTCGTCCTCATTCCTCCTTGCAGCTTGTCTGTGGTGCGAAACACGTGCCACAAGCATCATCTGTACACAGCTCTGTGCTGCTTCCAGGCAAACCCACGCAGCGTGGCTGTTCAGTGCACCTGTATCTTTCTCTGCCACCTGTGGATCTTGCAAAGAAAAAATGATGGAGCAGACATTATGGGAGCCAGCACAGAGCTGTCCCTGTGTCACCTGTGGATACTGAGGGTCACCCAGCTGGGCTGTGCCTGGCCTGGATGTGCATTTTATCACCTGGGGCTCTCACAGCCCCTCGGGTGTGTGGTCATGTGTTTAACAACTATTAAAGCAACTTCTGTTTCATTTTGGGCTAACGCTGATAAATCAAGGTGACTTTGGGGAGAGAAATAATTCCTTTCCTCGGATTTGCATAATCCTGGCTGGTGATATGATAATGGTGTTTGTTAAAGACAGGACACAATAAATTAATACTGTTAAGTTGTTGCTGCAATCTGCAAAGCAGGTAATTCACTGTGGGTGCAAAGGAGAGAGTGAGTGCTGCAGGCACGGCCATAGCCTCTGTCCTCAGGTTTCACTATGTGCACCTGGGTTCACTGACGTGGTGCTGCAGGACAAGTGAGGAAGAGCTGGTGTGATGCATAGATAGAGAGGGGTGCTTGGTAGAGGTGCATTGGAGTCTCACTCGTTCCCTGGGCTGCAGCTGCAGTTCCAGAGCCATCCTTGCATGTCATATCCCACTGGAATCCTAATGCACCATTTATCTCTGCAGCTTCACAGCTCTATTAGAAGGAAAATGCTGTGTGGGAGCCAGAGCTGGGTTTCAAGCTAATTGGATTCTATGTCTCCGTGGTTTCCCATGTAGGCAGGCAACAGGGATTAGTTGTAGTGCTTCTGAGGAACAGAGGAGAGTTGAGGATGACCTGCATGGGGATTTCCTCCTGCATAACCCCTGCTGCTAGCAAAGGACTTTTTAAACAGGCTGTTGAGGTGGAAGGGCTGGGAGCAGCATGTCCTTAATCTTTGGTAGTGTTGCCGCCTGAATTTCGTGTTCTCTTCCTAATTCTTTGAGCCAGGTGCTGTTCACTTTCCAGAGAACAAACCAGCTCAACCAGACTCCTGGTACTGTTCTGGTCTCTCCTGCTAGCCCCTTGTAGGGGAAACCAGATGGAAATCAAACTGTTGGTGTCTCCAGAGCACAACTAACCACCTGCCAGAGTTACTCCCCTTTGCCTCCCTGCTCCCAAGCCTAGCTACTGGCTGGAAGCAGTGCACATCAGATATCCATCTTCCCCAAGTTCCTAGTCTGCCAGGGGAGGAACGGAATTCACCTCATTAACATAGATTTATTCCTGTATAAACATTTCATTGCTTTAATTGCAAACCAGTCATACTGCAGGCAGTGGTGGCAACACCTCCATTTACACTGAGCATTGGAGGCAGCAGGGTATGTATGGCACGTGTCTGAGTGCGTACAGGTAGGACGTGCCATGGTGTCTGCATGCAGAAGCGTGTGCTGTGCAACGCAGTGTCAGCTGGTCTGGGTAAGTGGCCCTTCTTCCTGGCAGTAGTGAGGCCCTGGGGCCCCATCCAGCTGAGCACCAGTGCAGGAGGATGCACCCAGGCAATGGTCTGTTGGACTGACAGCTCTGTATGTGCAGAGGGGTTCTTGACAGCCTGCTGCTGCATTTCATGCTCTCTGCTCTCCCACGTTCTCACCCAAATGTTAATTTTACGGATGCCTTTATAAATCTCACCGTTTTCTCCTGTTCATGGGCTTCATAGATTTCATCATGCTGAGAGATGGCACTTCTGGCCTCTGGTACCAAGCTATCAATTTAATACTCTGAGTGTAATAAAAAACATGGGATGGTATTAAGTCACAATTACTCTGCTGCTCTTTGCTGTAACTCCTCCTGTTCCATCTGAAAACCTGGGATCCAGAGTACGTGCATCAGCTGCTGGCAGAGCTGCATGCACAGAGCAGCCAGCACCTCCCAGCTTGGAGCTGCCCGTTTCCCAAACTGTGAGCTGCTCTCCTGCTTGCCAAGAATACAGAGGTATCCCTGCTTCTGTCAGACCAGACCATGTAGATGTTGAGATTGCTGCCTTTCAGAGAGTGCTTTTCCAGGTCTGTTGAGTAAATGTGGACCTGTAAGAGTCATTTTTTTTCTATTCTGTTCTGCTGGTTTGTGAAGTTGGGACATTTCTCATACAGAAGGCTCCTACAGCAGCCCAGCCGCAGGGTGCAGTGCGTGCCCAGGTCCCAGCTGACCTATCACTCGAAGAGCGACAGCAGATGGATGTGAAAAGCCTTTAAATTCAGCACATGATCAATGCTAAACCGATCTCTTGGAGTCCTTTATAAGATTGCCCCAGCCTCATGCATCCAATTGTAACAAAAAAATCAGTCAGCACGCTGGGGAGATGTGAGAAATGCGGTAGATCCCATTTAGGATGCAGAGAGCCAGAGTAAGTAACTTCACATTGTTTCTTGCAGTAAATAATTTATTCAGCTTACATTTTGGTTTATTGCCCCTGCCCCCACCAGCTCCCTTCTACCAGTTTCCTTCTTTTGTCCTGAAATTCCCTCGCTGGATCATTTCTGTCGCTGTGATTCCCTGCCACACACATGGGCGTTTGTGCACATGCAGTGGCACAGATCTGACCCAGTTCAGCTTCTGCTGGTTGCCGTTTATCGGGGCCAGCAGTGCTGGAGCAGGGATGCTGCCTTTTCACCCAGCTTCCTCACCCCGGGCTCTTCCCCACCACTGCTTTTACACGGTGTCAGAATGCGTTAATGAAAACGTTTGGAATGCGTTAGCAATGCTAATAGTATTGCTGTACTAATTAGGAATGCCATTCGAACGAACTCTCGCTTAACGATACAAATTACCAGCCAGCCAGGCGCAGAGCGAGGGCTGCAGCTGCTGCATGGAGAGCAGCGATTACGGGGTGTGAAGCTCTGGCACGGGGCCTGGCAGCAGAATGAGGCCCTGGGCTTCTCCGTGCTGTCAGAGCCAGGAGGAACCCTGCAGCGGGCGCTCTGCATCTGGGCCAGGGTGCATGGTGGGCTCTGCCCTGATTGCACAGCTTTTCTGGTGCGAGCTCCGGTGGTACTGCTGAACCAGATGGCCTGTGTGTCGATGCAAGTTGCTGCAGCTGCATAAAGAACAGTTTGACGTGAGTCCCTGCCATGGGAAGGAGCTTGTCTGGCCCTGTTAGCAGTGGCAAGGCTTTACTGCAGCTCCAAAGCCCTTGGCAGCTCCTGGGCATCCTGCTTCTGGGAAGCTTGGTGGAAAGGGCTGATTACAAATAGGCAGGTGTCCCCAGAGCTGAAAATTGTGGTTGGGAAGAGCATCACCTGCATAGCCTTGTCCCCAGCCTACTCCTGTGTGTTGCTCCTGGCTGCACTGAAGACACGACGCAGATTGAAAAGGCTCTCAGCAGAAACCATTTGGTGCCTGAGGAAACCAGAACCCTGCAGACACCTTTCATGGAGTGGTTTTGTTGGAGACAGGTGGATGCTGAGAGGATCCAACCCCACCTTTGGTTCTGTTTACCTCTGGTTGCTGCGAAGGGCAGGAGAGTCAAAATCAGGGGCTGTGGTCTGTTTGCCAGACCCAAATGGCACCTTCAGGAGTGGATCTTCAGACCTTGTGCAACCTTCATGGGCTGTTTTACTGCTCCTTCCAGCCAGGCAGCAGGTGACCTTTCGGAGAGAAATGATCCCAGCATCAATGTGATATTTTGCGTGCTGTCCCCTTGGGAATCGGTAAGTATTTATAGGCCAAATCTGAGTTATTCTAATCCTTTGTTTTGTGATGTGCTGGCAAGGTGTCACCATCTGGAGGTCGGGGGCTGCTCTGGGTGTTCTGGATCCAGACCAGAATGCCTGAAATGCCTTTGGAGCACTTACTGGGCCTTGGTCCAACCAGAGCTGATGCTAATGGTGCAGAGCACTGCGTAGCCCTGTAGGTGAGAGCTGTGGCACTCAGCACCTCTACAGCCATTCTCGAGTCTCTGACTTTGCTTTCTGTTCAAGGAAACGCCTTGGCTTGACCCCATCCTCTCCCTGTGGGATCAGGCATGCCATGCCCATGGGGCTCTCTGCTGGCAGACCCTCAGTGGCAGCAGCCAGTGGTCCAGGGCCTCTCACGGCCGCGTCAGGCAGCACTGACAGCCCTGGTGTGAAATAAGACGAATGGGCTGAAGTTGGTGAAAATGATTCTAATTTATAATCTACTGCTTTGTGGAGCTCCCCAATTAATTCTCTGTAGATACATAAGTAGGCCACATGTTTGCTTTGCTTCAAGTGTAATAAACATTACGCTCTGTCCTCTGCTTTTGGTGCTGGTTCCTGTCAGAGCGTTAGTCCCTATAGCTAATTTCTCACACCTGTCTCCCAGGCTCCTGGGAGCTGGGCTGAGCACAGGGAGGAAATGCCAGGCTGCAGGAAACTTGTGGCATGGAGAGATAAATTGCTGATCAAAGGGCTAGCACACAGTGCCTCTGAATATTTAGTTGCAAGCGAGGCAGCCAAACCCACTCAGGAAAGAGCTTTGTTCTTGAAGAGCTGTTTGCCTGGCTCTGCTCTGCAGCAGTGAGCAGCTGGGGTGTGGTGGGGCGATGGGATCAGCTCTCCTCCGAGCCGTGCAAAGGAACAGATTTTGGGGTGTGACAGCAGTAAGGGGCTGTACTCAGCTGTTGAGGTGGGAAGGGTGCCAGACGGTAGGTGGGACGTTCCCCTAAGATGGTAAGAGTGCTCGGGTTGAGGTGGCAAGTTCTGATGAAGAGACAAGCACCAAATTTTGCTGGATGCGTGACCTTCCTGCTTGCCCTGGTCTTTAGCTGCCCAGAGACCTTCCCCAGACCTTCATCTGCATTCCGCACCCAGCAAGAAACCATCACCATTGTTTACTTGCACCAGTTTGCTCAGTACCCTGACCTTGCTCTGGTGCTCTGTCAGTTCATTGGGTGAGGAAGCACAAAGCTGCTTTGCTTGTAGGGATGGATTTGAGGGAGGGTGAACAAACAAATTGCCACGCTGCCCGCAGGTGCCAGTGAGCACCTGTTCCCAAGACATAGAGCACAGTCTGGGTTTGGGTCCAGAGCACTGGACATGGAGAGCTAAAGCACTACAGCAGGAGGATGAACAAAGCTCTTGAGACTGTGCAGCTGGCTGGAGGCATTTGTGTATGTCCCACGGCAAAGCAGCATTGCCCTTGGGTGCCTGCTGCTCACCCTATCCCCAGCAGCCAGCTCCTGGCAGCTGCAGAGTACGTTTCCAGCCCTGAGATGGAGTGTTTCTCCCCCATCAGTCCAGTTTGGTTCAGGAGTGATGGAGCACTCACAGCAGGAGTGAGCTGAGGCTGCTGGGCAGCCAGGCTGCTGGAGCATGACTTTTTAAATGCTTTCCATTACAGCTCTCTGTAGCTTGTGTCTCTCCAGAGCTGCTTTTTGCACAGCAGGGGGATGGAACTAGGTGATCCTGAAGGTCCCTTCCAACCCAAGCCATGCTGTGATTCTATGGTCTTAGCAAACGGGAGCTTTCAGATTACATTGCCTCAAGGGCAGCTCCGGGCTCCTTGAATGTGTCCCTGGGGAGAGCTGCTCTGCACCTTGGTTTGCGGACCCCTAACACCTCTGCAGAGGCTGTGTCAAGGTTCTGGCAGTGGGGAGGGAGAGGGCAGTCTCCTATGGAGGAGGACTGTGCATTTCAGCTTCTTTCTTAGCCCTGCTCTGCTTCCTCTATTCCTGTCTCCTGCTCTTTCCTTACCACAGTGACATCACAGAGAGAAGACAAGGGACTGCAAGGAGTTGGAAGAGGTGTCAGAGCTGAGCATCCAGGGCCCACCAAGCCCAGGACCTTCCTCAGCCCTAGGTTCACTCATCTTTGTCCTACCTGCTCATACTCAGAGAGCTGCCAGCACGGTGCTTGCACCCAGCATCCCCATCCTGGCCTGGCTCCTGTCCTGAATATATTTTTGCATGTTATGACTCAGAGGTTTTTAAATTTAATGGGTTCTTTTTTTCTTGCTTGCTTCTTAGCACCTGAACTGGATCCTCTCTGAGCTGCTGCCAGCTCCAAGGGATTACAAGTGAATAATTCAGGTTCGATGCTGTTTGAAGTTTCAGGGAAGGAAGTGCCATGTGAGGCCTGCTCCCCACACCTGTCCCAGGGCTATGCTGCTCCAAAAGCAATCTCAAGAACACCCTGAGGAGCCACACTGAACATTTCTGTGTGGATGTTGCCTTCCCAGCTCCTGGCAGCCTGGACTGAGGCTGTTTGTACAGGAGCAGCTCCCCAGCATCAGAAGATTGCTGCAAGGCTTGAGAGTGCCATGGAATGAAGTGCAGCATCCTGCTTGACAGCCTAGGTCCAGGAGGGGTTAAATGGCAGACTGTTGTGTCTGTTCCAGCTGCAATGAAGCATAGAGAAGAAGGCAATGGACAAACATGACCTGCTGTAAAGAAATTTACAACTGAACGTAAGTCAAAAGCTGAATGGCTGTCAGAATCTGGGAGTTCTTCTGTGACAAAGATGGTGGGAGCCACATCCATGGGCACTCATGTTTGGCAGCTTGTTCTCAAATGGCCTTCAGAGAGGTTTCCGCAAGCAATAGTTTGTGTTGAGAGAGGGAAAGAGAGGGATAGCACAAAGGTTCTCTTTGAATTTCAGAAAGACTCCTAGGCATCTTTGGAGGAATGGTGATGATCACAGAGGGACTATACTTTGTCTCAAGGGGTCCCTGCTGCTAGAAAATGCCTCTGGGGGTCTGTCCTGGATGAGGCAGTGCTTTCCTACCCCACTGCACTGCTGCTCAGACACTTCTCTTTTCAAACAGCACTCACAGATCGCCTGTTGCTATTGAAACTCCTATGGCACCGATGGCAGAACCAGGAGGAATGAGGCATTGGGAGCTGCTATCCAGCCAGTGCCTTCGTGCTGCTCTGCTGCTGAACAGAGCTGAGTTTGGGTTTGCTGCTGCCGGCACCTTTGATCCTCGGGCTGAGGGCTGCAGGCGTGGCTGGAGGAGGAAGGGGTTTGCAGTGCACTGAGTGATGGAGACGCAGAGGGTTTGGCCGAGGTGCTCATCTTTGCTGAGCACAGAGCACAGCTCTGCTCGGCTCTGCAACCCCTCGGGGTCAGGAAGCAGAGCTCTTTGCATCCCAGGGATGTGTGTTCCCATCAGTGCTCTCCACGGCCTGTGTTTGCATAACGCCAGGTGTTGCTGCTTCTTGAGACGAGGGACACAGATACGCTGGGAAATTATTTTTAACCTCCTGCAATTTGCTGTTCAGAAAGATGTCACATTTGTCAGGGCTGGTTCATAGCAGCCGCAGTGGAGGCAATCTTTCCTCATATATACACCTCTTTTGTAAGGCGGCTCTCACAAAATGTAAGTATGATCTTTGATGGCTTCTGAGAGCTCTTGGAAGAACTAACAAGCGTATCACAGGGTCCAGCATTAAACCCTTCCCTGCTGGGATGCAGTTGAGAACGGAAACTATCAGGCAGTTTGAGATCCATTTAACAGCAATTAGTGTAGATGAAAGAAACGCTAACGTGAAAGCGCCAGTCTCTGTGTGTAGGGTCAGAGGAGGAGAGAAACGTGGAAGAGAAAATATAAACGTGACAAAACGTGGTTATGTATCCCATGAAACAACGACTTCCTGTAACTTTTTTCATGCGAGCAGAAGCCAATCAGTCTGTGACATGATTGAAGACCTGCAGTAAAACCGTGGAGCTGACAGAATTGGAATTCTGTATGTGGTATGAAAGGAAAGGCAAGCATCCAATGAATGAGAGCCAGAAGCTGCAACAGCAGAAGTCTGGACAGGAGGACTGCCCTTTGGAAAGGAGAAATCACCTCTGGTAACAGATATGGAGCATTTACAGAAAGCAGGAGTATTTCCCAGGAAAATCCCAAGTTATAGCAAATGTGGCCCTAAAGTACATCCGAAAACTGTGACTCAGAATCTGTTCTTCAAGGCTGCATCTTCTGGAGGACTCTAGGTAAAAGCGTATTGTGGACTTCATGCTGTGAAGTGCTGTATGAAATGCAGAGGTCAGGTTGGCTTCGGAGGGGCAGGTGGGGTTGGTAGTGTGGTAGCCCTGGAAAAAGGAAAGGAAGGAATACAGAACAGCTAAACTTCGTTCTGTGGGCAAAGGGCAAGGTGGGCTACATTTCAGTCTGTTCTAGAAGTACCTACACTGGTAGGTCCTACACTCGTGACTCGTAGGAGAGATGACACAATTTGCCATTTGGAAATACTCATGTTTGTTATACGTTAGGATTGTTCCCTGGATCCTGGTTACTGAGTGAGCTCGACATGGTGCTCTTGTGCTGTGCCTTTGGGGAGGCTTGGGTTCCTGCAGCTGCACACATGTAGCATGAAATGATTCACAGGGAAATCTGTTAGCAGAGACAGAAGAAAAACACATGGCGCAAGGAAAGCGTATTTCAAAGGCAGCTCTCTATGAGAGGGGCTGTAGGAGCCAAGGAGTTCACCAGGCATGCACAGACATCTGTTAAAAGGCGGTGGATCTGTTGGCGACGGCTGGGCAGGGTTTGCATAGGAGGGGGTTGGGCATGGCGAAGGATGGGTTTTCATGCTGTACCTCCAGATGCAGGCACTGGACAGGGGCTCCTTCACCTGCAGTGCTGGGGCTTTGCTGCTCCCTCCCAGCCACGTTATTTTTCAGGCTGATGAGCTCAGCCATTACAGCACCAGCGTACTCCAAAAGGGGTCACGTTGCTGTGCCTTGCTGGGGTGCGAGTCCAAAGACCATCCTAGTACCAGAAATAAACTACTGCTATTTTCCAACTTACCTGCTCTCCACAGCTTTTTGCAGCAAAATTGGGGCTTTCACTGCATGTGACTGCACCACAGCTCTCCTGTCTTTATGGGAAGATTACAGTTGCTCTGAGTGCTGCTTCTCCCCTCTCTGAGAGGGTGTAAGGGCACAGAAAAGCACGTGGGAGTGCGTGTGCATGCATGTGTATTTACTAGAGAGAGAATCATGAGAGGAGGCTGTGTCATGCTCCTCCTTCCAGTTAGCCTTGCTCTAAGCTTTCAGCCTAGCTGGGATCCTTCTGTGTAGCCCAGACCTCTGCCTTTCCTGCGTTTTCTTTGCACATCTAGGGGATGGCTCCTGTCTCACTCTGCCTAAGTGGTGAGCCGTGCATCTAGCTGTAGGTCTCGGAGTAAACACTGCTTGGAACAGAGTGTCTGTGCTGGCTGCAGAAGGGCACTGTGTGAGCCATCCCATAGCAGTGGGGCATCCTCTCCTCATCACCTCTCTGCCGCCTGCCCACCAGAAACTCCAAACTCTTGCTGTCGGGCTTTCTTCAAGCCACAGTCTGGGACTGGACCGGCAGGGTGAGCGCTGAGTCACTGCTACAAATGACTGCCCCAACCATTAATTTTTGTAGTCTGAGTGGCAGCATTTCATGCTGGGCACAACCAGCGGCAGAGATGAAAGCTTGAAGCCAAATAGGCTTCGCAGAGCCAAAGCAAGTGCTATTTATTAAAAAGATGCCTGGATTGCAGAGGAAGCAGAGGGGTGCGCCTTGAAAGGAACCTTTAACACCTGTGAGCAAAGAGCTGCAAAGGGCTGCGGGGCGCAGGGAGCTGCCAGAGGCAGCAGCTAATGGCCCTGGTCCTGGGGTGAACTGGCAGCAGGGAGCGTGTGACCAGGAGCCAAGGGGTACTTTGTGCTGCTTCCTCTGTGGCCATAAAAGCAAAGAGAATGAGGGCTGTCATACTGCTGGCCACAGGTGCTGCCCAAACTGAGCTGAGAGGCAACGAAGTGCAGGTGGGGAAGGGGTTATCCCTGGGCTCCTGCAGGAAACTGCTGCCCCAGCCTGCCTGCAGGGAATGCCACGTGTGTGTGCCTGTCCCCAGCCTCCAAGTTGCTCTGTGCAGCACAATCTGCTGTATTAGGTCGATTTCAAGAGCCCCTCAGGTCAGTTAGCAATTACCTGCACCAGATACACGCTTGGAAAGGAGCTTCTGATCTCTTCAATGCACTCGTTTTCCTCTCTCGATTTCAAATTTCCCTTGCTGGAAATAGGCACTTCAGCCTCTTTTACAGACCGTAGTAAATTAAGATTTTGTCCAGTGCTGTTGGTTTTGCTGATGGAGATGTTTTTCCCTACAGAGGCAAAGCCATGGCCAATCTGAGGTGTGCTCAGACCCTCCATGCCAACTCTTCCAGGTGACGTCATGGCGTGCAGAGTATTTCTTCATGGATTGCTGGCCCTGCTGTGGGCTGAGGAGCCTCTCCTGAGATTGTCACCGCGGTGCCAAAGCTCTGCTTATGAATTCAGGCTTCAGGGAGGGGATCAGCCCATTTGCTGTGGGGCTCTTTGCTGGGCTCCTGCTGTCTGATGGGAAGTTGCGTGACTCCCTATCCCAAACCAGCGGTTCAGCGCTCAGAGGCAGAAGCAATTTTACATAAAGTTCAATTAAATATTTGCTTTATAATTGCGCAACAAATTATTCATAAAGGCATTGGAATTTAATCACAAGGCTGACACCGTGGAGGCTGCAAATGACACAGTACTTGGGGAGAATAAAGATAGGGAGAGAGTGCCTAACTGTGCGGGACAGTGGAAATGCTCCCAGAAAAGGACTGGAAGCCGCCATCAGTCGAAGCAAGGCAGGGCTGCTCGGGCAGCTGGAGTGGAGCAGCATGTGAGAACTGCTCTGAGGAACAGGCTGAGGGAGATGGGTTGCTCTGGGTGTGCTCAGCAAACGTGCACAGCTGTGCCCATCTCAACTGCATCCTGTTGGCTCTGATGTCCCGTCCTTCCTTGCATCACTGAGAATGCAAGACGTGACATGGAAGGGATGTGCTGGTGTTTGCTGTGGAGCAGAGCTGTGGGGGCTGCACTCAGTGCTCACACACATGAGGAGCTGTGTTCCTGTTGGCCTTCAAAGGTGGGAGTCACACCATCGTACAAGGTTTGGAGGCCTTGTGCCATCCTTGAGCTGTAGGGGAGGAATATCTGTTCCTGAGATGGTGCCAGGTGAGAGCTGAGAATTAAAAAAGGCCTTTGGGCTGATGCTGAGCACAGCTCTCACTGCAGCCCATTTTGCTTTGCCCAGCAAGGACCTCTCCAGCCCAGATTCTGTCCCTTACTGTCATCCTGGGTAGTGGGGATGAAGGTGTCCCACCATCCTGCTTTGGAGAAGCTCTGCAGGGCAGCAAAATGAGGCAGGTTGTGAGTGACAGGGAGCTGGGTCCTGGACAGAGAGCGGGACTGGAGATGGATTGCCTGCCACTAAGATATGGACGTTAGATAGGGAGTTAGATTAATGGGAGCTGGCTCTGCCAACACAGAGGTGAGTCACAGAGCTTGTCCTGTGCTGAATCTGCTCTCCAATAGGGAAGAAGTAGGAGGATTTAGCAAGATTAATCCCTCACAGCATTGTGAGAATAGCCAGCATTCAGGAGCTCCTCAGCAACAAATTTCCACGTGAGCAGACAGCTCTGTGTGGAGCATAGATCCATATTGGGAACTTTGGAATTCCCCGCTGCTGGTCACAGCTAAGGTTGGCTGTCCTCGTCCTGCACAGCACAGCCTGCCCCGAAGCAGTATGAGAGCAGAGGTCTGAAAGCACTTCTTCCTTGAGTTTTCCTTGGAGTCATTGTCTGCAGCTGCTCTGGCCCAGACAGTGCTGGATGCTGCACAGAGCACATGAGAAAGGGGTAAGGACTGCAGGCAGGCGAGAGGGATGCTGATAAATCTCACTGCGTGAAGTGTTTATGGGGAACAGTTGAGAGAGATTATCTCAGTGGTAGTGAATGAGGGAGGTTTACATGGAGAAGACAAATTTCCATCTGATGCTGGGAGTCCTGGTGGTTTGGTTTTGTGGTGGTGTTTTTTTTTTTTCCTTCTGATATTTCTGTAGTATTTCTTCAGTTTATGTAATGACTCTTTGGTCTGAGCAGTTTTACAAATGTGCTGTGGAGATGAAAGTACCAGGGAAAGCTGCTCGGGATCAGGTTGGAAAAGCTTTTCATTTTCAACTCCTACAGACAAGGGCACATGGGAGCTGGTGGGGGGGGTTAGTGCAAAGAATGGGAAAAGGAAGGGAAAGGAACAAAAGAGCCGAGGAGAAAAGATGAGTGAAAGGGACAGAGCAGAGAAGACAAATCACAACATGGGAGATGGAACAAGTCAGTAGCAGAAAGAAAGTGAGAGAACAAAGCAAAGGGGCCTGGAGCTCCGTGAGATGGGGAGAGTGCAGCAGGATAAGGGGAGAATGCTGCAGTACAGGGGAGCTAAAAATTACAAAAGGGCTACTTGAATGCTGGGATAAAGAAAGATGGGAATAGGAGGAAAGGAGAAGCCAGATAAGGACTTAATCACTGTGGAGATACAGGAAAAGCCAGCAAAGATAAAGGATAACCAGCCATCCTTGCATCACTGAGAATGCAAGACATGGCACAGAAGGGATGTGCTGGTGTTTGCTGTGGAACAGAGCTGTGGGGGCTGTGCACAGTGCTCACACATGTGAGGAGCTGTTGGCCTTCAAGGGTGGGAGTCATGCAGTTGAACGAGGTTTGGAGGCCTTGTGCTGTGCTGGAGCTGTATGGGGAGAAAGGGGCCTGAGCTGGCTGCCTCGCTCAGCTCGTGGTCTGGGGAAGAGGTCATTTCCCCTGGATTCATGCTGTGATTATGAGCCACTCTCTTCTGCTTTACATCCACTTCTCCCTGACCTGCAGACAACCTGCCAGTGCGGGAAGCACCATACCCAAGTGATATGTGGATGAGAAACCCTGCTGCTGTGTTACCACCATTTCTTGCCCCTATTGGCTGAGCATGAGATGCGTACAAGGCACTGCACACACAAAGCAGCAGGGCATTTCCTTCTCTACTGTTCTGTCTTACTCTTTCCAGGGTCAGACTCCAAGGTCCATTACTAGATAGAAATCACTGTGAAAACAGTGGAGACTGGAAAACATCCCTCTGGAGCAGTTTGCCTGAGTTGTGGCTAAACCCTGGCACATATAACCAAATTTAGCAGTCCTAAAATGATACTGCAGCCTCACCAACCTTGATCATCTTTTCTTCTCTGCTTCCACTTTTCCTATGTCCTAATAATGGCCACAGCCATCTGTAAACTTGTCACCCCATTGTGGATCCCACAGGCACACGGCTCTCCACCACAAGCACGGAGCTGCACTGCTGTCCCTGAGACTGCAGGGCGCTGCCGGACCCGGATGGTGCCTACTGTACAGCCCTGGAGGAGGCATCTGAGACTTGAGCTGGACGCTGAGGATGCTCCATGCACATGTGGAGGCGGGTCTGCCAGCCTGCAAAGTCTGCCCGTTTTGAAGTCTCTGCCAAGCTTCCACTGGGCCATGGGGATGTGGGAGGGCAGGCTGGGGTCATCCCTCCCCATGGGTGCTCTAGCCCCTCAGCCCGGCGTCATGCTGCCACGCTCTGCATTTGTGTGTTCTCAGCCATGGGTGACTCCAGCCATCATCGGCGCTCCGTGGGGCCGGGCAGCGAGATGTGCCCCGTGCCCCCAGCGCCGCGACTCGCTCCCTGACTCCGGGATGGCCCCAGACTCTCTCAGCGAATCCTAGGCGGCTTGGTACTGGATGCTGAGGGAATAAGAGGCGAGGGGGCGGCTGATCCATAGGGCCGGGCTCGGGCCGCCCCGAGGGCAGGCGTGGGGCAGATCCCCGCAGCCGGTACCCGGAGCGAGGTGCGCGCCGGACCCCGGGGCGGGACCCCAGGGCCGGTCCCGGGCGGGGACCCCGCGCTGCATTCTCAGAGTCTCCAGCAGAGGCTGGGCTGGGCAGGGCTGGCGGGGAAGGAGGGAAGGAAGGGAGCGAAGGAAGCGAGGGGGAGGAAGGCGGCTCTCGCCGCACATGCATCCCCAGCCACACACCCCGCCGCCCGCGCCCCGCCTCGCGCCGTGCCCGCCCGGTGCCAGCAGCCGCCGCGCTCCGCGCCGCGCGGGGCCGCCGGGAGCCGTTCGGTGCCGGGGAGCGGCGCAGGATGCCGCGGGAGGCCGGGAGCCCCGCGCGGGGGGACCGCCGCGGTCGCCGCCCCAGGTAAGAGGCGCTGCGGGCGGCGGGGCGGGCGGAGCACCGCGGGGGGAGCCCAACTTCCCCGTCCATCGCCGCGCCGCAAACTTTGGAGCCGCTCGGAGAGGCTGCGGCGGGCGCTCCCCGTGGGGCTGTGCGGGTTCGGCCCTGCCCCAACCGGCCCGGGACCGCCGCGGCTCCGCACCCCGCCGCCCCTTCGACGCGCCGCGGCCGTAGCGTTGGGCGCTTCAGCTCCGCAGGGCGGGTGAGGACTTGGATTTATGCGCCGTTGGGCATCGCTGGTGCTACCCAGGGCTCCGGCAGCTGCGTGGTTCGGCGTATCCTTCAATAAAGGGCTCGGGTTCTCACGGAGCTGCGGCTCTTTTTAAACCTGTGCTATCTTCTGGCTCCTTCCTACCCAAGAACGATCTCATTTTTCTTAGTGAGAGCGGAGCCCTCCATGCCAGCTGCATGCTTAGGGACATGTGTGAACGTGCGTCTGAGCCTTCCGAGGAGTGCTGCCCAAGTCCCTTCAGCAGGCAGGGGAGCATCTCTCTGCGTGGAGCCACGTTTGTGGTGTTTGTTGTTGTTGGTTGTTGTTTTTTGGTTTTCTTTTTCTTTCTCCTAACAACAAACTATAAATAATCATGCTAAAAAAAAAAAAATAACGGTGCTAAAACTGGCACTTTCCTAATTGAAAACGTGGTTCCCCAATGGCTGTGCAGGGCCCTGCTGAGGGCAAGGGCTGCAGCTGCGTCTGCCCCTCCTGCGTGCACAGCCACAGCACTCACACCAGCACCGTGTGCTGAGTGCCCTGGGAGCTCATCCCGTGGCAGCCAGGCTCCCACTGCTGCTTGCTGTGCCAGCAGGGCAAGGAGGGATGTGGTTGATGCCTCCATTCTTCTTTTGTCTGATTTCCAATCGTTGTAACATTCGGTTGTTCTGTATGGGGAGATCCGCGCTGCCTTTTCTCCTAACCTCATTTTATACATGAGCAAGAACAGTGACAAGCATGATGGTGCAGGTAGCAGCAGGGAGAGGCAGGCTCAGAGTTCAGGGATAACTTCCCAAGACAGCACAGTGCATTTCAGGGAAAGCTTTGCACCTGAGAGGGGTAAGAAGGGCTCGCCACCAGAGCTCTGCTTCTCCAGAGCTTCCAGAGAATCAGGGAGATGTGCCTCTCCCTGTCTGCTGCTGGCTTGGTGCTGTGCTGTTGCAGCAGCAGCCAGTCCTGTAATCTTTCATGCCACCAAGGAAATCCCAGGTAAGGAAATCCCGGGTGATGACGATTTCTCTGGGACCTGTTCAGAGGACTTATGTTTCTGCTGAAGCCTGCAGAACGTGCTCCTGCACACCTGGTGCCCAGCTCAGAGCCCCGGCTGCACTCTGTTTTTCCTTATGAGACCAGTGGATGCTCTCCACCTTTCTCATGAGCACCGGTTAAGGAGTATGTGCAGCAAACACTTATCAGGGTTGGAGATTGTGATCCTGGCACATCAGTTTTCAAACGCTGGAAATAAATTGCTTGTCTGGCTTTGGGTATCGCATAGCAGGGGAAAATGGAAACAAGAGTCTGAAATGGTTTTGCTGTACTGATACTCCGTTTATTTGTGTTCAAGGCCAAAAGGTGGTTCTGCTGCTTATTGATGAAATCCCTGGAAATGTTGACAGGACTCTGAGAGTTGCACAGGGGAGAGCCCACTGAAATGGGATAAGATGGCCCAGAGCCTGTACTGACCTCAGTACTGCGTACAGCTCTGCTCCAGCTAAGTGGGGGCTGGAGCAGGTGAAACTTGGTCTCTGTATGAAATGGTGATGACACAACATTGAAACTGATGGGCTTGTGAAAGAAAAAAGTGAGTGCTGTTTCATAGGTAACAAAGCAGCAGCTTTTTTCCTTAAAAAAAAAATAAAAGTCCTTTGCTTTTTGGTGCATTGCCTGTGATGTGACACGGTGGTTTCATACTTAGGACAGACAAGTGGCGACTGAAACCAATCATCCTGAGAGCCCGTGTTTGAAAACTGAAGTAAAGCACGTTGAAGAAGAGGTAGCGTGGCAATAGTTGTTTTCTTTTGCCGTCAGCTCACCGAACTGCATTTGTACATAGGAACACAACCATGCATGGGTTTGCGTGGAGATCTTTCAACCACGCTGTTATGCAACTGTGTTTGAGTTTACAAGGAGTGACACTCCTCTGTGGATTGGTCCACATGTCCCAAGGCATGGCCCGTTTGGAAGGATCTGATTTTTGATGGATTGCACGTAGAAATTGGGTTTGGCCAGCAAAATGCTGCCCGTCAGCTTTCCCTGCTCTCCTGCAGACCAAAGGCATGGGGAGCTCATTTTAGGGCTATGGATCTGTAGTTGGGTGCCCACGGGACATCTGTGCCTGCAGCCACATCCAGTTTGAGCATTAGTTTCCACTTCAGAGAACTGTGGAGGGACAGTGGGAGTTGCTCTGACCCCACCAGTAGCCACTGCAGAGACCCTTCCCCCAGGATCACAGTTCTTTTTGCATTCATTGCTGACATTCCATTATTTGCTAAGCTTGTATAGGGAACACAGCACACCCCAGTTATTTTCAGCTTCATCTCTTGCAATGACAGGAGAGGAGAGCTGGGGCTGTGCAGCCCAGAAGGGAGGAAGAGAGCTGTGGGGAGAGCTGAGGGTGGTCTGTCAGTGCCTGAAGGGGCTGTAAGGGAGAGGGGATGGGATCTTGAGCAGGGTCTGTGTGATGGGACAAGGGAAACGGTTTCAAACTGAAGGAGGGGAGATTTGGTTTGAATTAAAGGAAGAAGGTTTTACAATAAGGGCGGTGAGGCAGTGGCACAGAGATGAGGTGGGTGCCCCATCCCTGCAGGCTGGGGGGCTGTGAGCACTGATGGAGCTGCGGGTGTCCCTGCGCACTGCAGGGCATTGGGCCGGATGGCCTTTAAGTGTCCCTTCCAACTCAAACCATCCTATGACTCCATAACACTTTACCTTATGTTAGCCCTATATCTCTTTCTCTTCTGTTTCTTTTTTTTTTTTTTCTTCCAAGTTTTATTTTGTGTTTATTCTATGCTTTGATTGAGAGTAGACAGTTTTGTGCCGTGCTGTTGGGGAAGCACTGTTAGTTGAGGCTGTGCTGCTGGTTCTGTGGTGCAATGTCTGCATAGCAAAAGCAGATGTCTTTTTCAGCACTTGCTGCCTTTCCCAACCCTCGAGTTGGCTGGCATGCCTGCAAGGGGTGTGGGGTCCTTCTTTTTCTATGGAAGCTGTAAGATCCCATAGGACCTCTTTGAACAAAACATGAAGGACACAGAGGTTGAGGCTGCACAGAAAGCAGCCAGCCCATCCGCCTGCAGCCCAAGGGTGAGGTTCTGGCTGGATCATTCCCTGCTGCCCCAAGAGCTGTGCTGAAAATCAAGGTGCTTTCCCGTGCTTTGGTTCACACGCTGCAGGACTGGTGCCTATTAACATTGTTGTGTGCAGGGTCTGCTGCGCAGAGAATTGCCTCACCTCTGTCCTGTGCTGATTTTGGCACTGAGTGGCTGACAATGGAGGGAAGCTGTGGGTACGATGGAGGTGATGCTGGGCCTGGTGTTTGTCTGCAACAGTCACAAGTCTGCGGCTGCAGCATTTGGTCAGGTGCTCACTGAGCAGAGCTGAGAACATCCTGGCCTTCCTTTGGGAAGCAGCGTGCCAGGGCCAGCTATTGTACAGGGTAAGCATCCCTTTGCTGCAAGGGTACAGCTGTGTGAGCCTTGCTGAATGGAAAAGCCTTCCCACACAGGGAATCATCACAGCAGAACTCTGTTCAGTCCCCTTTTGCAGATGCCTCTACCCCTTTCCTGCTCTGCCATGCTACAGTACTTCAGAGGACAATGAGGGAAAAAGGCTGCAGGACCACTCCTTTTTACATTGCTTTACTCACCATCACCACTTCAAGTCGATTTTGCTAATTTTTTTCCTAATTAACTGTGGCTGATGGCAATAAGAAATGCTGGTGATTTGCAGCTTGAAGCCCTCAACCCACCTGAAGATGCTGATGGCCAGAAGCCTTTTGCAGCCAATGATGGGAGTCTCCATAGAAACATCCTGGGCAATAAATAGAGCCTCAAAAGCACTGTATTTCTTTTGGCAGAAGCCCATGCACAAGTAGGGGCACAGAGACACAGCACTGTGTGCAGGAATGGGGAAAGGTGTGGTCTGGTAGACTGTGACTGATATGGGGTGAGCTGTGGGGGGCTGTGGCTCATTGGGAGCAGCACAGCGAGTTCTTTATGCGCCTGAGGATGCTGCGCTCCCTTTCCTGGTCCCGCTTCCTTCCCTCTCTGTCACACTGGGATTATCTCCCTCTGCTCCTACTGCCGCTGCTTCCTGGAATTTGCAATCCTCAGACTGCTGTTTCTCTGGTAATCCTTGCTGCTAACAGTGGCTCATAAACTCTGAGCACCTCCTCTCAGCGTCCTTTCAAGAGAGATGCAGTTTGAGATGGCCGTGTGTGAGAAATCAGAGATGGGACACTGCCACCCCTCATCACCAGAGACCCCACTCTGGTGTTACCCCTGGCCGTGGGCTCTTCTGGATTTTCACTGTTCTGTTTCTGAACAGTACAGAAACACTCTCCTGCCTGCCGTCACAGCCATGGCCAGTGGGGCTGCCAGAAGCTGTGCTGTGTGTGAGGGGCAGCTGCCTTCCCCTGCTGCTGAGTCTGGAAGGTGAAGGACACAAAGAGAGCAGTTCCTTGAGGAGCTGGGGGTTGCAGAGCTCAGAGCTTGGCCGATGGCAATACGGCAGAGCCTTTGGATAGCAGACGAGCATCAGCACAGCCCTTAGGAAGCGATGCCCCAGCTCAAACTTGTAAAAGTCAGCTGAGCACCCATTTCCAATGCCCCCCCGGCCAGTTCCCCAAGGATGTGCTCTTCTCCCCAGCAGAGCTGCAGCAGCGTGCCCAGGGGCAGGGTGTTTCCTCGGGCAAACACCCTGGGTGGGACTCGGGCTGCGCCCCCCGAGGTGCTGCGGGCAGAGCAGCATTGGGGTCCCACTGTTTTGGGGGAGGAGAGGGCGTGGGGCTCCTCGGGCCGCGTGCCGGCAGAGGGAGCCATGCATCCTCCGTTCCTATGCGCAGCCTGACACGCCAATTAACGAATTAATTTGAAAGGTGCTCTGAGAGATGAGATTAGAAGCAGGATCCTCTAGTGGGCAATGGCTGAGGTAGGCTTGCCGGAGGCTGAGAAGCGACCACACCCTTCCCAAATGTCTCTGTGTTGCTGCCTGAGTTTGGATCAGGCAAAGCCTCAGGTGGGTTTGATCTGACCGGGCTTTGGGCAGCTGTGCTGGGCACAGAGAGCTCAGAGCAGCTGCAGCTGGTGTAGGTGCTGTAAGCAAAGCATCCAGCAAACAGGGCTGCAGTGGCTGCTGCTGACCCTCACCCAGGGCTTGGTGATGGCTTAGGTGGGGCAGTGGGGCAGGCAGGAGCTCGTGGGTCAGGGCTGTGGAGTCTGACACTGTGAGACCTGCCTTGTCCTGCGTGCTGTGCTGGCAGCTGGTGCTGCTTCCTTCCTTCCTTGGTACTGCCGCGCGATGGAGGTATGAATTACAAGCTATCCCTGGGTGGAGAAGCAACCACAGGTGAGTATTTACAGGCTTTGGAAAAGTTGTTGGCGTTTTTATGCAATGGAGGATTTGTGTTTGGAAGCACTGGGTTAGGCTACACCTGGCTGCCCATACACTTCTGTGAGTTACAGATGGACTGTTGGTGCTGCTCTGGGAGGTGACCCCATCTGGATGAGCTGGTGGTTCTGGGCTGCTTGGTGACAGACATGAGCTCACAGCACTGAGAGGCTCGAAGGACTGTGCAAGCACTGTGGTGGCTTCTCACTGTGCTGCTTTCTGGTTAATGGACTGGGAAAAGGATTGATTTGTCTTCCTCTGCTCTGGCTGTGCGTGCGGCCAGTGGTGATGCTGCCATGTGTTTTGGGACTCCTAAACACTTCTTACTTACTGCATGCCTCTTTGGAGTGCCTGCGCTGTGGGAAGATGCTTGGTGCCTTTTGTCAGGGGGCCCTTGTTAACCTGGTTAGGACAGTGGGACACTTTGCTTGTGCTCTGTGAGTTTGATGGCAGAAGCTTGTCTGGGACTGCCTGTTATGCTGCCAATCACATATCTGTTTTGATAAGACAGGGAGAAACTGAGTGCCAAAAAACAAGCCTCGGAGCAGGGCAGTGAGCTACCTCAGCTGTTGCAAATTAGCCTCGGTTTATTGCTGTGGTTGAGCTGGACAGACAGGATCTGACCTGTGACTGCTCTCAGTCTGCTGAATGTCCCTCTTTGGTTCCTGGGTACAGACTTCAGTCCAGTTTGACACTGCTGGGAAGGCCTTTTCTGAGCCCTTTGCTGTCCAAGAACCAGAAAATCTGCAGCTGGGTCTGTATTGCTCCTGCCAAGTGCTGTCCTGGTTGTGAAAAGCTGCCTGCTGCAAAATAGCAATGAGAAGGAGGGGTTGTGAAGCAGCAGGCTGGAAGGCCCTTGCTTTGAAGCACAGCTGAGCTGGTCTGAAGGCTGGGAGCATGCTGCCTGGTCCTGGCTGCCATAAGGCAGCACGTGCGTTTCCCTTGTGAGCACTCAAAGGATGGCACTGAGACTCATCTCTACCTTTTTTTTTTCCTATCTGCTCCATCGCTGTGCTATCTGGTGCCTCCCAAGTATATTTAGAAATACTAATGCCAGCTTTTCTTTCTCCTTTTGTATCTGGTGGGTAGCTGGTTTTGTGTGTGTGAGGTCTGTCTGTGCACCAAGACTGGCAGCTGTCTCCTGAGCATTTGATGTACCTGCCATGGGCTGAGGCCTGGACAGACCCAGTGCCTGGTTCATCCTGAGCTTCTTGAAGGTTCACTCTCAGCACCGCTCAAGGCAGCTGGGACTCGTTATTCTGGTTTTGAATCACATTATGTATTCAGGTGTGAGTTTTGCTGTCAATTCACCATGAGGCCGTGATAGGTTTTGGGCAGGAGGTGGATGCAGCTCCATGTGCACCATGGGGGAGAAGGGCTTTTTGACTGTACGCTGCTCTGCTTTGTGTTCCCAAACTCTGCTGAGGCTGCTGCTAACCCAGCAACCTGGGAAGGTGATTATATGGAGGGTAGGAAGCAAAGAAACACATCTGCCTGTGTGGTATTGCTCCTGGTTGGCTTCAGCCACGTTTACAGAGCTCAGTGTTCACCTTCCTCAGTGTTAGGATTGATGGGGGTTTGCAGATTCCCTGTAGGTGAAGGAGGCGTGCACGGCTGGAGCGGGGCATATCACACTTTTGGCTGGGAGAGAGTTAATTCTCTTTGTAGAGTCTTCTCTAATGCTGTGCTTTGGATTTTTGATGAAAATGATGTCGATAACACTGATGTTTTCAGTTGTTGCAGATTGATGCTTACGCCGAGTCAAGGACTTTTCTGCTTCTTGCACTGTCCTGCTGGTGAGGGGCTGAGGGAGCATGTGGGGATTCCTTTGGCACTGGGATGCTGGGCTCTGGGTGTCCCTGTCCCTGTTTAGGCACGCACGAGGGACTCTGGGCTTTGTGCATGAATTCTGACATGATCATCATGAAAAAAAGCTAGAGAACTGAGGAGAAGGAGGGGGGAGTGAAGCAGCCCAAGGAATAAGGGGAGAAGGAGCAAAGGTCCGCGATGCAATGATAAAGACAGCAGGAAGCGAAGATGCAGTGTGTGAAGATGACAAAGCTGGGGAGAGCTGTGTTTGCATGTGGGCAATGGGAAGTGTCTGTGTGCTGCCAGTTCTCCTCATTTCCAGCATGGAGCTCTGGGGGGAGGGGGTGGAGGTGGGCTGGGGTTCAGCTTTGGCTTGGTTGTGAGGATTGTCACTGCCATGGGATGGCTGTGAGGGTCTGCGCTGGATGGAGTGAAGTGGGTCACAGCATTCTATGTGTGCAAGGGGCAGTGCTGCAAACCCACAGAGGGTCTGAGGGGCTCAGGGCTGTGCAGGACTGCACCTGCCTGTGTGGGATTCCGTGCCCCCTCCTGTGTGCGTTACGCTCACGTGTTCCAACACGATCCTGCTTGCTCACGTGTATGCATATCTCTCCTTGGCTCTATTCTTTCACATGCACTTTGTCCATTTGCTTTTCTGTCTTCCCCGTTGCTACTGTAATCTCTCTCTCTGTCTCCCTTTGTTGCCTGGGCTGCTTTGTTGCCTTTCACCTCACCATGTCCCTCTTCATTTCTTTTGATAATAATAACATTAGAACGTACATGCAAGGCCTCGAGGTCCCTGCTTTGTGCAGATACATCAGGATAGACCCTTCAAAGCTCGTGTGTTGGAGAGAGCAGACTCCCACAGTCTCCCTGTTGCCAGGACTGGCGGAGGCAAAGGGCTCAGTAGTGACATGCGACCTGTGCAAAGCCCTGCATGTGTCCTGTGTCCATCCTGGGATGCGGGAAGGGAAAATGTGTCTCCTGTTTGCTGGAGTTCAGCACCAAAGCCCTGAACTCTTAGGCCTGATCGATGGATGGGTCAATTCATCTCCTTTCATTACTTGTATTGAGCCCAGTTGCTTGTTCCCAGAGCTCCCAGTCTGTCCCATACTCAACGTGACATTGGATTGGTAGTAACGCGGAACTGAAGCTACCTGTGGATGCCATTCAAACGTGCTGGGCTTTCAGAAACGTTCTGCTTTCCAACTGCACTTTGCACGTGGGGCCTCTGCGGAGAGCTGATGAACTTCAGTGGGATGCTGAAGGAGAAAAGCAGAGCTCCCAGTGACACGCTGTGCTCGCAGTGCCCCTGCTGTGCTGGCAGGCCTGTGTGACTGCTGGGTGCTGGGCCACAGCCTGCAAGAACAGCACTGGAGATAGGGGAGGAGGAATCCAGTTTTTGTTTTTCACCTGGCAAAGTGGTCAGAGTTCCTCGTGGAGAGAAGGTGGGTACTGTCTCCAGCTTGCCAAATCATATCCAGCAAGCCAAGGTATTCTTTTTGATTTGTCAGAGATGTGGCTCTGCCGTGGCAATCATCGTGATGTGTCAATGATTCAGGTTTGAACTAGGAAAGGATTCTGAAGTCAGAAAACAGTTTTACACTCTTTCAGCCCTCTGAGAAATGTGTATTCTGTCTGTAGTGGTCTCTTTCAGCCTTGTTCAGCTGCGCTTCACAGTTTTCAGGTGCTTCCTTCCATTCTGGCTCTGACAGAGGAGCCTTTTGCTGTGCCTGTGTCAGTTCTCGTGTCCTGAACCTCTTTGCTGACACCTGGATCTGGGGAAGAGCAAGCAATAGGCAGTAAAACCAAGATCCCTCACCTGGCCCTGGGGTTTATGGTTGTCTGCAAAGGTTGCTGAAGCTGCAGGTCGCCTTGGCAGATTTGCTTACCCTCCGCTTTCTCTAGGAGAAATTCTGCTCCCGGAACAGGTGGCCGAGGTCCCTCTTGGTGAGGTCTCATCCTGGGCTCAGCAGCCCAGGAGCAGGGCACGGTGGTGATTTGCCTTCCTCCAGTTGCTGACATTAGATCTGCCCATGGCAATTGGAGCTCCCATCTGCTCTGGGCTGCTGTGCACCTGCCTGCAGCTGTCAGAACAATTCCTCATTGCCAGAGGTGGAGGGGGGAGAGTGTTCCCCTCCTGAACGAGGCATGCTAGTGAAAAATACTGAATCTGGCCAGGTGAAGCTTTTGAGAAGCACATATAAGTATCAGCGGGGCTGTTCTGGATGGCTGCCTCCCCTTGGTTCTGTGTACCCTTGGTCTTGGCCAGGAGCTGAATGCAAGGAGTGCAGTGATGGGCATCGCTCTGTCTGGGGGAGCATATGAGAAGCGTGGTGGGGCAGGGGAAAGCTTTATCTGTCCACTTGCACAAGGCATGCTCCCTGGGCAGGTGGTCTGGGAATGGAGTGGGCTCTTGTGACCTGTTGTGGGGATTGCCTGTGTGTACTATCTGCCTTTGCTTATGGGGAGGTGAAGACGAGCACTTCTCCCTTTGTGCACGCACGGGAAGGCAGTGGGGCTGGTGTACCTGCCTTCAAACCATCCTCTTGCTCCCGCTCCACAAAGCCTCCTCCTATTGCTAGTTAATATTAGTATTCAGTTTGTGGAATGGGCTGTGCAATTAACACAAAGGTACAGTCATTCATTCCGACTGGAGGACTCATGGGATCAGATGTACTGGGGATAGGAAGCGGAGGCTTTCTGCTGGGAAAGAATGTCACAGCACAGCGGACACAGAAATGAAAAGCTATTAATAATGATCCCGGAACTTCACTTCCATCAGCTGTTTATTTAAAGGTGCTCCGTATTCAAAGCCTCCTGATTTATGTGGGCAATAACACTCACAGTCCTGGGATCACTTTTTTAAGCAAGGCTAATGGGGTGAAACCATCATACTGCGACAGTAGAGATCAAGCTGGGAAAATGATACTGGAGAGAAAAATAAACTATTGCCTAGATTATCCAGGAGCTACGCCGGGCTGGGAGTCGGTGTGAGCTCCCTGCTCTTCCAGCATTTATTAAGGCTTTTACTACTTCTTTTTTTCTTCTTGTTCTTTGTGAACAGAATTTATTGGGCATGGAAGGATATAAAAATTTGATTCTGTCAGACAAGATGCCAAAAGCTTCTGATTTTGCATTAGTATGAATTTTTTTTTGGTCTGTGGTAGGGCTGTGTTGCTTCCCTGACTCAGCCCCATATCTGAGGGACCTGTCCCATGCAAGGAAAGGGCTTTCTGCCCTTTCTGCTCATTGCTTGGCTTTTACATGGACAGCAGCGTTTCTGGGGCACCTCTGCCTTCAGCTGCGTGCCTGCAGGGTGGAGATGAGAGGTGTGGTGGTAGCTCAACCTTGCTGTGCTCTTTCTGGAGAAGCCAGCTTTCAGGTAGACTTCTGCAGTCCTGATGGCTGACAAGTTCTTCCCAAGGAGGTGACTCAGCCACCAGGGATTCCTGCCAATTCTGGATTTTTCTGAGCAATGCCGCATCGTAACAAAACATATTTTCTTCCCCTTTGAGGAGTGAGGCTGCACGATGTTCACCTCCAGGTCCCAGATTGGTGCGGTGCTGAGATTCCTTTCCCCTCTGTGGTTGCTCAGTGGTTTCTGGAGAACAGAAAGGTTTGGTCCGAGCCCCTTCCCCATACCAACATACCCTGTCCTGAGGTGGTACAGCACAGGTTGCAATGTGAATGTGGTGGCACCAGTCTGGACATTCCGGGGGCAGCCTGGGAGGCTGAGCAGCTGCAAAGCAGTGGATTTTGGCAGGTTTATTGTTGCAGAAATAATGTTCTTATCTGTTATACTATCTTGCTTCTAATTCTTATTTAATGAGCTCCTCTGAAAATAAGAAAAGCATTGGAACAGTTTTCTTAAGTGTGAAAGATCAGGCTGAAATTGGCGTTAAAGAGACTAATTACTCTCATTCTTCCATCTTCCTGACAGCTGTTTACTGCTGCAGAGCTTGTCCTGAGGTGCTGAGGAAGTCACTTGCATCTTCACAGGCTGCTTTCGGCCTGAGGTGCCAGCAACAAAGTCAGTGCCTGCTTCTGATCTGGGCTGCGTGCAGCTGATCATCCTATTACATGGGCGGAAAGCACTGTCAAAGCTGCGGGCGTGAGCCCTGTGGTGCAACTCCCCCAAGTCTTGTCCTGCTTTTCGCTGCTCTCTTTTTCTCCCTTCTGTCCTCCTGGCTTCAATCCGTGTGACCCTGTGCTGCCTTTGGACTCACCATCTCAAAACGGCACCATTTTGGATTGAGAGGAGACTTCCCTGGTGCCGTGTGTGCTGGAAGGAGGTGACGTGCATCCTACCGTAGGACAGAGAGGTTTCCAGGGACAAAATTGCTAAGAGCATTGAAGAGAATCATGGAATGGTTTGAGTTGGAATGGACCCCCAAAGGCCGTGTAATCTATCCCCAGGCAGTGCGCAGGGACACCCACAGCTCCATCAGTGCTCAGAGCCCCCCAGCCTGACCTGAGTGCCTGCAGGGATGGGGGACCCAACTCATCTCTGTGCCACTGCCTCACTGCCCTTATTGTGGGGAAAAAAAGAAAAAAATGCATGGGAAAGAAGAGTTGGCAGCAGCAAGACCTTCCCAAGGATGTCGTGTTTCTGCCATAGCATTTATTTAACCTGAGGACTAAATCTGCCCTCGAACCCTGGGCAATAAACAGAAGGAAGATGTTTGGAGCCCTTCTGGCTCAGTAATGCCCACGTGTTGTTTCTGTAGGAATCTGGGCAACTTGCATGGGAGGTAGGGAGTCGCAGGTAAGAAAGCTGTGAACATCTTCTGTTTAACCACACGATATTGAGTGATAAATAATTCACACATCTGCCAAACATTTGATTAAAAGTACCCAATTCCCTCCACATTTGTCAAAGTCTAAGAATTCCGTTTCCTGTCTTTTATTTTAATCTGTCCTTTAATTCCTATCCAGGTGCCCACTTGTCGGGGCTGTCAGCCTTGATTCCTCTCACCCTGCACTGGGCAGCCCAGCGCTGGGGCTGTTCCTTTCTTCTCTCTGCTGGTTTGCAGGGCATGGAGGGGCAGTGGGCAGGGAGGTGCTGGGTTAATGCCCAGTGCTACAGGTAGGAACAGCAATGGCACCCTGTTTGCCTTCCCATCTACAGACAAGCATCTCCTTCATGTACTCTCTTTTGGCTTCTCCTCTGCGTTAAGGCCAATTTTACACTGCCTTTCAGTCGCAGTTTGGCCGGTCCCTTGGCTCAGTCCAACCCTTCAGAAGTTCCTGACTGGGATAATCTCCTCTCCTTTATGGATTTTGCTACCTACGTGGGCCCCCTTGGCACTTTCTGGCAGGTCATGATTGAATTCACTGCTTGTTTTTTTTCCCTTTCTTTGTCAGATTTGTCAGATCTTTGTCAGATCTGGACTTGTGGCAATGGGATGTGTCTTTTTCGGGTTTTTTCTTTCATTGTTTTTGCCTCCCATCTGCTGCTGAGAGCTGATTCTTCTGCTCCGCAGCCTTTGGGGACCTGCAATGGGAGAAGAGGGAACAGCCTCAAGTTGTGCCAGGGGAGGTGCGGGTTGGATGTCAGGAAGAGTTTCTTCTCAAAAGAGCAGTGATGCATTGGACGGGCTGCCCAGGGAGTGGTGGGATCACCATCCCTGGGGTATTTAAGGAAAAGGTGGATGTGGGACTGAGGGATATGGATAGTGGACAGCACTGGTGGTAGGTGGATGGTTGGACTTGGCGGCCTTAGAGGTCTTTTCTAACCTTAATGGTTCTGTGATTCTCCCTCTGCCAAAGCAGTTGGGGGGTCCTAGGGACAGCTTGCCTATGTGAGGGGAAGACTAGCCATGCCCTGCCCTGAGTGCACCAGTGCCTCGTTCTGCTTTTTTGTTAGCACTTCAGGCAATTGGTCAGATCCACAGGAAGGAGCAACCAGGGGCTATCAGCTGCGTCCAACAGCGCAGGCGCTTGCAGGAGCTGTGCTGAACGGGGAGAACAAGTCTGGATATGCACAGCAATCCTCACTGGAGCCGTGGTTTCTCCCGTCCGACCCTTGGCAGTCAGTGCAGGGATGTCTGTGCTCAGCTGGGACAGCAGTTTGTCCAGGAGGTGCGTTGTTTGCCCAGCTGGGCAGTGCTGCTGCTGACTGCTCGCCTGCAGGGCGCTGGGGGGGCACAGTGCAGCCAGCTGTGCTGCAGGCACAGAGCCTCTCTCCATGCTTTCCTCTCCCCCTGGCTTGGAGTCGGTTCCTCTCAGACGTGGGCAGAGATTGTGTATGTAGTCAGGGCCGCGGGATGCTGCCTTTGCTTTCACCTCCTCTGAGTTTGTTTTTAAAGGCAAATTAAAAGTATTGTATTCACGTAGACAAGGCATGAAAATTCCGTTTTGGAAAAGAATTGCTGCAGAGCGAAACCGTTATGGCTGTAAAACTCTCTTCCCTAAGGCGGACTTTGAGATTTTCTTTGCAATTAAAATTTCTTTGAAACTTGGACCAAAGATGATTTGGAGGAAAAGAAAAATAGAAAAAATAAATCCAGAACTTTGAAAATACGTTTTTCCAAACACTGCTTGTGTGAGTGCTTTAAGAAATAACTGTTCCTCCCAGTGTGTCTGATAGCAGAAAGTGGCTGAGCATGAGAAGCCAAGAGGTTGTGAATAGCTCCTGCTCTGACAGTTGCTGCACTCTTTTATTGGAATTTCTCAAGGCAGCATCAAAGGGGACAATAATTAAACTGAACTTAAAAAGGAGGGAGAAAATGGATGCTTAGTCACCCGGTCCCAGGCATTGTTGAAGTAGAACCTCCTTTGGAAAAACAGCTTTACCTGAACTGTGTGTGTGCAGATTCACCTGAGAAGAAAAGCAGAGGCTTGGGGCAGAAGATGTGCAGAAAGGCTTCTTGTCATCCAACGTTTCTTTGCACAGTCCTGCCTTTGGGATCAGTTCATCTGCTTTACAAAGGCCTTTCACTGCGTAAGTGAAAAGGCTTCTATGGTTTTGAATCCCTTGGCCACTTATCTCCGGCATTTTTACGCACATTTATGCTGTGTGCCACCCAGATCAATATCTCCAACCTTTTCTCTATTACTTGATTGGTAAAATGCATTGAGATTCTGGAAGGGGCACCAGATTAGAGTGTGCCTCATGCATGAATGTATTCCAGCAGAAGGATGCTATGGGGCATTCCTGAGCTTGCAGTGCTAGCAGCCTCTCTAGCCTGGGGTTGCTTTCTGTGACACCACATCATTCAGATATATAATCTCCAGCTTTGTTTCACCGGAATGCTGGACCTTAAATGGGATCTGATATGGAATGGGGACTTGCACTACAGTGGTTATGACCATGGCCACTCTCGGCGTGGTTTGGCATCCCCCACTTTTGCTCATATCCGTGATGATGTTCCTCATGGACTTTGCAATGCCAGTAATATATTCCAGCCAAAGACACTTGCTCGTTGTGGCAGTGGTGCTGTAGTGGTATGGAGGGAATGGTGGTCGCCGTTGTGCTCAGCGTGCAGAGCACTCGCTCCACATAGGGCTGAAGCTGATGGGTGCCCTGGCTGTGCTGTTGTCCAGCCCACAGAGATGCTCTTAAAATGCCTCTTGGAATCCTGGAAGGAACCATAGGAAGATGTGGGCATGTCAGTGGGTGCTTGGGCCTGGCACATTTGTTATGGTTGGTGTGGCACTGAGGTGGATTGTCAGAGGCAGTGTGTGAGATGCTGATATATGGGAGGTTCTTGCCTTCTGGCCTGCTCTGGAGTTGGCAATATCTCATATATGGTGAGGTTGCCTCCTCCCTCTTCTCTGGATTTTGAGAAGTTCATAAAAGGAAAAAAAAAAAAAAAAAAAACCCAACCCAAACACTATTTGCCTCATTTTGTCTTACAATATCCAGTAGAGAAAGTGAGCTCCAGAGAGCCTGAGTTCATATCTTAGCCCTAGGCCTGGAGATTATGAACCTTCTTAAAGCTTTGCAGCAAGCTTACCGCACTTGTGTTGCCTCCATATTCCAGACAGCAGTGCTAGCTGGTTCTGTGTCCCAGGAAGGGCAGTGTTAAGGGGCTTTGTATCCTGTGTAACAGGAGGAGCTGTGGTTACTTGGCATATGCAGAGCTGCAGCCAGTATGAGACAAGAATTTGCTGGTAAATAACTGCAGACTTTTTGCTGCTCCGTCTCCCAGAGAAGTCTGGCTGGACCAGCATGCTGCCTGCTTGTGCTCAGGGATGCTGCCTTGCTCTGAGCTGGCACAAGTGTGGTCCCCAGAGCTGCTGTGCTCCTGCTTGCACGTGGCCTCAGCTATTCCCTTGTGACTGAAGCAGCTGGTGAGTGTAGGTGGTGCTGGGCCCCGTGCTGGGCTCCCGTTCTCTGTTGTCATTTCTGCATGCAGGAGATGGCAGAGCTGTCCCACCCAGCTCCTGGGTAAGGGCACGTTTGGGCAGAGAGTGGAGAGCTCTGCATGTTGCTGGAGGTTTGCCCGTTGTTTGGAGCGGACCTCCAGCCGTGCTCTACTGCTGCTGCAGTGCTGCTGCATGTCTGGCTGTGCACTGGGAGCCCTGCAGGAGCCTTTGTCTCTGCTGTCCTGAGCTGTATCCAGGGGCTGCAGATCTGCCTGCCAGGAGCAGCACTGTGAGCTGTGTCTGAGCTTTGCATCCATATGCAGCCACCTCTTGGTGCACCTTCCAATGCTCTTCTCTCCACCTTCCCTGTGTGGCAGCTATGTGTTGCCAAAGTTAATTAAGCCCCAGGGGCTGGGGCTGAGCTGAGCTTGTTGACTGGCTGCCTCTTGCTGAAGCTGCTGCTGTCTCATGTCCTCTGGGCTGTGGAGAGACAAAGAATGCCCAGGCTGCAGAGAGCTCCTTCCCTGTGCCTGGCAGCTCTGCTTTCCAAGGGTGGCACAGCAGTGTCTGCCCATGCAGTAGAGCTGCAGCCATGGGCACAGCAGGTGCAGTGCTGGTGCGGTGGGTGATGCTCTGCCACATGGGGTGAGGAGCAGAGTGCTGCTGGGTACGCATCGCTCTGGCAGCGAGCTGGGGGAAGGGAGGCTTTCCTGCCTTGTTGCATCCTTTGTAGCTGATGGTCAACTCCGTGTTTTCTGCTGATCATAAGGGCTCATCTCAGGAGTGGTTCTGGTGTGCAGTCCTTCTGACGTGGTTGTGGGCAAAGGCAGTGCTTGGAGCTCCCTGTGTGTTTACCTGGTGCTAGCCAGGTCAGCATGCTCTGCACTGGCGTGTCACTGCTCCCCGGCTGCAGGGCTGTGATGGAGCAAGCAGTGCTACCTCCGCCTGTTGTTGTCTGCCCATGCCTTCCCCCTCCCCTGCCTGCTTTCCCTTGCACCAGGCTGCATTTGTAAAATGAAATAAATATTGACACGGACGGGATGCTATTCAATTTGTCCTGATCACTGGGCTGCGGTGAGTCCTGACAGAGCAGAGTGTAAAACATAAGCTCAGGATGTAATTTCTACTGTCAACATGATGTACAGTACGGCTGTGCCAAATATACACCGACAAACGGTGCAAGCTCTTGCAGGGAGGAGAAGGGGAGCTGTGCTGATAATTAGGAAGTGGGGATGATGGAGCAGCAGTAGGAGAGGAGGCACGTTGGGGTGGTGTGAGAGCCTGCCTGTCAGAGCAGGACCTGGGCACACAGCCATGTGAGTGCATGCATGCTGTGCAGCTGCAGGCTGCTCGGGGTGCTGTGCTGGGACTGAGTGGTTGCAGAAAGTAGCAGCTCCCACTTTGCTGTTTGTGGCTGGATGCTCATCAGTGATGCGGGGAAATAAATGCTGTGCTGGTCATGGTCCCTGTGAGTGGGACCTTCTGTGTTGCTGTGGGGTACCTCAAATTCTGCTGTGGTACAGACATGAGCATGGGACGAGGGATGGCACACCTTCCTTACAAGCACAGGCTGAGAGCTGGGGCTGTGCAGCCTGGAGGGAAGAGGGCTGTAGGGAGAGCTGAGAGCAGCCTGTAGGTATCTAGAGGCTATGAGGGAGGGGACAGACTCTTGAGCAGGGCCTGTGTGATAGGACAAGAGAAATGGTTTCAAACTGAAAGAGGCAACCTTTGGATATAAGGAAGAAGATTTTTACAATGAGGGCTGTGAGGCAGTGGTACAGGTCCAGAGATGAGATGGATGCCCTGTCCCTGCACGCACTCAGGCTGGAGGGGTGTTCCTGATAACTGCAGGGGGTCGGACCAGATGCCCTTTAAAGGTTCTTTCCAACTCAACCTATTCTATGACTCTGTAACGTGGGGCTCTCAGGTACTTTGCCCCTGGAAGAGCTCTGAGGTGTGATAGCCGGAAGGAAAAATGTGCACTGACACAATGCTGGCCCTAGGCTTGGCCTGGAGCTGTGAGAGAAGAGGAACAGATGAAAATTTTTGGGTAGAATGCAAAAATCTTGTCTGTGGCAATGAACCTTACCAGAGATATGTCTCTGGGTATGTATTCTTAGGTGGCTCTGGGTACCAAGATCATAGGATCACAGAATGGCTTAGGTTGAATAGGACCTTGAAGATCACACAGTTTCAATCCCTGCCGTGAGCTGGTTGCCCCCCACCACATCAGGCTGCCCAGGACCCCATCCAACCTGGTCTTGAATGCTCCAGGGATGGGGCATTCCATCTAGGGCTTCTCTGGGAAGCTGTGCCAGCTCCTCCCTGCCCTAAGGTCTGGAGCTCGCAGTGGGATGAATAGAATCTGGGATCTGAGTGTCTGGGAGGTGCACTGGGACTGGGACGTGCTCTGCAACCACGCGCAGCCTGCAGATCGCTCAGCCGAATGGAGCTGAACTTTGTCAGTGTGAGGTAGCCAGTAGCAAACCACATTAGTTCAGGCATAGATGTAAGACGAGAATTCTGTTAAATGTAAAACACAGCATAATGGCCGGGACTCAGAGCACAGTGTTGTGGTTCCCACAGCAACGGCAGCCCAGCCCATGCGCGCCCAGCAGGACTCTCCCTGCCGTGCCAGAGCTGCTCTATGGAGTGCTCAGATGCAACAGGGCTGAGCAAGTTGCCTTGGGAACTGTGGGCCAGCTCTGCTGGAGCCATGCTGGCCCACTGCAGCATCTCCTACCCTTGCATAATCTGCCTTGCTACAGTACGTGCATTTAGCTTGTTCTTTTACTGCTTTGTGGATGCTGTTTTGGATTTAGTGGCTGAGTTCTTCAGAACTGTTATGTCTGTAGTGCTGTTGCTGCCTAGTAAGGCTTCTGCAGGGCGTTATGAATCCAGTGCAGCCTGGATGGCCTCAGGGTGCAGGGGGAGGTGGCTGCAGCTGGTGATGGCCTCTCCCTAATGCTCTGCTTATGTGGCAGTCCTTGAGAACACGTACATACACAGTTAGTTCTGCTTCTAGCAGCGATGTTGATCAGGTACAGTCCATTAGTAGGAGGATTCTGAGCACGTCTGGGGGCATTACCTGGGGAGTAGCAAGAGCAGAGATGCTGGATTGGGTGTTCTTCCCATGCATATTGCATGTACCGGGTGCTGACCCAAAGCTCTCACTCCGGCACAACTTCAGTCTGCTGACATCTCTCATTGTCGGGGGAACTCACTCAAAAATAACTACAGATTTCCCAAATATGAGAAATTGGAGAGATGCTGTTTGTGGCAGTGAAGCTCTGTGTCTTGTTATTTGTATCTTCTCTGTATCCACGCAGGAATGATAAAAACAGATTTGTAGGCATCCTGTTACTTGGTGAATCTCTGCTCTTGAAGCCTGCTGCAGGTGAGGCAGCTCCTTCACATCTGTGTTTGGCCCACGAAGGGAGCAGTCGCTTTATGCTGCCAGACTCGTAACAGTGGGAGGGAACGAGTCAGCCCATCACCCATCCACAGATCATCCTGCTCCCCTAGATGCAGTCTGCCTTGTAAAATGCTTCGTGGTGTTTGTTTATAGGGATTCCTGCCCTTTACGTTGGCAGGAATAACCTGTCCTCGTGGGGCAACGGCTGCCCCAACGGCTCCGAGAGGGAGCTTTGCCATCACTGGCGACCTCACGGGGCCACTGTGAATATGTCTGAATAACAAACAGCCTGGCAGGAATGTTAGCGCTTCTGCACCGTGGCTCCTAACAAAAAAATGCACTGGGGACTCTGTGCTTCTTGGAGCATGAAGTGCACAGGGCTTGCACGTGTGAGAGCTGATATGTGCATGTGTGCGTGGAATGTGGCATGTGTACGTTGAGGGGAACCTGGCACGTGTAGACCCAAATGAGGCACAAATATGGATAGAAAGGAACGATGGCGTGAGGACTCTTAGCTGTGTGCATGAAATATGAGTGAGCCCTTGTATGCAAATGTGTTCGTATACATTGCCTGACGTGCTGTGCACAAACCAGGAGTAGGCAGCTCTGAATGATGCTTGGCATTCCTCGGGTCAGCAGCCCTGTGCTTCTCAGTGTTTGTCTGGACAGGGAACTGCAGAACTGACAGTTCTTGGATGCTGTAGGGAACCGACTTGCATTGTAGGTGCAGTCACAGGAGGGAAATGGCAAGGGCAAGGAAGGGCTATGGGGACATTTGCTGGCTGCCCATTCTCTGTGCTGCTGGGGCTGTTTGGTGTCCTGCAGGGGGCTGTGCAGGGCATGGTCCAGGCAGCTGCTCAATGCCCATCACTGGGAAGCAGGTAGCTATACCTGGTGCCTCACACGTGTGATCCAGGACTGACCCCTCTTTCTGTCCATCTACTTTCCCTCTGCTATTCAGAGTAACAGATGGCAAGAGATTAACTCCTCCAACCAGTGAAGATGAGCATGTTTTGTGCCTGGTGGGTGTTGTGGAGCTCTGGTGGAAGCTCAGGGTGTTGGTGGAGGGAGGTATGGGTGCTGCATGCCTATCCCTCACCCTTATTGAATTCCCTCTCACCGAATGCTCTCATGTTTTCATCCTTACCACCTTATTGAGTGGCTTGAAGCTTGCTCCAGAGGCCTTTCTATTAAAAAAAAAAAATAAAAGTTTGCTTTAAAGTCATCCAGGTGATGAGCCCTTGAACAGCTGCTTTTCTCCAAGCTCATTGGCAGAGAAGTGAGGCACCGGGAACACGGGACTGGTGGCAGGGGCTGGAGAGCCAGCAGCTCCTGCTGACAGAGCTCTGCCAGCCTCCCTCCTGTAGGACCAGTGGGGCCGGGCACTGCAGTGGGGCACCCCAAGGCAGGGTGGGGGGGGAGGTACCGACTGAGGGCGCAGGGGCAGCGGGAAGCACGGAGCCCCGCTCTTGCATCAGCACTGACACTTGGCCTTTTCCAGGCTCCCAGGAATGCTGCCGGCTGCCCTACACCTCTCTGTGTGAGCCAGCAGAGGATGGAAGCGACTGGCATCAGCTGGGCCAAGGATCCTTCGTCAGGTGCTGGGATATCACCCCCCTGAAGACGGGATTTACAAATGGGCTCATGAGCAGAGCGTGCAACACGGGCCCCTGTGCTGCTGGACCCCTCGTGCAGTGCTGTAGGGCCACCGTGGGACAAACAGAGGCTGCCTGCAGCACCTCGTCCACTTAACTCATCTGTGAACCTTTCCATGGAGAAGCTGTGCTGTGCTCCCTGCGGATGCTGGTCTGGGGCAGCGGTGTTCTGTGTGTGGCCGTGGAGCTGTCTGCCTGTGGGGTGGGCACTGAGCTGTGTGTGACCTCACTCCCAGGCACGGCTGCTGCAGCTGATCCTGGAGCCGTGCAACCCTGTCTCCAAGAGCAAATGCCAGCTGCCAGACTCTTCTCAGGAGATGCAGGAGCAGCCTGCAAGGTACCAGCGCTGACTGCTCTTGAATCAGCAGCAGGAGGAGGCCCGGGACTCCTCTAGTTGCAGACAAGACTGCATCCAGCTGGAACAGGAGGTGTCCAGCTGCAGGATGTGGCATGCTGCAGGGATGGGGACACTGCAGTGACCAGTGAATCCCACGCTGCCAATGTTGACTTTACTCCTACTCTCCCCATAAGGATGCCAATTGCCTGTCCAAAATCTGCAGCTCATGCAGCCTCCTAGAGTGCGATGGCAAAGGGTCTGCAGGGCTGCTGCTGGACCATGCTGCTGCTGCTCTGTGCCATCCAGGAGCTGGGGGCCTGGGCCGTGCACACTGCGGCAGAGGGTCCTGACCTGGGGCAGCCGGGGGATCCCACACTGCTGGCCAGCGGGCGAGTGAAGCGTGGCTGGGTCTGGAACCAGTTCTTTGTGGTGGAGGAGTACACGGGCACAGAGCCACTGTACGTGGGGAAGGTAAGGCAACCCTGCGTCTCCCTGGGGCTGGCCGAGCCTGTGCAGAACGGGGCGTGCTGCAGCATGGCTGAGCCTGGTGAGGTGAAGGGACACTGTTAGAGCAGCAGCCAGGGGGTGGACTGGGATAGCATGAGCCTGGCTCTTTCCTGGGTGGGTTTAATGTTCTCCCATAGACCTGGGGAAGGAACGCACCCAAATCCGTATCTGTCATCTCCCTCTTTTGTGCAAAGTTCCCACGAGTGTGAGGAGGGATGCAGTGCTGGGTGTCACGAAGGCAGCAGGGAAAGCTCAGCCTCATCTCTGGGAGGGCAGGCCAGTGGGGTGAGCACCTGCTTACTCTACTCTGCCTTATCTGCATGCTGCAGTGCTGATGGAGCACCCAGGGCCTTCCTGCCCCCAGAGGCTGCTGCAAACAGCATAGCCTTGACCTGCTCAGGATGGTCAATTCCCTGTCCTGTAGCTCTTTCAGCATGGGGATGGTGCGCTGGGTGCATTTCCTTGCCCCTCCCTGAGTCTCCCTGCTGGCTCTGGAAGGACTGTGCTGTTGGACCTGTGAGCTGCAGCTGTTTCCATGCTAATCATCTGAGCAGACTGGAGCTGGCAAAGCAGGTGCCCCGCTGTGGTCATAGCATGGAAATCCTGTGGCCAGGGTGAGGTTGGTGTGGGGCTGAGGCATCTCAGGCTGACCTGCACAGTGCGGTGCAGAAGGAGCTCAGTGCAGGCATGCAGGGGCTCTGAGGGCCAGCACTGGGTGCAGAGCTCGCCAGAGGTGTGCCTGGCATGCAGGTGCTGTGCAGCACTATCTGGGATCTGCACTGTGCCACCTCACCGACCCCAGTGCCAGAACTGCTGGGATGGGCACACGCAGTGGCCCTGGCTTCCTGCGGCTGTCTGCCTTGGGGTTGCTGTGCTTTGTCCTTCTCTGATAGCTCTGTGTAAGGTGTCCTGTGGCTCCCAGGTGCTGGAAGGATGTCATCTGTGTACTAATGAAAGAGCAGCGCTGGCTGCTGGGCCCAGCCCAGGGGAGAGCTGCTCCTATGGGGGCACGGACTCTCCCCGAAAGGAAAACACCCAAGCAAGAGCCCATGCAGCAGGGCTGTGTGATGGCTTCGGCTGTCTGGTTATGAGTCTGGAGGAGGCTCGAAAATGGGCTTTTTGGCTGTAGGCCAGGTGGAATTTCAGCCGTGATTTGTGTCCATTTCAGCAGACACTCGAAAGCCGCACTCCTCCGCCGCGACGCTCGATGCGGTTACAGTTAATTCACAGCTCCCCTGGGAGGTGACTCGAAGCATCAGGCCCTGTCAAACTCCAGAGGTAGCCTAGCAACAGCCTCATCTCCAAAATGAACCCGGGAACCTAAAACTAACCCATTTTACAGCCCCTTTCACATCATTCAATGCATCACCCACCCTGCTTAGAACAAGCAGCCGAGCTGTGCTGAAAACAATTCCCTTTTGGTGATGCTCCCTGGGGCTGAAGGCAGCCAGAACCCACGGATGGGAGACACTGATGCCCGGTGGGGAGGCAGTGCTGGGAGCTCACAGTGCCCATGGGATGCGCCCTCCATGGATGCTCCTCGCACACCTCGTGTGCTCTTCCAAAGGCTGATACCGTTTCCCTGAAATCTGGGTTCTCCAGCTAATCCTTCCTCTGAACTGTAATTTCCCCTGAGGCCGCTGTCAGTTTGATGTGGATTTCTTTGTTTTATTTTTTTTTTTTTAAATAGAATTATGGGTCAGCACTAGTTACAAACTTCTGCATGTGGACAGATCTATTTTAGATAGAGGGGAGGATTAAAGGGGAAAAAAAGCAGATTTAATTAAGTTGCTAATATTTAAAGAAAATTGATGAACTCGGGCTTTATGAGTTGGAGCAAACAAAGTGTGCCTTTATTACAGGCTAGTTTTTATTTGATTTTCTTTCTTTTCCAGCCCCAGAGTCATTTTTTATTTGTGTATCTGTGCTTTCTGTTTAATCGCTTTTAATAAGGAATGTGCACCTCTGTTCACATTTAATTTCGATTTAATTATTAGCAAGTAATTAATGGCTCTGTGAAATTCCTGGGTTCGGCTCTTTGGGACGAGGGAACTGTTTTCCCATAGAACAAATGGGTGCAATTGGACCCGTGGGTGTGCTGGCGGCTGTGGCACTGCTGTCCCTGCAGTGAGCACGGGGGGGTCCCCTTGGAGGGGTCCCATGGCACACAGCACAGCCCACAGCTCCCAGGAAAGGTGCAGCAATGCTGTGGGAGCGCCCTGGGATCTGCTCTGCAGCATTCCCCCTGATGTCTGCAGTCAGTTTTCCAGCCCTCCCCCATTAGTTGTTGTTTAGCCAAGCAGCACAGATTTAGGTCTTTTAATCTTCCCTTGTAAATCAATCTGTATGGCCCCTTGAGCCCAAGCTCCATTTTTCTTCCTTGCTCTCCAGTTTGTGGGGATGCTGGTGTCTGCTCCGAGCAGTCGGCGGTGAGCAAATATGTAAAGAGGATGTGCTGGGAGCTCAGCGTGGTGCTGGGTGGTTGATCTCTGCCCTAATTATTAATCACCAGCCTGGCGTTCAGCAGGAAAGCGCAGCTTTCTGCTACCTGTGCTGAGCAGAACAGGTGCAACTTTGTCAGAAAAGCTCAGTTGCTGACGGGGTAATCATGAACTTCAGGGATATTAATAACATGGTGGGGCTGGTGAGCGCCCCCCAGTCGGAGGGGTGTGTGGGTTTCTAGGGCAGGATGCTCTGCACACCATCCCCTAGGGTGCTCTGATCCCCGTGGGACTGTGATTGGATGGTGTGGGGCTCCCACTGGTGCTGTGGGACCCCCATTGGCACTGGAAGACCCCTATTGATGCTGTGGGACCTCCATTAGCACTGGAAGACCCTTATTGATGCTGTGGGACCTCCATTAGCACTGGAAGACCCCTATTGATGCTGTGGGACCTCCATTGGCACTGGAAGACCCCTGTTGATGCTGTGGGACTTCCATTGGCACTGGAAGACCCTTATTGATGCTGTGTGACTTCCATTGCAACTGGAAGACCCTTATTGATGCTGTGTGACTTCCATTGCAACTGGAAGACTCCTATTGATGCTGTGGGACCCCCATTGGCACTGGAAGACTCCTATTGATGCTGTGGGACCCCCATTAGCACTGGAAGACCCCTATTGGTACTGTGGGTCCCCTGTTGGTATTGTCGAACCCCCACTGGCACTGGACGACCCCTGTTGGCACTGTGGGACCCCCAGTGGCACTGCAGAGCTCACAGCCATGCTCTAAGTGAAAGTCTGAGTGCTGGGGGGACCTGGGAAGCTGCTTCAGATGGGAAGTAATATGGTAATGTATGAAATGCATTGATTTGTCCGAAGTGCAGGCACCTTACTCATGAAATAAACATATAAACTGTATCTAACAAGACAAATATAATGAAGGCATCATATAAAAAAAGGGGGAAAGAAAAGAAAAAAGAGGCAGCTCCGGTATAAATTCTTGCTGGTAGAGCTGTGTGTCTGAAAGGTGGATTATAGAACTGCAGTTTGGAAGATTGAATGGCCCATAAACATTTTCATATTTCATTAGCCGATTAATGGACAGCTTTTTTCCTTCTTTTTTTTTTTTTTTTCTTTCCTTTTTTTTGAGTTGGTGGGAGAACTTTGCTGATTCTAAGCAGAAATTGCAGGGAGCAAATGAAGACAGCTGATGAAACCTTGCGGGTCCCTGTCCTGTTATGGATTGTCCCAATTAACGCCCGTTCTGCTCTCTGTCAAGATGCATTCTGCCTGTCCAGTTACTGTTAATAGATTTCTCATAAGTGGCTAGATTGTAAAAACCTCATAACTCAGCTTAATGCCACCAATAAAATTATCTCTGGACGTCTGGCCTGGATTCCAGTCAGCTCCTGGTCCAGGAGGAGCTTCTGTTTACCCTTTCTTTTCCTAATTTCAAACGTTGTCTTAATTAGAAAATGAAACGGAGACTGGCTACAAAAAGCACCTTCCCCAGGGCCTGTTTTTCATTCAGCACAGCCCGTCTCGCCTCATTTCACTGCAGGCTTTGCCCATGAGCGATGTCTGGCAGCGTCAGCTCTGCCATGGGCTCCATAACCCCAACCTGAGCTGCATTCCTACCCCGTTTGCTGCACAGCCTGGCAGAAATGGCCCCGCGTTGGATCTTGAGTCCTTGCAATGGGGTAACCTCTTTTTAGGGGGCTGTTGGTGAGTTGTCCTTCCCATACATCTCCTGGCCTCACTGTGGCGAGATCCGCAGCTTGGTTTGTCGTGTGAGTGGGTACTGGCAGCGTTTGGGAGCTGCCAAGCTCAGAGTGGCAAAGGCAGAACTGATGGTTCTGTGTGTCGTGCCCTCCTATGTGCAGCATCCCCTGCTGCTCCTACCTCTGCTCTTTCCTGGCAGATCCATTCGGACTCGGATGAGGGGGACGGCTCCATCAAGTACACCATCTCCGGGGAGGGCGCGGGGACCATCTTCCTCATCGACGAGATCACAGGTGACATCCACGCCACCGAACGCCTGGACCGGGAGCAGAAAACCTTCTACACACTGCGGGCTCAGGCCCGGGACAGGCAGACTGACCAGCTGCTGGAACCCGAGTCTGAGTTCATCATCAAAGTGCAGGACATCAACGACAGCGAGCCACGCTTCCTGGAGGGGCCCTACATCGGCAGCGTGGCTGAGCTGTCCCCCATTGGTAGGTGTCCTGGTGGGTGAGAAGCTTCCATCTCTGTCACTAAACCTTGAGCCTGCCGTACCCCACAAACCAGGCTATAAATCATAGGGATTCCCACTGAGAGCGGAGCTGAGGAGCTGAGAGGGATAAATAAATAAGGTAGCTTAAGGAAAAACAAGTGAATAAATCCTCTGAGCTGATTGCCAGCCCGTGGCTGTGTGCTCAGCCCCAGCCCTAAGCTGTGCCCTGGGGATGGGTCAGGGAGGTGCCAGATGCCCGCTGTGCCTCAGCCCTGGCTTTGTTCAGCCCTCAGCTCCCAGGTGCTGTGGGTAGGGGTAGGAATGAGCCCTTATGTGCCAAGGAGCCTGTGGCTACCTGTGCTCTGGATTAACCCAAGCACTGTCTGTCCCCCTGTGTCTCGGTGCCTGCTCTCGCTGTCCCCTGTTGCCCTCAAAGCCCTGTGGCTGCCTCTCCATCCCCTTCAGCATCCCTGGGCAGTGTTGCTGCACCGTCTCACCCACTTTCTGGCTTCCCTGCGAGAGGCCCAGCATTGCTGAGGTCAGGAAATTCATGCCTGTAATAGAAGTGGTTTCCTCCATGCTACCGCTGGCCTGCCCCTCCTCAACACACCACTGTCAGCCTGGTGCAGCGCTGAGCTGCAGGTGGGATGTGTGCTATAAGATCCATTGCCAGGGATGGCAGCAGGCACTGAGCTGCACTCCCGAGTGCCGGGAGAAACACGGGGAGAGGATGCAGCACTGCTTGAGCTGGAGGTGACTGCAGATGTGCAGGAGCTGCTGCCTGAGTTCCTGTTGGTGGATGGGGAGCAGATTCTCCCAAAGCACCCCAGGCTCTCCATCCTCTTCCATTTACCTGCACTAATCCTCTCCTGAGTCAGATGGTGACCCCTTGAACTGCAGCCACATGCTCCTGGAGCAATGAAAGGCAGCATGTGGGCAGCAGAGCAGGAGGCATCCCATTCCCAAGGGGAAGAAATAAATTAATCTATTTTGCTTGAACTACTTTTAAAAAGCAAAGAATCTTCAACTCTGAGTATTAGACAAGGATCCCAATTCTTTAAAAAACGTTAACAATTATGGAGCTGCCTGATCACAGACTGATGTGAACAAGACATATCAAAGGAGACAGTTTCTATGCGAAATTGGAGATCAGAGCGAGAAAGAATCACGGTTTCACAACATGAAAGGAGGCGATTCCTGCAAATTAAAATACTCAGAAGTTAAAAGTAAAGAGAAGTGCTGTGAACGGCGTGGGATGTGCTTCCAAGCTGCATGCTCAGAGCGGGGGGAGTTGGAGCTGAGAGTTTACTGGGCTGAAGTCTGTCTGCCTGTGGCAGCCTCCAAGCCCTCTGCAGCCTGGCCAGCCCGCGAGGTGGAGGGGCTCCTCCACAGCAGCCCAGCTAACAAGCAGAGATTGCTTCTCACAGCACCTTCACGTGGTGTTGCTGCAAGCTCCTCCGCTGGGCACGGAGCTGCAGAGAACACGCCTTACTGCCATTTTGGGTGTGGATGAAGGCAACCCCCTGTAGTGGCAAAGCAGGGTCAGGAAGGCTGGGCAGCTGGAATTGGTTGTGACATCAAGGTCAAAGGCTGGGGACCTGCTGGCAGTGCTTGTCCATTGCTCCATTTTCCTGGATGACCAATGTCCCTGGTTCAGCTGTGCTCTTCTGGGATGGGTCACTCGGGGAGCAGGGCTGCTCTCCATCTCAGGTGTGGTTTGCAGGGAGCTGCTCTTCGTTCCCCATCTCTGCCACTCTGCAACCTGAGCTGAGAAGTGAAGGGTGACCCCTTCTTGCTCTCCCGGACCCCCGTAGGGCTCATGCTGAAGGCTGGCCACGTGGGTGGCTTTGCTCTCTCCGGTGGCAGCAATCAGCTGCAGCTCCCTGCCAGAAGCGCAGTTCCAGCTCCCGGAGGTGGGTCCCTTCCTGAAGCATAAAGAGAAGTAAAACAAATACGGTCAGATCCGCTCTGTGACAGCAGGAACAGATCAAAGGACATTATTTGCATAATGAAGGAGTACTAATTGGGAGGGAAAGTCATTTGACTTCCCGGTGCCTAAGAGGGAATAACAAATAATGAGGGAATTGCACAAACTCCCGCACAGGGGCTGGGAGTGCTCCACATTGGCCCCGTGCTCTGTTCCTGCACAGAGCTCAGCCCTGAGGCTGCAGCCCTTGCTGGGTGCCCACCCCGCTGCCCATCACCCCCAAAGGGCTGAGCTGAGCCGAGTCAGTCTTGAAGGAGGAGACCCAGAGCTGCAGAGAAGGTAGGATGGACCCAACCGACTGCTGGGGAACGGCAGGAGTTTCACCTTGTAACAGGAGATGCTAAAATTAGCTGTGTTCTCCCTCAGCTCCCTGGGGTCTGCTTAACAGCTGTCTGCCGCACACAGGCATGAGCCCAAATCCACACTGCCTCCTGCAAAACATCTCTGCTGCACAGAGCAGGTTGCATAGCCCAGAGCTGGCTTTTGGGCTGGGGAGCACGCAGAGCGACTGGTAGCTGGCATGGTGGTAAATGTAGATCTTTCTGTCAGAACAGCTCTTCTCCCTCGGTGCATTTTGCTTTCATTTCTCTGTGTAGCACCAAGATTAGAGATGATTTGGCTGTGCAGACAGGAACTCGGGGTCAAACTCTGGCTCCATCGCAAAGCTGGCTGAATGCAAAACTGATTACTGTGAAGAGAAATTGTTTAATCTCCACACTAGAAGCAGAGGAAGAGACTTTGTTTAACGTGCAGCCAGAACACTTGCAGGCGGTCTGATGGGTTTTTCTTAATAGAAAATGCTCAAAATGCTCTTGTGTGCATCTGGCAGCAGCTGGGGCAGCAAGTGGGCATGTGCTGAGGATTGCACTGCCCTGGAAGCTGTGAATGGTATTGTTGGTACAGTCGGGTTTTCCCCTTCTGTAGCCTCCAGGTCGCTCAGATGGAACTGCTGCCCTCTGGCATCCGTCCAGGGTACACGGCTCTGCAGGATGAGGTGCTTCTCGTGGGGTCAGGAAACTGATATCATATGCTGTGCTGTGCCTGGAGAGCAGGGCTGGGAGCAGCATCCATGGGTCTGGCCCCTCAGGAGGCTGCTGCTGGAGGTGGACCCTCACAGATCTTCTCCTTTCTCAGGGCTGTCTGTAGGTGGGATTAACAGCTTCTTCCTTATTTCTGTCGCCTTTGAGGACCTCAGCTCTTTTGTTCCTGAGGCCGTTCTCATGTCCTGGGTCCTGCTTCAGTCAAATTGAACATGATGTCAAATTAAAGCCATCTCAGGGACAGCTGGAGTGAAGCACCCAGTTTAGTGAGGCAGTGTTGGAAATCGATAACTTAATTGCAGACATTTGATGGACTTTTATCCAATTTATGGTCCTTTTGCCCTGCTACGTGTGGAGCATGACGACATGGTGCAGTGCCTGGCTCTGGACAGGCAATAGCTCTTCCTCCCCTGCAGCTGCCCTAAAATGTGAGATGACTGCTGGGAGCAAAGCTACCTGCTGATGTGGAGAGCATGTCCTGCTCTGAGGTGGCCCACAGTCCCATCCTCCTGTCACTCCGTGGGACAAAAGGGGCCGTATTTCTGGATGTCCTCTGGGCACCTCCTAAGAGATCCACGTCTCTCTCCTGTTTTTGTTCTCATCCCTGCTGCAGGCACCTCTGTGATGCAGGTGATGGCCTCCGATGCCGACGACCCCACATACGGGAGCAGCGCCCGCATCGTCTACAGCGTGCTGGAGGGCGAGCAGCACTTCACCGTGGACAGCAAAACGGGTGAGCAGCACCCAGGGAGCTGCAGGGCACCTCATCCTGGGGGTGCAACGCGTGTCTGCGCTGTGAGCAGCAGGCGGAGCGTTGGGATGGGCAGCAGGGCTGGGGGGAAACTGCAGCCGCCAGACCTGCACCCCTCACCTGCACCAACTGCAGAGCGAGCGCAGCTGTGGGCACGTAAAATCTGGGGAAGGTTGAAGTGCTACCAGAGGGGCTTTACCAAAGGCCACGTTGTTATCGCCAGGGCTTTGATTAAAGGTAACACTTCGAATTAAGGAGCGGTTTATAAATGCTCTATTAATATTTAATGAAAGAACAGTGGAAGCTGCTCCATTCCTTAATAACGTATAACAGAGCCCGTTGTAAAATGCATCTCTAATAAATCCCTAGCAGATGATGCTCTGACATACTGGTTAGAGTAGACCATAACCGGGAGATGTTGGGGTATATATTCTCCTTGCCTCCCAGGAGTGTGACTCTCATTACCCTTAATGGGAACCTTGCAAGCTTTCTAAGGAGGGAAGACACTCAAATGCTAATAAGAGATATTTAAGGTACAAAGCATGCAGTAAAGTACCTTCAGTTTAATGAAAAATTGTCAAAAGACGAGAGCACCGAGCAGCTGCAGCTTTGGTTGGAAAGCTGGGCTGCAAAGTGCCCCCACCCTATTGCTGAACCGAAGGGAACCTTGGGGAGATCTGCCCCTGGCTGCCTTCTCTCCCACATTTGCTTGGTTTTCCTTTTATTTGCGAGGAGACAACGAGCTAAATACTGAAAACTCAAGTGTGTGTGGGATCCTGCTAGTCTGAGACAGCATTGTGTGAGTGGAGGCTGAGAACGGGGCTGCTGGAATGGAGAGGGACCACTGGGAGCAAAATGCACAAGCCGGGACGTGCAGAGGCTCAGCTCCCTGCAACAACATTAATGCTGCCGTATTAAGGCATAAAGTAAAATGCGCCCTGTGGGACTGTGGTGAGAATTAATGTCACTCCAGGAGACCAAGCTTCTGGATTCCTTGACTTTTTGTGTCTTAATTCTCAAGCTGGCTGTTCATACACTGGCTGTTTCATACACCGCCGGGGTTGATTTACGGTTCTGCTTGCGATTCATAAGAGCAAAACTGCTGACAGTCTGCAGCAGCCATGCTCAGCTCCAGGCAGTGCAGCTGTATGCCCCTCTGCCAGCAGTGCCATGTGTGGCTGTGCTGCTGGAGGAGGCAGGGACAGGGCTGGCCGTGCTGAGCAGGCTGTGATCTCTGTGTCTGCCTTTGGCACCAGTCAGGAGCTGGAGCATCCCGCTACTGAACCCCATCCTCCTCCCCCTCCAAACCTGGAAAGGTTTTATTGTTCCAATGGGAGTCCTGCCCTGCCCGCTATGGGTGGCCGGGCTTCTTCCCTGAGCATAAGATTTAATTATCCGTAGCAGAAGCATCACTCTTCAAAGCCACCATTGTTATTAATGGCCATAAAAAGAACCATAAAAACCTGGAATGTTACATTTCTCATAATATACGATAATGAAGAGCAATTTGTTTTCCCTGTTTGGTTTCGACCTCCCCCTCCACTTTTCCTTGCAGGTCTACACACTCCTATGCTCCCTCATGCCCTGCCTATGGTGCAGGCAGTGCTGCCTGGACAGCTATGGGTGATCCAGGGGACAGAGGGCAACCAGCCCACAGCAGGGGGTTGGAGCTGGGTCTTTCTGTGACTCCTTCCAGCTCCAGTTCTCCTTTTCTTTGTCTTTGCCTGTACTTCATACTGAGGTTGTTGTGTGTATGGGTGTGATTTGCACACTTGGATGCAGGATGCACACTGTGTGTACGTTGCTCAGTTTGTCTCTCATTCCTGGCTGTTACCAGCGTTAGCATTCAGCAGGTGTGTTGGATTTGACAGAGCTTTCAAAGGCAGGTCCTAACCTGCCACTATACCAGCAGAGCGTGCTATGCTCAGTCCTGCAGCTCAGTAAGGCCTGAAATCCCGTGTCTTGTCTTGGAAGGCTTTTTGGAGGGAGATGAGCAGGACCCTGCAGGCATCTGTTCTATTTAGGCTTTGTGCTGCCTTCCCTATTCACTCTCAGTGTGCCAGTAGGGTGCAGCTGATCTTCACGTGCTCTTTGTCACTCAGAGCTGCATTGCACTGCTCTGTGGCAGCAGCCACAGGGTGCCTCCTTCCTCTTGGAGGAGGCTGCAGTCAGTGCACACACGGTGCTTTGCTGCTGCTGTTGGGACGTGGTCACTTCTGCTGTTACACTGGGGAGGCTGCCTCTCAGCATGCTGCAGTCTTTGCGGGGATATTGGCTGTCACAGAATGATGCTCTGGGTGACATCCCCAGCCTCGTTGTGTTTGTTGCTTCCCTAAAAGCTCAGCTTAGGAGATTGTATGTGCATCTTGTTCTTTACTGGAAATAAGAAGCCGTTCTTAAAATCTGTCATTCTGCTGCATGCAGAGAAAAAACAGAAGGACTCTGAAGGCTAATTGGAATGCAGTCTGGCATTTCTTATTACTTAAAACAACTCCTGAGTTAGAGCCTGTCTCCTGATTTGGAGGCTCAGCCAGCAAGGGCTCAGAGGTCCTCGAGCCAGGGAGAGCAGGACGAGAAATACTGTCCTGCTGGGAGGAAGTTTGTTTTATTGCATGTAGTCATGAGTTGTTTCATCCTTAGCTGCCAGCACTGTTGCTTGGAGACCTCTGGAGACCACAGGCTCAGTCCTGGGGTAGTGCTGGTGGGGTGGGAGCTGAGCTGCTGGGAGCGTGGAGAGCTGTTCTGATGAGCTGTCACTGTGATGCAGTGGTGGGAGGCAGAATGTGTTTCTCTGCTGCTCTTGCCAGTTTGTTAACAATGCTTCTTGGTGCCTGGGAACACAGATACCAGGATAGACCTGTCTCTGTGCTCTCGTGGGTTTTAGCAGGTTCATGCCTCATCCCAGAAGATTATACACCGCAGCTCTGCACAGGGACAAAGAACAGGTTTTTATGATAGAAGTGGTGAGGCAGTGGCACAGAGATGAGGTGGGTGGCCCATCCCTGCAGGCACTCGGGTCAGGCTGGGGGTCTTCGAGCACTGATGGAGCTGTGGGTGCCCCTGCTCACTGCAGAGGGTTGGGCCGGATGGCCTTTAAGTGTCTCTTCCAACTCAAACCATCCTAAGACTCTGGTGGTGTGTCTGCAGAAGAGCCACCTGTGGGCTTAGTTGAGGCAATTGCTACCATCAGTGAGACTGAATGTTGGCAGTCCCTGTCCAAAACTGGTGCTTCAAAGAACTTCCCTTGGTTTGGGACAAATGGTATGTTTGGTCTCAGGGAAACCGGGGTGTATTTACTAACGTGCAATGGGAATGAATGTTAAATGACCAGGGGGATTTAGCTGCTAAAGGAAGAGTGAGAGTGCTGAGCCCATCCTCCAGAGCTCTCTGTGGGGCCTCACTAATGTGAGCAAACTGAGCTAGTGGAAGGTATCCCTGCCCATGGCAGGGGATTGGCAGTGGAAGACACTTAACCTGCTGAGTGCTTTGTCCTGCTTTATTTCTATCACCCAAATAGTGTCTGCTATTGAGCAGATTTGGTGCAATTTATGCGATGCTGCAAGTGTCCCCTTGCTTGGTAATTACACTGATTAATCTGGATCATGCTGGAAAGCCACATGTGCCTTGTACCGGAGGGTATGCCACCATGTGTCTGTATTGTTCAACTATAACAGATGCTGACAAGAACTGGGGAGATGAAGCGAGCTGGAGGTTGTTCTCGCTGTGTTGGCAGAGTTTGGGAAGGAGAATGTTTGGCAGTTTCTCTGGCTGGAAAGAAGGTGAATTTGTGGATCTTAGGAGATGACAATGAGGTTTTCCATGTTCTGTCTGCAGCAGCAGAGGTCCCTCTCTCTTCTGTCTGTGCACCCAGAGAAGGGCTCTGTTCTGTCTCTTAGTGCTGCTCTGTGCATGGCAGGCAGCCCGGACTTGTTCCCCACTGGAACGAGCGACCTTGGTGGTGTTCTGGGAAGCCTGAGCTCTTCCCTCCCATCTTACACGGGGTACTCTGGGCTGTGTCATTACAAGCAGCTCAGTTAAGTCATTACTGCCTTGGTGAATACATGAGCTTTTTCTCTCATCCCAATTCATCACCTCTGCGCTGACATGAATCATTTTCATTATAAAATGCTTCAGACCCCGTTAATTAACAGAATTGCTTAAATTTCAGTGAGATAGCGCTTGCCCAGAAATAACGGCTTTATATTCATAGCAGAGACATGGGAGGCCCATAAACGTGACCAGCTGAGGCCAGCCCTGTGCAGAAGGTTTGGGATGTGCCCTGCCAGGAGCTGTGCTCCGTGCTTCTGACCCGTGTGCTGGCGTGGAGCGTGGGCCTTGGTGGGCAAGCGGCAGGAGGGCTGAGACTTTCTCCTGAGTAGTAGTAGGCAGAAGCTGGAAGTGCCCAAGGAATAGGGGACAAGCCTCCATGGGGCTGAAGATGGTGACAGTTCAAGTAATGATAGAACTGAAATGACAGACTGGAGAGAACTGGGTGAGATTGTGTCTGTCCGTGAGAGCCGGGGAGCTGCAAGCATCTGAAATGGCAGTGATGCCTTTATAATAAATCCCAACAACGATAATTGTTGGAATAATTGCTGGTTTGAGAAAGCAAGGAGAGAGAAACATCTACAGAGCAGCGTTGCCAGCTACTGCTGCACCCGTCATGTCGTGCCGAGGAGGAAAAAAGATCCTTTCTTCCTTTCAGCTCAGTGACATTTGACTGCTATTGTGCCACACCACCAGCAGCTCCTTCTTGTCACCTGTCCACTGCTGCCAGGAGGTCGGGCCCCATAGCTGCAGGCTGCACAGGGCATGGCTGGGTGTCTGCCATTTGGGCTTCGGTAAACCCGAGCAAAGGAGGCTGTGCAAGGCTCGCAGTAATGGGAGGTAAAGCCAATAGTTAATCAGAAAAGCCTGGAAGAGAGCAATTACAAAAACAGAAAGCAGTGGCTAAATCTGTGGAATGTTACGAAACCGAGCTGGAGGGGATTTTAAGCTGCTCTGGGCTGCTGCTGGGATAGTGGGGCTGGGAATGCACCACTAATGACCTTGTACTCATGTACACATGCTTGTGTGCCCCTGGTGCCACCCCAGGGCAGAGTCGGTTCTTTCTTGCTTTCATTCTCAAAATGTTTCTCTGTGCTTTGTTTCCATGTAAATGAAACATCTTGGCTGACATAGAAAGTCGTAACTTCTGCTTTCACAATGTTTTTTGGGCTTCGCTACTCTTTCCTTCTTGTTTTGCATTGCTGTATATTTTAGTCCTGGTCATTTCTACTTGCTCAGATGAATGAAAACCTGAAAAGACTTTTTACGCAGTGAAATCTAGAAGGAAAAAAGAAGCACCAACATACCATGCATTTTGTTTGGCTTTGTCTCAAGTGCATTCTCAGCCCCGGGACACTGACAGCTTCCCTGGTCTCCTAACTTAGAGACACATTTTAAAGACACATTTGAAAATGAGGGGGTCTGTGCACCAATGGGAACACCCACTGGGGTGGCAGAGGTCGGGTGAGTGGGCAGCTCTGCCCCACATCCCTCCTGCACTGCTCTGCTGCATCCAGTCCTCCCATGGCTGCAAGCTGTGCACATCCTTCTGTGGCTCCTGTCTGAGCAGATAAGGATAAGTGGACTTCTGCAGATTGCTGCCAGAGGGGCTTCGTGACTCAGCAGGGGCTTTTACATAGCATTCCTCCACACGGCGTGCAGCTAGCTCCCACCAACCCTTTACCCTGCTCCTGGCTTCCCTGGAGGAAAACAGACCTCCTCCAAATTTGGGACTATGAGGGTTAGTTAAATGTTAGAGTGCCTGCTGTATGAGCAGAGGCTGGGAGATCTAGCTGGCCCCCTTTGGAGCTCCAGCTTGCTCTAGGTACCCCCCAGCCACCTCTCTCAGCCTCGCCTGTTCTGTGACTCTGCAGATGCTCTGCCATGTGCCTGCACTCACTCCACTGCCCACTTCCAGGTGTGATCCGGACAGCTGTGGCTGACCTGGACCGTGAGACGCAGGACCGGTACGAGGTGGTGATCCGTGCCACGGACATGGCGGGACAGCTGGGCGGGCTGTCCGGCTCCACCACCGTCACCATCGTGGTCACTGATGTCAATGACAACCCACCACGCTTCCCACAGAGTAAGTTCTGCTCGTGTTGTTGGGCTCCTGGCACAGCCTGGTGTGTGGCTGCAGGCTGAGCCAGCCCTGCTGCTCGGGATGTTTGCGGGGCAGCAGCACAGCACTGCAGAACACACAGTGGTGTGCCTGGGTCTGAGTGTGTCCTTGCCCAGCAGCCCCATGGGGGGACTCCCTCAGCTGAGGGTGCTGCAGCTGAAGGTGTCTCAGCTCTTTAGCTACTTCTCCTAGAAATTACAATTGGTGAAGTTTGCCAAGAATTGGACAACACTGCTGTGTTGCATCTGTGTAGAAAAATTATCCCTTTCTCTACCTGGCTCTTTAAAGCATTAGCTCTCCCCAGTTCCCTTCTTGCAGCCCCTGTTTTTGGCTGGGGTTTGTTTTTCTCAGGACATTCTGAACTACAGACATTGGCAGAGTTTGGACAGTACTTGTGGCCCAAGAATTGTCCCAAGGAGGTACACAAAGATGTGCATCAGGCTGGGGACGGTGCAGGCAGAGCCGTGACCTTGGTGCTTTTCTCTCCTCTAGAGATGTATCAGTTCAGCATCGTAGAAACTGCCCCTGTAGGCACTGCCATTGGGAGAGTCAAGGCAGAGGACTCTGATGTCGGGGAGAACACCGACATGACCTATCAGATGAAGGATGAGGAAGGGGTGGAGATGTTCAAAGTCACCACCGACAGCAATACCCAGGAGGCTGTCATCACCGTTCAGAAGGTGAGGAGAAAAGCTGGCTGTGGGGAGGGCAGGCATCTCCAGGAGGGCCCTTTCCTTTGTGGGCTTCTACTGCATCTGAGTTGAAATAAACAAACACTCCTCTGAGCGCAGCTCTAGCAGTAGCATTTCTGTGCCTGCAGATGTAGGAAGAGACCTGTTCTGCCTAGATAGCACAGCACAGACCTGTTTCTGGGAGGGAAAACTAAAAAGGAGCAGCAATGCAGTGCCTTCTGCTGCCTGCATGGCTCCTGGGAGAGAGCAGTGTACAGATGGAGAGGTGCACAAAGTGATGGAGAGCAGCTCTTGCTGATAGCACCTGTTAGGAGCAGAAACATGCCCACTTAATTCCCACACCTGATCAGCAACACCAGGTGTGGCTAATGGGGGTCCTGGGGCTGGATGTGGCTAATGGGGGTACTTGGGCCAGTTGTGACTAATTCTCTCCTATTGTCTCAGCCTCTGGACTACGAGTCAAAAAAAGTGCACACCGTGGTGGTAGAGGCCCTGAACAAGTTTGTGGACCCACGGTTTGTAGACCTGGGCACCTTTCGGGACCAGACCATCGTGCGGGTGTCTGTGCTGGACGTCGATGAGCCCCCTGAGTTCTGGCCCCCCTCCAACACAATGGAGGTCCAGGAGGATGCTCACGTTGGCTCTATCGTGGGGGTGGTCACCGCCCTCGATCCGGACACAGCGAACCATCCTGTGCGGTAAAGCACTGCTCCAACTCTGTGTCCCCTTCCCTTTTGGCAGCGGGGGTCACAGTGTGGGGTTCTGACGGCCACCACATGTGGCAGAGTGGGAGTGGAGAGGTGGTGCAGGTGATGAGTGCTTCATGTGTGTGCTGCAGAGCAGGCAGCGAGCAGCAGTCTGTGCATGGGTATTGGCAAGCTAGAGCCACCATCTCACAGGTGACAGACGTGTCGTGGGCAAGTGACAGGCTTGTGAGTGGCAGGGAGTGCCGGGGAAGGTGTCTGGGTGACGCCTGCGTGTCCTTGTGCTGACAGCCAGGCAGCCGCAGTGGAGCCTGACACGGGCCAGGCGAGCGAGCAGGAGTGACAAGCGGGCAGCGATGGGGAATGATAAATGAGGTGAGGCTTGGGAAGTGCGGAGCCAGAGCTCAGCTTTGTGTGCGCATGCATGCGTGCAGGGGGATCAAAGATCAGAGGAGTTATATTTGGGCAGGGGACATAATCCAGGCAGCGGCTTATCTGCACAGGACATTTCCCATTTCCATTTAATTTGTGGCTAAAGAGATTGTTACCTTGTTAAATTGTTATTACCTAAGGCACAAAGCAGCCTTCTGGCTCTGCCAACTGGCCTGAGTCATGAGCAGTCGGGATGAAAAGCTGGTGTTCTGAAAACATCCTCAGCGTGTGGAGAATTTCCTTGAAATGTGTGTTCTTGTGCCAGGTGACAGCGGGGCTGCAGGCACCTTCCACACAGCCTCACTTCAAGTGAGCAGCATTGGCTCTGCATTGAGGGCTCTCATCGGAGCCCATCCCTGCCTGCAGTAAACTGGGGCAGAGCCTTGGGATGGCGGGTAGAGACCTCAGTGTGTGCATACACCAGTACCTGTGCTTTGCACTGACACGTTTCCAGCAGTGCTACGGAATGGAGATTCTATTTTGTGATCTGCAGCTGTGGGGATGGTGTCTTGGGGACGGAAGTCTCCTCCTTATTTACTCTTGTTCTCCGTGCCCTTCCCCATGGAGCTTGTTGCAATATTTGCAGACAGAACAAAAAGAGGCAGAGGAGAGGCTTCCTACTGCTGTGCAGAATGCTGAGGACTTGGAGCAGAGAGGAGCAGATCCAAAGGAACAGCAGGAGGGTTAGAGCCCAAACGTTACCATACAGCAAGCTCAGTGCCAGGTGTGGCAATGCCATGTGCTCAGGGACAGGGCACAGCCAACAGGACTCCAGGCAGGGAATTGCAGTGTGGCTTAATAAAAGGCTTTGCTATGCCTGCAGCTTCAAAGCAGCACCCAAAGATGAAGGCGAGCATCCTGCCAGGGCGTGCCACCAGCCCGTCAGTGAGAGACAGCAGCACATCACCTCGCATCTCAAGTGTGCAGCTCAAAGCACAGTCACGAGGAGCCAGCACTTGTACTTCACCTCTGGTACATGAGAGAGCAGCCGGTCCTGACAGCGTGACCAGCATTTGATCCTCAGCCCCTTGAAGTCAGTGTGAAGCCTTTCAAGTTGGTGCAGTTCAGTGGATCCCTTTAAGTTCCTGATCCTTGTCTGCTGGAGGTGGGAGCTGGAAGGTGAAGCTCTGCTCCATCGGCTCTGCCGTGTACATAGAAGGCCAACACCTTCTGCTGTGCCGAGATGCGCTGTCCCCTCGAGGCAGGAAAGAAGAAGGACCGCCAGAGACAGCCCAGCAAAAATCAGCACCGTCAGCGCTCCAACCCTGCTGACACCGGGCTGCTGGTAACGAGGTTTGGGAAGTATTTTAAGCCAAGTGGGACAGGAGGTGCCCTTGTCTCTCTGCATCCATCCCCAGGTGACACAGCAGGCTGTGCCACATCCCAGCTGCACGAGGATCCCGCTGCAGCTCTCCCTGGGTGCCCACAGAGCACCAACGTCTCTGGGGGAGCAGCCCCCAATTGCAGCTGCGCAGAAGGGCCACGGTGCTGCCAGGTGGATCTGGAGCTCAGCATGGGCTGTGTGTCCTGTGGGGAGCGCAGGGACCCAGCAGGGGCAGCGCTGTGTGAGAGAACGGTGCTCTTTTTTTTTTTCTTCCATCCTTATTTGTTGCCTGACAAAAGCTAGAAGCACTCTTTTTCAGAAAGCATTCAGTTCCCATTTGCCTTTTTGACGCTAGCTGTGTATTTCCTGAACGTAGCACTGTTTCTCATCCAAACCATTGTATTAGGTAATACGGTGATGTGCTGTGTGTGTGTGAGGCTGTTTGGATGGAAGCCTTTTGTTTTTCTCTCTGCAGTGAGCCTGTGCTCTGATTGCGTGCATCCCAGGCTTTATCAGCACTGGGAAAACGTTGCTTGGGATTTAAGGTTCTCAGAGATATTCTCGTCTGGCATTCAGCAAATCCAGAGGCACGTGTTGGACATGGGCATTTCTCAGAGTCCAGCAGCACAGCGAGAACTGCAACCCGCTTCAATACAAAAGGGAGAGGAGGAAAAAACAAACATAACAAAAAGCTTTTCACCCAGTGGTTGAAAAGCTCGCTATTAACAAAACACATGGCATAAAATGTGCTCCTCGTTGCGTTCAGAGGGAGAAGTGAAACAAACTGCTCGAGAAATGCATTCACGAGAAAGATGAGCACCGAGAAAGCTGTCTAAATTAAACAGTTGCTTGTAACATCCAGACCAACAGGCAGTGCCAGCAGGAGGAGAAGAAAATGGTTTACAAGGTCTGCATCCCAATCAGAGCTGGGCACTGCAGTTCCAGATATGGAGCAGCAGCAGTTGAGCGAGGAATATAGTGGCATCCTCCCCCTGAGCACAGGGAAGACATGGGAATGATGGTGTCCCTCGCTGGGCAGAACATCAGTGGGACAACAAAGGGGAAATGGGACTGCTGGAGGGCAGCACATACTTTGGTTGATAAAGATCCTACTACGCAATATGGCATCAGCTGAGCAGAACTGGATTCCTTCCCACTGGAAGCCCTGGTCTCCGTGGGGGTGGCCATAACTCCTTGGGAAGGGAAGGCCACGTGGAGCAGATGAAGGGCTGTAGGTCCACTTGGACTGGCCACATTGAAATCTCAGCCCCACATCAGTGATGAACGCAGGCAGCACCCAGAGCTCTGTCTCCTGACAGCACTGCACTGAGGAGTGCAGCAGCAATGACAAAGGGATCAGATTTCTGCTCTGGTTTGTGTCCTGCTGTAGGATGTGGGCAGTCAGTCCTTCCCAGCCAGCTCTGAAATGACAGAAGACAAGCTCAGCAGTGAAGCAATTAGAAGCACAAGAAGTGCTTACCGGTGACACCACGGTGCTCCCTGGACCCTCTGGCCGTGCAGGCAGCTGCTGCCAGATGTGATCACGGAACAGGACGTGTTAGGGGTCAGCAGCTGTGGGAGAACAATCGGAGCAATTACACAAACGTATCAATTGTGCTATTGGAAGGATAGCAGATTTCGTCATCCCGATTTCTGTTCCTCCTTCTAGCACAATGTTGGATCTGCAAGGGTTGCCAGACCCCTCCTGTCCCTTCACAGTGGGTGAGTGTGGAGTGGATGAGAGGCTGCAGTATGTGCCAGTGTCACTGTCCTTTGGCTCCATGTTCATAGATGCTCCATTTCCAGCTTGGAGATGGGGCAGGAAATGCAGGAGGGCTGGGAATTCCCTGGGATGTGGTTTGGTGATGCCTGGACTTTGTGTGACAGATCCCCGTCACCTCCAGGGGAAGACAGACATGCAGGTGTGGAACGTGATCATTTGTGCACGTGCACCAGTGAGATTTAGACAGCAATTTTCCCTTAACTACAAGCAAATGCTGTTGTACATTCTCACCCCCGTCTGCCTGAGAAGGAGGGAGCTGAGGAATGCAATCTGGTGCTGTGTAACAGTGAGGGCTTGTAGGCACAGAGCCATTGGTGTGCCGTTTGGATCCCTGAATCAGGTAGGGATGCTCAGCTGTGTGGATGGGTGACCTGGGAGGTGACCTCCCCCCCAGCTGGCTCCCTCCTGGACCTCGATATGGGAGGTAGGAGGCTGTCCATGGCTCTGTGCAGCGTGGCCATGCCTGGAGTGCCAGGCAGATGAGCTGCACACCATGAGCTGCACACTGTGAGCCACAGGCACTTGGAGCAGCCGCCACGCAGCGTGCCTGTGTCACCCCTGAGCACGCTGCCAGCCTGGGGTTGCCCTGAGCCCTGCCCTGTCTGTCAGCTCTCCAGCTTGCTTTGTCCCTACATTCATCTTCCTCCTGTTGTTGGACATGTGACCGAAGGCTTTAATTTATTCCCAGCTCTCCTCTCGGTAATTTATCCTTTGTGCTCTTTGCTGTCTTGTATTATTTAATTCTGTAAAGCGCTCTGGGATGCAGTGCGTATGAAAGATGCCGTACACAATGGCATTATGCTGCATTGTTGTGATTTGTAGGCCTTCTGGATTTCTAATTCCAATCGCGGCGGCGGCGGTGGTTATTTGTGTTACGGCTGCACCTGATGGCCGTGGTTGGGTTGGGCTTCCCTTCCAGCCCTGCCTCCAAACAGGGCGCCAAGGCTCCCTTTGGCACGTCCCGTTTTTCACATTTTCCCCTCTTGCCTGCACCCAGGTACGCCATTGACCGCAGCACGGACACAGAGAGAATCTTTGACATTGATGCCAACACGGGTGCCATTGTGACAGGAAAGGTCCTGGACCGGGAGACAGCGGGATGGCACAACATCACCATCCTGGCAATGGAAGCAGGTGAGCAGAGGAGCAGCCGTCTGGGCTGGACCACAGTTTGATGGTCATTTCCTATGGCCATCTTCCCTATGGCTATGCCACCACAGGGCCTGCACTTGCAGTAAGCACAGGATCTGTTCGCACCAGGCTGGGAGAGGCAGGAGGGAGCTGAGCGGCTGTGAGGGTTTTGTTGGTTGATCTTCCCTCTGTCTTCGTGATCCTGAGGCAATAGAGCCCAGCTTGGATGTTTCCAGCAGAAGTTCTGTTTGTCGTTTCTATTCCGGTAAAGAAAGAAAAGAACAAACCTGGTCCTGCTGCTCAAAGAAGCTTTGAATAAACTCCTCTTGAGGAATGAAAAGAAAATAATAGAAGCAAAGGGAAGGCTTTGATTCCCTGCAGGTGCTGTGCTGAGGGTAGGAAGATGGTGGGGTTGCCCTGGGCATCCTGCTGCCCTGTAATGTTTGCACAGGGCTTTGGTGCAGGGTCTGTGTTGGGTCCCCAAGGACCTTAGGGAACACTCAGATTCTCCATGTGTTCCTTTTTCTGAGCCTTAAGATGGAGACTGACTTCCATTCAAGGCACTGTGCTGGGAAGCAGAAAGGCACTGCCAGGTTTTGTGCTTTGGCTGTACAACACCTCCCAGTTCCCGCGGACATTTGCCAAAACCTGCTCGTGGGATGAAGCCTTTCCTGGGCTTTTCTCTGACACACCCCACAGGGTTCCTGGTTCCCTTTTCTTTGCTCATTCTGAATAGGAAGATGCCATTCAGATTCAATGCACCAGGGCTTTGTCTGAGGGCCCAGCAGTTCCTTGTGGCTGCAGAATGGTCATCGTGGCAATGATCCACTCATTTAAGGCTGCCCCAGAAAGGGCAGTCAGTGACCTGGCAGACCCCACTGCCCTGGGCTGGGACCTCTGTGGCTCTGTCACCCCATGGGATGCTCTGTGCCCAGGGGTGGGTGAGCTCTGCACAGCACTGCCCCGCTGCCGGGGGAGGAGAGCTGATGGTGCTCAGCATCCAGAGGAAACGTGAGGTGACAAGAATCAGAAGGAAAATATTTATACGCGGCATCTAAGATTTCAGAGCAAGTCAGTAAATGCTGCAGCTTCCCTCAGGCAGGAGCGCCTGTCAGGCTGCATCGCTTCAAAGCCAGGGAGACTCCAGCGCTTCGACTTCTCCCATCAGTGGGCTCTGACTCATCCATTTTAACTGCCCAGACATTCCTCCCCGTGACATTATCCTTAACGTTTTGTAATCATGAAATATTAATGACTGATACTGAATTTAAAGCACAATTTATGTCTGAATCCTCAGGCAGAAAGGGCAGTTGTAAAGGTAAGGCCTTCAGAGTGACGGGGGGGGACGACTCGGGAGCGGGGCATCACAGCACTGCCCTGGGGCAGCTGGGGGCCCTGTGCTGGCAGTGTGTGCCCCACAGCTTTGCAGCACTGCCCTGGGGCAGCTGGGGACTCTGTGCTGGCAGTGTGTGCCCCACAGCTTTGCAGCACTGCCCTGGGGCAGTTAGGGGCTCTGTGCTGGCAGTGTGTGCCCCACAGCTTTGCAGCAGTGCTGCCTGGTGTGTGCTCAGCAGGGTGTGAATGCCCATGCTGAGGCTGGCATGGCACTGCCCAGGGGTGTGTAGCCGTTCTCCACAGCAGGTATTCATCCATAACTGAGGTACAGTGTCAGCTTTGGTGGAGATGTGAGCCTTATAGAGCCAGGTGCCCAGCTCTGAATCTGGTTGGGGCTGGAGGGAAGCTGTGCCCCGGTGAGCAGCTGGGGTGCAGTGTCCTGAATCTTGCCTTTCCATCCCTGGCAGCACTGCCCTGCGGGGGTTTAACAAGCAGCAGCTGCTGGGAACGTGCCAGCTGGCAAAATGTGCTCCTGTGGCCAGGCTGGCTGCTTAGATTTGCACAAGACCTAGCAGCAGGTGCTCCTGCTATAGAGACCACATCCAGGGAGGTATGCCCCACCTGTAGATAACTTGAGAGACTGTTTGCATCCGAGGAGCAGTAAGAGAAGCAGCAGAAGGCTCCTGATGTGCCCCTGCAGGCTGCTGCTGTGCACAGTATTTGGCCTTGCAGCAGTGCAGCCAGCGGGAAACATGGGAACCGTTCAGCAAATCTGGGCTGGGACCAGGCCAAGCACTCCCAGAAATAAATCTTCATCTCACTCACAAGCTGTTTACCTTCCTTGGGCTAATATTAGTGATTCTCTTCCTGTTTTCCTCTTTGCTCATGTAAAATGATGAGGCCTTGACTGCTGTGTCCACTGCTGGTAATTGAGATGATAAATCTTCCTGCTGGAGACTGGCTTTAATCAGAGCATTGTGTTTGGATGCGATTTAATGACTCTCATGCTGCTGAGTCTGGGCAGGGCTCAGGAGAGGTGAGAGCCATTTGTATGTTACTTGGCTGCTCTGTTGTTTCCACTTTGCTTCCCTGGAGCTGCGTCGTCAGCCCCAGCTGCTGGTGTTGGCCCTGTGTCTGAGGAGCTGTGCCCCAGCCAAGCCCCTGCAGTGTCCCTGCTATCTGTGCTGCGTTCCACAGTCCGCAGCTCTGCTGACAGCTGTAGAGCTGCCCTGTGCTTCACAGCTGGAAAGCAGCGGTCCGTCCCAGTCTGCATTTTATTCTCCCAATTTGCTGAGACGGTGAGGATTAAAATTCCACTCCTGGCACTTCTGGCTTCTCCACTGATGTAAAAATTCTGAATTTGGTATTGTACCAATTTGGTCTTGATGCAGAAGAGAGCGGTTTGTGTGCTGTGCCCAGTGCAGAGGAGTGCTGCAGCCACAATCGCAGCCCGTGGCCCGGGAGGCTTTACTGGAGCTGGGCTTTGGGCTCCAGGAACGCTGCAGAGCAGCTTTCTGTCTGTGATGTGGCCACACAGCAGGGCAGTGCAAATGGTACAACTGCTTCAGCACAGCTGGGTTTGGGTTTGCACAACAGAGGTTTGGTTGTGAAAGTCCAAAGCACTTCATCGTGAATTTGCATGAGGGTCTGAAGAGGCACCAGCTGGATCCCAGCAACTGCCACTGCCCTCCTTTCCTGCTGCAGAGGGGATGGTAGAGCATCTCCACAGCCTCTTCCCATCATTGCCATCTTCATCCACACAGCTCCCAGTGCTTGTGGAGCAGTGGGGCATCCTGCTGGCGGCTCTCTGGGAGCCTCTGCCTAGGGCAGAGCCCGGGTCCCTTGCATGATTGCACTCCTGGCTAACTGAATTAAAGAAGCCACTTGGGGCTGTAAGTTCAGCCAGGGCATTGGTCTCAGTGTCGTTGTGCAGTGGAGCCCTTGGATGACACCCAGCCCAGGGAGTGCTCCCATGGCAGCACAGGGAGCGGAGCTGTTGGGGAGGTGCTGCAGCATGGAGCTGCATGGCACAGCTCATGATGCAGCATCTCCCACACCATCAGGCCTAGGTTGGCAGAGGCAGCTGCCAGCCATCCACCCGCTGCGTTCCCAGCATCTCCCCTGTGTTCCGCGTGTTTTCCATGTCTCTTTCCTCAGTCTTTTCAGATTAATAGCATTCCAACTCCTGGAGGAAATGCAGGAACCCGACATGTTTAATTTTAATTTAGGGAACCGTTTAGGTAGCAGCCTGGTTTCCTCGCTGCTGTCAATCAGGTTTTCTCAAGGCTGACATCAATTAGTTTAAAAATATTGAATGTAATTTTGCCTGACACAACATATTGCAGCCACTGCAAAATATAATTTATTTTAGAAGAAGAAATAATTAAACTAATTTGCATGTCAGTCAGCTGAGATGGGAGAGACAGCGCCACGGAAAATGACTTTTTTCCTCCGCGGTCGCGCTCAGTCCCTCCGCGACACACAGTGCCCTGTTGTGCTCTGCCTGGTGGTGGTGAAGAGAGCATTCATGTGAGGGGTGGGAGCGTTTCTGTGCACGTGGAGGTGCTGCACAGCTGTGCTTTGGGGATGCAGCAGTGATGCTGGCAGTACTGCAGCGTGCTGTGCGCCTTCCATCACCGCCATGCGCTCCTCATCGCGCTTCTGACCGTCATAAATCCACTTAACGCTCCGCCAGCCGCAGGAAGGCTGTTTCAAAGATGGTTTGGAGATATTTTTATCAAACGCATCCAAATATTTTTCGTATGTTACGCCTGTAAATTCAGGTGCTGGCTGAAAGGAAGGGGAGGTTTATAAGGAAAGTGACTGAGGAGCCTTCACATAGATCATGGTACCGCTGGAATACAGAGGAGCGGATTGCGCTGCTGAGCTCGGTACTCCTGGAGATGGCTGCATCAAAGGGGGTCTGGGAGCACTTGGCAGTGCTGGGATCTGCTCCTGCACTGGGGGAATGTGACTGGGGAGAGGAGGAGGGGGACCTGGGCTGCTCCTTCTGCGCTCTGCCTCCTCTTTTCTCTTTCTGTCTCCTCTCCTCTCAGTGGGGCAGTGCCAGATTCCTTGCACCATAGCACTGAAGTAAGGGTCTCCATCTTCCTACTGGAAGTGAGCTGAGGATGGTGAAGCAGTGCTGTCACCCTTCTCCTTGCAGGAGCTGAATTGATTTCCCCTCAGATCCTTTGCAGCCCCAGTGGGTACAGAGCACTGCCCCCGGGTCCCCACTCCCTCCTGCTCCACTGCCTCCCACTGTCTCTCCCCCTGGAAGTGATGGCAGTTTGTTTCATTGCACCAACATGCTTTTTAAAATAACACGGTGTTCCAGGCTTTTAGTCACGACTTCTGCCTCCCTCCCCCAAAAGCAACCATCTAATCACCAGAGCAGCTGCTCTGGGTGAGAGGGAGTGATAATGCACGGGTGAGGTGAAGGCAGCTCCAGGAGGGGGCTCAGGTTCCTGGCTAATTATGGAGCAGTGTTAAATCTCCCCTCCCTTGGGTCCTCCTCTACTGATACATGGGGGACAGTATTAATTTTGTAGACAAACAGACAGCAGAGCTCCTGCCTGTGAGAGGAGAGGCACTGGGTCTGTCTGAGCTGTAACCTCTGGGTGGAACAAAGGAGATGGAGAATGAGGAATTCCTCATTCCTGGAAGCATGTGAAGAGCTTCAGGAAACATCAGGCCCTCCACAGTGATTTGCTGGTAGAGAGGGCACCCTGGGGCACATGCTGTGATCAGAGCTGTGTGTGTGGCTCCAGGCTCTGCGCGTGTGCCCTACAGCAGCTGCGGTACCCACAGCTCTGACCTGACCGTGGGGCCTTGCTCCCAGCTGGGCAGAATGGGCTAACAGCAGATTGCTGGGAGTCCTGGGCACACAGCCCAGCCGTTGGGCTCACTTACTGGGAGACATGAGCAGTGAGGCCAAGCGGTGCTCTGCAGGAGCAGCCGACCTGCAGAGGTCACCCAGCATGACCCGCCACAGCCATAGTCAGATGGGATGAGGAGGGCTTGCTCCCTACCAGCAGCAGATGGCACCTCCTACTGCAGCTTTGGTTCTCCTTTGTTTCAGATAATCATTCACAGGTGTCAAGAGCCTCTCTGCGCATCCGCATCCTGGATGTGAATGACAACCCTCCCGAGCTCGCCACCCCCTATGAGGCTGCGGTGTGTGAGGACGCCAAGCCAGGCCAGGTAGTGAGCACCCCGGCCCTTCTCCCAGGGCTGTGCCAGCTCTGTGCCACCAGCAGTGCATGCAGGGCAGGGGCTGGTTTGGTCCCTGTGGTGCTCCACTGTTTCACACCCTCAAACGTGACCCCACTGAGGCTGTGGGGCGGCTCTGGTGCTCACCTCTGCTCTCTCCCCACAGCTGATCCAGACAATCAGTGTTGTGGACCGTGATGAGCCTCAGGGTGGTCATCGTTTCTACTTCACGCTGGCACCTGAAGCCACCAACAACCACCATTTTTCTCTGCTGGATGTTAAGGGTAAGCCCTGCTGGTGGATGTGAGGGGCTGTGGCTGTGCTGGGTGCAGCTCAGGAGCCCATAGGTATCCCTACAGCTCCTGGTTCTGAGATGGGCCCAATGAGTGCATTTTCTTATAGTGGGTCCACCAGATTCCTCCTCTGTTGCAGAGCGCAGTCTGCTCAGCTCACTGTGTTTTCAGGGCTTGTGGTCCCTTCTTTGGTGTGAAATCTCCAACCTGCCTGCAGGCAAGGAGATGAACACGTGCCTGTTTGCAGCATTACCATTCATCCCTCTGCAAAGCATGCTCTAGAGTGTGTCAGCCCCAGACTGCCATGAGGGTAACTGGGCAGTGCCCTGCGGATGGGCAGTGGCCATGGGAGCAGCCCCAGGGATGCTGGAGGGAGCAGCAGTCAGGCTGTGTTTGTGTGGGTGGTGGCAGTCCTGGAGGGCAGTTATCATGCTGTTCCCTGTCTTTAGTGGGTGTTCTTGGTGAGTTTAGGTGCTGATTTCAGGTAAGGACAGCAAGGCCCCTTGCAGCTAGTGGGGTCTTCTCCAGCCAGATGTGTGTTTGCCACAGGGACCAACCCAGGTGGGGGCCAGCAGACTGTGCAGCAAGGCTTTCTCCCTGTTTAGCATTATTAGGGTTATTCAAACAGAGCTTGCAGCAGAACTTCCAACAAAATTGTGGAAGAACCAATATCGTTGTGTCCTGAAAAGCACAGCTGTCTCTGACCCACGACCCCCCCTGCACTCATAGGGCAGCTGGTCACCAGACTTTTGCTTCTTAGCATATAAGCAAGCTTTAATCCTCCACAAGATTTTGCCCCACGCCCAGCGATTAACTTCCTTCCCTGAGCTCAGGAAAACATATGGGAGCTCTGTTCCATGCTGGTCCATCCCTTCCTGCACCCTAATGTCAGCTCTGGGGCTGCAGTGCCTGCTCTGAGCTGGGCTGTGCTGGACCCAGGCTGGGGTCCTGCTGGGATCGCTGCTGGAGGGACCTGGGACTCGGCAGGGGCTGCTCCACTGCCAGCAGCATTGGGGTCAGCCCTGCTCGTGCACTGGGGCTCATGGGCAGGGACCCCAGAGCCAGTGCTGCAGGGCAGAGCTGCAGGAGGGCCCAGGATGTGTCCCCCCCCCCCCCCCCCAGAGCTGCTGCTCTCATGAGTGGGACGACGCGCTCATCACGCGGGGTAATCCTCCGTGCTAAATGATCCCACAAACCTGCATGTGGTGCAACACTGCATAAAATGAGTAAAAGCTGGCGTCACCTCCCGCCTTCTGCTCTCGGTAAACAAATGCTGTTGCTGCAGGGTTATTCCCAGGGTGTTTGGAGACCCTCCCAGTTGCCAAGCGGTGCTTTCTGCCACAGCAGGAGGCGGTGGCTGCCTGTGCAGATGGAGGCATTCCTCACTTCTGCTGTGTGTGTGCTTTGCTGTCATCTCCCTTTGGTTTCCCCCTGCCCTGACTCCTCCGATCCATAGCAAGCCCTGGTTGTGCCCCTCCTCTCCCCGGTTCCCCCACTGCACTCCGCGTTGCCCCCCGCCCTTGCCTCGCCCCTCTTCCACTTATCTCTCCTCCTCCATATAAATATCAGTGGTGACAAACTGCTACCACCAGCCCATCTGTTTCTTTGTACAAATTTGTAGCCAGTTTTGAAACGTGATTTATAAATATTGCTTTTGCAGCCAAAGAGTGACACTGATGGATGTCAGCACAGATGGATCCGCTAAGCTCTCGCTTAAATCCTTCTCATTTTTTGCTTTGCACCTTCTTCCCTCGGCTCCCACCAGGCAGCAGAAAGCCGTCTCGGGAGGGTGGTGTCCCCAGGGACCAGCATCCCCTTGGGAACACTCTTGTTGCAGACCGTTCTGCAAAGTGCCTGCAGTTACCGCCTGCAGCCCCGCTCATCAGTGCCCAGTGGCATGCATTGCTGCCTGCGCTGCCAAGAGCTGCCTTGGTGCCAGGTCAGGGATGTAAGAGCGAAAGGTGACCCTGCAGGACGTTCTGCATTAGCTGAATTACCGCTGGAGCCGCGTGGAGGACTCAGGCTTTTAGAAACAGCGCTGTTTCCTATTGGCATCTCTCGCTTTCTGCTCTCGACCTGTCCAAGTGAGTGCTCGAGCACTTGCTAATTCGTTAGATGTGAATGAAAAGTCGTTTGTGATAGCTGTGAACCCAATCTGGAATGCAGATGCTTTAGCAAATAAAGTGTCCAAAAGGGGAGATAGTGCTGGGGAAGCTGGCCTTGCCCAGGTTCAACCGGTGCCTTTCTAAAACCATTCACCATGCTGTGACTCCTAACTCACCTTTTGCTGGGCCTTTCTGGCCATAGAAAATTGATCACAAAAGGATTAAAGGCAATTAAATCCTGAAATCGTGTTCTCCAAGAAATGCTAATTGTGTTGGAAGAGACAGTAGAGAGCATCTAAGCCCAGCAACCTGGAAGGGTGGTAGATAATATGGAGCGACACATGGAGCTATTGACTCCGGAGCTCAAGGGCTAGGCAAGCAGATGTCAGAACTCTCTGCAGGTCTCATTAAGAGCTTGTAATGGCTGATAGAAGATCTAAAAATCATTGCAATCAAAAGCAAAATGTTAGGATTTGGGGATTGCCTCAGGATAGACAAAGCCTCCTCCAGCCCTGTAGGGATGCCTCTCTCAGCATGAGCAGCGCAGATGCTGATCGGATTTGGGGTGAAAAAGAGCATCGAACCTCTGCGAGGGCTGAGCCAAATGCAAGGGAGCAGCAGTGGTGCTGTGGCCTGGCATTCAGAGAACTGGAGAGCAGAAACAGGCAAAGGGGAAAAATTCTTCTCATAGCAGCTGCACCCTCTGGGAGTGGAAGGGGTCCCAGCAGGGACTCTGCATCCCCCGGGAATGGGACACGGAGGCTGCAGAGCAGAAGCAGAGAAGGGAAAGGTGGGCACCCACTGAGATGTGGGAGAGGGCACAGATAACAGCACCCAGGTCAGAGGTGGTCACTGTCTTCTGCTGTGCTGGTGCTGATCAAGATTGAGTTATGAGAAGGATTTATTAGCTCTGTCTTTGAAGCTGCCAAGAGCCTCTTTGGAGAGAGAGTCTGAGAGACATAATTATTTCATTATTCCTAGTCGTGTTATGCTCCTGCCAGTGTATATTGCATTCCTAAGCACTCCTCTCTCTGTGCTCTGACTGGTCCCTGTGCTCTGCTACGTTGGTTTCTGCCTTTTGTGATTGCTCCTCTAACAGGTAGAGGTGCTGCTTCCTGACCATTGCATCAGGTGATACCGTGTGGCATGGCATAAAATCTCTGCGTGTTCCTGGACCCTGTGCTGCCTTTCTCCTGTCAGCAGCTGTTGTGCAAGGAACAGGGATCCAGAAGGTGCTGGGGAGGGGCACGAGGGTGGCAGCAGGCGGAGGAGTTGGATGCAGGCACTGCTGGGGCTTGACAGGGGTCTGCCCATGGTGAGCAACATCCCTGGTGTGAACATGCAATTTCTATGGCTCTTCCTCCAGTAGGACGTGCTCACGTCTCCCCATTAGAAAAGAAAAATGTTGCTTTGTGATGACTGAAATAGTTTGGTGCTTGTAGTTTTTGTCTCTCCCATGCACCATTTTGAGTTGTACAGCCCCTTCCTGAGCAGAGCTTTCTCACACGGATCTGGCTGCTCTGCTGCTTTATTTTTACTTTGTGGGTTCAGCAATGAGAGTATTTCTCCCTCCCGCACTGGGCGGTGCGGAGCTCGGTGGTGCAGCGCTGTCAGAGCGAGCTGAGGGTGGCAGCTGCCTCTGCAACTTGCATGTCTATTTCCCCTTCATTGCCACAGACCATTTCTAAGCACACAGCATGCAGTGCTGCGCGGCAGGCCCTGCTCTCAGCAGGCTGCAGACTGAAGGGGATTCCTCGCTCCCCCGCTATGAGATTTGGAGATGCACGCTGGGGCTGCTCCCTCGGTCCCATGGGGTGGATATGGTGCAGGGGACTGGTGGGCCAGATCTGGGAGTGGTGCCTGAGCTGTCTGAGCTGCCGTGACCACATCTCCACCATCTCTGGGTGCCCAGTGCTTGCGATCAGCATGGACAGCTGGGAGCTGGTCCTGGCCTCTCGCTGAGATAGCACCATTAATGTTATTTATATCTCCCTGCTACGCTGCAGCAAGCTGAGGGAGCGGCACCGAATGAGATCGTGTTACCTTTGTGCAAACGATTAGCATAACAATTCAATTTTTCCCAGCTTAGCCTTGGTAGGGAATAGGAATCTGCTCTGCTCCTCCCTCCCACTCATTTCTGCACTGGGCTGTGCTGTGCCTGGAGTCACAGCTGTGCTGCAGCCCGAGGGCAGGGACCCCAGACAGCCTGCGGGCATAGAAGCAGCACACTCCTCTGCAGGCAGTCCCCTGCCCTGTGCAGGCTGCCCACACTGCAGCACTTGGATCTTTTCTGGTTTGGGAAGCATGAGCCAGCGCTGCGTGCTGCAGCCCTGCAATATCTGAGTGCAATATTGCCTTAGCCTTGTGATCTGGGCTCTGGGGTGGTTGCCTTTCTGAAACGTGCTTTGTGGGCAGGGAGGAATGAGGTTACCTGGAAAATTCTGTTGGTGGATGAAAGGTGCTACATCCAAAGGAAGAATTCCGCTAGTGAAAACCACAGCACAGCTCTGCATGGAGGGACAAGGTTTGGTTTTGAATCCTGGCTGTGTGCCATTCAGTGCAGCTCTGAACGTTGGTTGGTGTGGTCCTCTGCCCAGCGTCCACGCCTCTCCCCAGCTGGAAGGCGAGCTGAGCTCTTCAGGGCAGACCTGCATTCTCACGTGAACTGGAAGAGAAATGATGTTTTCCTGCCTTCTTTATGCCTATATCCCAGCCATCCCCAGCAACACAGCCATGCCAGCTGAGCTCCATGCTATGCTCTGCCCTGGCTGCAGCACGGTGCCCTGCGACCTGCCCGCATCCTGCCCGCCCCGCTGCCCTACGTGTGGCTCCTGTCCCTCTGTGCCCCGGTGCTCCCAGGCTGCACCGATCCATACAGCAATTTCCGTGGTGGCAGTCGGCCCAAGAGCCACAATTAAAATAGATGTCTTTTCCGATCGAATTGCTGATTGATACAGAAAGGGGCCAGTCCAACATAAATCAGGAGCAATGAGGAGAGAGGCTGCAGACAGCAGCACCTTGCTGCAAACAGGCCGATCTACGTTTTATTAGATAAAGTCTGCAGACAGTCGACAGCACCTTCTGACATCTGGCCGCAATTGTTCAGCCACTGTTCAGTCCTTTGCTGTCCATCTGGTTCTTCTGCTGGCCGGCTGTGAGTGGCACACACACAGGTGAGCAGGGAGCAGAGCTGATCCCAGGCCCTTCTCTTATCCTCCATGCTCTGGGTGGTGCATGGCTGCCCAGGCTCACCCCTGGCCCCGGAGCCCTGGTGTGTCACACAGTGGCTGTGTTATGGTACTGAGTGGTGCTGCTGAGCCCTTGAAGCAGCCACATTTGAACAGATGGAGCTGCTGGCTCAGAGGAGCTCAGCCTGCTCCTGCACAAGTTACAAAGGACCCAGGGAGTGCTGGGCTGGGCTCCTCCCCTCTGCCTCTTGGGCCTGGGGACAATTAGAGGCGCACAGCCCCTGCTTAGCTGAGCTGTGAGCGCTGGAGTTGGTGTCTGGACAATAATTTGTGCCTCTCTGCACCCCGAGGTTTCATCCTATGAGCAGAGCAGCTCATACTGACCCTGCTGTTTCTATGATGGAAATGACTTTGCTGTGGCTTTACTTCTTCCCTGCAGACAACACAGCTGCGGTGCACACACAGAGAGTGGGCTTCAATCGCCAGGAGCAGGACGTGTACCTGCTGCCCATTTTGGTGGTGGACAGCGGCCCCCCGGCTCTCAGCAGCACAGGAACGCTGACCATCCGGGTCTGTGGCTGTGACAGCACCGGGGCCATCCAGTCCTGCAACAGCACTGCCTACGCCATGTCAGCAACGCTGAGCCCCGGCGCCCTCATCGCACTGCTGGTGTGCATCCTCATCCTGGTCGGTGAGTGCTGCTCAGGATGCTGCATCGGCTCTGGCACTGCGTGTGCTGGAGCACCGGGGCACGGTGTGGAGAAGCAGAGCAGTGTGGGCTTGTCTGTGTGTGGGAATGCGATGGGGCTGGAGAGATAATGCTGCAGTGCCCTTTGGTTCAGCGCAGGGCAGCTGGAAAGCTGAGAGCTCTTCAGCACCAGGGTTGGCCTGCAGCTGGCTGCTGAGGGCTGCCAGGGCTCAGGGGAGTCCCCTCTCCTTGGCATGGCATGGTTCCCCGTCTCCTGTCACATCTCCATTTAGAAAACCCTTTCTCATAAGGGGCACTTTACACTGGTTTCATTTTCCAGTGCAGTGCAAACAAATTTCTGCCTAATTGCCCAAAAGAATAAAGAGCACGTCGGTGCTTAAAAGGTGATGGGCTGAATGGATGATGATCCAGGACACATCTGTGGCTTGCTGCTCATGCTCCGTGCCATCTGCTCCACAATTGCCCTCACAACATTTGGCTGCCGCCGTGATTCATCCCCCCCTTTTCCAATGCATCTTCCCCAGACTCCATCCGTTTGTCTGTCCAGCCGTGTGCTCATCCATCTGTCCCTCCCGTCTCAGTGGCTGTGCAGCATGTAAGAGGGATCTCCCGATCTGCACTGAGCCAGCATCTCTCATGGGTGCTGGTGTGGCACAACTGTTGCTCTCCGGCTGGTGGGAGCCGCCGGGGCTGTGCTCTGTGCTGCCGGTGCGCCCTGTGCCAGAGGGGTTCTGCCTTTGTGCCCTGGTGCAGGTTGAGCGTGCTGCTGCTGCACAGCACGTTGCCTGCTCCGACAGTCTCTGTGCTTCCTCCCCCAGTGCTGGTGCTTCTGATCCTCACGCTGAAGCGACACCACAAGAGGCACCTGACATCCGAGGACGACGAGGACATGAGGGACAATGTCATCAAATATAACGACGAAGGAGGGGGCGAGCAGGACACGGAGGCTTACGACATGTCCGCCCTGCGCAGCCTCTACGACTTCAGTGAGATCAAAGGCGGGGACGGGGGCGGGGGGCCGGGAGAGGGAGGAAACCCGGCCTCTGAGCGCCATGCCCTCCCGCAGTGGGTGCAGAGCCCGGACCTGGACTTCTCCGTGTTCAGAGACTACATCTGCAGGAAGGTGGAGCAGGCGGACGAGGACCTCTCCGTGCCGCCCTATGACTCGTTCCAGACCTACGCCTTCGAGGGCTCCGACTCTCCGGTTCCCTCGCTCAGCTCCATCAACACGTGGTCCAGCGGCTCGGAGCAGGACTTCTCCTACCTGGGGGGCTGGGGGCCGCGATTCCGGCAGTTGGCAGCGCTCTACGCGGGGCGCCGGGGCGAGGAGGACAGCGAGGAGTCCTAACGGCACCGCCGGACCCGCCGGGGGCAGTGGGTCGGGGGGGCTGTGCCGTGGGACCGGGGGTCGGTGTGGGCGCTCCTTCGCGGTGCTCCCGGTCGGAGCTGTGCCACAACAACCGCGCCGGGCGCCCGCGGGAGCGCTGTGACCGTCATAATCTCCTTAATGCTGATCTCCGTTAAAGCACTGCACATTAATTTAAGAAAGGGAAAAAAAATCTAATTCGAGAGCATTTGCAGGGGGGTTGTCCCCCACAAATTGTCATTTAAATAGATCCGTTCAGTGAGGCCCATTCAGGAGGAGAAGAGCAAACCGGGAGCCTTTTGTTGTTTAAATTGTTTTTGTCACTTGAGTCTCAGAGCATTCGGAGCGCTTTGATTCCTTTAAGAGCTTTCCTTGCAGAGGGAAACAAGCTTTTAATTCTGTTCTGCTTTTTTTTCGCTTACGTTTGCTCACTTTTTGGAGTCCTCTCTGTGCGCAGGGGATGCTCACGCTGTGGCTCCGCGGGCTCATCCTGCGCAGAGCGACTGCTGCTCGGCAGCTCACTCCAAAGCGCACTTCTCTGCTGAGCTGCAATCGCTTCTCCTCTCAGCTCTTACACCTTTCCTGTGCTTAACCGAATGGCGGTGACTGGATGAGTCTCTCCTGCCTTCCTGTGCTGTAAGCACTGGCTGCAACATCCCGTTGTGTCCCGTGGCCCCGTAGTGACAGATGGGGACGCCCTACTGCTGTGGGGGCACGGTGCCGTCCCAGCGGCGGTGCCCTGTGAGCGACCCGCGTGGACCCCTGCAGCACAGCTGCTTTGCAGGAACCCTCTGGTTCTGCCAGGTGCACTGGGAGGAGGCAGGAGGGATGTGTCGTTGTTCTCAGCTGCAGATGATGCTGGAGGAAAGCGCGGTCTGTGGCTCCTTATCTGTCCGTGTTGAAAACAATCAATGATACAGATAGGTAACTGATAAGGTCTACCGAGGTCTGACACATCTTGGGCTTGTCATTGGGTTTGTCCTTTTTGTTTAGCCACAGGCAGTGTTTTCTATCCTTGGAGAGGGTTTGAACGTAAATGTAGATGCGTGTTTGTTTTATGCTGTTTTGCTTTCCGGCCATTGGTGTCAGTCCTCTGGCCTCAGCATGACTCCCAGCAGTGGAGAGGTGCAGGGATGCCCTGCCCCACAGCCCCCATCTGCACTGCTCCTCCTGTGGCCGCTGCGCTCAGCTTCCTGCAGGGCTGGGAACTGCTCACTGCTCAGGGTCTCCGGTCCCTGTGAAGGAGGCTGCAGGCAGCCGCACTCGGCGTGCCGCTGGTTCACTGTGATGATGCTGGAGAGGTAGCAGGGCTGATGGGAAGTGATGCCCTGATTCCCGGAGCAGGAGTATGGAGAAAGCCCTCTTTTTCCTCAGGAATGTGTACTTGTTTTCCTTCTGGGCTAAAGAGCTGTGTCCAAACCTCTCCGGAGCCGGCCTTTCCTTTAGCAAAAGTGTTGTGCAATAGTAGGGCTCTGTCTGTAGGAGATGGGGTCTGACAGGGTACGTGTTTAGCCACTTCCCCTTGGGTTTTCCCCCATCCTCAACCAGCCTGTCCTCCCACACGCATGCACGCACGCTTGCGTCTTCATTTCCATCCCCCATGTAAATACACGGGGAGAGCAGGGCCCAGCAAAGCACTGCTCCGCTGCACCGCCCGCGCTCGGCCCTCCGGTGACTGCAGGAGGAGCTGTAGCTGCCACAGTTCTCTATCCAAACTAAATTAGGAGGTTGATTTTCTCACCCTTGTTATTTTTTTCAAGGTCTTTCATGGACCTGGAAATAAATTATTTCCTTGTCATCTAGCCTGAGTCTTATTTCCTTCTTTGCCTGGTTCTGTTTCCTGGTACCGAGCTTCCAACAAGGTCCCTGATCGTGTGCCCAGAGGGCCAAGGGCAGGCTCTGCTTATCCACCTCTTCCTGTTTTTCAAAGAAACGCTCATCATAAAAAGCATCTTCATGGGAAAGGTCTATCTTTCTAGCTGAATTGGAAGGAAATGTTGAAAAACCAAAACACACTCGGCTTTCTCCATCTTTTGGACAGGAGAACGCCACTCTGCTCCCACCAGGACCCAGCCGGGACCCACCCTGCACCATCCCCGAAGCAAACTGCATGCCAGACGACAGAAGAAAACCTGATAGAGCATCCTCACCTCATCCTTCCTTAGCCAACAGCGCTCCCGAATGCTCCTGACAGCAGCGACCCTCAGCGCTGCTCTGCCGCGCGGCCCGGCGCCCCGGCGCTGTCCACGCACTGGTGCTGATCGCGTTCTTCCCGTCGTCACCGGCACCGGGCCTCGATTGCGAGCAGGTTCTGTCACCGTGATCCGTATTCGTGTGTATCGCTGCAGCATCCTGTTATCAGCTGCAGAAAAAAAAAAAAAAAAGAAAAAAAGAAAAAAAAATTCTCCTTCAAACCCAGTTTTAATACTGAAGTGATGTAAGTAAACGACGCTGGACCCTGACTGCGGACAAAACAATTGCTGGTGGTTTTCTTGATGGCAAGAGACTGGGAAATGAGCAATGTGACATTTGCCAACGATGTGAGATGCCCTGGCCCAGTGTGCTGCCAGGTTCTGGGTGCGGGGGAATGCACAGCTTGGTGGTGGCATCAGTGTAGGTCAGTAGATAACATGGGGAGAAAGTGAAGCTCTCCATAAAGCAACAGTCATTTAAGTAGCATCTTGCGGCCTTGCTTTGGAAGAGGCTGTTGATCCCCAAGGTCTTGAAGTGTTCCATATCCACTGCCATCCCTGTGCCTCCGCTCCCATCCCACTCCCCTGAGCATTCACTTCATAGCAAGCAAGAGACGTTGGTGGCCTTTGATGGCAGCTTTCAGTGAGATGTGTACCAGAAGGGAGCATGGATGCTCAGACAGGGAAGCTGCGCTGCCCACTCCTGGTGTTCAGCTGTTTCTCTTTTCACAGTTGCTCTGGGTGCTTTGGTAGCTGCCAACATTGAGGAGGCCTTTTTGCAAACATCGCCGTTAATTGCCCACACGCAGCAAGTGTGTCAGCACTGCACTCCCAGCTGTGTGCTTCACAGCTTTGGACACATTGGCACCAATGGCTGTTTGCAGAGAGCTATTGACAGTTGCTGTGCATTTGCACCTTGGGTTTCCAGCCCAGAGCTTTCCTGTTCAGCTGCAACAAGAGCAAACAGAGTCCCTGAGTCCTGCTGCCCACCAGGCACCTGGACAAGCATTGTAGTTATTGTGGAACATCCTGGGGGCTGGGGGCTGGGCTGTCCCAGCAGCTCCCACTGACGAAGGGAGCAGCCTGCAGTTGGTGTGCTCCTAACCAATGAGTGCCCAATATTGAGTGTGTTGGGTCTGGGCCATGTAGGAGGATTTGTGTCCTGATACTGTGGGGGAATGGAGAGAACTCATAGCAACGTGTTGACAGTCAGAACCAGACCCTTCACTACAAGAGGATTATTGAGAGCGCTGATTGCAGAAGCACCTATGAAGATGTTTTGAGAGCTCCATGCAATGCCCTCTCAGCACAGCTCCTTATGAAGAAATGTTTCTATAGGCATTCCTCTTTCCATAGGCACTCCTCTTTCTTCAGCAGTTGCATGGCTGCTCTGTGGTGCTGCTGTGTCTGCTGCTTTTGCCAAAGCAGTAGCTCTGCTCCTGGGGATGGCAGCATTTGCCACAGGTTTGTTCTGAGTGTGTCCTGCAAAGTTTGTGCCCCTGTGCTCGCGCACCACAGTGGTGCTGGGCACTGTGTCTCCTGGCAGTGCTGAGCAACGTTATTTTAGCATCTTTTCTCCAGCAGGAGAGGTGGTAGAGCCTCTTCTGGGAGGAGGCAAAAGATAGATGTGAAATGAGAAAGACAGTGATATCTGTATCCCCAGGAGAAAAATACATCGCTTGTACCCAAGAGCAAGCAAGGCCTCAAAGCCTCTGCCTCCCACTTGCCTGGGTAATTAGCTGCTTTTGAAAGTGATTGGCTTTCCCCAAAATCCTCCAAGTAGCTGCTCCATCACCAGCAAGTGGCTGCTTTGACCGCTTCTGCCACAGCTGATAGCATGGCTCCCCACACCCTGCTGGTTACCAAGCCCTCAGCTTCCTCTAGGGCAGGTATCAGATTCTCACTGCTCTGAATAATCTCAGTTTGGGATCTCTGCACTTCCTGCTCGGTGCAGACAGCAGCTGTGCTTTGTTTGGGGTTTCTCCTTGCAGCAGAGAGCTGAAGGGCTCCAGCTGGATAAAAAGCTGTGCTCGCTGCAAGCACCTGCTCTGCAATGTGAGCACTGCCCCTGAGGGGCCCTGCTGGGCTCTCTGCTCACCCCAACAGCTGCAAAGGTGTCCCGAGCTGCCCAAACCCCCAGCACCGCACTGGAGGGAAGCCCAGGTCTGGGATGAGTCTGGTGATTCTCTTCCAGGGCAATGTGGGTTCAGTGAGAATCCTTCCAGTTCTCAGGGAAAGACTTTCAGCTTTGCAGAGTGGGATCCCACACAGCTGAGCCGGATCTGTTGCAATCGGGAGATGCAGCCATTGTACCAATACAGCGAAGCAGAAAGAAAGAGGGCTCACTGCCCCAGCTGCAGGATGGCTCTCATGTTGTGAGTGGGCAGTAAGGAGGGGCAAAGCAGCAGCAGCAGCAGCTGAGTCCCCAGCATTTGCTCCTCTGTTTTTGCTGCTCGGCGCACTGCCACCGCCTCTCTGCTGCTGCCTCTGCCAGTTGGTGGTGGTGGGATGCCAAGCACTTGTTCTTAGACATCCTTCATCTCTTGCCAGGGACAGCGAGTGTTTGAAGCACAGGGCTGAAGCCACACCGTGCTGCTGTGGACGTTTTCCATCTGTCTGTGTTGCTGCCATAGAGGGGCTGCTCAGGTGAGCCCGAGTTTTGTCTGCCAATGGCACCAGGCAACCCGTGCAGGATGCATCACCGCAGCGACTGATTTAACCATGGTGATGGGAGAGGTTTTAATCCCTCCTCTGCTGGGAAAAGCACTGCTAACAGAGCCATCCATGGCCATTACAGCCCCAGCAGCTCCATGCGGTCAAAGGCTGCTTACCTCCAGCCAGGAGTGGGCAGCTGCCGAAATCCGTTCACACCACATGCAAATTAGGCATTGGAAATGCTCATTACAGCCAACCTGACACACCTTCATTATTCCAAAATAATTGTCTGAAAGGCTGAGCTCGCTGCTCAAGCTTCACTTGGTGCAGAAACGTGATAAAAAGAAAACAGGAAGTGCAATCAATGCTTGTAATCCTTTTAAATAAAAAGGTACTTGCTAGTAGCTGCCAACATCTTTAAAAAGCTGTGATTTCCCCAGAGAGAGCCCTTATCAGCCATGACTGCGTGTCATTCCGACTGTCTGTCAATCCATCAGAATCCAGTGCCACTGACATTAAGAAGCCAGGCATTAAGATTATCACATTTAGCCATAATGTAGCACAGATTGTGTTGACATTTGGAAAATATTCCACCACAGGACCCATTTGACTTCTATACTTTCTACCTAAAGAAAAGAAACGCTTTGAAAAGTTGCCGTGGGGCCCTGCCCTCTGCCTGAGAAGGGCTCAGCTCTGCCCACATTGGAGAGGGAATGAGCCAGGCATGGGCTGGGAGGTGCTTGGCCACGGAAACAATGGTAAACGACCTCAAATGAACTGATTAATCTCTTAAATAACTGTGAAACCATTTTCCAGAAAAAAAGTTAATCTAGTCTAAATGGCTCTGGTGCTTTTCCTGGGCTCCAATCAATATGTGGTCGCTTGCTTTTCATGTGTAATTCACAGTAATTGCAAAAGAGCGTTTTCTGAAGAAAATGACATTCTGCAAGAAGAAATGCAAAGAGAGATGAGGGCCAATTAGCTTCAAATCCCAGACCGAGCCCTGCTCTTGGGTGCCTGGAAGACATGGAGCAGCACGGCAGCTCTCTGTCCTGGGTCCTCACCAGGGTGGCTCCAGTGGTGCCAACACCAGAGGTAAAGGAGACCACGTGCAGAGCCTTGAGGTCCAGCTGTGGGTCAGTGCAGTGCTGCCCTGTGCCCTCAGTCTCCTGCATGCTGGCACATTTCCCTGCTTCTCCCCATCTCTTGCTGTCTCCAGCCTTAATATGGGGCAGGAGGAGCACTGATGTGGGGTGGCTGGAGAGGCAGCAGATGGGTGGAGGGTGATAGAAGCCCCCATAGCCAGGGCTGCCCTAGTGCTGTGGTCTTGCCCAGGCCTGGCAGTCTAAAAGGAGAACAGGCACGAGGAAGCCATTGCTTTCTGTCATCTGCTGTAAAACCAAAACATAATTTTCCAGGATGTCATTCTAATTCTAGTGGGAAAGCTTATTACGTGTGATTTACCCATAAAAAAGCCTGGTGACTTACGATCGTGTGTCCGTGGGTTTGCCCATCAATCCATCACGGGGCTGCGGGGTGGCAGGGCAGGGAAGCACGGTGCAGGACCGAGGTGAGCCTGCTGCTGTGATTGACATGCTGCTTTCACCATCCATAAAGCTTCTGACATATTCCTTTTGGCTCAGTGCAGATCCGCACTGCTGAGCTCCAGCACAAATGTCATTAAAACATGTTCTACCCATGGTACCTATAAATAATTGAGGCAGCAGGTCTGTGCTGAGCACTGTGTTGCAGCTCTGCTCCTGCACGGAGGGGGGCCGGGAAGATGACCTTTCCTTCTCCCATTTACCACCTTTGAATTCAGGAGGTGTGTGGGGACGGAGCATACTCACATCACTGCACTGTACCCCAGGATGCTCCCAGGGCGTGGGGGTGTGCAACCTGCAGCAGAGTGGGCGCAGGCAGAATGCAATGCGAGATAACGAGGTCCTGTTTGCAGGATGGATGGCCTCAGCCCTCCTGTACAGGGCAGGCATCGCTCCTGCGGGCTGCTGGTAGGTGGGCGAGCGACAAGCAGGGCAGCAGCGTGGGTATGGGTGTGCTGCTCAGCCCGGGGGCAGGTGCTGCTCCTGGCAACAGGGCTGCCCTCGCATCCCCATGCTGGCTCCCGCTGTGCCATGAGCAAATTGCTTCTTTTCCTCCTTCTCATGACAGCCACCAGCTGCCCCGTGTCAGTGGGAGTCACCATCAAGCCTCACGCTGAGGGAAGGCGCGGTGCCAGCATCTCTCCCCTGCCACCCAGCAGAGCAGCACAGGGCGGTTTGGGGGTGGAGCAGCACACCTACGCCCAGTGATAGAGCTGTGGCCCTGTCCCCAGACTGTGCAGAACGGGGGTCCATCTGCTGCTGCCGATGCCCACACAGAGGTGGTACAGAGGTGCGTGGCCACACGGCATGTGTACACCTCTGTGCCACCTCCGTGTGGGCATCGGCAGCAGCAGAGCCACGTGGATGTGAGCACAGCCACTGCTCCACACGGCATGCAGATGCCCTGACACATCATGAAGGTATATTAAATAGCAGCTGTCGGGCTCTTCCTGAACACAGCGGTAACACAGTTGGGACCATCGTGACGCCTTCTTAATTTCAACTCATGTTGTCTTCCAGCCACGTGCTAATGAGGGCTAATGAGGAGATCAGCTTGCTGTTTGGCCTCATGCTTTGCCACAGAGCTGCTGCTCTCCCCAGCCGCAGGTGCCTGTCCCCTCCTTATGGCTCAGGACACAGGGAGGGATCAGGGGATGCTCCTCTGCGTGCAGAGGCAGAAAGACAAACACTGCAAAACGCTGCTGTTTGCTCACCTTTGTGTCTCTGTGCATGCAAGCATTAAAAAAAAGAGGGATAGCCTCGCTGCACAGCAGCCATAAATGCTCCAAGAGGCCTCAAACACTCACACCGGCGCTTACGCCATATTTGCATACTTGCTTAATAAAAAATTATGACTGTTCAAAGCCCGACCATTAATTACCCAGCATATTTTCTTTTAACTCCCTCCCTTTTTTTTATTACAGACTAAGCTGTTTTCCTGCTTACTCAGCAAAAACTCCTCACAATTCCACCAGGATGAGACGTGCAATAAATATGTACTTATTAAGCGTGCATTACAACTACACAAGCTGGGAGAAGTAATAACGGGCCCAACATAAAGCTGAAGTATTTATGCATGTACCTAGGGCCACTTTAGCTATTTATTTTCACAAAGAAATTAAATTAGATAGTTTGATGGCTCTCAGTGTAATTACGGTGGGAATTTACATAGGCTCCAGCCCGTCAGGAGGAGATGTGCGATGGAAGGAGGACGGGCTGGGGGTGTCCTGCTGAGCCCCACGCACACGGCGGTGCCACGGCCGCAGTGTGGGCTCCATGGGAAGAGCTGCCTTGCAAATAGACTCCTGGTAAATGACAGAGCACGGCCACGGTGCCAGCTGGGCGCAGCATCCCGCCTGGTCCTCCCGCCGCAACTCCCAGCTGAGCCGTCAGCTCCCCGCGGGAAGCCCGGCAATTACTCCGCTCCCTGATTAGCGCTGATTGCACACCCGCCGTCCCAGGGCTGCCGACCCCCCGCCCCTGCGGGACTGAGCGCTGCCGGCTCCGAGCTCCCTTCCACCCCTTCCCCCCCCACCTCCGGCCCGGCCCCAGGAACCTCCGCAGCCCCCGAGCGGCCGCCCCGGCCACCAGGGACTGCTTCCCTTTGTGCTCGTCGTCCCGCGTCCCCTTGGTGCTGTCCTATGTGTTCCGACGTCTCTGAGTTATTAAAGATGGGAATTTAAAATAGCACAGAGGATGTACAGGTTTTGTGGAGTCAGCACAGGGGGGTGACAGGGAGCTGCCGGGAGCCAGCCCAGCCCCTACAGCGACAGTGTCCTTTAATTACAATTGATAACCTGGCATTTCTCCACCAGCACTCAGCATCACCTTGCCGTGGGGCATTGGGCATCCCAAGCCCTGTCCTGCCCATCCCCACAGCTCGGGCAAGATCTGCTGTGCTCCTCTGTTTGCACACCATTTATCTAATCCAAACGAAACCTTGGCAAGCTGCCTTCCAGGGAGGCAGGGGCATCTCCTGGAGCAGTGCCCTGGCGCCCGCGCATCCCGCGGCGCAGCGCTGCCTGCTCACCCTGCAGCAGCTGCTTCCAGCGGGGGCTCTGGCAGCTTCCAGGCACTGGAGATGGTGTTTGCTGGCAGAGGGAGGGGTGGGAGAGCTGCCTCTGCCCGGAGCGCAGCTGGGCTGGGAGCAGGCGGGCTGAGCGCTGGGGCCAACGGCGGGATGTCTGCTTGCCGAGGTGCGTGAGAATCGCTGCTTTCCGATGAAACAGGAGGGAACACAGCTCAGCAATTACAGCACAATTAGCTCAAACAGCAGGTTGATTGTAAATTGCAGCTCTGAGCCAGCTACAAGTACGGAGTGAGTTGCAGGCGGGAGCCCTTCTGCAGCCCTGCTGCTGCCCGAGCCAGGCTGGGGGTGGAGAGACCCGGCCCCAAGCACCCCCTGCTGGGTCTTCTGGCGCCACCCCACTGCATCATCGTATCTGGTGCTGAGGACCCACAGAGGTGGCGAGGAGCCCCACGGGCTGGTGGTGCAGTGCCTCTTTAATGCTCCTGCACCAGCTTTGGGGAGCAGCTCCTCAGGGGCAGCCCAAGCCAACCCACCCCAGTGGAGCCAGGGAGCGATGAGGTTCTGCGCGTGGGGTTTGTGGGAGCTGCTGTAGCTGAGCAGAGCAGCACAAGTGTTTTGTGCTAAAGAGATGAGTGGCAATTAACTCCAGTTCCTTTTCTTGAAGTGACCCTGAGTCAAACAGCCCCTTTCCTCCCACCATCTCAGGCAGAGCTGTGGGCGTGCAGGCTTCAGTGCTGTTCCGCTGGGGGTAAAGGGGCAGCATCCACCGGTGAGAAGGAGGGGACCTCTGCAGCACAGCAGTGGGACTGTGGTTCTCAGCTCTGCAGCAGGCTCCTGGGGAGCATGGCAGGAACCCCGCATGCTGGGCTGTACTGGCAGTATGGAGCTGGGGGTTGCAGGAGACGACGGCTCATCACCCACCTGTGCCAGGCAGGGAGGGCTTCTCCTAGCCAAGCTGCCCCTTCTGCCTGAGCTGCTAAGCAGGCCAGGGGCTGGCAGCAGGCAGTGCCCTGTCAGCCTGCTGAAGCTGATGCCTTTCATCTCCAAGTTACTGGCTCGTGTCAGGGCAGAACTGGAAATGTCAGGGACCGCTGCAGGGTGACCGTGCAGAGTGGCAGATGGTCAATGATGGATTTGTCACTTCGGATTCAGGCAGTTTTTAAATATTCAGCAGAATCGGAGGTGACAGCTGATGGCAGCAGGCAGAATTTCTGTGCATCTCAGTGAGACCTCCTTCTCCCCCGGGAAGGGAGCATGGCAGGACGAGCCCTGGTGCCCGAGGGGGTGGCTGGGGACAGCACAGCCTGGGATGCAGAGATGGGGCTCTCTGTGCTCCTCAGCTGTGCAGGCAAGGATGGTGAAGGGCCCAGCCTGGCCCTTGGTGCAGCCCCCCTGCAGCCCCCGTGCTGCCCTGTTTCGTGGTCACCATCCATCCCAGGGTGCCTTTGGGGCACAGGAGACTCTCGCAGCACCATGCAGCAATTTGGCACACCCAAGCCCAGCAACGCTGCTGTGGCAGCCCTGTCCCAAGGAGGAATCCAGAACTGGGGCACGGGGCCGGTGCAGCACGGTGCAGCCTGCATGCAGAGCCTTCAAAGCTGTGCCATCCACCCACCAGGGCGCAGACAGCTGCTCTGCAAATTCATGGTGGCAGCAGCATTATGCGGCAGGCGGCATTACTGCGGTGCTGTGCAGTCGGTGGGGCTGCTCGGGGCCAGCGAGGAGCAAGTTGTCAGAGAGATTCTCCTTCCAGAGCTGCTGGCAGCAGCCCCAACCTCGCTGAGTGCTGCGTGGGAGCAGTCACAGCCGCTTCGCCCTCGAGCTGAGGAGGACCCGATGGCACACGCTGCCTCCTGCAAGCACTGCAGCGATGTGCTGGGGCAGGCAGACTGCTCCCAACCAGTTCCAGCCCACACTCGGAGCAATTTAACAGCAGCAGAAGGGGTGGAGGATCAGTATTGGCTGCTGCCATCCCTTCTGGGCACAGCCCTCCCGAGCACAGCTTTGGTGCGCCCTGTGCCATGCAGTGATGCTCTGGGGCAGTGCAGGGATAAAGCCTCCTCCCTCAGATGTGACCGCTTGAATTTCCTCGCCCTGCCTTCATCACTCATTGCATCAACCCTTTCTCAGCTTTCAAACAGCGAAGGAGCTGCAATTTGCTCTGCCCAACAGCCTTTTGGAAAAAAGCATGATGACCTCATGAAAACCAGAGCCATAAATCAAGGGCAGCGGCCGCCTCCTGGCTCTGCAGGGCTTGCTGGCAGTGCGAGGTGCTGATGGTAATCCTCCTCCTGGGTGCTCCCAGTCCTGAAGCGCTCAGAAGGAGCTGCTGCGGTGCAGACCCACGGCCTTACAGCAGAGCTGGGCACCCTGAGGCAGCACCAGGAGCTGTGCTGCAGGGGGGATGCCGGATGGGGCACGCAGCTCTGGCTGGCTCCGAAGAGGTTAAATCTTCCTAATCGCTCCGTAAGACCTTCTCTAAGAATTTATCTACTTTCTGCCTTCCAAGAACATATGGATAAAATCCCCCTGAGCGGGACTTACATTTATAGCATCTATTACTGAGATCAAGGTTAATCCAGAGTAATCTAATGGGGTGAAAAGGACTTTATATAAATCTGTTTTAATCTGCAGGACATGATAGCCTGTCAGGGCCACCGGGGCAGCCTGTCAGGGCCACCGGGGCAGGCAGGGGGCTGCGGGCAGTGCTGGGGCCGGGAGGAGCACACGGTGCTGCAGGCTCCATGTTGCCTTCAGCGAGATTTAGTGCCGCTGTCCCCGTGGGGTTGGAGTGCCACAGGACAGGGATGCTGTAAATGTTCTCCCACGAACGAGCCGTCCCCGCGGGGTGTGATTTATCGGCGCTCACAGAAGGACGCTCAGCCGGAGGAGCAGCGCCGAGATCTGCACGGCTCCACGCGCCGCTGTGTGTGGGGTGAGGAGCAGGGCTCCTGACCAGGCTGTGTCCCTGTGTCCCTGCACTGCCCCATGCCTTCCCCTGGCCGTGCAGCCCTGGTGAGTCCCAGCACCACGCGAGTCCAACCACCAGAGCACGGCACGTCGCTCTACATGTGCTCAGATGGAGATGGAGTTCTCCAGGTCCCCGAGTCCCAGACCCGCCAGAAGACAGTATCTCAGCTAAACGATGCAAAAATGATTTAATGGAGGGAACTAATCAAGGAATCCAAGAGAGACTGCTCACCAAGGGCTGATGCAAGATTCAATTAACCACAGCCTTTGTGGGCTCACCATTTTAATTTTCCACAAATTAGCTTTAAAAAGGTATGGAAATGAAGATATTAGATTTTTTTTATTTTTTTTTTTTTAAGTCAAAAGGAAAAATCCTTTGAGGATTATGTTAGCAATTTCCCTTTAACAAACATTGTTTCTACAGTCATTTTCTTATTTTAATCTCAGCTGTTGAGATGCTGCTTCCATTCTGGCCTGGTGTGAGCTGAGAGTTCTCGGAACAAGACGAGGAATGCAGCTAGCTCTGCCAGGAGTGGGCACGCAGCCTGGGGGGCACCGGCAACGCAGCAGCTCGACCTCAAAATGCAGCTGGGTGCAGCACGGCACCGCTGTGCGATCGGCTCCTCGTGGCTTCCAGTGCACGGCTGTGTCCTTGGCGCTGCAGGGACGGCCTTGGGCTTGGTGGCTGCTGGGGGCCATGCCACCTCTTGGGGTCCTCTCACTCTGCTGGGCTCCCGGTGACCTTCAGCTGCAGTTCCTGGCAGCAGCTCGCTGCCCCTTCCCGCTGTGCCTCGGCGAGCTGGAGCGGAGCATCATTTGTCACTGTCTCCTTTAAAAGGTCCGATCTCCTCCACAGGGTCACCTGGCAGCTCTGCCAGCAGCTCCTCGTGCTGGCACAGCTCGGCTGCAGGAGCGCAGCTGCCAGCCCTGCGTGTGTCATCCTCGTCCTTGGGTCCCCCACGCTCTCCCCGCAGCACACTGCGATGGAGGAGCAGTGGGGCACAGGGGGACCAGTGGACTCCTACTGTGGGGCCACCAAGGGCAGGTTGTGGGGGTCTGGGGGGAGATTTGCTCCCATACATCACACTGCACATCTCCACTTGGCCCCATTGTGTTGAGCGGCCGCTGGAGGCTGCAAATGGGGCTCAGCCGCTCCCACCGGCCCCTCCCTGCTGAATGGAGCTCAATGCAGAATTAATTTGTCATATTGACACTGATCATTTATTACGGAGCAGAGTGAAGCCCATTCATTTGAACAGAAAACATTTCATCTTATCTCCTGCTTTTCATGCCTCAGCTCTCACTCTTTAACCTTGGACAACGAGACATTCATAATTTCCTCACTGGCTCTATGGCTCCTTCAGATAAGAAACTTATTTTTAATCTTTCTTGCTATTGAATTTTAAACATGTTCCATCACAAAACCTGATGCACGTAACGACGCATTTCACCCAGAATTAATGTGGCCACATTGTGCTGCCAGCCTGTGTCGGAGTAAGGCTCCCATCCCCACAGGAGCAATGAGTGCATGGAGCTGCGTGGTCTGCATGAGGACCAACACCGTTCCCAGCCCTTGTGGCCACTGCCCTGGCAGCCAACAGCCCCACTGTGGGCCCTACAAGGAGATGCTGAGTCTGCTCTCTGCGTGCTGGAGAATGGCACAGATAAGGCTCTCACCTCCAAAGCTCTGCTGAGGAATTAGGGAAGGAGGTGGGAGGAGCAAATGGAGATAAATGAGCCCGCGCGTGGCACCCTGCCCACGGGATGCTGGAATAAAAAAATCAGTAAATAAAAAATCACCTGTCTTTATCTGGTCAGAGCCTGAATGGGCCGTGTGATAATGGTGAAGGATGAGCAACGCCTCAGAGATTCGGGGAGGGGCCCGATGTCCTCCTGCACCATATGGGGCTGCAACGCCAGGGAACCGCTGTGTCATGGAACGGCTGCGTCAGGAGCTGCTGGGTCATGGAACTGCTGTGCCATAAAACAGCTGTGCCATGGAACTGCTGAGCCAGGAACCACTGCACCGCTGTGCCCAGAACTGCTGTGCCATGGAATTGCTGTGCCATGGAATTGCTGTGCCATAGAACAGCTGTGCCATGGAACCACTGTTGCCACAGAACAGCTGTGCCATGGAATTGCTATGCCACAGAACAGCTGTGCCATGGAACCGCTGTGCCATGGAATTGCTGTGCCATGGAATTGTTGTGCCATAGAACAGCTGTGCCATGGAATTGCTGTGCCATGGAATTGCTGTGCCACAGAACTGCTGTGCCATGGAATTGCTGTGCCATGGAATTGCTGTGCCACAGAACAGCTGTGCCATGGAATTGCTGTGCCACAGAACAGCTGTGCCGTGAAATTGCTGTGCCACAGAACTGCTGTGCCATGGAGCCACTATTGCATAGAATCACTGTGCTGTGGAACCTCCGTGCCAGGAATTGTGGCCTCACCCCAACACCGCAGCGATGGCTCTCCCTCTCATGTGCCGCATTGGCTGCTGGTCCTGGGAAGTGCTTGGCTCCTTCCTTGGCATGAAATGCACTTTTCCAAGTTGTCCTTCACAGCAAGGGAAAAGGCAGATCAGATTCCGAATTAGCCTGCAAGAGCTGTGTTCCCGTCTCCCTTATCTAACTCACTGTAACAAGCTCTTTGCATTTATTCCACCAAATGTGCTGCAGAATTGCGTTACAGCTCATGGCTGCGAGCCATCTGTGGAGAGAAATCCAGTTATACCTTGTATAATAAGTTCCTGACAATCTTACAGAGGACTCCGGGTCATAAAAGTCTCCCAGTTTTATCGCCAGTAACAGACACGGAGAGAAATTAAGTTGTCTTATCAAATTTAGATAATATATATCCCTCTGGAGTGGAAGGTTTCTGATGGATCTTTTACAGTATTGGAACATTTAGAGGGGCGAATCAAAATGCACAGAGAGGACGGGCGAGCAGCAGGGTCTCAGCTGCCCCAAAATGGGTCTCCCCTACCCTATCACCCCGCTGCGGCCGCTCGGAGCCCTGCTGCCACCTGTCTGTGGGTCCCATTGCTGTGGGGCCGTGGGCTGCCTGCGGGGCGGTATGGGATCCCCCACGCGCCGCTCTTTGTTCAATATTTAGTTTTCCATAGGAGCGGAGCTCAGTAGCCATGGCAATAAGGCAGGCAGTGCTGGTGCTGTGTGTGAGGAGCCGTGCAGCTCCGGCGCTGGGGACGTGGATGCGCTCCTCCCCTGAGATACCTCCACTTTTTATTAAAAAAGTGAATCCTCGCTGGCTGATCTCTGTATTTTTAAAGAGCAGTCACTCTGTTCTTCTCCATCTTTATTCACTTTTTAAAGATCCACGTTGCCCTTCAGCACGGAACCATCTCTGTTCAGCACCATCCTTACTTTGATCACAGCTTGCTTCCCCCCTCCGTTCGTACAGCTCCAAAGTGTCGTGGGATCACGGGGTGGTGGGATGGAGGGATGGCATCCTGGGAACCAGGTGTGGAGCAACGGGGCTTCTTTTCCTGCACCCCAACGGGAGCAGGGCCCCATGGCTGTGCATGGACTGAGTGCTGCCCACAGGAGCAGGGATGCTGGGAATGAAGCACAGGAGCGGGTCAGGAGCCAGCCTCGCCTCCCCACGTCTTTTCTTTCTGTGCATTTGGTGAACAATGCATGCAGAAGGCTTTTTATTTTTGTGTAGAAATGTGTGTCTAATGAATTAGCCACGGATTGGAGCCTAACATGGGTAATTTACACTGAACATTCGCTCGCTCAGAATCATCCATCAATTTCTTACCACATTAAAATCGACAACCCGCTCTGGGAGTGCCTGCCTGGCGCTGCACCCCGCATCCCTCCCTGGGTTCTGCTTTGTGTCAGACCTCAAACCTCCATTGTGGGGATGGAGCTGTGGTCCCACAGGGATGCGAACAGGGCCGGGCTGCCCCTGGGACCCGCAGGCATGGAAAGGCCTTGTGTACGGATGGGCACTGCTGCTGTGGAGGGCTGGGAGCAGTGCGCTGAGTACCCCCTCAGCAGGAGCATGAGGTAGGTGGAGGCTCAGGGAGGGCTGACCCCAAAGCCAAGCACTGCTCCAGGATGATTCAGCCCCTGCCCACGTGCTCTCTCTGGAATGCAGCCTGTGGGCTGAAAGCTGCACCTTGCTGGGACTGCAGGCTGCACAGCACTGGTTTGCTCACTGGGGAAGCAGGGATGTGCTGGGGTGGCTCTGAGGACTGGTGGGGGTCGTGCACTGCTCAGAGCTCCCAGGGCCTCAGGGACACTGCAGGGGAAGGGTTATGCAGGGGATCATCAGCACGAACCTAATTGTGGAGATAACTGCTGATGGTGGAGTTCGTGGACAAAAAAAAACAACGCAGTGGTCGGGGTCAGTCATAATTGGTAAATATTTGTCTAGCTAATCAAAAGGCCTTTTAATTAACAATTTTGTTCTTGCAACTAGTTTAATTTTTTTTTTTAAAAAAAAAAAAAAAAAGAACTTCTGCAGGAAGTCAATTAGACCCAACAGATGGCGGAGAACATCCCGGCATCAGCACATCGTGCCATCTGCCGCCGCAGGAGAGCGGGACGGCCCCGCCCGAGCCACGCACCGCAGCCCCAAAGCGGGGACCCACAGCACTGCCCCGGAACGCGGCCTGGGGAGCCCACGTGCGTTGAGAACGAGCAGGAGCCGAGCCGAGCCGGGCCGAGCCGCGCCGCACGCAGTGCCCGCGCATCCCCGTGCGCAGCCCCGCGCTCGGCAGGTGAGCCGGCAGCTCCGCACCTGCTGCTCGGCGCAATCAGGAGATGCTCGCACAAGAGGCACTGACGCGGCTCTTCCTCAATCAGCGGCTCTTCACGCCCAGCTCCGCGCCACTCTCTGCTGATTGCCCTTTGTCTCCCGCAAGGCCGCGCTGCTCCCGGCGCGGCTCTGCCCTCCTCTCCCCGCATCCCTGCGGATCCCGGCGGGGAGCGATGCTGGGAGCTCCCGGGGGTGCGGCGCCGTGTCCGGGCTGGGCTCCTGCGGGGCGTCGGGCGCAGCGTGGGATGGGGCGGCTCGCTGCCATCCGCCGTGCTGGAGCGCAGCCGAGCGCCGAGGAGCGGCACACCTAAATCTCCCCTTGCTGTCCCTCCAGAGATGTCCCCCTTTATTCACAACTGCTTTTTAATTGCCTTTTGTCAATTACGGCAAGATGGATCGGGTTCCTCAGGGAGGCAGTAATTAGCGCGGGGATGAATGCCGAGGCAGCCAAGCTCCCTCTTCACACAGCGGTGGTGATTTGTAAACCTGTCACCAAACCGCTGAACCCGGCTTGGCGTGAGCAGCTCCATCTCTGCAGCACGTGGGTGTGCAGCTCAGGTGCTGGGTGAGGCTCAGGGTGAGGGTCAGGGTCAGGGTTAGCAGCAGAGGGGTCTGGATCCCAGGCGGGGTTGCCCTGCCCCACCAGAAGTGCCCAAACCTCTGCTCTACTGACTCCCTTCCACCCTCCCATTCTGCTTCATGGCTTTCATCTAATTCCCTACGCCCCTCTCCTATTTTTCTTCTTGACAGAAGAAGCAGGCTCATGCATCTAGAAACTCTACGGCCTTTCTTGTAGCTGCAGATTAAATTTCCCTGCTCGGTGCCTGCTGGCCACAGGCTGAGCCACTATACCTGGGTGTACGCCCCATCCCCGGCCCAGGGAGAGAGGCTCTGTGCAGGGCATGGGGCCATCCAGGCACTGTGCAGAGCCACAGCTGTGTGGCAGAGCTCAGCACCAGTCTCTCCAGCTCCTGTATCTCTTGCTCTGCTCTGCCCTTGACCCTGGGGAGGGTACAGCACGTGGAGGGAGCCCGGCTGTTCTAATTAAACCATGTTTGCCAACTCCCATGGTAAGCATTGCTAATTAAAATTAGGGAGAGCAGCACTGCCTTCCGTGCCTCCTGGAGACATGAACAAGTTCCCTGTGTGTTGACCGGGCTCGGAGGGTGCTGGGGGCTGCACAGCACTGCTGGCAGAGCCCATGGGCAGCAGGCACAGCTCCATGGGGTGCCTGGCCCATAAGGTGCCATGGGACTGCTGGTGCTGACCCCTCCGTCCCCACGTGGCGTGACTGCGCCCCGCAGCCCAGACACGCTCTCTTCATGCTTGAACCATTGGCCTAACGATTTCACGTTTTTTCCCCATTTTCCTGTATTATTATTTGTCGTTGTTCCTGTTGCAGTTCAGTGACCATGAATTATTGAATGTCTGCTCGTTCAGTAACTCTTTACTTCCACCTCTGCACACTGCAGCCTCGCAGCTGCACAGGACGGCCGCCAGCACCGCTCCCAGCCTGAAGAATCTGCAGCCCCCATCCCACAGCCCCCCATCCCACAGCCCCCCCTCCCGCTGCTCTCTGCCCCGTGTGCCCTGTCCCACTGCCCCCCATTCCACTGCCCCCCTCCCATTGTCCCTCACTGCACTGTGCCCTGTGTTGCTGCCTCCCATCCTGCAGAATCCATCCCATTGCTCCCCATCCTGCCGCCCCCAACCCCGCAGACCCCATCCCACCTCCCCCCATCCTGCAGACACCAACCTGCTGCCCTCTGCCCTACAGCCCCACATCCTGCTGCCCTGCAGCGCGTTCCCCTGGCTCTGCTCCCATCCATCAGCCTGGCCTCAATGCGATGGGGAGCACCGGCAGCTGGTTGCCTTGGGGAGCCCTGGAGGGGGGTGAGGGTGGCACTGGGACAACCAGGACCTGCAGGGCCTGCGAGCAGTAGGGCAGTGCTGGGTGGATGGGACGCGCGGTGGCCAGGAGCAGGTTGGCACTTCGTCCCCAAAAAGCTGCTAATTTTTCCACGCTGCTTTTGTGCTTAGGGCAGAGCTGAGAAATCTCTGCTGGTATTGTGGGATTTCGCAGAAGTGAAGAATAAAGTCTCTGAACTCCCTACAGCTGCATTTTCTGAGCGCTGCAACACTCTGATACCTCCAAAACACTATTAAGCACCTGGTGCTGGGTTGTCTTTGCGACCGTGTGTCCTAAATAAATCCCTTCCCCATGCTGAGCTGTGCTAATGGCCTATTGTTAAGTGGCCAGCCAATGCAGAGGAATATGAAATCATTCTTTTTTTCCAGTTGTACCAGCAAAAAATAATCTGTCCGACATCTTTCTTGTAGGATGAGGCTGGAAATGGGAAGCAGCAAGTCCCAGCTTGCAGGCCCTTGGCCCTTTGCACGTGTGTGTGCAAGGTGCAGCTCATGCCCCAGCCCCACTGCCTGGCACCCCCGTGCTCGTCTGTCTCTGCCGCCGCCTTGCACATAAGTGGGCTCCTTGGGAGACTCGCTCCATTTTTTTTTTTCCCTTTAACCTTGAAATGCAATTTCCTCCCCCAAAATACCCTTTTTCCTGTAAACAACATCTCTTTAGTGAGATTACAGCAGAAATCCCTGAGCTGCCGGGTCCCGGGCACTTTATCACCCGGTGAGCCCCATCCGTCACGGCCGTGCGTGTGTTCCCGCGTCCCGCCCCGGCTGCCGGGCGATGCTCTTTTCATCATTTTTACAGATTTATTTTACAATAATTTAATTTCATCCTCAGCCCTGGGAAGACGAATTGGCCTCTGATGTGACGGGGGGATTCAGCGCCGGTCTCATAAATTTGCTGCCTCTACGCGGAGCTCTTTCCGAAGACATCAACGAGAGCGGCTGAGCGCCGAGGGACGCGCCGTCAATCTCTGGGTGGCTGCAGGGCTGTGCTGGGCCGGGTGCTGAGTGCTGAGTGCTGGGTGCGTGCCTGCCTGCCCCCCGTGCAGAGCTGGGCATGGCACGCGCCGTGCCAGCTGCAGCAGCTTTGCCAACGTAATTAAACTCGAGTGACTCCCCTGCCCTCAGGCACAGCCCCTCATTTCCCTTTGATTTATGATGTCTTCTTAATTCATTTAAATGAGTCTCGGGTGTTTGCACAGGCGGAGGGTGCTGGCGGGAGCTCTAATTGCTGGAGCGATGGGAAGGCAGCAGGGGAGCCCTGGGCACGGCCCCGGGATGGCGGGGTGCCCCGCAGTCCCCCTGCTGTCCCCAGGCTGGTTGCTCTGCTGCCGGTTCCCGTCACTGCGCAGTACCTCGCACTCATCCCTGTTGAATTTCATCCTATTCTTTCCAGTCCATTTCTCCAATTTGTCAAGATCATTTTGAATTCTAATCCTGTCCTCCAAGATACTTGTAGTCCCTCCCAGCTTCGTGTCATCTGCAAATTTAATAAGCGCTTTCTCTATTCCATCACCCGGGTCTTTAATGAAAACACTGAGTGAAGCAGAAGCGGGGCGAGCCCTCGGCCATCCGAGCAGCACGTCCAGATGTGCCTGGAGGAGGCAGAGCTCTGCCCCATGCTGTGTCCCCCAGCACGGGTCCCTGGGGGTGCTGCCCCAGGGATGCTGGGGGCTGTGGTGTGACACGGGGGTGCAGGGCCCTACCCCGATGGGGCCGTCATCCATCCCTTTAATTTAAAGCAAAAAGCAATTTACAAAATGCAAACTGCTGCTATGGTGAGCTGTGTGTGTCCAGGCATAGCTTAATTTCACAGTAAGGTTTCAGATGCCACAAATGGCCTTTCTCAGCATCAGCCCGCATCCAAGCCAAGAGCCTTGCTAGCTGCTGAGCAGTCCAGAAACAACTCTTGTGCTGCCTGCACAGCACGCAGCTCCACATGCCGTCCACGCACAGCTGGGCTGATGCTGCCCAGGTTTGGCACTGCCCAGCCAGCAAGGCTCTGCTCTCCTGCAGTAAGAGGGGCTATGGGCACCTCTGCGCAGCTGACAGCATCCTGGCAGCGTCGGCCCAGAGCTGGCTCTCCCATGCTGGCTCCTTGCACATCAGAGTTATAATTTCATGGTCAGGGGCTAGGAGGTTTGTACACAGAGATGCATTAGTTCTGCATTTAGTGATAGTTGAATAATTGGTGTCACATCAATTAGATCTGTTCTTGGATACTGCAGTGATAAGTGCTGCGTGGAAGCGCTGCGCCACAGGCGGGTGGGATGCAATGGGATCGGGGCTGGGGGCAGCAGGCAGAGTGCATTGCTAGGGTTGGACCTGCGTGCACAGTGCTGGCCCCGTGAGGGGGCTCGGGTGGCACTGGGGCCGCATGGAGAACACAGTGCTCGTGTTGCTGCTGTGCAGCTGGGAGCCGTCAGCCTTGCTCCTGCTGCAGGCTGTAGGCAGAGGTAATTTGCAGATGACAAATATCCCCGGCAGTAAATATTTTTCCCACCCTCATCTTTCTATGAGCAGATAAGGTGGCAGCACCGTGGCAATACGGTTCCTGGAGGGAGACAAACTCTTTGGCAGTCTTAAAAGTCTATTGTGTCCCCGCAATTATTTATAGATAAATAGAAGAAAGCCAATAAGCACAGAATGGAGCTGCACAGCTGCATCTGTTACGACGATGATGATGTTATCGCTGCCTCACACCCACACAGTGCATGGGAGCTTGCTGCCGGCAGCAGCCAGATCCCATCCAGCACAAGGCAAGACTGCCTGCGGGTTCCCTCAGCCCCCCCACCTCTCTGCTGTCTGGCCATGGGGCTGCTTTGCCCCATAGAGACCCAACAGCATAACTCTACCAATGCATCCTCTACGTGTGGCTGAGCCATGTGGGCCTGGGGATGGAGGGCTGGGGGGGCCGGGGCTGCTGCTGGCACAGCATTGGTGTGACCACAGCCCACCCACAGCACCCCACATGGAACCAGGCAGACGTGTGCCATACAGGGTCTGGGATCCCCCAGCCCTGTACATCCCGACACTGCATCCATGTGGGCCGTGACCAGTGCCAAACGCTTGGCTCCACATCTGTAGGGTCATCACCCCAACGCACACCGGGGCCGAGCTGCACTGCCATGCAGAGAGCATCACACAGCGCCTGGGAGCCCTTAACTGGACTGCAGAGAGGGACGATTTTTCATTGCTTCCGTGTAATAAGAGGACAGAAGTAAGTGACTACTACAGTTCGTTCACTCGGTAAAGATTTATACAATCACTTCATCCGGTAATTGGTATTCTGGGGAGAGAGGGAGCTGCAGCTCCAGCACCCGCCTCTATTTGTTTTCTCTCTGTCTTTCTCTCTTTCTCTCCCCTTTTCAGAATGAGTAATTTTGTCCCTCACAATCCCATTTAAACAGCATTTGCAGAGTGAATAATTAGTTACATTCAATTAGGTCTCACGCTCTCTCTCTTCTCACTTTGGGGGACAGACACACTAATGAGATGGCACATGCCCTGCATGCAGGGGCAGGCGGGAAGAGGTCAGCATGGGGGGGGGAAAGGGGGGGAGAGAGCACAGCTGAAGTCTGGGGCCAAGAGCTCCGTGTTTGGATCCGAGGGCTCTGTGCCCACATGATGCCAGCCCTCTGCTGGCAGTGTCACCAGGAGTGGGGTCACTGCATCCCTGGGGTGGCTGTTGGTAGGGCTGTGCAGTGGGGATGCAGGGCCATCCACCAGCACCGCCGGCAACGCGCAGCCGATGCAGGACAGCTGCTGGCATGCTTTTATCTCCCTTATTAAACCTAACATTAGGTTTTAAGAGCAGCCTTAAATAACGTGCCTCTGCCTTTATGGAAAAAGCTGCTCCGAGTTGCAGCTGCTCTGGGCTTTGGGATTTACTGCCTTCCTGATGCCACGCTGCACGTGTGCAGGTGGTGGGTGGTGGGCTCCGACTGCAGCCCCCGCCAGGCTGAGGGTGGGTGCTGGGTTCCTTCCATCCCTCCCCGGTGAGAGCACGATGCCGGGGTCACCGCTCGGTGCAGATGGAGGAGCGGGGAGGAGCAGCCCGGGCTGCGGGCCATGCTGCTCACGCACACCGAGAGAATAATTAAAGTTTAAATGCCATCTTTTTTTGTCAACGGTGTGGTGGAGAATAATTGAGTGTAATTGTTCCCACTGTAACGGTGATGGCAGAGCTCGGAGAGGAGCAATAACCGCGGAAATGTCAGCAGCCGGCAGCATCGCAGCTCGGGCCGGGCGGTGGGGGCCGCATGCGGCGCAGAGCGCTGCGGAGACGAACGACGCGGGGCCGGGCGGGGCCGGGGGCGGCCGAAGGGAGCGGTGCCGAGCCGGGCCGCCCCCGGCAGAGCCTTCGCCTCCCGCTCGCTACGGGACACGGGGCCGCCGCAGGGCGCCGCACTCGGCCGTGACCCTTCCGCCCCCCGCGCGGGGCTGTGCGGGAGCGCTCCGCCCGCTCCGCGCCGCCGGCGGCCCCGCAGCGCCCCCTGCTGGCGCCGAAACGGCCGCGCACCGCCTCGCGCAGAACCGCGCTCCGGACACGCGTGGGTCGGGGACTGGAATTTTTGGGTTGGTTTGTTCCCTCCACGCATCCCGTCCCCGCCGGGCCGGCACCGTCACGCCCTGACACCGAGCCGCCGGGTCCCGCCGTGGCGGCTGCGCGTGGGGCCACCGAGGGTCCCCCGGGCAGAGCTGCTTTTCAGGTCGGCTCCTGCGTGGCATCCCGTCGGGCTCCGCCTCGGTCCCGCCACGGGCTCTGCCCACCTGTGGCCCTGCCCGGCTCCTCCGCAGCACTCCGCTGGGTGCCCGGCCCGGCTGCGCTGCCCACGTGCGGGCGGCTGTGCCCCGTGGCATCGCCGCGCTGGGGCCGATGCTCACCTCCCGCCCCGACTGCAGGGGGGTCAGAGCTGGCCCTGCCCGCTGCTCCTGTCGGGGGCAGCTCCCGCACTCTCACAGCTGCTCCTGCTCTGCGATGCGGCTCTCCTTGCCGTCCTCCTGCGCCACGGGCTGCCCTCCCAGCAGGGTCTCCTGCACCGGGAAGTCCACCTCCTCCGGCTGCTGCGTCTCCAGCTCTCTGGGCATCTCGGTCTCAATCTGTGTGGGGGCAGGAGGTCAGGGCCAGGAGCGGGCTCAGGGGCAGGAGCAGCGGTCACAGCCCCTGCCCACAGCCACATCTCTCCACGGGAGCCTCCTGTACTTGCTCCTTCTGCAGAACAGGGGCCTCACCCCATAGAGGTTCCCTGCGTAGGTTCCTGGTGGCCCCGTCCCCACTGAGCAGCCCTAGGATAGCCCCTGCTCTGCAGCCCACACATCCCTACCATGCCAGCAGGGACCCCAACCCACAGCTGGAGACAACTCACCTGCCTCGTTCCACGGCGCCTCAGGTCTGCAGGGAAAGGAGAGAAGGCCACCATTGGGGGAGGTCCTGCCCTGCCTGGCCCCCAGCCCTCCAACAAGCTCGGAGCTGGAGAGGCTGGGTGCCACATTGCCACCCCCTGAAGGGCCTCCCCATTGCTGGTAGAACTGCCGCTGCCTTCCCTACTTGGCTCCTCACCTGTGTGCACCAGGCAGTAGATGCAGATGCCCACCAGGCAGGTGACAACCACAGCTGTGATGGGGATCAGCACCGACAGCGATGAGCGCCGGCTCGACTCTGCCAAGGGATGGGGACTCAGAGGGCTGCACAGAGCTCCAGCCCGCATCAACTCTGCAGCAGACAGGGTATGGAGCACTTACCACAGATCACATCTGAAGTGTTCGTCCCTTTCACCTTCACCACGAGCCCCTTTTCCTCACAGCTGCAGGCAAAGAATGAGACTGCGTCACCATAGTGGGAGCCCCACAGCCATTGGGCTGGGAGCCAAACATGTGCAGTCAGCATCCCCTGGGCCCTGGGGGTGCGTGGTCGGGGCACAGCAGTGGGGCTCCTGGGGTGAGATGGGGATGGAGATGCCAGGGCCCTGTCAGAAGCTGCTGAAACTGCCAGAGGTGGGCATGTGCCTTGGGTTGAGGCACAGGAGGGGGACACTGGGGCTGGGACACTTCAGCAGCTGCAGAACAGCTCAGAGATCGCTCGATGGCATGCCACAAGTGACTCAGTGGGGAGGTAATATCTGGCCATAGACAGGAGCAAAGTGAAATCCAATGGCTGGCAGCTGAGGCGAGACTAATGCAGTTCAGAGGTAATGCTCACATTTCTACCAAGGAACATGAGTAACTCTTCAGCTGCTTTTTACAGACAGGAGTGAGCTGGGGTCTGGACACCACCCCCTGAGGTCTGGCATTCCATGCACACTGAAGGAATGCCACAACACCTGCCACCAGCTCAGCCACCTGGGTCTCACTGCACCCTTCTGCCCTCGCTCCTGCCCTGCACCAGTCTGGTGCTGTACCCCACAGGGGCCATCCCAGTGCCTCGTCCCAGTGCCACAGGGCAGGTGGCAGCAGGGGATGTGCAGAGAGGAACAAGGATGGGGCACAGGGTGCAGCTGACACTGACCTTGTCCAGAAGTGGCACGGCTCAGTTTTGGAAGATACATTGGAGAAGGTGCCTTCTTCACAGGGCTCACACGGTGAGATCATCCGGGCTTCAGCCACGGCTGGAAGGGAGTGGAGGTTGCACGAAGGTCAGCAGCAGTGCAGCCCTCACAAAGCTCTGGTAGAGCTCCATGCAGAGGAAGCCTCCATCCCTGGGAGCACCTGAGGTCGATGCCTCCAGCACATGGAGCCCATTGCAGGGATAGGAACCGGCTGGGTCTCACCTGCCACAAAGCCAAAGCCCTGCTTGCAGGGCTCATTCTCCACGCAGGTCTGGCAGCTGGCATCAGAGCAGTGCATGCCAGCCCGGCACTGACACACAGTGTTGTGCGTTGCATTTCCATGTCTCTTCACGATGAGGCCAGCGTCTGTCAGAGGGAGTGGAGACACAGTGAGGGTGAGCCTGGGCGGAGTGCAGCCCCTGCAGCCCCACACGCTGGGGACATGGAACACTTACTCTCCTCACAGATGTCATGGGGCATGCAGTGCTTCTCTTTAGTCCAGCTTTGCTGGTAGTGACCGTTGTCACAGGGTGTGCAGACAGAGCTTTCTGTGTCGTTGCATTCAGAGGCCAACTTCTTTCCTGCAAGAATGGTTGGTGAGGAGGGATAAGAGAGCACTAGTAGTTGCTGGGGCCACTGTGGCATGCTGCTCAATTGCCAAACGCAGCCCCAGCAGCCATGGCTACACGGCCCAGGGAGGAGAAGGTATTTCTGTACCTGGCTGGCATCGGTTGCAGCATTTGCCCTTGTGCTCATACTGCTTGTCAGAGCAATTCACAGCATCACCAGGCTGCCCGCACTGGAAGAGATGAGACCCATGAAGAGATGCTGCTCTCCCACACTCCTGCACAGCCGCACATCCTCCGAGCCGTGCCCCAAGGTGAGGTTTTCCTTGCACCACACTTCCCATGCCTGGGCTAACCACAGACCGCAGCAGATCTGCCTGCACTGCCTGGCACTGCCAGCGCTCTCTTTGAAGTGGGATGGCAGTGGCTCCTGTAGGGCGGCCCCGTACTTTCCCAGGTTTCCTACTGGGTGGTGACTGCTCTTCACCTTGGGCCTCTGCCAGTGCCACCAGCGCTGCAGTGCTGGGCAGGGGGAGCAGTGCCCACCGTGCCACCAGCCCCTTCCCCGGGCAGGAACATCAAACCCACACAGGCTGCTGTCTCCTCGCTTGGTCACCCCCGACACGGTCCTGTGGGCTGTCGTGGTGTGAAGGGGCACTGCAAGGCCTGGCTTGTGATGCCTGACCCTGTACAAGGGAACTGACCCCCCCCCCATCACGCGTCTGTGACTTCAGGCAGGAAGGGGAACCGAAAGGGTGCTCAGACACCCCACCCTGCCTCTGCCACCCTCCCTAGAGCCCAGCCTTGCATCGAACCCACAAGACCCCACAACAGGGCTCAGCCATAGGCTGCCACAGCCCTTCCAGCAAGGACAACAAGCCCCATGCCTGTCCCATGCCTTGCCTCGACACGGACCGGGACTCCTGCTGACAGGGAACTGCCCACATTGCCCTCTCCGCTCCTCAAATTCACGGCTGCGCCCCAAACAACGGCGACGGGGATTTTGGGGCAAGGGGAGGCAATATGGAGTAGGAAGGATAGGAAACGCCGAGCCCTTGCCGGGGGAATCTCAACCACGAGAACGAGGAACGACGAAGCTCTGCGCCCGGGAGCAGGAACCGTGCTCGGGGCACCCAGCCAGGGGCTCCCCGCATCCTTCCCGGCACCGCGCTGGATGACGGCCCCGGGCCGCTCCCGCCGGGACCGGAGCTCGGCGGCCCGACGGCGCCGGGCGCTCTCACCCGGAAAGCGTTGCCGCAGCCCGGCCGCCCTGCGGGCCCCGCGACACAGAGCGCAGCGGCGCAGCTCCGGCCCGGCCCCGCTCCCCGGCCCCGCGGGACGCCGCACTTACGCCCAGGAGCAGCGCGCAGAGGAGCCCCAGCAGCCCGAGCCGCCCCATGGCCCGAGCCGCGCCCATCCGGTCCGATCCGAGCCGCGCCGCCCGTCCCGTCCCGAGTCCAACCGAGCCGTGCGGGGCCGGGCAGCCGATATTAACGGCTCGACCCGTTTCCGCCCAGGAAGGGGCCGCAGGGGCCGCCCATCCTGCAGTCACCGGGCTTGCACTCCCGCGACGAAGTCCCCACCGGCAGCCCCCGCCGCCCCGGGACTTTCCCGGGCCGCGGAGCGTAGCCGAGAGCTGTGCGGGGCCGGGGCGCTTCCCGCCGTCCCCCCGCACGGTGCGACCGGCCCGACACGGCCGAGCTACGGGTGGATGTCAGCATGCAGCCGCCTTCAGCTTCTTTCTGGGTGAAGGAGGTGCGGCCGCAGGCGGGAATCTGCCATGGGAAGCAGAGGAGATCTTTGTTCTGGCCCCAACAGCTTCTTCCTCAGGCAGAAGTGTGAGGTTTCACTTCACTTTCAAAAAGTCCTGAGAGCCCCTCAGCGTTCCCCACAGGCTCTGGCATCTGCATAGAGTTCCCAGAAACACAGCAACCCGATACGGGAAGAGGCAAAAGAGCAGCAGGGCTCTGAGCCTTCCCACCGCCCCGACTCCCTTCCCTCCGTCCCAAAGCAATCCCCGAGGAAGTTCCCATCCCTTCAGCTCTCCGGACACTTCCCCATACACAGGTTTGCAGCGTGCAGCGCGTGCTGCGGGGGGGACTTTCAGAGTCTGCGCCATCCCAGCACTGCTGTCACAGCCTCGAGGACACCGCGTATGGTGCTGCCATCCTCCCCGTGGGCACCGCTGCAGGAATGGCCCTGCTTCCAGTGCTGCAGGAGTCCAGCCACGTCTCACAGGTCCAGCTCCAGCCCGCAGCCCTGCCTCCCGCTGTTGCCCCGCGCTGTGCCCTGGCCGCAGGCCATGCACTCCACATTCCCCGCCATGATGTCATTTCCCAGAACCGATGCACTCAGGTGCACCCAGAGCCCCAGGGAGCTGTGAGGGCAGAGCCGAAGCCGAAGGCACGCATGGGGATTTCTGGGCCCGCCACTTGCAGGCTCAGCCTGGGAAGTCCCGACGATGTCTGGACGCTGCTGCACACCGGGATGGGCATCCGTGCCCTACCAGCCCTGTGGCACCGGGCTCAGCCCGCACCGGCACTCCCTGCCCAGCTGCCGGCGGCGCCCGCTCACCGCCCGGCGCAGCACGCAGCGCCCATCCGCTGCACGGCGGCCTGAACGCGGTGGGCTTCGAGAGCGCCGCCCCGCGGCCGCGGCCCCGACGGACTACAAATCCCATGGTGCTTTGCGGAGGTGGCCGCGAGGCACGCCGGGAGCCGTGCTCGGCGCGAGGCCTTCCCCCATCCGCCGGCAGCCACGGCGGCGCGCCGTACGTCAGTGCGTCGCGCCGCACCGCGCCGTAAAGCGCGAGTCAGCGCCCTTCCGGCGGCTCTCACCTCCGCGCTTTGCGGCGGCGCCGTGCGGCAGCGGCGGTTGGCGCCTTTGTCCTGGCGGGCGGCGGCCTGAGACGGAGCGGGCCCGGCGAGGCGGTAAGTGAGCGGCGGGCCGCAAGGAAGGCGTAGCGCAGCGCGGAGCTCCGTCCGTCTCGGGGCCGCGGGGAGGCGGCGGGCGGCGCCGGAGGGACCCTGCGGCCGCCTGGGAAGGGCCGGGCCGGGCCGGGCGGCTCGGAGCCTCGCGGTGCGCTGTGGGTTCCGGGCGCCGCCCGTTTGCCACCGGTGGGGTTTTATTCGTTTCGTTCTGCGGTGCCCGGGATCGCGGCGCTGGGTGTCGGAGCCGCCGTTCTACTCTATGGGGTCGGTGAGCTGCGGGGCCCGCCTCAGCACCGCGATCGCCCAGCGGCGGCTGGAGGCCCTGAGCGCTGTGTGACACCTCGGTGCCGGGCCGTGCTTGGAAGGCGAGCAGCCGGGCGGAACGCTGGGGCTTCCTTCCTGCTGCCACCCCTCGAGGAAAGAGAAGGGAATCTTCCTTAAGAACTTCCATGCAGGAAGGAAAACCCGTCACACTGTGGGTGTCTGCGAGCAGCCCGAGCTGTGCTGTTGGAGCCTATCCTGCACGGTGCCCACCTGGCTGCTGTGTCCCCATCCCGTCCTGCAGTGCTGACTCCCTGTCTGACTCCAGCCTGCTCCCTGCCCTGTGCTTCCCTGCTGACCTTGGCAGAGCGTTGGGTCTCTTTCCCCTCAGCTGCAATTGTAGGACCCAAATCTAATGCCTGTGTGAGGAGAAATGGGGTGAGAGCTGCTGCTTCTGATGGGGTGGGTGAAGCTGTGTGTGTAGCAGGGGAGCAGACTCACAGGAGGACTGAAGCGAATAAGATGTAAGCGCTGACCTTTCCTGCTGGTTTTCGGGTGTTTCTGCCCCCTTCCTGTTCTGGAGGTTCAGTTCATATTGAAACAAAGCATTACAGTGGGAGATGTTCTCTGCCTTCCTCTTCTGCAGAGCTGTGGGAAGGAGGACAAGTGATACAAATGTAAATTCAATTGTCTTTTAAAATAAAAAAATCATAATCCAAGTGGTATGCCTCAAATCCTGAACATGCTCATTTCTCATGCTAAGTGTGGTAGAAGTACTTTTGTGACACCGTTTTAAGCTTTTGGGTGTTTGGCGTGTTTATTTAGATAATGCTTTTAGATTGCAGTGAATGTAGATTAGAAGCTGTGTTGGTTGGAGGCATCTCATGGCAGATACCAGAAGTTTCTGTTGATTTACTCAGCTTCACAGTATTTTTTTTCCCCGAGTTCCTTCCTATCCTGTATTTCTGCACTGAATGCCCAGGGAGGGATTACAGTTCACTCTTCAAATAGTTTTCGACCTTGTAGGTCCATCTTGTAATGGTGCATCCTGGATGGGTTTTTTCTTTTGCTTGGGCTGATGGGTTTGGTCTGGATGCTGCGGGTGGATTTGTTTCCTTCCCAGTGGTGTGCTGGAGCTGTGGGTGCAGTGGATGTTGCTGAGTGCTCCAGCTGGGTGTGGGGGTGGTGATGTTCCCTGCTGTGGACCCGCCTTCAGTGGGAGGTGGTGGTGGTGGGGCTGCTCAGCAGTGGCATGAAAGAGAAACTGCTCTCCCCTTTGGAAAAGGGATCCAAGTGTGGTCACTGAAGCACATTTAAAAGTACTCTGTGACATCTTGCTGAAAGCCCATCGAGAAATAATTGGGTCCTGTTGTGTGATGTTGAGTGTTTCCTTTCTATGTGTTAAAATACCGCTTAAATCTCAGCACTTCTTACCAGTGAACAGAAGAAACAGATAAAACAATGGGTGTATCAGAAAGCTGCATTTTCTTCAGTAAGAAATGAGTTTAAATTCTATTTTAGCTTGGAGATAAATCACTAAAGCACATCCATGAAGTAGATCAGGCTTCCTACCTCTTGGTGTTACAGGAAGCTCACCCCAGATGCTGCAATGCACGTTTTTTCCTGCCTTCTGTGTCAGTTGTATTAAGGTTTCTCTGGAGCGAAGCTTGCGTCAAACAGACCCGGTTGGCTTCTAGTCTGCAAAGCTGTTAAGTTTAATCTTGTTCCAGTTTAATTTTAATGTCGTGGATTGAAATTATATGCGTGGCCATTTCTCTTTTTTGCGAAGAGTTGGATTTGGAACGAAAGCAAAATGGCCCGAGGACGCAAGAGCAATAGCATCAAACAGAGCGACTTCACTAACAGCACCAACCCTCAGGATTTAGAGAGAAGACTTTTTGTCGGCAATTTGCCCACAGACCACATGACTCGTGAAGAAATGGAAGAGATATTTTCAAAATATGGCAAAATCAGGGGTTAGTATTTTATCTTATGCCTCTCTGTGGCTGGGGATTCAGTCAGAAATATAACTGTCATGCTTGTCGAATGCTGCTTGCTGCTGATGAGAGGAGTGACTAATGCTTTCCCTCAAAAGTGACCTTTTAATTATAACTTTATCTGCCTGCACTTTCTGAAAAAGTAATTCTTTGAGTATGGCTGAAGCCTAGTGCGTATGTACGAGCATGCTTTATCTCTGGGGCTGTGGTGCCATGTTATATCAAGCAAATCTGCTCTTTCAAGTGACTGCGCAGTCTCTTAATCAAGTCTCGGTCACTTTGTGGGCTGATACTTTTGGTCACTGCCTTGTCAGAAGGAAGCTGGTCTGTCTTTGTGGAACTGTCTAAGAAATACGTTTCAGAGTTCTTAAGCTCTGCGTTTTGATCCCAGTAGATCTGGGTCTCCCCTAAAACCTGCCTAGGCCTTTCTGGGCAGAGCCCCTTTGCTTGTTCCAGCTGCTGGGGTGATGTGAGGCCTGGGTGTGGGATCCTTGCTGTCCTGTTCTTGTAACTGGTCTTGCCCTGCTGTTAACTTTTGCAGCCCTCAGCATGTACCATGGCTATGGGTTCGTGCAGTATGACCGTCTAGAAGATGTCCAGGCCGCTCTGGACGGTGAGAAGGGCCGCCTTTATAAAGGGTATAGATTAGGTAAGGAAAACTGACCCCTGCTCTCCTACCTTAGCATGCGTTCTGGTAGACAGAGTGCTTTTCTTCGAAAGCTCTCTGGAAAGATCATTATGTGAAACTTGCCTGGCATTAGTCTAAAGTCACTTTTACCAGGTATGTATTTTCTTTCTGAGTTATTTGCTGTTAAGTGCTGTGTGATTCGTCTGTAGCGTTTTCTCTTGCTACCCGGGTCCCACTCTGAATTTGTTTTTGTGTTAGTGTTTGAATGGACCCATAGCTGATCAACATGTAAGCCCTGGAAAGTGTTGGGGGGGACTTCACCTGCTTAGTGCTAAAATTGGTTTGTAAACCATTACTGGGCTGCATCTTGATGGATCCAGAGGAACTGGTCACAGAACTCAGTGGCCCATTAGATAAGGACACTTAACTTGGATTTTCTTGCACCTGGGACATAATCTGAGTAGCCCTATAAATACAAAGTGCTTTAAAAAGGCCTTTTCAGAAAGATGAAAATAGTCCTTCTGAATCTGCTGGCAGCAAACTGAAACACAAGTGAATGGTTGGAAGTCTGAGCCCAATCTGTTAAATGCAAGAGAAATGTAATTTCCATGATTACTTAAAGAAAAGCTGTTTGATGTAGGAAGGAACCAAAGGAGCAGTAAATAGCAAGATGGGGAAGTAACCAGTGCAAGCCTGAAGGTGGAGGTGGTGGTAAATGGACAGGAGGGGAGGAGGCTGCAAGGAGGCATCAGGGCTGGTGCTGCCCAGTCCAAAAGCCGTTACAGGAACAGCTGCAGATGTCTCACATGCTAACATGTAATTATTTGGAAATGATATTTCTAATTAGGAAAGACCACCCAGTCTGCAGTTAATGTTTCTTCATGCTCTTTTAGAAGTCAGGTGTTTTTCCACGCAGTTTCAACAGCAAGCTTTTAAAAAAAGAAGTAATAATAGTAATTAAAAAATGACAGCTACCAAAACTGGTCCTCCAAAAAGATTAAATCTGAGATTCAGTGAAACAAAGACCTTCTGGAGCTCTTAATGTTTTCCTCCAAGCTTTGGATATTTGGGGAGTTCCTGGGGCATTGCTGGGAGCGCCCAGCTGGCAGCAGCCCCAGCAGCAAGTGAGCTGTGAGCCCTTCTTACCGAGTGCCAGGTGGGGGAACAGCCCAGTCCACGTCAGCCCTGTCAACCTCGTGTTCTTGTACTGTGAGTTTGCTGGACGAAAGCAGCAGTGTTGATGTAAAGTGCTTTTGTAAGATGTTTGGTTTGATTAAGAAGCTAGCGCAATTAAAAGCAACGTAGCATTAAATGGAGTTGAAATGAATTTTGGTGCAGCGCGGATGAAATTGCTCAGTGTGTTGAGTGGTGTTCTGGAAGAGTTGGTTCCTGGCCATGCTGCGTTTTTGTAAGTGACTTGGAAAGAAAACACATTTTTTTTATGGTTTAAAAGAGGGAATAAAATAATGAAGATTAAGTCACTGATGGTGAAATGATGTGGACTTCTTCCGAAGCCGAATGCAGGCAGAACTGAGCTTTTAATAAAGGCAAATGTGAAGATCTGCACCCAGCAAGAGTGCCTTTGTCATCCTTCCCTGTACCACAGTTGTCTGGGAGCTGGGGGGGGTTGGTACGTGTGGGGTTTTGCTGTTGGAAGGCTGCATTCTGGTCTGCCTGGTTCAAAGGGAAGATGCTAGGCTGGAGAAGCCTCAGAAGAATCTGAAGGCTGAGGAGTGTGAAGAACGTGCCCTAGAGAGAGGCTCAGGGTGCTGTGATCTGTGTTTCAGGCAGACCTGGAGATAAGAGAGTTGTGGTCTGGTAGATGGAGATACGACAAGTCCGTAAATGGAAATAAATAGTTCTTTTAAACTGCAAAATAAATGATAATTGGAATAATTTATCGGATCTTTGGTGGTTTGTGTGCTGTGGAGATTCTTTGATCAGAATTGGACGCTTTGCCAAAAGATGAACTCTGGTCAATGTGCTGCTTGACTTGAGGTAGGAGTGCAGCTGAAGAGCCTTGGCACCTGTGCTTGCTCAGAGGGCTGTGCTGTAGGGTTGCAGCGGCTCTGTCACCTCCAGCTCCTGCAAGATGGAAGATTTTCCCTTTTTTTCCCCCTCAGAAGTTCTGTCAGAGTTCAAGTTCTTCATCTGTACAGACTGTTGGCATGAAATAAAATGTTATGAAATCACTTTGTGTGAGAGGAGGATCCCTGTCAGAGGCGTTTCTGTCTCCTGTGAAAATATTTTGTCCAGATCTAAATCATTCTTTTTAATTTGAAAGAAATGTATGGGATTGGGTGCAAAAAATCGCACATAGAAACCTATGATGGCATTTTAAACAGAACAATAAAAATCTCAAACTGAAAATGCAGATAGTGTCTTGCTTAAATATAAGAATACTTTTCACTAAAGTCAAATGCGAAGTTAAACGCAAGGAAGGTAGTGTAGTGACTTCAGGAATGCAGCGTAACTGGTAGATATAGAGGCTAATAGCACGAAGTGAAGGGCTTTGAGAGTGTCTCTTCTTGGGTTATGCTGAAAGATCCCTAAGTGCTGGAAAGTGTTCTGGTGTCTGCAGTGAACGGCGCTGTGTGGGATGTGTGACCGTTCAGCTTTGGTGGCAGTTCCTTGTGCTTCCAGGCCGGTGAGCGCTGTCCTGCTGGGTGCCCGGCGTCCCCACGGCTTTTGTGCCTCTGCTTTCTGATAGAACAACTGGAGCAAAAATGAAGTGATCTCCCTCCTGGAAGTCTGGAAGGATAGTTTGGGAAGCTGCAGCCAGCATTAACACTCAGCCTGCCCGCGAGGCACTGTGTGGTGCGTGTGGCTACTTCTAAAGCTCTTGCAAGTCAGCAAAGTTTAAAAAACAAACCTGATTTAAAGTTGTAATTGTTAGGATGTAGGTTTGCTTTTTTCTTTGGAAAGTTCTGAGAATAAGCACTTAATCATTTGTTTGTCCCTGCCCCTCTAGTGCATGATTCCATCCCCACTCAGCTGTTACAGAGGGCTGTTTCCTCAGTGTGGTGGTATTGGCCCCCGCTGGTTTGGGGCAGCTTCGCTTTGGTTTAAGGACAGAACGCTGTTTCTTCAGCTCTCTTACTTCAGTATTTCACTTCATGGTGTTTTTTGGAGATGCTCAGAAGCCAACCAGCTTTCAAATGTCTGATCTGTTGCTTCTCTCTGCATTCAGTAGCAGTGGTGCTCGGGTGCACCGTGTTGACTTCACGAGGAGCTCGTGCTTCAGGCTCCTTGCATCCTGCTTCCTCCTGCAGGAAGCTGCACAGTGAAATGCTGCAGCAGTCCCTCAGAAGGCAGTTGCATGTGCCATTTGAGAGCCTTCACGTTTACTAGCTACAAGGGTAGCAGCATTTCTGCTGAACAGGTCTGGCTGTGAATTTAAGACTGTTGGGCACCAGCTTCCTTTCTCAGAGGTCTTCAGACTCTGCTTTTTCTCCTAGAGTCCATGAGTTGTAATCTGTTTGCTCATAGACTGCAGAAGAAAGAGGTCCTCTTATGGAATGAGGAGTCTGGATGTAGACCTGAACTTAAAGCGGTAGAACTTCACTTGAGCTGTCCACCCTATTTTGAAATCAGAGAAGTCCATGACAATTTCCCTGCATTGTACTATCTAAACTTAATAAAAAAACCTGTCAAAGTGACAATGTCTCTTTGCTGAATGAATTTTCTTGCACCATCTGGATGTTGTTAAGCTTAAGTTGCTTTCGTTTGAATTGTGCTGATGATCTTTTTTTTGTTCCATAGCATTGAACAGATGGGTTGATTATTCTTTACAGATATTAATAAAGCAGCGGAAAGAAGAAATATGAATAAGGCTTCATCAAGGTCCAGCCCGGCACGAAGGTAAAGTACCTGGAAGCAGTGAGTTATGCTAGGAAGGTCAGGCTTCTGGGGCACGAGCCCGGCTGCCTGTGCTAAATGTCTGTCTCTCTTCCCTACTGCCACCTCCCCACTCAAATGGAATCTCGAGTGAGACAGCTGGGATGTGGCTGCTCCACCTTCTAAGAGCCCTTCTGGCGCTGGCACCTCAGGAGGCACGAGGGAAACCTCGTGTTTGCTGCTGTCACTGCAACTAAGTGTTACGTTTTGCAGCACAGGTTGTAAGAGACTTGTGAGGAAGAACTAACTTGCTGTTTGCTCCTGGCTCGAGCATCAGAATGTGATGCACATGTGTGAGCCACAACCGAGGGGCTGCGGTCTTCTCAGTGGAGAGAGCTTCGGGATCTTGCCTCTTCTGATACCAAAAGCTTCCAGTACTGAAATGAGACTGGAGAAGTGCATGCAAGTAAAGTGCAAGGCAGTGTACGTGTCTCAATATTGCACTGTCCCATCTGTGTGTGTACTTCACTGTCAGTGTGCAGAACCAGCCCTCGTCTCTGCAGTTACACCCAGAGGGTGCTTCTGCCTGCCTCCTCTGGCTTCCCAGCCCTGGATGGGAATAAAGCTCCCGCACACCCCTCTGCATATGAAGTCACAGGCATGTGGATGAAGACCTTCTTTTTGGTAGCACTGCCAGGGAGTGCTTGAAGACATGCTGTGGCCACCGTTTGGTATAAGGTGTGCATTTCTTCCAGTTATAGTATAAAGCTTTGCACCCAAAGGAGTGTTGCATCTGGATTTGAAAATAATCAAGCTCTCACATGCCCAGTGTGTTCTACTAGCTTGACCTGATTAAAAAAAAAAAAAAGTAAAAGCAAATGGGGAAGAAAGTGTGACTTGTGACATCTACCACCAAAACTCAGAGAAGGAGCATCTGCAATCCTTGATGTTTTGTATGTGCTGCATTTCTCCTGCATAGGGCCAAGTGCATGGACAGCAGGCCCAGGAAATGCTTCATGCACGAGGCCAGGTGTTAAGTTATGGATGAGCAAGCCGTGGGCCTGGGTACTGTCAGATGTGCTTGGCAGTGGCATGAGAACCACAAGAATGCCTCAGGTGCTGGTGACAGACCTTTGGCCTTGGTGATGCTGCAGCATTTGATGACGAAGGTACCCAGGTAGTGCTGCAAGTGTGAGAAGTAGGTGCCAATGCCACGGATGTTGGACCTCAGGTCACGCTGCAGAAGATGTGTGGCAGGCACCAGTGCTGTGGGCATTGGGATCTGTGTGATCCTGCATGCACACGAGTCTGTGCCCCTAAGGAGCACTGAAGGCACGTGAGCACTGGGTCTGGACCACCACCGTGGCTGCTAAAGGCATAGGGGCACTGCCACAGGCACAGGACTTGGCTGGTGCTGTGGATGCCCTGGCCCTCCCGTACTGCTGGCGCTTGGTTCCAAGCAGCAGCAGAGGCACAGACCATGATAAGGATGCAGGCACTGAGTCACGAGCAAGGCAGCAGAGACCGGACTCTGCACCGCACTGCAGGTGCGTGAACAGCAGCCGTGGGCCGTGGGTTTCTGAGCCCTGCTGCAGGCCTGGGCAGTGGTGTGGGCACTGCAGGAGGTGGGCTGTGGTGGTGGAGGCAGGAGGCTGCTGTGCCTGCATGCCTCTGCTGGCAGCAGGTCAGTAAGCAGAGGGACCCAGCCCGCTGCCACGTCTGTAGTTAAGCTGCAGTTGTGCACTGTTTGCTCTGGAGCTTCGTCTCTGCAGATAACGTGGCCTCTTCCGGTCACCCCCACCCCAGATGGAATAAATGTCATATTGCAAAACAATTACACTGCATCTGGCTGTTTTGCTACGTAGTCTTACAACTACAGAAAGGTCAGGTACTCAGTGTCCATCAGAGCAAAGCCCAAGTTTTCCCTGAGCTTCTGCTGTCGCTCATTGCAGGATGGGGGAGGAGGGGGTAGGGGAAGACAACATACATCTCCTCTGGGCTGTGGTTTTGTACAGATCTCAAACAAAAAGTGGATTTGTGTGCCCAAGAGAGTGAAGGAGAATGCACTTGCTTTTTTCTGAGCACGATGTTTCTATAAGGGGAAAAGGCTTGATGTGCTTTCGGCGGCATCACAGTAGTATGTCCCAGTATTTGTTCTGTATATGAAATTCAGAATGTCGACAATGCTGTGTATCTCTCCAAACAGCTGGGTGTATAAGCTACCAAAGTCTGCACTTGGCTCTGCACGTCCTTCTCATTACTGTCTGCTCTGCCTCATACTGAAATGTGAGTGCATCTGACTTGTTGCTCCTGCTGTCTTCTCCAACTGACTACACAGTCAATGCAGTGTAGTGGAAGTGGATTTATATTCTGCTCATCTTTCATAATCTAGATGAGTCTGATAGAAGACTTTCTATTTACGAAACAGACTTGAAAAAGCTTTTTTTTTCCTTTCCCTGTGGTTGCCAGTATCATGCGGAAAGACCATTCCAAGCATGTGAAGCTCAGTAGTTTCTCTGCAAGATTTGATTAGGTTTGGTTTAGACTAAAAGCTGTGTTTTCTTTGGAAAACAAATTATGGCCTGGAGAAAAACCTACTGCTATGGGAAAGATGAAGCCTGGAACATCGCCCTCTCCTCTGAAGACGGCGTGGTACAGAGTCTGAATGAGATGGATCATTCAGATGTGACAGAGAATCCTGCTCTCGATGATGATGGTGTGTTGGCTGGGTTTGGTACCCTTTTAACAGGGGGCATCATAAGACTGACTTTCTCCAGGATCTGCCGTTCCCTGTGGGGACACGTCGTTAGCTCGTTGTTTCTGCTCACAGCTCAGAGCCAAGCACAGCACAGAGCCTGTGTGTCGCTGCTCCCAGCCAGCTCTTTTTGAATCATGTGCCAGTAACAAATTATTTCAGGGTTCTGCTGTCAGTGACTTGTGAATTTAACGGATCCTTGAATGCTCCTAGCTGTCCCATATTTCTGGGTCGCAGGATGCAGCACCTTACACTTTCTCAAGGAATTTGCAAGTGCACGTTTGATAGATGATCCATAGCTGACGGTGGAGGCCGGAGGCCTTGAAATGGTGGTTTCTGAAGTGCCTGTTCACTCCTTCCACAGGTGTTCTACAGTTTTAGTGATGCTCCAGTAGGGAGCTTTCTCAGAGTCGTTTAACTGAGATAAATGTTGTAATTAAGATCTTCTCCGAATGTGTTTGCTTTGAGAACTGTGTTTTGGGGCAATTCTTGTTATGGGATCAGAGGGAGGATTCGGTTGCCGAGAGAAGGTTCGCTTTGGTATCTCAGGTAAGAGACGCGGGGTAAGCTGTGTGGGCAGCAGTCTAACAGTTGCCCTGGTGTTTCCTCAGAGAGCCCTATGCCTATGGGGATGGCCGCGATAACAGACGCGATCGCTCCCCTCTGCGGGGGAGCCCACGGAGAGACCCCAGAGATGGCAGGGATGGTAGAAACGGGCGAGATTCCAGAGACACTCGAGATATTCGAGCCAGAGACATTCGCGATGCCAGAGACCACAGAGACCCCCGCGACCTGCGAGACCTTCGAGACCCCCGGGATATCAGAGATCCAAGGGACTTGCGGGACCCTCGCGACGTCAGAGATTTTCGTGACCCACGGGAGCCGCTGTACGATCGATACAGGGACCCACGGGACGTGAGGAATCCGAGAGACATGAGGGACCCGCGGGACGTGAGGGATCCGCGGGATATGAGAGACCCTCGGGACCCTTTGTACAGGTAATGCCCACGTGTTTTCGTAGCATTCTTGCCTTGTGGTTACATCGGTTTGGGTGGCGCTAGTCCTTTAACGTAGGAAAATTGCTCTGGTCGAGGGGAGCAGCTGGCTGCCTCGGTAATGAAATTTGAGGAAGGTTTGCGTGCGGCACATTGGAGCATGGGAACCAGTGCTGCTTGTGTCCATGTTGCAGACGAGACGAGCCTTACGAGCGCTACCTGCGCGTGGATGACTACTATCGGCGGAAGGACGACTCCTACTACGACCGCTACAAAGAGCATTTTGACAGAGCGCCAGTGAATTCAGAAGGTCAGTGCCTTGGAGACTGGTGGCTTGGTAGGCAGAACCGCGTTCTCCTCTGGGAGGATGTAGATACCTGCAGTGCTAAGGATGGACGTGTCCACAGCACTGCCTTCTGTGCCACTAGGTGGCTTGGGGACTGAGCACAGCTGTGTGCACCGCGCTGCTCCGAGCAGATCCAAAGAGCCTTGTTTGTTCTGTCTTTCTGTGGCTTGGTTTCAGACCGTCTGAAGCGTGAGGAGCGCCGCCGAGAGGAGCTGTACCGTCAGTACTACGAGGAAATCAAGAGGCGCTTTGATGCTGAGAGACCCGTTGATTGTTCTGTGATAGTGGTGAATAAGCAGACAAAGTAAGAAAGTAGTTATGACTGCATTTGTTGTCGAGTGGTGGTAGATGGAATTAAGCTTAGTCATGCCTTGAAGCTGTTTTTCATACGGTTTTCCTTGAGAAGAGTGGCTTTAGAGCCTTCAGAAAACCACAGCCTCTGTTGCTGTTCTAGGAATGCTGAGTGGTTGAAGAGGAGGAGAAATATTGTTATATCTTGCACTTTACTTACATTGCCTTCTTGTCAGCTTACAGCATGTCTTCTCCCAAAACTTTACATTCTCTTTGTATAACCCTGCTGTCATATCAAGCTATAGCAGCCTGTACTCGTATCATTCAGCCCATGAATAACAGAACTTGTTAACGTGTGCAATCAGCAGATAGCACAGAGATGTCGATGTGGAGTCACAGGGTTGTCCATTTCAGAGCTCCCATCAGATTGAAAGGAGCTAAAATTTGACTGCTTCAGCTCCGTTCAGTCAGTGGTTATCTGATCTAGATTGCTGTCAGATACTGCTCAGTACTGTTAATACAATGTGCAAGACATAAAATCACTGCTGGCAGTAGTCGTGAACAATATCAAAAGCATGTATGTAATTAACAAGGAAAATCTCATGCAGCAGTCTGAACGCTCAAACCTTCTTATTGCATTAAACGTGAAACTGTTAATATAGGAATAAAAATGCAGTGCCAGTAGAAACATATGCTTGCTTTTGCTGGAAGCAAAAGGGCTGAAAGCAATTTTAGGAGTCAAATAGGCTTGTGTCAAAAATGCTGGTGTGTTCTGTGGTTTGGAGAGCAAGCAGAGTGTTGGGAGCAAGGGGTTACTGCTGCACCTGGCACAGTGCAGGGAGTGCTGTGGTGATGGCACTGGTCTGTTCATCTACAAATGGAATTATTGAGAAGTAGCGAGGATCAGTGAGGTAGGGAAAAACAAACCTGAGATGCAGCACACGAATGTGAAGGGTTTGTTTCTGTACATTTCTGACTTGTGAAACTGCTGGCTTTGCTTTGTGGCAGGGAGTACGCGGAGTCGGTGGGGCGGAAGGTGCGGGATCTGGGCATGGTGGTGGACCTGATCTTCCTCAACACAGAGATGTCACTGACTCAAGCCCTGGACGATGTGAGCAGAGGAGGATCTCCTTTTGCTATTGTCATCACTCAGCAGCATCAAGTTCACCGTTCTTGCACTGTTAACATCATGTTTGGCACCCCACAAGGTACTGAGGGCTTAGCGGATTGCATAGGTTTGCAGTCGCACCAAACAGCATGAAGCACTGCTCTAGAATAGGTTTTCTCCAGTAGTTGTTCTTCTGTGCTGTGACTTACAGGTCTAATGTACGAGTTAATGGCGTGTCATAAATGTGAACCTCATGATTTGCAAAATTCTGCAATACCTGATTGTCAGAAGGACTGTTTAATTTCTACCAGGAGAGAATCCTGTCAGAGGGTTGTGCAGGCAAGCCAGTCTTATGGCTGTGATCATAGGCCTGTTTATGCATTGTTCACTGAGGTAGATTTTTGGCTGCAGCTAGGCTTTCAAAAGTTACTTCTCTCTTATTGTATTCTCAAGTAATGCTTTGTCAGGTTTGTCTGTGGTACCTGAATGCATGCTCATTGCTTTTTGTGTGCTTATTGACTGAAGAAGCTGGTTTCTTTTAGCACCTGATGCGGCTGTGGTGGGGTGTTTCCCTCAATTCCAGTAGGCATGCAGCTCAAGCACACTTTCAGTGGGCTTTCTACTGCCTTTTGGTTTAGTTCTTAACTGCTTTAGTTCGACATCTGTTCCCCTGCCAAGGTTTCTCCTTCACTGCAGCAAGCAGTGTGTCAGATCTGGTCAGAACTCTGGCAACTGATTCGTGCACAGATCTTTTCTAGGCATTAAATATTCTTCACTTGATCTTTAGCATATCCCCGTGACTGTGCTGCTCTGGGAACCAGAGATGAGATGTGCCTTGAGAGTGCAATTCTGGAGCCTGTCCATGGGCTCATCAGGTTGAACAGCTGGAACTCTCTCTTCTCAGAGCACAGAGAATTTGTGTGGAAGGTAGAGGGAGCTGTTTCTCTTTTTATTTGAATGAGAGGCACGGGCGGCCCTTCTAGGCTGGTATGAAACCTTCTAGGAGCTCTCGGCTGAGAAAGGAAGGGTTGGCCTTGCTGGGTGATAGCTGTGAGACTCCTGTTGGCTTAGGAAATGGAACTCTTGCCGTGTGCCAAGGGAGCTTCCCACGTCTGTGCTTACAATCCCTGGAGGTGCTGCCTGCTGAACGAGACGTGCTGGTGTGAGTGAGGCGAGGCGCCTCCAGCTAACGCCGCTTTGGTTTGCTCACAGTGTTTCTTTCCCTCGTGCAGAACACCGTAACATGCCCCAGGCTGATGCCATGGTGCTGGTGGCCAGGAATTACGAGCGCTACAAAACAGAGTCACGGGAGAAGGAGCGTGAGGAGATCGCCCGGCAGGCTGCCAAGATGGCAGATGAGGCCGTTCTGCAGGAGAGAGAGCGCCCGCCCCCCATGGAGGAGGGGGCCAGGGGGGGCCACCCCCACCCTCCGGGCATTCAGACTCTATTGAACCTTCTGGCAGACAATCGGTATCTAACTGCTGAGGAGACTGATAAAGTAATTAATTACTTGAGGGACCGGAAGGAAAGGTTACTGAGGGGGAGCACTGATTCTCTGCAGGGTGAGTATCTCAGCCCTGAACGGCACTAGCAGTCGTATGGTTCTGTGGGACAGAATGTCAAAACTGGGGTTGTAGAGGAGTCCTAGTGTTGTGACATCCTTACAGAGTGCCTTTTTTATGGAGATGGATGTATGTCCAGGAGTCCTGAGACTATTCTGGTCTTCACGTGACAGAAGCTTTACATGGGATTCTCTCAGGGAAACCACAATGCTCCCTAACTGGCTTGGCAGCTCCACAAAGGGCAACAGTTCTGTCGAGTGGTTTGGGTTCCCCAGAGCTGTGCAGCATTTCTGATTAGAGGGTGGCTATTTCCTGAGGTCTGTGTCCTTAGCTATCTCACCAGTTTCCTTTAGGTGTCTCTTCAAGGACCTCTGCAGAGCTTTAACTCCCTTCCTTTTCTTCCCCAGCACCCATGTCGAGACCATCTCTGGGAGCACCTTCAGCACCGTCTCTGGGCAGTCAGTCCAGCCTTCCAAGCTCTCAGACTCATCAGGGTTCACAGCCTCTGGTTTCTGCTCCTTCTGTTCCAGCATCCTCTGCTAATCCTCAGCAGGAGCTCCAGGCAAAAATCCTCAGTCTCTTCAACAGTGGGGCGGCAGCAGCAGCTGTGGCAAACAGCAGTTCTGCACCCACTGTGGGCACGTCGGGTGGCACTCCCAGCCAGAACTTCACTAACATGACCAGCAATCAGGCCCGATCGGCACAGATGAGTGCTGGAAATTTAAACCCGGCCCAGCAGAGGTTGCAAACTCCAAACACTCAGCTTCCTTCTCTCCAAGGCCCTTCCAGAAATGCAGGTCCAAGACCTGGAGCTCCTCCACCAGCTCAGTCGCTTTACGGTCAGCACCAGAATCGTCTCCCTGCGCCTGGCGCCGTTCCTGCCCAAAGGCCAGTATCGTCTGGTATCAACTTTGACAACCCTAGTGTACAGAAAGCCTTGGACACCCTGATCCAGAGCGGTCCTGCACTCTCCCACCTAGTCAGTCAAACAGTGGCCCAGGGGCGAGCGGGGTCCTCCACCCAGCAACCCATGGGTTCCTACCAGCGACACTATTAAAGCTGAGCTGTCAGACCCTTTTCCCTACCCTTTGTCATTCCATATTTCTAGCTGTTTAAAGAGTCTCCTGTCCCTGACGTGGGACAAATGCCCCTGGATATGCATGTCCTCTCCACTTGGTTGAGAGTGTACTCCCAGTGGCATTGCTGCTGAGTGTTATAGTGCTGCCCTTCCTCACCTTGGTCTGGATAGCAGTGTTTGGAGAAGTCTCTTCTGTTTTCTCAGTGGCAGGATCTGCAGAGAGCCACTTTGGGTATTCACTTGTTCTGTCCAAGCCCAGGAGTTGCTGCAATGGCAGCCCTGCATTTTCCTCACTCCTGTGAATGGGTGCACCTTCACACTGTGGTGCTTTCCGGTCTCAGTATAGATTTGGGCCCATTTTTGGGAAAATGACACGAGACTGAGAAGAGCAATACCTGCCTGGGCCTTCATGGGGTTGCAGGTTTTTGGAATGGTCACTGTTTCTTTGCTTTTCTCTTTTATTTCTTTTTCTTTCAGTGCCATCTAAGAGGAAATGCAGAGGTAGCTCTGGCAGCTGACCTCACGTGGCGAGTGGCTGCCTGCTGTTCTATAAGCCAGGCGGTGCTGTGCAGTCCTGCAGCTGGGCTGTCCTGTCATGGCACAGCGAGGCTGGCAGAAGCACCTCACCTTGCCTGGCGTATGGGAGCTGACAGTTTTGTTCTGACTGCAATGGGGGATCTGAAATGGGGAGATCTTCCAGCCGAGGCAGAGACTTTAAATGGTCTACTGATAAAACAAAACAAAACAAAATCAATCCTGCACCCAAGTAATCAATTTTAAGATCAGTCTATTAAATTCTATGTATAAATTTCCTTCTAATCTTGCTTTGGGGCAGCTGGTTACGTTGCCCAGCAGCTCAGCCACAGCCACGCTGATGTGCTGCTGGACCTGAATGCAGCCAGTTCCCAGGTGGTCGATGTCTGCTCTCTGACACTTCATCTCGGTTGGTGTTTTGTCTATCTCGGGGGGGGAGGCAGTGCCAACATGCAATACTATAATTTTATATGTTCTTTCAACACTTTGGTAGCTGCAGCGGGCAGTTGAGTGGATCAGGCAGTGATACTTCACCGTGTTTTTAACCAGTAACATACTTTGATACCAGAAAACAAAACTTCTCTAACCATGCGGTCCTTCTTTGCACAGCCTTCTTGGAGTCTGTAGGCTTCCTGCAGAACCAAAAGATGCTGGGAGAGCAATGTTCTTGGAGCAGAGGATTTTCTTGTCCGAGGTGGTTTGTGTTGTAGCATTTTTCTCTCTGTGCTGTTAACGAAAGGACGTTACTTTTTAATAAAAAGGCAGGAAAAACATTTTTGTTGCATTTTTTATGCTTGACGGTTTGAGTACTGCTGGAATGTGTTATTCCACTGCTTTGCTTATTCTGCTGCGTTTGCTGCTGCTCTCTTCCAGGTAAGTGCTTCAGACATTGCCCAGTGCTGGATGCAAACCATACTGTGCCCTTCTGGGAGAGCATTTTGGTCTGTGTCAGTTCATCGTGTTTTGGTTTTAAAGTACTCCTCAGGTGCTTACTGTCATTCAGTGGGCTCAGAACTCAGAACAGTTTGTTGGCATGCTCACAAGTTTCAACGAGCTTCAGTTGGGACAAAATCCCTGTAGGTGATAGGTATATTTTAGCAGAGCTGTTGATACTGCTTTGGATGAAAAGCACTCGTCTGCTTTTATGCAGGACATCACAAGGGTGAGCAGTCTGCTGCCACGTTGAGCTCTCAGGGTCACGTCAGGCTGGCAGCCCTTGCTGGGGCGCCACTGAGCTCTGTGTTACGGCCAGCGCTCCAGCATCTTCATGGATGCACCGGCACCGTGCATGCGAAGTGATGCTGAATCGCTGATCGGGAGGAGCTGCTGTTGACCTCAAGGGTGGAGGGTTCTTGCAGCGAGATCTGCCGGGTGAACGCCGCCAGCCGGGTGGGCAGCAGCAGGAGCGCCGTGCTGCGCTGTGCTGTGCTGCGCTGTGCTGTGCTGCTCTGTGCTGCGCTGTGCTGCGCCCGCGTGGGGCAGCGCTGGGTCGGCAGGCAGCAGCGAGAGCTGCGTTAGTGAACCGGGAGGCCGAGGGCACGGTGACGCCCTGCGAGCTAATGAGAGCTTCCCAGGCAAGTAGTGAAGGGTGTAATAAAATCATTTATTGCATTTTGTGCAGACAGGAGTCTAGAAAAATGAATACAGGTAAAGCAGTAAAGCATTAACAGGGAGCATTCAACAGCTGAGGAGCCTCTCCTCCATTAATATCTGCACGGAGAACACAGGGTCTGTACTGAGGCGGCCTAATGCACAATAATACTGAAACGGTCACAGAAATTAAATGCAAACCTAGTATTCTTTTTTTTTTTTCTTTTTGTTTGATTTTTTGTTTGTTTGTTTGTTTGCAACCTGTTTTATTTACAAGGTTTTAAACTGAATTGCATTGCTCTGCACACAGATATTTCTAAAACAAAGCATACTCGGTCACTACATGTCTATTGAAGTATTGCACTTGAATAAAAGTCACTTGGATGGACGCAGAACATCTAGCTACGGTGATTAAAAGATTATCGGATGAATGACCCGGTGATAACATTCATAACAAATATATTGCACATGTAGCACGGAAAGTGGTGTAACCAGCAACTTTCAGACCTGCTGCTCCTTGTGCCTTTCCCATCCTGCAGCCCTGGCAGGGGCCTGACCCCTCCTCGCCTCGCTGCGCCCCCCCGGCCCTGGCAGCAGGTTGGGGATGTGGGACCCCAAGAGCTGAAGCTGCTGCACGTGGGGCAGCTGGGAGCTCGCGTTCCTGCTGCAGGAGGACGCTGCCTTCACCACAGCGAACAGCGGAAGGATGCTCCTTGGGGAAACTCAACACTCACAGAGGCCAAACGTGCAGGGCTGGGTTTGTAAACTAACATGCAGTGCTGTCTGCTACAACTGGCCCTCTCCAGACCGAAGGTGAGCGCGATCTCGCTGGGAAGCCAGCGCCTGTCCTGCTGCAGCCGGGTGCTGCCTGGCAGGGGTACGGAGGCGGCTGTGCCTGCAGCTGTGCCCTGCTCCTGCTGCAGGGCGAGGATGGAGGGATGCTTTTTTGCCTTTCTGCTCCCTGAAGGAGTTGGGGCTGTGAATGCGGTGCTGGTTGGTGCTGCTGGGAAGCGATGGAGCTGACCTGCCCACAGAGCAGCGTGCCCTGGCCTGGCTTCATGCCTTTGCTGCAGAGATCTATCCCTGCTGCCCGAGGAAGGCATCTGCCATGCCCTGGTGCTGCTGCTGAGGTCAGGCTCTCTGCTCCATGTAGGAGCGGGCTGAGGCTGCAGGGCAAAGCTGGGCTGAGGGCAGAGGGAGACTGCATGGAGCGAAGCACCTTGCGCAGAGGCAGGGAGCAGCTGGAAGCATTGCAGGCCGAGCAAGCATGGTGCAGTGAGATGAGCGGGCAGGTGGGTGTGCACAGCCCTTCCTTGCCCAAGTGCTTCACATCATCCTGGGAGGCTGCAAACAGCACAGAAGCTGTGTGTGGCGGTGTGTAGGGGCAGAGCTGAACCCTAAGCTAAACCCGGCCTCCCCATCCCCTAACGCTGGGCACATGGGGCTGCTCTTCTGGCTCAAGCTGCTATCTGTCATCTATCCATTCATCGCAGCGGTCTGTGACAGCCCCGATGCACCTGTGCAGATTGCTGAGCTGCCATGGCTGAGTGCTGCCTGCGGCCGGGGCTGCTGCTGGAGAGATGGAGGCACTTTGGGAGTGGTGCAGATGTAGGAGCAGGGTACTGACAGGCACAGAGGTGCAGCTGGGGGTTGGGTTTGGTCCGGGAGTGTGTCCAAGGAGTCTTAAAGCCAAAAAAAAAAGAACCAACAAAAAGAAAGCAAGCCAAGAAAAGCCAAAAAAAGCCCACAAACCACTTGTTCGCTATCTAAGCAGCCTCATATAGCTTTGGCCTGGAACTGGAGGAGTAGAGGAGCTCTGCAGAGGAAGAGGGCAAGGAGCTGTTCTGTGCGAGGGCAGGGGAGCAGCACTGTGCACGGGGCACAGAGCAGCCACAGCACTGCCGGGAGAGGGCAACTCTTAGCGGGCTGCACTTGGAGTGGAAGCTCAAATCTGCTGTGAAACGAGTTCAGAAAAGTCCAGTAATTTCTTTTCCCTGAAAACTTTTAAGAAGCTGAATTGAGAAGAGCACGAGCCCCTGACCTGGCCCTTCCCTGGACCCTGTGCAGGGGCGGCCATCACACCTCCGTCCCCACAGCCCGGTGCTAGCAGAGCCCTGCATCTCTCAGTATAGATATAGATCTCTATATATAGACTTCATCTGGTTCTATTAACATAAATATGATCACTTTAAAAATACACGTACTGTATTATGTACACTATGTACATGGGCCCTCGGCGCCGCTTCCTGCACGGTTCCTGGAACCGTTCACATTTGTTGAGAGCTCCTCAGTTTCTCTGAATGAGAATTGCTGCTGGGGAGAGGGGGGCGGCCCTGCAACTGCTGCCGGGCTCAGGGCTGTTTGGGGGGCAGCTCTGGGGCCATGGTGGGATGGGGGGACCGGAACGGGGCCGGGTGCTGCCCAGAAATAGGACAGAGGGGTCCCCGCTGCCATCCCGCACCACAGGGCCTGGCACAGGCGCTGCAGTGGGGCCGGGGCCGATCGGACACATTGCATATACTGAGAACCACCCAGAGCTGAGCGTTCCGGACCCCGTGGCAGCACCTGTGCCTGGGGCCAGGGATAAAAGCCCCAGTGCACAGCAGAGTATGGGGCTGCCGGGACCGATGGTCGGCCAAAGTGGGGTCCACACAGCCCCCAGTGCTCCCAGCATGGCCGTGGAGCTTCTGTGCCAGGCCCAGAGCCGGCGGTGCCTGGGGTTAGCAGCATCCACAGTCCCACAGCCCCGGGGCAGCTCAGGCTGACACTGCACACCGGTGGGACCTCTGCTCTGCTCCGGGCACCACAGCTCCACGCAGCAGCTGCAGCACGAGCACAGAGCAATGCCTGGACAGAGGGGGTTGGGGCCAGCGGGAAGGGGACACACAGCTCCACCCAACCCGGCCGGGGCTGCAGTGGCACCGCTGCTCTCCAGCATCCCGCCCCACTCGGCTGCCCCCCACCCACACCCCCTCCAAACCATCACAACTGCTTCTCGGTGAGCGTGGCCCACGGCCTCCAGATGGGCGGTTGGGTCTGTCCGGGCCCAGCACGGTCCTTTCCAGGGTCGTCGGGTGCTGACGGAGGTGGGGAGAGGAGCATCTGGCGAGGAAAGCATGCTGGTGGCCTCTCTCTTCTCCCAGCACCTCTGTGCGGTGCGAGCATCAGGCAGCGGTGCCCAGCCAAGCTCTGTGGGGCGGCAGTGGGGCCTGGGGCCCATTGGGATGCAGTGGGCTCCTGCCCGGCCGGGGGCTGCGGGGGCAGCGCTGGGCTCTGATGCTCAGTCCGCAGAACACTGTATATATTTATATATAAACAAAGACAGCAGTGCTGTGACGTTGCAATGAGGAACAGCTGCTCAGGTGCTGGATGCTCCCGGAAGATCTGGTGCTGCAGTTCGAATGGAGAGGTCAGGGGCACGGCTGAAGGCAGGTGAAGGTTCTGTGCACCGGCTGCCATCGGGCTTCTCTCCTCCCTCCAGGAGCTCGGTGCGGGGTGGTGGGGCTCTCGGGGTGCGGACAAACCTTTCTCACGCCGTGTTTCAGGAGTAGATGGTGATGACCTCCCGGCCCCCACCACGCACCAGCAGCACTCGGTCCAGGCGCTCTGTCAGCACCTCCAGGAACTCCATGTCTGTGCGGCCGTCAAGGAGGAACGAGGGGTGGAAACAGGGAGCCCGCAGAAGCCACAGCCCCGCACCACGGCTGGAGCGACCATAACGCCATCAGTCTCAGCCAGGCAGACCGTGGGGCAGGAGCTGCAGGGGGTATCCAGGCTGAACACTGGGCAGTGCCCTGCCATGCCTGCAAGGAAGCCCCCAGCCCCACAGACCCTGAGGAGGGACTCTCAGCCCACCCCCAGAGCACTAGGAAGGATACAGTTTTCATCCCCTTTCCGGTTGCGGGGTGGCCCTGGCATGTTGAGCAGGACCAGCTTGGCCTTCTGGGACTTCTTCACAATCACCTCGTTAAGCTTCACAGCCGTGTGCATCCTCCGCACGTTTGACTGGTTCCTGGGGAGACAGCACACGTGGGTGGGGGCCGGGCACAGGGATGCACATGGGACCACAGGGAGCAAAGGGCAGGGCTGGAGCCGGGCTGTGGCACAGCAAACCTCACCGGCATCAATGCCACAAGCAACCACCAATGGGTGCAAGGAACTGCCTTTGCACATGGGGCCCACGAGTGCCACCCTCCCACCCCCCCCCGCTCCCAAAGCAATATACTTACAGGTTCTCCCACTCCCTGCCAGGATCACAACGGGGTGGGCAAAAAAGAGAGAGAGAAGAGGTGAGTGCCAGGCGTGCACCCAGTGTGCCCCAGCACCCAACCGCCACTCTGCACAGGGACCCCCCCACCTCCCACCCTCCCCGCTGTCAGGTGGGTGTGCAGGGACCCGGCTGCAGGCCCCTGCTCAGAGCAAGGAGGGACACGGTGACACAGCAGCAGCATGTGGGGCCGTACGGCTTCATGTTGAAGAAGTCCTTGATGCCCTCGGGGCTGACAGGGCTCTTGCTCTTGTTCTTCTCGGCCACGGACTTCTCCTTGGTCCAGGTGAGATGCACCTTCTCAGGGCCCGACTCTGCCTCTTCAGCTGGGGACTGGGAGCTGCTGGAGAAGGTGGTGGCGTTTTTGTCGTGGATGAGCTGGACCTGTGGCAGAGCAGAGGTGTGGTGGGCAGGGGCCGTAGCAGCCGGTGACCCCATCCCTGCCGTCCCCGGCAGGACACAACACGCGGTACCTCACCTCTTCCTCGGGCTTCTCCTCGCCGTCGCCCACCTGCTCCTCGGGGACGTTCAGGCGCAGGCGCGTGTTGGCTGGGTTCTTGCGCCGGATGGAGCCGCGGGACTCATCCGTGATGCTCTGGATCTGTGTGGGGTGGGGTCAGCACACAGCGGGGCAGCATGGGGGCACGCAGCAAGGCCGGCTGTGGGGCTGTTCCTCACCTCCCGCTCCCGCTCGTTCTTGGTGAGGTGCATTTGCTTGAGGATCTGCGAGCGCTGCTCCATCACCAGCGTCTTCTCGTAGGTGTAGGCTGAGATGTCGCTCTCTTGCTGTGGGACAGAGGAGCGGGATGAGCTGCGGGGCCCAGCCTGCAGCACAGCCCATCCTGGCCCCGCACATCCCACTGTGCCTCCATGTCTGGATCCCCTGTATGCAGAACTCCGGGGAACGGCCCCAGCCCAGTGCTCACCATCTCCACCACCTCCACCTCCGCCGTGATGCGCAGGTGGTACAGGAATGTCGTCAGGTCCTTCTTCATCTGGATGCTGTTGTCATCCATCTGAGCCACCGTGAAGATACGCATCTTGCACTTGCGCCAGACCTGTGAGGGGGGAAAGGAGGGAGCTGTGGGCACCGTGTGGTGAAGGCTGCCCCAGCCCCAGCCCCTGCCCGCCCTGGGGGCACAGTACCTTGTGGTGCCGCAGGAGGAAGGGCAGCAGCATGAGCATCCCTCCGTCGTGCACGATCCACCAGACATCGATGTGGCCCTCCGAGAAGCGCTCCTGGTTGCCTGGGAACATGGCCACGTTCTTGGCCACCAGCAAGGCCAGGTGCCCAGCCGTGGTCTCCCGTACCAGCTCTGGAGGGAAAGGGCCGCATCAGCCAGCACCGCTCACGTCAGCACCCTGTGGCACCCGGCCGGCTCGTGCAGCCCTACCGATGAAGTTCCTCCAGGTCTGGTGGTCCTCCTTCTGGCGCCAGCTGCGGGGCCAGCCCACCAGCACCGTGTTGTGCTGCAGCCCGCCCAGCCCACTGGACTGGATGAGGTGTGACATGCCGTCCCGCAGGTTGGAGGAGATCACCACCTGGCAGAAGCCCTTCACCTTCTCCGCTTCCATCAGGCGGCGGATGGACTGGCAGCGGGAGAGAAGGCATCAGGGACCGTGCATGGGACGTGGCCCCGCACAGCACCTGCTGCAGACAGCACCCAACGGGCCGGGGCAGCCAGCAGATGGGTGGGGTGCAGGGAGCAGAGCCTATGGGGTGTGGATCGTGGGGTGCAGAGCCCTGCAGCAGGACGGCAGCGTGGGATGGGGATGGGGGAGGCCCGGCTGTGAGCAGCACCGGCGCGTGGCTCTGTGCCGTGCCGAGCAGAGGGAGTCCCCGTGCCAGGGCTCTGACGGGCGGCAGAGCAGCAATTAGAGTTATTTACTCAGAGAAATTATAACATGTCTGCATGGGAGAGAAACTGTTTGCTTCTGAGGGCTTAATCTCATTAACGTGCCGCCTGGCTGGCGCGAGGTGCGAGGGGAATCTCGCTCCAGTTGGGAAGGTTCCTGCTCCACCTTCCCCTGCCTGCATTGTGGGGGCTGTGAGGAGTGTGGGGTGCTCCGCAGAGGGGCTGCACAGCCTGGCAGCACTGAGGCCCCTTGCTGGCACCGTGCTGCGCTGTGCAGCACCAGCCAGGAGCCAGGCCCGTGCCCTGCTGGTACCTGGCATCGCTGGTGCTCTGGGGAGAGGAGTGGGGGTCCCGCAGGTCCCACTGCCCGCACTGTGCAGTGCGCTCCCAGCAGCCCCGCAGCAGGGCTGGATGCACCCTGGGGCACAGCAGCTGGGAGGGCATGGGAAGCTCTCACCTCCTCGGCTCTCTGCGCCTGTGGGTGGTTGTCCAGGAAGGTCCCTTCCAGCACAGAGGCCACAATGGTGAGGCCCTTGCCTGCTTTGAGCTGTGAAGTGAAGGACAGGAGCTGTGGGTGCACCACGTTCTGCTCCTGATCCACACGGACCAGAACCAGCAGCTGGGGCCTGAAAGGAAGGTCCTGCAGTCAGCACCCGCCACCCTCATGGCTCCCGCTCCCCCCAACCCGCGGCCTCACCTCCAGTTCTTGGTGTGGGGGGGGCCCTCCTCCAGCCGCAGCAGTGCGTAGCGGGCGGCACTCAGCGACAGCCCCCGGATCCCATCACCCCATTCCTTCTCCGCCCTGCGGCACACAGCAGAGCATCACAGGATGTCCACGGCTCCGGCCGCTGGGAGCCCCGGTGACGGAGCGCGGCCGTGGGCCCCCGGCACCTACAGCACCAAGGGGACGTGGGGACCCCCAGGCCTGCAGCCCCCGCCGGGCCCTTACCCGCGGTATTCGATGTACTTGTAGATGAGGCCAGCGATCAGCATGGCGACCAGCGCGTAGTACCAGGAGCAGATGAACATCAGTGCCAGGCACAGGCTCATACCCAGGAAGGAGAGGGTCCTGCGCAAGGCACCACATCAGCACCCCGCAGCCCTGCAGCCCCAGGCCCTGCACCACCCACTGCTCACCAGTGGTAGTAGCGGAATCGGGGCCGCCAGTTGGGCGTCCGCAGCAGCGTCTGCACGGCACAGGCCAGGTTGACAAACATGTAGCACATGAGGAAGAACCTGCAGAGGGGAGCAGCTGAGCATGGCGCCGTGAGTGTGACACGGCACGGCCCCGTGCGGAGCAATGTGAGGCTCCAACCCCCCCAGAGGCACCCGCCCGGCCACCGCCACACCAAAGGTGCTGCCTACATGGACAGGATGGGAGCCACCTCGTCCAGGGATGCGATCAGGATCCCAATCTCGCAGATGCAGGCGGTGAGCAGCAGAGCCCAGGTAGGCTCCCCGTTGGCTTTGCCATGGCCAAAGACCTGGGGTGGAGGAGGAGAGGGGCGTTAAGGACCCGGCAGCAGCTCCATGCGCTTCACGCTGCCGATTGGCCCCGTGCCTGGAGTTGGGGGCAAACACAGCCCAGCTGCTGCATTCACAGCCACGGTGCTGGGGAGCAGCCATCAGAGCCCCCCAGCCTGGCCGCTTTGGCACACAGACCCCCGTTTCCCAGGGGTACCCAGGGGCAGGGTCCGGGCGTGGGGTGGGGGCCGCGCGTCCGGGAGCATGGCAGGGCGCAGGCTGCGGTCCTCGTGCGAGCGCTCGGAATGTGGCTGGCAGGGCGGAGGCGCGCGGTTAAAATTAGCCTGCTCTTCCCCGGGGGGAGCTGTCGGTTCGGATTTGGAGAGACGCAGTTGTGAGAACGCGTCTTCGGAGAGCAGATAAAACATTAAGCGGCAGAAGCTGGGGGAGGGGGATCCTGACCTTTCCCGACACTCTCCTCCCACCGACAGGTCGCGGACGAACCCACCGCAGCCCCGGTGCCCGTCCCATGGGGTGGGGGTCAGGCGGCCCGCCCCATGGCTGCCGGGGACACTGCGAGGGCTGGGGGCCGCTCACCCTGAGGAAGGGCACGATCCCGTCCCTGGAGATGGCTTGCAGGAGGCGCGGGGCGCCGGTGAGGCTCTGCAGCCCGGCCCCGCATGTGGAGAAGAAGGAGCCGATAACGATGACCCACGGGGACGGCCACGCCAGGGTGCCCACCACCAGGTTCCCATTGACGGCTTCACCAAACCTGCAGGGCACGGGTATCACCCACGGCCACGGGCAGCACGCGGCCAGCCCGGCCCTAACCTGTACGGCGTGGGGAGCGGGGGGACGTGGGGCAGGGGCTTCCCACCCCCTCTGACAGGAGTGGGCCAATGAAGGCCGCGTGTGGCTCGGATCCAGTTTGTGTTGGTGCTGGCGACCCAGAAGTGTCACTGCCACGCAGCGAGCTGGGCTGCCCTACATACGCGGCGCTGCCTGTTGACAAACAAGAGCTGCGCACAGCCCGAGCCGCAGGGACCAGCAGTGGGGGGAAGGGGCACCCACGAGCCCCCAGAGCCTGTTGTGAGCTCTGCATCTGCCCTGGTGCACAGCCGGGCATCCTCCCTGTGGGCACGCCGTCCCCACCAGGCCCAGAACACCACCATGTTACTCCAGTGGTTCCAGCTGCAGCATCCTGCTGCGTTCCCCACAGCTGTCTCTGTCCCCAGCCCTTCCCACAGCCCAGCTTGCCCCACACCTGCCCCACACGGCCCAGTGGCACTCACTTGTCACGCAGAACAACGCCCTCGATGCATGCCCCAAAGAGCACGACGGAGCTGATGTCTGTGGGGCGGTCAAGGACAGCCTGCAAGGTGCAGAGCCCCACACCGCCCTGCCCAGCGCTGGAACCCGTCTGTCCCACCAGACCCCAGCAGACCTCTTCCTGCCCTGCCGGCCCACCTGCCCATCCTCACCCAATCACCCGACCGAGCCCTGAAGGATACAGACTGCAGAGGTGGTGGCAATGGCCAGGATGGTGCCTGTGGGGATGGACTTCTGTGCATCCCGCAGGTCCCCAGAGCGATTGGAGCCAGCCATGATGCCTGGGGACAGAGGGCCATAATGTGGTGGCAGAGCCACAACCCTGCTGGTAGGACTGATCAAGCTCGGCTGTGCCAGGACCCAGACAGGCACAGGGACCCCCGCCCACCTCACGTCCCATCAGCACTTTCCCACCTGACCTGCAGGCTGAGGCTACTGTAGGATTAGGTGCAAAACCCACTGTCTGACTTGTTTAATCAGCCCTTAATGAACTCTAGCAAGGTGGCAGTGGCTGCAGGGTCTGGTCATGGCTGGGACAAGACATGGTCTTTTCTGACCTTCCTGCTCTGATCCTCTGGTGCCATGGATCAGGCACAGCCCTGCCATGCATCCCCGTGAGCTCAGCTGCTGTGTGCACAGCAGGTCCCGCAGCGGGGACGCAGCTACCTGTGGCTCAGCCTACATTACTGACACGACACAAATCCATGCACCATCACACCACGCCGTCAGCAAGTGCCAGGCTGGAGGGTACAAGGGGCAGCACATGGAGGGCACAGGGGCGCACCCGCAGGGCCATCAGCCCCAAATCCAGCACCACCGGACCCAGCAGCGAGTGCCGAGATGGGACCAGCCTGCAGGGCTCCGGCTGAACTCCCGCATCCCACGGGGGTCCCACAGGGCTCCGCAGCGGGACTGGGGCAGGGGAGGGCTCCTCCTCCCCGGGGAGCTATAAATACCGGCGCCGCGGCACGTCAGCACACAGCGAGGCACCGGAGCTGTGTGGGAGGACGGGCTGTGATCCACCTCCGCACAGCGCCGGGCCGGCGGCAGCGCACGTGGGCTCCGTGGGAGAGGCACAGCGGCACGTGTGAGCGGCAGCACCCACCTGTGACAGAGGGGAAGTAGATGCCCACGAGCAGAGTGAAGTAGGAGGTCATGTCACTGAAGACGTAAGGCTGGTCCATGTCCACAGGGGTGTCCGGGGGGCTGACAGAGGGCAGCCCCCTCTTCTCCACGATCACACCCTTGGTCAGGTAGGAGCTCCAGAGGTTCTCTGTGAAGAGGCACGGCTGCTGTGAGGACGTGTCCGGAGCACAGCATGCACCCACAGCCACCTCCTTGAGCCCTGCACCACAGAGGTGCCTGGCATCATCCCATCCCCACTGTGCCACGCAGCCACAGCGCTGCTGGCATCCAGAGGGTGAGCAGCCCCAGCCCCTGATGGACCTCAGAAACATGCAGGCCTCAGGGGTGGGTGGGCGACCAGAGCAGGTGTGTCCCAGTGCTGGCACTGTCCCTGTAAGATACTGGAGCAGCTGACGTGGGATTCCCGGAGCAAATAATTAAGAGGGTAATATAATTAATACTGATCAACACAGGTTTAAGGAAAGTGGATCGTGTCAAAGTAACTTGATAATGTTTTTGATGGGATTATAAGCATGGGGCTGATGTAACAGGCTTAACGTCCCTGTGCGTGCTGCCTTGGTCACAGATTGCAGCGAGAAACTGGAGCAGCAGAAAGCAGCAAGCACTGTTGGGCAGGGGCAGGCAGCATCACCACAGCATCACACCGGGGCTGCCACCCTATGCTGTGCTCCTTGCCCACGTCCCCCAGACATCCCCAGGTGACAGCTGGGGCTGGCAGCCCCCACTGCCACTGCAGCCCATCCTACTGGGAAAGGCACATTGCCCGCAGACAGAGCTGGAGACAGGGCTGCAGCCTGCCCCTGCCCCTGCAGCACAGAAAGCCTCCAGCAGCCCCCAAGCATCCAGGACAACCTCTGTGTTCTCTTGGTCCCTAGGCCTGGCAGCTGCAGCCCCAAGAGCTGTAGCCCTGAGCACCAACACCCCAAGTGTGGCACAGAGCATCGACCTCCAGCACTCAGCTGAGGAATGTGAGCACCTGGGAAATGCACCAGCAGCTCCAGAAAGCAGGTCAGCAGCAGCTTCTCCCCATGCTGCCGAGGTGCTCTGTGCCCTGGCTGCCCTCCCAGCCTGGCTGCAGAGCAGCTCCTGCTCCAGTGCCTGTGCTCCAGCAGTAGCAGCAGCACAGTACCCCCAAGGGGCGATTACTCCTCGCTAAACCTCAGATCGATATCCTGCCTTCCAATGGCTGAGAGGAAACAAAGGGAGGATTTATTCCTCCCCAGCCTTTGAGCAGCACTCAGAGCTGTCGGGCTTGCACCAGCTGTGGCTCACATGGCCACAGCACCGACCGAGTCCCGCAGTGCAGCCATTCCTGCCGCCTGGTGCACCCGAGGGCAGAGCAGCCCCAGGCAGGGCTCACCACGCTCCTCATCAGTGCTATATCACGACCGGCTTTCTGCTCCATGCAGCTGTCTGCACACCAACCCTCTGCCAGCCCAGCAGAGCCGCCATGGCCCTGCTCATGCTTCCATCCCCGTCACACACCCACCTTGGATGAGGCCGCTGGCAGCTCCAGGGATGCCCTCAATCTCAGTCACATTGTTCATGGTGAAATACTCATCACAGGTGGCGTTGAGGAAGCGGGAGGTGCAGAAGAGCTCCCAGAGCTTGGAGCCCACTGTTTCGTTGCCCTCCACCACTACCTTGGTGCAAAGGTCAAAGCCGTGCCGTGAGAGGGTCCTGTTGCCCAGCAGGCAGATCCTGGCAGGGGGGTACAGACATCAGCAGCACATCCTCAGCCCAGTCCCCATCCCATGGCATGCCGTACTCACGGGAAGCTCGGTGGGTCGAAGGCCGACTTGATGACACCGGCGTAGATGGCGAGGATGGAGAGGATGACGCAGCCCAGGAAGACCAGGGCAAACTTATTGACGTATTTGACCCCCACGAACACCACGGTAGCCATGCAGGTCAGGACGCAGGTGCCATAGACGCGCATGTTGTTGAGCATCGCAGCCGCCTCCCCGCTGGCATCCTCTGCCTTGAAGATGGCCATGGCGGGGAAGATGTAGGCCTGGAGGAAAGATGTGCAATCACTGCTCCCTGAAGGCAGCGCTCCTGGTCCCCGCCACACATCCGTGCCCCCCCAGCAGGCGAGGGCAGAGCAGCCAGGCCACGACACAAGCCCTCAGCACCACGTGGGCAAAGCACTCACCAGCAGGATCTCGATGGTGCCCAGGATGTACATGGCACCGGCAAAGGTGGTGCCCAGGTAGAAGCAGAGCCCCACAGCCCCACCAAACTCAGGGCCCAGGGAGCGTGAGATCATGTAGTAGGAGCCGCCCGCTGTTGGAGAGAGCAAAGGTTGGTCCCAGACAGCCCCCAGTAGGCACCCCTGCTCCTCCCAGTGCCCCGAATGGGGTCAGGACCCCCAGCACCCTGCTCAGCCAGCAGCAGCTCAGCCATCCCAATCCTCACACAGCTGAGCTGGCAGAGCTGTTCCCAGGAGCCGGGCAGCTGGGCATGACGGCCACAGGGACACCTGTCCCTGCGAAGCCACACAGGCATTGCAGCCCCAGGGACACGGGCCATGCCCTGCTCCTTCCTCCCAGAGGAGCCCTTAGAGACAGGCGGCAGCGATCGATGGCCCCGCGGCCGGCGGCAGGATGATAAATAGCATTAATTACACCCTGCGCCGGGTTGCCAGCACTGTGCTGAGCCCCGGGAGCGGCGGGGAAGGCACTGCTCCTGCTCTGTGGAGCTGAACAGATGCTCAGGGGGCAGCCCCGGGCACCGCAGTGCTCAGCCCCCAGCAGCAGGCTCCCGCACCCCGGCACCCATCCTCCCCCTGCTCCTCGCCCGGCTCTGTTCGGGGAAGCGGATCCTCCACGGCCGCCCCAGTCTGGCAGGAGGAGCTGTGTCTGACGGCTCCCGCTGCCATCTGCACCTCACAGCTCTGGGGACGGGGTGGAGGCTCCAGCTCCGTGCTCACCCCTGGAGAACCCTCTCAGGGCTGGTGGCAGAGGGCCGGGACACGGCTGGCAGTGACAGCTGCCATCCCCTGCATGGCACGGGGCAGCCCAGGGTCTGGCACAGCACATTTGGGGCACAAAACCTGGCAGGAGCCCACCCCCAAGGAGCCAGCTCCCCACGCCCCAAGTACACACAGGCACAGCTTCAGGTCTACCTGGCACCACGCCGTTGGTGGCAATTGCACTCATGGAAATAGCTGTCAGCATCGTCTGCAGGAGGAAACACAGTGTCAGCATCGGGCAGAGTCTCATCCCAGCTCAGGCATAGGACAGGAAAGGGACCGGAGAGCAGAGGCCATGGGGCAGCACCAGGACTTGTCACAGGGTTGGGACAGGAAGACTGGGACATGGCACTGGGCTGGGACACTGCGATGCTGTCTGTGGGGGCTGAGCAGCTCAGAGGGTACACGGGCAATGGGGTCTCTGCCCACCCACATCCCTCCTACCCATGCTGCAGGGCAATGACCCAGCAGGGCAGCCAGCTCCCAGGCACAGGGGTCTCAGGCAGCGGGCACCAACACCACATCCCACCCACACCCAGGTGCAATCTGGGTCACAGTTTGAACACTGCTCCACTCCCAGTTCCTCCGGGAAGCTGGGTGGTTTCTCCTTGCTAAGTGGAGCAGGAGCACCTGAGCTGCACTGAGCAGCAGTGAGTGTTGGCAGAGGGCACAAAGCACAGCATGCAGGGGGGCAGACAGTCCTGGCCCAGGAGGAGCCCCCAGGATGAGGCTGAGGGGTGGGGGTTGGAGACACTCACACAGGAGCAGCAAAGGAAGACCATGCAGAAAGATTCCATGATGCCAGCGATCCCCACCACCCAGGTGAGGCGCAGGAACAGGATGACCCCAAAGATGTTCTGCAGGCAGGGCAGGTAGACGCCCATGAAGGTGCCCATCCGTGGAGCCTGTGGAGGAAGCAAAGAGCCATCAGAGCTCAGTGTGCATCTCTCATTCGTACACACTGCTGCTGGCCAGAGGGACAGGGGGCGGCTCGGCCATGAGCACCCTGCACACTTTGCAGTCGGGTGAGAGTGGGCAGGGGGACAGTGGTCCCAGTGCTGTACAGCCCTCATGGGGACTGGAGCAGAGAGGGACATCAGGGCAGCAGTGCCTGCAGGGACCTGGTGCCCTGAGACAGGGCACAGCTTGGGCTGAAGGGGATGGGAGGAAGGAGCAGTGACTGCCCTGCAACTCCTCACCTGCACTGGCTTCTTCTTGCCCCCATCATTGTTCTCAGCTTCCTCATGCTCCCGGCTGCCCTGCGGCAGGTTGGTGTAGTTGGCCAACCCGCTCAGCAGTGATGAGACCATCGGGCTGGTGTCCATCTCCTCCTGCAGAGAGCAGCACCCGAGAGCTGAGGTCCCACACGAGCCCTGCCCGGCACCCGGAGCACAGCACTGCGCTGCTCACAGCAGAACAACCGCTGTGCTGTGCTGTATTCTGCAGGCTGCATGCTCCTGGCCCGTGACCACTGCTGGCCCTGCAGTGGGAGATCCTGCATGGGCTCTGCAGTGTCCCTGTCCCAACGGCCCCCTCCCCAGCTCCCATACGGCCCTGGCCCAGCCGCCTGCATGCCCTACCTCGAAGAGGGCCATGTTCTTGCCATCGTACTCTTTTCCCTTCTCCAGGTCTGTGCTGTTGATGAAGGGACTGCTCTCCTTGGGATTGCCATCGCCTGCAGGATAGGATGGGGGGGTGAACTGGTGTCGCCCATCCCTTCACAGTCCCCAGAGGAGCCACCCCCCTCTCAGAGCAGCACAGCACTGACCATCTGGGCTCACCAGAGTGCATCCGCAGTGCCAGCACCACGCAGAGTGACTGATGTGGATCCAGGGGGAACCAGGCAACCCGGCATCCCACAGCACCTCATCAGATCCCCGATGCAGCCCCCAGGGGGGTTAAAAGCCGGCGCTGAGAGCTGTCCCACAGCACGACCCAAAGCCTGCAGAGCCTGCTGCTCCACCAGGATGGGGCTGCCGTGCTGCATAATGACCTCGCGCAGAAGACGCCCAGAGTCGAGCTTAATAGCAAAGAAAGCAGCAGAGAGCTGCAGAGCAGCAGAAATAAATCAGGCTGGAAATAAAGCGGCAGCTAGCATGGATGCCATTTGAGTGGCGCATTTCTCAGCACCGAGGCAGAGCCACCGAACAGTGAAGGGAGAGGCCGGGCTGGGTGGGCAGCGTGTGGGGCCAGGAAATGCCCACGAACCAAACGGAGCAGCGCATGGTGTGGGTGCACCCATGCTGCACAGGAACCAGGGCAGGACAGCAGCAGGGCCGGGCAAGCTCTGTGCACGGAGCATCCCAGAGCCGCTCTGTGCCTACAGGAGTTGTGCTCTCTGCTGGCACTGAACACAGAGCCCAGGAAGGCCCGGAGCTGTGGGGTGGTGCATGGGCTGCCACGAGCCGGGGTGATGCAGCCACCCCCATGGCAGCAGCAGCCCGGGACAGACCCAGCATACTGGGAGCACAGCGTTGCTTTGAAGGCTGTCTGCCTCCCAACAGTTGACTCGTTTTTGGGTTCGGCGGAGCAAGTTCTCCTGCATGCGGCCATGATTCACCACCTGCAGCCCCTCCTGGCTGGCTGGGGGGCAAAACCCCCAACACCACAGTGATGCTGACCCACATGCTCCCACTGCCCCCCCCCCCACAGCCAACAGAAAGGAAGGAGATGCGGTCTGCTTGGTGTCACACCGCAGAGTGCAGCCCTCACCCACTGCCCAGGCACTGCTATGGGGCTGTCAGTGCGGGGCAGTGCTCCTGCCCAGCTAGTTCTGCCAAAAGCATTGTGCAAAGTGAACATTACATAAGAGCCTTGTGCACAGGCAGACACCCTCCTGGCTCCCACCACCTCAAACCACAGCCTGGGCCCCGGGGAGCATGGAAATGCTATAAAAAAATGCAAACAGGGACACCTCTGCCGGCCATGGGACCCCAACCTCAGAATGGACCCGTGGTGGTTGGGGGCTGGGGTTTGCCATGCTCTCCTCTCCAGGGTGCACACAGCCCCACTGCACGGGGACACATGGGGGACATGCGGAGGGACACAAGGGGACACACGGGGACACCAGGGTGAGAGTGGGCAGCCCAGAGGGCCCTCGGGACCCCCACAGTGTGAGCAGAGCCGCGGGGCCTCGCCTCACCGCCTGGTACCCGGTCGACGACATCACCACGCTGGTTTCTATGGTAACAGCGAGCCACGGCTGCCTCTGCTCCCGCTCTTATGTAACAGCACAGCCGGACAGGCGCCGGACCCCACGGCACCGCACGGCACTGCATGGCACCACACGGCACCGCACGGCACCCCGGCACCACGCCCCAGCCCGCCAGCATCCTGCAGGCACACAGCCAGGCCCTGTGACCCCACATCGCCACAGCCCCATGGGGCCAACACTGCCCGGCTCGTGGTGGTGGAGCACAGCTGCACCACGGGGCACCCGCACTGCCCCGCTGCCCCGACCTGCCAGCACCATCTCTGCACCCCAAGACCTCGCTGGTTGCCCCTCCCACCCTTCAGCCCCATCCCAGTGCAATGACAGCACCAGAGCAGAGCCCTGAGCCCAGGCTCTGGGGTTCAAGCTCCTGCTGCCCCACACAGCCCAGTGCCCCCATTGTGGGCAGTCCACAGCTGTCCCCCACAGCATCACGGGGGCCCCACGCTGGCTGCATTCTGGATGCCAGGAGCCCCTCAACCAGCACTACAAACACTGTGAGAGGCCCAGAGTGGCTAAGCGAAGTGGGGAGCACAGGGATGCTCATCTTTGGTGTCCCCAGGGCACAGCCCAGGCCCCCCTCCCTTTCTCTGCAGTCTGGAAGGAGTTAAGTGCCACAGCTGCGGGGTCCCAGGTGACAGCTATGCTCCCCGCTCCTGCCGGAGACCATTTTGCCGCAGAGGGGCTGGTGCAGCCTCTTCCATGCAGCTGTCAGAGGATTTGTGGTCTGTGCAGAGCCAGGCAGGGGCACAGCAGCCCGTCCTGGGCAGAGCCGCCCCGTACCCAGCACCAACCACCGCAGCCCGACCCTGCCTGAGGCACGGAGCGTGGCACCTCCTGGACACTGCAGGCTGCCAGGTGACCCTGAAGCCCATGGGCCCGACACGGCCCCCATCACCCCAGCACTGCCCAGGGCCACGCAGCAGCGGAGCAGAGCCGAGCCGTGCCAGGCTTCGATCCCGGCGCCGAGCCGCCCCCCTCCCCAGGGATCACTCAACATGAATCGGCCTTTTAATTTGCTGCGGCGGCTGGAAGGGCTCGCGGCTGGGTTGCTGGCAGGGAACCACGGCCCCGGCGTGGCGACCACGTAATGCTGCTCGCGGCAGGGCTTACCGCCTGCCCTGCGTGTTGGGGACATCCCAGCACCCAGCCCACGCTCTGCTGGGGACCCGGAGCTGTGGGACCGTCCCTGCACGCCCGCAGCCATCCCACGGGGCAGCACCACCAGGCAGGGCTGCGGCACCCACCATGATGTGATCTTCTCGCGGCTTCTAATTCAGCCCTCAGTTGTGTCGGGAAGCATCATGTCCCTTATCCCAAATCCTCCCTAATCGTTTTACACAGCGCAGGGACTGAGAGCTAACGAGGGGTGGGAGCGGGGGGGCGTGGGGGACGAGGAGGGGCAGGCAGCCAAACCTTGAGGGCTAATTTAGCAGAGCTGCTGTCAGGGCTGCAGCCAGCCTGTCCCCCTGTGGCACCCTGCCAGCACATCCAGCCCTGGGGTGGGGGCTGCAGCCCCTGGATAGGTGGAAGCAGCAGGCAAGAGGGGGATGCCGAAGGGGCAGTCCCAGCCCCATGCCACCACTTGCCCCTGGGTTTGTGCTACTGCAGTAAGCGGCACCACAGGGCCCAGCTGGATGGTGCCCCCAGCCCAGCTCCAGCTGGCTTCTCCTCCTGCACTGCCCCTCTGCAGGGTTGGCACTGCACTTCCCCTACCCCTGCTTTGGCGCCAGACAGTGTCACTGGGACCTATGCCTGCAGGAGGCACTTCCAGCCCTGCATTGTCACAGCCCCCAGCCCCAGGAGCAGGGGGTGATGCCTGCCCGCTTTGCGCATGCTGCCCGGGCCATGGGGCTGTGCTGGAGCTCCTCCCCAGGAGCACAGGGCACCTTGACTTTTGCCAGAGAGTTCGCTGGCACTGGCTGGCAGCAGCCTGCTCCAGCTCCCTGGGACTCTGCCCAGGGCTGTCTGCAAGGAGCAGCCCCCAGGTCACGCCAGCACTTCTGTTCATCCCTGTGGGCCGGCAAGCACATGGGCAAGCACGTGTCCTGCAGCTGATGGCCCCAGCTGCCATGTCGCAGGAGCTCCTGCCCGGGGGCGGCCACAGCTCTGTTCTGTCCCCCTCTGGCCATCCAGGGCACTCGGCCATGCATGCACTGGTCCTGGCACTGACCCGCAGCCCTGGGGTGCTGCAAGGTCCCGCAGTGCCAGGATCGCTGCAGCACAGGAGGGATGCAGTGCCCACCCCCCCCCTGCCCTGGTGACACTGCCCCTGCAGCCGGCCAGCGCGCCGAGCGGCCGTTTGGGGTGGATTCTTTCACTGCCTGACCCAAATTAGACCAACTGCTACTTCAGACCTATCCTCTTCCAAACCCAGGATTATCCTCTCTTTGATCAGCCGGCCCTGCAGGCTCAGGATTTCCAGCACAGGCGTTTTGGCTGGCTGCATTTAAACAGCTTCCCAGATTCTCCCATAGCCTGAGCCCTGCCATGGGAATGGCCACACAACGATGCTATAGCCAAGCTCCCCATCCCGATTCTCCTCTCCTCAGACATCCAGGTGCCTCCAGCCCAGAGCACAGGCACCTGCAGCAGGGCTGCATCTGACATCCCCATGCCCAAAGCAGAGTGATGCACACAGTCAGCCCTATGTCACGCTGCAGCCCTGCTTGCTGCCCTGCTCCTGTCCCCTCCCCAGGGCTGCTCCTGGCCCTGCTCTCGCTGGGCTGTCAGCGCTGGATGCCATCCAGCCCTTGTCACCAATGTGCTCTCTCAGGCTGCCCAGAACAGGCACCTGCAGAGGGGCTGCTGTCTGGCCTTGGGACACAAATGGCAAAAGTGGAGGACCAGGGCTTCTGCAGCACCTTGTCTGCTTGTCTCAGCAGTCACCACGGCACCTAAAAGAACCGGAGGTGTCCCTGCTGGCAAGCATCAGCTCTGCCACCCTGAGATGGGACATCACCATCCCTAGACAGACCTGGGCAGGGAATGCTGCGGGGCCCCTGGCAAGGCGCAGGAGAAGCACAGCCCCCGCAGCAACCGCCAGAGTCCTCCACCCCCACCATCCCTATTACAGGTGCGGGGGGTGAGGGCCCTGCAGTGCCTCTCCCCTGCACCCTCCTCTGCTCTCCAGCCCCCCAGAGCCACACACCTCCTCCAGCCCCGCATCCGCAGCCCCACAAGAACCACCTAGCTTGGCTCAGCTCCAGGGACAGTTTGCGTGGCCCATCTGTAGCAGCACCACGTCCAACCTCACAGTCAGACCCCAGAAATGCACCCTGTGAGCAGCAAGGCAGACACACCTGCCTCCATGCAGCCCAGCATTGCTACAATGGAGACGCAATGAACAACACAGCCCCTGCTGCTGCATAGGGCAAAGGGTCAGAGGCAGGAAAGGGTTTGGCCAATGGGGCAGCGCAGCTCCACCTGGCTAGGCAAGGTGACCCCGAAAACTCCTGCCAGCCCTGATCTTGAGTGCAGCCGTGGATAAACAAGCAGATAAACAAGGGTCAGGCTGTGGAGCACATACCAAAAGCGTTGTGTGTGGCAATGCCCGGAGCCCCGCTGCAGGCAGCCGGGAGCTCACACTGCAACTGTCAGCTCAGCTGCCCCCCTCGAGGCCCTCTTGTCCAAGGCTTTCGACAGACCCCTTGAGAGGACCCGGAGGTAGTGGGGGCGGTCAGAGCGATACTGCAGGGCCCCGCGCGCACACGCCCGCATTCTCCTGGCCCGTTCCCGTGCCTACCAGCAACACCCGTGAAGGAGGATGCTGCATTCGCCCTGCTGCCGGGAAGCCGGGGACTGCACCCGTGCAGCTCGGCTCTGCCGGGTATCGGGAAACACGGGCGGCCAGGGCTCCGCTTAGACAGCGAACGCCGCGGCCCGGGGGCCCTGGCGCCTCCCGGGGGCTGCAGCCCCGGCCCCCTCTCCGCGGCGGCCCCGGAGGCTGCAGTGCGCACGGCTTCAGCACCGCGGACAGCGGCAGCGCCGGGCCAGGGCTGCGGGGAGCGCGGGGGGCGGGGGGTGAAAATGAGGAGCGGGACCGAAAGCGGCAGCCGGGGGTGCGGGAAGCGAGGAGGGCCGGGGGCGGCTGGGGAGGGTCGGGGGGAGGCAGGTGAGGGTGCGGGGCGGCAGCGGGTGGGGAACGCCGGGGGCGGCAGCCGGGATTGGGCCGTCGCAGAGGTCTCTGCGGCGGCACGGCCCGAGCGGGTTGGGGCAGCGCCGCCGAGGGCCGTCCGGGAAGGGACCGAGACCGGAGCGCAGCCCCGGCCCCGGGGGGGGGGGGGAAGACTCCGCGGGGCGCCCGGTCCGGCCCGGCCGCTTCCCGGGACTGCGGCAGCTGCGGGCGCGGGGCCGGGCGGGCGGGCGGCGGGGGCGGCTCGGCGCGGGGGCGCCACCGCGGGAAGCCGCAGCCGCCACCGGCAGCGGGAGCGGGACCGCCCGCACCGCCCGCACAGCCGCAGCCCCGCGGGGCCCGGCGCGGGCAGCGCCCGGACCCGCACCGCGGCGTCGCGTGGGCCGCCCAGCAGCAGTCGCCGTCGCGGCCGGAGCCCACCTCCCCGAGCCTCTGCGGCCCCGCGCAGCTCCCGGCTCTGCCCGCGTCCCCTCGGCTGCGGCCCCGCAGCCCCCGGCCCCCGCTCCCCGACGCCCTCGGGCTGCCCCTTACCTTGGCTCGCCCCCCCGTCGCCGTCCTCGCAGTCCGTCAGGTTATTCAGCATGGCCGCTGCCCGCCGCCTCGCTCGGGGCTGCTCCGGTCGCGCCTAGGGCGGCTGCCAGGGATTTGCTTCTTCCCAGGGGCCAGTGCCTCGCACTGCAACAAGCCGCCTTCCCTCCGCGCCTTTCTCTGGCCTCTCTGGCTGGATGTAGGAGGAGGCTGCAGTGCAGAGATGCCTCAATGCACAGACTCACACGCTCACTCACTCCCAGCAGCAGCGGCGGAGCCCAGCCTGACTACTCACTTCATCATGTATTCAGGAGGCATTATCCCCTGTCGGGTTTTTGGGGAGGGGAGCGGTGGCAGGCATAGGCGAGGGAGGGGGAAGGAGCTGTAGCAGAGCCGTCCGCCGCCTCCCCGCGCTCAGCCAGGGCTGGGGGAGGAATTAGGGCACTCGAGTGGCTGCAGGTGCCCCCCCCCAACTGGCGCAGCACCGCGTTCCTTCCGCAGCTCGGGCACTGACCGGGGACCCGACACTCCCCTGCCAGGAGCGAGACAGAGCCCCGCACCAGCAGGACCAACACCTGCCCAGGGGACACGGCGAGGGGTCGGGGCAGCCCTGGCCACAGCAGCCTCCAGACCGGTGGGAAGAGGGGGGCTCGGCAAGGACTCAGTTCAGGCAGCCCCCCCCAAAGCCAGAACACCAACCCAGGGTTGTGACTTCCAGCCCAACACCACCACCAGCCTGCAGCTGTCCTGCTATGCCTGCAGCGGTGCCACCATCTGGGTGGACCCTGGCAAGCTGGGCACAGCTGGGCCACCAGGAGCGGGGCGAGCACTGGCCAAAGCTGCAGCAAGCAACGCAGAGTGGGGAAAGCTGCCCCTCGGGGGCACAGGCTGGGAGTGAGCACACCTGATGAGACTGCAAGGGCCCCAGGGGTGCCCCCTCCTCCAGGAACATCCCCACATGGAGCTCCCTCCCTCGGGCACGCAGCACTGCGGACACGGAGCAGAGGGCTGCCCTGAAGGGCTGTGGCTGTGCTGACCCAGGGCCAGCATGGGATCCGGGTGGGCGACGGTTCTCGGCACAGTTTGGGCAGGGCTTTGACAGGGATGCTGCGCTGACCCCAGAGGTCATCCCACAGCCCCTTCTCTTCTCACTTGCTCAGTGAGGGAGGATCCTAGAACCAGAGCTGGCTGCAGCTCCCGGCATCTCCTCAGGAGCGAGTTGAGATCATGACAGCCCGCTGGCGTTAGTTACTTCTTGACGGCTGTAATTAATTGTTTACTTTCTCCTGGTATGGAGCCAGCTGCTCTGCAGCGCGGATGCTCCCAGCCCTCACCTTGCAGGGGTTGGCTCCGCCGCCCTTCCCCAGCCCTGCCCCGCTGTGGGGCCAGGACCCCGGGGAGGTGGGGCTCAGCATAGCCACAGCCATCAGTGCCCAGCACAGTGGGGCACATCGCAGCACTGCAAAGCCCCAGGGAGCCCCGCAGCACGGGGGCACCCCTGGAGAGCATGGGCAGGGCGCAGCCTCAGCACCCACAGCAGTGGTGCTTCATTCACCAAGTGGGAGCTGAGCAGGGCTGCCCTGAGCCCAGGGATGGAGCAGCTCAAGGCCAGTGGGATGGAGCGGGCAGAGCTCCAGCATGTTTGCGTGGCCAGGGGGTGTGCAGGGCCATCCCACCACAGCAAGAGCCAAGCACTGAGGTGGCAGCTTTGTGCAGGAGGCCGCAGAACGTGGGCTCGACGCAAGAGGGATTTTCCAGCTAAAGCAGATGGGGGAGGGGGGGGGGGGGCGAGCACGTGAAAGACCACTAATCCCCTAATCCCTGGATTATGGCTCCATTTCAGGGGCTGGGATTTGCCAGCAATGCGGGGGCTGAAGCATCGACCGCGCTCACTCCTCTTGTGCACGGGGTGCCTCTGGCATGGAGCAGGGCACAGGGCACACGGAGCGTGCTGGGAGCCCACTCCTGGGGAGCTGTGGCAGAGGGGTCTGATGTGGGCAGCGTATGGGGCTGGGACACGTGGCCCCCTGCACGCTGCACTCCACTGAGCCGTGGCCTTGGCGCAGCTGTCGGCGCCCAGAAGCAGGGGCTGCAGCACGAAGCACGGGCAGGGAAGAGGGGACGGAGGGCGGCAGGTGGCTGTCCGCAGGCACAGGACCTTCCATCAGCCACAAGTGGCCCCCGCACCCGAGCGCACGCAGGCGCCTGGCATTGGGCCAGGCGTGGCATCAGTGTCCCACTTACAGCATGCTGCTGGGGAGCGACAGGGGGAAGAATGTGCTGCCGCACGGCCGCACAGCCCCGCGGGCAGCCTGAAGCTGGCACGGCACAGCCACCTCACAAACCCCCCGTGTGCCCTCAGCCACCCTGCACCGAGCTTGAGCTGTGTGAGACCCCGGTGTCAGAGCACAACAACAGTCACAGCCAGGACCCGTGGCACAACCCCACACCACTGACAGCCCCAGCTCTGTGACTGGGTGGGAGTGGGAAGAGACAGCCAGGTGACTGCCAGGCCCACCAACCCATGGGCACAGTTCAGCCCCACAACCTCGATGCGTGCTGGGGAGATGGGAGCCACGGCAAACCCCGGCAATGCCCGGGCCAGGCAGCCCCCCACACATAGCAAAACCCCTCGGCTGTTTTAATAACACCTCCCCCAGACCCCAGGCCCTGTGTCTTTGCTCTCCCTGCGGCTCTGTGCTGGGGCAGTGAGAAGGGGCTCCGCACAGAACTGCTCCTCACACATAGCAATGTCTTCCCCAAACCCGGTGCTTCAAGGAGGGAGAAGATGGGAAACTGTGTAGGCTGCTCTGTGGGACTGGGGGTCCCTGCCTAGCTGCACCCAAGCACCCCCCAGGTCTGCAGATGGCTGGTCCGTGGCTGGGTGTCCCCACAGTCAGGATGTCACAAGGGCTGTGGGTGCCCCAGCTCAGCACAGCCACCCCACAACCCCTGCCCACAGCGGGGTTGGGAGAATGGCTACAACCATCCCCAAAGCATCATGGAACAGCGAAAAGAGATGACATCGGGTCCAGTTTCCATGGCAACGAGAGAGGCTCCTTAACCAGTTGGTTGCCATAGCGACTTCCGTGGAGCCCGGCTGCCTGAGGACACCGGGGGGCTCACCCCAGGGATGCCCCTTCACTCCCCAAGTCAGATGCCCCCCACACCGCCACCTGCCCCCACTTGGCCCCGCGCTGCCACCCCATAGCCCGCAGGGTGGGGGGTCGACCGTAGAGCCAGCACAACGATGAGGAGGACCCTAGGGAGCCCCCCCCCCCCCCCCCCCAGGACTGCACCCTCCTGGGGAGGCCGACCCTATAGCAACAGCTCAACGCCACGGCCCCGGCAGCTGCAGGACCCCGCAAAGCACCGCATCGCGCTGCGCTGCAGGGGGCGGCCCGCCGTGGGCCGCGGCCGCTCCAGGACCCCGGGATCGCCCCCGGCCCTCCGCATCCCGGGGTTGCCACGGCAACCGGGCCCGGGGATGGAGCCGGCCCCCGACCGCGCTCGGGGCTATTTCGGGAACGGCCGCAGGGCGGGGCCGGGAGGGGCGGCGTCACGTCCATCACCCCCCTCCCATCGCGGCCCCTCCCCGCCTCTCCGGAGCCAGCAGCGGCCTCTGGCGGCGAGCGAGCGCTGCGCTGAGCGACCCCTCCCGCACCCCATGGCCCCCCGAGACCCCACCGCCGAGCGCAGCCCCACTCGACGACGCACGGCCCCGCTGACGCCCCGCAGCCCCACACGCGCTGCCGACTCCTCCACGTGGAGCACCGCGCCCGGCCCCGCTTCCCGTCGGGGCTCACTGGCAAAAGCGGGGGGCAGAGGGAGCTTCCCCAAACGGCCCCCAGCCCGTGGGCTCCCGTAGCCCCGCGCAGCATTTCTTGCAGCCGGCTGGGACCCCACATGAGACTCATACTGAGATTCCCAGGCCCCACCATGCCGCTCCAAGTTGTCAGGAAGGCCGGCGGTGCCGGGGGGCTGCTCAGACCGCCCCAACCTGGTGTGGAGAAGCAGCACGGCCGGGTGCAGCCCCCACAGCCCCCGCAGGCCCCGGCATTCCTGGCCCTGCCCGGGTTGGGGGCTGCAGGGCCGGTCCCAGGCGGTTGCTGGCGGCGCTGGGCTGCGCTGTCCTCTGCGAGGGCACAAGGTCACGGCCCTGCTGGGACTCAGCGGAGGCCTCTGGGGGTCCCCAGCCCCACGCTTCCCCCACATCCCTGCACGCTCTCACCTCTGCCCGCCCTGCACCCGGTCCTCAGCCACCCGCCCACCGGCTCCCAGTTCAGCGCCCGTTGCTGCGTTCTTTCTCAGGGCCCGTCCGCCCAGGAGCTGCGGGATAGATGGCGGTCCTTGACCAGCAGCTGTGGGATGAGGCCGGAGCGCAGCGCAGGGCACAGCCTGGCTTGGGCATCCCACTGCCCGCCCGCCCCCACCCACATTCGCCCTTTGCCAAGGCCGCAAGGTCACAGCCCCGCGCTGCCCTCGGTTGGGTTTCTGGGATCGATACGGTTCCGGTGACAGCTGCGGTGACGGCGCAGTCTCAGTGGGGTCCCCTGGGCACCACGAGGCGACGGTTGACCGCAGCACCAGCGCCCACCCCACGGCCCGGCACTGTGGGGCTCACAGCATCCCCTCGCCCCATCGCCACGAGCCTCCCCTGGGTGAGGGGCAGGCAGCCCATGTCCCCCCGCCCATTACGTCTCCCCGCCGCACACCCCCGTTCCAACCCGCACGCCCCGATGCTGCCCGGTGCGTCATCCCCAATGGTCCCACTGTCCCCTGGATGGAGATGGGCACGAAGCGCACCCCTGGGGGAGGCCTTGCCCACGTTCCGATCTCTGTGCTCCGCACCCCTCTCCCCCAGCCCTCCAGTCCCACTCTGAGCCTCCCGGGGACCCCGAGCCCGGAGCCGCTGAATCGGGGTGCCCCGACGACCCCGCCCCGCGCACCCCTTTGTGCCGGCCCTGCCCCGCGATCCCTCCCCGCCGACCCTCCCCACCGGCCGTGCCCCGCAGCCGCCGCCGCCGCGCTCACCTCTACCATCGCGGCCGTGCGGACGGCTCTCCCCCTCCCCGCGGGACGCGCCCCGAGCCGCCGCCGGGCCCTCGCGGGGCAGCGCGGTGACGGTGAAGCGCCGGCTCATGGCCCCGCCGCCACAAGTGGCTCCGGGCTCCGGCTTGCGGGTGCGCGGCCGCCGCCGGGCGCTGACCGGGGTCCTAGTGCCCGCAGCACCGCCCGCCGCGCCGCCCCGCTCGGCGAGACGCTGCCCGGCGCGGCCCGACGGGACGGACTGGGGGCCGCCCCTCCCCTCCCCGCCCCGTCCCGCCCGACCCCGCGCTGCCCCGCAGCTGCCGCCGCACGGGGGTGCTGGGACCGGACCTCGGTGCCGGGCGGCCGACGGGACGGGACGGGACGGGACGGGGGCCGCGCTCCACCAGATTTTTTTGCCCGCCGCTTCTGCGGAACCATGGCCTCTAATTATAGCCCTGATGCTGCGGCCGCCCCGCCCTGCCACGGACCCGGGCAGCCCCCGCGCCGCCGGGCTCGAAGGGGCGGGCGGGGCTGGGCTGCACTTGGAGGCGCGGGGAACGGGACGGGACCCGGGCACGGGAGGGTGGGGATGAAGGCACATCTTCCTCTGGGGTATGGCTGCAGCACCGCTCGCAGCCCCCTTTCTCCCCGCACCCCCCCAGGCCCGTTCCCCGCGCTGACTGAGCACTCGGAGGCCGCTTCCAAAGGACGGTTTTTATTACAAAGGTGCAGGTCGCGGCTGGCAGAGCCGGCGATAGGCGGGAGCGGCACGGAGCTCCGAGTTCCTGCCCGCCGAGGCCGACCCAGTGTCACTGGCTCAGGAGAAGACAAAGTCATTACAAATCCGTGTGCAGTTTGCACCGGGCTAACGTCTCTGGGCAGCAGAACTGGCGCGAGTCGCACTCCCCAGATGGGCAGCCCCTGGTGGGAGCCAGGAGCACTTGCCCCCATCCTCCCTGTAGGGAGACTACAAGCCCTGGCACGGCAGGGGGGGGCAAGCCCACAGCTGACCCACGGCTGCCCCACAGCACTCCTGGGCTGTAGGGGGACCGGCTGGAGCAGCAGGCAGGAGTGTGACAGAGCAGCTGCTCTGCTCCTAGTGCTGGGGGCACTGCAGGAGGTCATATACGATGTAGCCCACGCGGTCCACCTGGTAACGTGGGGTCATCCTCCAGTAGAAGCTGTCCCGGCAGAAGTGGTACTTGTCTGGGGGAAGGAGGCAGCGAGGTGAGACAGTGGGAAAATGTGAATGGTGCAGCTGCTGCCCAGGCGAGGAATGGGGGAGACTAGCCTTGGGGGGGGGCTGAGGGCAGCACGGGGGTGACAGCACCGCCATGTGGGTCCCTGCTCACCTTGGTACAGGAAGACGTTACGTGCATCAAGGGGGACACCGGTAAAGACATCATCAGTGGCACGAGGGTAGCCCTTATCCACTGTCTGGACCTTCACATCCAGCCTGCAGGGAAAGCGAAGCACCCAGAGCTGCATTGAGCCACCTGCTGCACGGCAGGGCTGGGGCTGCTGGCCTGAGCCACTCACCTCCAGTAGTGCTCCCCACTGAAGAGCAGCACTTTGCCACGTCCCCGCTGCAGGGCCCCTGTGATGCGCCCGGCCTCCTTCCCAATGCCCAACTTCTCAATCCCACGGGGGCCCACTGCATTCTTGCCAGAGAACACCCAAAACTGCCGCCCTGTGTGGAGCACGTAGGTGTCAGATGGCCCTGGATGCCCCAGGCAGCACCCCACATGTGGTGCTGAGACACGGGGTCAGGGCAGGGCTCACCTGCAAAGAAGAAAACCCTCTTGGTGAGCACATCTTGGAACGCAGCGTCGATGACAGCCGGGAGGCCGGGCCAGGAGTCAGCAATAGAGAAGGCGCCCTGAGTGCCTGATTTCCAGAAGGATGAGTGGGTCCAGTATTTCCTGGAGGGAAAAACCACTGCCCTGACAACCTCAACAAGGCAGAGTCTTGTGCCCCCCCGGCAACCCTGGAGAAATGCTGCCCATCACCCTGGCACTTGCTGTGGATGAGCCAGGAGCTTCTACTCACCCATCCTTGAAGAAGTGCAGCTCTCCATTGATTTCAGTGATGGCATCGAAGTTCTTCTCTGTGCAGGCATCCCGGCTGGGGTCCACAGGGCTGGGCTCAGCTGTGGGCTCCGGCGTCTCCTCCTCCTCCTCTTCTGTGGTGGAGGCACTGCCAGCTTCGGTGGGCAGAGGTTGGGGCTCCTCAGTGGGCAAAGGTGCCGGGGGGGTGGGCTGAGGGCCAGAGCCACGACCTGAGTGGGCAGGAGGGAGCGTGAGGGTGCAGAGAGCAGGACCTTGCAGGACCCATCCCAGGAACACACCCAGGGCACTGCCAGCCGGGTGCCCTACGGCACTGCACCGAAGATCCATGCCCACGGTGTGCCAGCTACAGAGGGACCACTCACCATAGAGGTACTGGATGCCCTGGACATCATCCTCATGCAGCTGGAAGTCCTGCACGTAGCTGTACATGGGGTACATCAATGCCTCACGCACACTGGAGTGGTCCAGCCCCAGAGAGTGCCCAAACTCGTGGGCAGCCACCAGGAAGATGCTGTAACCTGGGAGGAAGCAGCATCCTCAGTTCCTGGACAGACGGACACGCTGCTGGGGACTGCAGCCACGCAAGGCCCCCAGCACACAGGCCAGTACCTCTGTCCGGGCAGAAGCCCCACTTCTTGTCGGTGTCGTAGTTGCTGGTGGTGGCACACCAGAGCTTCCCATCCTGCCGGCCCTGACTGGTGCACGTGCTGTAGGACTGCCCCAGGAAGGTGAAGGGGAAGACACACGGGTCCCCCTGGGAGTTGCCACCGATGACTGCCGTGTCTGCAGCACAGCATCAGTAGGGTTGCCTCTATGCCTTTGCACCCACCCTGCGCCACGGCTGGGACCCCGCCAGCCCCACACCCCACAGGACTCCACCACCCACCCCACTCGCACCTCGGTTGGGGCAGAAGCCGTATTTCTTGTCCTGGTCAAAGTTGGCTGTGGTGGCACACCAGCGGTAGCCGTCAGAGCGCCCGTCCGTGGTGCAGGTGTCATAGGAGGTGCCATCAAAGATGAAGGGGAAGACGCAGGGAGACCCATCGCTGTTGCCACCATTGGTGTAGAGCACTGCAGGGGGAGAAGGGGTGAGAACAGCCGCAGTCCCACGGGGCTGTGCAGCCTCCAGCCGGTGCTACTCACGCTCGCTGGGGCAGAAGCCGTAAGTCTTGTCAGCATCGTAGCTGGCGGTGGTGGCACACCACAGCATCCCGTCTGTGCGGCCTTCTGTGATGCACCGGGAGTAGGACTGGCCCTCAAAGATGAAAGGGAAGTGGCAGCTGGCCCCGTTGGCATTCCCATAGCGGGTCTTCACCTCTGCAGGGAGAGGATGTACTCAGTGGGACAGGGCGAGACAGGCGCCGTGAGCCCCCATGAACCCACTGCGCCCTCCTCTTACCTAAGCCAGTTCCCAGAGTCCAGAACTCATCATCATCAAAGTGGGCATCGCCCTGAATCCCGCTGCCCGGGGGAAAGGCGTGGGCCAGGAGCCCGTCCTTGCCATCAAAGGGGTATCCATCACCGTGCTCTGCAGGGACAGGTGCCATCAGAGCCACATCACCCCTCAGGTACATGGACCACAGGCACTGCGTGCTGCCTTTACCTGTGGGTGCCTGGAGGCAGAGCCCTGTCTAGGGAGAACCCTGCAAGCATCACAGGGGGATGGGCATATTTCCAGTCCCTTCCTGGAAGCTGTGCCTGCTCCCACCCCCCACACAGACCCAGGACATCACCTTGGCTGCCGAACATGATCATGATGTCCGCCTCGCCGCTGTAAATCTGGGTGAAGGTGAGGGGAGTGACATCACTCCACACCTTGAACGCCCGCTGGAAGGCATCATCTATCACAGCACGGTCCAGGTCGGGGGAGTAGTTCATCACCCTGCAGGTGAAGGCTGCAGCTCAGCACTGTGACAGCGGGGTAAGAGTGACCTGGCTCTGACCACATGGTGGGGATCTGTCCCAGCCCCACAGGGGACAGCAGCGCCATGCAACCCGGCAGGCACTGACCAGGGCCCTGGGGTTGGCTTGGGTATAATCTTGGGCACTGCAGAGCAGCTGCTGACAGCTGTGCTGTGCTGATCCCAGCTGGCTGACAGCACGGGGCGAGAGCGCTCCTGCCTGTCTCCATCCCCTGGTGTCCATCACCCTCTGGGCACATGGCTCCCATCTCCCAGGGCAGAGACTCACCGGTACGTGAGGTCCATATGGTCCCATTTGAGCTCCCCCTCGAAGGTGAGGAAACCCCCCACGTCAGGCACCCCACAGCGGGGGGCTCGCATGGCCTCCAGGGTGCTGGCATCCAGCTCCCCCGTCTCCTCCAGCCCCAGTTGCTTCTGCATCCTGCGCAGCGCTTTGGCCAGGGACACGTGCTTGCTGCTCCTCTTTGCCTCTGCCTCCTGGATGTAGCCGAAGCGCAGCAGATAGCTCTGGGGAGGAAAGGCAGCCGGAGGGGCTCAGCAAGGCAAGAGGGGCTCTGGAGCAGCTCCCCGCACCGCATCCCCGCTCGGTCCCAGCCCTTGCACCTCCAGGCAGACGGCGGCCCCCAGCCCAGCCTGCAGCCCCTCAATGTCTCGGGCTGGGCAGTGGAAAGGGGCCACACTGGGGCCACACTGCCCTCACCTCCGCCAGCTCCACGTCTGATGGGGCGCTGAGCAGCTCCCCTGGGAAGGTGATGACCGCTTGAGGCTTGCTGTGCAGCGGGGCGGCGCGGCAGAGAGCCAGCAGTGCCAGGGCGAGCGGGGCCAGGAGCAGCCCCATGGTGCAGCAGAGGAGGATGAAGCTGTGCCCGGTGCTGCTGCTCCGCTCCTATTTATGCTGTGGGGAGGGCAGTGAGTCACTCTCAGACCCTCAGCCCTGAGGACTCACACTCCCTTCCCACGGTGACGAAACGCACACTCAGGCTCCTCCGTTGTCTGCTTTAACTGTTTCATCACCTTGTTTACTAAACACGCCGGTTCCGGTGGTCATGCAGGATATGAGAATGGCACAAGGATGGTGGAGGGGCAGCCATGCTTGCATGGCTTGGTGCAGCTGTGATGGGCAGTGCCCTGTGTCCCATGTCCATGGTCAGGACCAGGATTATGCCAGGACTGGAGGTAGTTGGGTATGGGGTGCCCCACAGTCGCATCACCACACACCACAGTGCTGAGCTCATCTGGCCAAGGGCAGATGCTGCCAGGGACAGACTCATGGGGACCTGGGCTGGCAGAGGAGCCCTGCCCAGATCCCTGGCACCTGCAGCCTCCTGCCTGCTAGCCCAATGCCCACCATGAGGTGAAGCATATATGGGCTGAGCTGAGACTTGGCCAGACTGCAGCCCTTCAGCAGGATGCAGCCTCCACCCCCACATTCACACCACGATCGTGTCTCCCCAGTGAGCTGAGCATTCCTGGCACAGCAGCTCCCTGTGGTTCCTTGCCCCACAGGTGCCCAGCAGAGTCTTGCAGGTTGGGCACATGCTTGCCCGGCACACGGACACTGCAGTGGTGCCCATGGGACACGGGCCTGCCCCATCCTCCCAGGCACTGCCTGCAGGGCACCGCTGAGTCAGGCTCCCAAGGCAGCACAAACCTCGCCACCGGATGGTGTTTTCCTGCTTCTTCCAAATTGCCGACGCTTGTGGGAATAGGAGTGGGGAAGGGGAAAGCAAACAGGGACAGGAGGGAGAGGAAAACAGATGGCACAGAGGAGAGAAAGGCGCAGCGTCAGCTGGGGAGCTGGGAGGCTCAGAACAGCCCCGTGACGCTGCTCAGGGCACAGACGGGCTCCTGCCACCTCCCTCACTGTCCTGGACTGCCCTGTGGGACTGCAGCTGGAGGACAGACCCATCCTGTGCTCCCTGCTCCTCAGCACCCACAGCCTTCCCCTCTGCCTTGCTCCAGGCTCAGCTGATCTGCACAAACTGCTCTGGGCCTGGCCTGAGGTGCTGGAGACCTGCAGGACTGGATGGAGGGAGCAGAGCTGCCTCGGGGAGCATCACCCACACAAGGATGCAGCCTCCAGCACCTCCTACCCAGCACCGGCATCCCATGCTCACAACCAGCCCCGTGCAACCAGGCTGTGGTGCTTGCTGTTATCAGAATGTGGTGCCCAGGCTGTGGGAGCCCACAGGCAGAGCTCTGGGCTCAGGGGGAAGAACCACGTCCCCCTCCTGCAGAACAGCACTGAGAAACCGCCAGGTTGCCTCACTACATCCGCAGCCCTGCAAGAGCAACACCCGGTGACATGGCGAGGAAGTTGCCACACAGGGCAGCCCCATCCTCGAGCCCGGCATGACACACGTGCGCAGCCCGCCGTGCCCCCGCAGCAGCCCTTCCCTGGCACTGGGCACAGCAGGGCTCAAAGCAGAGCTGAAGCACAAGGGATGTTGCCATGAGGCGTACCCAGAGGGGCTGGGTCCTGGCCAGGCCTTCCAGCACCGCGGGAGATCCCTGGGCCTTTCCCACGTTATTCCCATCCCCAGTTCCCACAGCTGCCACAGCCCAGGCGCACAGCCACAGCATCACCTGCACGGCACCGCCTGGGCGCTGCAGCCCCTCCAAGGGCTGAGCCGTGGCATGGCACAGGGCACGGAACAGGAGGGGCTGAGGGCTGCAGCCTGACCCAGCTGGCTCCAGGGTGCCCCACAGGCACACATGGTGACAGCCCTGAGCATCCTCATGTTGCCAGCCAGGTACCCACAGCACAGGCGGCTGCAGCCCCGGCCCCCCCTCTGGCCTCTCCCGCTGACTCACAGCCCCACAACCCGGCTTCCTCACAGGGATTTTCTGGTGACTCTCTGAGGCTCCGTGAGGAGAAGGGACAGGGAAACCCCCGAGTCTGGGTGCACCGGGAGCCTGAGGGTGGGGTGGGGGAACTCCACAGGCAGCCTCAGACTAAGTGGGGCAACTCAGGGAGCTGAGACAGGCAGCATAAAGTCCGTGTGGGCAGAAGGATGCTGGGGTGGGCTGGAGCTGGGACTGCCAGTGGGTGAGGAGGGAGTGACAGAGAACACGGCCCGGGCAAAGAGGGCTGTGGGGACGCCAAATGACCCCAGGAGCAGCTGGGAGACGTCACAGCCCATGCAATGCTGGCAGCACCCTCCAAACCCAAAGTCCTGGCCAGGATGAACGGCACGGAAAATCCCTAGCAGACGTCCCCTGTTCCTGCTGGCCGCCGAGCCACGAGGCTGTCTGTCACCACCACTTCCATCAAAAGGGGAAGGAAGAGGCAGCTGCAGCCCGTTCCCATGTCCTTACCCACAGATGCACACCCCTTGCTGACAGGTGCTGCGTAAAGACTCCCCCATGGGAAGGTGCCCTGGGGTCCAGGACAGGGCTGCTGTAAATTGGGCACAGGCTGGTGGGACACAGCTGCTCCACACAGGCTGCAGGTCTGTAGCTAGGTGCTGGATGGAGCCAGGGATCCCAGCGCAGTGCCCAGACCCTGCCCAACTCTGTCCCAGGGGCATGGACCCAGGGCAATGCACTCACAGCCCTTGCTGTGGGATGCACCAGGGTGGGAGACAGGACACCCGGCTGTGAGAGCACTGCAGTGCGCTGGGAACCCCAAGGAGCTGGATATGGGGATGGGGGGGTGGCAGAGAGAGGACCAGGCCACGCACGAGGCTGGTGCCAGACACCCTCCTGACGTGCACAGACTGGGGAAGCAGCACAGCAGAGCACCGTGAAGGCAAGAGGAAGCAGAATGGGGGAGTCAGCGCCTTGTGCCGGTGACACAGCAAGTGGGAGCACCACGGTTATGGTGCGGCTGTGGTGTGCCGGGCACGGGGTGTTTGGCACAGAGCGGGACTGAGGGCATAGGAGCAGCTCTGTGTCAGCTGTTGGAAGCCCCGTTACTCCTCATCCAGCAGCTCCAGACAGAAACAACATTCCTGCACACATTCCCGTATCTGCTGCCTGACGCCAGCCCTGCGTAGGCTGCAGCACATCCTCCAGCTGGGTCCAGGACCCTCTTTTGCAGACTGTGCTGGGGCAGCACTATTCCCCCTATGGTATGTCTGTCACCCCACACATTAGCTTGGTGCTATGTGGCCCCTAACCAGGACCCCACATAGCTCCTCGTCCCCTGCCCTCTTATCACCCCCAAGATCTCCCCACAGCACCACAGGCCTCTGGTGCATTCTTTGCTGTTCCCCGGGCAGGAGCAGGGGCAGAAGCCATGCTAGCTCTCAGCTCTGCCCGCAGGTGCTGCACTGTCAGGATGACACAGCCCGTACCAGCTGGCAGCTCATCACCCCCCTGGAAGCACCGAAACCAGCACCGCCTGTCACTGCTGGCTGCACCCAGCCCGCTCCCAGTTGCACAGGATGGATTCCCCAAACTGTTCCACTAAGACCCTGAGGAGATGTGAGCAGTAAGGGGGCTGAGCCCAGCACAGCGCCGCTCGGAGCTCCTGGGGACATGGGTGCCACTGCGGGGCTCTGCGTGCTGGACATCCATCAGCACAGCGTGGGTGGCAGCGCTCTGTTCCCTGGCACTGATGGGCACAGCAGCTGCTTTCTAAAAAGAGAAGAGCTGCAATGGTGACAATGACACGCACCTGCCTGCTGTGTCCCGTGAGTTAAAGGAACAATGCGGCATGAGAAACCCGCTGGCTGATGGCAATGAAACAGCTCCAGGAATAAGGAGCGGGGGTTTATGGAAGGTGAAATATGGGTAGAACTGGTGGTATTTAATTGTAAACTACAAGAAACAGAAGGAAAAGTGGTAGATGCAACATGCTTGGGTTTCAGCAAAACATTTGACAACTGTTCTAAACGGCTGCTGCCAAATTAACTCAGACCGGCTCCGCTGTCAGCGTCGGCATATGGACAAATGCAGGCGGCCCCCGGAGCAGCGAGAGGCCCGGCCTGTGCTGGGGAGCTGCTTTGAGACCTCAGAGCCTGCATGGCCACACAGTGCTGAGTGTGGAGTTGGGGCAGCGAGGCACCGCTGGGGCCCTTGCAGCACGCACGCCTCCTGCCCACCTTGTTTATCTTACTTATATTTCAGTAATTTGCTGATTACCCCTTTTTAACTGACCAGCAGTGATGAATCAGCAGCAGAGGGGAGGGTGGGATCCGGCGGCCTTGGACCGTGGCTCCGAGGTCTCAGGTTCTGGGAAGGAAGCCACAGGAGCACTCCAGAAGGGAAAGAAAACAACCGGCGGCAGCAGCACGAGGAGGGGCAGAGGGGCACAGCACACTGCTGCCTGCATTTTGCAGCCCCCACTGCGCCCCAGCCAGGGTGACAACGTGCCAAACCCTGCGGAGCGGCGGCTGCAGCACTGATGCAGACAAAGCTGAGTGGCAGCACCATGGCAACATGTGTGCGGGGCACCAAGAGGGCTCAGCCCCGCTGGGTAAATCCCGGAGGACTGGGCGGCCTCATCCCAGGGCTTTTGTTGGTTTCTCCAGGCTGTGGACCAAGGCTCACTCAGCCACAGCCCCACTGGCCATGGGAAGCAGAGTCAGTGCAGAGCAAGGCTGCTGCTTGCCTAGGTGTGCAGCACTGCGGTGCTCAGGAGCTGGCGTGGCCTGTGCCCCAGCACACAGCTGTCCCCTGGACAGCCCCAGGTGCGTTCTGCTGCTGCTGGGAAAGAGCCGAGCGGTGAAGCAATTCAGTATGAAGAAAAACCCATTTCCTGCAGCCAGGGCTGTTTTGCTCAACGTTTTACAAAATGTGCTGATGCAACCGCCCTCCCCAGGTGGGATATAAATACGAAGCTGGTTGATGTGGATTAATGCCCTACAGCTACACAAACACTGCTAGCGATGTTTTCTTTAGAAAGAAAAAAGGAACACAGGAGGAACAAACAGCAGTGACTACAAAATCACTGACTGTGGCTGTGTGGAGGCTCGGGTTGCAGGCGGCTGGGAAGGCTCTGCCCTGGGCACTCAGCACAAGCCACCACCTATTCTGGGATGCTGACCCAAAAGATTAGGTCACGGAGAAGCTATTGTGGTAGTGCAGCAGAGCCACAGGCCAACACAGCCAGCGAGCTGCTGCTTGGGGACAGGGCACAGCACAGCCCTGGGTCACAGCACGGCGCTCCCAGCTTCATGCCCCCAGCTCAGCTGGTGGAGCTCCTTCTAACGCCTGCCCAGGGTGAGAAGCACAGAGCTGGGACACCGACAGCCCATGAGGTGTCAGACCATCTCCTGCTGATGCTGTATGGCTCTGTCTGCAGGCACAAGTGTGTGCTGTTGTCCCAGCCAGTTCCCAAAGAGCCTTTAACCCAGCACTCCCCAGCCTGGCACTTGGGCACGTGCTGCAGGCCACCCATGCTTTTGGATTCCCAAAGCTTCTTTTCTGCCCGGGGCTGTCACTCATCAGGGCGATCCCCCCCATTAGTCCAAAAGTGTGGCTGCGTGAAGGCAAAGAGACCCCTGCTGGTCCGACCCCAACCCGCCCCGCTTCCTCAACCGTGGTTCCTGCAGCCCGAGCCCTTCGGACAGAGCCCGGTGTGCATCCCGCAGATGCAAAGAGCTGCTGTCCCGGGTCGGACGATGAACCACGGCGAGAGGCATCGACCACCAAAGCACCCCACATCCTCCTGACTCCTCGGGCTGGCAGCCACTTCCTTCGCAGTAACTGCAGAGCTACGCAGCAGGGCTACTTGAAAGGGAAATGGAATAAGCATTTCATTGTCTGCCAGCTCCCGGCGTGGCAGTGACCCCGGCACCGCGCACGCAGCAGTTTGGCTCCAGGGCTCCGGAGCAGGCAGTGCGGCTGCAGCAGCAGCATTGGTACAGCACTCCCTTATCTCAGCCCAGGGATGGATTTCAGAGATGTTGTCGCACAGAGACAGATGAGGGCATAAACCTTTCAAGGATGTATTTAATTAGCTTGAAAAGGAGCTGGAATGCAAGCGGATGCACCATGCCAATGGCACAGCAGCAGCTCCGTCACTGCCTCTGCAGCACACAGCACACAGGGCAGGGGCACGGCGTGGGACCTGAACTGCCCCACGGAGGGTAACAGCTCTGGATGGGACAGACCCCACTGCCCATCGCCCGGGGCTGGGAGCACCGCAGATGGCCCAGCACATGACCTGGTGCGTGCCGTGCATCCAACCCAGCCATTGGGATTCTGGCAGGCTGACTCCTTGCAGACACTGTGCCAGATGAGGCACTGCACCGTCTGTCCTCCTGCAGCTGGCAGACAGCATCGCCTCCTATCAACTGCCAAGGCCAAGAGTGGATGTGATCCCTGCTCACACCTGGGCCGGGCATGGCTGTGTGCAGGGAGACACGGTGCTACCGGCTGTGGCTTTGGGGGCTCGACAGGGGGCTGAACTTTGCTCCCCATGGCTCAGCAACCGCATCCCTGATCAGGGGACAGAGCCCAGAGGAGCAACTGACAACAGAAGGCCGCTTTGGTCACGGAAAAGAACACCGGAGAGAGACGTTCAGAGCACAGTGCTGCAACATGAGAGAGCAGCTATGGGCGAGGAGCTGCACAACACGGCTCTGCCAGAGCTGCCGGCATGTCAGCTGGAGCAGGGGCCGGGCAGAACAGGCATGGCCGGAGCGATGGCACGGCACGGCACGGCGCGGGCAGCCTTCGGGCAGCGCAGCCCCAGCACCGGGACACGGCTGGGATCTGCGGAGCTCGGAAACAAGGGGCGCGAGCCGCCCGTGGAGGAGCAGCCCAAAGCCCAGGGGGCAGGGAGAGCCGCGGCGGTGCGAGCACGGAAGTGCCACGGGAACGGCGGGACGCACGGGGCGGCGCGGCCTGGGAGCGGCGGCGCGGCCTGGGAGCGGCGGGAGGGCGGGGAGCGGCGCGGGGCCGAGGCCCGGCGCTGCCACTTCCGCCCCGCGTCACGTGACGAGCACCACCCGGCGCGACGCCGACGCTCAGGGCCCGGGCGCCGCTTCGTGACGTCACTCGTGTGAAACACACCACGTCGCCGAGATCCCTCCGCGGAGAAAGTAGTCCCTCCGGGGCGCCGGACTCCCGCCCGGGGGCCGCGAACGGCGCCGCGAGGCGCCGAGAGGCGGCGTGGCTGCGGCGGCGGCGGCGGCGGCGGCGGCGACGGGAGCGAAGGGCGAGGCTCCGCGGCGGTGAGCGGGCGGCGGGGCGGGGTCGGGCGTCGGAAGTAGTTCCGGCGCGGGTCCGCGGGCGGAACGCCGCGCGTCGCGGCGCGGGGCGGGGGGATGGCGGCCGCCGCGGTGCCGGGCTCGGGGGCGGCGCGGCGGAGGCGCGGCGGGACGGGTGAGAGATCGCGGGCGGCGCCGCGAGGGGCGGTGCGGGTACGGCCCGGCCCGGCCCACGCCGCGTCCCGGCCCCGCCGCGCTCCCGGCGCCCCACGGCCGCCCCGCGCTGTGCGCGCGCGCGGAGGAGGCGCGGGGAGGGGGGACCCCGCGGCAAAGATGGCGGCGGCGGCGGCGGCCGCGGGAGCGGGGCGCGGCGGGGCGGGGGGCGCGCGGGGCGAGGCGTTCCGCGGTCGCGGGGCTGACGGCGCGATCCTCGTGCAGGCCGGGCATAGGCGGGGCGGGCATGGAGGAGAGCGAGGTGCCGAGCAGCAGCGACGCGGCCCCGCAGGCGGCGCGGGAGGAACCGTCCGAGAGCGGCGTGGGCACCTCCGAGGCCGTGTCCGTATCCGCCGACAGCAGCGACGCCGCCGCGGGCGCCGCGCTCCCGTCTCGGGCGGACGACTCCGGAGTGGGGCAGAGCTCCGACCGCAGCGCTGTGTGCCTGGTACGGGAACGGGCGGCGGGGCCGGCTCTGCCCGCGGCCGTACGGGCGCTCCGGTGCCGCCGTACGGGCGGTGGAGGTCCGTTCGGAAGGGGGGGTTGCGGAGCGGCCCCGAGGGTCGCGGTGCTCAGTGAAGGCCGAAGAAGCCGCCCCGACCCCATCCCTGTAGCAGAACGAAGCGCCGTGCCGGTGGCGTTGGTGCGCGGCGGTTCCCTGAGTGCCCGGCCCGGCAGGCATTTCTGAACGGAGCTCTTCTGCCTCTGCTGGTTTTGCTTAGGAAGAGGTGTCTGAGAGCAGCTCCAGCACAGATGTGGTTCCCCGGATTTACCTGCCTGATTCATCCTCCATCGCGCAGTCCACTTTGGTCTCCAGCGTCTCCACCGTGAGCCAATCCATCATGGTGTCGGAGTCCCCGCAGGTCCTGGTCCACTCCAGTGTCATCAGCGACGGAGCCACGGTTGTGTCAGACTCCACCGCATCCACCTCCTCAGACCTGGGTTCTGCCATAGACAAAATCATTGAGTCCACCATTGGGCCTGACATCATCCAGAGTGAGTGCATGCCGTGCTGCTGCTGCTGGCGGTGGATCTGGCTCTGCGTGGGGTGGGTTGAGTGGTGGGGCTGGGGAAGGGAGCTGCTAAAGACTTGGGAGGTAAGGGGAAATATGCGCCTGCGTATGCTTACACCTCGTCCTTGTTTGGCAAGGTTTCTCATCTCGCTTTGCTTTAGCAGCTGGTGGTTTTCTGAGCTGCTTGCTAGGTAGTACCTCAGCTTCTGGCTTGCTGCCGCTTTGGCCACAGTGCCACAGCTACTCTATGCAGACTCTAAGCTGAACCAGACCTCCTGCACCCTTTCCTACTCGCTTGGGAACTTGGGAGCGCCGCTTCAGCCTCTGCCCCTGGTGGGTACCCTGATTTCCTCTCCTTTCCCTCCCCAGGCTGCATAGCTGTGACCAGTGCTGAAGATGGGGGAGCAGAGACTACTCAGTACCTCATTCTACAAGGGCCCGATGATGGTAAGGGTGCACCCAGGGCATTTCAGTGGTGGCTTTCTCTGTCTTTGAGCCTGTTCCCATTCTGGTAGTGAAAAATAAAACCTGTAGGGGATGGTTTGTGTGTAAGCACGAGCTGCAGGGCGAAAACTCCCAGGACGCAGGGCAGGAGTGCATGCCGAGTTCAGCTCTGTGCTCAAGGTTTATGTGCAGCCTGGGTGCAGGTGAAGATTTGCCCCTTGGCTGATCCAGTATTGTTGTTTCAGGTGCCCCCATTGTGTCCCAGATGTCCACTTCTGCTCTGGCCAATAGCTTGGCAGTAGAAGCTATTGCTGATGGGCCGACCTCCACGTGCCTTGACCAGCCAGGCCCTTCAGAGCAGTCAGAGGTGCTGGAACTGCCTGCACAGCCAGGCCAGGTTCGGGAGGCAGATGGTGGGGAGGAGCTGGACCAGCCGGACTTGGAGACCCTGGAGGAGATGATGGAAGTGGTGGTGGTGCAGCAGTTCAAGTGCAAGATGTGTCAGTACAAGAGTGTCTCCAAGAAAACGTTGATCAACCACATGAAAGAGCGACATTTCCAGCCAGGTGTGTGTGGTGCTGCCGCTGCTGAGCACTGAGAAAAATATATCTTACTGCAGATGGGATCGTTGTTGTCTCTGGGGAGTTACGAGGAGGAGTTTGAGTGTGAATACTTGTGCTGTTGTACAGTTAAGTAAAGAGATGTTCTGCATTTTTGTGTTAGCGGGTTCAGCTTTGGCTTTTAAGAAAGGACGTCCACGAAAGGGGGGTTCTGCTCCAAAGTCTGCAGAGGAAGAGGTCGCAGAGGAAGAAGAAGATGATGATATTATGGATGCTGGTGCTATCGATGACCCTGAAGGTAAGACTCATTCTCACTGTGTCCTGCATAGCTTAGGCTTTCCCCTCATCTCTGTCTGATGTTTTGGGCCGCTTGCCTTCAGAGGACAGTGACTATAATCCAGCTGAGGATGAGCCCCGTGGGCGACAGCCCAAGAACAACCGCACAGTGCCCACGTCCAGCGAGGAGAGGCCACGGAGACGCCCAGGGAGGCCCCGCAAGTTTCCTCGCCTGGGGGACGTGCCCCAGGACATGCATGAAGGTGGGTCAGCACAGCGTGCTGTGCAAGCTCCTGGGAGCTCACGGGGAGCGTGTGCGATGATGTGCTGTGTCCTGTCAAGTAGGAGAGGAGGTGGAGCCCCTGGTGACGTCCCAAAGCACACCCAGCTGTGAGCTGCAGAATTCGGAAGCAGCCAGTTCCTCTGGCCTGGAGAATGGGACCGGCGAGAGCTTGGCGGAGCCCAGCATCAGCCAGTCTGACTCTGAGAATAAGGACCCTTCCTCCAACACTGGCCCTGAGGAAGCAGATGTCGTCCCCAGGAGGCGAGGCCGGCCCTCCCGCCGCTTCCTGGGCAAAAAATACCGCAAGTACATGGGGCGCAGGTGAGGGGTGTGTGCCGAGCCAGTGCTGGGCCCTCTGGCCTGTGCCCAGGGCCGGTCCAGCCTCTGTTTGTCACCACAGCTCTGAGTCCCGGCTCTGTGTGCATGTAGGTATTACTACAAGTCCCCCAAGCCCTTGATGAGGCCGTACCTGTGTCGGATCTGCGGCTCGCGTTTCCTCACGCACGAAGATCTGCGTTTCCACGTCAACTCGCACGAGGCCAATGACCCGCAGCTCTTCAAGTGTCTCCAGTGCAGCTACCGCTCCCGACGCTGGTCCTCCCTCAAGGTGAGCACCGTCTGTCCTGTTCCCACCCCCACGGAGGTGGCTGATAGCCCCAGGCCTCGTGGCACCCATTCCCACTCCTTGCAGGAGCACATGTTCAACCACGTAGGCAGCAAGCCCTACAAGTGCGAGGAGTGCAATTACACCAGTGTGTACAAGAAGGACGTCATCCGACACTCCACAGTGCACAGTCGGGACAGGTAAGTGGGGTGAGTTCCTGAAGACTGTCCTGCAGCCTGGCTGAACATCATTAATATCGCTTCTCCTGCCCTGAAAGTGCAGCCTGAACTCTCGTGCTTTCCAAAATGGATAGTTGTGATGTTCTGGGGGGCTCAAACTCGGGATTTGGCTGACGAGGGGATTTTTTTTGTCTCTTTTTCAGGAAAAAGAGGGCCGATCCGGTGAGTTCCAGTTCCCTGATGGCTTGTCTCTCAGCACTGTTATATGGGAAGAGGCATGTCTGTGTTGTCCACAAATTCCTTGTGACTAGTTGAAGTCAGTGTTTCTGGATCAGCTGAGGAAAGGCAGCCCAGGTCCTGTGGTGGGGAGAGAGGCAAGGAAAGTGGTGACCTCCCCTCGGCCCCTATGAGCTCATCTTTCTGCTCTTCCTTCAGCCCCCAAAGCTGAACTCCTTCCCATGCCCCGTGTGCAATCGTATCTACCCCATGCAGAAGAGGCTTACTCAGCACATGAAGACACACAGCACAGAGAAGCCGCACATGTGTGACAAGGTGAGAGGCTGGGGCCTGGAGGAGAGCTGGCAGCAGTGGGGCTGTGCAGGAGACAAACGCTGCTTCGCTTGCTTCTGCTGCAGTGTGGGAAGTCCTTTAAGAAGCGTTACACGTTCAAGATGCACCTGCTGACACACATCCAGGCCATTGCTAACCGCAGGTAGGAACCTGGCCGCAGCCTGCTGGGAGAACCAGTGTCCAGGCTCCCATTCGAAGGGGGGGCAGAAGGTCCCCGCTGTCTGTGTGACAGATGGCATTGTCCTGGCAGGTTCAAATGTGAGTTCTGTGACTACGTCTGCGAGGACAAAAAGGTCCTGCTGAACCACCAGCTGTCGCATATGAGCGACAAGCCCTACAAGTGCAGCTTCTGCAAGTATTCCACCTTCCGGGAGGACTTCCTGGTCTCACACATGGCCGTCAAGCACACGGGTGAGAGAAGCTGCTGCTGCCCTTCAGCGCCGCTTTGCCAGGGCGCCGTCCCCTGGGGACCCCTCTTGACTTCCACCCCCCCGTGTCCCACAGGAGGGAAGCCCTTTGCCTGCGAGTTCTGTCACTTCACCACCAAGCACAAGAAGAACCTGCGCCTCCACGTGCACTGCCGCCATGCCGACTGCTTTGAGGAGTGGGCACAGAGGCACCCCGAGGAGCCGCCCTGCCGCCGCCGCCCCTTCTTCACCCTGCAGCAGATCGAGGAGCTGAAGCAGCAGCACCGCCAAGTGCAGGCATCGGCTGAGCCGGAGGCCAACCCACCAGTGAGTGCCGCCCCCCGCGCCCCGGCTGCTCCCTGCTCCTCAGCCCTGGCTCCCTGCAGCTCTCTGTCTCGCAGGCCCCTCTCGGCGCTGTCACCTACCAGGCGGTGCAGGCAGTGCCCGGCTCGGAGCCTCCCATCCTTTCGCAGGATTCTCTGGAGGGGGCCACAATTATCTATGAACAAGGTGAGCTCCCGGGGAAGGGGAGGAGACGAGGAGGTGGTTGAGTGCTGTGCTTAACCCTTTTCTGTGCTTCACTCTTTTTCTGACCTGCCAGGTGTGGATGGATCGGCAGAACTGGCCACGCAGACCGCCCTGGATCTCTTGCTGAACATGAGTACCCAGCGAGAGCTTGCTGCAGGCCCGCTACAGGTGAGCAGGGGGTGGCTGTGCCTGCTGCAAGGAGACGTCCGGGGCCTCTGGAAGTGCCTGGCCCTGCTTGCTCCCTTTCGAGGGAGCATCTGCAGAGCCTTCCTCCCGCTGACCTCTTGCACTCCCCTCCAGGTGGCAGTAGTGAAACCAGACGATTCAGGAGAGGTGCAGGACTCTTGTGAACCGCAGGCACAGGAGGAAGGGGCGGAGTTGGATGGCTCTGAGCAGCAGCAGAAGTTGGTAACGCTGCACATGGCAGACCGTGGGGAGACGTTGGTGCAGGAGGCCTACGAGGAGGCAGCCCTGGGTGGCTCAGAGCTGCAGCAGATCACGATTCCCTTTGGCGGGACAACGGAGTACAGCATCATTACACCCATCAGTGAGGAGATTCAGGCTCCGGGCACGCTGTACAGGTCAGCTTTGTGGGAGGAGTGGGAGTCAGAGGCACCTCTGCCCTCAAAGAGGAGACCTTGAGTGGGGAGGGGGATGCGATGGCTCCGCTCTGACCGCGGCTTCTGCCGGCAGTGAGGAGGAGGGCTCTGCAGAGACTTCGCATGCAGTCGTGGTGAGCGAAGCTGTGATGACAGAGGTTCTGAAGGACCACAACAATCACTACATCATGTCATCCAACGTCCCGGGGAATCAGTTCCAACACATGGAGGTGAGGAGGCTGGGCTTTCTCTCTTTTCCAGGCGGCAGGGTGAGCAGGTGTGACCGATGTTTCTCTCTTAGCCCCTCAATGGAGATGCTGCCTTCCCTTTGCCAGCAGAGGGCCAGGAGGCACAGCCAGCTGGTGTCAAGTGGCCTCTGGTGCAGTGTGTTACCCAGCAGCTCCAGAAGGATTCAAATTTGTCCCCTACCTCTGAAGGGCAAGAAGTCACATCCCCCAAGGTCAAATGGCCTGCACTCCAAGGCATAGCCAAGAAGCTCTCGTGCAAGGTTTCTACAGCCAAGAAGCTCTCATGCAAGATTTCCACAGCCAAAAAATTTTCCTGCAAGATTTGCACAGCCATGTTTACAGGGAGAGCAGAAATGGAGAGTCACAAGAGAGCCCACATTGGGCCCAGCACCTTCAAGTGTCCTGACTGTCCGTTCACTGCAGCCCTCTGGCCGGAGGTTCGGGTAGGTGCCCTACAACAGCCTTGGAAGTAAATGATTTGTGGAAACGGGGCTTCCTGACCCTACCTTTGTCCTTCTGCCCCCAGAGCCACATGGTCCAGCATGCCAGCCTTCGGCCACACAAATGCACCCACTGCAGCTTTGCCTCCAAGAACAAGAAGGACCTGCGCAGACACATGCTAACACACACCAATGAGAAGCCCTTTGCCTGCCAGATTTGTGGGCAAAGGTGAGTTCTGATGGGCTGTTGCTGCTTCTAGGGCTCCGCTGTAGCTCCGGGTTTGAGAGGACATGGGATATTAGCAAGGAGCTGGCTGCCCTGACTCCAGGAGCAATCTGTTAGACTGCGCTCTTCTGAGAACAGTTCCTGCTGCTGGTAGACCCAGCTTAGTCTTCAAAGAAGTTGTATGGGGGGGGGAGTTGGTATTTGAGCCAATGGAAAGGCTTTTAGGAGCTGGGACAGGCCATGTCCTGGGGTGGTGTGTTTGTGATACCTGCAGGTAAGCTCTGCAAATGCATGAAGCTCATGTGCAGCTCCACCTCACTCTTGTTCCTCCTGTAGGTTCAACCGCAATGGACACCTCAAGTTCCACATGCAGCGTTTGCACAGCTCAAAGGGGAAGAAGCCAGAGGCACCTGCAGCTGCTGCCCAGCAGACCATCATACTGAACAGTGATGAAGACACGCTGGCCACCCTGCAGAGTAAGATTCCTCCCTGCTCTGATGAAGTTCCCTTGCAGTTTTTCAAGGGCTGGAAATGGTCTGGGCTGGGAACTTTCTGCTGGAGGTTAGGGTTGCCAGTGAAGCAGGACCTGGCGGGTGCAGAGACCGTGGTGGTGTCAGGGTGCCATTGCCAGCTGCAGGGGCTCGGTGCTGGGAGCAGTCCTGCAGTCCAGGCACTGGCTGCAGTGGTTCTGTGTCAAACAGGGAACCCTAATAAGATGGGGTGCATTCGGACAGCGGCTGTGCTGTAAACAGTTTGTGGCTGGGATGGGAAGTGGAGTTCGCCTTCTGACGTAGAGGTCTGGGTTTTACCCATGCTGATCTCTAAGTTCCTTCAAGTTGAGAGAGCTAGGTTTAACTTCTGACCTTTGGTGAGCAGAGCTGAGGGCCTGTCCAGGCCGCAGCGCCCCACCAGCTTTCTCCCCCTTCCAGCAGCCCTGCAGTCCGGGCAGGCAGTGCTGGCCCCTGAGCGGCTGCAGCAGGCACTGGGACAGGAGCACATCATTGTTGCTCAGGAGCAGAGCATCACGAGCCAGGTGAGTCACGCTGGTTGGCCTCGTCGTGCTGCCCCGTGTGGCTGCTCCCCGCGGTCTGTGCTGGCTCTGTGCTGCCGGGGGGCTCGCAGTCAGACCTGCCCACTCTAAAACAGCACCCGGCTCTGGCTGGCTTACAGGAGGAGGCAGCGTACATCCAGGAGATCACGACTGCCGACGGGCAGACAGTGCAGCACTTAGTGACATCTGACAACCAGGTGAGGGCGCATTGCACGACTCCCAGGAATGCGCGGAACTGGAAGATTGCACGCAGCTGAAGCAGGGACAGCAGGGAGACCTGGGGAGAAGCGGGGTGGCAAAGCGCACAGAAGCCAGACAAGGAGCAGCCTTCGTGCAGTGCAGGGAGTGGGTGAACTGTTCTTTGGGTCTGAATCCCTGTGTTTGCAGGTTCAGTACATCATTGCCCAGGATGGCGTACAGCACTTGCTTCCCCACGAGTATGTTGTTGTCCCAGAAGGACATCACATCCAGGTAAGCTGCAGGCTGGCTGTTCCTTTTGTACAGTGGGTGAGGTCAGTGCGGGTGCTGTGTGCTGGGGTCACCTCCTCGTCCCCGTGGCTTGCTCTGTTTGAGTCACAACTCTGGTAGGCAGGGAAGCCTGCTGGCCCTAACACAGCCTTACTGCAGCTCTTGTCTTCAGGTTCAGGATGGTCAGATCACTCACATTCAGTATGAACAAGGTAGCCAGTTTCTCCAGGAGCCACAGGTAAGGGGGCAGGGACTCACTGCAGCAACCATGAGAAACTCTGTGCAGTCTTGGACTCTCCTTATTCTCTCCTCCCTGTAGATCCAGTACATGCCTGTCTCACCTGAGCAGCAGCTTGTCACCCAGGCTCAGCTGGAAGCAGCTGCACACTCAGCAGTCTCAGGTATGTCAGGGCCACACTCTGGCTGTTCTGTCTTCCTACTGCTTGCAGGATGCCAGTCTTGAGTGGGAGCTGCTGATGCCCCTTAGCAGCTGCTGCTATGGTGCCTCAGTCCAGCTCTGCTGCAGAGGCTGCTCGCTCACTGCAGCTGGTAGGGCTGCCCTGCTGCAGTCCTCAGCAGAAGGGCTGGGCTGGATGCCCCCCTGCCAACCCCTGTCCCTGTAATCCTGTGGGGGGAGATCTTTGCTGAGCCCCACGTCATCACCGATGCCCCTTCTCTGCAGCAGTGGCTGATGCTGCCATGGCTCAGGCACAGAGCGTGTTTGCCACGGAGGCAACGGCTGAGCAGATCCAGCAGTTGCAGCAGGGAATCCACTACGATGTCATCACGCTGGCAGATTAGCACTGGTGACAGGCCTGGCTGATGCTCAGGGACATCTGTGCTGAGCAGGACAGCGGCAGCCAGCGGGAGCCTCTACAGCCAGCAGTTGCCTTATTGCTTTGGGGCTACGAGGGACGTGCCTGAGTGCATGCCAGCAAGGGTGTGCTGCCACTCTGCTGTGCACAGCAAGGGTCCTTCAAATCCTGCCTGGCACAGGAGGCTGTCTTGAGCAGGGACTGCACCACAGCAGAAGTGCCGGGACACTGAGCAGTGGCAGCACTCACGTGGCTCATCTCTGCCTGTTGCACTTGATGATGGTCTGAAATCCCTTTTCCCTGAATCATGTCTGTGCGGGCCAAACTCGGCATCTGCTCGGGTGCAGGGATCCCGGGGGAGCTGTAGGGCCGAGCGCAGCCACGTGGTGCAGTGTGAGATGCTGAGGTCGTTCAGCCTCAGCCCCCACTCCCCGCACCCGTGGGGCACACGGGCCGGGCTGAGGGCAGCCTCCCTCCCTTGGCTCCTCCGGCCTGCGGGCGGGCAGCAGGGCTTTGGACTGGAGGAACCTGACAGAGGAAGGGGCCGTGCAGGTGGTGGAAGGAGTTGTATTTTTTCTTTGCAAGAGGGATGGATGCTGTGGCAAAGCTGGTTTGTAAGTTGTTACGGGAGGGGTTCGATTCTGACGTTCTCAAGCTTTGAATATGCTTCCGAATAAAAAAAAGATTGAAAGCTGGGTGTGTGTGTGCTGCCTGGAGGCTGGGGTCCGGCATGCGTGGTGCTGCACGGCACCTGGGCTCTGTGCTATGGCTTCCTTCCACTGCGGTCACCTTGACTTCTGTGCAGCTGGGAGCAGGGGGGGCTGGAGGCATGAAATTAATCAAGTGGTAAACAGCCTAAATCCCATGTAACTCTGTCCCAAACTACACACGCTGCCCCTCCCTGAGCGGATTGTCTGGAAGTATTTACATGTGATTATAACAGCTAATCTCGGAGTTTTAGTTCTGTGCTTTTGCATTCAGCTGATTATCTCTAGAGGGGAAGAAGGCCTGCAACCACCCAGGTATCAAAAGCATCCCAGGGCAGGGATGGCTGTACTGCTGGCCTCTTGGCACAGCTCTGGGGGAATGAGTACAGCAGGTGGGCTCGAACCTTAGCAGGGGTGCTGGGCAATGCTCGAGGTGTGTTGCTGCTCCACAATCCCTGGGCAGCCCGTCTGCCTGCACGTGCCCCTTGCCCAGCCAGAATGAGGGCCATTGGTGGCTGGCAGCCTCAGCATCTGCTGGCTGCTCTGCACTGCTCTGCACCCGTCTGGCTGTGCTGGGCTCCTGCTCCAGCTGTGTCCCTCGGCTGCACACATGGCGGTGGCCCTCCCTGTCCAGCTGTGCCACACTGGGTTAACAGACGCTTTCCTAGATTACAGCCCCATTATCTAATAAAGCAGATCTGCTCCACGGGAGCACTGCACTGATTGGGGCTTGCAGAGTCCTGCGGGGACAAGGTTATGGGGCCGCAAGTCGGTCCCGTCTGCCCCAGCTGTCTGCTCCCATCCAGCCCTGTTCTCCCCAGCTGTGCTGCCCCACCATCCCCACCTGGCATGCAGGAGTCCTGGCAGCACCGTGATTTCTGGTGTATGGGCAGATAGAGGTGGGGATGGCATGGGGTGGGTGGGAGTGGGACGTTGGGCTGCTGCTCGTGGGGGCTGTGGAGCCACGGGGCCCAGGTGGGCGCCTCAGCTGGAGGCTGCCACTGCCTGCAGGGAGCCCAGGGATGCTGTGGGTGAGCCCAGGGCTGCTGCAGGGCTCATTAGCTCCGGTGACCTTCCCCTTCCCGTCCCCGGCCAGCACTAAGCGGGTTTGTTACATATTTAATATCCTGAGAGCGTTATTAGTTGGTATTTAACGACAGATACAACCTGGGGGATAATCCTGCTTTGGGCGGGTGGTGTGCAAGCAGGAGATGGATGGGGGGCACAGGGACCACACTACGGCCTGCCCCCCACCTCTGGGCCTCGGTTCTACACTGCACAAAGGATCCCGGGGCTCCTCCTCCCCCTTGGCCTCTCTGCAGACAAGGATCCAGCTGTGGCCTCCTGGACACGTCCAGGACAGGGTGGCCTCAACTACTTCCTAACACGGGTGGTTTGGAGAGAGCACAGGTGGCTGAGAACTGCCCCACACTGCACTGGGGGCTCCAGGGTTGAGAATAGGTCTGACAGGGCCCAGCACTGCAGTAGGGTTCTGTGTGCTACATCCCTGTGTGCAGCATTCTTCTTGTGCCACATCCCATCACCACTCACGGGGTGGCACTCAGCCCCCCATTGCCCCCACTCCATGTGCAGGTCAGGGGTGCGGGTCCTGGCACACCGCTGCTCCCATCCCAGTGGTTCTGCTCCCTCCCCAGCAGGGCTGCTCCCCATCTGGCAGCGCCCATCAGGGGGGCACCACCATCCCAGATCAGCACTGTGGCTTTAAGGGACACTGCCAGGGCACTAATACACCAATCAGCCGCCCGCCACCAAGGACCGCACCCCGATATAAAGCCCCGGAGCATCTCCCAGCTGCACTCCAGCAGCATGGCAACGCCTCAGAGTAAGGGGAACCCCAGCCAGGAGTTGAGGAGCTGCGGGGGACCATGGGGAGCACTACAGGGCCCCCCGCCCACCCTGTTGGCCTGCCCCGTGCTGCCCGGGTACCACCTGCTGCCACCACCCCTCCGCCTCTTGACGCCCATGGTAAGCGATGCCCAACGGCTCTCGGGGGCCTGGGAACCCCTCCAAGCCCGGGGAGCTGCAGCCCCCCCCAACCCCAACCCCTGTGTGCCTGCAGGTCCCTCCGCCCTGCGTGGTGCCCACGGGGCTGTGCCCGCCGTGCTGCCAACAGCCCTTGCCCGCTGAACCAGGGCGGGTGAAGGCAGGAGCAGCACGGGAGAGCAGCGCAGCATTGAAAGCCTGGCTGGCCCGGCACCCCCGCAATCCTTACCCCAGCAAGGGTGAGAAAGTGATGCTGGCCGTGCTCAGCCACATGAGCCTGACGCAGGTCTCCACCTGGTTTGCCAACGCGCGCCGGCGCCTCAAGAAGGAGAACCGAGCAGGATGGGCGACACGCGGCATGGAGGACAGCGAGGAGACCCTGTCACAGCCCAGCCCCAGCCCTCAGCAGATTGGGAGTAGGAGCAGCCCCATAGGGGTAACAGGTCCTGGGAAGGGTGAGCAGCTGCACAAACCCAAGATCTGGAGTCTGGCAGCAATGGTGGCACCTGGCCCTGAAGAGAGCGGGGGGGATAGGGGCAGGAATGGGGCAGGAGCGGGGCAGGAGTAGGGCCCAGACCCTAAGCAACCCCCCGCCCCCCATGAAGCCCCCAGAGCCACAGCAGAAATAACTGCTTTGGTGCCCACCCTTCATCTGCCACAACCCAGGGCCACCACCACTCAGGGCTGAGGTGGTTCAGAGAGCACGCAGCACTGTATGATGGGGGCAAAAAGGGGGACAGGGACACAGAGGGATGGGGACAGGGGGAATGGGAATGTGCACAGAAGGGACAAGGGAGGGAGAGGGTGACAGAAGGCATCAGGAGGTCCTGGTCAGGGGAGGGAGAGGGGACCACAGGATGTGGAAGGTGAGGGGTACGGGGCAGAGCTGAATGCTGCTTTTTAATGCTCCTGAGAACTAGGAAACAGAAATCAAAAATAGACTTTGCTCTTCTTGGTAAAAGTAACACAATGGTTAGCGGTGTGAAATTAATCCTTAAAAAATAAAAACCACAATGACTACAAAACAGCTGCAAAGACGTCTTTACACACCAAAGGAATCGCTCTCCTCCGCTCCTCTCCGGTACGGTAACACAGCGTCGGCCGACACGGGACTCACACACGTGGGAAGGGAACGCGGTGCGACGGGCACAGCCCTGCCGGGAGCTCAGGGACACAGACAGAACTATTTACACTATGGACACGGCGCTGCTGGTGCCAGTCCGGCCGCAGGACCCCGGGCTCTGCCCGCGCTTCTCCTGCAGCTGCCGGGCTGCGGCCGCCGCTGGGGCCCTTCCAGGTGAGCACCGAGCATCGCGCCGCCCTCATCTGCAGAGCAGGAGGAGCTGAGAGCCGGCTGAACGCTTGCAGGCTGCAAGGAGTCGAGGACGGCAGCGCCGCGCACGGCTGGCGCTCAGCACCAGGACAACGCGCTCCGACGTGTCCCCAGCACGGGCGCAGGGCTCGGCCGCGCGGGTCAGGGTGAGGGGAAGGCGCAGAGCTCCCGGCACAGGCACTGGCAGAGGCTGCAGGAGACGCAGAGCAGCAGGGCGGCGGGCAGGAGGCTGACGAGCGCGAGGCCCAGGCCGTGGTGCTGGCTGAGCAGCAGGTAGATGCCGAGGGGCAGCGAGCTGCAGTACAGCAGGCACAGCGTGCCCAGCACGCAGCGCGGGGCGGCTCGGCACCTCCGGGCGCGGCTCTTCCGCCGGCTCTGCAGCCGGACCACCTCCAGAGCGCCCAGCGCCTCCGTGGGCACCGCGCCCGCCGGCACCTCCAGGATGGTGAGCACCAGGCAGTCCGGGCCGGGCGAGGGCTGCAGCACGCTGGGGGACAGCAGGACCTCGGGGGGCGAGGGGGGGTCCCGCTCACGGCGCGTCGGAGGCGCCGGCCCCTCGCCGTCGTCCCGCGGCCGTCGCGCGTCCTCGCCGGGCACCGGGCTCTGCCGGCGGCAGAAGGGGCAGCGAAGTCGTCGGGGCGACGCGTCCCCCAGGGCCACCATCCGGCGCAGGCATCGGGCGCAGAGGCGGTGGCCGCAGAGGAGCACCGTGGGTCGGCGGGCGCGGGCGTCGTAGCGGCTGTAGCAGATCTGGCACTCCGGCTCCTGGTCGGCGAGCTGACAGCCGCCCCGCGCCTCGTCCTCGCGGGCCATGGGGACGGGACCTGGGGACGGGAAGCCCCCGATCACAGCGCTGCGGCCCGCGGCCGGAGCCCGGCTCAGCCCCGCGGCGGCCCCCTCCCCAGCCGCGGCTCAGCCCGGTTCCCGCCGCCGCCCGCACCGCTCAGCCGCTCTGCGGCCCCCGCGCCTGGGCGGGGGATTTCCCGAGGGCGGGGAGCTGCTCCGCACCGCACGGCGTGGAGCCCGGGGTCCTCGGTCCCCCATCGCGCACGGCTCCCCGCGTTCCTATGGCGCGGCGCCGCGCCCCTACGGCCCTCCCCGGCTCCCGCTCCCTCCCGTACCTGAGGGTGCTCCGAGGGGACAGGGGGGACCGTCCCATAGGGAGGCGAGGGAAGCGCTGCGGGGCCGGCACAGCCGCAGGGACCGCCGGCATCCGCCGCGCCGTTGGCCTGGCAACGCGGAGCGGGAGGAGGGGATGGGGGGTGTGGACGGATGCTCGGCTTCTTGGCTGAGCGCGGCACCGCAGCTCGCGGGCTGCTGCAGCACGGGCGAGCAGCTCCCGCGTTTGACCGTCGTGACACGGCGATTAAATACTTAATGAGGTAATTGGCCACCACCTGAGGGAGAGACACAAAGGACCCCCCCTCCTGCTCCTTCAGTAATGACGCTTTCGAGCATCGGCGTGTGCCGGCGGTCAGCTGCGTTTCAGGAACAGCCTGCCCTGCTTCCGTGTAAGGAGAAGGGGAAAAGTGCTTTGTAAGCTGCTCCCTTCGCTGCTGGAGTTCTCCGGTCTCCCCTGAGTGTCACTGAAGGTCAACTACCTCACCGTAGTGGGAAGCATCCCTGGAGAACCTCATCCTCTTTGTACCTAACAGACCATACACACCCTGCAGCCATTTCCTGATCCTGCTGCCCCCAAACGCTTCCCTGCCTCAGCTCACCATGGAATGCCTTACGCTGGCCTTACTCAGGTCTTTCAGCCTCTCCTCTTTTCTACAGCATTAGTCCCTGCTCCAGGACCTGCAGCTTTTTATACACTGCACAAAACCCACCACTCTTTTTGTAGGCACAGCTACGAGGCATCTCAGTGCTATTCCAGCAAAGCCACCCCTGCTTTCATGACCAGTACCTTTTCTTGACAGCGTACCTTCTATCACTCCATATTCCAGGCAAAACATCACTCCACATTCTGGGTAAAATACTACAAGTTCCTCAAGAACTTCCCAGCGTTGTGCCATGTAGGTTCAAAGTATGGGCTCTGCCAAACTAAGAACCAGAACCATTTTTCTTCTATCAGAGGGAGACGGAGGTGAAGGCTTGGGACGAGTGCAGGCCCCAGGCCAACAGATGAGGAAAGGCACTGACACGGGGCAGAGCTGAATGCTGGTTTTTAATGTTCCTAAGAACTAGGAAACAGAAATCAAAAATAGACTTTGCTCTTCTTGATAAAAGTAATAAAATGGTTAGCGGTGTTAAATTAATCCTTAAAAAACAAAACCCACGGAGGTTAAATACAACCCAGAGGCTCTGCATAAAAACCACAATGACTACAAAACAGCTGCAAAGACGTCTTTACACACCAAAGGAATCGCTCTCCTCCGCTCCTCTCCGGTACGGTAACACAGCGTCGGCCGACACGGGACTCACACACGTGGGAAGGGAACGCGGTGCGACGGGCACAGCCCTGCCGGGAGCTCAGGGACACAGACAGAACTATTTACACTATGGACACGGCGCTGCTGGTGCCAGTCCGGCCGCAGGACCCCGGGCTCTGCCCGCGCTTCTCCTGCACGCGCCGGGCTGCGGCCGCCGCTGGGCCCCTTGCAGCCGCGGCGCCGGGCCTGGTGCCGGCCGTCCCTCTCGCTGTCCTTCCACCCTCAGAGCGCGTCCCAGCTCCGGCCGCCCCTTCCATCCACGTATGGGCAGCCACCGGGCCGCCCGCTCCTCCTGCCGCCCGCACGGGGGTCGCTGGCCCTCCAGCCGGGCCGTGGCCCAGCTCCTCTCCCTGGCGGCAGCCGGGCGCTCCTGGCGCTGCTGGTTCGCAGGGGAAGGCGGTGCCGTGAGCTGCTGGGCAAGAGTTCCCCGGGCCGGTGCTGCGCAGCCAGCAGTCTCTCCGCCTGCCCGGCGAGCCTCCTCGGGGCCGCCGGCACCTCCCTGCTGCCTCTCACCTCTGCCTCAGTTAGCGTTGGTCTCCCGGCTGCTGCTTTGCTCCCGGCCCAGCTCTCGCTCCTTGTCTGTGGAGGAGGTGGACGAGGAGGAGGAGGACGACGAGGAGCTGAGGGTGCGGCCCGAATGCTTGTAGGCCGCCACGAGTTCCTGCAGCCGCTCTGGCGTGGGCTCCCACTTGGCAAAGCCTGCGCTGTTCTGCAGGAAGAGGACGGCGGTGTTGTGCACAGCTTTGTAGTACATCTCCTCCCTGCAAGGAAAGACAGCAGGCACTCAGCATCTCCCGGCAGCCCGCCTGCCAGTAAGTCACACCACTACGCTTCCCTGCCACCTGCCTCTCCTCTTCCCGCTTGTAGGTTTTAGGACAAGTATTCCTCTCTGCCCCTTTTCACTCATTATCACGTGGAAAAGAGGAGAGTGCCTTCCTTCTGCCTCCTTCTGAACAGTACTGAATTGCTGAGTCTCTCTGGCATTTGGCAGCCCAGGAAAATGCTCAGCTGTGGCTTGCCAAATGAGAGCTGGCAGAGGGACACGGAGCATCACCGCAGCACTACATGACATAAACAGCTCATACTGGACTTGTACCCAAGAAACACATCACTCAAATCTTTTAATTAGCAAAACACCTCAGCAGTCATTAAATGAATGCAAAAATCCACAACACTGTGGATTCTACACCTCTTAAAAACCCAGGACAATTACGCACTGCACAATCTTTCCTCTTCCCTTCCTTCCATCGATTCCCACTGAGATATCTCAGTCACACAGCTTCCCCGAGAGGCAGCTCATCAGAAGGGCACCCTGCAAGGACCCCAAGGGAAGGCCTACTTTTTGCAGACATGCTGAGACCCGCTGCGGTACTCGTGATCGAAGGCTGACAGGATGAGCTGGTGCCTCTTGAACTTGCTCTGCTCCATGCGGGTCAGGGCGGGCGTGGGAGGGTCCCTCCACTCAGGGATGAAGACAATAAAGGACAGGGGCTCACTGGAACTCTCCAGCAGTTTCTAGTCCAAAAAGAAAACCAATCTTAGTCTCGGCTGAGCAATGACAGGCCTACTGCCTTCTATGAAAAGGGAAAGTTCTGCTTCCAGAGCAGTACAGCAGCAGTGACAGCCCTCTACTTTTTGAATGACAGCCTTGTTGTGAGCACACAGTGGGGAGCAGATGACTGCACGGCTCCGTTCAGAACAACACAGCAGAGTGAACATACCTCAAAGTGAGAGACCATGGCATCCATCAGCTCCTCACAGAACGGAGGATTTGCCTCAAAAGACCCACTTATAGGGAAGAAATCCAGGCACGGGCTACAGGAAAAAGACAAAGATCACTATCAGGGAGGCTAGACACCTGATTGCTGGACCTTAAAAAACATTCGTTTCCTCGCAGACGACACTCATGCTCAGAAGGACTGAATCTCAGCAGTACAGAGCTGCCACTCCTCCACAGCACAGGCAGCCACTGGGACACATTCCATCTGTGGTCATTGAAGGCTGACTGCTGATGCAAGCCGACTGCCCGAGGGCCTACTCCCTCCTTTCTTCAGAACAAGGGCAAACACTGGCAGACCTATAAACTGCATCAGACAGCTCTGGCTGGACCAGTGGCACACTGCTGGTTGTTTCACCGCCGATCTGTGCTCACTCCCTGCTTTCAGTGGGCCTGAAGCACACATCTTTCTGCTCAACTACTGACTACTCAACGCGTCAGCCTGTCCTGAATCACTGCTCTGCACACATGCACGCACCCACACAGACACACAGCAAAGGGCACCAGAACACAAGACTCACCCCCTGGATCCAAAATACCCGTCTGTATCCAAGAAGGCCGAACAGTACTGTTTAAAATAGCAATTCAGTGGCGAGGCAAAGCATTCAAAACTCACTCCAAAGAGCTTGTGGAGGGCTTCAAAGACGTGCACGGGAAGTGCCCCCTGCAGGCCAGTTCCTTCATACAGACCCACACCGAACATCATCTGAGGAGAGCAAACCCCGGTGAGTGGTGCCTGCACTTGCTATTGCTGCTGCTCCCTTCAGGGAATATGGACCGAGGCCTACATGTCCACACACTCACTCCTCCAGGCATGCAGGGCCCCCTCGTCCTCTCTCAAATTCTCATAGGTCCCCTGAATGAACCTAGGAATGCTCTTTAGATACTTTCTTCAGCTCAGGTCCTGTCAAACCAACTGTCAGTTTTTACATGCATTCCCCAGGAACCTTCAGTTAAGCCTCACAAAAACGTCAATAACTACTGAAAGCTCTTTGTTACAATTTATCCCCACCACTGACTCAGTTTAAGCCCTATTTTGCACCAGGCTCTGAGAGCTGCAGACCTCCCAGAGCAAGGAGTTCAGTTCCCCAGGTTTTTTGATGCACAACAACAGCAACAACAAGTACCTGGTATCGTCGGAGAAGGCACCAAACCCTGGGTAGGAACTTTTCAAAGCCAGAGTCATCAATGCAACTGTACCGGTAGAGAAGCCACTGGAAGAGAAGGCCCAGCCATTAAAAACAAACAGTATCAACAAAGGTAAGGCAGCCAGAACACAAAACGTATCGTGACATGAGAAGAAACACCGATGAACAAAAGGAGCAGGCAGGGTTCTGCATGAAGGCTTTTCAGCTCATCTGCTCTTACTGTGGGAATGAACTGCAAGCTATCCACTAGCACGAATGAATGTAACACATCAGCAAGTCTCTCTCAGCAAGGGCTGCCTCGTTGGAGTACAACCATTCTTGCAGCACAGCATGTACCAAAGCAGACACACAACACCTCCTAACTGCTCTCAGCAGAAGGCTGACCCTGACTAAGGAAAATGAAGCTGTCCTCATCCGTGCTACTATTAGGGCAACAGCAGACAGCCTCCACAGGGCAGTGCTGTGTCCAACTGCTCGGTCCCTTCTTGGAGGAAAAGGAGAAATGAAAGCTCTCATGAAAGAGCACTGTGCAGCAGCAGTCATGCAGGCGTGGCAGTCAGCTCTTACCAGCTTGCTGAAGTAGTTGCGGCTCACTTTCACCATTTCCCCCTTGTACCGCACACATGCCACATTGTTTTCCATGTGCATTTCCACACTGGGGAGTGGTGGGGAGGGGATGGCCAGTCTCACTGGGTAACAGTACACGAGCCTGTCCTGGACTTCAGGAGCTTCTACCTCAGCTATGGAGAATAAAGAGCAAGGCAGCCCATTAGAATCCAGGGACATCTGGGATAGGTCTTCCTTCCACCTCGGAACGTGCAGGAGTAAGGCTGAAGAGCAAAGTAATCTCTCCAAAGCACAGGGGTGGTCCTTCACAGATCACGTAGGCAGCTACCTAAGTTCAGAACTGATTCCCAAAATTCCATCACCCACAGAGCACGGAGAGGAACCACAGCACAGTACTTCTCCATCTGTAACGCAGTCAACCTGTAGACGTCGTGCAACCATTCCAACACCATAAGGCATGCTCTGGGTGAGTAAAACAATTTCCTTGCTGTCACTGTTATTTCAGTTTGCTCCACAGTTATTCGAAAACCAGCTAATGCTCCCAGGCTCTTAAATGCAGGAGGCAAAGGAACCTTTCTGCCACCTATCTTGGACAGAACCTCACCCTCAGCTTAGGCAGAAAAAAAAAGAGAGCTAAAATTAAAGATCGGCCAGAAGGAATCATGAACGCAGCGCCGGGTGCGAACACGGGCAGCAAAAACAAGCAGCAAAAGGCAGACATTGGAATCTGGAGGGAGAAATGTCTGAGGAGAGCTAGGACCCAAAGGGAAAAGGGCTAAAGAATGGCAGCGATGAAAGAAGCAGAGACCAAGGAAGAAGGAAAAGGTTTGCTGTACCAGATATATTGTTTTCTTTGAGGATGGCAAGATGCTTCTCCCGGATCCGCTTGACATATTCGAGGGATATGTAGTAGATCTTACTGCAGATGCCTTCCACAGAGTCCTTTGCTGCAGCAGACACGTGGGGCCCACACTGCTTGCGCAGGTGCTCCAGGCGGTCCTGCAGAATCACAGAACCAGAGTCCTTACACAGCCCACCTCCTGACCCCACAGCTGTGCAGAGTCTCTGAACCTTTGTTGCTTCCATTTCGCCAAGTGGAGGAAATGCAATCACAGCCTTTCGAGGAAGGATCTTTATCTGGCCCTGCACACCCGTGCTTTCACAGCCCCACTGCACCCAGCTGCACAACTGACCATGTAGTCCTCCTTAGAAGCAGAATGGTCCCGTCGCAGCCAGCTGAAGGTGTCCTCCACATTCCATTTCACCACCTTCCTGCTGTCTGGTGATGCACTCCTGCACAAAACAGGCAAGTGGGATTAAACCCTCAGCTGCAGGGCAATATATTCCATACCACCACAACAGCCTTGTTAGCAGGGAACAGCGCTGACGCCTCGAGGCCCTCGCTGCCTCTCCCCTGCAGGCGCCCTGTGCAAAGTGCTTCCAGACATTTTCATGACACGACTCTGCCCTGCTCTCACCAAAACACAGCCTAACTGTGCTGTCCTCTCCTGTGACAGGAACAGCAGATGAAGGACTGATGAGGAAAATGGCTCATTTTGATCTTGCCTCCCATTATCAAACGCAGCCATTGCCAGGAACTTGCAACTCTGAGACAACTACCCTGTTAACAAGCTTCAGGTTTTTTTCCCTTCTTAAATTCTCTGTCCTGTGGCAGAGCTCTTCAGGAAAAATACATGTGGTGTAATAAAATATCATCTTAAGTTTGTTCTTGTTTAATAGCAGTGAGCATCCAAGCACTCTTCTATTATCTGAGGGATAAATGACAAAGGCATTCCACATGCAGAATTTCAGATTCTTGCTCATCTCCGCACGCATTCAGCTTGCCACTGTTTGATTTCACTGTGACATTACCCTCAAAAGACAGCTCCAGAACTACTGTTTTTCCCTCACATGTTCCTAACTTTGCTTTTCCTCAGTAAGAAGATGGCCAATACTGAGTGAAGAGTGACACGACAGCTCCTCTTAAAAGTTGCCATGAACTCCTTCTCATTTCTGAAACTGGCAGCACTGCAAGAGGAACTCCTACCTGGATTCAATGAGCCGTTTTGCAGCCTCAGCATACTTGAAGAGCAGCCTCTTGGCTTCTTCACGGAACTTAATTCTGGATAGCCTGAGGTAAGTATAAATTCACACGCATCAGTTTCACAGCTGCCACGAAGGCCAGGTCCAGTTCCCAGAATTTTACACCACCAGCACCTCACCACTTCATCAGCAAAAGTAAAACACAAAAGCAGAAAACTAAAGCAGGTAAATCACTGGACTAGCCCGAGCCAAAAACAATTCCAAAATTTGTCCTGTTTTTCAACAGTACCTGATGGGAATGTCATTCATGATTTCTCTGAACATGGAAGGAGACACAACTGGCTCGCAGTCACTCGGTAAAAGGGGATCTGTCCCTTTATCCACCACCTTCCTCTCCAACATCCAGCGGTTAAAAGACTCCCTTGGGGGGTCAATCCCTGGAGAAGGACAAAAAAAAGGGTGACACTGTATGACAAAAAGACGTCCAGAAGCTCTGATAAGAATCATTACACTGCAGGTCAGCTTAATGAGAATATAATTACCAAATAAAGAAAGCACAGCGAGGAGAGACAAGAACCAGAAGGAACAACAGTGCAGCACTGCAGGAGTGACAACACAAAAAGGGGAGCAGGAGAGCAACTTGCCTTCTCGCTGCTGGCAGAGCTCACGGTAATGTTGCCTCAACTTGAGAATGAGCTGGGATCGAAGCAGCTCCACTTCAGGGTGTGGAGAAAGCACTTCAGATGGTGCCCTCTGCTTAATCACCGCATTTGTCTGAATATCCAGGTCCCAGTACACTCTATGACAGAAGGAAATGTCGTCAGGACGATCGGATCACTGGCTAATTATCGGATATTGCTTTTAAAGACGTTTCCTGGGGCTGTTTTACCAGCCAAAAAATTGAACTATCGAAGACTGCTTGCAAAGACAGACAAGCCTGCTACATCCCCCAGGTTATTCTTCAAAGACACTTGGAAGACCAGCTTGTCTCTACCCTACCCCCCCCCCCCGAGAACAGAAATAAGTGGATACAACTCACTCAGTTGGTCGTAGAAGAGCTGCCTGCTGCTTATCTTCAGGTGAAACACACCATGCCTTCAGAACAGAGGATCCTGGAATACTGGGAGAGCTGGGGACTGGCTGAGCAGCTGGGGTCCCCGGAATATCCGACTGGGAGAGGAAAAGATGAATTACTGCCCTCACAGAGAAAGGCAGAACGGAGGAATCACAGTATACCTAACAGCCCTGTACCAGAGCTTCACTTAGGATAACCACTGAATCCCTACAGCGTGTTTTGTTTGCACTTAATATGGACACGTGAGCTACCACGTTCCTGTCATCATTTGTTCTCTCTCAGCTCTCATGATCCACCTAAGGCTGTAAGAGAAGTGGCAAACCAGCAGGATGTGAGCATGCTTCCACCTTCGTATTTTTGGTGTGAGCCGTTAGAACTTGAGCTGTTAGAACTGATCTTGCACAGTAAAAAAAAAAAGGTCCAAGCTCTGGACCCTCTAGGTCTGAATTCTGACAACATCTTTAAGACTATTTTAACACTCAACTCACCTTGGGCTTTTTCACACTGTTGCCACTTGGGGGAACTTCCTCAGAGAATCTCCTCTTCCTTTGCTTGCTCTCCACTGAGGTCTCTACCATTCCACTTTCCAGTGGCATAGGAGCTGCATTCAATCCCAGAGGGTCTGACTAAGAGCATCCAAACAGCAGTACTCATTAGTTCATCAGCTGCTACTGCAGAGTACCAAAGGCAGTAAGTCCTTTTAATTTTCCTTTGCACCACCCCCAGCTCCCAAGCGGACAAAAGTAATGACACTAACACACCTGCAGAAAGCTAAAAACTTAGCTTTTAGACTTGTGTCTGAACCATTTATTTGGTCTGTTAGTTTGAGACTTAGACGAGAAAAATGCAACACAGCTCCCCCACGGCGAGTTTGTTTAAGCAGTGCACCCGAATGAGGAACACTGCATTGTGTTTCACCAGATCCCAGCCACGCAATGGATGGGGAGAGGAGTTCTGCAGATACAGAAGGCCCTCCCACACAGGCAATGCCACATCCCAGAGGAATATCCCAGTGTGAGCACAGCCCCTGGACACACGTGCTTACTCACAATGACATCGTGCTGTCCCAGAACAGGCATTTCCCACAGGGACTGGTTGGTGAAGCGATTGAAGTAATATGGGCGATTCTCCCTCTTGCTCCAGCACTTCTCCCAGCCAGCCTGCACCAGCTCATCTGAGCACAAAGCCAGGATAAGGTCAGTACTGCAAAGCTCTACCATTCAGGTCCCCATTACCACCCCTGCACACCACAACAAGCCTCGTTCCTGAACTCTCTCATTAGCCCCGCTCCAGCTTCCCTTCCCGGCTACTGAGGCCCTTCAGAACCCTGTGCTGGGCTTCCTCAGCAGCAGAATCAGTACCTGGGAGGTCCTGTACCAGTCGCATAGGTTTGGGGGAGCTGGGCTGGTTCTGGTTGGAGGTGCCAGGTGAGTGACTCATTAGAGATGCCTCCTCCGCAGGGCTTCCGTGATTCTCATTGGCCATTTCTCAGCAACCACACTAGAAAAATCAGACAAAAAATCCACGTCACAGCAGGAAAGATCCCAGAGCCACCTGGCCCACTCAAAGTAAAAGTTAACTGCCAGCAAAACGGGCTTGAACCAGTACATACAAAATAAGACCTAAGTCCTGAAAAATACCACTTATCCCAGATGCACCTACCTCTGAACAGTACATCAGGGAGTTCTTATGGCCAGCACTCAAAATACTCACTTTTCAGCTACTTCCCTCTCCTAGGGCTGCAGTGTCTCATCCCACACAGCAGTGCTGAGAGCACAGAAAATAAAATATGCTTCACTGTGAACATTCACCATCTCCTACCACACTAGTAGTACTGGCCATATCTGATCTGCTATCCCTGGTGCCAGTTTAAATTAGTATTTACCCACATATAACCATATGCAATTTAAACAAAAAGCAGTTATTAAAGAACTTCTGCTACACAAAATAGCCCTGCTGCTTCACTAATAACAGCTCTGGTGGCTCACAGGACCACAGGCTAGGAATGAACAACTATGGAATTATTTTCCTCATTATGCTCCAGACATGGACTGACTGTCAGGACTGTCAGGCTGTTTAAGCCTTCAGAATTTTGCATTTACATAACAACAGTTATGCAAAAGAAAGTCTGTTCAAAATGAAATGCACCTCTTAATCATCGTTTAATACTGTCAGCTGCAGAAGAACAGCCAGGTTTTTGCCTCTCATTCACTCTTCTTCCCCCAGGGAAGTTTCTGAAATAGCACTGTTGAGCCAATTACTACAGATTGCTGCAACCAAACCGGGGGAAACGAGGCATTTTAAATAATTACTTCTATCTCCGTTATTTAACTCTATTCAGGCCTTGGGAGATGCCCTATGCAATGTGAGAGCTGCACGCACACCATGCTGTTGTGTACACATCATCCTGCACTAAGTGTGTTTTTAACTGATCTGAACTCCCCATCCTGACCACGAAAACATCACCAGGCTTCTCAAAAGAACGGCGAGAGCTGAGTTCAAGAATGAGCAGGTAGGTTCTTGCCAGGCTGTCTGCAGCACTGACAGTGAATCGGTGTGACGCAGGGCAGGACTGAGGAACACCTGCTCCTGCCAACTCCTGGGAAGATGTTTCCATCCTTCCCCCAGGGTAAGCATGGAAAGGTGCAGGGTACTGCAGAAACCTGGAGTTATGACCTCTGCTCACAGCTACAGAGATAACAACATCCATACCCACAGGCAAAAGCACCTGCTACAAAGACTGCACCAATGCAATCTGTACATTTAATCACCCCAGCATTGAGTGTTGTGTAATATTTGTTTACTGACACTTCCTCCTGAACTCCAGCCCTCCTGTGACCTCTGCAGTCACACTTCAGGCAGCTGCCACCTGAGCAGCACCTCATTCTCTGCCAGAAAGCTGATCGGAGGCCATGGGCTGCACATCAGGAACCTCATCAAATTCCTGGCAGGAACTTTCTAAAAACGTTCAGCCTCCTCTTCTTAAAAAGGGAAAGTTTACCTGCATTTGCTGGTGTGTCATGCACGTTGCATAGATGATATAGTAACAGTTACACAAGAATGGGACCAGACCTCCCAGGGAGAGCCACACATGGATTTCAATAATTACAGCTGGCACCAGGAGTCAGAAGGGCAGCAGCTCCCAGCACCTCTTACCACTGACAGCTCTAACCAGTGGTCAGATGGGGCTTCTTGTTCTTTATCTCTCCAGTTTATGGATAAACTAGGATGGGGGAAGTCCAAAGCAGCTCTATCACTTTATCAGTTTGGGTGAGTATCAAATCCCAGCAACCTTTAACTCCGCCAAAAGAAAAGAAACAAACTAGCCTGACAGAAGGAACTCCATCTTTATGCGCCTAGTGTTGTGACGACAGTGAAAGGGACCCAGAGCAAAGGTTTTACAGCGGTTACGGTACTGCTTTATACACCACACGATGCATACAGTGCTTCGCAGACACAGAACGCCGTCCCTGCCCAGAGAGCTTACAGCCTATAGGAGCAGCAGCACGAACAGAGAGCGCGGCCAGGCGGCAATGGACACGGAGCGCAGCACAGCCAACGTCTGTCAAGGCGGGATTTCGCACGGGACAACGGCAAACGCGGACAAAGGAGAGCAGCGACAGCCCCCGGGAACACGGCAGGGTTTTCCCTCAGCCCCGAACCGCGGCGAAGCGGAGGGCACAGCCTTTCCGTGTCAGCCGCTCTCGGGTCGGGGCCGCGCAGCGCACGGAGCTCCAGGGGCCGCCCGCAGCGCGCGGGGAGCGCGGCCGGACGGCGTGTGGTGCTGCGGGCGGAGCTCCCGGCGCGGAGGGCCGAGACCGAGCGAGCGCGGAGAGGAGCGGCGGCGACTACGCGGGCGGCCGGCAGCGGTGCGGGGCGCGGCCGCTGGGGGCGGCGCCGGGCGGTACTTACGGGGCCGCGCTGCTGCCGGGCGGGACGCGGGGCCGTCGCTCGGTGCTCGCCGCTAGCGCGCCGGGGCCGCATCCTCATAGCGGGGCGTCCCGCGCCGGGCCCGCGGGGGCCGCTGCGGAGACAGGAGCCGTTAGCGGGGAGGGCAGCGCGGGATGGGCGGCGCGAGCGGAGCGGAGCGCGCCGAGCTGCGGCTGGCGCGTTCTAAGATGGCGGCCGCGGGCCTACGCCGCCTCACTCCGACCTGCCGCCGCGCCGCAGGCCCGCCGGCCTCTCTCTCCGTTGCGGAGACCCCCGGCCGCGCGGGAGCGCCGCTTACCTGGGCGTGAGGCTGGGGGCTGTGGGCACCGCGCACCGTCGCGCTTCCCGCCGCCGCCCCACCTCCGCCTCACCCGCCCCGCCGCCGCCATCTTGCGCCGGGACCGCGGGCCGGCAGCGCGCAGGCGCGGGCCGCCCCGCCCTAGGCACTGCGCAGGCGCCGCCGCCGGGACGCCCTCTCGCGCACGCGCGTCACCCTCCGCGCCCGGGCGCGCTGGCGGTGCGCTTGCGCGGTGCGCGGCCCGCGCTTTTGTAGACGGAGCGGCGCATGCGCGCGCCGCGACACCGCCGTCTGCCCCGGCGCCATCTTGAGTGTGGCGCGCCGGCACCGCCCCGCTATGGGCAGGGCCGGGCCCGGCCTCGCGGCCACGTCCGCCCGCCGCGGGCGGTTCCCATCAGGCGGGGCGAGGCCGCCGGCGGAGCGGCTTTGAAGTGCGGCGCGGCGCGGGGCGGGGCCCGCAGCGCTGGCGGCGAGCCGCGGTCGCCCACCGCGTTCCGTCCGCAGCGCCGCCCGTCCGGCACTTAGCGGTGCGGCTCCGCCGCGTGTGGCCGCGGGGCGCGGCGCTGGGCGGGGCCGGGCGGGGCCGCGGGCGCGCAGCCAGGAGCCCGGAGCCGCAGCCTCGCCTGGTGGCCGTGGCTGCCGGGAAAGCGCGGCGCGACACCTTCCGACGCGGGGCGATTCTCCCCATCCGCGGCCCCGACGCCCCGCCCTTTGCCTCCCCCTGCCCGGCCGTGAGCTCGCCCGGCTTTCCTTCTGCCCGCGGCCGCCCGACCCGCTCGCTCCCGCTGGAGGCCTGCCCTCTGCACCCGGAGCACTGGGGTCAGTGTAATAGTTAATGCTGGCGAAGCAGTTTGGAAGGGATAAGTGCTGTGTAAGCACCCGGTCTCCTAAGTCTCTCTGTTTCCAGAGCGTGAGCCCCCACAGCCCGGCTGTGTGTGTGCAGATAATCGCCCCGACCACAAAGTGCTGGCTCAGACCAACTCCGTTCTGCGGGCGCTTGGAGGAGGGGGAAGGAGGGGCTCAGCAGGATTTGGTTCCACGGACGGAAAGCACCAAGCCTTGTCCTTTGGAATGCAGAGGGGCTTGCGGTGAAGCATAGGCAGCGCTTTGTCTCTCCTGGGCTGAGCGGTGCCGCTCTTCCTGGCCTCTTCGCGATGGGCACTTATGGATCAGAAAGGGAATGTGGGCATGCTGGCTCACTTCTGCAGTGCCTCTCACAGAACTGAGCACATCTGTGTCTGCTCAGCTGCTGGAAGCAGGCTGGGGATGAGCCCTGGTGGCTGTGGGCCCTGGAGACCCTGATACGTGCCAGGCTGTTAGAGTGGCTCTGTGGCTCCAGCAACCACAGCAGCTTCCCTGTCTGATGCTCACCTCATAGATGGGCACAAAGCAGTTCCCGTTGTACCTCTGGCCCAAGGGACTTGTGTTCAGCTGCAGCCGTGGCACAGAGCCCACTGGGCAGTGCTGGAGCTGGCAGAGCACGGTGGGGAGTTTAGCACCAGCAGGACTGGGGGTCGGCACTTCCCCAAAATGATGAAGCCACCCTGCGCTGCGCGGCTGGCGTCCCCGAGCCCTTCATCCTCCTGTTTGCTGTGTCTCCTCCCAGCTGTGGGCTCACAAGGGGTGGCGGCTGGTGGGATATATAAACGCAGGGGAGCCTGAGCCAGCTCAGAAGAAACTCCTGGAGCTGCTGGTGTTCTCTCTCCCTCCCTTCACGTGATTCAGTTTCCCCAGACCAGAGAAGCCGAAGACAAGTCGTACTGTAAGTATACAAACTTAGCCAGCATTGTGTAGGCGAGCTGCCCCAGTCTGAGCGTGGCCCTCCGGGACGGATGGAGGCTCTGGATCCTGAGCAGAAGGGGTTCTGTCCTCTCCCTTGCAGAGAACTGAGCAGAAACACGGTGGGGAAGCCCTGTGCTGTCCCTGCCATCCCAAAGGCAAGTCTGCCTTTTCCTGCTGGATGAGGAATCTCTCTGGCTCTGTCCCAGCCCAGCTGCAGGGCATGGGACACAGACAGGCAGTGCTAATCCTTGGGGAGCATTTGGGGCTGCTCCCAGGGCTAGAAAGCCCATGGGAGAGAAATCCCTTCCCTTTGTGGTGCTGGGGTTCCCCATGAGGCTCACCTCACCCTGCAAGCGGGGGAGCTGGCTGTGCTGGGGAAGGGCGGGATGCTGCTGGTACCGAGGGCAGTGGCTGTCCCCGGGCGGGGCTGATCCTGCAAGCCCACGGAGTCTGTGCTGGGGGCTTGCACATAGCACCCTGGGGTGCTTGCCCTCTCAGGTGATGGGAACCAGAATACCGTTGTGGGATTTCAGGGTGTGGAGTACAGCAGGGCCACGGGATGGTCCTCTCATCAGCCTCTGCCCAGGCTCCTGTGCTGAGAGCAGGTTGGGCAGTTAGCCACAACCCTGCCGGGTGGCTGGGCTTCCCCCATTCGCCCTGCTAGCCCGGAGCATGCTGACCCTGCGCTCTGCCCCCAGGTGCGAGATGGCTGCCGGCAGTCGCCTCCTCCTCCTCCTGCTCCTGCTGCCCTGGCTGGCCGCAGCCTCGCACAGCCCTCCCGGCTGCAAGATCCGGATTACCTCCAAGGGGCTGGACCTCGGTAAGGGGCTGGCCAGGACCCTGATCCCAGGCAGGGCGGGGAGCCAGCTTGCACGGTGGGACCGGCAGGGTGGGCTATGTTGGTAGAGTGCGGTACAGCCTGGCTGTGGGCAGCCCAGGCTCATTTTGCATTGCAGTGAAGCAGGAGGGTCTGCGCTTCGTGGAGCAGGAGCTGGAGAACATCACAGTGTCAGACCTGCACGGGAAGGAGGGGCAGTTCCACTACAACATCAGCCAGTGAGTGCTGCCTGCTCCCTGCGAGCAGCAGCCCCTGGGTCAGCCTTACCGTCCCCTCCCTGGCAGGGTCAAGGTGATGGACCTGCAGCTGCCATTTTCCAACCTGCACTTCCAGCCGCAACAGAACCTCGCCTTCGACATCAACAACGCTTCCATCAGCCTGCGCTTCAGGCGGCAGCTGCTCTACTGGTTCTTGTGAGTTACTTTCCCTTGCCCACCAGCCTGTCCCACAGCTGGGCCGTGGCCCAGGAATGTCACAGGTGCCATGCTGCCCAGTCCTGGAGCTGATAGGATCTGTGTCCTCCTGTCTGTTCCCCTGGTTTACAGCTACGACATTGGATCCATCAATGCTTCTGCTGATGGTGTCCACATCCATACTGTGCTGCAGCTGGCCAAGGATGAGGTCGGACGCCTCAAGATTTCCAACATGTCCTGCAATGCCTCCATTGCCAGAATGCACGCAGGATTCTCTGGCACACTCAGGTACACCTGATGCGATGGTGGCAGCCATGCCCCTGTGCCTGGCAAGATCAGCTCAGGCCATGCCTCGTGTTTTTGTGGGAATGGAGGTGGAGGGACAGGGCTGGAAGGCTACTGCAAAGCTGTGCTGTCCTGCAGGAAGGTCTATGAGTTCCTGAGCACCTTCATTGTCACAGGGATGCGCTTCCTCCTCAGCCAGCAGGTAGGGCTGTGAGCAGAGATGGGCAGAGCTCTCCTGACTGCAGTCAGGAGGGCCTGACTCAGGGATGCTGGAGGCAGCCTGGGTCCTCCTCTAGACCAGGAGTTCTGGCCCCACTGCTGAGTGATTCCCCACAGATCTGCCCATCCCTGGAGCATGCCAGCCTGGTGCTGCTGAACTCCTTGCTAGACACAGTGCCAGGTAAGTCGGATAAGACCAGACCCTGCTCACTGCAGCCTATGCAGAGCTGAGAAAAGGAGGGCCACCCTGTAGGCTTTCTTCTCACAGCACCTCTTCCTTGGCAGTAAGGAACTACGTGGATGAGCACATTGGGATTGACTACTCCCTGCTCCGTGATCCAGCTGTCTCCCCAGAAACCCTCGACCTGGACTTCAAGGTGTGGCACCAGATTCTGCCCTGCCTCTCCCAGTCCTGTTGGCACAGCTCTGCATCAACTCATGCAACGGGCACAGCAAGCTGTGCTGCAGCTGCAGAAACAGTCACTATTCTCGGCCCAGGGCATGTTCTTCTATCGTGCGAGGGAGGACCAGGAGCTGGAGAACCACGCGGTGGAGCCGGTGATCAAGGAGACTGAGCGCATGGTTTACGTTGCCTTCTCTGAGTACTTCTTTGACTCAGCCATGCACGCATACTTCCAGGCGGGTGTGCTGGCCATAGAGCTTGAGGGGGAGAAGGTGAGCAGCACAGTTTGACACTGCACACAGGCCTGCGTGGAGAAGGGGTGCCGCCTGGGGGAGGTGGGGTGGGCTCCACACAATTTCAGGACGTGCTGCATGGGCAGAAGCTCTGCAGGGGGCAGCAGTGCCAGCTCTGTTACCCCTGAGGATTGTCCTCCCTGCAGGTACCCAAGGACCTGGAGGTTCTGCTGAGAGCCACCTTCTTTGGGACCATCTTCATGCTGGTGAGAGGAGCTCTCCACTGGGGCAGGAGAGGTACAGGACCCCCCCTGGGGTGGAGCAGTTCTGCCCAGACTGGCTCCCCTGCCCTCTCCTCAGAACCCTGCTGTGGTGGATGCTCCCTTGCGGCTGGTGCTTCAGGTGTCAGCTCCCCCCCGCTGTGTGATCAAACCCTCGGGGACCTCCGTCTCTGTCTCTGCCTTCCTCAACATCTCGCTGGTACCTGCAGACCGCCCTGCTGTCCAGCTTTCCAGCATGGCCATGGTGGGTGCTGCTGCAGCCAGCTTGCCTGTGCCTGCCCAAGTACACAGGGCAGGAGCACTGCACCCCACCTGGGATGTCACCGACATCCTAAAGATGGGAGCAGCACCCAGGCTGTCCCGCTGCCTGCCCATGCTGGCTGCAGCAGGGTTTCCATGCAGCTCACTCTCCCCGTAGGAATCAAAGCTGAGTGCCAAGGTGTACCTGCAAGGGAAGGCACTGCGCGTGCAGCTGGACCTGCGACGGTATGGCCCACACTGGGGTCCCACCAGGGCTCCAGGGACAGTCCCTTCTGCCCCAGCTCACAGCTGCTTTCCCTCCCTGCAGGTTTCGCATCTATTCCAAGCAGTCAGCACTGGAGTCTCTGGCGGTGAGCAGACCCTGTACCAGCCTGGAGTACGGGAGGGTCCAACTGTCCTGGCTAGCTCCCAGCCACAGCAGGGAGCAGCTCTGGGAGGGCTGTGCAGGATCTCCCTTCATCCACCCTCGAGAAACACAAGCAGGCCCTACCTTGCCCAGCAGCTCTGCACTCATTCTGCCTCCCCTCCCCACAGCTGTTCTCACTGCAGGCCCCGCTGAAAACTCTGCTGCAGCTGACAATCATGCCCATCATTAACGGTAAGCATCACCACTGCCTGTGCGTGGCAAGGCTTGAGGCAGTGTCATGGGGCTTACTGCATCTCCTCCTCCCTGCAGAGAGGACAAAGAAGGGCGTGCAGATTCCTCTGCCAGAAGGCATGGACTTCACCAGGGAGGTGGTCACCAATCACGCGGTGCGCGAGCAGGACAAGGACAACTCCAGCCCCTCCAGCAGACACGGGCACCGTGTCCTGGCAGCTGTAGGCACAGCTAGTCCTGTGCCAATACTTCTTTCCTTTGCAGGGATTTCTCACAGTGGGAGCTGATCTCCACTTCTCCAAGGGGCTGCGGGAAGTGATCGAGAAGTACCACTCCACCCCTGCAGTCCCTGCTGAGCCCACAGTGCAGCCCACAGCAGCCAACACAGACCCCCACCAGCTGTAGCTCTGCTTACTTGCTCCTTCACCCTGGACAAAGGTCAGATCCCGGGCTGGACCCATAGGCTGTAGGTAGGAAGCAACATCCCCAGTACCACTCACACATCCTGCAGGGCATCTGCACCCAGGTGGGCAGCAGCAAGGTGGAGACAGCTGCTCTGGGAATCCCTGTTGCACCCCTTCTCGTACACTAATAAACCACTGAATGCTAGCTTGCACTGCTTTGTTGCTTGGAGGATGAGCCCACTCCAGACCACATAGCTGCCAGCTCTGGGGGAGAGCTCCTGCTTTTGGGATGGTTTGTTTTCAGGAAGCCCCAGTACCCTCCGCAGAAAGGGAAACACAAGCTCTGGCTCCCAAGGACACCGTGCACAGCGCATTAGCACTCACTGCTGCTGGAGCCTCTGTTAGGAACCACTCGAGACAGCAAAAGAAAGCAAAGCAGGGGATAGCAGAGAGGTGCAAGGAGTTCATTAATGAGGAGCAGGACCACCTTATTCAGAGTTTATTGCGGGTTCCCAAGAGCACTGTGTGACCTAGGCAGTGAAATTGTCTTCACTGCAAATTGCCTTTCACTGAGGTCAGGTTGGGAGTGGTTTCAAAGGGAGCAGAGAGCCCACGGCCACCACATCAACTGTGCTTACCAGAGAGCAGCTGGCTCAGAGCCTGCCCAGGCCACATGTGTACAGAGGCTGCAGGACAGAGGGAAGTGGTGAGGACTGCTCCCAGCCTACGAGGGAAGTAGTTGCCTCCAGAAACAGGGAGGAGGTGAGACAGGAAGCCACAGCAAAGAGACAGCTGCAGTGCCCAGCAGGGACGGCATCCCAAGGACTCCTCTCCCTGCACCCTGCAAAAAGCCCGCCTCCAGGCTAAGCATAGCCCTTGGGGCCCGGGGAATCCCTGCCGGCTGCAGTCTTCACTTTGTTCATGACACAGGGGAGCCCTGGTGCAGCTGAGTGGCAGTGATGAGCTGTGCAGGAGGTGACTGTTGTACGCAGGCAGCCCAAGGCCCTGGGCACAGCCTCCCCAGCTCCTAGTACGGCTCATTCTTAATGAAACGGCTGAACATGGTGAAGGCAGCGAGGGGCTGATCTGTAGGCACCATGTGGCCGGCTCCCTGCAGGAAACAGGTGCCAGCAGTCAGTGCCCTCCGTGGCTCCACTAGTGCCTGGCCCACAGCTCCAGTGTCAGCCATGAGTGACCACAGTGGGACCAACTGCAAGGCACCACCTCAGTCCTACCTTAACAGTGAGGAAGGCAATGTTGGTGAACTCTTTCACGAAGCCCCCGATCTGGTTCTCACCTCCTTCAGTGTAGAGCCAAGGTCGGCGAGCCACCTGCACCTGGGAATAGAGACAGCACCCTCGGTGCCCAGCCCCACAGACCCCACCGCTTCCCCCTGTACCTGGGCTGATCCCTCACTCTGCCCATTTACCTTCTGGCACAGGGAGTCCACGAACCACTCATCCCCAAGGAAATTGCAGGCCATGTCGACATCCCCATTGTACACCAGGATTCTGTATTTCTGCAGAGCAGGAAGAGCATGAGCACCGCACAGGGCACGGCCCTATGTGGGAGGGCTGCTTCCATGGGCTGCGTGCTCCCCCACACATACACACCATGGCTCCAAGAAGTTTGAGGTACTGGTCATTCATCTGCGTGTACAGGCGCTTGTAGCTGCGGTTCACCTCGAAGCTGCAGAAGAAGCAGCAGTGAGTTCAGCAGCTGCTTGTGCCACACACTCAATCCCGCCTGTGTCTTGCTCACCTGCACACCTGCCACTCTGGGGCATCGGGGGAGATGTGGAGAGCCTTCCTGACTTCTGGGGAGTTCAGATACATGGTCGGTGCTGTGGAGTTGGTGCACGGTGGGTCCATCCGCACCTTATTGCGGGCTACAGGCATCCGGAGCAGGTTCTGGGAGAGTTGGGATAGCCCTGCAGCAGCACCTCAGCACTGCCCACAGGGAGAGCTGCCCCATCCCCTACTGTGCAGGTGGAGGGTGCTGGCAGCACACTGTGACAGGGACCCACACTCACCTGGCGCCAGGAAAACCTCATTGGCATCCGGATGAAGGAGTTTCCCAGGTCATGTGTGACGAGATAGTCACCCTCATACCTGCAGGCAGACCAAGCACGGCCACAGGGTGAGAGCTCTGGAGGAGCAAGGGCTTGGGATAACGGCCCCGGGCCCACCACCAGGAAGAAGTGGCCACAGGAGCAGTGTCTCTGCCAGCCCCCTGCTGCTGGTAGGGATCTGCATGCTGCTTGTGCTTGGGGATAGCGCTGCTGCTGTCGCCACTCTCACCTCATGCTTCCAGGAACACCGCCAGCACACGGGGCGTAGAGATTGTAGATATTGAGCCCAGACTCCTCTACAATCTCAATCATCTCTGCCATCTGCAATGAGCCACAAGCAGGATGGGCTCAGGACTCAGCTTGAAGGACCACAGCACACACCCAACACCGAGCACAGTGCTGCTGCTCGCAGGAGTTGGAGCAGGGCTCGGGGATTCCAGCCTTCCCTCACCTTAAGCGTGCAGTTCAGGTTGGAGTTGTCATGGAAGTTGCACTTCCCTTCAGAGCAGCAGAAGGCCTGCAAGTCCTTCCACAGCCTGCAGGCAGAAACCAAGAGTTGGAGTGATCCACCAGAGCCCACCCTGCTCTGTGCCACAGGGACCAGCAGCATTCCCCCCAGCAGTGCTCCCCGCTCTCACTGGGTGCCCAGCAGGCCATGGTAATAGGCGAAGTACACCAAGGAGTTGTCGTTGATCTCATAGGAGGAGAGGCCATTTCCCACAGCGATTCCCTGCGGGGCAATAAGAAAACAACTGTGTGGTGTGGCAGCTCCTCACAGGGCAGCCACAGAGCATCGGCGTCAGGCAGGAAGCAGATGTGGCTCTGTTTACTTCACAGGGGGAAGAGGAAAGGCCATGGGCGCCTGGGAGCACTCCTCAGTCTCACGCAGCAGAACACGTTCACCGCCAGCACCCAGGGAGATGAAAGGCTGTGGGGCTGGGGCTGCCCCACGCAGCGTGCTGAGCCCCAGCAAGGCCATGCCCTCACCTTGAGGTTAAGGCTCGGGTCCTGCATCACCCACTCTGCCAGAGTGGGGATGTAGATGCCGCCGTAGCTCTCCCCTGTGAGGAAGAGGTCGTTCTTGGAGTACTCAGGGAAGAGCCGCAGGAACTCCTTCAGCGCCAGGTAGTTGTTGTGTGCGACCTGCAGGGACAGCAGATGGCATCAGCGGGGTGGCACTGGGCCAGCAGCTCCGGGCTGGGCCTGCAACAGCCTCCCCACTCACCTCGGTGTCGTTGGTAGCATACTTCTTGTCCTCGGAGTATGAGAAGCCAACGCCTGCAGGGGACTCCAGGTAGAGCATGTTGGCAATCTGTGAGGACAGCAGAGGGGCAGGGGAGCATGGAAGTCCAGGGAGCTCCCAGCACAGAGGGCCAACAGCCTTCACCTGTGGCACTATTTGTGTGTGGCCCACCCCAGTGTTGCAATGAGAACCTCATCCCTGCTCTGCAGTGAGCTGGAGGGGGGGGGCAGCACAGAGCAGTTCAGAGCCATGGTTCCCCACAGCTTGGGTGGGGCAGGAGCCGCTCCCTGCCTGCGGCAGGGCCCATACCTTGTTCCAGGCGTAGTCATTGTACTTCAGTGTGACCCCATCGGGCTGCACCTGAAGAGGGAGTGGAGACTGATAAGTGGCACAACACAGGGCCCAAGACACCACCCGCATCATGGAGCCCTGCAGGCCCCAGGCAGCTGTGACCACTGACCAGGAAGGGGCCGTGCTCTTTCAAGAAGCCTTCCATGGAACTGCAGCCAGGGCCCCCGTTCAGCCATAATACCAGAGGGCTGCTCTGCGGGTTGTTCTGGGCCTCCACGAACCTGCGGGGTGTGCGACGTGAGTACCCAGTGCCCAGCCAGCACCGGTCCCACGCACCAGTACCACGTCCCAGCCCGGCCCTACATACCAGTAGTGCAGGCGCTGCGTCGGCCCGATGCACAGGTGCCCCGAGAAGTGGCGGAAGGACGGCTGCTTGGGCAGCCCGGGCAGGAACGTCACCTCATGGCCCGCGGGCGCGGCGTGGGCCGGCCCCAGCCCCAGCAGCAGCGCGCACAGCAGCGGCAGCATCTGCGGAAGGCACAGAAACGGCGATGCCGAGGGCCCGGACACACGCAACGAACCGCACCGAGCTCCGCCGCCCCGCACCGATGCGGCGCCCCTCGCCGGTCCCGACCCTGCCGGCACAGTCCCAGCGGGATCGCTCCCTTCTACCACGCCCGGTGCCGCACGCCGCTCACCCCGCACCCCGATCCCGCAGCGCCCCGCGGCACATGACCCGCGCCCATATGACCTCCGAGCGGTCACGTGCCGTTGGGCGGGGCTTCGAGGAGGGAGCGGGGACAGCCTTAGCCAATCGGCGCGTCGTTTGCGGCAGCTGGCCACGCCCCTCCCTCCACGCCGCGCGCGCACGTGTGAACGAACCGGCCGGCCGCGCCACGCACCGCACTCAGGCGCGGCGGCTGCACCGCCCGGGTGCGGATTCCGCGCGTGGGCCCACGCCGCCCCGGGGCTGTCCAGTAACCCCGCACGCCCCCGCGCCTCGCGGACACCGCGGGGCACTACGAGCGGGCACGGTCCCGGAGTTCCCCGACGTAGGGCGAGGAGCGGGGAGCCCAGGACCCCGTCCCTGCACGGCCCCGTCCCTGTACGGTCCCGTCCCTCGCAGCCCCGTGGGCAGCACCGGACACCCCGCGCCGCCGCCCTCCCGCGGGGCCCCGTGCGTTAGGACCGGCCCCAGCCACCGCCTGCCAGCAGCTGCCCGGCGCCGCGCGGTTAAAAATAGCGGCGAGGCCATGGCGGCTCCGGGCCACCCTCCCACCCGCTTCCACCGCGTGCACGGCGCCAATGTGCGCCTGGACGCGTCGCGCACACGGGCCACGCGGGTCGAGAGCTTCGCCAACGCGCTGTGCTTCAGCCACGAGCCGCTGGCACCCGGGCAGATCTTCCTGGTGGAGATCGAGGAGAAGGAGCTGGGTTGGTGCGGGCACCTGCGCGTGGGGCTGACGGCGCACGACCCGCAGAGCCTGGGCACCGTGCCCGAGTATTCGCTGCCTGACCTGGTCGGCCTGGGAGACACCTGGGTGTTCGCCATCACCCGCAGTCACAACCGCGTGTCGGCCGACGGGCAGGAGGAGCCGACCCCGGCCCCGGCCCCGGCCCCGCTCTGGGAGCCCGAGCTGCGCATCGAGGGCGTGAGGATCCCCCGCGACAAACTGGTGGGGCGCAGCCGCCCCGGACGCTACAGCCATCTCCTGGATGAGCTGTACCGCACCAACGTGCTGCCTCCCACCGCCCTGCGCAGCCGCATCGGCGTGCTGTACGCCCCGCGGCCCGACGGCACCGCCGACATGCACATCGTCATCAACGGGGAGGACATGGGGCCGAGCGCCCGGAGCCTGCCCACCGCGCGGCCGCTCTACGCTGTGGTTGACGTCTTCGCCTCTACCAAAAGCGTCCGTGTGATCCAGGTGGAATACGGCTGTGGGTATCTGCGCGGTGACCCCGCGGTCCAGTGGGCAGCATTTGAGTGGGATGGGACGTGGGGCACAGAGATACAGGGTGGAGAGTGTGGCAGAGCATCCCGAGTCCCCGTAGAGTGCAGTGAGGCCCCACTAGCAGCGGTGCCTCTCAGAAGCCGTGCCGTGGCAGGGATGTGGTTTGGCTCCGGCAGCCCAAGGTCCCCCTCCAGCCCTGTGCTGGCTGCTCAGTGCCCCAGCCTCGCCCCAACCCGGAGCCAAGGCTGCAGCAGCAGATCCAGGGCAGACCCCCGTGGTGCTGCAGCCGTTGGGCAACATCCCCGTGTCCCCAGGCAGGGTGGGGCTGGGATTGGCAGCCCCGCACAGCCACGAGCTCCTGCGAGCAGTCAGCTAATAGGTGCTAATTAGAAGCGTATTGGAAAAATGAGCACGTGCTCAGGATGATGAGGGATGTGAACCAGAAGAAGAAATAGTGCCTGGGTACTGATGGCTGGGTCACCATCATGCTGCTGTGCCACCTGAGCTTTACATAACTGGGAGATAATGAGGTCTTGGCATAGCAGGCACAAGGCCAGAGACAAAGCAAACAAGATACCAGGACCCACAGCAGAGCGACTCCTGCACAGGGAACCTCAGCCCCGAGTTCAGCCTCTCAAGGCTGAGGTCTGGCATTCCCTGTGCTGGCTGCCTTCCTCTAGAAAGGGGAGGGAGGGGGAGAGCAGCAAGGGCTCCCAGCAGGACACAATGCGAAGTGAGGGCCAGGCCAGCAGTGCACCAGAGGCAGTGAGCAACCCGGTGCCAGCTGCCCACAGATTTCTGCAGCTGCTCTTTCTGCAGCGTTTCCCTTGGCTTTACAAATCAGTTTTGGTTTAGTTCTGCTTTTCCTGGGTTGTGGGCGGTCAAGCGAAACCCTGCAGCTGAAGGGCAGGAGACGAGACGCTGTGCAGGGGGGCCCACATTGCTGCTCACCGGACGCTCAGGGCGGCGAACCCCGGCCTATGATAAGCATTGCAGACATCCAGGAGCAGCCCAAGGCCGGGGCACAACGCTGCTTTGTCTGGCACTGCCCCGAGGCCTCGTGCTGGCGGCCCTGTGAGAGCAGAGCAGCTGGGCCACCACCCAGGGCCCCGCTCTGCAGCGTGACACCGCAGCCGGCCCCCCCGCCCTGCGCTGCTGGGGGCTTCCCACAGCTCATAGAGGAGGAATCCGCCCACAGCCTGTGTCACAGGGGTCAGGGGGCCGATGGAAGACGCGTCCCGGGAGCATCATGTGAGTCCTCCAAGCAGAGGGAGGCTGATGGTGCAGTGTGGTGTGCACACAGGCCACCGAGGGGATGAGGATGAAAGGCAAACACTGTGTGGGCACGTGGGTCCCTGGAGGAACCATGTAGCAGCCCCGAGAGAAAACAAATGCAAAACACCACAGTAACACACTGTGTAGGCACATGACTGCGGGGCCACCACGCTCAGCCTGTTAAAGGAGCTCCAGCCTGGGCACAGCATGAGGACTCCACAGGGTGAAGCTCTCCCCCAGCAGAGCCCTGCAGGAGGACGAGTGCTGCCCGCAGCATAAAATTCCCCAAACGCTGCCCAAAAGCCAGGAGCCAGCAGTGAGCCCTGCACGCCGCTCTCCCAGCACAGCTCTCCCAGCCACCCCAGCTCCTTCTGTTTTTGCAAGACTGTTTCTCTTGCAGTCCCTTCCCTGCAGACGCTCTGCCGGCTGGTCATCCAGAAGCACGTTGTGCACCGCCTGGCCATCGACGGCTTGGATCTGCCCCCCATGCTGAAGCACTTCTGCCAACACGAGTGAGGAACTGAGGTGCTGCATGGCCTGACAGCCCCCAGAGCATGCCAGAGACTTTGTGTGAACGGGTACGGTTGGAGCTCTGAGCACCCAATGTGGCTTTAGGTGCCCCTGTTGTTTGCACAGCCTAGATGGCCTTCAAGGGTCCTTTCAACTCAAATTGCTGTACGGTTGGGCTCGTGCCCACTCACAGAAGAGAGTGAGTAATAAAGCACTTCAAGGCACAGCCTGAGCTCTCTGCGTGGTGCCGGTCCACAGAACCCAGGAACAAAGCTACAATTTCCTGGGTCCACAGCGGGGGCACTGAGCACTGCCTGCGGGTCCTCCTGAACAACAGCCCCGAGACTGCGGGATGGAGGCCTGTGATATGGGATGCTATGTGCTGGGGCACTGCTTCTCAGTGCTGCGGCAAGCTCAGAGCACTGCCAGAGGCGAGTGCAGGGCCAGCAGTCCCAGCCCAGGCTCCTTTCTGGCTGGAAGCAGCCTGCAGCAGTGAGAGGGCGGCCTGGGAAGCTGCGCTGCCAGCAACGGGCCCTCACAAAGGGCTGCAGGGCTCCCTGCTCACGTGGAAGGTAAATTGCAGCTGGGCCCTGTCCCAGCCACGCAGTTTCGCTCTTGGGAAACATGTTTACTGAGAAAGGGATGACTTATTTCCTGTGCTCTCTGAGAAGAGGCGGAAGGGTCGGACTGCTGTCCATACTCCACGTGCAGGGAGCAGCTCCAGCAGTGGCTGCTCCTCGTGCCTGTGGCCATGAAGGCAGTCACAGCAAGCTGGGGGAGGTCTGGTGCAGACCCTGGTTCCCAGCCTTGGATCACTGTGTGCCTGTGCTGTGTTTCCCTGGGGAGACTGCTCTGGGAGCAGCCAGAACATACAGCTTTAAGCTTGCAGAAAGGTGTTTTAGGAAACACTACACTATATTTAGACAGAGGGATTTGATATTATCGTACAGCATGACGAAACCTTCAAATGAGGGGAAATTCCCAACCACACTGCAGTTCTACTGCAACAGGCAACTCTAAAATCTGAGCATTACTGAAGCACCAACTGTGGGAAACACAGCACTAATGAACTACAGAGATCAAGAGAGGTCTGTGATGCTTTCTGCTCCTCACCAGATGTCCCCAGCACATCCCCCAGCACACAGCCAAGGGGCTGGAGAGGGGGCTGGCAGCTCACCAGCTGCACGACAGCTTCTAGAGGCTTGGGTGATCGCGTGTTTGTTCTTCTTAGTGTTTTTTCCTCCCCCACCCCACACACCCAAAGCATTTGCTCTGTGCTTTGCAGAAGCCTTGTTTGTACTGCCGTGACCCCCAGCAGGCATGAGGGAGGGCAGTTCCATTTTCTGAATAATTAAGAGCAGCTGCCACAACCAGATAAACAAACGCCCCAACACAGGCAGCACTGCCAGCAGCAGAGATCGCCACCCTCAGGTCCTGCTGCTCCTTAACACACGGGCTCACTCGCCTAATGAGCGGGCAACGAAATTAGACCTGAAAACTAAGGAAAGATGTTAAAAACCCTGCCCAAGTGAGCAGCCTCACTGCCCTCTGGCAGGGAAGGATTGCCTCAGAAACACACTCAGCTCCAAAGTGACAAAGGAGCATTTATTGGCTTTGTTGCACAATACCCTCACAGCTGGATGCTGGAAGGACCTGAAGGTGCTGGCCAAAGATCAAATAATTTTATCACATTATTAAACTATCACTTCCTACCCCACGCCACCCTCAGATCACCCCATGCATTTCCTGCTTGTTAGGTCAGCAGCTTGTTACCCATCACAGTCCAGTCGGGAATTTGTAAACCAGCTCCACAGCTCCCCCATGCAGGAGTGGATGCTCACTCACGAAGCGGCCCAGCCAGCCCCTAACTCCCGTGGGGTGCAGTCTGAATGAAGGAGCAATGAAAGCAGGAGGGATGTGGCAGAGCTGCGAGCAGCGCCAGCCTCACGCCTGGCTCACTGTCCCATACTAGAGTTTCACCTGCATGTAGGGCCCGATCCAGCTGTCAGCCAGCGCTCGCAGCGTGCTGCATCGGAGCTCAAACTCCTCTGTGCTACAACAGGTGAGGAGCTGGCTGACCTCTTCTGTGAGCAAGGACACAGCCACGAATTTGTCCCGAGACTCATCCCAAGGGCTCTCCAGGTCCTCCAGGAGGTGGTCAGCACTGCCTCGCGCGCTCTCGATGATGATGTCACGTCCCTTCTGCCACTGCCTCCCCAGCATCTCAGGCTGCAAGGTCTTTCTCTCCAAGTTCAGCACAGCCTGGATGTGCCGGCAGGGCAACTGGAACGTCTGGTTGAAGTGGCATGTGCAGTGGCACAGCCCTTCCTGAGTCACTTTGTGAGCATCTTCAAGGATCTGTACGTTGACAGCATCTGTGCTGCTGCCTATCAGCTGTACAGACTTCTGAACCACTGCAAGCTCGCTCAGGCACAGCCTGGCAGCAAACTCTGTGCAAATATCAGACAAAGATCGCATGATACGTTCTTCAGCCTTTTGGTTCACCCCCTCATCGCTGTCCCCCTCAGAATATTCTGTAGCCTCCTCTTTAATTGCAGGAGATGAAGGAATGTACAAGGAGCAAGTGCTCACAGACCCGCTCTGGAGGAGAGGCTGGGGAGGTGCAGGCTGGCTGCGGAGGGCCACTGGGAGTTGAGGAGCTGCCGTTGCCATGGGAGAGTCCGGGACACAGCACTGGGATGGCTGATCCTGACATGGTGCCAGGGGCTGCAGAGGGGAATTCGAGGTGGGTGAGGTTTGGGAAGCTGCACGGTGATCAGGACAGGCAGTGGAGCACACAGTATCACTGGGAGGGGTCTCAGAAACACACTTCTGGTAGTACTTTGCAAACGAGGCAATGCAAGTTTCCAGGAAGAGCTCAGCATTAAAAACCTGGCTTATGCCCTGGGTGACGGTCTCCAGCTCCATAAAATAGTCACAGCTCTTCTTGCAGCCTCTCTCCCCGTGCGTGGCCCAGATCTTATTGGTGAGCAGCCAGTGAGCGTGGAAGCGTGGCAGCAGGTCTGGCGGTACCGTCTCACTCAGGACGCGGTGCATCTCCCTGCGTTTGCTCTCCGTGGCCCTGCACATGGTGCCGTGCAGGGTGCTGAGGAGCAGCTGCTCGGCCCGGTGCTCCAGGCCCAGCCGCTGAATTTGCTCCTGCAGGTGCTTGCACACATGGAAAGCTGAGAGGCGCACCTCGGCCCCGGGGAAGGCTTGGCCCAGCGCCACGGGCTCGGGGAGGTCGGGGCCCACCAGCAGCACCCGGGTGCGCCACCACGCGGGGTTGAACGCCCGGAAGGCCTCGCACATGCGGGCCAAGCCGCGTGCCGACTCGTCGCGGGGCACTGCGAGGTGCACCACCCTGCCCGCGGCCCCGCGCCCCGCCAGCCACGGCCCGTCCGCCAAGAAGACGTACAGCGCCCGGCCGCTCGGGGCGCAGGCTCGGTGCACCAGCAGGGCCTGGGGGAAGCGAGCGAACAGCGCGCCCATCTCGGCGCTCTGGAAGCTGACGGAGGCCATGCGGCCCTCGGCGTCCAGCTCGTAGGACACCAGGCAGCCGCTCCCCGCGTCCTCCGCCATGGCCGCACCGCCATGTGCGCCACGCCCGGCCCCGCGACGCGACCAATCAGCGCCGGGCGCGCGGATGACGTCACGACGCACGCACCGCCACAGCGCCCCCGCGCGGAGAAGGCGGCACCGCGCGCCCGACGCACGGGAACGCGCCCGGCCCCGGCGGCCGCTCACGGCGCGCCCGCCGCCTCCTGCTTCACCCCCAGGTCCGGGCTCGCCTCCGCACCGCGCTCCTTGTCCCCACCTTGCTCGGCCCAGGCGTCCACGATGGCCCTGAGCGCGGAGCTGCGCTCCTCCAGTTGCGCCCCGTCGCTCTGCAGCAGCAGGTTGGCCAGCTCCTTGCTGAGCGCCTGGATCCGGTCCCGCCGGTCCTCCGCCTCCCCCGGGATATCCATGTGCTCCGGCAGCTCCGCGGGCACGGCGCGCTGCTCGTATTTCCGCCGCCAGCGGTGGCCCACCATGCCGCTCTCCACGCTCCTGCGTTCGGCGTGCAGCACGGCCAGCACGTGGCGGCAGGGCAGACGGTAGCGGTGCTGGAAGTAGCAGCTGCAGCTGCGGCAGTCGTCGCTCACCCGGTGCGCGTCTTCCAGCAGCCGCACCTCCACGCCGCCCGGCACCGCGCTGATGAGCTGCGTGGACATCTGCACCACCTCCCACTCGTTGGCACACAGCTGGTAGCCCTGCGCCGTGGAGCAGTCCCGCAGCTCCTCCAGCATGCAGGCCTGCCCCTCCACCACCACGCTGGGCACCGTCTGCCTGGGAGGCTCGGGGTGCTCAGTGAGAACCTGTGAGTCAAAAGGAGGATCTGGTTCTGCGGTGGCGTGCACCTGCGCTTCAGGTTTCTCCTGGAAGCCTCTCTGACAGTCCTTGGTGCACAAGGGACTCCAGTTGGAGCTTTCCAGAGGTTTGGAATCGAGACACTCTGCGCACTCCAGTAAATGGAGAACGCTTGCCTCCAAGGAGGAGTGCTGGCCAAAGAGAGCAGATAGCCGGTGTGTGACGAGATCCAGACTGTCAATGTGTGCACTGCACGAATGAAGACCTTTCTTGGTATGCATGTACCACAGCAGCTCACAGGAGAACCAGTTGGCCTGGAGGTAGGCGTACAGCTCCGCATTAACCACACTCTTCATCATCTGAGACAGGGTGTCCAGACTGTCAGCCGAAGTGGAAAATACTGCATTCTTCAAGGCCAGCTTCATTTCTTGCTTGGCAGGAAGTGGCATTTCTGCTGCATTCACATTCTCCTCAAGCAGTCGGACAGTGTGGTAGACAGAAAGGAGCACCTGAGCCAAAGGAAAGAGCTCCTGAAGGACAGCTTTGTGAGGGAAGGACGTGTCCACAAAAACAACCTTCACCTTTCGCCACTCAGGATTGAACTCCTTGAAAACAGCCAGCATTTTGCTGATGCTCTGTCCTGTGTCAGCTTTCAGCACTGACCAGTGCACAATCTTCCCCACTCGCTCTTTACTCTCTACTAAGAGCACGTAGAGAACGTGTTCTCCCTGGCTCTGTACCCTGTGCAACAGAAGGCTGGTAGGAAACTTTGTAAATAAGCTCTTCATCTTGCTGGTCTGGAAGTTGAGCCTCTCCAGCCCCTGCTCACTGCCTACATCAAGTGAAGCCAGTGCCCCGCTGTCTGCATTCAGGCAGCTTTTCACTACTTCAGTGACTCTGTCTGCTGCTGAGGGAGAATCATTTTCCTTCCCTGCCTCTGAGAGTGCAGGAACCCTGCACAGGGTGGATGCTCCATCCACAACTTGCTCAGCCTCAGGCAAATTCTCATCCACCTCGTTGGAGCTTTCGGTCCCTTCTGCCTGCTGCCTGCACAGCTTGACTGCAGGGCCGCCATCTGGTGTGGTGTTGGCTCTTCTGGTTATGCCAACACCGGTCAGGAAAAACTCTGTGTCCACATGTACATGGTCACTACATAGCTCACTGATCACCAGTTGATCTATGTCCTCATTATATTGCAAAACGAAGTAAGCTGGACATAGATTGGGCTGCTTCTTCCTTTTCTTATTGTACTTTTGGGTCCGGGTACAACCAAACTTCACCTGCATGAACCTGCAAACGTTGAGAAAAAGTTAATGGTGGGAGCAATGATGCTGTTAGTTTTTCAACATTTAGTTTTGACTTCTCTAGCATGTCAGCTCTACATTCAATTAGCAAACATAAAAACATACATCCACCAGATGTGCAAGGCTGGTCTACTCAGAAATCTCAGGATAAGCACAAACAGTGGGAACAAAGGAGCTAAGAGTTACAGCCACCATCACCAAACACCCCGGTATCCACAGGAGCAGGGCAAGAGAGGCTTTAAGACATGGGATTAAGTTCTGTTCTAAGGAGGACTGAGCACATCCATGGGCCCGATCCCAGCAGAGACAACAAAGGCCTGCAGAACTCAGCACTATGAAAGGGAATCCAGATAAATCCTTTCCAACACAAGGGCTAAAAGCAGCCAGGGAACATTATTGGATGCCAACACTTAAGATACCACTTCAGTGGAAAAAGGCCACAGTGATAGTTAGCAACACCACAACAGCATCATCTCAAATACCAGAAAGGCAAGTTTCACCGCAAGGGGCAGAGAGAACAGAGCTGAGCAACGACCGTGCAGAGAGCTGCACGGGGGACAGCACGGAGAGTGCATGCGGGCGTCAGGGCAGCAACACAGCTCAGCCTCACAGCAGCAGGGCCGCGACGGCACCAGCACCGCCCCGCCGCCGTGACCTGGCCTGCAGGCAGGCCGCCCTGCCACGTGCACGTGGGATCGCAGCCCGGGGACGGGCGAGGGCGAAGAGGCTCAGCAGCACGTGCTGCTGCCGGTGGGCCGAGGCCTACACGACGCCGGGAGACGGCCGCCTTACATCACATCCTCGCGAACGGCCGTGCCGTGCTCCCGGTTGTGGAAGCGCACCGAGGTGCAGCTGCGCAGGCTATAGTGGGAGCCGTGGGCCTGCTGGTAGGCGCACAGGGACTCCTTGAACTCCCGGTATGTCCGGAAACGCGCCCCGAGCTCCATGGCGAAATGTGAGGGCCGGGCAGCCTGCCGGCCCTTATCAACCCGATGGGGCACCGCCCCGCCCGCCGTTCGACCAATCACAGCCGTTCTTTCCCAACTGGCGGGAGGCCGACCAACCAGCGCAACGTTTTCTGCCGCCAGTCCAGCGATTGACGACTCGAGAACCCAATCAGTTGGTGGCTCCCGCCTCCAGCCGTGTGGGCGGGACTTCCTGCTGCTCCGAGCGGCTGCCGGATGTGGCTGCAGGCAGTGCCGGTTCCGGGTCGCGGCGGAGATGGCGGAGCCGGGCGATGCCGGGGCTGCGGCCTCGGGCTCGGGTCTGAAGCGGCTGGCAGCGGCCGGGGACCTGCGGAGCGTGCTGATCACCAGCGTGCTCAACCTGGAGCGCCTCGAGGTCGACCTCTTCAGGTGCGCGGTGCTCCGCCCGCCCGTCCCGCCGCGCTGTCCGCCGCACTGACGGCAGCCGCCATTCTCCCGTTAGGGGTCAGCACCACTGGGTGCCCGTGACGAGGCGCCTTTTCGGCGGGCAGATCGTGGGCCAGGCCCTGGTGGCAGCCGCCCGCGCCGTCAGCCGTGACCTCCAGGCCCACTCGCTGCACTGCTACTTCGTGCGCGCAGGTGGGACCGCGCCGCGGGGCTCGGGCGGCACACGGATACCGGGGCCGGGTGGGCGGATCTGGGAGATGGGGGGGGGGGGGCCGGGACCGGGGCCGTCATTCCGTGCCTGCCGCAGCGGAGCAGTGCTTCCTCTGCCCGGCCCCGGCTTTCTGCCAGCGCGGATCGGGGCCCTCTGTGGTGCATGGCTGTCCTGCGGCCAAAGGCTCCCATCCACCCAGGGGACCCCAAGGTGCCGGTGTTGTACGAGGTGGAGCGGACCCGTACTGGAAAGAGCTTCTCCGTCCGCTCTGTGAAGGCCATTCAGCATGGGAAGCCTATCTTCATCTGCCAGGCCTCCTTCCAGCTGGCCCAGCAGAGTCCTGTGCAGCACCAGTTCACCATGCCCACCGTGCCGCCCCCTGAGGAGCTGCTGACACAGGAGGAGCTCGTTGAGAAGTTCCTGCAGTGAGTGGAGTGGAAAGGGCATACCCTGGGGGCTCCCTGCTCTGTGCTGGGGCTTAGGGAGGCACAGGGACAGAAGCAGATGGGAAAGGATTGCAGTGATAACCCAAGGAGTCCCCACATGCACCTGCAAAGGAAGTAGAGGCAGGCAGCAGCAGCTGTGCCCTCCTGCTTTTCCCTGTGGCCCTGGGCTGACACTGCCTTCCATGGGTACTGGGCATTGATTTTGCTTCTCCATATTGGTCTCAAGGAATCCTAACTTGGCAGAGAGATACAGAAAGCATCTCAACAGGATCCAAGCTGAAGATGTGCCGATTGATATCAAACCTGTGAACCCACCAGATATACTCTGCACAGAGCCACAGGAGGCAAAGCAGTTCTTCTGGGTGCGAGCCCGAGGCTACATAGGTGGGTACTGCCTGGAGGGACCTTTGGCTGCCACACAAATCCAGGGCTGGGGCTCAAGCTCTCACACTCATGACAGAGGGCTGGGAGACTTGTGGTCCCTATGCCCTAAGGCTGGGGGAAATTTGGGGGTTTCAGGACCGAAGTAAGGGCAGGGGGCCAGGGTGTGAGGCAATGCCCATTTGCTGTATTCAGTCCTGCAGCCTTCAGCCTGGGCCATAGCAAGGGCTGAAGGTCTGAAGTAGTGCCGCAGTGCTGCTGGGCTCACAGCTGACCTTGGGGACGCACAGCTGTTGGAGCTTTACATCGCCTACCGTGTCCAGATGTGTCCCACAGTCACCTGGCACTGAGCGAACACTGGCTTTTTGCAGGAGAGACTGACATGAAGGTGCACTGCTGTGTGGCCGCCTACATCTCTGACTATGCCTTTCTGGGCACGGCCCTACTGCCTCATCGTCAGTACAAAATCAAATTCATGGTGTCCCTCGACCACTCCATGTGGTTCCATGCGCCCTTCCGATCAGACCACTGGATGCTGTACGAGTGCGAGAGCCCCTGGGCTGGTGAGTCTTGGCTGGTTCCCCGGACACCACACGGCAAAGGCTGATGCAACCCACACAGGGCTGCGGTCTCACGCCGTTTTCTGCAGGTGGGTGCCGAGGGCTGGTGCACGGACGCTTGTGGCGCAGGGATGGGGTCCTGGCTGTCACCTGCACACAGGAAGGAGTCATCCGGGTGGAGCAGAACCCAAACCAGAGTAAACTCTAGCCAAGGAAGCCAGATACAGCAGTTGGACTAAGCTCCCTGTGCTGGGGTTGAAGCCTGCACCAGAATACCTGTGGCAGAGGCAGGACCCCGCGCAGCAGCAGAAGGAGCAGCAGAAGAGAAGCAGCTTAGTCCCACAGGTGGAAGTGTTGGTGCCAGCACTTCAACACTGAGGTGATTCTGCACGGGCTGCAGTGTTACTGCTGTCGATTGCCAGCTGCGCAGCGTAATGGCGCGCTATGCTGAGCCACTCTTCACCCACAGTAAATAAAGCTATCACGTGAGCAGCTGAGCTCTGTATCCTGGACTTTGTCCCCTCAACTTTGGGTGACTGTGTGTAACTCAGATCTTCTGGTGGCAGGGGAGGAGAGGGCAGCACCAGGACACTTGGGGCTGGCCGTGCCCTGCAGCACACAGGTCAGAGAAGAAAGTGCTACTGCAACGCTCACATGGCTTCCTCTTCTCACTTCTGCTGACCTCCTTGTGCCCTTATGGTAAGCTGCTGCTGCTGCTAGCACCTTGGTCTCCTCTTTGGAGCTGAGCTGGAGAGGAGAGCACAGCAGCCACAAAGAAAGGGAAGAACACGGCCGTTCCCACCTCCTGGTTTGGGAAGTGCAAGGTCTTCCTGCTGGTGGGTGTCTTTGTGCGGTGCCTCAGGGGGAAGTGAAGCTACACAGATACTGCAGGAACCCCTGTTCTTTCTCCTGTCACGGCTTTATTAAAGTCCTTTTTATTTTCTGTTATTGGAAATTCCTGGCTGGAAGCCTTTCTGTCCCTTTAATGCAGTGCCAGTGTGTCTCAGCTAAAGTCCTGTCTGTCTTGAGAACCCCAAGGAGCAGGTGGCTCCTGACAGGTAGTGTGAGCAGCAAGCACCCAGCACAGGTGGAAAAACTGATATAGAAAGTGCATTTTCAAGAGAGAGCTCCTGGAGGGGCCAACCCTGATCCCAGCCACCACGTACAGACTGTGCCATCACAACTCTGCCTCTGTGCCCCATCCCAACCCTCTCTGCTCCCTCTCCCGCCCCTGAGCGCAAACTGTCTGCACCCCACGGCCCCTAGCCTCACTCCAGAGGTTCCTTGATGAGACACTCCTTCAGGCTGGGCTGCTGCTGCAAGGGCACGCCGGCCTCCTGCAGGCCCTGCAGCCGGGCTTCCGACCGCCGCTTGTCCTTGCCCACTTTCCAGGCCAGGTGGACGTGAGCCTGGAGGAAGGGCCCCAGCAGTGGGTGGCTGTCCTGGGCCTCCAGCAGCTGCAGCGCCTGTTCGCAGCAGCCGTGGGCTTCACCCAGCTGGTCCAACTCCTGGTGGCAGACGACCAACCCGGCCAGCGTCAGGAGGAAGCGGCCAGAGCCGCACACCCCCAGGCGGTCCTGCAGCCGGTAGGCATTGGCCCAGGTGGCCAGAGCCTCGCGGTACATGCCGGTGCAGGTGAGGCGCTGGGCGGCGCGCAGGTCCTGCAGGAAGAAGAATTCAAGGAACTCGGGGGAGCGGCGGATCTCGGCGATGGAGTGCAGGTGGGACAGGAACTGCTCGAAGGCTCGGCTCCGCTTGGCGATGGTCTCGGCCGTAAAGTTGCGCCGCAGCCTCTTCCTGGGGAAGGCGATGCCCGCCATGTCGCAGCCAAAGCGGCCGCGCAGGCGGCGGTTCAGCCGCTCGAAGTCCGAGTAGCGACGGGAGATGGCGGCGGGAGCCTTGTCCAAGTGCCCCGAGCGGATCAGGTAGATGGTGTAGAGCTGCGGGCAGGGAACGGGGGTCGGGAGGTGCTGTGCTGGGGGATGCGGCCCCTCGTGGGGCCGGGGCTGAACCGAGTGCACAGCAGCAAAGGAGATGAAGGGACGGGCACGCCGTGCCCCAAGGGCGGCATTCACACGGCGGAGCTGCGGGCCGTAGTTACCTGAGGCTCATCTGAGCCGCAGCACCATCAGAGCAGCACGGGGAGAGACAGAGAGAGGTGAGCGCCCGCCTGCCCGCCCGGACCCCCACCCGCCGCTGCGGCCCCGCGGGCGCACTCACCACGTACTTGGAGGAGCGCTCGCTGACCACGCTGGCGCTGGTGACCTCGAAGAGCAGCCGCTGCGGTACGAAGCTGCTCCGCGACCGCCGCCACAGCTCCTGCAGCTGCCGGGTCAGCAGGCTGCCGGGCCGCGCCGCCGGGCCCCACTCTGTGCGGGGAGAAGGGCTCAGCGGGCGCCGGGGCGGCGGGAGTCCAGGGCACCCATCCCAGCACCTGCCTCCGTCCTGCGCGGCATCCCCCGCCTGCAGCTCCTCGCCGCCGCCGCCGCCCTCCTCCTCCTCCTCCTCCTCCTCCTCGTGCCCGCTGAAGCTCAGGGTGCCGCTGAGGCGTGTGGACAGCCCTTCGGTGTCGTCCTCCAGCTCCGAGCTCTCGGGGCAGTCCTCGGCCTCAACGCCGTCGTGTGTCCGCTCCTCCCGGGCGCCCTCCGCGCCCAACGCGTGCCGCAGGCGGTGCAGGATGCGGGCGGCCATCCCCGCGGTGCGGCTGCGGCGACGGGTCAGCCCCGGCCGCCCCGACAACGGGACGGGCACGGGAGGGGGGGCAGCGCGGGACCCCGCACCGGGACGGCCCCGCTCCCGGCCGGGACCCTCCGGCCCCCCCGAGCCGGGCGCACCCTCAGCCCCGCTGCCCCAGGAGCAGCCCCGCTGCCGCGGTGGGCGTTACGCACCGTACCGTACCGCGCTGTGCCGGGCCGCGCCGCGCCGGGCGGTGCCGAGCGATGGCCGCTCCGCCGCTGCTCGTCCCGGGATCCTCCCTGCGCGGCTCCGCCTCCGCTGGGAACCCGGATCGCGGCGGGGCTGTCACGTCCCGGCACGGAGTAGCGCGGCTCGGCACGGCGCGGTCCGGCTTTCTCGCTGCCCGCACAGCCCCTGCCCTGTTCCTGGGCACAGCTCCCTGATTGCCACCACCCTGCGCTGCCACGGCGCCCTGACACCTCGGTACCCCAACACCGCAGCGCCCCAACACCACGACATCCCAACACCACGACATCCCAACACCACGACATCCCAACACCACGACATCCCAATACCCGGCACCCTCACCCATCACCCCTGCCCTCCTCAGCCTCGCCACACGCTCCTGCTCCTGGGCTGCAGCCATGGCCGGTGCCGGGCACTCACCGCCCTTATTTAGTGCCATACCCACTCTGTCCTTGCTGCTTTCTTGGGAATGTCTATTAATATCGAGGAATGATCCATCTGCTGCCATCACTCTGTCCTTGCTCCTCGCTGTGCTGTGCTGCCCCATCCATGGGGTGCCTCAGAGCTGCCCCAGCACAGGATCCTGCAGACCGACAGTCCTGCTGCAGCCCCAAAGCCCTTCTGAAGAGCCGCACAGGGCACAAGGGCCGTGGGCCACTTGGCCAGCCAGTCCCACGGCCATTGGCCTGGCAGAGACACAGCTGTGCCGCGCTTTTGAGGAGGCCATGGGCATCATTCCCACTCTCCCAGAGTCACGGAGCAGACGTGACACTTCTGGCCCTGCCAGGCCCAGGCGGCGGCTGCCAGCAAAGTGGGAAGTCACTGCAAGGCCAGGTCCCACTGTAGGACCCTGCTCCTCATCCACCTGCAGCTCACAGCCAGTGCTGCTCTGGGGCTGGGGGCTGCTGCTTTGCCTCAGCCCCTCCAGAGCAGAAATAAGGGGTGAAAGGAGGGGCCGATGGTTTGGGCACAGCCAAAGCAGCCGGGTACTGAGGGGTGAGGGAGGGGGCACGGCCCCAGCGCTGCCCGCCTGCCCCAGTCTGTGCTGTGGGGTTAGCAGTGGTGCAGGCATTGCTGTCCGGCTCTGTCCGTACTGCTGGCCCGACATGGGGGGAGCCCAGTCCTGGTGTTGGGATGATGCTATTCAGGGCTATTTTTAACCCTCTCCATGCTGAGCTGTCCTGGTGCAAGGAGGTGTAGATGAAGGGGCCGCACTCCTGCCAAGAGGCCGTGTCCCTCCCTGCAGGGCTTGAATTTCTATCCCGACTTCAGACCCACGTTTAATCCCCTGCTCTTGGCCAATAACGCTTTGGCTAAATTAGGTAAAATGAGCCTGGTGCCAATGAGCGGGGCCGGATTTCCACCAGGGAGCTGATAGGCTGCTGGGGCTGGGGGCCAACGGCTGGGGGCACGAGGACACTACAAATTGGGGAGCCAAGGAGTGTCTGGGGGCTGCTGGTGCAGGAGGTGGTGACTCCCTGCGGGAGGAGAGCAGCAGAGATGGCGTCGATGGTAAGTGCTCCAGTGGTGCTGGGGTGAACCGTGGCTGGGCCAGAGGTGTTGGGCACCGTGATGTGGGGCTGCCAGGCACCTCTATGGGGCGATGGCAGAGGGACGATTCCTGCAGGCTGGCTGTGGCAGAAGGCAGAAGGGACGTGGGGGCAGCGGGACATGGACATGTTCCCCATGGCGTATAGCCCCCTATGGGACGCGTACCCCTATGAGACATGCCTCAGGGAGGGATTGCACGGCTGCCTGGAAGTAACTGGTGCATGGGGTGATCAGAGCTGGATCTGGGCTATGCGAAGGCGCTGAAAGCCAAGCGCTGGGTCATGCGACACCTCTGTGGCCCCAGACAGCCCTCGCCTCCAGGAGAAACTCGATCCGGGGCAAACAGGTGCCCGCTCAGCACTGCTCCCTATAAGGGGAGTTGAGGAGAGTTCAAAAATAGTGTCGCGTGCCTGGGATGCCAAGGCAGCATGGCGGCCCCTGCGTCATGGACCCCCGGTGGGCGGCTGCATGGGGCTTGGGGCAGCTGAGCTGCAGGGCTGTCTGAGGCCTTGGCTCACTCAGGGAACAGCCACGTGCTGTAGAGCTGAGCTGGACAAAGGCTTTGCGGCTGTGCCGGGAGGCTGAGGCTTTGCACTGTGCCAGATACTGCTGCAGACACCTTTATGCTGCTGACCCTGGGCAGGGGCTGTGCTGGCAGGGCAGGGGTGCATGGGGCAGGAACTGACCCCTTCTCCCTGTGCCTTACAGACGGACCAGCAGGCGGAGGCCCGTGCCTTCCTCAGCGAGGAGATGATCGCTGGTGAGCAGGGAGAGCAGCGGGGCCCCATCCTGACCCACGCCATTGCCTGAGTCCCAGCACTGACCAGTCTTCCCTGCAGAGTTCAAAGCTGCCTTCGACATGTTTGATGCGGACGGTGGTGGGGACATCAGCACCAAGGAGTTGGGCACGGTGATGAGGATGCTGGGCCAGAACCCCACCAAGGAAGAGCTGGATGCCATCATCGAGGAGGTGGACGAGGACGGTGAGCAGCTTCCATGGGGGCGGTGGGTGGCTTGAGTGCACAGCCTGACCCGCATCGCGCTCCCTCCCCACAGGCAGCGGCACCATCGACTTCGAGGAGTTCCTGGTGATGATGGTGCGCCAGATGAAAGAGGATGCCAAGGGCAAGTCTGAGGAGGAGCTGGCCAACTGCTTCCGCATCTTCGACAGGTGAGGGGGGCAGTGCCTGCTGGCACCTGTCCTTGGTGGCGAGCAGGGCCGCATCCTGCTGCTACTCTCCCACAGGAACGCCGATGGGTTCATCGACATCGAGGAGCTGGGTGAGATTCTCAGGGCCACCGGGGAGCACGTCACCGAGGAGGAAATAGAAGACCTCATGAAGGATTCAGACAAGAACAATGATGGCCGCATTGACTTCGATGGTGAGCGGCAGCCCTGACCCTGCAGCTTGCTCAGCCCCTTTGGGCTGCGTGTCTGGCACAGCTGGGTCTGATGGTGCCGCTTTCTTGCAGAGTTCCTGAAGATGATGGAGGGCGTGCAGTAAGGGATCAGACATTCCTTGGGCCGGCTGCGGCAGCCAGCCCTGCTCCTCTGCCCAGGAGTGGCCCCGCTGCAGCACCTGGCCTCGCTGCTCACCCGCTGGAGCCCTGCAGCAGCTTGTGCCCCTCGGCCGGCGGCTGAGCTTTTCCTTGACTCTGACAGATGTGGTTTATGGATGAGCCTCATTAAAAGGGGAAAGGCTGAGCTGCCAGTATGGGAGTGCCTGGGGGGGCTGTGGCACTGTGCCCCATGCAGGGGGACATGGGGGAGCGCGCAATGCCGTGCCATAGCCTGTACCAACCAGCCTGACCTGCGAGCGTGTGAGCAGCGGTTCCCATGGGCTGCTGGGTGGGCGCCAGCCAGCGCTGAGCTCAGAGTTTCCATCAAGAGCACTCGCTTCCCACGACAGCAGCAGCAGGGAGCACAGCCGTGTCCTCCCATGGTCCCAGCAGGCAGCACTGGGAAGTTGCTTCTGCTCACTCTTGGCAGGATGTGTGACGACACTGGATTTTGGAAAGGGAAAGGGGGGAAAAGGGGGGAGAAGGGGGACAAGCATTGCTGCAGGGTTCTGATGGAAAGGATGGGGTATCCTATCAAATAAAGTAGGGGGGCTGCTGCTCCCCCCCCCAAGACAGCAGCCACCCCTCTGCGCATGCATTAAGGCAATGCTGGAAAAGCCAGCCTGGTCTGTGCCAGCTCTCCCTGGAGACTTGCTTCTCCGTGCAGCCTCTGCAACTGGGGAGGAGCACAGCCACAGGGGCGCCAAGAGCAGAACATCTCAGGGCCAGGGCTCACAGGTCCAGGGAACACCAGTGCCTGTGGGAGCAACGGGACAGGCACTGTGCAGGACCCCGGCTCAGGACCCATCCCCGTCCTGCAGAACCAGCGAGAAGCTGAGTCCTTATGGCACAGGATGGCACCAGGGCGAGGGGCTGCTTCTGGCTGCAGGGCATGGCGGGTGTGCATGGCCACCCAGACTGCGCTCTGCAAGGCAGCGGCGGGGCACCGACAGCTGGTGCTGCAATTGGGGAGCAGCGCTGATGGCCCCCAGCTGCGCGAGGAGCGGCACAGGAGGAGCGCGGAGGTGCGGGAGCTCAGTGTCGGTAAGGGTCCATGCAGTGGGCAGAACAGGGACTGAGCAGAGGGGCCGCAGCACACTCAGCATCTCCATCCTGCAGGGCTGCAGAGCGCACTGCTGGCGTGGCTGCGGCAGGCAGCGGGCCCTCAGGAGCGGCGAGAGCTGGAGCGGCTGTGGGTGCTCTTCCTCTCTGCCCTGGAGCTTTTCCTGCAGGACCTGTGCTGCGCCCACCACCTCTGCAGCATCTTCTCCCCAGGGGTGGGTGGTGTGACCCCACTGCGCACTGGGCTGGGGGGGTGGCGAGGTGGGAGTCCTGAGCTGCCCCCAGCCCCCCCATGCCTGGAGGAGGAGATGGAGCAGGTGAAGGCAATGCTGGTGGAGATGGAGAGCACGGCCAACATCCCACTATGGACAGTGGAATCCATGCATGTGGTGGGGCCAGGAGAGGGCACAGCCCCCGTGTCCTGCAGGCCAGGGCCTAGCACTGGGTCTTGCTGCAGGGTGCTGTGAGCTGCAGGCGGGAAATGCAGGGCTGACTTGGCTCAGGAGGATGGGACCCCATGTGCCCCGAGAGCTTCTCCTGCAGGGCAGTAATAAAGCCCCACACTACCTGATGTGTATTTGCGTCCTTCCATCCCTTCCATCTACCCTGTAGTCCCCCTAACACAGCATTGCAGGTAACCCATCTGTGCAATGCATGTAAGCAGATGGAAGAACCTATAGATGTGTATTTATTTATACATTAACCGTAGGTCGCACTCCAGAATTAAGTTAAAAACAGCCTATAATACAGAAAGGCGCAGCAGACAGGGGCAAGGGGGTGGTGTGGTGGGGGGTCAGGTCTCCTGGCTCTTAGCCTGCTTGCTGTACATCTCCCGCAGGTACTTCTTGTAGGCTGTAGGGAAAGGAGATGGAGGCTGAGGTTGGAGCCAGGGCTGTGCCACTGCACAGCTCGAGGAGGATCCTCAGGACACTCACCAGCCTGGTTCTTCCACAGCTCTGCAGCATGCGTGTTCAACGGGCTGTCAATGTTGGGCTCTGGGGACAAGGGCAGGGTCAGGATGGGTCAGAGGTGTCCACGGCCCCCACGCCCAGCACACCCACCTGCCAGCAAGCTCTGGATGGACAGCAGGATGGTGCGCACGTCATACAGCGCCGACCACTTCTCCTTCAGGATGTCGAGGCAGATGTTGCCCTGAGCGTCCACGTTGGGGTGGTAACAGGGTGTGAGGAAGCGCACCGTGGGTGCGGTGTAGGGATATCCGCTGGGGAACTCCAAGGACAGTTTATAGCGCAGCTCCTCGTAGGCCTGCGGGCGGCAGTTAGCGGGGTGGGGGACCGGGAGGGAGAGGGGGGGGGGGGCGCGTCGTGCGGTGCCGCGCGGGGTCTCACCGTGCCCGCCGCGCCGTCGATGGTGCCGATCCAGCGGAAGAGGTTATCGGACTCGGGGAAGGCGGAGATGCCTTTGTCGCCGGACATCTGCGAGGCAGCGCCATCAGCGCCGGCCCGGCCCGCACCGCCCCTCTGCCCCCTGTCCCACTCACCATCAGCGCCACCAGCTCCTGCTGCAGCCTGCGGGGACAACGCGTTACGGGTCGCACCGGCAACCGCGGGCGGGGCAGCCCAACCGCCTCCGGCCCTCGGCCCGGCCTCACCTCTTCCCCACGGAGCCGCGGGCGGCCGTGGCTCCCGCCTCGGCCCCTTTGCGGGCGGCGGCGCTGGACACGGCGGCGGGGTCGGTGTTCTGCGAGGCCATGGCGGTTCCGGGCCGCTCCCTCGTGCTCTCGCTCGGTGTCTTGCTAGGCTGGACTCGGCTCGGCCCGCTCCCGGTGCGGCTCAGCTTCGATCCCGGGTCCCGGCCCCGCTTCCCCTGCCTTCCGTTCCGCCCCCGCTCCCGCACTCCGTTTGAATGTTTCAAACTCGCGACGCCTCCACCAATCAGCGCGCACTTCCGCTCCCGCCAGCCAATCGGACACAGCCAAGAACGCGGCTGCTACGGAAACGGCGGGTGGACCCGGAAGAGGCGGGACAGCGCATGCGCAAAAGATCCCCGACCCCCCCCCCCCCCGGTCGCAGTGAGCCTTTAAAGGGACAGCCCCCCCCAACTTCCCCCCCCCCGCCCGCCAGCAGGCGTGGAAACGGGTGCGAAGCAGTGGCTTTTATTGCGGGGCCGGGGGCAGGTCTGCGGGCTCGGGATGGCCTTCGGGAGGACCCTCAGGAAGGGTCTCGGGGGGGATCTCAGGGGGCGGCGGTGGGTCCCCCCCATTGCGAAGCGTCTCCATGTACTTCTGCATCTTCTCCGTCATCCAGGCAGGTGGGACGAAGGGCTTCAGCTCCTCCAGCCGCAGGTCCACCGAGTCCCTGCGGGAGAGCGGGGTGAATGCAGGTCACAGGCACATGGGGCAAGCGAGGCCTCACAGGGTCCCCGGCCCGGATATCCATCCGAGTGACCCCACTGTTTGCAGGGCCCGGGGCCTCACCTGTAGTCATCAGTGGCCGCCAAGTCGCGGATGTCCTCTTCCAGCAGGAGGTAGGCCTGCAGCAAGGCGAGACACGCGCTGTGCTTCTGCTGGGGTCTGCGGTGCCCGCAAGGCAGCTCTACCACCCCATCCCTGCATTCCTGGCTCTTGCGCCTGCCCGAGCCCCGGGAGCAGCAAACGTCTCTTGGCCGAGGTGCCCGAGCCCTGCCTCTGCCTGTCCTGCCACGTGGCCCTGCCCGTGGCGTGCTGCCTGCCTCTCTGCTCCTCCGCCCCTGTCCGACCTGAGCGGGTTTCCGCACAGTTCTTGGGCTGCAGCGGGCACAAGCCCGGGCGTACTCACCATCTTGCCCCCAGTGGCCCTCATGTGCTGCTGCTCTGCCAGCCATTGCTTATCCTGCGGGTCGGCTGCGTACTGCAATAAAGCAGCAAGGACCTGGCTGAACACAGGACACAGACCTCCCACCTGGACCCCCCTCCTGTGGGGCACAGCCCATTCCAGTGCTCTGCTGCCAGCACCTCACCCCCGCGGCGCGGTGCTGGGGGCTCCCAGAGGGAGGGCTTAGCCCTGCCTGCTCTCCTCTCAAACAAAACCCTGACTCTAGGCAAAACCAGCACCTGAGATGCTGTGCTACCATTAACTTATGTTTTAGTGTGCTGGCCAGGTTGTGTGTACGTGTTCTAAGACAACAAATGGGGTGTGGGGAGGAAAAACCAAGCGAGCCAAAGCACGCGCTCCCAGTTCCCATCACAAACTGCTTCTGAGCAAACCCCAAAGGAGGAGGCATCCTGCTGTGGTATCTGACCTTAAAGAGGTGGGGATGCTTGATGTAGAGTCGCCCTCTTGTTCCTCCCATCCCGAGAGCTCTGAAAAAAGAACACAAGGGGGTGTTACACGGGGGCAGAGGGGCCCTGCAGCAGAACGGGGCACCTCCTCTCCTCCCAAGACCCCAGCCCTTCCTACTGCTTTCGAGGCAGAGAAGTGAAGTGATGGGAGGAGTCTTACGGGCTCCTGCCTGGGAGACACCACCCTCCATCAACAGGGCCATTCCTTACTTGTTTGCTCGAGATCCCAGCACAAAGGTTGTGGTTTCAGTCAGTCGGGATGGATCCCACTACAGAGCAATTGGAAAAGGGGCAACATTAGAAATGAAGCTGGTGCCAGCCAATGCTCCATGAGCCTCAGCTCTCTGATGGGGAACCTTAAGAACTGCCCCCTGATTTGGGAAGGAGGGAGGTAGCCACAAACCTCTGGATTGCCACAGAGGAAGGAAACTGCATCACTTTGGGCTGGTCTAAGCTGTTCCCCTTGTGGGAAACACTTGTGGGATCCTCCTGGCTATTACTAAGGCTCTCCCCATGTCTCCTAACAGCTGTACCACACCACAGAGCTACAGTGTCTGGAGGAAGCAAGCAAAGGCTTCCAGGCACTGTAAAGACTCAGCAGGGTAGGGCACAACTTAGGACTGTCCTGTGCTGCCGCTGCAGGCAGGGCTCTGCGGAAGGGAAGGGAGGAGAGGGTGAGCCCAGCAGCAGCAGCCAGCCAATACCTTTGGTCCATCCCTTCTCACAGGCTCAGAGACTTTGAGCTTCCACCTGAAGGGAAGGAAAGTGAAATAAGAATAGGTCCTAGAAAGATCAATGCAGACAGAAACCTCCCAGTGGCAAGAATCTGAGCTTGAACCCTTCCAGATCCACCCTCTCCCATTTTCCACCTCGCTCTGGACCCTCATCTCTGCTGTGTTCCCCGCTACCATCTGTGTCACACACAGCTCACTGCATCATCCACCCGGTTCTGTGCATCCTGTGGCCCTGTTTAAAGCTGTTTCCTGGAAGGCTTTCACCTCCTGTGACTCAACCTCAGCCAAAACTTTCTTGCCCTCTGACATCTCTCCCTGCACCTCTCTTGTGCAGGGGGAAGGAGACCACAGGTTTTGGTGCCCCTTACTTGAGCCAGTTTTGCTTCCCGCTGCCCCCTGAAGCACAGGAAGCAGCTTGAGGCCAATACTCACGCAGACATGCCTGAGGCCCCACGATCATTTGACAGGCTCTGTCCTGGAGGCCGTCCCTTTCTCTGCATGGAAGAAATCCTTCAGTCATTCAGTAGTGCAGTTAGAGAGGACCCTTTTAATTATCTGTTCCCTCCTACAGAAGCAGCTGTTTTTACCAGGAGTACAATACCAGCATGAGAGCAAGCAACTCTGAGCCTTCACATAAGTCATTCACACTTGCACATGCTCATACTGTGGTAATAACCAGGAGCAAGAAACAGGTCTCCCAAAAGCATAAAATCTCCCATGTGGAAAACCCTCCTACCTTTTTGGGAAGGGGGCTTCCTCGACGATTCAATTCCTCATCTATCAGTCGGGCACGCTGGAAGAGGAATGGTGGGAGGATGGAGACGAGCCCTTCTCCATCCCAGTCAGGCAGGACCCCATGCACACAGCCCACAGCTCTCATTTGCTGACTCAAGGCAGAGAGCACAAGGGCACAGAGGAACTCTGCAGCCACCCCATGGCAGTGTGAAGCACTCAGATGCTATGCCCGTGGTCTGCACTGATCTGTAGGTTACTTTTTCCCACAAGACTAACATTTCCCAGCTCCATCTCCTCACTTGCACGGTTAATGGTTAATTCCAACCCCGTCATTCTATTCCTCCCAGCTATAACAAATCGTTTAATCTTCTGGGAACAGTAACAACTTTTACCTTTGGTCCCATCTGCTCATGGGCAACCTGGACACAACTTTTTTGCCATCAGAGAACAGCAGCTTGGCCTGCAGGAAGAAAAGGAAGGTTATCTGATTCTGGATGGAAAGGGGGTCTGCCAGCAACCCTGCTTCACCCTGTGACAGAGGATCTGTGTGCAAAGGCACCTGTGCTGATAGGAAAGCCCCAGGCCACATGAAATGTATAAGCCACATCTAAGGATCAAACTCTTTGTTGACAGCTGGCCACTACAGACTCTAAAGATTTGGGTATATCTGCCCCCAAGCCTTGTCCCAGAAATAGTTTCAGAGCACTTTCACGTGTGCTTGTGCCCACCTGCTCCAAGCAGCTCCGACATGTCTCCTGGATGAGCTGCTCTGGGTCCACCTCCTCCCAACGTTGTCACGCACATTGAGTGCTGCCTTCTGGAAAAACTGGGGAAGGAGCAGCAAGGTGTCAGCAGCCAGGTGAGCTCTGGCCTGGGTGCAACGCCCAGCTCCCTGCTGCACCCAGAGCAGGGTGTCCAGAGCCGGGCCCTGGCTCCCAGTCCTCTGAGGCGCTGTGGCTGTGCCCTGTACAGCTCACCTTCATGTACTTATTGAAGACGCCCCGGATCTCCTCGTTGATGCTGGGTTGCAGCACGGCTCGCAACAGATCCATGGACACGACCGGGTCAGTGAAGCTGTGGGAGCAGACGGGGAGTCAGGCGAGGTGCTGGCACCGGCCCGGCAGCCCCACTTCGCTCCCCGCAGGCCCGGCCCCACTCCACCCCCGTGCAGCCCGTTCCCGGGGTCCCAGCCCGCCCGTACCTGGTGGTCATCTGGGAGCGCCGGCCGCGCCGCTGCACCTGCCGATGCTTGATCATGATGTTCCATGGGCTCTGCGGGACACAGCCGTCAGCCCCGAGCCCGCCGCCCGCCCACTCGCCCGCGCCGCCGCCTCCCGCCCGCCTCACCGTGCCGCCCGGCTGCTCCTCGCCGCCGCCCGGACCCTCCTCGCCCGGCGGCCCGGACTGCTGCTCCCCGTCACGGGCGGCGCCCATCGCGCCCCGCTCCCGGCCCGCGGCGCCGCTCCCGGAAGCGCCGTGCTCATTACGTCATCGGAACGCGACCCGCGGCGCGCGCCGGAAGTGGCAGCGGCTTCCGGTGCGGGCTGCGGCCCGGGGCGGCTTCCGGCAGATGGGTCCGGCGGGGCGATTCTGCCCGCTTCCTGCCCGCCGCCGCTTCCTGCCGGCCTCCTCCTCGCCGTGCTCCCCGCGGCCCAGCGCTGAGTACCGAAGCCCGGTTTCTCACCCCGTGTTCCCACTCGAAGTGTGGAGGACGCACGGTGACTTCCCCACGCCTTGCTGGGCCCCGGTAGCGCTGCACAGCAGCGGAGGTTTTTCTGTTGGAATGACAATTGTAGGTTTCTTTGGTGGGGAAATCTGTTGTGTTGGTACTTGGATGCTTTCAAGCCAGTTATAAAATAAAACTAAACGAACTGGAATTTGGAAGGATGGGAAGCATCGGGTGTCTGTGACAGTCTTCCATTGCAAAAACCCAAACCAGTGATGCTCTCAGCAGCAGCACACAAACAGCAGTGTGACACTGCTCTGCTGAGCTCCTAGGGCACAGCTGGTGCTGCTGGCTTTGACCAGACCGGCCTCCGTGTGCTGCTCCATCGCTGTGCTCCAGCGCCAGGGGCACGGAGTTGCTTCCTGTTCACTGTTCCTGCACTGTAGTAGAACAGCCATGTATGGAGGTGCAAACTGGGGACTCAAATCTGTGCAGAGCAGGGCCTGTGAAATTCACCTTACCAAAATGCTTATTTCTGTACACAAACATGCTTGTAAAACATTTGACTTCCTAATTCTCTCAATTGTGACCAACATTTGGATCTACAGAAGTGTAAATGTGCCGCAGTGACAGTTCTGTTCCAAAGGAACCTGGGGCTGCAGCAGAGCAGTGTGGCAGTGCCCTTGGAACTGCATGGTGGTGGCTCTGGGAGCTCCCAGTGGCTCTGGGAGCTGTGCTGTGCTGCTCCTTGGGTCGTGCCCTGAATCACTGCCACGCGTACCAGCTGAATTCATCCCGTGCCTTCGTCATTTTTGAGGTAGAAAGGAAGTAGATAGCAATCTGCGGTTAAAGACTAATGGAGATAATTGCACAGTTATCATCACCAGTGCTAGCAACACCTCTCCTGTGGGGTGTTTGGAGGACAACGTCAGTGCCACCTGCAGCAAGTGCACCGCTGGGTACCGGTGTCTGCTCTTGCACCGGGCAGAGACCCATAAGAGGCAGCACCCAACACCGTGCAGAGCTGCTCTGCATGCTGGGGCTTGGAAGGCTCCAGACAGCACAACGGGTGGCAGGGAACCATAGTGAGGTGGGTCCTGGGGGAGCTCTCACAGTGACACCACTGTGCTGAGATGTGGGGCACAGGGACTTCAGTGGATAGGGGTGGTTCACAGGGAAATAGCTTCAGAATTGAGTCATAGCCACGAGGAGTGGAAGAAACCTGTACTTCGAGCTCATTTCTTGCAGTAAGCCTTCTTCCCACGCAGGTTTGGTGGCATGCAGGCCCTGCACCTTCCCACTGCCGAGCACATGGCCCCCGTGCTGCCCATGTGTGGCCTTTGCCACCATTTGTATGGAGCTTTCTGGAGCAGGAGCTTTGCCTTCTGAGTTTTCAGAGTGGTGTGCACTTGCAGTGGTAGAGATGTTCTTTGTGCAGAGCAAAGAGACACAAACATGGTGGCACACTGAATTCTTTGTTCACTCTCAGTGCAAGCCCAGGACAGGGGCTGGCAGCGTGGAGCTGAGCTGCAGTGCCTGCCTTGAGCAGCTCTCCTCCACGTAGCACTGTAGCACTCCGCGTTCTGTCTGCCAGGAGACATTTATTCCCGCTGGTTTTAAAGTACACTGACATTCAACCCAGCACAGGTGGAGCTGAGCTCCTCCAGGGCGATGGAGGGAGGGTTATCCCCTCCCTGCAGCTCCTTCACAAGCTCGTGGAACTGGGAAAGTACCCCCAGGCGTGAACGAAACTCTTTGACGTCACGAGCGCCCATTAAGAGTTTATGGGCCGAGAAGCGGAGCAAAGGGAACCTCGAGGAGGGCTGACCGCAGTCCGGTGTTCCGGTGTCTCCTCCTGTCCCGCTGCTGCGGGTGTCCCACGGTGCACGCAGGACGTGGGAGGTGCCCGGGGCCGCCTCTCTGCAGAACCTTAAATCCCGGCGCTGCGCCGGGCGGGCAGGGTGCTGGCAGCATGAGGGCGGGCGGTTGGCTCCTGCTCGGGCTGCTGGCCCTCGGCGCCCCGCTGCACGCCGCGCCCGCTGCAGGTGAGCACGGCCCCACGGCCAGGGCGGCGCTGCGAGGTCGGTGAGGCGCGCTGTGCGGATGGCTCTGCTTTGCTCTTTGTGTCTGAGCACTTTGTGTGTTCAGACCTCCTAAGCTTCGGGTTCTACACAACGCTAAATATCATGCAAGTTCGGTTCAGAGCCCACCGGCTGCAGACGCTTCTCTTGCTTTCTGTTACTTCCTTCTGACGCTGCTTTTCTGGCGCTGTTGGCTGGGACCGGGGCTCCCTATACCCGGAGTGCTGGAGGATGCAGCCCGGCTCTGCTCAGATGGGGCTGGTGCCAGGGGGGTTCTTTGCCTGGAGGCTGAACCCTGCTGAGGACAGAGCCCGCACTGGCACCGGCACGCAGCCGCAGTGCTGGGGAGGTACTTCCTTCACCCCGACCTGTGCCATGGACTATATGCACGTTCCAGCCATGCTCCCAGCAACCCCTCCGAGGCTTTCAACCTGCGAGTGCATTTGCAAGAGGGGAAATTCCCATGAAAGAATCATTTTTCCTCCTTACTTTTCTTTTTCCCTCAAGAAAAATGGCCAACTTTCAAAGAAATGGAAATCACATTTCTTTCTGTACGAGCAGCAAGCTGATTTTAGAGCAGTGTTTAAAATTCTGCCCGTCTCCTCTTCCAGAGCACTCAACTTGCAGCTCACTACAAGTTGGGCTGTTTGATGTTTAAGCTCAGACTAGCAGGCAGTAACTGCTCAGTGTCAGCCAGACGTGCTGCTGCTCTGCAAAGAGGCGCTGGGGCCGCTGCACTGCAATGAAAATGTGTCTGCAGAAATACCTTCATCATCTCCTAAGTGCTCTCCTTTAGAAACTTGAATTTCTTTAGGTCTCGGATAAGTAGTGACTTGAAGCCTTTCGGCTTGCCAGCTGTCAGTGGCTGTGATGCCTTCCTTCCTAACGTTTTGGTCCAATTCCATTTTAGAGAGGAGCTGTGAGGCAGGCAATGTATGTCAGCAGTGTGCTGTGCTATTTCTGTGTGTTTTCTTGCTATTGCTTAACAAAAAACCGTGTGCCCTTGCTTCACAACTATGCTCAGCGCCTTATTTATGCCCTGGTTAAATAATACGCAGCATCTTCATTTCATTTTGCTAAGAACTTGCTGCCGTCGGTGTTTCATCTTTCTCCATTTCCTCCATCAGGAAGGTGTAGCCCAGGGCTGCACGGAGCAGCAACCATCCTCCCCGTGACCCAGCCGCCAGTGGCGGTGCCAGCAGACACCCGGTGCTGGCAGCAGGACGGCACCCAGAGCCCATCTGTGCAGCAGCAGCCGGGGGCAGAGCAGGGCAGTGCAGAGCAGCACCTGCATGAGGAGCGGCCGGCGGTGAGACCTGAGCCTGAGAGTGGAGAAGGGAGCAGGGAGAAGCCAACAGCGGGCAGCACACCTGCAGCGAGGGAAAAGCAAGAGATCACAAAGAAACCCAGCGTGGGGAAGAAGCCAGGGTGTGAGGGGAAGGGTGGGGCGGGGGAAAAGCCAAAGATAACTCCAGGAGCAATGGCAAAACCGGGGAGTGGGGGTGGGGGGAAATTGGAGAGTGGAGGGAAAACTGAGAGTGGGAAAAAGCCAGGGACTGGGGGAAAGCCAGAGGGTGGAGAGAAACCTGTGCTGGGGGAGAAGCCAGAGGTGGGGGGAAAACCGGAGGCTGGGGGGAAGCAGGAGAGTGGGGAGAAACCTGAGTCGGGAGAGAAACCGAAATCCGAGCATGGAGACGGTGAGAAGGGTGATGACAGTGATGGCGACGATGATGACGATGACAGTGATGACGATGTTGATGAGAAAAAAGGGGATGAGGATGATGAGGACGATGACCATGATTATTACTATGGCTACAATGATGACGAGGGCTATGATGATGACAACAATGGTGATGGTAACGATGGCAGTGATGACTATGGTGGAAATGATGAGAATGACTATGGAGATGACGGTGGATACGGTGACAGTGATGACTGAAGATTACAGTGGTGAAGATGGCAGCGATGCTGGCAGCAGTTGCCACAGTGATGCTCGGTGATCAGCACTGCAGGGTGTGTGCAGGGCACAAGGTGTGAGGACAGCCCAGGGCAGGGGGGCACACGGAGCTGCCCCCAACCTCCCTTCACCTCATTCTGCCAGGGCCAGTCCTGAACACCAGCGCTGTTTTGGGCAGGACCTTCTATTTCCTAATAAATCCCACAATGGGCCACTTGTTCAACTCTACAAGCTGTCCCTTGTCACAGTGCCTGGCCTCTCCAAGCCATCTGGGAGCTTGCAATGGATGTACCATTCCCAGCTTCTTCCATAAACCCAGAGATGGCCCTGACGCATCACAGCCTGGGTGAGCAGCCTGGTGTGAGGGCTCCGGGCAGGACATGTGTGCTGGCCTCAGAACCAGCTGGCTGCCATGGCACTTTTCTCCCACAGGGGCTGGGGGTACAACCAGGGTTCACCAGGAGGCTGACACCGCAGGAATCAGCAGAGCTCATTGCAGATGGGCTTTAATAGTAAGAAAGAAGCACAGAGACCCCCATGCCCAGTTCTGAGCTGAGGGTGGAGGGGTGGATTTGGGGTGGGGGGTGATGGGTGCTCGCTCTGCAGTCGATGGATGAGTCCATGTCCGGCTGCCTGGCTATCTGACACGAGGCTGCACAAGTGGGGTCCTTGGTCCAGGTCCAAACAGAGGCTAGGTGAACCCTGGGGAGGGATAGGAGCACCCTAAGCCTTTGGCACACTGGGCCATCCCCGAGTTTGCTGGTCATGGTGCAAGGGTGTTCTCTGCTGTGGGGACACAGCATCCCAGGCCCTCCCCGTAGCCCCGTGCCATACTCACCTGCAGCCACCAGCCGGGCCCAGAGGCAGCAGAGCCCCAGCAGCAGCAGCAGCGACAGCACCCGCATGATGCAGGGATGGCAGTGTTGGGGCCACGTCGAGTACAGGCAGGGCTTTAAATCCTCCCCAGGACAGAGGCTGGTGCCAATGACTGTGTCCCTGCCACAGCTTCGTCCAAGCGTGACTCTCACATCCAGGACTGGTGCTGCTGGACACAGCAGGCAGGGAGCATAGAGGTAGGGGATAGGGGCTGGCTGCTTTGCTTTGGGCTCTGAGCAACCCCAAGAACTGAGCTGTGCCATGATGTGCTGCAGCACTCAACATGCCAGGGATGAGTAAGGGGCCAGGTGGGCAGCGGGGGCTGGGGACCCCACTTGGGGCTGGGCACTGCAGGGCAGGTGGAGGAGGCTCCTGGGCCAGGCGGTGTGGAGCAGCCCGTGGTGCCCTGGCAGCTCTCAGGGCATTGTTCTGCCACCAGGAACAATTGCTGGCTCCTGAGGGACGTCCTGTGACCGGACATGGTCCATAGCCTCGTTTTACCTGAGCCTGGCTCTGTGGCTGGGGGCTGAGCTCAGCTGGTGGCCACCAGCCCCCCACTCTGGGGTGCCGGCGGGTCCCAGTGCTGAGGATGGGGATTGGAAACGATGTGGGAAGCCAGGATGGGGGCCTGAGTGCCTGTCACACTGTGCTGGAGCTGCCTCTCACCTCCTACTCCATCCTCAGCCACAGCTCTGACTGTGCCTCAAGCCCTGCAGTGACAGCTCAGGTCCCGGCTCTTCCCACTGAAGCCCCCCAGCACTGCAGCCGTGCTGTCCCAGGAGCTGCTGCTCCACCATATGCAGGACACAAAGTGTGGGCATGGCAGTGCTGGGGCTTCCCCTGCAGCACCAGGTGCTGGCAGCAAGATTGCTGTGTCAGGCTGTGCAGGCAGGCTGCTGGCACGTGTGTGTGTGCGTGTGCGATGCCAGCTGGGCACGTGTGTGAGCGTGCAAGCCACGCTCTGTAAGCACATACACGCATGTGCACAGCCCGAGCTGCTTATGTGCTGTGTGCCCAATGAACCGTGCACACACGTGTGTGTGTGTGTGCTGTCTGAGCTGCCTGCATGCACAACTGCACGTTTGCTGTGGGAAGGGGAGCAGCTGGGTGCAATGACATCGCTCCTCGCCCCTGCCCAGTGTGGGCTATGGGGACAGACCCTCCCCACTTGTGTCCTCCCCAGGGAGAGTCGGTGCTGATGGGTTCAGTGCGGGGCCAGCAGGCGTTGCTGCACTGCGGCACCCACTCTGCCCTTGGCTCTGCCCTGCCATGCCCAGGGTGGCACAGCCCTGTGGCCCGGTTCCTGCCGCCCTGGGAGGTGCCACATTCCTGGGTGCTTTCTGAGCTGGCCCGATCGCTATTTCTGCTAAGGTGGAGGTCTGCCCAGCACTGCTGTGAGTCAGGCCGAGTGTCCCCAGGGCAGGGCAGGATGGGGCTGTCCGTGCAGCTCTGCAGCTCTGGGCATTCCCCTGTGTGGTTCCCAACTTCTCCCTGCCCGGAGCCCCCCGGTGCTGTGAGCCCCATCGTCCCCCATTCGGCCCACTGGACAGAGGGGGCCATTCTGGAATATGATGTCGGTGGTTGTAATGACTGCCTGGGTAGGTGAGGTACTGCAGAGAGATAGTGGTAGAAAATTGTAGCCCTGTGGATTTTGGCTCTGTGGCCCTGCCCTCCTGCTGGGTGCTGGGCTGGAAGGTCCTGTGCAACTGGGGGATTTCTCAGATAGCCCAGGATAGTGGGAGAGGCGTGGGCTGAGCTGTAGTGGTGGGGAGGTGGGGGCCATCCCATCCCCAGCCTGTGCCACTTCTCTGGTATCCTGTGCCCAGACATTGCTGGGGGTCTCAGTCCTCTGAGATTTGGGGGAAAGCTGCAATGGGGCAGAGGCATGCAGGTGGCACCTCCCTCTGGACCTCACCTGGGTCCAACTTTCCTGCCTCTCCCCGCAGAGCTTTCCTCTTCCTTGACTTCCCCATGGGACAGTAATTACAACAGTAATTAGGAAGACAATTATTCCTGCTGAATGGGAAGAACTTAATCTGCTTCTCTCTGCCTCTGCTGGTTTCACCTCACGCACACCCACGTGCACCAGGTGCTGCTGGGTGCTGGGGTGTGTGCACTGCCCCAGGTCTGTCCTGTTGGTGTCTGCGCCAGGGTTGCAAGGAGCTGCAAGCAGGTGGGGGGCAGTGTCCCCATCCCAATTCCATCCCAATTTCCACCCCCTTCCCCATTCCCATTCCCATTCCCATTCCCACTCCTCTTCCCATCCCATCCCATCCCATCCCATCCCATCCCATCCCATCCCATCCCATCCCATCCCCATCCCCATCCCCATCCCCTCCCCATCCCCATCCCCATCCCATCCCATCCCATCCCATCCCATCCCATCCCATCCCATCCCATCCCATCCCATCCCATCCCCATCCCCATCCCCATCCCCTCCCCATCCCCATCCCCATCCCATCCCATCCCATCCCATCCCATCCCCATCCCCATCCCCATCCCCATCCCCTCCCCTCCCCTCCCCTCCCCTCCCCTCCCCTCCCCTCCCCTCCCCTCCCCTCCCCTCCCCTCCCCTCCCCTCCCCTCCCCTCCCCTCCCCTCCCCTCCCCTCCCCTCCCCTCCCCTCCCCTCCCCTCCCCTCCCCTCCCCTCCCCTCCCCTCCCCATCCCCACCGTGCTGCTGGGCACCCTGAGGGCTGCACTAGGGCATCCTTCCCGTCCTACCAGTCCCCCCGGCTTTAGGGCTGTGGCCGAGATGTCGCCGAGGAAGCCGGGCCCGCTGGGTGCGGCTCGTTACCCGCACGGCAGGAATTAGCAGTGCTGCGGCGCCAGCCCCATACCGTCCGCCCTGCCGACGCACCTTAAATCCCAGCCCACCACACCCGGGGCGCAGAGCCGGCAGCCGTGGGCACCATGGAGCAGCAAGCCTGTCTCCTCCTCCTCCTCCTCCTCTTGCTCCCCATTTCTGCACGGTCAGTCCCGGCCCCACACGTGCCTGGAAGAGAGGAGCAGATGGGGACAGGTGAGTGTGTGGGGGCACTTCCTGAGGAGGGGATGCTCAGGGAGCCCAATTGGTGCAAGCAGCCGTGGGGCTGTGGGGGTGGGGGCTGTGAGGTCTGACCTATGAGGCTGCTCAGCCCTGGTCACTGTGTCCCTCAGCAAAGCCCGGGTATTGTCACCACATCTCGGAGGTGGAGAGCCCTCTGGACCAGGACTGCAGCTCGTGCCACAAGAACGCCTCCTGCTCCCACTGTGCTGGCGACTCCGACTGTCCTGGTGCCACCAAGTGCTGCCCCGGCAAGTGCGGCCACACGTGCCAGCAACCGGTGCTCGGTGAGGGCCAGCAGTGTGTGGGGGTCTCGGTGAAGGGGGGGGTGAGCTTGGAGCAGTGGGAGGGGGCTCACAGATGCCATCCCTGAGCTCTGCCTGCGCCAGGGGTGAGGGATGTGGTTTCCTGGGGAGGTGGATGCAGACCTGGCTCCGGGCAGGGAGGGGTTCGGTGCCACGGGGACCCGGAGCGCTCTCCCCTTGAGCCTTGTCCTCGGCTCACTTCAGCCCTTGGGACTGCCCAGACTTCTGCTACCTGCCCTCGGTCTGCGGGAACTGCAAGGCGCTCTTCATCCGCTTCTTCTACAACGCGTCCAGCCAGCAGTGCGAGGAGTTCATTTACGGCGGCTGCGGTGGGAACAGGAACAACTTTGAGACCGAGCGGGAGTGCTCCCAGGCCTGCTCCCACCTGCGCTCCCAGCCACGCCAGCGGGGCTCCCCCCGGCCCCTGCCCCGTGGGGAGACGCTCCCCGCAGCCCTGCTCCCAGCCCCACACCTCTCAGCTCCGGGTGCCCAGTAACACCTCCCCGCCGTGCACAACCCCAGCCTGGGCAGATATCCCTGTCCCCATGGCTGGGTGGTGGTGGTGGTCATGGTGGCCGTGCTGGGGCCGTGGCTTGCCTGGGAAGCATGGCACAGGGCTGAGGTGCCAGCAACAACCCGGCTGCCCCTCTGTGCTGTGCCCTGCCTGGAGGAGCCCAGCCCTGCCAGGAGCCGTGCTGCTGTCAATACAAGGACGGGTCATTGAGCAGGTCTGGCTCCTGTCCTTCCTGCCCCAGGTCTCGGATCCAGCCATCCCAGCACAGCTCCTGCTTACATCTAAATTGGTTTCCATTCCTGGTTCTGCCCTCAAGCTGCAGATGTGACCTGACCAGGTCCTAAGCGATGGCGAAACATCCCCACTTTGATGGGGTCCCAGAGCTACCCCCAGCCTCAGGGCTGTGCTCACCCTGCATTGCTGAACACCTGCAGCCCCACGCGTGCTGTGCAGACCCCCTGCTTGGTGCTGGTGAGGGGGACCCCAACCTGTGTCCTCCCTGGGCAATATGGGAGCTGGGCCCTGCAACACAGAGACTCAGAGGCAGCTGGAGATGGCTTGCACTCGCTTTATTGCCGTTGGTGGCGAGAAGGGGACAGTCCAGCTCGGGGCTGTCAATGTCCTGTGTCCCCAGATGAAGGAAGGCACCTTCCTGCCACAGAGCTGCTGTTCTCACATCACGCAGCGCCTGGAAGGGAAATGTGCTTTTAGGGAGGTCTGACTGATGGGGATGAGGAGCAGTGGCCAAGGTTGTGGACAAGTGCTGCTGGTTTAGCATGGCCAGGTCTGGTGAGAGATCCCTTCTGCTCCTCATCCCTTTGGGTGCCCTCACCCTAAGGTCAGTGTCTGTGCCAGGAGCTGAGCCTGGACCAGATGGACTGAGCCCCTTTCCAGAAGGCTCTGCCTCCCCTGAGGGCCTGAAGTTCCCTTGTGTCCCCTGGATCTGGTCCCATCCCTCAGTCTCCTCACCGCCAGGTATCTGCGTACAGACATGGCCACAGCCATTGCTGCAGCACTTCTGGCCCTGGGGACACTCCTTGTCAGAGCTGCACAGGTCCAAGCACGTCCCGCTGCCCCTGGGGATGGGGCACTCTCCTCCCTTCCTGCAAGGCAGAACGCTCTGTGGGGCACCCATCTGTGGGCACCCACCATGGAGTACCCTGCCATCAGGGGACAGGGCTGGACCATGGTTCTCACCTCTAGGCATGTCCATGCAGACATGGCCACAGCTGGTGCGGGTGCATCTCTGTCCTCGTGGGCACTGCGAGTCAGCATCACACTGCTCTGGGCACCGGCTGGCACCGTGCTGTGGCACAATGGCAACATCGTGCTCTGTGGCAGGAGAGGACACTCACCTGGTGCTGAGCTGGGGCTGGGCATGTTTGTTACTTGGGTAGAAAGAGGGGAAGGCACAGTGGACAAGGGGGTGAGTGGATACAGGGCCAGAGCAGGCACAGCCTTGGCAGCCCCAGCACAGAGCTCTGTTGTGAGGTCCCTATTGGTGCAGGACGGCCACGGTGCCGCTGTGGGCTCAGAGAACAGCAGACCCCATCTCTGTCCCTGCTGCTGGCTGACATCCCAGTTCAGGGGCTCACCTTTGAGAGAGGCAGGCATGCAGACATGGCCACAGCCATTGCTGCAGCACTTCTGGCCCCAGGGACACTCCTCATCCAAGCTGCACAGGTCCAAGCACGTCCCGGCATCCCTGGGGATGGGGCACACTCCCACTCTCCCTGCAAGGCAGAGCATGTGCTGCAGGACTCCACCTGTGGGCACTCATCCATGGGCACCCATTTATGGGACACCCACCCGTGGGCACCCTGTGGTTCCGGGCACTCAGATAGTGCTCACCCCCAGGGATGTCCACGCAGACATGGCTGCAGCCCATGTGGGTGCATCGCTGTCCCCTGGGGGCACTGTGCATCAGTCTCACACTCCTCTGCGCACTGTGTGGAGGCACCACCGCTGCTCTCTGCAGGCACAGCCACCTGCGGTCACCATCTGTCCCCAGAGAAGGTGGCTGCTTCCCTCTGCCCAGCTGCTCCCCACTACCTCTGGGTACAGCCACGCAGCCCCAAGTGCATCCTGTGTTGCAGCACTTCTCATCCCTCCTGCACACGCTGTCATCTAGGCACTGGTTCCTGCGTCGGCGCCGGGGGTCCCAGCAAGGCTCTGCCCGGGGGCACTGCCAGGGTGTTCTGTGAGAGGAGGGGCTGCGGCTGAGTGCGGGGGGTCCCCACACCGCCAGCACTGCTGCCACTGCTGCTTCTTGCCCATGGTGCAGCTGAGGCCCAACTGCCTGCCCTCACCTCTGGCTGGGCGGGAGCAGCGCATGGCGCAGCCAGAAAAGCAGCACTTCTCCTGCCTGGGGCAGTCCCGGTCGTGCAGGCAGTCATCCTCCTCCGTGCATGGCTCTGATGTCAGCTGCGGCCTCACCTTTGGGCACTGCCCAGGTTTGTCTGAGAAAAGGGAGAGAAGGGGTAGCAGGGCCACAGGCTCGCCCGCAGGGACTGAGCTGCAGGCATGGCAGTCTTGGCACCTTAGGGCCACTCTGGTAGCATCCTATGTGCCCTCTGTGCACCCGGCTGTGGCTGTGCCTTCCACAAGCTGCAAGAGGCTGGCACAGCCCGGCTGTGTGAGGCACTGCAGGCACAGCCCCATCCTGCCCCCTCACCTGGCTCTGGGGCCATGCAGACGTGGCCGCATCGACTGCTGCAGCACTTCTCATCTCCTGGGCACTGCCCGTCTCCTGCACAGGGGTCCTGGCACTGGGATCCCGCTGCCTGCTCGCTCAGGGGGCAGATCCTGGTTTCTCTGGAAGGCAGGAGATGTGCAGCTGGGGATGGCTGGGCATCACCACAGATGCCCTGGGGGGGCTGTTCAGTGGCTCCAACCTTGGGCCGGGCGCAGGCACACGTAGTCACAGCCCCGCAGGCAACACTTCTCCTCACCGGGGCAGTCGGAGTCACGCCGGCACCACTCTGCAGTCGTAGCTGGGGAACAGCCCAGCACTGGCCGGGCAGAATCCATCCTTCCCTGCTGGTCACGGTGTGGGGTGAAGTGGGTCCCACTGCAGTGCAGCAGCCCCATGGGGACACAGCCCAGCACACATGGGCAGGGTGCATTGCCTGATCCATCACTGCATCCCTTCATGTTGGGGCCCCCTATCCTGCAAGGTGATCCCCCATCCATCATCCCCTTGCTCCCAGCTGCACTCGCTGCGCCCAGGCTGGCAGCTCTGCTGTTGGTGTGGCTCCAGGTGGCAGGGGCAGGGCTGGCAGAGCTGAACTGCAGAGCAGAGCTTGGATGGTGGGGTCACTGGGTTGGAGGTGAGAGTGGGATGGACCAACTGCAGGGTGTCTTCAGTGTCCCCCACCACATCCCTGCTGCTGTGTGCGCTGCTCCCAACCCAGCCCCTCTCTGCCTGTGGTGGGTGCTGTGGGCACCCCTTGTCCCCAGGCCGTGGCCCCGCCTGTAATCCACGTCCCACCCCGTCCCACCCCGTCTCACGGGCTGGCGCTGCAGGCAGGCACTGGAGGCCGCAGCTGCTGTTGCAGCACTTCAGCGCGTTGGGGCAGTCGCTGTCACCATCGCACTCCTCCCGGCACGGCCCCTCCAGCTCCGGCGGCACCACGGGACACTCCCCGGTTTTGGGTTTCTCTAGTGGAGCAGAGCAATCAGAAGCAGCCCTGAGCACCGCTGGAGACCGGGGGACATCGCATTGCCCCCGACACCCGGAGCTCGTGCCCTCACCGTGGCTCAGGCACGCCCGGCGGCACGCTGCCCGCGTCCCGAAGCGGTTGGCGTTGCCCCGCAGCCGCTGTAGGGGAACGTCTCGCAGCGCCCGGAGGTGACATTGTAGAAGAAGCTCAGCTCGTGGCCGCCGCAGGGTCCCGGCATGGCGGGGAGATGGCAGATGTCTGCAGCACAGCCCTGAGCGCCCCGCGGAGCCGTGGCTGTCCCCGTGCACGTGGCTCCAGTGGCACACGGAGGCCTTACCCTGCGCCGGCTCCACGCAGGCTGCGCCGCAGCCCAGCGGGCAGCACTTCTGGCTGCCCAGGCAGTCTTTGTCCTCCTGACACCGAAAGGAGCAGGGGTAAAAGAGCCCCTCTGGGGCCGCAGCGGGGCAGGCACCGGGCTTCTCTGCAACACCGAGTGGCATGGCTGGGGGTGAGGTGCGCCCCGAGGGCACCAGTGGCAGCACCGGTAAATCTGCCCTTGTGGCCCTCCTGGTCACATCCCACAGCTCCCCCCTGCTGTGTCTCGGACCTCCCACACCCCATCCCAGATGCCCTCACCTGCCCCATCCCAGCCTTGGGAGATGGGGGCACAAGTGGTGCTGGAGCTGCTCTGGGTAATGGGGACAGGACAAGGACAGGGATGGGGCTGGTGGACAAGGGGTGCTGGTGGTGGTGCTGAGGCTGGGCAGTGGTGCCATACCTTCTGCCGGGGGTGTGCAGCGGAGGCGGCACTCATGAGAACAGCACTTGAGCCAACCGGGACACGCTGAGTCATTGGTGCAGAGAGGGGGCTCCTGGTGGAGGCAGCGTGTGAAGTCCCGGGACACAGACCTGGTTTTTGCAGCTCTCCTGTAGCGGGATGTGGAGTCAGGGCAGCACCCAGCATCGCCCTGCCTGTGGAGGGGATGGCTGCAGCCTCTGCAACCCACTGCCCCACTGCAACCCCTCCCTGCCACGTGCACCCCAATGCTACGTGCACCCCTGCCCTACGGCCTCTCCCTCCCGGTGCAGCCCCCTGGCATGAAGCTCATCCTCTTTGCATCACCCTGGTGCGTGTTCTCAGCCTGGCTGAGGCTCCAGTCCATCTCTCCAGGAGGAGGGAGGTCACTGCTGCCATTCCCCAACGGTGTCACACAGATGAAGCCGCAGGCAGTGAAGCAGCACTTCTGGTCCTGCAGGCACCCTCTGTCGTCATCACAGGCGTTGGGACACGGCATGCGCTGGGGCTGAGATGAGGGTTGGGGGCAAACGCCAGCGTGGGCTGGGAGTGGGAACATCTGAGTGGGGAGCTCGGGGCACTGCGCTCTCCCTGCAGCTGGGAACCCCCCTGGCCCACAGCTGAGGCTGCTGTTCCTGTGCTGAGCCGAGGGATGCCATGGGAGCACCCCTTCTGCAAACACCCCTCGTCAGAGCTCTTGGCAGCGCTGTGCTGTTTGAGTTGCAAACAGAGACACTGCTGGGAAGGTTTTACTGCAAACAGCAGCTGTTCCACTCAAACAAAGGAAAGTTCCATCGCTGCGGAGGGCGCAGTAGTGCAGAGCCGGGCAGCTCTGGTGCAGCTTTGTCCCACGCAGGGTGGGATGGGCACTCGAAGGTGTGTGCCCACTGTGCTACCCATTGGGTCACGGGGTTGGACCAGAGGATCACAGAATCACAGAATTGTAGGGTTGGAAGGGAACTCCAGAGGTCATCGAGCCCAACCCGCTGTTAAAACAAGTTCCCTATAGGAGGTCACATTGATAGATTGTCCAGACAGGTCTTGGATATCTTAGATATCTCCAGAGAAGGAGAATCCAGCACTTCTCTGGGCAGCACCCATCTGGATGGATCTGCATGAGTCAGGTGCTACATGCAGGGCTGAGGAAGGGAGGTATGGTCTGAGGAGGAAACTGATCCAGGGCTGCAAGGGAGTGGCTGAGAGCAGCTGTCAGCCCTGAGACCCCACAGCAGCACTGTGTGCACATCACCAACTGCTGCCCTGCACAGCCCCGCGCAGCCCCTGGCCCTACCCAGCATCCTGGTGCTGGGCCCTGGTGAGAGCAGCAGAGGATAGCAATGTCCCAGCTCAGAAGTGCCAGCACCCGAGGGATCCCGGGGCAGGAGATGCACACAGGGTGCTCCTGGACAGAGCTGGCTCAGACCCCCTGCCCGTACTCACCATCTTCCTCCCCCAGTGCAGTGCTCTGCTCCGTCCCGAGGAGCAGCCCCAGGAGGAGGCAAAGTCCCAGGCACATGGTGCTGCGGGGATGCTGCGTGCCCACAGCTGAGGCAGTACTGGGGTTTAAAGTCTCCGGCGGAGCTGCCAGGGTGCTGCAGCACAAGTGGTGGGGAGCGGGCAGAGAACAGGAGGAGGGATCGTTCCCAGAACCGCAGGCGCCCTGCCAGCGGCTGCTTATCTCCGACCTCACTGCGCTTTTGGGTCAGGATGACCCATGGGGAATGAGGCAGGGACAGGGACAGGGCAGCAAAGGTCACACAGGCACCATCCCTGCAGTACTGCACAGCTGAGCCTGGACAGCCCCCAGGATGGAGCACAGTAACGGGTTCAATCAGGATAGGAAGGAGTGGAGCTGCATGGCTCCCAGCACGAAGGCGCTGCTCCTCTCCCTGTCCCCAGGGTGTGCTCATCTGCCCTGACTGTGCTTCCAACCTGAGTTTCACACTTTGAGATGCAAATAAACCTTTTCTTGGTGCAAGGAATCTGAGTCAACAGGTTTCTGGCACTCCTGTTGGGACAGCAGCAGTGTTTCCCAGGACCCTGACAGTGTGGTGGTGGTGCCTGGGGGGCACAGCATGGAAACGGGGCCTCCTCTCCCTGCCCGGGGCTGCCTGCAGCCACGTGTCCACCCACAGTGCCTGCACCATGGAAAACCCCCAGCACACCGCAGGCAACAGAAAGCACTCACTGCAGCCCAGCTGCCACATGCTGGTTTATTCTGGGTCCACGTTTCCAGGTAGACTGGGGGTGTCCATGCCATGCACAGGCTGGCTCGTGCAGGGGGTTGCCTTTGTCTGCAGCACAGCTGTGGAGGTGGCAGAGACTTCAGCCAAGTCAACATTGCTTATCGCCCCAGCCAGAGATGCTGCCAGAGGGATGAGAGCAGTGGGGCAGTGGGTGCTGCAATGGCAGTGGGGTGGAATGGCCCTAAAATAGCAACTCCCAGAGCCACCCCCACAGCCAGGGCTAGGCTGTGCCTGGAAGAGATGGATGTGGTGGTCAGAGCAGGGCGAGTGCTCCATCCTGTGCCGTCCCTTGCAGGCAGGGTGTGGGGTTCATCTTACCCTGCAGTGGGGGAACGCATGTGCGACCGCAGTTCTGCAGGCAGCACTTCTGGCTGGGTGGACAGTCCTTGTCCTCCAGGCATAGGATGAGGCACTCACCAGCCCTGGTGGTTGTGGCAGGACAGAGCCCCGGGCGCACTGTGCACGTGCAGAGAGAGGGAATGGTGTGGTGAGCCCCTGGCCTTGGATGCTGCCACCTCCCCAAGCCCCATCGGCCCCCGAAGGGGCACAGTGCTCCAGGGCAAAGGGCACTGGCCCTGTGGGGAGGATACTCAGCCAGGGAGGGGATGGGGAACGTGGCACGGTCTCTGCCCCATGGCTCAAAGCTTTTACCTTCGGTGGGCAGTTTGCAGACGTGGCCGCAGCCAGTGGTGCAGCACTTTTTGGCCCCAGGACAGTCAGCATCGCTGTCACACGATCCAGGCAGGGGCCCAGGGAGCCTCGCAGCACCACGGGGGCACGCGCCGGACTTCGCTGCAAGAGAGCAGCCCTGAGCATCACAGCCCTGAGCATCACAGCCCTGAGCATCACAGCCCTGAGCATCACAGCCCCACTGTGCCCATGGGAGCTTGGCTGCATTGGGAACTTGTGCCTTGTGCATGGCTTAGGGTTGCAGCGTGCCCCTGCCCCAGCTCCACTCTGGCCTCCATCCTGCCCCCATCCTGCGCCTGTGGCATGCATGGGGAGTGCACAGGTGTGCATGGGGTGTGCACACCCATGGAGGATGCACGCCCGGAGAGGAGTGGGGATGGGGGCAGCAGGTACCTGTGTACGGGGTAGTGCAGGTCAGCCCGCAGCCAGAGAAACAGCACTTCTGGTCCCCGGGGCAGTCCCTGTCATCGGTGCACAGGTTGGGGCAGGCAGCATCACGCCGGGCTCGCTTCCGTGGGGCAAAGGCCAGATTTGGCTGGAGAGGACAGGGGGCTCAGGGTGCAGCTCAGAGCCAGCCTGCCCCTGCAGCAGTGATGCACTGCTGTCACAGTGACGAAATTGCCAACCCGTGCTCTGCCCTACTGCACCTCTAGCCCAGCACAAGCACAGCCCCCCGGCTCGGGCAACCTTACCTGGCTCAACTCTCATGCAGCGGGCGCAGCACCTCTCCCCATGGCCACACGCAGTCTCATTGCAGCAGCTCGTCCCACAGCTCACCCCCACAGGGCTGCCCAGGCTCTCTGTGACGGAAGCAGTGCTGTGTGCTGGGGAGCACGGCTCACCCCCCGGCACCCATCCCCTGTCCAGCACCAGCAGCTCCACAGCTCCCCGTACCTGCAGTAGGGAGCATGCAGGCACGCACATCCCGGAGAAGGCAGCACTTCTCAGCGCCGGGGCAGCTGTGGTCAGACAAGCAGTACCTCCTGGTGGGCGCGTGGGGCTGCTCCCCACTGCCGGGCACACGCCTGCTTTGCTGGGGGCAGGGAGGGCGGCTGGTGGCCGCTGGCCCCTGTGTGCTCGGCGTGGTGGGGGCTGGCAGCGGGGCCATCGCCGCGATCCCCACGGTGCTGCTGGGCTGGGGCAGGCGGCAGAGGCAGGGCCAGGAGCAGCAGCGCGAGGGCACAGGTGCTGGGCATCGTGCTGTTGGGGCTGCTGTGGCACTGCGACTGCCAGTCGGTATTTAAGTCTGCTGGGGGCACCAGCCCATGGCAGCGCGTGTTTCCAGGGCTGTGGGAGCACTGAGCATGAACAATTTGTTTCGAGGGAGACTCCCAGAGCAGTGCTGGGCTCTCAGCCGTGGCTGGCGCATCCCCTGCAGCATTCCCTTTCCAGGTCACCAGTGACCCGCAAACAGCCAGGCCAGGGGATGTGGGAGGTGCTCCCCAACCCTGCTCCCTGCGCTCCCAATGTGGGCACCTGGGAGAGCCTGGTGAGCCTGTGCATCCCATCACTGCTTCCCAAAGGCCCACCCCATTCTGCCCGGGAATCATCAACATCACCTCCTAGCATGCATGGAGTGGAAGCGATGCTGCAGAGCCTTGGTGGGATGTGAGTGGGGACACATCCATGCTGCAGGCACCAAGCTGTATGGGGCAGGCTTGCAGGGTGGTTGTGTGTGCTGGCTCAGCTGTGCTCTATGTAATCCCCCAGCAGTGCTTCAGAGGTCCAAGGGACCGTTTGCTCTGGCCCTTGGGGTTCCTCAGCTCACGTTACCTCTGGGAGCTGTGGGGCTCCTGGGAAGAGTGGAAGAGCAGCAAGAGCAAGGGCTGGGTCCGAGCAGGGTGGGCAGGGATGGGGCAGGGACATGCAGGCTTCGTTGCCCATGGCTCCCTCAAGCAGCTGCCATGGGCGCTGTGCTGCTGGTGAGCTGGGAGTGTGTAGTGCAGGGGTGCTTGGAGAAATGCTCTGCCATTGCACGCAGCAGCAGCAGCATTGTTGTCCCTCTAGGCCATCACAGAACTCAGCTCCATGGACGCAGCTGCAACTGCATATCAGGCCCCAGTTGGAGCACATCCCTTAACTGGCTGAGGAGCAAATGTCAGAGCAGCTGAGACTGTGGGACAGCACTGAGCAGGAGCATGGGCTGGGGAGCCTTGGGGAAATGGGGCCTGGGATCAGCACTGCAGGAATGGTGCTGGCTTGGGGTGGGCATTTGTCTGGTGTAGACCCTTCTAGACACTGCCTGCTCCAGCAGCCATTTGGGTACACTGAGTGCACTGCAGAGTGCAGCTGGAAGCGCATCAGGATGGAGACGTGGCCAAAAACAGGGCAGGGAGTGGCTGCTTTATTGGCGAGAGTGCAGGGGGCTGTGGCACACCCCGAGCGGGGCCCTCGGATGGGAGTTGAGGCTGAAGGCTCCATGCTGGGGTCCCAGACAAGGCCGGGGCAGGAGGGCACCAGGGCCTGGCCATGCAGCGTCACATTGGGCAGCAGCTTCCCTACAGCTGGGATGAAGGAGGCTGCACCTGCAAAGGGAGCAGAGGGCTGTGAGCAGGATGGGGCAAGTGGGACAGGAGCCCGGGGCTGGGTGGGTGCTGACTGACCTCAGTACAGTGGAGTCACACAGGAGACCTTCCCGCAGCCATTCCTGCAGCACTTCAGGCTCCCAGAGCAGTTGGAGTCCATCTTGCACTGGTTAATGCAGAGCCCCAGCATGGGGATCCCTGGCTTCACGGACGGGCAGGTGCCAGGTTTCTCTGCAAGGCGAAGGACATGGCGTGAGACCCGCTGTCCCCAGCAAGGTGTGCAGGGCTGTGCTGCAGCTCCTGAAGCTGAGTGTGGTGAGCACCCTGCAGCAGAGCGGCTGTGGGGCCATGCCTGGTGCAGAGCTGGTGAGGGCACTGCTCGGAGACCCTTCTTGAGCTCATTGCTGGATGCAGGACAGTACTGGGGCTGATGCATTGTGCAGCTGGTACGTCCCAAAGAATGTGAAGTGCAGTGGGTGTGTGCTCTCTGCCCCTGGCAGCGATCTCAGCAGCACCAGGGATGCTCAGAGCCAACCGAGCTGCAGGCAGGAGGAAGAGGTGAGTGTGGCCAGCACCACCCAAGGCTGTGTGGGCAACTGCTCCATTGAAGCATAGCCCAATCCCGTGGGGCTCCGTGCAGAGCCCCATGACTGTGCTGCAGGCAGAACACAGAGGATGCCCAGGACCACACCGCTACCGAGCGCTGGGAGCCCCGGAGGCATTGGCTCATGGGAGCAAGACTTGCACCGACCCTGGGAGCGTTACCGTTGGGCTCCTGGCAGGCCTTGCCACAGGCCGCCGGGCAGCACTTGAGGGTGCTCTCGCAGTCGCCATCGGACTGGCACCCCATCGTGCAGTTCGCTTCTTCTGCTGCTGGCTCCGGGCACACGCCGGCTTTTACTGAAAGGCAAAGGCACACGGTGTGGGTGGGAGGGCTGTCTGGAGGCAGGCGGTGCTGTTCCCAGTCCCGGCGTGGGCTCAGGGATGCTGCAGAGCGCAGCCACGCTGCAGAACGTGTGCCTGGAGCCCATCCCCAGCAGGCCCCAGGCCAGGAGTGATGCCGGCTGCTGCCGCGGGGCCGTGCGCTCATACTCACTCGTGACATTCAGGACGGATGCTGGCAGCAGCTCTGCCCAGAGAACCAGGAGCCCCGCGAGGAGGAGCGCGCTGCTGGCCTTGGGCATGGTGCAGGGGAGCTGTGCGTGTGCGGGGCCACCCGGCTGGGCTTTAAGCTCCTCTCCAGGTGGGGCGGGAGGGGACTGCCTTCCGGGTGGCTCATAAGGAACTGGCTGGGCCAGGCTCCCCCTTCGTGCCATTGCACAATCCCCAAGTATCAGGTATCTGCTCGCTGCTGGCAGCTGACCAGGAAGTGGGAGCCTCGAGGAGCCCAGGCGTCTACACAGAAAACTTGCCCGGCAGGAACAGCAGCCAAGCACCGCGCGCTGCATCGCCATGCTCGGCATGCCGGGAGCCCCCAGCCCACAGCCCGTGGGGCACAGAGCCACGGCAGGCCCTCTAATGGTCAGCTCAGGGTTGGGGCCAGCAGTTCATGTGGCACACGTGACAACTGTGCTCGGATCCGTCCAGTCCCTGGGCTGGCAGCCATCGCGCACGTGAGCGCAGCCCCTGCCCTGGTGAGCTGCCTGGGGATGCAGTGGTGCTCGGGTTGGTGGCAGGCAGGCAGTGAGCTGCTGTGTGCTCTGGCTGTGTGCCCTCTGCTCCATGATACCAGGCAGTCCTGCAGCCTGCGCATTGGGTGCCTGGCAGTGCTGAGCAGCGCCAAGCCGGGCTGTATTTGAGCAGACCAAGCAATCCTAATCACCCCACGTGGCTGCTGGCTCTCATCACTGTTTGCCGCTCCACCAGTTCTTGCTCATCTGCAGGTGCTACCAGCAGTGGTTTTCATTCCTTTGGGTTTGCTGACGGAAGCAGAGCGGCTCAGCACCGTGCTGAGGGACCTGAGGGGCCTCAGCCCTTCACTCACTGCTCCGGGTTTGGCTCAATGCATTTGATCACTGTGTGGGACCCAGTGCTCTGCACGGTGATGGTGCTGCCCAGCGCAGGGCTGGGGCTGGATCTTCTCTGCTGGGCAGAATCCAGAGCATCCCTGGCCCCAGCCCTATCCTGGATGCATGCCCAGGCTGAGCCTCTCCTCTGCAGTGTGAGGGTGGAAATGGGGCCCTCCTTCATCGCTGAGTCCCCATCACTGCACCCGCAGCCCTCACAGCTTTGGGCTGCAGCATCCTGGAGCCGTGTGGGCTTGGGGCTGCATGGGTTCAGGGCAGGCAGTCCCCGCTCTGAGGTCACGAGCTGTTTGTCTGCTCGGCCAGCATCTATTTCCAGGTAATTTAAGCCCACAGTCAACAACGCAGTGAGGCACGGAGCAACAGTAAATCAGTAACTGTTTGCATTTGCCGCGGTCCCCTCCCCAGCGCGTGTGTTTATGCAGTAACAGGACCCGGCGCTGGCACCCGCGGGACACTCACTGCATTTCATTGCTGTGCAGCACGGTGGGAATGGGGCAGCAACGGGGATAGCATCGGGATAGCATTGGGATAGCATCGGGATAGCACTGAGATAGCATTGGGATAGCATCAGGATAGCATTGGGATCACCCCACACCCTGCAGTGCCTGCTGTGTGCCAGGAACTGTGCTCTGTGCTGGGCAACTGCTCCACGCTGGTGCTCCTGGCCCCAGGGCAAATAAATGCATAATTTATTTTATGCATAATAATGCATAAAGGCAGCCTTGTTGCACCAGGACATGCTGCTCCAGCAGCGGGCTGGGCTGAGCATCAGGCTGGGCTGAGTGCATGGTGCTGGGCTGAGTGACAATGTGTCCCCACTGTGTGCTGCATGGGGACAAAATCCATCCTGACCTAACGCTGCAGCAGGGCTGGCACCTGGCAGTGAGGCAGTGCTGCCCACCCCACAGCTCCGGGATCAGCTCCATGTCCTGCCATGATCTGTGCTGCTGCACCTGCGCCGGTGCTGCCAGCAGCACTTGCCTTTGAGGTTCATCACTCTGCTCAGATGGCTGATCTTCTAATTGCCCTTATCAGTCCCTTTGGCTTGTAAAATCTGTAGAGTGCAGCATTTCCTGAGCACTGGTGTGAGTGGGATGGGGCCGGGGGGGCTGTGGACGTGCGGATTCCCGCAGCCAAGCTGCACCACAGCAGCCAGCAGCAGGGAAACTGCGGAGGGTTTGAGCCCAGAAAGCCCTCCAAGGACAGCACTCATGGAGGGAGCAGTGCAGAGCAGGGCAAGGGCTTTACCCAGGGGTGACACCGTGACCCCCGTGGGACACTGCTCCGCTCCTGTTCTGCCTGGATCTGCCTGCAGCCAGCAGGAGCAGCTGGGGAGGCACAGAACCTGCCGGCTGCAGGGCCTGCAGCTGTGCCTGGCTCAGCCCACGCACTCATCATCGCTTCCCAGAATATGCTTTGGCTCCTGTCGCCCACACACAGTATTCAGGATGCTACTGTCCTGCCCTGGCTCTGCCAGGTGCTTCCCTACCAGAGGACAGGGACAGCCATGGCTCTGTGAGCCGCGGCAGCCAGCTCTGTGCCAAGGTATGTCACGGGCAGGACCCTGGCCCAGGAGCCCAAACTGATGGGCGCCCTTCCCCCAGCAGAGGAACAGTGAGTGCACTGCGCCCGGTGACCACCACTGACCCACAGGTGGCAAGAAAGGAGCTGAGGTCACAGCCCCTCCATGAAGAGCACAGCAAATGCCCAACAGGCAGTGTGGCTGTGCATCCCGGCAGGCAGGGACACTGGGAGACAGGGTGAAAAGGGGACACCCCTTCCTTCAGGCTCAGGCACATTCTGAGCTCAAATCATGACAGACAGCCTCATTCATGGGCTGATGTTCTGGGAATTCTGACCGCTCTGGGGGCTGTGCCACCCCTCCAGGCATGCCCCATGTAAGCGGAAGTGCTCTGCTGCTGTCCCCAAGCTCTTCTTGCCTCCATGCTACCTGCATGGCACGGATCTCAGTGGCACCGCTCAGGGCTGAGGAGCTGTCAGGCTGTGCCTGGCCCTGTGCTGTTGCAATGTGTCCCACCGGAGGGACAGCAGCCCATGCCAGCCCTGGGAGCTGCTGTGACCCTGTGCCCACCTCATGCACTCACCTACGGTTACAGCGGCCGTGGCAGCTGGCTGCAGCTGTGTGCACAGTGCAAGGATAACCACAAGCAGAACACCGGCGGCCTTCATGGTGCTCCCGAGGATTCCGACAGCTGGCGTGGGTCAGCGGGGGTTTATATCCATATGAGGCTGGGGAGGGGCCACCACACACATAACCTTTGGGTGCTGAAACTCCTGCTGCATTTCAAGGCTGTGCCCGAGGCAGCAGCAGCCCTGTGTGATGTCATTAACTGAGAAATCATTTACCATGGCCCTCTCCCACTCCCAACAGCCAGGCTGGGTGGGGACGTGAGCACTGTGCCTGGGTGGTGGCAACGTGGGCGACAGGCCAGGGAGCACGAAGGAAGGGGCTGGAGTTCCCTGGCTTGAGGACAGCAGGGTGGTCAACAAAGGGGTGGCAATCTTCTCTCCACAGCCACTCTCCATAGCCATGGGGACTCATCACCACATCTGGGCCTGGAGAGAGATGGGACAAGCTGTGGGTCAGGGAGCAAGGGTGGGAGGCAGGAGGACGTCTGCCCACTGTGCTGTGCCCACACCTCGGTGTTGGCTCCTGCCTGCCCCGTCCCCATGTCACAGCCCTGGTCCCCAAGGGTGAGCATGGCCTCAGGGGGTGCAGAGTGTGGGAAGGCGCTGTGCCGTGCCCCCACCCGCCTTGCACCCATTCCTCTGCAGGGCCAGGCAGGCTGGGTGCGTCACGTCGGCAGGGTCAGTGTGGGGCTGCCTCCTGCCTGCCCCATGCCCCACTGCACCCGATCCCTGCGGGTGCTGCAACCCCCAGACGGGGTGGGGAGCTCATAGGGAGTGAAGGGTGAGCGGTGCCACGATGTGCCGCTCTGTGCCACGTGGCCCCAAGGTGGGTGACGCAGCCAAGGTGACCCAGACACTTAGCAATGCCTTTGTGTCCCCACGGGGCTGTGCATGTGGTGCCATGACCCGTCTGCTCCAGCTGCCTCTTGCTTCAGGGCCTGCCTCGTGGGCACTGGGCTCAGCAGAGCTACGTGGTGGAAGCCAGATGCCCCAAGGAGTGTCTGTAGCTGTGGGTGGTGGGTGACAGATGTGGTGCAGGGCTAGGTGTGGGGTAGGGGGCTGCAGGGTGGGAGCTGCATGGTGCTGGGGCCGGTGAGGAGGAGCAGAGCAGGGAACGGGGAGAGGCCATGGCTGAGCACCAGGCGGGCAGGGACTGCTCCTGGCGGGGCTCCTTTCAGCCCACCTGCAATTGGGCGTCAACGTGCCGGGCCGAAGGGATCACTGCTGTCTCAGAGGGGGGATTGTACTCCTCGCCGATCCTATTTCCCTGCTCGGAAATTCCTGTTTGCGTCATCCATGCTCCCAATAGCCAAACGCGCTTGTTGCTAGAGAGACTGCACCTGAAACAAAGGGAACCTTCAGCAAGAGAAACAAAAGGCCCCAGAACAGTCCCATCCCCGCAGGGCCGCTCAGAGAGACGCCCCGACATGAAGACAGCAGCGCCGCGACGGCAGCGTGGGGATTCATAGAGTCACAGCATCACAGCATGGCTGGGTTGCAAGGAACCCCAGCGCTCCCCCAGGCCCCCCACCCCGTGCCGTGGGCTCTCTGTCCCACCTCCCACCCCACATCAGACTGCTCCGGGCAGCTTCCATGGCCTTGGGCACCTCCAGGGATGGGGCACGCACAGCTATCGCCGTGTCCCCTCGGCCGTGGGGACCTCCTGCTCGGTGCGCGCAGCCCCCTCCTCTCCGTGCTCCGTCCCGGTCGTGCCGTGCCGCGCCGAGCCGCCAACGGTGCGCGTTGGCCGGCAGGGGAGGCTGTTGCTCCGCCGAAGCACGGAGCTGAGAGCGGCTGGGCGCTGCCCGACACTGAACGGAGCCGAGCCGAGCCGAGCCGTGCCGAGGAGCGGAGCTGAGCCGTGCCGAGCCGTGCCGTGCTGTGCCCAGCCGAGCCGAGCCATGCCGTGCCGTCCAGAGCCGTGCCGTGCAGAGCCGTGCTGTGCTGTGCCCTGCCAAACAGCGTCGTGCCGTGCCGAGCCGAGCCGAGCCCTGCCGTGCAGAGCTGTGCCAAGTGAAGCCAAGCAGTGCTGAGTCGAGCTATATAGTGGTTAGACAAGCTGTGTCGAACCGTGCTGAACCAAGCCGGGAGGAGCCCCGACGTTGCGCAAGGCCCAGGGCAGGGCACCGGACCGTACATAAGGTCGCCAGGTGTGGGCGTTGTGAGGGCAGTGCCATGGAGCCGGGTTTGCTGCTGCTGCTGCTGCTAACGGCCCCCTTGGGCCAGGGCTGGGCGACTTCGAGGCACGCATCGGGGGAGATGGCACGGACAGACCGTCCCTCCGTGCGACCCGGTGAGTGCCAGTGTGTCCCGGTTAGGGCATGGTCACAGAGCCATGGGATTCGAGAGCGGACATCACATGGCGAGGGGAATAGGAAGAAAAACCAGCACAGCCCCAGGGCCATGATGCAGATTTGATGCACACAGAGCTGGGGGCGGTGGCAGGAAAGCGTTACTTCTGTCCCAGGTTCAGTGCATCCCAACAGCACTGGTGCTCCTGTGGGCACTGTGATGCTCCATGTGCCCACACTGCTGCTGGGCTGTGCTGGGGGAAGGGGAACTGGGGATGGGGCAGCGGGTGTGAGGGTGGTGTGGGACCTGCAGTGAGGCTGAGCAGCTCTGGGATCTGCTGCCCATGCTGAGCTGTAGGGGCCATGCGGGTGACTCTGTCACTCCTCCACTGTTCTCCCTCCCAGGGCAGCCTGGTAAGTGCCAAGAGACCAGCATGACCACCACGAGCCCCCATAACAACGTCTGCTCCTCAAAGTGCGCGGGGAGCACAGGATGCAGACAAGAGTGCCAGCAAGGTGAGGGATCCCGTCCTCCCAGCAGCCCCACAGAAGCTTGCGCTCTGCTGTCTGGGGGGTGAGCTGGGGGTTCTGTGTCCCATCCTGGCACAAGGATGGGATGCTGTGGTCTGGGCAGGTCTGATCACTGTCCGCTGCCTGTGCATCACGCACAAGGGCTGTTGCAGGGCCCCTGCACCCCACCTCTCTTACCTTTCAGTCCCTCTGGTGCAGGGTCTTGTTGTGCCCCCTGCTCCCCACCCGACAGATAGGACAGGGATGGGCACGGGAAGGGGCTGATGGGGCCCTGACCCCCTGTCACCCCCAGCGAATGAAGATTTCCAACCACGGATTGACCCCGACTCAATGACCAACTGTGTGAACAAATGCAGAGATGACGGCAACTGCAGGGGCAGCAGGAAGTGCTGCCGCATCAGGTGCCGGTTCCTCTGCCCGCAGCCAGTACCAGGTAAGGGCAGTCAGGACTCTGGGCTTGGTACCACGGCTGGGATGCACCCCATGGGCACGAGCCCTTCTTCCCCATCCGCAGCCACACCGGACACCTCCCCCAAGAAGAAGGCGCCGCACGCCATCGGCTGCCGCAACAGCACCTGCAGCGGTGACACCAAGTGCCCCAACCACCCGCTGTGCTGCCCACCCCTGCGCAGGAGCTCCAGGCTCGCTGTCTCTCTGTCCCTGCTGGGTTTGGGCTGCCGCTGGTGCTCTGACCCCAGGGAGCTGTGCCATCTGGCCCCGGAGCGCGGCCCGTGCAGGAGGCGCATCTATCGCTACGCCTACATCCCTGCCTTGAGGTCGTGCCGCGTGTTTGTGTACAGCGGCTGCGGGGGGAATGCCAACAACTTCCGTATGGCGGAGGAGTGCCGGCAGGTCTGCCAGTACGGTGAGAGCCGGGCACGGGTGGGAGCACAGAGCGGGCTGAAGGATGCGCAGGGCAGCACATGCCGAGGGAAAGCACCCAGTGCTGCTGCGGCTGCTGCTGGCAGGTCTGCCCGGAGCCCTGCCGTGCAGAGCTGTGCTGCGGCGGCCAGGCAGCAGCAGCCATGGTTGCTCGGCCGCTGTGCATGTGGGTGCCACGCGGGGACTGGAAGCGTTCCTGCTCGGTGATTCCAATCAGCACACGGCTCCATCCTGGGAGCTGGGTTTGTCTTCGGCATGAAGCAGGCGATGCTCTTAGCAATAATAATTGCGCCTGATTATCAAAATATTAATCCTGCCATGCTCTCAGCCTGCACAGGAAGAAATGGCTCTCTTTGCAGGCGGCTTCCCATTTCTGTGTGCACATTTAGGAGAGCAGACTGGGGGGACTGGCAGTGCCGCCGCAGCCCTGCGGTGGGCAGCAGCACCCGGCAGAGCCCAGCCGGTTGCAGCCCTGCTCACTGCTCTGCCTTTCTCCCCAGGGCTGGATAAGCGCTGACCTCAGGACATCACAGCCCGCCCAGATCTGCAGAGCCGACCGTTCTGCCCCACACAATAAAGCCGCCAGGACGCCTGGCTTGGAGCAGCACCACTGCCTCTGTCTTGCCTTCCCAACACATCTGCGGGGACGCTGGGGCAGGGATGGGGCCGGGGCCACAGGGCGGCAGTGGGAGAGCTGGGCATCGCTCGCGGATGCCGGGCTAATGACAGCAGCGCTGTGGCCACCTCCGCAGCGCGGCTCAATACAGCTCTAATAGCGCCATCCGTAATGGCCCCAGCCGGGTGGCACAGAGCCGGGGGGATGGGGCAGGTCTGGCTGCAGCTCCGGACCGTGGCACAGCCTGGCTGGCGGCATAGGAAGGCGGCCTCCCAAAATGGGGTTTTTATTACAGCCATACATCACGGCAGCAGCCCGATGTGGGCAGACGGAGGTGATTTTTCTTCATGGTTTACAGACAAATGAGGGGAAGGAGAATTGATGTGAACTTTGCTATAGCAAGAGGTTGGCCATGCGGGCAAGGAGATGGCTGTGCTTGTGTTGGGCACTGTGCAGAGGGGCTCTGCCCCAGCCTGCTCACACAGCCTGGTGTGCCCCTGCCCCAGGAGCAGCCCCAGCCCCACAGGTACTCACAGCCACCAGCCCCTCTGCAGTCCCAGTAACTGCCCATCTCCTGCACAGGTGGATGGGAGCATCACGTCTGACCCGAGCAGCGGCTGTGATCCTCCTCCTGGGGTGATACTCAGTGGCTCTGAGCAGGGTTATTAATTGCGACTGATGTTCATTAGCACTGCAAATGTGGTGTGGATGTGCAGCTCCAGGCTGGCTGTTTTTTGGTGAGATCTTGATTGCCCTCACCACAATTAGAGTTGCCTCCAAACACCACGGTCCTGCCTGGTGTAAGATAACAGTTAATACCCACAAATAGTGACTATCAGCTTCTCCATAAGGTCCATAAATATTAATGCAATTCTAATTAGTTCCTTTAAGTACATTGCCTAAATTAAGCGTTTCCTCAGCAATAAATCAGCAGTTCTTTGGCATTCTGCTCATGCCCATTCAGCTGATCACAAGCTCAGGGCTCCCACTGACTGCCTGCATGGGGGTCAGACCCGCAGCCACCTGGGGCTGCGCTGTGCCAAGCAGTGCCATGCTATGCTGTGCTGTGCCACGCTGAGCCGTGCCAAGCTGTGCCATGCCGTGCCCAGGTGGAAGGCTGACAGCCCAGCTGGTGGCACTCCTTGCTGGCTGTTCCAAGGCTGCTGGCTGAGTGTCTGCAGAGCTATGCAGGGCCCCATGGCTGTGGAGGTGCCACCTGCCATCCCCGGTGCAGCGTCACTTGGTGACCCCAGGCTGCCACCAGCAAGGTCTGTGATCCTGGTGCTGGAGCCGGGAGCCCCACGCTGCAGCCAGAGCTTTGGCACGTGGTTGTGAGAGAGTTTTCAATGATAAAATATCTCCTAAGGACTCCAGTGTCATTGATATAGAAATAAACCCAGTATTAGATTCAGAAGAGGAAAGGGAGCCTAGACACCACTGAATAAGCAGACAGTGCCCTGTGACCTTAATCAGGAGTAATATTATTAATACATTTTTCCCCAGGTGCACCCAGAGATTTGCATTTCCAGCAATTTGCACAATAATGAGGCAAGCTGACCACGCATCACCTCTGCAGCGATCACCTCTGAATCAATGGCAGTGTGCCGGCAGCTCGTCATCTCCAACTGCAGCTGTGCATCCCTGCACTGCCCCACTGCCTCCAGTGCAGCTCCTGCTCCTCCTGGCAGAGGAGAGGGTGTGGGATAGGATGGAATTAAGGGGGGTGGAATGGGATGGGGTGGAGGGGATGGCTCTCCTGGTGCTGCTTTTCCCAATCCAGCTCTCAGAAGGAGGTGCATGTGTCATACTCAGCTTTGAGCAGAGGGACAGAAGCGCCGTGCATCTGCTGTGCTCTCCGGTGCTGATGCTACTGGAAAAGAGCAAATACCAAACTCATTTGCTTGAGGAGAAATTAATACAGTGTGAAGCCTGTAGTGGGTGATTTAAGAACTGGGTTTAAAATCGCAACACAAATAGATTTTTTTATAAGGTCAGAAGAAAGATTAAATGCTACAGACAAGCACAGCGATTGCCATTTCAAGCATCACTTTTCCATAACTATTTGGGACTGAGCTGTGTCCTGGCGCTGCCATGTGGCTCAGAGCCCCCTGGCGTGGGGCTGTCCCCAGGCTGCATCACAGGGAGGGGACACGGAAGTCACGGCACTGTGTCACCCCATGGGACACAGCCATGAGTCCTGCACAGTGCCCAGGCTGTGGGTACCTGCATGCAGGAGCTGGGGCTGGGGGGGGAATCACATCCCCCAGCAGGAAGAATTGATGCCAGGAGACATGATGATGTGAGGTTGCAGTAGGAAGATGCCCCCATCCATCACGAGGTGCTCGTTATTGGGTAACACCCCATACGCCGGGCTGATTTCACACCTTATCTGAACCCAGCAGCTGTGCCCTAAATCCTGAGTGCCGTGCCTGTCTGGAGGAATTCGGCTGCCTGTGTTTAAAATTAGTGTTAGCATCTATCATCTCCCCACACCAAATGGCTTCTGTGTCGACACTTGGCAGCGCTCATCCGTCACCGGGCACGGCGCTGCCCGGCTCAATGCCCTCTCCATCACTGTCACAGGACCCCTCATTGGCAAAATGTCACCCAAAGGACACGTGTGACAGCCTGGCTTCTCCCTCTGCTGGCACTGCTGGTGGTGACGGCCCCCACGGCCCCCGGCTCTGCACTGCCATGGCCTTACAGCTTCAGCGTTGTGGGTGCAGCTTGCTCCCTGTGTGCCATCCCTGTATCATCCCCGGTTTCAGAACCACAGCTCCACTGCCTGCCCCAACTCCTGCCCCCTGCTGTGCCATGCGGTGTAGGGCACAGGGGGCGATGCCTGGCAGTGGGATGCACCGAGCTCCCGCGCCGTCAGCGAAGTGCCATAAATAACATCCCATTAACGCAGCGCCGCCGCTGTGCCTAGTGACTGATTTTGCTGGCTCCATTATGGGCTTCATAAACAGAGTCGTTTATTCCCAGCCTTTGCTCCAGTGCCTCCGGGGATGGGAGCTGTGCCTGCTGCTGCTCCGAGGTGCTGCGGCCCCGGTGCTGAGCTGTGTGATGGGTTGTGCCCAACATATGTGTTGGTGAGGCACAGCCACAGGGACCTCGCAGCACGGGGAAGGATGGGTGTCTGTGCCCAGGAATGGATGGGTGCTCTGCCTGGAATCAGAGGCAGCCCTGCACAGACACTGCATCTCCTAATGCTGTGTGGCACAGGGCTGGCTTCTCCCCATGACATGGGCACGGCTGGCTGCTCCCCACAGCCCATACAGAGGAGATGGAAGTGCAGGTGGTGATGCCATCCGTGCTGGGCATATGGAACAGCCTTCCCACACTGCAGCTCACCGTCTCCTGCCTGGTGCTGTGGTGGCACCGCAGCTGCGTGGCTGCTGCCCAGCGAGGAGCTCTGCCAGGCAGGTGATGGCGGAGCTGTCGGCGTGATGAAAAGCCTCCTGCAGCAATGCAGATAACATACAAGCACAGGTCAGCTGAGGCCCGTGTAGCCCATCCATCAGGCGCAGCAGCTACAGGCGCTTCCCGTGCCACCATCTGATGCATGCTATCCACCACAAATGTGTTTCTTCCCCCAAGGTTAAACGGATGAGTGAGGTTCAGGCAATGACAGCTCTGCTTGCCCTGTGCAGGCGATAAACGAGCTGAAAGAGCCAGAGGGAAAAAAATGGTTTGTTTGCTGTCAAATGCTCCTTCTGATGGTGCTGGGCCAGGTGCTCCCTGCAGAATGCCAGCAGCATGGAGACGTGCGTGAGGATGGGACCTGTGCTGGGGATTGCCCCCAGCTCAGCCGTCAATGGGGGCAGCCTCTGCTGCACTGGCTGCTGCATGTGGGTGAGTGCAGTCGTGGCTGAGCTGCTCAGCTCCATGCAGGAAGGCAATGTGGGATGATGGTGCAGGCGGAGACATCCCTGAGGTCTGGAGATGAGACGTTCAGAATGCTACGCTAAGGGCTCAGGGCTGCACCTCGCATCCTTTGAGCTGTTCCAGTTCTCTGCAATGCGATACAGAGGGCTGGCCCTGCCAGACCATGCGGGCACCATGGGACCCCTATGCCCCAGGCACTGCTGCCCCCAGCCCGGCTCAATGTCACACCCCTGGGCCTGTCAATGTGAGAAAGGTTTGCAGCCGATAAGCGATCGGGCTGTCAGCCGTGCCGTGCCTCTCGCTCGTGATTTACTGCGACGCCGCTAACGGAGCACAGATTTTTCTTAATCTAAATTGAAAACTACTCAAGTAGAAAAATAATTTCATTGCCTCATCTGGAAGGATCGGGGGAGGCAGACGCGTTGTTCCGGGGCCGGCTGCACCACGTTCCTGGCCCTTTGTGCCACGCAGGAGCCACAGCAGCAGCACGACGGTCCCTGCGGGGTCAGCAGTGCCCAATGTGGGGCAGAAGTCAGTCACTGCAGCAGTGGGGTGGGAGGGATGTGGGGACATGGACGTGGATGGAGGATGGTTTGGAATGAGTGCATTCCGGGAGTGTTTGCTGAGCCGGATAATAACGCGCCCAGTGAGCTGCATCCCAAGCACGCCGCCAAATTAAAGAATTTTTTTTCCCCTTTAATTTAAAAGTCACCGCTGGGAAATCTCCACCGGCCTCGCCAGCTACTTCCCCCAGGCTGACATTCTGGAGAAATCCTTAATTTTGATTGTCACACTTTGTGGAGTTTAACTCGGGGAAGCAGAGCCATAAATAAGGTGCCATTGCAGCAGCTCCAGCTGTGCGGGGCTATGAGCAGTGCTGTGGGGGCTGTGGGGGGAGCACAGTGCTGCTTGGGACTCTCTCCCAGCACCTCTCTCCTGCACACCCATGCTGCCCGGCCCTGCACACCCAGCGTGATTCCGTGGCTTTGCTCTGTTCCATCATATGCTATCCAGCTCCAGGGAGCCCCGTGGCAGAGCTGCCCGTGCCCCACGCAGGGCTCTTCTTCTCCTTGGTATTGGATGGTTCCCAGCTCCGCCAGCCTTTAGGAAAGAGGAAAAATCCACTCACACCTCCCTGCCAGTGCTGAGTCCCGCACAGTGCTGAGCTGCAGAAAGGTTACAGCCCATCTGCATTTTACCCTTCAGTAATTTCAACACTTATGGGTGCAATTAAGAGGCAAGTCTGGAGTTATGAAGCCATCAGCGTGGAGAGACCTGAATACTAACAAACTCCTGCATGCAGTTGCCATCCAGGGCCGCCTGATTTATCCGTGATAAAGTGGCAGTGATGCTGGCGGATGGCATCAGCCACAGCGTGGCTGCGTTAAGAGTGCATTTTTGAGCTGCTCGCTGGCACAGCCTTCCTCCAGCACTGGAGGGGTGGGATTGGTACAGGACTGGCTGCAGGGCTGGGGCATTTGGACTCCACACACCTTGACCTGACTTTGGCTGCAGGGAAAAGCGTTGGGATGGGCTGACCCCGCAGAACTGACAGGCTGAGACCCCCTGTGCCCTCCCTGCAAAACCCCAGGCCCCTGTCCCTCCTGTGCGTCATGGAGGGCTAGGGGAAGGGCAGGCTTTGCCTTAAAGCTTCATCCTCATTTAATTGGATACCTTTGAGCCCAGGCTCACGATTCCTGCAGCAATTTGGTGTGAGATTTCTTTCTTTCCCTCCATTATCCACTCTGATTAACTCAGCTGCACCTGTCAGCTTTTATTCCACGGTGTGGGGAGTGCTTGAGAGAGCCTGTTAAAATGCATGAGCTTTGGCACACTCACTCTTCCCTGGCCAGTGACACCAAACCAGCACAGGGCAGGCTGGGCTCGGCCCAGAGGGTCACAGCCCTACACCCCCCACCCCACAGAGCCCCCACCTCACCCCAGAGCTGCTCAGCGCCAGCGGATTTTCTGCTTTGCAAATGCTAATTTAACATTCCAGTTATGACTTGTTCTTTTTTGTCTCATTTTAATAAAAACGAAAACATCCGGAAACGCCGCTGCACCCAAGAAAGAGCAAGATCTGACATAATTAAAAAGTGGCTTCAATCAGGCTGTTTTCCTAATGGTTTGTCATATCAACCCACGCCGCCCCGAACCCCCCTGCACTCCCAACCCCCTGAGGCACCATTTACATTTCTTAATAACCCCTCATTAATATGCATGATGTGGGGAGGGCAATAACGGCTGAGCGCACACCACTAATTCAATTTCAGCAAGCCTCCGTGTGTTTAGTTAATCACCGGGGGACCAGGGTTACTCAGTACAATTATTTATTCGGAATTAGATCTGGAGGCATCTGGATTGAAAGCCAAACCAGGAATCAAACGAAGAAAGGGATTCTCTCTGCAGTGCCACGGGGCCACGGGGCCGCGATCCCTGGCTGAGGGGTGCAGCACAGCCCTCCTGAAGCTCTGGGTGCTGGAGCAGCTCCATGCCCTGTGCCAAGGGCTTCTGTTCCTGTCTGTCCTTTTGTTTATCGGAGTTGGTTGGGTGTTTTTCGTTGTTGTTGTATTTTCTCGCTTCTGGTTTTGCTTTTTAATTCAATATTTTGTCCCTGTGCTCCCGCTGCCCTTACTGGATGAAAACACTGTGTTATTGAATCCTGCCCTGCAGCAGCTCAGTGAGAATTGGGTTTCCTGGGCTGCAATAAGGCTGAGTTGGAGCTGAGACGGGAGCACATCCAGGAGGAGCCGGCAGCAGCCAAAGGCTGTTCCAGTGGCAGCCGCATCGCACAGCCCTGCGCTGTGCTCACTGCCAGCCCCTGGGGCCTCTGCTGCTGCTCCTCAGAGCTCCTCAGAGCCCCCCAGAGCTCTCAGCCATTTTCCCAGCGCTCGGTGAAGGGAAGCCAATGAGCCAACAATTATCTGCTATTTATCTCAACCCCAAAGCGCAGATTTGTGGCTGTAATTTCGCAGGCCGGCAGCTCCAGTACTTCTCGCCGTCGGCGGGGCGCTGGGCCCTTCTCACACGTGATGGATGGCTTTAATTCCTCCCCGCGCCCTCCCGCCGAGCTAACGCCGCCACCGCAGCCGCCGTTGGGCCACGAATAACGATTTTTGCTCAAAGGCGCTCAGGCACAGCTGAAAAACATTCCGTGAGGTTTGCGCCGAGCTGAACCGCCCCCCGCCCCTGTATCAGTCGCATCACCAGCCGGGCTCGGATCCCGCAGGTGTCGGGGCAGCGCTTTGCGACGAGGCGGCGGTTTGCGACTCACTTTCCGGCAGCGCTCGCCACGCCTCACTTTCCGGCAGAGTGGCGCCCTCGCGGCGCGCCTGCGCCGCTCGCTTTACGGCACGGTGTCGCGCTCTGTCGGTGGTTGGCGACAGTTTGGCGGCGGCGGGGCCCGGTCGGCGCTATGGACGTCGGGGAGCTGCTGAGCTACCAGGTGTGGCGGGCAGGGCGGGATGGCACCGGGGAGGCCCCGACCCCGCTGACTCTGAGCTGCGGCTGCCGCTCCGGCTGCCTCGGGGCTGGGACCGGGCGGGGTGGAGCTGCCTGGCGGTGCGGCTGCTCCCCGGCTGGCTGGGCTCTCTTTGAAGGCCTCGCGGTGTGCGCGGCGCTGCTTTGCTCGGCTGCTGCTTTGCTCGGCTGCTGCTTTGCTCGGCTGCTGCTGTAGCTTCAGAGCGTGGTATTTTGGGAGGAAAAAGGTTAAACTGCGTTTAGGTCTGAGAAACCTTCCCCTCTCTTTTCTTTCTCCGTGATATCGTAATGGCTTTATCTGAGAACTCCAACAGATTTCCACTTGTGTCAGCTCCAGGACGATGTTTTCTTCCTCCCTTAAAGTCTGGGGTCTGCCCTCTGTCTGCACTCTGTCTGCACTCTGTCCTTCCTGCTGTGTGCACGCAGTGCTGGCCGTGCTGCCCTGCTCTTCTGAGCTCTGTTCACATTTGGTTTCTGCTTTTTTTTTTCCCGTGTTTTTTAAGTACTAAGTTAGAATGATCATTTCTTGTGTTCCCGTAAAGGTAAACCTGCATTGAACTTCTGTTCATTATAAATTTTTAATCAAGTTCTAGTTTGGATTTTTCTTGGTTTTCTCTTGCTCTGAAAATATTGAAGTTCTCAGAGTTCCAATCTCCTGTGAAGCAAAGTGCATGCTTGTGTTTTGATCTCTTTGGTTTCCCTACAGCTCTGTGCTGGGCTCTTTTCCTGCCCTTAGGTTGCTGCTCATGGCAGCATGGTGTGGGTGCTGTGGAAGCTGGAGGTGGAAATCTGCTTTGTGGATGCCAGGCATTGCAGCAGCAGCTTCTCTTGCTGCTGAGGTTATTCCTTAAATTTCCACTGACATGGCTCTTGGAGGCGTTGTCCTGGCTTTGTGCTCTCCAGATCTCTTCCCAGGACATAAATGATTTTGTGTCAGGAGGTGAGGTAGGGCATTAGAGTAAGAGCTGAACTTCACGTGTCCCCAGATTCAGACATCTGGAATTAGGTGGAAAGGTGAACAGAGGTGAGAGGGGTGGGGAGCAGGAAGCAGTGCAACAGCTCTGTTTCTGGGGGGACACAGTCCCCTTCTGTGGGGTATCTGTGGTTGAAATGTTGGAATGGAAGCGGGGAGTGATGGGTTTTGCCTGCAGCTGCTGTCCCACAGGCAGCACAGCAGGGCCGCCCTGCGTACATTCTCATAAAATTCAGAGCTACCAGAGCTGTGTTGTGCCTGTGTCCGTGCTGCTGTGTGGTGGGACGGAGTTGGGTCAGTGACAGAGCTGCTGCTACCAAGACAAGGCTGAAGGATGGCTCGTGAGGCAGCTGCCACCCTGCTCTGGTTCTGCCTGCATGGAGGTTAACCAGTGTGAGTTCTGATGCTCTCCTCGCATGGAGCAGTGTGCTGCTTTGGGATAGCTTCATCCATCCTCGCTGCAGGGCAGCAGTGGCTGTCAAGGGAGGGCTGGGTGATGATGGCTGCTGTCTGATTTTAATCTTCTGCTGCAAATGAGTTGGTCTTCTCAGCTTCCCTCAGCAAAAAAGCCCAATTTTATATTGTTTCAAAATTTTCTCCTCTGAACACTTCATCCGTGCCCTTGCTTAATCGGGATGTTCTCCCTCAGTGCCAGATTTGGCATGGAAGATTTCAGGCTCTGTGCTGCCAGCTGGGCACTCAGTATCTGTCAGAATGAGGAAAGGAACCTCCTGCAGCAGAAAAAAAAAAGGACAAATAAACAGACCTGGCACCTGGCAGCTTACACAAAGCTCAGAAATCCATAAACTTTATGTGTTGCTGCAAAACAGTTGCAGATGGTCTAAACTGATGATTAAATATTGCTGCTGTTCTGCCCGGAAAGACTGTGCCCAGATCCTCCGTGTCTGGTTTCTGATTACAGCGGGTAATTACAGGGACAAAGCCAGCTCTGGTTATTTTCAGGCATCTCTTTCAATTGGCGTGGGAGGGAATAAAGGAGATTATTTCAGTTCTCGTTAAATGCAGATTTCAGCACTGAGCGATGACTGCTAATTTTTTAATGAAATATTTGTGAAATGGAAGAACAAAAGGGCAAGCAGTAGCGGGGTGCGATTTGTGCAGCAGGTTTGTCCTGCCGGTGGAACTGGTGGAACATTGCTTGTGGTGGGATGGATCTCAGCGTGTTGGAGGGATACGGTGATTTCAGCTGCTGGCCCAGGCAGTTTGCTGTGGATTTGTGACATAATGGATGCCTCTGATGGCAGAGGCAGCCGAGCTGCTGGCTGCTCTCACTGCGCCTCCCAGCCAGAGTATGATGGCCTCCTGCCTGTGACCCCGTGCTGGGAGTTTCTTTGGTGTGGTTCCTGCAGCTGCGTGCAGACCTTTTGCTCTCTTTTCCACCTGTGTCTTTGGCCACCAAACTGGGAAGTGTGGAAAAATCAGCCAAAGAAACCTGGGTGCCTCCCTGCCCTGCTGCTGGGGCTGTGTGGCACATCGGGCTCTGGCCTCACAGAGGTGGCTGCAGCTGAGAGCTGAGCTGGGACACAGCACTCCTGTGTTGAGCTTTCAAAGGTGTCCTGGTGGGCAGCTGCAGGGCTGGTAGTTTTAGCAGCTGCTTCTTCTGGATACAGCTTATACTTGGTATTGTAGGGGGCAAGTTTTCAGTTTTGAGGGTTGCTGATGAACATGTTAGCTCCTATAGAGACTGAGAGGAGGCAGTGAGGGAGCTGTGCAGTGGCCACGTACGTGCTCTTGGCACAGCTCTGGTGTTTATTCCTCTGATGCTTTCCATTAGAGTCCCTCTGCAGTTTGTAGTGGCTGCCATCTCTCTCCTCATCCCTTTTTGCGTTAGTTAAGAACAAATAAGCACCTGCAGGACCAGGGATGGTCTTTGTACCCTCCAAACAAACATGCAGCTTTTGGTCACTGTATATATTTTTGTTTCATATTTTCATATGGTAGCTGTAATTTAGAACAAGGAGGTGAAACTTCATGTTTTGTTTTTGTGTCTTTTCCTTATCCATGTGCTTCTCATAGCAGCACATTGCCTCGGGGACTTGTGTGCCTTACAGTGTGGAAGGGTAGAGAGGGAAGGGATCCATTCTCTTAAATCAGTAAACTGCCCATGCAGGTGCAGCTCTGTTCTTCCTGTCTTTCACTTGGAGTTCTTGGGATTCCTGAGGCTACCACGCTGTCCTGGGTCCAGTTGCCTCAGTCTGTAATGGGTCACCGAGAGGTGCTGTGCTTCGGTGCAAGTGAGATTGGCAGCAGCCTGGTTGGAAGCAAGATCCAGAAGATGGCTGTGGAGGTGTGAGGTGTGTTTTTGGAGCCCCAGCACAACAGCTGCGTTCTGCAGCGCTGCTCTGTGTGTGTTGCAGTTGGCTGGCGTGGCCACACAGCAGCTGTGTCACTTATGAAGATTTATTTCAGATTTCATGAACTAATACTTTCAGAGCTTCACGGTAACAAGGTTACTTACGAAGTAAATGCCTTGGTAATATGAAACTCCTTTGGCAAGCTTTCTGCAAAGCTCCCTGGTGCTGAAGGTGAGCTCTAGGGAAGGAGATATTTTATCTCCATGCGGCCGCTACCCCAAGGAGGGCAAGGCAGCCCCGAGCTGATCCTCACTCTGAGGTTTGGGGCATCTTCACATGTGCAGCACACGAAGGAGTGCATGTTTGTGCTGTGTGGGCTGGGGAGCCCCGAGTGCGGGTGGTGCAGCACAGACACAGGAGGAGAATTCTGTACCACTGGGCAGCTGTTGTTTCACTGCTTTTGATAAACATCAGCTTTCTTATTAAAAACCTTTTGTACTCGTGTGTGTGTGTGTGTGTGTGTGCTGATCTCGGTGTTGCATTTAAATGGAAATGTCTTCTGAATAAATTACTGTGAGCGCACTGCATTCAGTAGGAACAAAATTAAGCTTACCTAATAAAGCAATTTAACAATTGTTTTCTTGTGCGCTTTCCAATGCATTCCAGCTTTGTGCCAAACGCACCTTGGCACAACCGAGTAAAAAAATAATAATAAAATAAAATAAAAAATCCGCTATTTTATTTATTAAACAATTAACTTTCCCTTTTCGTGCCAGAAAGCTGGAAGTTGGGTGCGTGCAGCTCGGCGGTGATTTAAAGAAATGTGTTTAAGCTCAGCGTGTGCTGCTTAGCAAAACGCTGCGGTCTGAGCGCTGCGCTGCGCGTGCTTAATTCCTGTTGGTTGCTAACAGTCCTTTAGGAAGTAGCAGTGCAAAACAAAGCTGAAAATCAATGAGCGGAAGTTTAATGCTTGCCTTAAATCAGCTGCTCGTGGCTGTGCATCTCTGGTGTATCGGGCAGGAACGCAGGTGCTTCACTTCTGCCTTGATTTCTTAGTGTTAATAGCACCGGGTGGAGAAATTGCAGTATTCTCAGTAAGGTTTAGCATAACATCAATAACAAAAGGAAAAACCTTAATGCCTGCTTAATAACGCTTGCCTGGGAATTCAATTACTGTCTATTGCCAGTGTGTTGGCAGCATTAATAATTGCATGCTGGGCACTTCCATAATTTATCATAATGACTTCTGTTATGTGTTATAGAAGATCCCCCCCCCAACAATGCATAAATACAAAAAAGGATAAAAATAATTGAGATTGAAACAGGATGTAAATGCTGCTGCTGTGGATTGTGTACTCAGAGGAAATGGGGTTGGTTTCGTGATGGAGTTTTAATTTAGGTTTTGTTCTGTTGATGTAGTCCCTGCCCGTGGTACATTACTTTGCATCTGACAAAGCACAGCTCCCTTGGTCCCTCATTACTGCTCCGGTCTCATTGGATTTTCCTTTTTTAATGTTTAGAAATGAGAACGAGGAATGATTTTCTGGAACTTTAACTGAGGAACATGGAAGGCGAATGTTGCAGGGCTTCCTCCTGTGACTGCCAGCACTCCTCTTTGTGAGCCTTTGGATTCCTCTCTGGTTTGATCCCAGCTCTGGTTTGATTTAAAGGCTGGCCTTGCACTCGTGTGAGTTTGCTGTGACTGCGGTGGGTCAGACAGAGACCCAGCAGAGGGTTGGTATTTCTGCAGATGGCACCTTAGCAAATAGGTTGGACAAATGTTAGGCCTGATAAAATAAGAAACCATCTTCCAGGCAACTTGAGTGGCTGACAGAAAGTGTGAACGTGTTTGCATTCTGCTGTCAATGTTCTTAATGCACATGCTGCTGTTAAATAGTAATGAGTTAAATTCTGTTTTCCTGTAGCTACAGAGCATAAAGTACTTGGTTGTCCTTCAGAAAGAGTGAGCAAGACCAAATGTAATATCCTTATCGTTTTTGGAGAGTTTTTCCTTCTGTTGCAAATACTTTCATCCCCTCTAGTCTAAATTAAAACATGGGATTAGGGTTAATGGATGTTTTCTTGTCCTTGGCAAATTATGTTTAATTTTGCCAATTAAATGGAAATTGTAGAATAAAATGGTAGGTTGTTCCAAGTAAACCGTTGCTTATTCTGGTGCCAGAGCCCTGCAGAGTTGCAGCGAGCAACAGTGCTCCCATCCTGCATTCCATAAACTGGGCTTTGATCTCCACACAGCACTCGCAAACTTCAGGCAAAGGGATGGGGAAAATCAAGGGCAGTTAAGCTGCACGCCAGCATTCTCCATGAGCTCATGGAGTAGGTGGGTAAGAAGGTTATACTTCCCTCCTGTGTGCTTAAGCATGTCGCTCTGCTGTTCCTCAGAAGCTCTCTGCTCTCCCAGCTGATTCTGGAGCCTTCAGGCTGCCCAGCCGCAGAGCGGTGCGTGTTGGCACTTCTCATCTGTAAGTACCAGGCTGTTCCCTATGGAGATGTTTTCCCACGAATCACGTTCATAGATCAAACGAGGCAGGGTGTTGACACAGCTCTTGGCAGAGCCATCCATCTCGTCTTATGATGTTCCCCTTAACTAAATTCATTTCCTTTCTGGTTTTCAGAGTTTGGCATTGTGTAAGGAAGTGCTTTAAGCGACTTGTCCGAATTTCCTCAGCACGCCTGGTTGTGTTGGTGCTGCGGTTTGTGAGGGTCACAGGAGGGCTGTGCTCACGTTGTTTCTCTGACTGCAGCCCAACCGAGGGACGAAGCGGCCCCGTGATGAAGAGGAGGAAGAAATCAAAGCACGTCGGAAACAAGTGAGCGCACGGGAGCATGGGCGTCACAGGGAAGAGGAGTCGGCTGTGCAGGAGGAGACCGATGACGAGAAGAAGAAACTTCTTCAGATAATCGAAAGGGATGGAGAAGAGGAGGACGAGGAGGTAAATCGTGGGTGTTGTGTGGGAAACGAGCGAAAACTGAACTGCTTCCCTGAGATGTCATTTCGTACCGCGGGGATGATGAGGCTGGCTGGGCACGTGCCATGCCCAGCCTGAGGTGGGGTTATTCCTTCAACATAAGGGTATCTTCTTAAAGGGGGGAGTGGGAGGGGAGAGAGCAAAGATTTCATCTGTTTTAGGTGAGGAGGTGCGAATTACTTTTTAATTTGTATTTTTAGAAAACTATACAGAATCCAGAAAATATTTTCTAACTCTTATTCTCATCAGTACTCTCAAGCATGCAGCTGCTCCCCGTCTCCTTCTGTTTCTAACTGTGCAGCAGCTGCAAATAAACATTCTTCTATACAAGAAAGGTCTTGGGTCAGCGGAGGGGGGTAGCAGCTGTCAAGGGCAAATGACTTCAAGCCTTGGAGACAGAAATCCAATGCAGCACTGGCCTTTCTGCCAAGGGCCAGGGAAGAGATCACTATAAGCGTGACACATGGATTGGTAGAATCGAAAAGATGTTCCCTGTCTGTGTCCTGTTTGATTTTATATTTTTAATTTGAAATAAATACACTGCTGCAGAATCTTGTAGGTCTGTATAATATCACCCTCCTTTGCGAATGGTGTTGCTAGCATTCATGTCTGAAAATCTCCCTTGTGTTTCTGGTGTTGAGCTATTGCCATAGCAGTTAGCTGCTGGTAGTTGGTAGCTGAGGAAGATAATGCTGGATTTCTGTAGCATCTGAGCTCCAGGATGAATGGCTGCAGGCAGAAGCCCTGCTGAGCAGCTTGAGTCGTGTGGATTCCTGCACTGTGTGAGTCTTTGTCAGGTGCAGCTCTCCCACCCAGCCATTGGAAGGGCTGGGAGTCCAGTGTTCCTTTAGAACTCCCATCTCTTTCTTATTATCTTGGAACACAGTTAATCCAAGCGCCATCAAAAGGCTCTTTGTGTCAGTAAATGTGATGGAGGCAAGCTAATCTGTAGGGCACCGTAATATGGCACGCATGAAAAGCTGATTCTAATGGAGACATTACAGTAATACGTATAAGAGGAAGCAGAGTCAAATGAAATAAAGGGAAGCAATGTCAGCACCTGTGATAGTGCTGTTGTGGATTGAAATTGTACCGCTGGGGGAAGAACGTGGTTTGGGTGTCACAGTATTGTTACCAGAATGGGGGGGTGGCATAACTCTGAAGTGCTGTGGCAGGTTGGACTTGAGACAGTAGAAAATCCAGTAATAGTGGAAGACTTTAACTATCTTCCCATGGACTGCTGTTGTTATTGTAATGGAGTTTGAAATTGAAATTCTTTATCTGCTTTAAGATTGTTGCTTCAAGTCATTCCATGCAGAATCCTTAAAACCAGGAGCGAGTCTTGATTGAACCATGAGCAGGATATAAAGCGTGGTGGAAGGGGTGTGGAGGCCTGCTCTGTTTCGTTTTGAGAACTCTTCTGTAGTAGTGATGGTGATAAAAGAGGTGCCTTAAAATCAGGAAACAAGGAAATAACAGGATTGTATTTGTGGGTAACAGGTAGGGAGCTAAAGATGTACCATTGGTGTCACACTGCCAATTGAGAAATGCTTTAGAAGACTTTCTGAAATGAAAGGGAAGTAGTAGAGTAAAATATTGATTTTTTTTTTTTTTTTTTTTTTTTTTTTTTTTTTTTTTTTTTTTTCCTCTTTTGAAAAAGACTTTAAAATAGAAGTGAAGGCTTATCCAAGTGAGAAAAATACAGAAGAACATAAACTCAGGGCAGTTAAATGTAGATCTGTGGAAAGACATGGTGCAATGAACTTCTGGAAAGAAATTGCCCATGGGCTTAAGATGCTAATGTAAATTTACTATGTTCTGTCAGAAGCAGAAAGCTTCACTGGGGCTGATGGTGCCAGATAGGGCCATTGCAGACGGCTGTTTTTCTCCCTGATGCTTCATTTCAGGCGGCACGGTCTCACTGCTGTGTGCACCCCTTGAAGGTTACCTCGCTAAGCTCTGTCTTCTGCCCTTTCCAATTTGCTTAGGAGGAACCTCTGGATGAAAGCTCGGTGAAAAAGATGATTCTCACCTTTGAGAAGAGATCTTACAAAAACCAGGAGCTGCGGATCAAGTTTCCTGACAATCCGGAGAAGTAAGATTGCGCTTGGCCCCTCTGTGCCACTGCTGAGCCTTGCCTTTTCTTCCAGCCTTAAACTGACTTCTTGACACTTAACTGTCTTCAGTTACATGAGACTTATGTAACAACGGTCATTGCCATTTAGTTCTCAGAAACTGCATTTGAAACTAACTTTGTTAATTAAAAATGACGTTATTGAGACTTCTGATGGAGACCTGCAGATGGTGGGGGAAAACTTTCAACTCTGACATGAAAAAAGTAATTTGCAACCAAGGGGAATGTTCTGATTTATGAAATTCTTGCTGTTTGTACAAAAGACTGTGACATTAAAACTCTAGTTCATGTTGCTTTTATTTTGGGAGCACAGAAATGAAACGAGGTTTCATGATTTCCCTTTTAGATATCTGAAGAAGTCGCTTTGTTTTTAAACGTGTAGCTTTGGGCTGACTGGGGCTTATGGGGGATCTTATGAGAGGCTGCTGCTCTCTTTTTGGAGGAGGGCTGTGTCTGTGGAGCACAAACGATGTGCTTTTCTTGTCTTGCCTCAGGTTCATGGAATCCGAACTGGATTTAAATGACATCATTCAGGAGATGCATGTGATTGCGACGATGCCGGACCTGTACCACCTGCTGGTGGAGCTGAATGCAGTGCAGTCTCTCCTCGGGCTGCTTGGACACGACAACACAGATATCCTCCAGTGGTTAAAGCAACTCTCCTGCCAGAGGCTTTCTGCACTTTTCTGTAATCTCTTATAGCCTGCTTTCACAGGCTGCTGCTGTGTGTTTTTTCTTTTCCGCTGCACTGAATTTATGCCTTCTTTTTTCTTTTTCAAACGAGGCCTTCTTTGTTCAAGTAATATTGATTCTGATTTTTTTTTTTTTTTTCCCCAGTGTTTTTGTTCTCCTTTCTTGTTTTATGAACCTTTTGCCTAAGTTTGAGTGGCTGTGCTAGGGTATGAACAGACAAATGGTGTAGCTGAAGCAACGCAGCAAAACAACACAGCAAAAAACTGAAGCATGGGCTTAACAGCATATAACCTTGAACTGCGTGCAGCCTTTGTCTGGAACAATCCCTAGTAAAAATGAGACTAATTTACCCGTTTTTATAGAGGGCTGAGCTCATGCTTTCAGCTCTTTGCCGTGGACTGTCTCACCACAGTGCTGCACCCTGATTTACACACGTGAAAAGTCTTTCATGTGCCCCTAGCTTTGGTGTGATGTTCTCAAAGCTGGAATTTGTGGGTAGGTCCTCTGGTGTAAATATCAATGGCAGTTCCACGAGCAGTTATTGCTTGTGTCACTGAACCTCACCCCTGTGTGTCCTCTGAGAATGTCTGAGAGTTTTCACTCTATACTGTTGAAGTTCTAGTAGTCTGGTATTAAAAACTGTTGTTTTCTGAATATCCTTGTGCCTTCGTGCTCAGCCTTCAGCTGATAAATAGAACTGTGCTTTGCCTACCATTGTGCAGCCTTTTAAATAGGGCTCAATCTGCATTGCTTGTAAAACGCTCTACGGTAGATTGAACTGAAATGTTGTGACATGATTGAAGAGGTCTTGTGTTGACAAGCGTTAGTGAATGAAAGGAGCGCTGAAGCTGAGTGGGAAGGGCACTGGACTTTGACTTGGGACCACAGGAGGTTTGTGTTTTTTCTTTTTGTTGTTCGTGGCCTTGGGAAAGTCATTAATTCTTGACTTTTCTTTATCTGTAAAGAAGTGGACAGTACTCATCAGTCTTTCTGAGGTGTTTTGAAATACGCAATTTTAAAAGGACCGTTAAGAAGAAAATGTCGTGGTCTGAGGTAGAGATGTTGGTTCTTCTTTTTTTCTAGCACTTTTCCTTGTAGTACTACATACTGAAAAGTCATAATTCATTCCTCCTGAGTGGGTGCAATGATCAGAATGTAAAAACAGCACATCAATATTTTTTTGCATATCCATTAGAGAGCACCGTTTCCATTAGAAAGCACATCTGAGTTTTTAAATCTTTTTCTGTGTTTGGCTGTTTTATCTTGTGTCTGGCTTAACCTTGACCTGGTAGAGTACTGGTCCCTGACAAACAGCACCCACCACTGCTTTCCTTATCTGCCATCTGTAATGAGAGTTACTTCCAATTAAATGGTTGTTAACAATTTACTGTGTACAGTAGGAGACGCCTACCATGCGTAACCAGTTCCGTGGTCACCATAGTTTAATTGCTTTTTTTTTTTTTTTGCCAGAACCAGAGTCTTTTGGAGTACTGTGTATAGCATGCTATCCTAAATTTCTTGTTCACATGGCAGTGATTGTGGTTGGGATGCACAGAAGCACAGCTTTTGTCCCCTCAGCCATGAAAAGCTGTCTTAGAGTCACAGCTGCAGGTGAGGACTTGTCAGTTTTGCCATTGAATTTTTTAAATGGGTTTGCAAGTTGCCTGTCAGTTAATGGAGAGGTAGGAATTTGCCCTGTGGTTAGCAATTTTAGGAGGAAAAGGGATTGATGAACTTCACGAGGTCCCTAATGGCCCGTTTCTCCAGCTTTTGTTGCTTAGAAGTTGATTCCTTGCAGCATAAATGCAAGGCAGATTATTTTCACTCAACCTGCTTATTGAGACATGCTTTAGCTTGCTTTCAAAACTTATACTCTGCCACTTTTGAGCATGTTTTTGTGTAAGTGCAGGTGACTGCCTGCCCAGTAAGTCACAGCCACCCTCTGTTTGGTTCCTGATGGCAGCCGCAACTGGAAGCGGCATCTTCCTATCATGAAAATGTCCAGATAGCTCTGGCTTGTCTGAGGATTGCTGTAGAGTATGATGAGAGCAGTAATTGTACTGGCAAGCATCTTCAGCAGTGCCCAACACAGGCTAGCTTGGGAGTGGGACAGGCAGCTCTCTTACAGTCTTTCCTGGTAAGTCACGTCTGTAACCTTGCTGTAAAAGATGTTTTAAAATACTCTTCCTGTCACTGCGTGTATGGCTGAGCAAATGCACAAACAGAGGAACTGGGAGGCTGGGTTGTTAGCCTATGAATTTTAAAGAGATTCATCACAAAGTTGTTATATAGGACATGTGGAAAACTGCATACCCTGTGCTGCCCTAGTGGGAATCGGGCAAGATTGATCGGAGTGTCTGAGAGAATAGGAAAGTGGCTCTAATGAGGTGGAATACGTCTCCTAGTACCAGAGAGCTGCGTAGCAGTCAGGGGAGCCATGTGTTATGCAGTCCAGTGTTAATGAGTGAAAATTGGGCTGGCAGAAGCTCTGCTGCTCCTGAGAGGTACATGGTTGGAGGAGTGTGCTGTCCTAATTGGGCCAGCCAGAAGGGGGTTGGTGCTTCTGCTTTGTGCTATGGCCTTGTTAGGTGTCTGCTGATCAGGTTAGCTGGGTAGCACTGAGAGCACTGTACCCTAATCAGGTTATTGTAATGCCTTTCTTTTGGGTTGTGCTCAGTCTCAGAGTGCAAGATGGTGCCTAGTTAAGCCAACTATAGAATTTTTGTTTGAAAAATATAAAAAAATTTAGTACTATCAAGTACAGCAAAATATCCTGGCACAGGATGCACACAGTTACGTTCATTTTCATCATTTCTACTTGTTAGATTCCCCCATTCTGGTGTTCTGGTGTTCCTGTGCCCCACCTATATAATGAGTTAACTGTTCTGTGTCATGTCATGAGCTCACTGGCCTGAAAGCAATGTGTTGGGTTTTTTTATAATATTGAATGTGTTTGCTGTGTTGATTGTCCTTAACATCTAGCACATGTTTCCATAGCTGTGGTAGACTTGCTCCAAGAGCTGACTGATATAGATACTCTCCATGAGAGTGAAGAAGGAGCTGAAGTCCTCATAGACGCTCTGGTAAGTAGTAAACTCCACATTATTTTAATGACTGAGCAGTGAATCCTTTGAGCTGCCATCTTGCCGTGGCTGTGCATACACAGTGCCAGCACCGTGCTGAAGTTACCTGGCTCAGGTGTGTGTTCAGGCCTAGTTGCAGTTGAACTGGAATGTGTCACTATGTTGAGGTTATGCTTTTTTCTTTACACGAAGTAAAAAGCTTGGATGTTTCCATGCAACAGAACTAATGCATTTTAAGGGTGGCAGAGGTTTAACAGTCCCTGTGCTGTAGGGATGAAGTGGCCCCAGAAAATGATGTACGTGTAATAGAAGATACATTGCTTGGTCTTAAGAGAGTTTACCAGGCAGAGAGCATCCGAGCACCTTGTATTGTGCTGATGGGCTTCCCTGCAGCTTGGTGTTCTGCTGGTTGCCTCCTGTCCCTCGGCAGGGGGAGGGGGATGCCAGGCTGAGAGAAGCAATGCCCAGCAAGGATTGAGATCTCCATGTCTGTTCTGCCTTCAGGCAGCTGTTGGTGAATTGCTGCAATTGTTAAACCTTGTGACTCTGTCTTGTTCTGTAACTGTTAGGTTGAAATTGAAAGACAGGAAATCATTGTTTTCTTCTGATTGTTTTGTTTGGTGACTGTGTTTTCTCCTACAGCCCCTCTTGTCCAGTCACTGCTACCTCCAGAGGTTAATGACATTGGCCTGGAGCTGGGTCCCTCCAGCTGGCTCTGGGCTGTTCTTAATTATTCTGCCTTTGTGGAAAGGTTTCTGGGTGAATGAAATGGCAGAGAGGAGCTGGTATAGGAGGTGTTTTCTGTAAAATGTGTGGGGAGAGAGTAAATGAAGCAAAGTCCTTTCTCTGTTTGCCTTGTTGCCAGCCCACAGGTAATGGCCAAGTTTTAGTTGTTGTATTGTTCTCCCTGAAAGCAGCAGGTCAGGCATCTCTTGGGAGAAATGTTTAGATATCTACTTTTTAGATTACTTTTTTTTAGAAAAAAAAAAAAAAAAAAATCTAATGTTTTAGGGTACTTTGTATTTTTTTTTTTTTTTTTTCCATGGTTTCACTGAACACAAAACCAGTTCAGTGTTTTGCATTGCAAATGTTACTTTTCTAACTTTTCCCAGCTCACATCCACAGTGGGAAGATAGCCAAAGTCAATCTGGCCTCTGTCCAATTGCAGCTGTAAGTGCAGACTGCTTGTGGTGAGGGGCTGCAACCCCAGCTGCAGGCGTGGGTTTCTGCTCCTGTTCTGCTGTCAGGGTTTCGTTAACTCTCTGAAGTCAGCTTGGTGCGTTCATCTGAGCAGGATTTAAATGTCAGGCTTCAGCTGGCGATCGTTCATCTTTCACATTTGAATCTCCACGTGTGAGCATTGTTCCTTCAGCTTTTTATGCCCAGGAAGGTGGAGATGTAACAAAGTGCAGGCAGACCAGCTGCACGCTGCTCGTGGAGCTGACAGCTAGAACGTGGTGGTTTGTGGTGCCTTAAGAATTCTGTGGGATTATGAATCAATTAGGGCTGATGCAGGAAATGAGACTGACAGGGTTCATGTTTTCCCTCCAGATGTTTTTTCTGTTTAATCTGAAACCTAAAACCTGTTTAATTAATTAGGACAAACATGGTGTCAGACTTACTTGGCGAATCCTTTTGCTACCTTTGAGATTTTAGAGCAGGATTGTTAATGTCACCTGATCAGAATCACGTCTGGCAGGATGTTTCAGCAGGACTTATTGATATTTATTTGTCTAGTAGGCCTTCCTTTGTCATCTTCCCTTTTTCACTTTGCTCTCCTGTTTTTTATCTTGCCTGTGACCATGGCAATGTAGGTGGAGGGTCAGGTCGTGGCCTTGTTGGTGCAGAATTTAGAGCGCCTGGATGAAAGTGTGAAGGAGGAAGCTGATGGTGTCCACAACACTCTTGGTAAGCGGCTGCTGCGCAGCCTCTCGCTTCTTTGTGTTTTGTACAAAGGGGGGTGGGTTATCCCTCCCCTTTCTTTCCTTCTCACATGCTTTGCCCTTGAGCTGCCAGCACTGAGGTGGAGAACCTGTGGTGAATTTCTTTCAAGCACAATTGTAAATTGCAGTAAAGTGTAATCTTTTCAGCTAACATTTGTTGCGTGTGTGCTGGTGGGATGCCTCTACCCAAAGCTGTTATGTTAGCGTGCTGATACACAGATGGATTTCTGTGCCTTGTGCTGACCTTGTATTTCCTCCGTGCTTGTATGTGAGCTCTGCTTACCCAGTTGAGAGCTGTATGTGTCTTAGCAATGTATTTGACTTTTAGATAATAAAACTTTTTGTAATTCATACAAGCACATCCTTACCCCTCTGTTCACCAGCCTTTGCACAGCACAGTAACTGTTTTGCAGTGTGTTCCTGTTGTTAGCACGCCAGCATCCACACCTTCCAGTCATTCAGGACTGGAATCCCTCTGGTTCCTTGCTGTTGCTGGGAACTGGAGGAATGCGTTAGGGACTGGAAGCAAGGGGCTTGCACTTGTGTTCCTGCATAGCAGCAGCAGTAAAATCTTGTTAAAATTGTTCTCTGCAATGAGAATTGCTCCTTCAGTAAAGGGAAGGTATCTCAAGCATTTTCCAGCAGGAGCTGGTGTCGTGTCATCTGAAGGTGGACTGTGTTGGCAGTGTAAAAACTGAAACAGTATTATTTACCTGGGCTGACGTCTCGCTCAAAAAAGATGATTTTGCAAATATGCTATTTTGACAAGAGCAGGAAGAGCCTGCCAAAGCTGTGTTGATAAAGGTCTGAGCTGATATGCAGGCGGGGGGGAAAAAATGGATGTTTTCTGTGCCTTTCTTCTTAGCAATCGTTGAGAACATGGCAGAGTTCCGACCAGAGATGTGCACAGAAGCTGCGCAGCAGGGCCTCATGCAGTGGCTGCTCAAGAGGCTGAAGGTGAGCTTATTTTCTTGTTGTCACTTGGGAGACACACAATGAAAACTGACAAGCCACTGGACCGGGAGCTGATGTGCTGGAGGAGGTGTTTGGCATAATATTAGAAGCCTGGGATGTTACTGGCTCTTTCAGTTTATACCGGGTATCTCTGTGACAAGTTCTAACATCTGTGAATATGGCGAATTCAGGACTCTCCTCCAGCTGTAAAGTAGGTTGCATTTGACTGTGCATTTACGTGTTGATATTTTTAGCATCCTGTGGCAGTGAGTTACACAGTTGAACTCTGTCTTTTGGGAAGAGGCACCTAAATACTCCATAGAAAGATGTAGGAAAGGAATTGATAGTTTAACTGTCTTGCAGAGCTAGTGAAGAAAAGACAGCAAATAGATTCTGAGCCTTGTCCGAATTCTGCTAGCAAGGCAGTAGTACCTCCACATTTATATGTCTGTACAGCTAGTGTGCCCCCTCTGTATCACAGAAATACAGCTTTGTGGTCATGCATAGACTCCTCTGTGCCCCTCATATACTTGTTAGCAGGAGTAACCCACAATTTCTCACTACAGGTAGTAACATAATTATATTCCTTCTGCTTAAATACAAAAGGCAAAGTTAATTTTATTCCAGGCAGGTATGTACTGAGTGCAGGTCTGCTGCCTGCCTTATAATTACTCTTGCAGCTGAAAGACTTAGAAACTTGGGAAAGCAAAATAATCACAATTTGGATTCCCCTGCTTGTTGCACCAGAACGAATGAACGAATGAATGTTAAAGGCTTGCGAAACTCGGCGCTGAATGCGTGCGTTCCCTTCACCCTGGCATGTGTTAACTCCCTCTGGGCTCAGGGAAGTGTGATCAGGCAGCGCTTTTTCGTGCTTACAAGCTGTCGTTGTGGGGAGATGCATGCTAATAAAACCCTTGCCCAGAAGCCTTTGCTGTTGGCAGTGTTGGTCCTGAATCTCTCGCCCTGACAGATGTGTTGAGGATGCAAGCGGTATCTCAGCATCTGGGCAGAGCACCGTGCAGCTGAAGGCCATCTTAGGGCGACTCTTAAAATGAAGGCTCTGTCTGGAGGTTGATGAGGACATCTGGCACACGGCGCAGGGTGTGAATTTCTGTTTGCTGACAACATTTCGAGTTGCATAATTGTGTTCTGACGGTCGGAATTGCTTCGGAAAGCTCAGATGCAGGGCATAATAGCTCGCTTCTCCAAACACGAGCAGGGCTTGGTGCTGCTTTGTGCAGCCTGGAAAGAACGGGACGTTATTTCCTAATGCTTGTTGTGTGACAGCGGTTGGTGTGTGCTGTAATGGGAGCTGGTGGCCACCGAGTGCCTGCTGCAATGCCCGATGTGCCAGCAGCTGCTTGGAGGCGCCGCGTGGTTGCTATAAACACCATCAGCCGTGGTGTGATTAGGGCTTGTTGCAATGGAAAGCTTTATTTAAAGTCAATACTTGTGACACTTGGGCTCCTCCTGCTTCTCACGTTTCCTGTTGCAGGCATTTGGATCGTGCCCTTTCTTTTGGTTGCAGGCTGAGATAATTGCCCATGGTCGCCCCGTGCAGCCAGGGTTACTCAATCAAGCTGCAGGTAGTTGTGTGCTGGAGGGAAAAATTGTGGGTGACAAATGGTATGGGTAAGCCTTGCACTCAGTACTTTGTACCTTTTTTTTCTGGAACAGTGAATCCAAATGGCCGGTTACTGGCAATTTTTAGAAGGCATTTTTAGTTTTTAAATTTTATAGTAGCAGCAAACCAGTAGCAATCATGAGTTGATTGACTAAAGATCAGTCTCCTCCTGTAGATGAAGCAGCACACAAGAACACTGGCTCCTGTTCAGAGTCCCATTTCAGGGATTTTTACTTTTTTTTTTTCTTCCGAGAGAAGCAATAATCACTGTTTTTTTCATTTGCTTTTTTTTCCTTTTAATGTATTTGCAAATGGAGGGGACGTATGAAATGGACGTTATGTGATTGTGCAGCCTAAACCCAACTATGATATTTGGTTTTCGTATCCAACTGGCAGCTCCTGTTTAACGTTACTGTGACGTATTCTCTTGGTGGCAGGTGCAGACATCAGAATAGGGATAAGCCATATGCACAACATGGAGGTCTTATCACAGGAGGGAGCCTCTGTGGTGCCCACAGCTGGAGAATGTTCTGAGGTTTTTTTGAGCCAACTCAGACAAAGCTAATGATGTAGGATGGTGTGAAGGATTGGAGGTGACTTTCTACATATGCACGCAGCCTACTGCTCCCGAATCAGAACGGCTCGTTACTGTTTTGCTGTTGGTTCTTACTGCAAAATTACTGCTGTCATGTTTTGCTTTAGCATTGCTTATACACTCAGTGATTTGACTGGTGCATTCCCCAGTTCAATGGAACACTGAGCAGTCCCTGATGAGTCTTTTGTTCGCTCTTCCCCCAACAGGCTAAGATGCCCTTTGATGCCAACAAGCTGTACTGCAGTGAGGTGCTGGCTATTTTGCTCCAGAATAATGATGGTGAGAGCTGCCTCTGGCATTGATGTGCTTTTAGGATGGGCCCTGGGCTGGTTTCAGATCACGGCAGCATCCTTTTGCCTTTGGCTTCCCTTTGCTTGTGCTATCACTCCCATGCGTGCTTTTGTGTGCGCATGCGCTCACTATTTCTCTGCAGCTTTTGTACTCTGTCAAGCCGTATCGATTTTGTTTGCTGATGTATCAGTGTTAGATGGCAGTAAAATCTGACAGTTAGCTTCATTTTTCTCTGTTTTCTCCCTTCCCCCACTCCTGTCTAGACAACAGAGAATTGCTCGGGGAGCTGGATGGGATCGATGTGCTGCTTCAGCAGTTATCTGTGAGTAATCCTCCCTGCTGCCAGGAGACCCACAGGCTGGGGCTGGGCAGGTGGCACAGAGCTGGAGTGCAGTGCTGTCCCAGCAGTCTGTGGGTACCAAAATGGGGGAGCACGTTATCTTAGTGATGACACAATTCCTGAGTAACTGCCAAATAAATGTAGTGTCTATGGTAAGTGAAGGCAATCTCTGTTTCAAAGGCATTAATGTGGAATTACATAGAAGTTAAATTGTTTTGTTGCAGCTGTGAGGAGAGTGGGAGGGATGGCTCAAGTTTGCTCATTTTGAGCACTCCAAGTGCATTGCTTCTAGCACTGAGCTAGCTGAAGGTAACGTGTTCTTAGTTTGCTTACATTTCTTAATCAGGCAGTAGCACTGTTGGTGGGGCAGGGTGCTGCAGAGCAGATCCTTCAGGTGTGCATTAGCCTGGGGGTTCTCTTGTAACAAGCTTATCCACGTAGTTTTGTGAATTATGTTCTCAGTGAGTTTGTGTTTCTCTTCAGAGGCCGTGCATCATCTTTCAAGTCATGCATTAGGCTGCTGCTCATTTGTTGGTATACAGTCAGGACAGCAAAAGGGGCAGTGGAGCTACAAGACAGTGCATCAGTCAGGTGTATGGTTGCTGTTTGGATGACTGCAGGCTTATGCATGTCAGATGCTTAAAACTCTGCAACAGTGGGGGTCAAACTGAGCCCTGCACTGTGATGAAATCGTTTTCTTTGTCGTGCAGGTGTTTAAACGACATAACCCCAGTACAGCAGAAGAACAGGAAATGATGGAGAACCTGTTTGACTCTCTTTGTTCCTGCCTGATGCTCAGTTCCAACCGGGATCGGTTCCTAAAAGGCGAGGGTCTCCAGCTGATGAATCTCATGCTTAGGTACTGTGTCACTTGGTGATTTTTTTTTTGCCTGCTTTTGACCCACCACCATGTGCTCTAGCAAGATACTTGTACTTTTCTGTTTATAAAATTTGTGTTTCAGTGTGCTTGACTTCTAGCACGTTACTTGCACCTTCTCAGAGATGCAAACTCTACTTTTTAAATTTTCATAACAAGTGGATTTAATAGCTGCTGTAAGCTACAGGTCTGCAGCAGACACCCAGATGAGAGAATGTTATACATTAGGCCACTAATCCTGTCAGGATTCAAGACCTTTGTAAGGTAACAGAGAACCTTTGGATGTCTGTAGGAGGAATGTTTTTTTCTTTTGTTCCCCAGTTCAGGTTTCACTGTGTTGTTTGTCATCCAAGCTGAGAAGTTGTTGTGGACATTGATACAAAAATTGCTTTTGTGAAATAGGCATAAATATTCATTTCTCCTTGTGATGTGTTTTGTCACACCTTGCATCCCTAGAGTTCTCTGCTGTGTCAACTTTTGCTTCCTAGCCTGCATCTGTGTCTTCTGAGCTGAGACTTCTCAGGACTGGGCACAGCAGGGCTCTGTCTCGCTTTCCTCAGTGTGCTGAGCTGCATGCAGTGGCTGGTTAGCAAACACCAACGAGAAGTGATGTATTCCTGCAGCGCATGGCTGGGTAATGTGCAGCAGCAGGGAGCTGAATAAATAACCAAGTGTGGATTATTCAAATAGGAACACTGAGTTTTCCTGAGGCTAATTAAAGAAAAGCTCCAAAACTAAGGATGAGAGGGAAGCCTCCCTCTGACTCAAGTACTAAGCTGCTGAGCTAGCCTTGCAGAACTAATTACTTGGAGTTCTCGTGCCATGTGGGTGGGACTCCACATTTGGAAAAACTCATCTAGACAGAGCAGTGCCTAGCAGGACATGCTAAGCTTCTTGCTCCTAATGGTGTTTTTGGACTGGAGCTGAAAGTGTTAATCTGGTACTTTTGTTGCTGATTCAGACAAAGAACTGGTGCTGCGGGCATTCGGTGTGCACTTGTGTTTTTTCTTACGTGTTTAGTGTCTGCTGGTCATTAAGATGACAGTCGATTCTGTTAATTTCTGTCGCTGGCAGTCTGTGTGCTGCACAGTGCTCCCATTTCCTTGGACAGTGTGGCTGTGGAGCCTGCAGGCTACTTTGTACGTACAGAGAACACTTTGATGGCTGTTATCTGGAGAGCTGCCGGCGAGTATCACACTTCTGTACCTTTATATGTTCATGATAAACAACAAAGAATAGAGATGTCATTCAGCTGTGATTCACCACCTTACCCACAACAGGGCAGAATATTTTTCTCTCCCTCTGAAGGCTGGGGGGAAAGATCTGTTATTTTTGTATTTCCTCTAAAGACGGTTAATCATTGTCCTTTCATCTGCACAGACTATGGAACAAAGAGTTGAAAGTTTATTGACAACGATTCGAGATAGATAAGCTGTGTGAGAATAAAGATATCAGGCCAGAATCTCCATTACTGTCTTAGAGAACACAGGATTCTATATCAGCTGTGACCAAATACATCTCGCCACGTTGTTCTGCTGATGGCCTCGTGCACAGAACTGTGGGCAAGCACAGCATCCTTCAGCCAAACATTTAACGTGCTCAGGAGATTCTTCCAGACAGTAATGAAAGCAGCACCACTGCCCATTATGCTGAGACTTCAAGTGTGTGGCCATCAGCATGATGTGCTGCTGCTCTGTGGGCTCCTGGGCAGGCAGTGGTGGCACCTGAACGCAGCGCTGTGCGGCTCTGCAATGCGAGGTGGCAGCTGCAGGGGGTGCTGAGAGGTCTGTGAGGATGGGGCTGTGGCAGGGGGCAGGCAGCAGCTTGGGGTTGGGGTGAGAGCTGTGACGTCTCCCATTATTTGATTGCATCTCTGCTGCCATGGAGGCAGGGTGTTGGATGGAGCATCGTTGTACAAAGCAAGGGGGGAGCAAGAGGGCTTGGCGGGGGCTGGGCAGCACTGGAAAGTTTGCAGATGTCACGTAGAATTAATTTCAGTACTATCTGGGGGTTAGGAAACACTTTTTTTTGCACACAGTCCTCCAGCCTTGCCTTAGTAACCTAGAAGCAGTTTGCCTTACAAAGCCAAAAGAGAGAAGAGCAGGCTTTTAGTGTCAGTTCTGTGCATGCTGACATGAGGCTTTTATTGCTTCTGCTGTAAAATTGTGTTAGGGTTTGGAGGGGATGCAGCCTCTGGATTCCCTAGGGGGATGTGTCAAGAAGATTCTCTGTTGCCTAGGGAAAATGCGTGGCTCTCTGTTACTATCTGAAGCTCACGGGAAAGTGCGTCGCTTGGGCAACGTGACCTCCTGCTCTGAAGCTCTGCTGTGACCCTCACAAAAACATTTGCTCTTGCGTAGCAAAAACGAGGTGAAAATGGACAGCTCTGTGCAGTTCCTCAAAGCTCAGCAATAATTATTTCAGGGTCTATTTTTCATGATTATTAAAACGCTTTAATGTTTTCTTGTCCTGCTGTTCCTAATGACCCTCTGGAAACTTGGACCATCTCTTTTTGAAGTCTTGTGGTTAATTAAACAGAGCCAATTTATACAGAGCTTTCCCATGAAATGTGGTAATTTTTGCCTGTATGTTGGTGAGAGATTGTGCTAATATGGGAAGTCCAAATAATGTTAGCACCTCTTCTTTTTAGAGTAATAAATTCCCTGAGACATGGAGGCATTAAAGGAGGAAACAATGGTTGTAAATAAAGCTGTAATTCAGGGTTCTCTATTAGACTGAAGTCACTCTCTGTTCGGTGCTACTCGTGTGCTTGTCTCTGAATTAGTGTTCAGCTAAAAGTTACTTCAATAAACTGAGATGAGACTAAGATAAACGACTTGCCCTCCAGCAGAATAAATATTTCAAATAAAATCAACTCTAGACAGTCCAGTCAAGCAACTATTGATCTCTAAAAGCCTGAACTTAAACCCAATGAATATTCCAGAGATCAGCTCTGTGCAACCTTCCTAAATGCTGATCAATATGCAATTACTTCCCCTGAAAACATTTCTTGTATTATCTAGCCTGAGAAGTACTTTATGCTCAGCTTTCTGTATAGGGAAGGTGGGGGTTTCTTCCTTCCAGCTGACCACCAGGCTGCGCTCATCAGGCACACTCCTTTATTAAAGTGAATTATTGCCAACTCTAAGTCCTGGTCCTTGTGGAGGGACAGTATTTGTCTGGTGTACCCAGCGAGGCTCCCCTGCCTGTTCTGTGCTAATGTTTGTAAGGTAGTAAAGCAATAACTTCCTCGGTAGTTGAGAGAGAATAAATATATGTATGCGTGTGTGTGTATATATATATATGTAAAATATAAAATGAAATAAAAAGAAAATAGGAAGTAGAAATAAAAATAATGGAAAGAAATGAGAAGATAATAGCTTGTCGTCAGCTGCAGTTGTGAAAAGAGCATCTGTCGGCGTAATGTTTTGGCTCCTTGAAGGAAATCTTGCTCAGAGCTTGTTCTCTGGCTCTCTGCGACTTCCCTTGTCACATTAATTTCCCTTTTCATGCCGTGTCTTTGAAGTAGTGTAGTCCAAAGCTCTTCATGTCCCTGGGAAGTTTAAGTTGCACCTTTCTTATTTTTTTTTCCCCACAGAGAAAAGAAGATTTCCCGCAGCAGTGCCCTGAAGGTGCTGGATCACGCCATGATTGGACCCGAGGGCACAGATAACTGCCACAAATTTGTTGACATTCTTGGCCTGAGGACCATCTTTCCACTCTTCATGAAATCACCCAAGAAGATCAAGAAGGTTGGAACCACTGAAAAAGAGCATGAAGGTAGGTCTGTTGCCAGCCCCATCGTTGCTGCTGCTGCAGCTCCCAGCCCCGTGCAGCCTGCCTGTTCACTGCTGCTGTGCTGGCTGCTGATGACACGCTTGCCCTGCTTGTTTTGGTATCAGCAGTTTCTGGCAATTCCATTTCATGTGCTGTTAATAAGTTATTTTACTCCTGTAGGGTCTGTTGTTTGAAGCTCTTAACTCTTTGATGCAAAACTCTTTTGAAAAGAGTAATGAGGCAACTACAAATGTCACCTCAAAAGCAGTGTTTTCGTGGCTCTGGGCACTGAAGTGTGACTCGATGAACATCAAGCATTGCAGAAATAAACTGCACGCTTTTGAAGTAGCTTTTTTTTTCTATTCTTCCCTCTCTCTCCTGAAAAATTCTGTCTAAACAAAAATGTGCTCTGGAATATTACTGCGAGACCCTGTGAATCGGGGGTCACAGCCAGCCTGCTTCTGGTAACATCACCATTTCCATTTTGTTAATCCTTGACTACTCTTTGGAAGAAGCTGTAAATACTTCCAGTGATGCCTGAGATGTTGTGCCTGTTCATTACTCCTCCTGGTTCTGTAAGAGATGAATATTGTCAAGAGCTCATGAGGTGTGAGTGGGTCTCAGGCTTGCCCAGTATCCATCCTAAACTGCTGCAGCAAGCCGTGGGAGAGCAGCTGGAAAACAGCAACAAAAAGGGAGCTCTTAACCTTGGCATCAGGTCAGTGCAGTTGGAATCAGACACTCAGTGTCCCCAGGAGGAGAGGTGGGGAGGGGATGCCTCCTGCTGCCCTGCAACATGGAGCTTGTTGCCTGAGGCAGCAGCAGAGCTGGGGCAGGTTAGGCAGACTGCAGCGGGTTGTTCCTTCCTGGCAGGCAGGGTGCTGAGGAGAAGTGACAGATTCAGCAAGCGACTGTTTTCTTCTTGAAAAATCATAGAATCATAGAATCATAGAATCACTAAGGTTGGAAAAGACCTAGAAGATCACCCAGTCCAACCGTTCACCTATTCCCAATAGCTCCTACTAAACCATGTCCCTCAACATGGCCAGTGGTGAGCTGGAAACAGTGCATTTGTTTTGGAGCACCATCAGAAAGTTGCTAACATTACATTAATGAGGGTAATGGCTTGGCAAGGCAGCTCCTGGAAGGCGATGCTGAGGGGATGGTTCTGTGGTTGCGCTGAAGTGATGGAGGCTGGGGGTGCTTTGAAATCTTCATCTGTTGTATGAAAATGCAATTATTTGGTTCTTCTTACCCACAGAAGGCTCGAGCTAGAATATGGGCTGCTGAGTAGTGAGATCTGGGTCTGCAGCCTGCATCACTGACTTAACTTTTCATTCTGCTTCATCTGCAGCTGACATCCATGTGCAGCATTGGCTGCTGCGAGCATCAGGTAGCAGCTTGGGGAGCCATAAAGAGATCGGAATAGTTCCCTGAAGGGACCTTTTTCTGTAATAGAAAAAAGCAAATCTGCCTTTGGGAAAATGGGGTTATCTGTGCAAATGGCCTTCACTAATATTCAGAAGAATGTTTGTTCACTAATATTCAGAAGAAATGCTGGGCGTTAATATATTGAATTTCAGAATGAGTTTTATTAAAATAAACTCAAACGCTGCGGTGCCAAATCTGGTCTTTTTTATAAGAATAAGACTGTTCTTCTGCTGGGATAGCATTCCTGTATGTGTCAGTGTGCCTGATGAAGAAGCATCCCCTTAGAGGATTAACTGGGGTCGCTTTGTAGTGGAGGCATTGGTGGTTGCTGTGAAGCAGCTCTGAGGGATCAGCACTGTGTGCAGCACTGTAGGGCTCTGCTGGGATGTGGGCACCCCGGGGGCAGGGACTCCCCTGGTGCCTGGATGCATTCCCCAGCAGTGCTGTGTGCGTAGGCTCTGGGTAATTCTTCAGGTGCGTTTGGGGGTGAGATTGGAAGTAATGCTTCTGTATTGCAGATTTTTGGAATGCAGGTGATGTGGTATTGAATGCTGTGTTTCGAAACCGCTCACAGAGCTGGTCAGCATATCTCGGCTGTCCATAAAGGCAGAAGGATTTGGGGCTCTGGACTTCCCAAGCCAACTGTCAGATCCAAGTGCTGGATTCCAACTTGAAATTCTTGAGCAGACTCAGTGAGCTAAAAATAGAGAGCAGCAATTCCTTCTGAATTAGAGAGGCTGTGGCGAAGCAATCAGAGCTTGTTTGATGGGCTGCATGTTCTGCTCTTTCTCTATACGGTTATTGCAGTCTAGTTTTGCTCACTTGGAGAGTCTAATGAACTATAAAAGGATGTTTGTTCAATTCATCTTAATTTAAATGCCTTCTCTTGACTTAGATGTCAGTTTTACTTAGGAATACTTAATTTGATAACCTGAGAAATTAGTTCAGCCAATTTCCAAATGAGAATTCCTATCGCTGTGGGTTTTTTGCCTATTCACCCTCCAGCAGGAAGGAAGCCTCCCTTGGAGCCTGTCAGCTGCACACAACCTTTAAAACCAACGGCAGCAGAACCTGTTCCTTAGTCAGTGTGCTCTTACTCTTCTGCGACGCACGTTGAAAGTTGGCAAAGCCCTTGGGAATGAATACCTGCACAGATAAGTTCCCTGAGCATGGAGAACTGAAAGGGCAGCAACAGAACAGCAACCTGATAGCAAATGTCTTTGGTGAAAGAAAGACCTTCAGTCAGAAGGCAGGAGGCATCTTTGTTTGGTGGCCTACTGAAACGAACACCCGGGGTGTGCATCAGTCTGCTTAACCAGGCCTTTATTGTGCCAATTTGTTACTTTTGCCATCAGCTTTTCCAAACAGGACAGGAATTTGGTATTTGAATGAGCCGTGATGCAGAGTGCAGTGTTGTATGTGCATCAGTTAAAGTTAGCATTCTTTGTTGCAAGAAATCACAAAAATGAGCTTTTCTCAGTCATTGGAATTTTGTCCTATGCAAAGCGTTGTGTTCTGATTGCTGCTTGCTGGGCTCTGCGTTTGGGGTTGGACCTTTCCAGGCCCCATTTGCAGATTGGTAACATTGTTATTTCATGCCACTGTCAGTATTTCCAAATAAGATTTTTCTTTGCAAAATGTTTTGAGATACCTAGAGGGCTTCTCCTTACAAATGTGAGTTATTATGGTGTGTGAAAGCAGGTAAGCCTGCAGGATGCTCCAGCACTTGAGCAGCATGTCCTGGTTCTGCAGTAATGCTGTAAAGGGACTGGAGCACCAGCAGAGCATGGGAATGGAATCTCCTGTGGTTCCATGGCAGTGCTGTGCAGCCTCTATCTGTATGGTGTGTGCATCTGGCACCTGTGCAGGAGCTCAGGGTCACCCCCATGGCCCCATACTGGGTGCACTAAGCCACCTGTGCCAGAGGTGCCAGAGCTCTGGAACTGTCAGTAGCAAATATCCCTGAGGTCTTGCTTAGGTTATATGTAGGTGGTACTTTCTGTGTCATGCTCTTGGGCTGCACGCCAGCCTGGGTGCTTGCAATGATACAGAATCTGTGCTCCTTTTAAGTCACTTTTTCCAGGGTGGCTGAGGAAAAGCAGAGTCAGTGCAGCAGGGCTGGGGAAGCCTTCTCGGCTTGCTTGTGGATGGGAGCTGCCCACACACCCCACAAACACAGTTTGCTGCTTGCACTGCTGTGCTGCTCCCGCTCACTGTGCTGGAAAGGAAACCCAGCTCATCGAGGCTATGTGTGGGAGTGGTAATAGTAAATTTGATGGCATGTTACAGAGAAAATAAGTCCTTACTTCTGATCTCAGCATGCAGTTTTCATTTTGTTTCTCCAGAACATGTCTGCTCCATCCTGGCCTCCCTCCTGCGAAACCTGAGAGGGCAGCAGAGGACGCGGCTGCTGAATAAGTTTACAGAGAATGACAGTGAGAAGGTGAGCGAGCGAGTGTGCTGCTGTGTGCCTGCTGCCCTGCCTGCAGCCAACGGGCAGCAGTGCTGGGAGGGTGCCTGCTAAGGCCGGGTGCCTGCAGGCACGTGCTGAGTTACTAAAAAGCAGCCCCTGCTCCTGCACGTGGAGACCTGTACGCTCATATGGCGTTGTTCTCTTGTTCGTGTTGCTGCCTGCAAACTGGAGAACAGGCAGTGCCTCTAGTGCTTGGCCTCCTGCATCATAAGCACTCTTGTTTCCTGATGTGTGTGGAAGCAGGGGCTCCTGGTGCTGCGCTGTCTCTCTGCTGAGGGCTGACCCTGTAACATGTTGTGCTGCCTCTGACAGGACCAGGCAGGGAAAGGGGCCTGTTTTATCTAGTGAAGCTCTTTTGTAGCAGTTCCAACAGTACACACTTAACATTCTCCATTCGTCTTCTAAAATGCCTTGCTTTGGTGGTGTTTAGTCTGGGAAATTCTATCCAAAGTATTTACGTGATAGTGGATGGATCAAATAGCTGTGAAACAGTAACAGCAGCTTTTGCAAACCAGTAGTTCTCAGGGGATTTGTAAATTCCGCCGCTGGGGAAAAGCTGGTTCTTCTGTATTTCTCATCAGTGTGTTTTAAAGGTGTTTTTTCATAACTCATTCTGCCAATTGCAGAACGTTCCCTGTCACTAGGAAGGGTTTCAGTTGCCTGATACAGGGAGCAGGAAAGCCAGAGTATCTCATGCGTTTAACAGAAGTTTGACAATTGCATTCATTTTAGACAGAAGAGTTCATTTAAGAAAGCAGGAGAGCTGGAAAACCAGAACACAGAGAAAGAGGGAGAGTCAGGAACACATCTGTTTGCTTCCTTTTAGCTGGAGCTGATGAGGCTGTATTGTGATATGGGATTACATTCAGATGCTCACAGACTCAGCATGCTCATCTGTCCAGCTCTTGCAGCAGCCTTCCAGTGCATTCCTTCCTGTGATTGACAGAATTACCTGTTATTTTGCAAAGATTGCAGCTGGGAGGAAAACAGCATAGCATTAAGGATAAGATGATTGCATTGTTCTTTTTCTCTTGCTTAGGTCTATCTCTTCTGCCCTTGCAGGTTGATAGGCTGATGGAACTGTATTTTAAGTACCTGGATGCAATGCAGGCAGCTGATAAGAAGATTGATGGAGAGAAACATGTATGTATTGCATAAGTTGTACTACCACATCTTTGCTGCTTCTGCATGGGCACTGCACTGCACAGAGCTGCTGATCTGCCAGCTGCCCTCCCTGATTCATCCCCATGCTGTTACCCCTCAGCTTTTATTGCCTCCAGCTTCTGGTTCCCTCAGATGAGATGGGCTGGGAATTCACTCTCAGCAGTGTTTCTGCCATTTCTTAGGGTGAATTTTACTAGGAGGGCTTAAGTCTGTGCTTTGCTGTGCCTTCGCTTTTACTTGGCTGAGATGTTGCTTGTTTTGGCAGATGGAGAGTAAGTGAAATGCAGAGAGACAATTACATGGTAATGTGCGAGGATTCCTACCCTGGTCTGCAGAGTTCTGATCGCCTGCAAGGAAACCTCTATTTTGATTAGCTAGATGAGGCCAGAGCCAAAGCCTGGTGCTCTCTGAGCACACCGGCAGCAAATCGTTTTGAATGACACGAGCTTGGGTATCGCACAGTACTTTCTTGGAACTGAGTCTGGAGCAGACTTGGTGGAAGAGAACGAGCTGTTGGAGTCAGGAAGCAGCTTGCAGAGCTGTTAGCGAGCTTGGCATGCTTCCCACAAGATTATCTGTATCAGCACAGAGGAGGGCATGAGATTGATTAGTGCTGACGGAGATAATCACCGCAGCGCCGTCCCCCTGTGGGCACTCGGCGTGCCCCGGCTGCAGCCCCCAGCAGCCTCACAGACAGCCGTCCCCACGCTGCCAAGGCTGCTGCTCTGAGCACCAGCAGACATGCAGGGGGGCACCGGAGCTCAGCAGCAAAAGGCACGGGGCTGAGAGATGAATGGAGCTGCTGCTGCCAGCGCCTGGGCTCCATATGGACAGCTGCAGCCTCGCAAACAGACGGTGGCCTGGAGACAAACGGCCTTTACCCTCTTCTGCTATCCCTCTGCTCTCCATTCATCCACCTCAAAACAGAAGAAATTATTTATTCTCTGTGTTTCGATGTTGCTGTGTGGGTTTTAGAACTCAAGAAGCAGAGCTATTTTTTTTTTTCTTCTGGCTGAAATCTCACAGTGTTTGGGCAGCTGCTGTACAGAGCTCTTAAAGGCAGCACGCAGAGCGAGTGTGTGTGTACTCTGTATCCAAGGAAGTCCTGAAGTAGCTACAGATGTTAACACCTGTAGCAAACAGCCAGCACAGAGCAGGGGGTTTGGGTTGAAGGGAGTCATTTGGGTGTGAAGCAGCTTGTATAGAAACTATTTGATTAATAATAATGTTCCATTCATGTTTAGTGGGACACAGGAGAAGGGAAAACATAAGCGTTCAGGTTTTCCTCTCGTATCCAGAAGCCAGTGTGCTTTTGCCCTGCTGCAGGGCTCTGCGGGCTGGCCTGGCTGCCATAAATGGATCTCAGTTCTTTGCTCCTATTAGTGCTAGTAATGGGATTTGGCAGAAACATCCCACATGTGCTTTGACCTTCTGCAATATATTTCAACAGAAAATATCAAAGTGTTGTGCTGAGATTTGCTCATGCTGCATGTCACCCCTGAGAAGCAGATTTGTACTCAGCATGTGAAGGACGCTGGTTTTCAAAGCACTGTTCAGAGCCTGGTGGTAAAGATTAGAAGGCATGGAGGCTGGGCTGGACTAGACTGGAAGTTTGTCCAGTTCCAATCCCGATCACCTCTAAGCACCACAGGTGATAGCGTGTCACCAAGCTACTATTTTCACTTGTGTCCCCACTCCACAGCTGGGAGATAAAATGTTTTCCTATTTCTCAGAGTAGTTGTGAGATTAAATGCCCTAAAATATGTGCACCGTGTTGTTTGTGTTCTGGTGACAGGTCCATAAACTTGAATTACATCCAGTACTATCATCACATGTCCCACTGCTCCACTTTTCCCCAAACTAAGTAATTCCCAGCAGAACTAACATCTTCGTCTGTTCCAGCACGGAACAGAGTCTTTCAAAGTTTGTTATTATTGTTAGAGCTGCTTTGTGAGGTCTTTTAAGCAGGGAGTGCATCAGCACAAATGTTCTCTGGGCTCTCCGACGCACAGGTCCCCAGTGACAGAGAAGTGCCAAAGCAGCATTAGATTTTTATTATTATTATTATTCTGTTTTGTGTGCGCTGGCAGGGCAGTAAACAGCAGGTGAATAAGCTGCTCTCTGAATAGTACAGAATAAGGTCTGTCTAAATATTACCTGATAACTCTTATCCTTTGTAAGACAATAACATAAAGCACCAGGAACTTAGAATCGCCCTGTTCTGGTAGCTGCTGGTGAACTCCTCCATCAGAAGGGGTCAGAAATGTATCTGCTCTGCTTTGTGTGCCTTCCAGTTCTGATTGGGGCCCAGGGTTTCAGAGTGCATTAGTGGTTATTTGCAGTCATTATGAAGTATGTTTCTGCTTTCCAGAAATAAATTGCCTTTTTTTTTTTCTTCCCAACATCCTGAGTGGGGTTAGAATATTGGGCACGGTGTTCATGAAATATGATGTTGAGCTTCACTTCTCACTTGGAACACTCCTGGGGTTATGGATTTCTTTGGTACTCAGCATTCTAAAATGGTCAGTGGGAAATGGTCTGCTGAGATTTGAAGAGGCTCTGGTGGATTCCTCAGGCAGAGGCGGGCAGAAGCTGTCATTCTGCCCATCAGCCCAGGGAGCTGCCTGCCTCTGATAGGATTTATGGGCTGCTTTAGTGTTTGTAGTTGTTGCTCATGAATCATTGAAGTGGATGTGTGAACACAGTCCTGCAGAAGCTAGGCTTTGTCACTTGGGGGGCTTTTGACATTCCTCTGGTGGTGGAGGACATTGTTAGTACTCCAGAAGCCAGGAATACGGATCCTATGCTGCCCCAAAGGAGAGAAGAAAAAAAAGAGAGACAATGAGATTTTACAGGTTCAGCCTATCCTGAGGAGAGAGAGAAAGAGAGATTTGAGTCTGATGGACAGAGTATCCTGGTGTAAGTCTTGCATTACAAGAAGTGGAAACCTGATTATACAAAGAATGATTGAAGGTATCATACCTGGAGTTTTATCTTCAGTAGTGCAGCCGGCATAAGAAGCTCCTGCCCTTGCAGTTCTCTTCCCTTTCCTTTCTTTTAGTGATCTGGTTTATGGCTCAGCCCTTCAGACTGGCAGTGAAGGCGTGGGAATTGCTGAGAGTAGGAGGGAGGGGAGGAATTTTTTAAGCTAGCTTTTTGCAAAGAGCAGTTGTTGTAAAACGGCATCATGAATCTGGACGACGAGACAGAACGTGGTCCAGCAGGGGAGCATCCCTTCGTCTCCTGTTACCCGGCTGTTTGCTTCCGTGGGACCTGTTCAGAAGCGATCAGAGAAGATAAGGCCACGATTAGCCTAATTGCTATGAGAAGGATTGCTTTGCTGCGAGCAAAGTCTGCTCTCAGCCTTGCTGAGGAATGGTGGCTGATGCCTGAGGAAGGAGGAGGATGCAGAGAATGCTTTGGGCCCTGATGCGTTGGCTGCGTGGAGCAGATGTGATCCCTGGTGCAGCAGCAGCTGATCCATTGTATCTTCAGTTTTTGAGTCTTTACCTGACACCCTGAGGCCTGTCAGTCCTGCCTCATTAGTGCGAGAGAAGCTCATTTTAGCTTCACAGAAGCCCATCTCATTGCTGTCTTCTCCCATCAGCAAGGGGCATCTCAGCACATATTGCTGGCAGATTAGAAATGGCATCTGAGTGCTCATTTGGAGGTTAGCGACTTGACAGCTTTGAAAGAGAGACAAAGTGGAAAGGTGGCTATTTGGTACTGTACGGAGGCAGATTAGCATTTAGAGGCTGCTGGTGGTTTTTTATTGTTTTTAATAATAAAAAGGATGTGGAAAAAAGCACCTAAAACTCTACCTGTGTTCTAATTCGTATCTGCTTAATTCACTGGCACAAAATTATTTTGCTTCTCTGTTGAGAGGGGCTCTTAAGGCTGCTGCCTTCCCTGCGTAATCAAATCGGCGCTTGTCTGGATTCTGCTCCTGTGATCACAGTGTTGGGATCAGAATGCAGAGCAGAAATGGCCTTTGTTTCCTGCTCTGGCGATTCAGAATCCTCGTTGCCTCTCGATGTTTTTCTGTTCAGGAGTTTAGTGCTGTTGAGAAGAACAGCCATTGAGCCTGTGTGCACTGAGAGCATAAGCAGTGGTTTGGGGAGTGAGTGCCTTGTCTTTTTCCTCGAACAAGGTTTTTGGATGTTTCATTGAATAGCTGCCTACCTCTGGTTGCCAAACTCAACATTCTTCAGCTTTAGAGCCTAGATTTGGCCAGGTTCGTTCAGTTTGGCATCCTAGGGTGAGGAAAGTTGCTGCTTGCACAAAATTGGATTTATTCTTTTCTGGCAGGAGCTTGCCTGCAGGTTTTGCCCAGTCACGCCTGTGCCTGTGATTTTGAGAGTCTGGAGTGAATGGCAGTCGTGCAGATACCAGTGTTGAGGCATCCTGAGGTGCAGCCTGTGCAGTTGGCTTTACAGCATTGGTATCTAGGCATTGTTCCTTAAACTTGCCTCATCCTCTCATTGGCAAACTGGGTTCTTAGGAGGAATGGGAAAGCGTTTCATCACCTGTGCTTTCTATGTTCAATTTTGGGAGGCAGCAATAAAAATGGCAGCTCAAAGTCACTTAATCAGATGTGTGTATGGTGAAGCCCAGTGTGCAGGGCTGATGTTCCTTCCCGTGCCTGGAAGACTCTCCCTGTGATCGGACAGAAGGGTTTGGTTTGACGAAACGAGAAGATCTGGTGGCTGAAATCAGCTTTGGTGCTGGTGACCTTGTGTGTGTTTGCCTGGAGCGTGTGTGCGTGAAGGAAGCTCTGTGAGCATTACAGGTACAGTGCTCTCACTGGTGATGGCTCTAATGAGGAAATATTGCTCTGCTGGTGCGTGCCCACCTGCCAGCCTGCTGCATAATAAATCACACGGGCTGCAGCGAGCTCGCAGGGTGTGACAAGCTGCTTCCTTTATCCAAAGACAAAAACAAAAACCAAACCCCCGAAATGCAAAAGGTCGTATGTGACATCAGTGATTGCACTCTGTTGGTCGCTGAGAAAAGTCAGGGTGGGCTCACCCTGTGACGTGGAAGGCCTCTCTCTGCAGGGAGCTGCTCAGGGCTCATTGCTGGGCTGCTTTGCTGCTGTTGTGAACCAGCAAGTGCTCTGTCTGAGGATGGAGCAGCCTCCTGCATTCTGCCTTCGGGCTCTTTGTGGCCTCTAGCAAAGCACCCTCTGTGCAGGCAAAGGAAGAACCATCCAGTGGAAGCAGAGCTCTTGTGCTGGCTGCAGCTGGAGGCTCAGCCCCATCGCTGTGCCCAGCCAACGGCTCTGGAGGAGAATGGCTGTGAGTAGTGAAACTGTACCGTGCAGAAGTTGAGACCTGATTTCTTATCCGGCAGTCAGTGATGAAGTTAGGAGGTCTGTAGGGCTTTGAGCTGCTGGAGTCGCGTTCTGCACTGCTGAACAGCACCCTCAGATGGCCAGTAAAGGAGCATGGGCTTTGTTCCACCTTGACAAAGGACTGGTCTGTTTCCTATTCACAGTCTCCGATCACTGGGTTTAGAAGTGTAATTTCTGTGTTGAAATTAAAACGTTAGCTTGTGGATGGACACACTTCACACCAGCAGAGACAAGAGCGTGTTCAGAATTGAGTGAAATGTTTTGTGGATTTAAATACGTGATCAAAAGGAGTACTTCTGTGGCAAGAAGTGTATGGATGTTTTGGGAGAACAAAGCATTTCTTAAGGAACTGCAAATATCACCAGCATCACTCATCACTGTGAGTAATGGGAAGTTCTCTGAGAGGCAGCCTTGACCCCTTTTCTGTGCGTTGCTTTCCAGGACATGGTGCGCCGAGGAGAGATAATAGATGATGACATGGAAGACGAATTCTATCTCCGCCGCCTGGATGCTGGTCTCTTTGTTCTGCAGCTCATTTCCTACATCATGGCAGAAATCTGTAATGCCAATGTTCCCCAGGTAAAGCTGTGTACAGAGCTGATGGATCGCCGTGTTTCCATCTGTGATACAAATGAGACTAATCCTTGCAAATATTGGTCGCATGATATAATAATGAAAAATATTGCATGATACAAGCAAGGCTATCTTTGCAAATATTGCCTCTTAATTCCTTTTTTTGGGAGGAATCTTGCTTGTTGCCCTGTGTCCGTGCAGCTTTGTGAAGTTACAGCAGTGAGGAGGGCAGTAGTAGGTACAGGAGCTGATGGTTACCACTGAGTTCATGCAGACTGCCATGAACAAGGTCACAGTTAGAAACTGGAAGGCCCTGTTTATACCACTGCTTGAGTGCTGAAAGGGAATATCTCTTGGAAGGCCTCTCAGAGACACAGACTGCAGATGGGGACTTTTCCTGACCTCTGTGAAATACTGCATTTTTTTTCAGCATGGCTGTGTTGGGGTTTGTGGCTGTATCTTGTGGTTACTTACAAGTATGCCATTGTACCTTCCTGAATGTTTTAAGTGCTCTGGGACTGCAGACCAGCAAGGCTGAACTGGGTTTTGTGGTTCTTGTGGTTTCCATTCAAAAAGAGTGGAAAAAGTGGGGTTGTGCATGGCTTTGTGTTCTGATGAAGATTCCTTCCTTCTCTTTCCTGATCAGATCCGTCAGAGAGTCCATCAGATTCTGAACATGAGGGGCAGCTCCATTAAAATCGTTCGACACATACTGAAGGGTGAGTTGAGATATTCCTGTGCGTGTTTCATTCTGTACCAGGGACAGTTTGGTCAGGGCTCTGTAGGATGAGCCTTCACACACCATTCTCCCACATTTCAGGAGCATCTCTGAGCAGCAGTTATGATGTGAGATCTGACCAGGGCTGAAATCCTTGATAAGAGCCTTGCCTTGGAGTTAAGATGCTTGCTGTTGTCTGCTGTCACGTAATGCTACAGCACTTCATGCTGCTGTCAGCTGCAGACTGACTGGCCCATGCTAGAATGCTAGAGTAAATATTTAAGAGAAGTGCATACACATGCTAGAGGAAAGAATAGTGGAGTCTCATCTTTCATTAACATGGCCCTGCTCTTTACCATCTGCACCACATTGGTATCCACGGTGTATTTGTCTTGTTCTTAGTGTCAGATTAATATGGATTATAGCATTAAAGTATCCTCTGTAGCTTTAAAATGTAGCTGTTGTGATTTGCAGTCCTGATTCTAAAGTACTGCTTGTTATTTTGAATGCTTATGTTGAATTAGAGCAGTGCTTATTTGAGCTGTGTCTCTCATCTGTCGCCTGCTGTCCTTCAGCAGAAGCAGACAGTGAGACTGAGGGGGAGGGGACAGGGATCAGGGCTCTCTCTGCAGCCCAACCTGAGCTGCCAGCACTGATCCATCGCCCCTGGGGGTGCCTCTCCCCATGTAGCAGAGGTCTGTGCTCCTGAGGGGCTGTGCAGGTCTTGGAGAGGAGGATTTCTCTCATGAAGAGAAAGAAAAGTTGTCAGCATGCTTGGGATTCTGGGCTTGGGGCCGTGTTGTTTCAGTCTCTCTGCTTTCTTTGGGAATAGCAATGATAGCAGGTATAAAAAAAAATTAAAAAAAAAAAAAAAAGTGATTTTCTGACAGCATGAGATTACCTGGAGCTACAGGCAGCTCTTTGGCCTCATTCTTCCCCAGAAAGTTCCCCAGAAGCAACGTTTGATGCTTCCTGCCTCCAAATGCCCATTTGCACCTTGGAACATGGCACATTTCTCCTTTCATGTGTGACCAAGGCCACAGGTGCTTGAGAGCCTTCCCTGCACTGCACCTCGTGTGCCAGCACACCCCGTGTTCCCCTGTGTGCCTGTTGGCTCACATGCTGACTGGGGGCAGCTGCATGAACACTTCATCCCATTCCTTCTTTCACAGACAGTGACTTGCATTGTGAAACTGTTGTAATGGTGTTATCGTGTCTGGTGAGCTGCTTAGAGAAATACAGATCGTACAGCAGTGTCAGCAGGGATGTGTTTGCTTTCTATAGAGACCTCAAATGGCACGTTAATAATAGGAATGATGGGTGCATTATTTGGGGCTTTCTCTTCAGCTCTTCCCCAGCTGTCACACTTGGCAGAGCTTTGAGATTCGTGCCGTCACAGTTGTCAGTAACTTTAGGAAGGAACTTCTTGGTGGGTCCTTGGGAAGCGCAGGGCTGGGGTGCCCCGAGGTTCCTGCCAGGCAGGGGTTGCACAGAGCTCATCTGCCATCTTTGCTGGTCACGTTTAGCTTTTGTTAGTAGTTACGGCCCTGTTATGGAGTACCTTGTCAGCAAAGACTGGGCCAGCTGTAGTTGGGGTTACACCACAGTCAAAGCCCTGCCTCTCCAGAAGAGCTGATCCGTTGGGCACAGCTTGGCTGGGGGCTGCGAGCACGTCCTGCTGGGGGCACTGAGCAGCTTCTGGAAGTGAAACAGAGGAGGCTGTGCTCTAAATGAGGGAGCCTTGCTCTTGGCTGAAGCGTTTCTGAGCTGGTTTGCAGCTTGCTCTCAGGACAGGTGAGGGCCAGTTTATTTTTACTTTTCGTTCGGTGTTTCGCTTCCGTTCAGGTTTTATTTTCTATTTTTTGCATACTAATTAGGTGCTTGGTTTTTAGTTTGATTTTATGGCCTACATATTCTCCATGTTTCTCTGGCAACCTGACAGCTGATGGATCCCCTGGGGTTGCTCAGAATTACTTATGATGCAGGCGAGGAAGCAGGACTGTTTCTGTATGGTAGGACTTCCAGGGGGAGGAGCAGGCAGGGAGTGCTGGAGGCTCATCAGCTGCACTCCTGCAGGCTGACCACTTGCCCTGCAGTTTCTTTCCCTTGAAGATCAGCATCCCTGCAGCAGGACAGTCAGCTCATCCTCTGGAGATGTGGCTGAGCAGTGCATGCCGTGGCTGGAAGGGCTGCTTGGGGCAGGGAGCAGTCCCTGCAAACCCCAGGGCACCTCTGGGGCCTATGGAGAGCTGAGCCAACCTGTTAGCGTGTGTAACCAGCAAGGGGTGGCAGGGATGCTGTAAGGACAATGCTAAATTTGGCCTGTGGTCCCTCTGTATGTGCAGGCTTTATGGCTTCCAATATCCATTACAAGCTTCAATATTTCCTTATTGATTTTTACTGTTCTGTAACCATTGTATTTTGTCTAATGAAGCAGAAACCGATCTCAGGTCCTTTCCCTTTGTGTAGCTACAGCAATGTGTAAGCTCTGTTTAACTGTAGGCAAAGGGAGCTGATGTCTGATTTTTGCTGTCTCACTGAAGTGATGGAATTTTAAATAAGCAAGTAAATACAGAAAATCTCAATGGTGATTTTATTTTCTTTTTTAAGCCCAGTTCTGAGGGTTTTATCTGCTCTTGTCAAATCAATATCAACCACTGTTGGTACCCCAATAACAGCCTGCCCTGGGAGTCGCTGGGCTCGTGGGCCCATGAAACCAAAATGCTCAGGAAGAAAAATGTGGAGCTACTGGAGAAGGCGAAGGGAATCCATGTCCTGCTTGTGCCTGCCGGGCCAGCAGCACAGCACTGATGCTGGGGGCACACAGCAGCCCCATTGCCAGTGTGCCGTGCCCCCACAGCTGGTGGCTGTCACTGCAGGCAGCCTCCCTGCCACCGGGAGCAGCCAGGCACCAGGCAGCCACGCTGTCCTCCCTCCAAGCGCTCAGCAGCAGCAGCAGCAGCCAGGAGCAGCGTCGCCCTTGGGCTGCAATAAACAAAGGCAGTTGCATCTGTTTCAGAGGCACTTACAGTGACAAAGCACAGAAGTGTTTGTGGACAGTGCCTGTTCCCCCTGGGGATCTGTGTGACACAGAGCGCTCTGATAACCGCCCCAAGGGGACAGGGGAGCCTGAGCCCAGCGCTCACCTCATCTCCTAGGCTCCTAATCCTGTGCTGTGCTGGGGCTCGGCTCCCACCTGCGCTGTGCAGCCAAACTTTTGCCCCTGGGCTGCCCTGCAGGCAGCTCAGCAGGTGGCTATAGGGAGCACAGCCAGGAGCTTGCTGCTGCTTCGTTAGCGAGCCGGCGAGCTGCTCCATCACCTGGAGGGAGACTTCCCTGCCTTCATCCCCTTCTCCAGGACTGAGAAGAAGCAGGATTCACCCGCAGCAAGCTGTAGTGTAGAGGAACTGCCTGCTCTTGTTACAGGTACTGTAGCAGCTGATAAATATTAAAAGGACTTCTTCCTGAGGCGTTGGCAAAGAATTCTGCTTTTTGTATGTGGAGAGAGAGAGAGAGAGAGAGAGAGAGAGAGAGAGTGCACACATGAGGGAAGTCTCCCACATCAGCTAACTTCTCCCTGTCCTCACTCCTTTCAGTGCTCCTATAATAAAGGCTTTGATAGAGCTCAGAGGCATGTAGCAGTGCTGAACGTATAAATATTAAAGCAAACTTTCTCCAGCAACTTACCATTCAGATGCTGAATACAAGCTGTTCAGTTTGTTTAGGAAGAAGGGAAAGAAAAAGAGAGGGCGGAGGCTGGAAAACACCATCTAACCAGGCAGGCTGCACCTGATTCACTGAGATTTGTGCAGATCCCTGCTTTTTTTACAGCTCCAAACCTGCTTTTCGTTTTTCCTTTTTAAGCCATCTTTGAATGTGTAGGTTCTGGTGACAGAAAGGAGCAAGCTGGGGAGGGAATGAGAGCGAGGAGCTTTAGGTGGATGTCAGGAGAGAGCTGCAGGGGAATTCTTGTCGTGCTGTTTTTGGCCATGTGGGCTGGCAAAGCCTTGATCAGGATCTAGCTGAAGGCAAGGCGTTTGCTTTATAGTTGAATCTTAATTGGTTTGTTTCCTTCCATAGGGTTAAAAACACTCGTAGGCTGGGGAATTGATCTCCTTTGGACCAGTTCTACAGAACTCCTCCTTCAGGTTGCTTGGAAAATGGACACATCAAACCTGAAGTTAGGGGAGTTTAACAAATGTGTAACAGCCTGACCTCCCCGGGGACTGCTGGTGGCAGAGGAGACCGGCTCTGTGCTGGGCTTCTCGGGCTGAAAGCAGCCAGCCCCACAGCTCTGCACTTCACAGGCGCTGCTGACTGCTCCTCCCCGGAGGTGGGGCGGCCTCACAGTCTGCCCTTGGGGCGCTGCACGTCCCAGTGCCTCTGTCTGCTCGTGCTGCTGAATGACGAGAGCATTGTGTTCCTCTTAAAGTCTCTCTTTGCTACAAAAGCTTTAGTGAGGGTCGGCGGATGTTTGTTAGGCAAAGCTTTAACTCTTGGAGACGGGGAAAGAAAATCATCTCACATAAATTCCCATCGGGTCTTTTGCGGTGCACACGGATTTGGCAGGAGAGGTCGGCCGTCGCTGCCTGTGTCGCTCACAGCCTGTTTGTGCTGCTTTCTGTCCTGCAGAGTATGCAGAGAACATCGGGGATGGGAAGAACCAGGAGTTCCGTGAGAGCGAGCAGAAGCGGATCGTGGACCTGCTGGAGAACTTCTGAGGCTCAGGGCTGAGCTCTGCGCTTCCCACGGCCTCTGTTTCCCCTCCTGCTGCTGCTCTCTTCCAGCCTCGATTGCACGATGAAAGCCATGTTTCTATGAAACTATTCTACGTGAGATGTTGGAGATATTAAAGATCAGTTTGCTTTTTTCTTTTTATTCCCTTGTCCGTTCTGTAAGGCGTCTGCTGCGAGTTGGGTTACAGCTGCTTACCTTGCTGTAGGGCAGCTTAGGACTTTTTTCCTTCAAATCAGACTGCTGTGACCAGAGCGTGGAGGAACACAACCATCTGCTTGCAAGGAGTGTGATACCAGGCAGGGAGCTGCGCCGGTGTGAGATGGGGAGGAACAGGGCTTGGGTCTGTGTGCAGTTTGGCCGCTCCTCGGTGCACTGCCAGAGCAGCAGCCACTGGGTCTCGTCTGTGTGCGCTCTACAAAAGTCAGCCTTCTGAATCTGGGAGTGGCAGTCTGACTTCCTGCAGCAGCAGAGCCTGAAAAGCCCCACCAGCACCGGGGGGCAACGGGGGGAGGACGGAATGATCTGAGTGATGGCAGCCTGCAGCTTGTTTCTGTGCTGCCCTGCTGCCCTTGCAGTGTAATCCCAGACGTTGGCCTGCCAGGTCCCACCGCTCCCCGAGCAGCAGCTCCCAGCTGGGATGAGAAGTGCCTGACACTATTTTCCTGCATCTTTTTTTTTTTCCTTCTGCTAAAGTTAATGACTGTCATCACAAAACATCGCTGCTCCAGCAAGCTGGGCCCTGCCTAATTTAGGGAGATTTGCATGCTGGCAGCATTCATTTTTTATCTCCAAGAAAAATGCATTGTCAGGGAAGCTTAAAGGCTGCCTTCAATCATGACTGTAGCAGGCACTGCTGGCCCGGGTGGCATCAAATGCTGTTATTCAGGGGATCAGTATGGAAATAGTGGCTCCAGCAGCCACGGGGAGCTGCAGAACACATTTTTGGTGCCGAAATCATTTGAATTCTTCATTTCTTTTTCATCCCTTGTTTTTTAATATCATTTTCACCCCTCACCTCTTCCTTAAAGAGGTTGGTTTGTTGTTTTTTTCCTTCTACCCTTCAGCTTTGTTCAGTTTCTGACTTTGCACGACTCCTGGGATTCCTCCCTCCCATGCAGCGTTGTGTGTGGCTGAGCTGCTGCCTTCCCTGCTGGAAGGCACTCCGGTGTTGTGCCACCACACCTGAAAGGCAGAGGAGAAGGGAAGGGAGGTGAGGAGGCGCTTCTGAGGCAGAACAGGAGGGACTTAGCAAACGTGAAGCAACATGGAAAAGTGGGGGACGTACCTTGGGTGAGGAAAAAGTGGGGAGCTGTTGAAAATAGTCATGAAGGTGCCTGAGTGCCCGATGAGGTTGTGGGGTTTGCTTTTGGCTTGGCTGTAAGCATGCTGTGAGTGCCATCGCTCTGTGTCTGCCCGTGTCAGCCTGGCTCGCAGGCTGTGCAGGACTGTGGCTGCTTCTCCCCTCGCTGCTCTGCTGGGTTCTGCTTTCAGAAAGCTCCTTTCCCTTCCCCTCAGTGTTTTCCATTCCAGATGCATTAGCTGAATTACTTAATATGGAGGCTAGACTGGAAATAATTCCCTGCTCTAATGGCCGGGCTGCCAGCTCTCCAGCACTGCTGGAGGAAGTGAGGCTGCCGTGGTGCTCCTGCTTTGCAAGGCAGCATTTCTGTCACTGCTTTTTCCCCCCTTTTTGCCATTTGTCAGCTCTTCAATCCACCCCACCTGAGCCTCTCGGTCTGTGGATGGCTCACAGGAGTCAGTGTGCTCCACCAGGCTTCTACAGAACAGGCAATAAATTATTCTCCCTATCTCCATCGTGGTTAAGAGGCACAGACCCCCTGCGCACACACTGGGATCCTCTGCTGGGCAGTCTCTGTATGTCAACTTCTTGCTCTGCCTGCTTGTAAACCCAGGCCCCTGTAAGGCAAAACCCCACACGTGGGCTGCAGCCTCAGGCACCCAGGACTGGGGCTGGGTTGGCTCACAGCAGGGGATCAGGCACGGGATGGAGGCAGCAGAGCATGAGGGCAGGGAGCCCCATCTGCACCGCACCTCTCGTTGGGCCGTGTTTTCTTGTCTCTGATTGTAAACAGATTTGACTAAAGAGGTAAATTAGAAGTTAATTAGAAAGAACATGATTGATGAGGCACTCTGCAAGTTTCCTACCGCCCTGTCCGTGCTCAGGAAGGAAGGAGAGGGGGGAGATTCTGCAGCATCACCTTCACCCCCGCCCTGCGCAGCACTGTGGTACCCAGCAGTGGCACCGAGCCCCGGCCCACAGCCCTGCTCCTCCCCTGGGCTCCAGGTGGGGGAGGAAACAGGAGGCACTGAATTGAGGAGATGCTGTCAGAACTGGGCAGTGAGCCTTCAGCAGCACAAGTAAAAGTCACTGAAGATACTTGTTTCATTTCTAGCTTCTTGTATCTAAGATGAATGAAGTAAATAGCAAGGAGGGGGGCAAAGGGGGTCTTATTTCTTCCTGCACGTTTAATACTTTGGTCCTTACAGCAGTGGTCTGGGAGCGCTGCAGCAATGATTGGCACCCGTGACGGCACTGCTGTGCACTGGGAGCCCACGGTGGCTCTGCAGAGGAGGAAGGAGTTAATGGGCTGGAAATGAGCGTGAATTGTTCTCGAAAGTAATAATTCTTGCCAAGTAATTTTCTTCTGCCTTTGCTGCCTGGGGTGACGGTGCCTGGTGTGGGGCTCCCCTTGGGTTGGGAGCTGTGTCCTGTGCCCCCCCCCCCCGCTGCCTTTAAGTTCTGCGCTCCTCCAGCACGTGCTGTCTGCAGCTCAGCGCCTGCCGGCCGATTTGTGGAGGAGGAGGCTGTGATTTGGGGTGTCGGTGGCATTGTTTTCCTGCAGCGCACGCAGACCTTTGCAAATAATCTAATAATGCAGGGCTGTCAAACTTCAGCAGCGGAAGGGAATCCTTTTTATACGAGGATTGCCAAATCTCCGAGCGAGCATCAGCAGCGCGCTCGTACGGATGCTGAGGGCGTTTGTTCCGTTTGTTCTGCCCGCCAGCGAGATGAACGGCCCCATCTGCTCCCCCAGCAGGCAGCCCTCAGTGGGGCTGAGCCCCAACCTGGGAGGCACCGCTCCTCGTGCTGCTCTTCTCCTCTCCGATCCGTGCGAGGTGTGGGGCGCTGCTCCCCCTCAGCGCCTGCCTGGTGCTGCGGCGCTGGTGGCGGATGGCACCCGGAGCCGGGGTGGGTGGCCGGGCCGTGCAGAGCGGAACGGCGTCCGCAAAAAGAAACAGCGAGCGGAAAGGCTGGCAGGAGCGGAGATAAGAAACGCTTCATCCTCCAGAGCGAGGCCCTGGGCGTGCTCCTCTGAAGCGGGAGCCCTGCGCGGGTTGCCGGCTGCGTTGGAGGCTCGGAGTGGGCAGATAAGGGCTCTTTGTGCAGCATCCCCCCACCGGGCAGCTGCCGGCTCTGCTCCCGGCTGCGGAGTGAGCGGCCGTCCCCGGTGTGTGGGGCTCGGTGGGGCTGCGCGGCAGCGATAGCGGGCAGCATCTGCTTTGGCCCTGATCGCTGATGAATTAAAATTGAGGAGGAAAATGAAACCTTCCACGTGTGCACGAGATACGAGGACGCGCGGCTCTTCCTTTCTGCGCGGCCGCGTCGTTGTCAGCTCCTCACCCCGCTGCAGCTGCAGGAATCGGCTGGAATTGGGGCTTCATTTGGCTCTGCATACGGAGACGTTCCCAGCTCCGGGAGAAATCGATGTTCTCCTTGCTTCCTCGGGGCGTGATTTAAGTGTGTGCGATGACAGGAGGGGAAGGGAAGCACAGGGGGTCAGTAGGTAGCCTTGGTTGTGCTGGGGGCGCCAGGACAGCCGCATCCCATGGCTCTCCTGCGGCGGTTCGGTGCTTCGTGGAGCCGTGGGGACAGCGCTGTGCACGGGGGGACCTGGCAGGGGTTGAGGTGGGTCCCACGGTGGGGTTGTGTGTGTGAGCCCCCAGCGCTGCACACCGAGCCCCCCATCCACGCAGCAGCCGCCGCCCCGGCCCATCCGTCACCTCGCTCTTTCCCTCTTTCCTCCAGCGTGTAACTCTAGAGGGAGTAATGAACTCGAGCAGAGATCAATGCTGTCTGTTCTGCTCTTATGTGGGCTTTATTTTGACACGCGGAAAGCACCGCAGCGCACAGAACTTTTTTTTTGTTTTGTTTTACAGCCGCTGCTTTATGGTGGCGGCTGAGCGGCTTCGGGGCTCTGCTGCGTCCCCCGGGCCCTCCGTGCAGGGCCGGGATGGAAAAATCGACCGCGGCGCTGCCCGAGGATCCTCGCGAGGGAGCGAGGAGTGTTGTGTTTCCATTGCATTTTCAAGTCCAGTGTAAAGAAATCTCTTTGCAGCCAGCATCTGTCATCTCGGTGCAGGGAACACCTGAACGATCTGATTGCCGCTGTTTATCGCGGAGGAAATATCCTTCAGGCGGCTTCGCTCCCCTCGTGCGGCTGTGCCCCCCTCCCCGAGCGGTGCGGGGCTGAGGCTGCGGGGCCGCCGCCTTCGGGCTCTTCGCGTTCTGAACGTTTCAGCACAGGAACGCGAACGGCGCAGGCGGTGCCGGGCCGACCCGGTGCAGCCCCGGGGTGCGGGCGCAGCAGCGGGCGGAGGTGCGAGAAGCCAGGGGGGGGTCCGGGGGTCGCCGCTGCGGTCCAGGGGGGGACGGAGTCGGGCGGGGGGTTCGGGAGAGCGAAAGGTGCCGGCGATCGCGGCCCTTCCCGCTGCCGCCGGGCGCCGTCCCGGTGCCGGGGATCGCCGTGACCCCGCGTTCCGCTCCGCGCTCGCTCAGCCCCGCCCCGCGCACTTTAAGAATGAACCGTGGGAAAAAAACTTTGGGGGTGTGCGCGGGTCGGGATCCCTCCGCCGGGCGGGGGAGGCTCCGGGCTGAGCCGCTGCACCGCCTCGGCGAGCGGCGCCCTCCGCAAAGCGAGGGAAGAGCTCCGCAGCGCGGCGGCGCCGGGACCGCGGCGCAGCCCCGGGGACGCGGCTCGGCCCGGCGGCGCCGCCGCTCCCCCCCGGGACGGAGGCGGCACGATGGGCGCCCTGGGCCTGGCCGTGGGGATTTTCCATTACCTGGGGCTCTACCTGCAGCTCGGCGCCGCCTCCCGGCCCCCCCCGTGGGACGCCCCGGCGGAGGGCAGCGGTGAGCGCGAGCACCGGGCGGGCACCGGGGATGGGGACGGTTGCGGGGCGGGGGATGGCCGGCGGGTGGGGCGCGCCCGGGGATCGGTCCCGGCGGTGCGGCTGCCCGGGGCGCGGCGGAGCGCGACCGAACGGCGGCGGCGGCGGAGGCGGAGGGGTCCCGGGGGCCGCGGCGGGGCCGGGTTTCGGCAGCACGGAGCGCTCCGTCGCGGCGGCGGCTCCGCGGAGCGAGGGCGGAGGATCGGGGCTGCGCTCCGCCGCTCCGTTCCCTCGGCCTCCGCCGCCGGGCGCGGTGCAGCCCCGTCTGCATCCCGCGCTCCGCCGCACGCCTCTCGCAGCGGGAGCGCCGTCTCCCCTCGAGGCTCCTTCCGTCCCCTCGCGTTATCCGTCCCCGCGGATCCGCCGGAGGAGCGCCCGGAGGACGGCGCCGGGACCTCCGTGGGATCGCGGCATCACGGAAGCGGGCGCTGCCCCGCGCCGCGGGGGGCTGAGACCCCAACCGACCGCGGATGCTCGGGGCCGTCGGGGGTCCCTCCCGGCCCCGGGAGCCGCTGGTGGGGCCGGGCCGGGGCCGGAGCCGGCCCTGGGGGAGGATCTGTCCCCGCTCCGTGGGGTGAAGGCAAAGGGCTGCGGCCCGTGGGCTGGGTGAGGTGGGTGAGCGGCATGCGGGTCCCGCACCGCACCGCTCAGAAATTCAGCAATCGTTAAAAAAAAAACGATGAAATGGTGTCCGCGAAGGAGAAAGGACCGAGGGGAGGGACGTGGAGATGGGGAGCGCACCTCGGAGCCCCGTTACGGCTTTGGGCTGTGAGCGATTCCGCAGCGACTCCCTTAATCACAACAGAAACCTTTATTAACGGTACTGAAAAGCAGTGAGTAAGTGGGTCATGGATAATAAGCCATCCGTGTTCAGTAGGTGAATACCAATTCGAGGAGAGCCGTGTGCCGTATCAATCGCCGCTCGGCAGGAGGGAGGCGGATGGGTCCCCGCCACCGGGGGCTGCGATCGCTCCCTGCGGCCTCTCGGCTCCCCCTGAGCTCCGGGCGCCACCCGGGGGGCGTCAGCGCTGGGCTCGGCCCGGGCGCAGGCGGCGCAGGAGGGGCTGAGCGAAGGCTCCGTGGCCCCGGGGCAGCGCGCTTTGCCCGGTGGTGATTCCGGCCCCGAGCCGCTCGGTAAGCAGCGCGCGTTGCGGGCGGGAGAGCCCCGTCTCCTTCCCTGCATCATTTGCAAGCGGTAGCGGCTCCCATCAATAACCGCTGGCTGAATGGCTGAGGGCTGCGGGAGCGCCGGCCCGGCTCCCCGGGGTGCTGCCCCGCTCCTTTGTCTCACACGCCAATGATTATTCTATCAATTACTTTCATAAACACTTTGCATTGTGCCGGATTTTTTCATGCTTCCTGGTGGGAATTCTCCATCCGATGTGTTTTTCCTGCTGCTGCTCGTGCAGTCATTCAGCGCAATTACTTCTGACACCTCTCCTCATCAAATGTCTGCGCGTTCCTTTCCCTTGAAGAATGCTGGCAGGCGACGGCCAGGCGCTGGGAATTACTACGTTAGGACGCCGACGGCTGATTTTAAGCTGAGCCAACGGTGCCAGGAGGTGGGGCTGCGGATGGGACCCCCTCAGGGCCGGGGGCTTCGCTGCTGCCGGGGCTGTGCTGGGGACATTGGGCACCGCCTCTGTGTCGGCTGCTTTGGGCTCCATGCAGGACTGTGGATCCCACATCCCCTCCCTGCACACTTTCGCCTCGGCCCCACTGGCAGCTCCCCACTGCAGCGCTTGTGCTGAGGGACCCCCGGGTGGATCCTGCTGTGCTGTGCTCTCCTCAGTGGGGAAATCGCCCCGTAACAGACAGATGCATTCCAGGAGTGCATGATGTGTGCAGGACGGGCCGCCAGATGCTGCCGGGGTCCCTCCAGGAGCCACAGGACCAGGCCCATTTTTTAATTCTTTTTTTGCCACTTCTACTATCAAATAACTGCTCCTCCTTGTTCCCTTTGGGAGCAAAGTGCTACGGCCAGAGCTTCAGCCCCACACGGCTGCTGTGGGAGCAGGGAGCTCCAGTGCCGGGTGGGAGTGGGGCTGCAATGGCAGAAATCCCCCCAGGTTCTGGGTTGGCTCGGCCTGAAGGCACTGCGAGCTCTGCAGGACGGCGATGGCAGAGGTGCAGCAGTGCCCTGCAGCAGTGAAGCCCCGGTGCTGCAGGGCTGGGCCAGACACGGCCGTGCAGCGGGAAGAAGTCTCACTTCATGGCCATGGCTGAGGCTGAGGGGCTCTGGGGTCTCTGGGCGGGTGCAGCGGTCATTGCATGGTGTTGGTTCCTCACTGTTTGGGTGACCCAGGGGTGGCCGTTGCTGCTTGTAGAGTTGTCAGGAGGAGATTTGGTGGGTGGGAGCAGGAGGGCGGTTTCACCCTGCAGTGCGGGGCAGCACCTGGCTCTGCTCGGGGACACGGCTGCGCCGCAGCCCCTGCAGCTGTCGGTCCCACTGAGGTTGGGGTCGGTCGTCACCGGGGTGCTGACACAAAGCGGGGGACACACAGCTGTGTGCCCTCCTGTGCTGCCCTTCCTGCGCTCTGCTGCGGGGTTTTGGGGAGGGAGGAGAGGGGGGCAGGAGGCAGGGGCAGGATGAGCGGAGCGCGTGGCCCTGCTGGCAATTAGTGCTCGGAGTGTCTTGACTCACCCAGCCATAATAAACCGTGAATTATGACTTGGAGCTTTATGAAGAGAAAGGATCAGCCACACTTGATCGCTGCCCGAAACACAATAGCAGAGCTTGGGAGGGGGGTGAGGGGGGCAGCAGCTCTCACAGCAGCCGTGCATGCCCTGCATTCCCCCCACCCCCTGTACCCCGCACCCTGCCGCACCCTCGGGGCCACTTCTCCCCCTCCACAAACCCCTTTTCCCCCTCTCTTTGCCCTCTGTGCTTTGCACTGGGGGACAGATGGGGGGTGGTGGTGCCCAGACCCCCACATGGGGGCTCAGGAGGTGTCTGTGGGCTCTCCTTGCAGGCCCAGCCCAGCTCAGGGGCTGCAGAACAGAGCTGCAGCCATCAGCCCCAAATCTTCATCCGTCGGCCCCAGATCTCCATCCCTGAGCCCCACACCCTGCAGGGCTGGAGCAGGGCTGGGTTTATCCCCAGCGTTGGCAGTTCAGCGGTGCGATGGGGGCTGCTCTGTTTCAGAGGGGTAAATAATTCACGAAGCGAGCTGGTGCACTAACACAGTAATTAATATGCTTTTGCCAATGTCCAATACATATTTAATCGCCCTTCGGTGCGTGTTTACACAAACAGCACAGCAGTGTCAGCCGCAGCACTCCCAGCACTGAAGGTCTGGGGTCTGCAGCTCCTCTGCCCCTTCACGGCCCTGAGCACCGGGATGTGCGCTGCTGTGAGCACCAGGCTTGGGGCTGCGGGCCCTGAGAGGAGCCCTGAGCTGCTTCCAGGCACTGGTGTGGCCGTGGCCATGGGGCAGGGGGCTGTAGGGGCTGTGGGGGCTGTGGGGGCTGTGGGGGCCGATCCTGCCCCACGGTGGGGGGGCAGCAGCCGCTCTGTCTGCGGTTTACGAGCGCACGGAGCCGTCCCAGCAGGCGTTTTCAATTCCGTTTATCTGTGTTTCCCCATTGAGTTCATTTTATTTCCCCTGATTTTTGTTTCCTGGAAGATTTATCGATCCTGATTTGCTCAGTTTATGACAGGTAGCGGCCATAAAGCAGCAGAGCCGTGGGCCCTGCAGCCCCCCCTCCCTCCGTCTGTGAGGACACGGTGCAATGTCAGGGACATGGATGGGCTGGGGACTGAGGGGGGCTGCCCCATTGCAACACCCTGTAGTGCCATAGCTCCAACAAGCCCTGCAAGCTGCTTGTTGGCTGGGGAAGGGGACGGGGAGGCGGTTGGGATGGGGATGGGGATGCACCTTGCACCGTGCCATTACAGCAGGGCCCTGTGGGGTGATGGGGAGAGCAGCACCGGGGTGGCAGAATTGGGGCTGTTGTGGGGTTTGCTCACGAAGGACCTTCCTGCTCCCAGCCCACTGCTGGAAGTCGGAGTGTGGAGGGATGCACCTCTGCCACTGCCGAGCAGGGATGGAGGGACTGCAGCTGCAGTGCTGAGCCCACACGGGGCACAGGCAGCTCCCACACCGCGTGCGTTCCTCTGTTCCCTGCTAAGATGGATTAAAGGAAAGCTATAAGTCTATAGGATTGCCACGCGTCCGGGGGGACGGAGCGATATTAGAGGCATTAACTTTTCTGTCATGCTGATAATAAGTCGTGTTCTGATGGGATCAGGCTCGGTAAGGAGCCCCAGGGCTGCTTGATGCTCAGGGAGTTCTGTGTGGGCACCATGGGACTGAATGGCCGCCGGAGCCACAGCAGCCCCTGGTGGGGACAGATCCTTCCTGGGCCCGGGTGTGGAGCTGAGCTGGGGGTCTCAGCACTGCCACAACTCCAAGCAGTGCCTGTGGGGAGGGGGCACAGCACCGTGCCAGCCCTGGGTGCCCCATGCCCACACCGTGCTGTGGCTGCGCCGTCTCCCAGTGACCCCCGCAGTGAGACCGATATGCAGAGGAACGCTGATCTCTCCAGAGGAGATGAAAAGAATTCTAATTACATCTCTGAACAATATTTGTTTTGAGAGAGGAAAGCAAACCATATGGCATGTGGGAGACTGTTTGGGGGCCGCATTAAACAAGGATTTGTTTTTCATTTATGTTCCCATTTCAGCGGGGATGCGATCGCGCTGCGTTCATTCATCGCCCCTTCGGGTCCTGCGCAGGGGCAGAGGGCTCGGGGGGTCCCAGAGGCGGGGGGCACAGGGATGGGGGGCACAGGTTGGGGCTCCGGGCACAGCACATCCACGGTGCCCGCAGCCCCGCTCTGCCCACACAGCGCTGTTCACGGAGACCCCGCACGATGTGACGGCGCAGGCGGGTGAGGACGTGGAGATGGCGTGCTCCTTCCGCGGCAGCGGCTCCCCGTCGTACTCCCTTGAGATCCAGTGGTGGTACGTCCGCACCCACAAGGACTGGACGGACAAACAGACGTGGGCTTCTGGCCAGGTAACGCCGCTGCCGGCGCTGGGGGGGGGACGCACATCGCGCGGCCTTCCGTTCTTCCCCCCACTTCCATGTCTATCGGCCTTGGCACACGGCTGTCTCCGTTTCCCTTTCTGTTTGCACAGAGATAAGGGCCCAATAAAAGGAGGGCGGCTTTCGGTATCTTAATGAGCCCTCATTATTGTGCGTTTGGCAGAGCTGTGCGGGCTCTGCCATGTGCTGAGGCCACGGGGGTCACTCCTGGCCCCGCTCCCATCCCGGCTCCTTGTGGGGTGGGAATCGGCTCATGGTTCCCCGTGCTCCAGCCCAACTGATGTCCTCCCTTCTCCCCCCATCCCTCTCTCCCAGCAGCTAAAAGCATCACAGCAGGAGGAGGCTGGGAAGGACGCAACAAAAATCAGCGTGAGTTCCAATCGCGGCTCTGATGAGGTCTGTGCCTGGGGGCACCGCAGCCCCCAACGCCGGCACCCATTGCACGGAACGCGGGGGGCTGCTGCACCCGGGGGCTTCTTTCTGTCCCCATGCGGGGCCCAGCAGTGCCACACTGGGTGCCATCCTTTGGGCAGAGCGGTGGGATTTCCTCCCCGGTGCTCCCGATCCAGTGGTGCTCATGGGATCAGAATGAGGAGACACCAATCAGTTCAATTAAACACGTGCTTGGCTGTGTGCTGCTGCCTGGCCCTGCTGCATCATCCCAGCAAAAGGGCAAAAAGGTGTTGGGCGGCGCCGAGCCCAACCTGCACCGTGTGGGCACTGCTGTCCCTCCTCATCAGTGGGGATTAGCACATGTAAATTCCATTGCTGGTAATGAACGCCCCGGGGAGACAATATCCCCTTTGATCGATTCGCCGCGTGGCTTCCTGAACTCTGAGGCCCATTTGTCACTTTCCTCCTGATGGACCACGCAACACTCCCAGAATTAATGCCTGGAGCCCGCAGCATCCCTCCCTGTGCTGGAGGAGCCCTGCGCCGTGATGCTGGACCCCCCACCCCTCTCTGCTCCCATTCCATGGGCACTTGTGGCTCTTTGGCAGCAGCTCCGGCCCCATTTCCAAACACGAAGCCCTCAGCCAACACACACGGCAGCGAGTAGAAAAACGGCCCGTGCCGTCCCGTGTGATTACAGGGAACGGAGCCGGGGGCCTCGGGGCGGGCCATCAATCTGATTTATTGACCCAACCCCACGGCAGCCGCGGCGCTGGCTGGTGAATAAGTCTTAAATTTCATTGGGCGATAAATACCGCGAGCGAATCAATTTGGTAGAAAAGCTAATTAGCGGCGCGGCCGAGCGTCCGTCTCACCCGGCGCAAAACTCCGGGCAGCAGCGAGGGATTGGGGCAGGGGGTCCCCAAGGGGCCGCGGGGGGGGTCCTGACGCCGCGCTCCGCCGCAGGTGGTGAAGGTGGTCGGCAGCAACATCTCGCACAAACTGCGGCTGTCGCGGGTGAAGCCGGCGGATGAAGGCACGTACGAGTGCCGCGTCATCGACGCCAGCGAGGGCTCGGCGCGGCAGCACAAGGTGAAGGCGTATCTGCGCGTGGAGGCGGCGCGCAGCGCCGGGCATCCCCAGGACACGCAGCCACCCGGCCCGCATCTGCATCACCACCAGCACAAGGCCGGCAGGGAGCTCAGGAAGCGCGCGGCCGACGCCTCCTGCGTGCTGTAGGACTGCCGCTGCCCCACGGACTGACCTCCATGCTGGGCTCCCCCCAACCCCCCCCCCTCGCTCCGGTTTGCCCCTCCTGGCTTCGCGCCCCCCCCCTCTGCTCCCCTTCGTGCTTTGCAGAACGGACCCCATCCGCACCCCCCGTAGGAGGCCCCGTTTAGTTGCTTTGTTCCCTTTCACCCCACTTCACAGCCCGTCTGTCATCCCAGCGGCCATTTTAGGGACTGTATATACTGCCTTCTCCCCTGCTTGCCCCACAGCTGCCCCAGTGTGCCGAGGCCTGAGCCCAGTGCAGGAAGGACGGTGCGGGGGGGGGGGGGGGGGGTCTCACTGCCACCCCACTGCCCGCACCCTGGGACCCCACCATGGGGCACCGCCGCTGGGGAGGGGGCTGCAGAGGGGAGAGGGCCTGGGGTCCTATTGCCCTCGCACCCCCCTCTCAGCCTGCACCACCTGCAGCTAATAAAGCTCCTTAACGAATCCTGCAGGCGTCTCTGTCCTTGGAAGGGCTGGGGGGGGATAAAAGGGAGCACAGCACAGCTGAGCCTTGTTGGGGCTGCTGTGCACTGTGGGACCGGGAGCGGCAGAGGGGTTGGGGTGGGCGCTGGAGCAGAAGGCATTTGGGTGGGCTCTGCCCTGTGGTCTGGAGGAACTCTTTCCTGCTTCTTGTTGGCAAAGCTCGGCTCTGCTGCTGTTTATTAAGCCGTGAAGCTCCATTTCCCTCTCGGTGTGCTGATATTAAACGATTTGTCATGCACTGAAGAAACAGAAGCCTGGTGTCAGCAGCACCGGGGGCATGCAGCTGGAGTTGGGGGCTTCGCCACGGACAGGAGATGCGATCGCATCGAGTGAGCAGCACCGCAGCCCGTAAACACAGCGGCACTTTGTCGGGGCAGAAATGTGTGCAGCCCCAGCCGTGGGGCTCTGCTGGAAGCTCTGCTCCACCACGGGCAGCAGTGGCTCTGCTCATCTCTGCGCGTCGTGCTCGGCTGCTCCCCGCCAGGGAATGCGTGTCAGGGTGGGAGGGGAGGATCAGCCAGCGGGTAATAAGCGTCTGCAGGAGGAGAGGGAAGAGCTGGGGCTGCGCTGAGGAGAGGAGCAGGCTGCAAATCACTTCAAACGGCGAGCAAACAAATGGCTGTTTGGCGTGGCAATTTGCAAAACCTAGAGGCAGGCCGTTAAAAATAACAGCTTTTATTGGAAGAGATTCATTTCGCCGAGTTGATGGGAATCGTTGGGAGCAGGAGATGGAGCGGGGAGAGAGGGGAGCAGCGGGACTGGGAGCTGCACCCGCGGGCACAGCACTGCCACCTGTGTGCAGGCTCACTCTGTTCTGCATCACAGACAGGTGAGGTGGCCGCAGCCGGTGCCTCCTGGCCTCGTGGGTCTCTACGGTGTGCTCAGCTCCAGACGGTGGGTAACTGAGGAGCAGCACTGAGGAGCAGCACTGCTGCCACCGAGGGCTCTGGCACAGGCGGGCTTGGTGGCTGTGCCTGGGCAATGGGTTTTGAGCAGTGCTACAGCAATCCTGCAGCAATCCCAGGAGGGCTTTGGAGACTAAAGGGAATGTTTCGCCCACCCGCCTCTCCTGCCTTCCCTCATTGGGTGATCAGCTCTGAAAGGTTCCCCGGATCAAATGCAGCCTGATGTTAAGTGCTGTGTGTACTTAGGAAGAAGCACGAAGGGTAAAAGCTGAGCTGCAGCCTTGACCTCTTGGTGAAAAGCCACTGAGCTGCGTTCCTCATGGAAAAACAACCAGGAGCAAAGCCTAAGCAAAACCAAGGTGAGAGAAACCACCTCAGATCATCACTCCAGATGCTCAGCCAGGATCCCTGGCAATAACACACAAAGCTGGTCCCATGTAACAACCCATTTATTTCATTGCATTTTCTGTTTCTGAGCTTGCTTCTGAAATGAGAGTAGAGATCTGCCCTTCTGTGTTACCAGCATCAAACTTTCAGTCGGCTGCCAGAGGCCACGTGGGACGAGGCTGATGAGTCTGGGGTGGATGGAGCAGTGCCTGCAGGGCTCGGGGCAGCCCCAGGTGAGTGCAGCAGGACCTGCAGCCTTGCACCAAATGTCACCGTCTGGCCACATGCACGCAGCCAGCAGCCTGATGCTTCTCCTTGAGGTGGGCGTTAAGGATTGGAGAGGTTTGAGAAATAGCCTGCAAGAAATGGCAGGCAATCTGGGAATAAGGGGGACTCTTAAATCACTTGCAAGTTGTAAATCAAGGCTGGCTGTTTATCTAAAGGATCTGCCGCGGCTCAACGGCAAGAATGAGGCAGCACGATTCATTTGGCCTGGCTTAAATAACTGTAAGGGAAAACCTCGCTATTGCTAAGGGGAAAGCAGGATGCTGTTCTCAGTAATACTGGTGAGGCATTCCCTGTAAATGGATATAGCTGTTGTTCTTGATTTCAGTTAATATCAGAAGAGGATTTCTAATGCGCCGCCTCTCCAGGAGGGTTAAGCATTAGTTTTCAGTGATGTTGCAGGTGGGGACGGGACACAACAGCTGTAAGGGCAAGGGGTGCTGCAGGGATGTCACCCAACCACCGAGTGCTGGGAAGTCATGTCTGGAAAACAACTCTTTGTCCTGCAGATCTGGAAAGAGCTGAGCTCTGACCCTCCGATCTCCTCCAGCACAGCGTGCAAAGTACAAATCCAGAGCTGGGATGAGGCACCCACCTCACCTTCACACACTGCTTAAAGAAAACCTTTCACCCACGGGGAAGGCGCCTCAGTCAGGACCCAAACAGGGCCGTGGTTTCCCCTGCAATGACGCTGGGCATCGCTGCCAGGATTCTCCCAGGTGAGCGCTGTATGGCGGCGGTTCTCCTCTCCTCTGCCAGCTGCTGTGAAGGTCCTCACGGAGGAGGTGCCCTCTGTGCCCCTGCACTCTCCTGTTGCTGCAGTTCCTCCAGCAGAAGCAGGATGTTGTTGGTGAACTCATCGCGCTGCCTGCCCATCCCACGCAGCTTCACAGGCTGCAGGCTGGCGTGAGGAGCCTCATATGGCTGTGGGCAGCACACCTCAGTCAGGAACAGCCAGGTGCTGTCAGGGTCCACACGCATTAAGTGGTGGAAAACGCTTCAGAAAGCAATGGGAAGAAAGGAGAGATGAGTAAGGAGAAAGGTTTTTTTGATTTACATCCAGTGGGGCCATTATAAGCAGCTCAGGAACGCATTGGCTCTGTCTGCAACCTACACAGCTTTCCAGGCTGGGCCTCTAAGAGCTGCATGCTGTTCTGAGGGTCTGTCTTCCAGTCTCTCCCACTCTGATTTCTTATGAACTGCCTCTACATTTTCCCCCTTCTACACAGCGTTTTCAGAAAGCAGAGTTCCTTCCCTTGCCTGGCTGTGCTGGTGGGAGCAAACTGTGCTGACTGCAGGGAGCAGCAGGTCCCCTCTGTCTCCCTGGCTTACGGCGGGTGGCTGCACAGAAATCATCCCCGTTCCTTCTGCCTGGGATGGATCACAGCAGGCAAGGAAGATGAATCACTGGGAAGTAAATGTGGGAATGGGGAATGCTGTGCTCCTGCCATCCATCTCCCCAGCTTCCACTCCTATATTCACAGCACAGAGCTCCTGGTCTCCAACCCTTCCCCAAGGGATCTGCTGCTCCCCAGAGAACTCCACTGCCCCTCCTGCCCACAATGGCTCACGGCCTGGGATCATCTCCTGTAACCCGGACTGCTGTGCAGCAGCTTCAGGAACAACTGGACTCTTGCAGTTCCAAACTCTTTGGATAGTATCTAAGCAACCTGTTTCCATGGCAAACAAACCTGGGGTTAATCCAGGTTTGTTTTCTGTTGTTGGTTTTTTTTTCTTTTTAAGTTCAATATCATTTCATTGAATGCTGCCACGTGCAGGTGGCTGTCTTAGTGGGTTTCAGCCCAGCTTGCAAATGACAGCTGTTAGTAAGAATCCAATAAGCTGCACAGTCAAAGCAAAGGATGTCGTTAATGCTGTGTAATCAAATATGGTATCTAAAAAGATCCCCAAATTGCTCCAATTTGTTCCAGTTGTGTGAACCAACTGGTTCTTATGGCACAGGGCAGCGAGGCTATTCTGATAACTGGGCTTTGCCCGGGCTCAGAGCAAAGCCATGGCACAAATGGGCTGGCAGAAGAACCAGCCTGCCTGGCTTTCGCAGCTGTGCTGGGTAAGAACTGGAGACGGGTCACTGCAGGCTTCAGCACGAGCAGGGAAATTATTTCTGTGCCTCAGAAAAAAGCATTCCTCCCCTGAATGGTGACGGAAAGGTCAAATGGGAAACTTCACAGACTGTAAACATTTATTAAAAAGAAGTGTAAATTTCAAAACAGTCACTTCAAACGGAGAAAAAATGCCCAGCTATTTGTAAAGCGCTGACATGGGCCAGTGACAATTTCTTCATCTCTCTTTTTTTTCCCTTTTCCTTCAGGGTTTGATGTTCTGTTTTTTCCCAAGCTGAGGAACTTAGGGGTGATGCCATTTCGGAAGTGGATCAGATGCTCAAATCCACGTTTTGGTTTGCACTGTTTTCCCCCCATCTCATTCCTGACCCCTCACAGTGCAGCCCCTCAGCTGCATGATGCCTGCTCACCTTCCTTGAAGGCACGCTGCCTCATTTTCCATCAAAGCAAAGCTGTCCCTATGTTCCCTGCTTTTCCCAAACCTTGGTGTTTCGGTTTCTTAAACCAAGGTTTGGGTAATGCTTATCTCCTGGAATACTACCAGCAGCCATAGGAAAGCCCTGCTTTCCCTGCCTCAGACACGCTGCAGTTCTTCTTTTCCCAGCCATCTATTTTTGCCCGTTGAGTTCTGCACAAAGCTGCATTTACCAAATTCACTTACTCCCACTGCTTCATCCAATAAAACTACAGGGTCCCATAAATGGGATTAAATGGCCTCCCTGGAGCACCGTAACATTCCTGGAAGACAAAAATCTATTTATTTTTTTTTTTGGTGATGGCAGCACCTTGGCCCAAAATTGCTGCTCAGCACTTCGCTACAGAACCTTCACTTTAAAATCGGGCTTAGACGATGAGGGGAGTTATTGCAGCTGGCTGTGGATGAGCTGACCTTCCTCCTGGCAGGTCACAACTCATGAGTAGCATAAGGAACCAAAAAGGTGAGCAAAAACCAGTTAGCATAAATCAGCATGGCACGGGGGCTCCAGACATCCTTTTACCCTGTATGATTTTGGTAGTGATAAAGCTGAGTTATGTGATGCGTGCTGGCACTCGGGCTGCAGCTAAGATTAGTTCTGTTCTATCTGTTTTTAGAAGCATTTAAATTGCAGAATACTTCATGTAGCAGGCTGATAATTTGCCCTTGCCTAAATGCACATCATATGGCTAATTCAGTCTTTCCCCCCTCCATCCCTAGCGTGCGTGTGAGAAATTACACAGCTTTTCAGCCTGCTTTGTTAATGATTTAAAAGCTTAAGTTTCCAAACAGATAAATCCTGGCGTTCTGCTTTCCACGCCGGCGTTGCTTACACAGATGAACATTATATTGTATCAAGGATATGCAAGCCTACAGCAAAGAGCCCCTTTGCAGAACAAATGCTGCTGAAGCCTGCTGCGATGCCATAAAAGCCACTAAGGTAAAAATAAACTGACTCTCACCAACTCCGGAATACAAACAAAGGTATGGCTGCAGTTCTGAGAGCTCTGTCTGTCTCAGCTGCTGCCCAGCCACACAAAAGCTCTCGCACACCCCTGGGAGGTCTGCACTCAGGTGAAAGGGAGCTGACAGCTTTTCCCTTTTTAACAGCCTGCCCTCTGAAATCTGCTGTGCCTGCTGAACCTGCTCGCAGCGGGCTGCCTCTCCCATTAGGGGAGGGAAGGTGGCCACACAAAGAGGGTGGCTCTTCCTCATCTTCAGCAGAAACACAGACGTGTGGCTTTCTTATTCTTTTTCTGTGTTCCGTAACTGGACACGTTTTGTCTGCTGAAATGCCTGCCCTTGTTTCCAGGTGACAACATATGGCAGCAGCGATTTCTTATCCTGACAGCAGGAACATGTCGAGCAGGATTTTGAACAGCAACTGGCAAAGTGTGTCTGTCAACGTTTCATAGGGCTAATGCATGTTCACCTAAACTGTTTGTGCTCTTTTAACCTCTCCCAGCCTCTGCAGAGCGAGACTGGTGCCAAGACTGACAGCAACCTAAGCAACACAGGTCCACCTGGCTGAGCCTGGGGGGAACAGGCCTTTTTTCCTGCTTAGCTATGGGCTGGCAGGTGGAAGAGGTAAGCCATTTAGCTGGACACTACGGCAGAGCTGTTCTGCCAGGTCTGATCCACATGGATGATTTATTTTGAGTAACACCTGAGAAATTCTATGAGGGACTCTTTTCTATGTCAGATGGAGACGTGCTGGGAAAAGGAATGAGAAAGGAGCAAGAGGAAAGGGGTTACTGCGTTTCCCTCCTCTCCCCAAATTACTTGTACACCAGATAGATCTGCATCTAAGAGACATTACCTCTGGGCAGCTTCTTGCAACTTCATGGGCTGCTTGGCACTGAGGTAAACCAGGCAAGCATCTGCCACTTTATTCAGGTCACTCTCACCTGCAGAAATGGAACAGAAAAGAAGGGTAGGAGGTAACCTACTCAGCTGCTGCCACCTAATAGAATCTGCTCTAAATTGGCAGCAATGGGCTTCTGAGCCTTTGAACTGTCTGACCCAGAGCTCTTCTGACCTCTCCTCTTGAAAATCTTGCTGCGGAGCCAGGAAAGCAATCAAGAGTATTGAGAGAGGAAAATAGCAACCAGCCAGCAAGCCTTCCCCCCCATCAAAGTCAGCTCCAGAAATTTAACCTAGAAGAATTTCAGAGAGTTTTGTTCCACAGAAGAATAATATGCTGCATGTAAAGGGTCATCCAGAGAGATACCTCAAAATGGAACCAGCCAGCTTAGCCAGAAGTTTCACCTGGGTGCTGGTGTTCAGTTGAGAACAAAGCACTGCCCAGCAGGTCTGAGTGCAGCAACTCAAACATTCCACTTCACACACGTTTTAATGCACATTCTAATGCACGCACAGGACAAGTTGTCAGATTCTGTGTGGTACTGGGAAACTCTCTGTTGGGGAGTAAGGAATAACAAGACCCTCTAGAAAGAGGACAGATTAAGGCCCAGCAGGATGGGATGAATCTGGAGATCAGTCTGTGGGGCACCAGAAGAGTGGGAATCCAGTGCAGACCCAGTTAGTCACGACAAGAGAAGTTACAGCACACAGGGATATCACACAGTCCACACTTCCCCTGCTACTCACCCATGTCCAGCTTCTCACACAGGGAACCCAGTCCCTGCAACACAGCCAGCTGTAACTTGAAGGCAAGAGTGTGGTTGTACACAGGCCCAGCTCTAGCACTCGCTGCAGCTTGGCTGAGGAGGGAACTGGTCAGCTTAGGCAGGACATCTTTGGAGAACCTCTGCCTCAGAAAGTCTCCACACTTTTGTGCCAGGGTACACAGCACCTAGTGGAGAAACTTCAGTTACTGGAGGTTAAGTGCACCCACAGGTCTGTGAGTTGGCTGCTCCAGATTACTGCACTCAGCAGCAGCTCTCTGAGCAACACGTTCTCTATTGATTATCTTTACAGGGGGAAGGAATGTGACCACACCTGCCACCACCTCCCATGTAAAGCAGAAGCTAAACGTTTGACAGAAGCTGGGTGAGCTGTACCTTGCTGCTCAGTTTCACACTGCTAACTTCCTGGGTCTTCTCCTCTCTCTTAGCAAGGTAAGGGTGGTTTGTGAGGGCCTATTCAGAACTGCTGGAGGAGCCTCTGATGGAAGATGCTTTTCAAGAGTTAGTCCTGCACGGTGATCTTGCCCTTGTTTTGGAGCAGGCACACGTGATGTACGGCTACTCTGAAATTCCAGTGCATGGCTTCTTGAATTTGGGGAATCAAAACTTTCCTTTTATTCACACTGAAGGATTTGAAAATGAGTCTCATTCTGCACAGCAGAGTAAGCCCAGGGCAACTCTGGAGCTGTCAACCTCAGGCACTGCGTTTTTTGTGCAACTTGTGATTTAGGAAGAGAATGCTGTCAGTTGGCATGGCCAGGAAATCCTTTAAAATGTTATTATGAGGCTAAGTCTGCACTTAACCTCTTCCCTCCCCTGCCAATGTTTCAATTGCAAAACATTCCCCTCTCTTCAGACTAAGACTTCCAAAGGGCATTGCTGAGACTGTGCTTCCAGCAAGGCTAAGCTGCACTGTACAGTATCAAGATCTTATCTGTGGACATGCTGTGGTTAAGAGGGCTACAAACCTACCCAGTGCAGGGAGGTGATCCTGTTTCCTGAACCACATTAAAAAAATCACAAAAACGATTCCATAAACTCAGAGTTTCTCCCACTGGCCACAATAGCTTGCGAGCTGCTTGCCTTCTAAGCGCCAGCTTGAAGGCTGCTGGCAAAGATTCACTGTTGTACCTTGAAGGCTCTCAGCACTGCCAGAGGGTCATCGCTAATCAGCCGAGTGACAAGAGCTGGCCAGACACGATGAGCCATGGGAAGCAGATGGTTTCTGTGAGGATGCAGCACAGTCACACAGAGCTCCAGCACGTCCAGGACCTGTGCACAAGGGATAGGAAACGGACTTCCAGAACGTTGCGGCGCCAGGCGTTCAGGTGGATGCCCAGCCTCACAGCAGGGAGCAAGGACAAAGAAAGATGCTAACACAGAAGGGTACAGTTTCACCTCAGCAGGAGCTGGGATAACTGAGCACTGCTCAGAGCGTTGGCCTGCTCTGAAATCAACACGCAGCACAGTGATGTAACTCACACAGGGGTACAAGGCCAGGCAGAAATAAGGACAGGATCTCTAGCCGGATCCTGCAGGCTGAGCTGTGCTCAGAACCCCACTGTTCCTGTTGCACAGCAGCAGGAATCACCTCACAGGGCTGAGGCTGCTGTAGTAAGAATCTGGGTTATGCCTCACTGCTGCATTTTTCTGTCTTGCTTTGCAGTTTAAAAGGAGGACACCTTCAAAGGATTTTATAATTTAAAGAAAAAAAAAAAAAAAAACAGGCTTCTAGCTTTGCTTATCACAACCCCAGCAACTTCTGAAATATTTGTTAGTCTGTGAAGTCTACAGCCTGCAGTAGGAGGATGGGACAAAAACGCTTCTCCTTCTTCCACCAAAGGCTGAGGCATGATGGCTTCACTGTGAGCACCAAGGAAACGTGCTCTCACAAAGCCACCCTTAAGATCACACGCAGCCTGGCTGCCACTCCTTGCACAGAATACTTTCAGAAAACTCTCTCCCTTTTCTTGCTGACGCTTGGAGGGCCTGTCCTGAATATGTCAGCACTAATCTTGAGACAGCAGGAAGCCCCACGTGCATTGTGTACACACTGAGGGGGCTACCAGCCCCTCCAGGGGCACCACCTGCCCCTACACCACTGTTCACTCACCTTCAGCCGCACACGGAGGTTCCTGTCAGACAGCAGATGGATGCACCTCTCCATCACATCTTTGGCCAGCTGAGCATGGCTTGGCAGTGCAGTTTCTCCTTCTGCGTCAGAGTTGCTTGGCTCGGGCTTAGCAAGGGGGGGAACCTCGTCTGGAGGACAAAACTGTTACTGAAACCATGAAAATGACTTGGAAATCCTGGGAGATCAGAAAACCCACCCACGGCTACTCTGCAAATTCCCAAATGAGACCTTTGGCATTTCTGAGCATGTTTAGATATAGTCAAGTATATGCTTGAGCTCTGTGACTTAAATGGCAGATTCAGACTGTGGGACTGAGGAATTTTTGCTTTCTTCACTGGACAATGCAATTGGTCTGACATTTGCAGTCTCTCTTCACCACAGACTTCTTTATTTCCCATTGATTTTTATTAAAAATGAAAAGCTTGGATATTTAAAGATGAAGTATTTAAAGGTCAGGATTGCAGCATAGCCCAGTAAAGACTACAGAGTTCCCTACATGAATGTCTGCAGGGCCTTCCAAGGCCAGGTGGGAAAGAAGTAGCAGCATTATGAGACAGGAGAAAATGGTATAGGGATTCCTGGGGGAGGGTGAGGAAGCTGAAATAAGATTCTGTCACGAGTTAGTGACAGGATTCTGAAAAGGGGTAAGTTTGGATCCTGGACTCTGTTACAGTGGTCGTTTATGAGTGAGGAAATAGGTTTTTTTCCTCCCCCAAGAACATAACAAAGCAAGAACACCAAGCAGCACCTCACAGGAGCTGCAATCAGCTCAGAGCAAACCTGGGATTGTCACGAGCACATCAACCCTTCAACCCCACCCAGAGACCTTCAACTGATGAAAGGAAGCCTTGGAAATCACCATCTTTCTCTAAGCTGAAGATTCTCAGCTCCTGTACTGACCTGCCTCCTCGTCACCCGAGTCAGGAAGGTTGCCCTCTGCAATCTGCTTCTGCTTGATGTAGTCGAGGAAGAATCGCTCCATTTCTTGACTTGTTATCTCCTGCTGTATCTGGGACACAGTCCTGCTCTGCCCCTCCGCAGCCTGCCTCCGCTGGTGCTCCTTGCTGCAGGATGGCCCAAACCACTGGACTGCAAAAGAACTGGTGTGTCACTAAGCATTCATAACTCCTTCCTGCAAGACAACAGGCTATCACAGTTTCCTCGAGATGAACATGGCTTTTAAGTGTGGGATTGAAGTGCGTAATCAGGCAGAAGCTGTCGCATCACCAGGACCTCCTGTGAGTGTCAAAACCCTGCTGGACACAGCAATACACCCCATGTGCTTCTACAGAACAATTATGGGAGGAGTGAAACTACCCTTTTTGAACCACACCCCCATAACTCTGCAGGCCAGAAACTGGTTATTATTGCCCACAAGCAAAGAAACTGGTTATTATTGCCCATAAGTAAATGTTGCAGTACCTCAGCTACTTGAAACTTCCCATGGCGAGTCGAAATGTCAAAGCCAGGGACCCTTAGTCACAGCAACACTGAATTATGCAAAGTAAACATCACTTAGATACCTAGAGCTGCCATTAAGGAGTGGAGGACACCGAGGAAGGTAGAAGCCTGGTCACTGTAAGACTGATCCAGTGCAGACAGGACATCTTGGATAACGTCTTCTACCAGTGGCAGCAAGCTGGCATCCGAGTGCCTCAGCATCGTGCTCAGGACCTGGGCAGCATGTGGCTGGTGTGCCACCTGGCGCAGGTTCAGGGAAATCCCATTCACCAGATAGTCAGAATTCTCATTAATCAGACTCTGCACACAGTCATAACCGCAGGCCTCGCATATGTCTACCAGCGTCCCCTGTGCTGTCTCACTGATGAGCAGAGTTCTGTCACCGGCCTTTTCCAACACTGGGTAGAGAGCTGACAGCAGAAGCAGGCGGAACTCTCTCCCCAGCACAGCTGCAAAGCAGCCGACCCCCTCCAGCTGGATGCAGAGCTGCCACACGTTGCTGTTCATGGTGCGCGTCGTTACGTGAGGGTCTGGGGATGGCAGAATGCTGCTGCATGCAGGTCCTGGGAGGGCAGCAAGTCCTGAGCGTGGCACAGAGAGCTGCTCGTGGCCGATTTCCTCTGTGTCAATGCTAGTGACCAAATACCAGTTTGCCTGGTCTGTGTACTCCTCAAGAATGGACGTTACGGACGCTTTGAGATCATCCATGCTCAGTGAAACTTCCCTTTCCTGAAGGACATCCACCCCCATGCCAGCAGCTCCTGCAATCAGCTCATTGAGGACCATGGCAGCCTGCTTTCGGTACATGGCAGACTCGCTGTACAGCCCCATGAAATGATCCACAAGCAAATAGATGTTCCCATAGTAGCCGAGAACACGACAAACTTGCTGAAGGAGCTGGAAAATTTTTTCCTCTGTGAAGAAGCGGAAGTATTTCCTTTGACTTCTGCCCTTCTGCACGCCGTGCTGCACGGAGCCTGAGGGGTCGTACCCACCCACACAGCCCCACTGTCTGTCTTCCACTATCTTCACATCCGTCACATCCAGCTCCAGAACCTGCATCAGTGCTTTGGACAGGCGGTGGAGGTGGGATGCAGAGTTGAGGACAATGTTAATCTTGGGGCCCAGCAGCTTCAAGTAGCCAAGTAACAAGCTCAAAGTGGAAAACTTGCCTGCGTCATCCTGAGAGTTCATCAGGCGAGGAAGGGCTGTGGCAAGGGAATGGAGGTTCTCTGAGAGAACATCAGCGAGAGCCCTGTTCTGTGTTATCACCTGCTGCTCTGCAATGCCTTGCAGCACTTCGTTACACCTGCTTTGCACTTCGCTGTTCTCATCATTAACCAGCCCCACCAAGGCCTTCAGAAGGTGGGTGAACGAGTCCACCAGCGACAGCCTGCAGTTGCTCAGCAAGTGATGGACAAGTTCCACCAGCTCCAGTCTCACTCTCCAGTGAGAGTGAACCGAAGAAAGTTCGACGATTTTATGAAGGAGGAGGGAGAGTTTTTCTGATGTACTTTTGCTCCACTCAGGCCCTCTATGGACAATCAGTTCTGCTATCCTACTTTGTTCTACCGGCGGCTTTTCTTTCTGCTTCGGGACTCTGGCTAGCTGCTCATCAGCCATTACCGAGACAACGACCTGATAAAAGAGTCTGATGGCAGAAACAGTGATTCTGTGCCCTTGTTTGACATCGCCAGCAATAATCCGAGACAGCGCAAGAGAAACGCCGGGCAGAAAAGAAGCAAATAAATCCCCGCATCGCTGCGCCTGCTCCTCGCGTAGCCACCGGTGCTCCTGGCACTCGCCCTGCAGCAGCAGGACCTGCAAGCACTCCAAAGCGGACAGCCTAATTTGCTTCGCCTTCTCTCGCTCCGCCAGACCCAGGAGCAGAGATACGGCGAAGCCGAGGAGCGGGAGGCAGGAAGGCCGGTACAGAGCGGCGACGGCATCCCTCTGAGCAGAACGCATCAGGGCGAGCAGCGCCTGCAGCGCGGCCAGCTGCAGCTCCTCGGCCGGTGCCGGGGCTCCGTGCGGGGCGGGCAGGCAGGCGCAGAGCTCGGACAGCAGCTCCCGCAGCAGCCGCGGGTCGGTGACGCGGGTGCCGAGCAGCACGGCACGGAGGCACCGCAGCACGCGCTGCACCACGCGCTCCCGCTTGGGCCCGGGCACCTTGAGGGCGAAGCGCAGCGGGAACAGCACGTATTCCTGCAGCTCCTGAAGGGCCCCCGCGCCCACCGCCGCCAGCCGGGCCTCCAGCTGGGCCACGTTCTCCACCGTCTGCGCCTTGGTCAGCTGCACGCAGGCGGGGCGCAGCGCCCCGAAGGCCTCCTGCGGGGTGTCGAACACGGCCATGGCGGGGCGCCCCTCGGAACGGAGCCTCGGGCCGGGCGGCGGGGCAGCGCCTACCTGCTCCCGTAGCGAGGCCCCCGCGTGCGGGAAGTGACGGGAGCGCGGCGCGGGTCGTTGGCGTGACAAACGGCCCGAGAGAGATCAGCGGGGAGAGCGCCGCCAGAAAAGTCGCGGTTGCTCGCGCTGCGCGTGCGCGTCCTCTTACTAAAAGGCAGCGCGCGTTCGCGGCGTCTTGGCGGGCTCCGTCGGCGGGCCGCGCATGCGCTGCACGGCGCCCTCCCGCCCCGCTCGGCGGTCGCGGAGCCGCTTGTCCCTTCTGGCGCCCCGTAGACGCTGCCCTTTGACCCCGCGCGGCGGGGTGAGAGGGCGGGCGGCCATCTTGTTGCACCGGGTTGCCGTCGGTGCGGCCGCGTCGCGCCCTCCCCCGGGCGGAGCAGGCCCGGCGCGGGGCCGGCCCGCCGCCATGTCCTCCTTCTCGGAGTCGGCGCTGGAGAAGAAGCTGTCGGAGCTGAGCAACTCCCAGCAGAGCGTGCAGACGCTGTCGCTGTGGCTCATCCACCACCGCAAGCACGCAGGGCCCATCGTCTCCGTCTGGCACCGGGAGCTCCGCAAAGGTGGGCGCGGAGCGGGCCCGTAGCCCTGCCCGGGGCTTCCCCTCATCCTGCTCACCTTCACATCCGTCCCCACCGTGGGCCGCCTCCCGTCTGCCTGCCCGGGGCTGGGTCTGTGCGGCTGCGGCCTGAGGCGATGCTCCCCGGCCCTAGAACTCACGCGGAGAGCAGAACGTGGGGATGAAAGAGAATGGAGGCTTCTGGTTTTGAGCCATAGAACGATTGGGTTGGAAGAGGCCTCACAGTTCATGTGTTTCCAACCTCGTGCTCTGGGCAGTGATGCCACCTGCTAAATTGTGGGTTTGGATCTCTGTTGCTGAGCTGTACAAAGGCAGCCAGAGTTAAGCAAAGTAAAAGCAGAAATCTGTGAAACTGTTTGTTAGCGCTGTCCGGAAATGCTCTGTACTCGCCGTGCTTAGAGCTGGATTCAAGTTTGCCTTAGGAAGCACCACTGACTTCCCAGAAAACTTTGCAGTGAGTTTATGGGGACACTGGTGGTGTTCCTGAGGGAGCTCTGAAAGCAGCTGCTGCTACCTCTGACATCCTGTGTGATGCTGCAGGAACCTCCACACGACTGTTGGTTGGTGCCCCTTCCATCCAGGATGGGCTTCCAGAGGTCTCAGTGGGGCCTGCTGTGAGAACAAGAGCTCTGTTTTCTCTCTCTACTGCTGTGCTCAAGAGAGCAGCATCTCCCATGGCTTCTGCCTGTGGTGAAATAAGGTCTGGTGGTGCCACAATAGGAAAAGCTATGGGATAAGTTATTTCAAAACAGCAGTGTCTAAAAAAAACATCTGAGTTTCTGCAATAGTATTCTCCTTTCATTCAGTTCTGAATTAGTTGCATACCAAATTGTTGTGGTTTTTTTTTCCTGAATCTGATGAACAGAAAGAATCTTACTACATCACACATGGGTTAGAGCAGCTCTTTTTAAACTTTCCTAGAATTAAACATAGTGTTTTCTTCAGAGATTAGGTATTATACAAAAAAGGCTTAAACTCATGTTTGTTTTGAGTTAGCTAGGAGAAACCAAAGTAAAACACAGAACTGAAGAGATTAAGGACTGCTTGACTTGAAAGCCTCTGATTTGTCATGGTAAAATTGAAATCTTTTTAGATTTGTTTTTAGGCTAAAAACCTGTGAGTCACTTTGAAAATAATGCTAATGCTTTTGGGTCAAAAAATGAGAAATAAATGCAATTTCTTTTTTTTTTCTTTTTCTTTTTTTTTTTTTTTTCCCCTTTCCCAGCAAAATCAAGTAGGAAACTTACTTTCCTATACTTAGCAAATGATGTCATCCAGAACAGTAAGAGGAAAGGTCCTGAATTTACCAGGGAATTCGAATCTGTTCTTGTGGATGCTTTTTCTCATGTTGCCAGGTATGTTGTTGCATTATGTATTTCTTCAACTTTTCTCGGTAGATTTGTGTTCTTGTCATGCTAAGTCTAATTAATTGACTTCTTTGAAGCATTAGGAATGTTCCCACCTTGTTTCTAGTAGAGATCAGGTTCAGCCTGCTTTGCACCTAGGAACTGTTTTGTGGTCGTATTTCTCTGTGGGGAAATGTGCATAAAGTTGTGAGGCAACTGATTCACATCCAGACATCTGTGCTTTCTGTGCAGCTCCTGTATGCTTTATTTCAATCGTTACCAGAAGATCCTGAAGTTCTGTTCCATGGGTAGATAAAACTGAACAGTTGCATCTGTTTGCTGGAGCTGCTTAATGAATGCCTTTTCTTCATTGCTGGAAGTCTCTAAAACAGACCTGGTATCTCAGGTTGCAGTGCCCTCATCGTTCTTCTGGCTTGGGTGTAGTTTCTTTTGTTTTATTGGTTGTTTTAATGGTTATCTGATCATTGGCTTCCTTGCCAGATAAAGGAAGGATTTCATACATAAAAGGGAAGATGTGAGGCAGCTGCAGTTCTAGTAAGGATAAACTATTGCTTAGTTAAGATCTTCCCTAAATAGTGTAATAAGTCTTATTATCTCAGTTAAACAAGAGCTTCAGTGTTCTGTGCATTTAGTGGTATATTGTTCTGGATGGCTGTCTAACTTTCAGTGTGCTAAATGAGTATGTGTGAGTGCCTAATGAGCCAAACAACCTGCTTTTTAATTGGGATGTTATTGACTGAAACAACTGTTTGAAGTTAGCACTGAATTGTAAGCGTGTCAACTTGAAGGTGTTTTATAACTAACTGTTCTTGGAAGTTCTGAGAGATGTTGGGCTCCTTCCTTGAAAGCTGTTCTTGCCCATACACTGGGTGGGAATGTGGGGTGCTTTCAGGCAATTTTTGGTTCCAGCAGAAGGGGAAAAATTGATCACAAACGTGTTTTACAGAGTCTGTCTTAGACAGAGAGAATCTCTCCAAATGTGTGAGCATTGCCATGGGTACAGGTGCTAGCTTGGAAGATGCTCTCTTAAAATGCTCCATATGTTTTTCAGCTGAACAATAATTATTTTCTGATCTTTGAGCAGAGAAGCAGATGAGGGCTGCAAAAAGCCCTTGGAACGATTGCTTAACATCTGGCAAGAAAGAAGTGTGTATGGCAGTGAGTTCATACAGCAGCTGAAACTTTCTATGGAAGACTCCAATAGTCCCCAAACTAAAGGTAAGTGCATGTGCTTTTTTGTGGAGTATTTTACTTTCTTTTTTAAACACAGAGTGATGGTGAGAAGTTAAGCTCTGGGTTGCTGTAGTTGCGTTGCTTTCAGGGTTGGTCATGGAGATTGGTCAGAATTCTCTTGAGAGAAGTGTGACTCTATAAAACTTGCTGTTCTGGTTTGCAGGTGTGTTGCCCTGTAGCTGTTAGTGAGCCTGCATGTAATTTCTGCCTCTGCACGTGCAGGTGGGGGAATGCACCAGGGCTGCTGTGAAAACAAGCAGGCAGGGTGGAGGGAACTGTTGTGTTCACAGCAGTTTGACGTTGTCCTGCTCTAAATGTCTGTGAGTAGTTAGCTGGGTTATTATGGTGGTTCCTTCTGCATATTTACATTTTATTACGATTTGACAAGGGCTTTTTTATATATGAAAGCTGGAATGAAAGCTGGCATATATTCCCAGAGGCTTGTGTCTTTTTTCTTATACCAGCTGGAGTCATTTGAGGAGAAAGTAATAACTTCCAATAATTTCTTATCATCAGAAAGATGAGAAACTTAGTGTAAACTTGTTGTATTTACTGTATTTTTATACTGCTTTGACAGATACTGCCTGTTCTGGGGTGTCTGACAGTATTTACTGGGTTTACTGTAACGAGGAGCAGGTGGCAACAGGATACCTGAGCTGTGGAAAGTGAAGCTCATTACAAATGAGTGCTCTGGTCAAGGGAATTTGTTCGCTGCAGCTGAAGGTGGTGTCAGCATCTTTCTGTAAGCTGAAGATTGATGCTTTGACCAAATTTTGCTTGGCTGCCATAGAGGAGGTATGATGCTTTGTGACACAGCTTCATTATTAATAAAGTACTCTTAGGCCATTCTTAGATGGTAAAAACAAGGAAGATAGCAAGCTGAGGTTGGTAATGGTATGGAATGAACGTGAGGGCACCAGCAAAGTATGTGAAGGCATCTAAGGCTGCAGTTTGGAGGGTTTTCAGGTGCTTCAGGCAAAATTACTGAATGGGTGCTTTAGCAGCTTACAACAAAAGCCTTCATCCCTAGTGTCTGCTTTTTCTTTTGGAGCCCTGACCTGACCTTTCTTTGGAGCAGCTGACCTGACCGCAGGCCTTGTCTCTTCCATCAGGGCCTCCCACGCAGGTCTGTTCTGGGGCTGGGAGGTGGGGAAATGAGTTCTGGGAGGGCTGAGGCAATTGTGGTCTGGAAGTGGAATCGTTCATTTTGTGTTCTTTCCAGACTGGGCGCGAGGCCTAAAACAACTGTTTGTCAGGAAAGGATGGAACTTAACATTCCTGAGTTCTTTTCAAACTGATTAGCTTGAAACTGTTGATTTCTTAGGTCACCTAGATAAATGTTTCATTTTTTAGCTAAACAAAATGATACAGTGCATCCAAGAAACACAGCTGTGACTTCCAGGTGAACTGGCAATGAACTGTTGTTCAGTATCATTGGCTGTTGGATGGAGTCAATCAGTGCTGCTACTGTTATCCTAAGGACTTAACAGTTGATAGGAAGTGCAGCTCTGAGAGAGCTTTGTGGGAAAGAGTGAAAATGCAGTTGTTCAGTTGGTGAGGACCTTAGCATTTGGCTGGGTACTTGAAGGCACAAATACGTGGTTTTCATTTGAGAGAACAGCCCATGCCTTTTCAGAAGTGTGAGCATTGCTGCTTTGTCAGTTCTCTGTGGTGGATTTTCTCATTTGGTTTTTTTTAAATCAGCTTTCTTCCCTTAGTTGAAAAAACCCTTGGAGTTCTGAGATTTCTTTCCTTGTTTTGGCTGTCGTGTTCTCAAATGCAGCTTCATTGTGGTGAGCTCACGTTCCACATGGGTTGTCTGCAGCCTTTAGGTGAGCTGGTGTTTGCCTGGTGTCTGCTGGTCAGTTATCTGCATTGCAGAAGGCTTTGATGTAGTTACTCTATTCTGTTTTCAAATTGGTGAATGTAATCAAGGTGGATGACAGCTTTAGAGGTGTCACACGTGTCATGACGAGAGGTGATGGGCCTCCACAGCCCTTCTGTCTGCCTGCTTTTGTGAGCATCCGGGGTCGATGGAGCTCAGAGATGGGGAGTGTCGCCATCTTCAGATTGCTGCAGACTTAAGGCTCTTCAAAACTGTGATGGCGTCAGAGCATCTGGTCCTGTGACAAGGAGATGCTTTGGTTCAGCCTGAGGGGTGGCAACTGGTGCGTGCAGATGATTCTCCACGTTTTCTCACATTGCAGCATGATTGAGTTGTGCTGCTTTCTGAAGAGGGTGGCTCTGCGCTGGTTGAAGAGCACCAGTTGTGTTTGGAGTTGTGAAACTCGCCAAAATTAAGGAGACTCCTGAATCAGAGAGGAAAGACATCTTTAAGGTTTATTGGTGAATGTTCCAGTGGTGCAGCCTGTTTCTTCTTACCTTAGCAGCAGGGCCTCAGATAGACATTTATTCGTTTTGTACTGGGTTGAGATTAAAAAAAATCCGATCAGATGCTTGTTTTTAACAGAGCAAAGGTTTAAATTCCCAGTTCTCCCGTTCTGTGTGTCCCTGTCCTGTGTTCAACATAGGATCCACAGCCAGTTTCTCGTTGCTGTGCGTGTGATCCCGAGTGAAATCAAAGAAGCGTCTTTACCTCTCGAACCAGCCTGCAGGTGATGAGAACAAAGAGGTGGGTGGCCTAGGTGGGAAGATCTGCTTTGCCAGCTTGTAGGCAAAGTCTTTCTTTGCCACTGAAGTATTTGACACTGTAAGCTTTCTCGAGCCACAAGAGATGATTTGAAGACTGAAAAGCCAGTTGGTGGAGGAATACCTTTACAGTTCTCTCTGGATTTTCCTGGCACTACAGCAGCAACAAGATCAACAGCAATCTGGAGATTCACTGCAGAGCTGTTATGACAGCAATTGTCAGTTATTTTGGAGGAAAAAGTGCTTTGCTCTTTCGGAGGCTTTTAGGGAGCAGTTCAATTTCTGAGCTGTGAGGAAGACCCCAAAGGAAGCAGGAGAACTGAAATCCACTTGAGTAACGGCTTCTGTCGTTTTCACGTTGGTGTCAACAGCAGGCTCTTGATTTTCCTGGAAGGATCTTTCCATCTTCCACAGGGATACCCTGATTGTTTCAGAAGCTGTGTGCAATTCGCTGCTGTTGTATTCTGATCGGTGTTAGATGCTCTTAGTGCTTTCTCTCTTTCTTGTTGGATTTGACAGGCGTTTTCATATATGTAGATTGCAGTGGATAGATTACTTCTGGCTAGTTTTTTTTTGAAGGCTACCCAGGCAGGGTGTGTTATATTTTATGCCTGGCATCCTGTTGTTTCTGGGGTCCCTTTCCACCGTATGCTCTTGAGTTTGCAAATAAGTGTATTTTTTTTCTGTTGTGATGAAATGGAGATGGTAATTCCATATTCTTCAGGGAGGTCTTTTACTGCCCATGTTTACCACTGCTGAAGGGGGGGGAAAAAAGTGCCACTCCACACTTGTCATGCTACTCATGCCCAAAATGGTACTGGAGGGCAGCCTGCTTTGCTCCTCTCTCACCTGGCCTCAGTGTCCCCTGGCTGCCATGCCCCCATCATGGGATGGCTGCTTTTGGGGCACGCCAGCTGGCTGCTGTTACTGAAGTCTGTGGGTGGCCAAGCACCTGTCTTCTGTAGAGTCTTTTCAGTCAAACTTATTCAGACAAAATTCAATGGAATGCCAGATCCTCTGTTAGTTGTTACCAAACATAAAACTGTGTCTTGTGGTGGAACAGTTGGCTGCACAGCAGGAGCTGTTTTTCAGCAATTTGAATCCCCGTTCTCATTCATGTTTTTGCTTCTGTGTGCACTGTGGTCATTCATTCTTGTATTGATTATCTTGTGTTTATCTTCTGTTGGTTAATTACTTTATGCTAAGTGCATACAAGTGGTAAATGCTGAGGGCTCCATTGGCTGGGTTTGATCCAAGGATGTTCCCTGGACTCTGTCCTCTGCTTTTTTACAAATGAGCCTGACTTGTAAATTGTGGTGGCAAGTCTGAGGAATGGTCTGTCTTCTGAGGGCTCTGTAATTGGATCAAAGGCTGTGTTAAGACTTCTGACTCATTTAATAAACTGTCTTCTTTCAAGGCAAGAAATGCTATGCTAAGGTTCATTCACCCCACTGTCTTGCTTTATGAAATTATTTCTGAAGTGTTATAGGTTCCCTGCTGGGAGATTGGTTCGTGCTCTGCCCATAGCTGCTGCTGCCATCACATCATGCTGCAGAGCTTGAGTTTGACAGAGCTGTCCTGGAGTCTGTTGTGACGGAAGAGTGAAAGGTTGAATAACCAGCAGTTACTCAATTGATCGTGGGACTGCAGCGAGCGTATGCTTGGTGCAGGGAAGAACTTGAAATTCTTCTATCCTTATGTATCTTGGGATCCATGCTTCATTTCTACTGGTAGAAAATCCTTACCAGCATACATAGTATAACTGGGGAAACCTAACAGTGTTGAAGACCTGCCATTTATAGGTAAATTAGGGCATTTAGGTGTCTTTCCTTCTTCCAACAAGGGAGGCTCAAAGATGTGCACTGTGATAGGAAGACTGCAACCTTGTAGTTGTGTGTGTGCGTGTGCAGAGAACCGTGTGGGTGAAATCAGCCTGTTGTTGCTGTTTTGTATTTGATTATTTGGAATATGGTGCAAGTGTTGGAGTCTATCTGTGGCCATCCTTCTCTTTAGAGAGACCTAAGGCTCGGAGCGCAGGGTATGGTTGGTTTTGAAGTAGAGATTGTGAACGTGGGCAGATGTGGTATCCAAAGGAGTTGCTCATGTGTCTTTAGTTGCAGAAGAGAAGAAGTCGTCTTTGAAGCGGACTTTTCAGCAAATACAAGAGGAGGAAGATGATGATTACCCTGGGAGCTACTCGCCCCAGGACCCCAGCGCTGGGCCACTGCTGGTAGGTGGGAAGGGGTGGGAGTGGGAGAAGTTGTGCAGGTCTCCTCCCTGTGGTCCCACCACAAGGTGGAGCTCCCAACAAGTACAATGCATTGCATGAGGAGGTGCAGTTGGGGGTTGAGATGTTAACGTGAAATGGAACAGATTCTTTTTCCGTGTTGAAACCCTGTGCCGATTCTAAGTGATGTCAGGTAGTCCAAGCTAAGATCTGAGTATAGACACCAGTAAAGAATCGCAAAGGACTGCTAGAAGAACAAACTATATCTTAAATCTTTCTGAAGTCAACATGTAATCTCTTAAAGCTGATGCTTTAACACTAACACAACTAGGTTTTTTGTTTTTTCTTTTTAATTGGTCGGGCGTATCTCCGTTTTTTATGTAAAAGCTCAAACTTTGCTGGGTTTCATGGGAGTTGGTTGGGAGAATCAGGTGGGTTTTTTTTGAGGCTGATATGTAAGGGGTGTGGAAACAATAGGAATGAAATAGAGGATTGTTCTGACCATTTAAGGCTACACAATGGTTTAACATATGTTCATTTGAAAAGGATACAAAAAATTATGCTATCCATCTGGTAGAGTGTAAACTTTGAAACATAAAAATAAATCACAGTTGTCAAAGAAAGAAGTGAGGTGGTTTTTTTGCTGTTTTTAGCTCCAGAGGCCTCGCAACTTTTGATTTCTCTTGATGATAAATATTTCTTGTTACTGTTGGATGTCGTTAGCAGTTTCCAAAGAATTTATAACTGTTAAGCAATAAGCTCTTTTTTTTTCCCCTAGATAAAATGGTAAGACTTTCATAAGTACTTATTTAAAAGCTTTCAGTGTTTTTATCAGTTTTCAAACTAACCCTTGAAATGCTGCTTAAATATCAATGTTATTTCCAGGGCAAGCATTGCAGTTACAAAAACTTGCATTAAGCAAAGAAATGAAATGCTTTTTCTTTCTGCTTACGAAGTCTCCCTTCCTCCTTCCGCTCTCTGGAGCTATCTAGGGTAGGTACGTGGGGTCAGCAGAGCTGTTCTCTAGGCTGTCCTCATCCACATCATTTTTAAACCAGGATATCTTTGGAGTGTATTCATTGAGGCTGATGTATTTTTGTCAGTGTGTTAAAACAGTTGAGAGGTGAAGCTGAGGGGATGCAGTGGAGCGCAGTGAGAGTGCCTTGCATTTCCAAAGAGCGAGTTTTCCTAACTGAGGGTAGCAGTGTCTTAAATCAGGGCGGTGTAAACTTCAGCTTTGCTCCATCTATGGGTCCCCTACCAGAAGTTTAGGAGATTTCAGTAAGTGTAACTGTGGAAATATGAAGCCCTTTGGTTCACACTGATAGAAGGGGCTTTGTCTGTTTGCGTGTCAGAATGCGCCTGTGGAATTGAGCAGCAGCGTGCAGGTGGGCTCCTGGCACTTTAAGGGGAGGCATCAGAAAGATGGTCAGAAACAGCCCAAATCTGATGCCGTGCAAAGGGCAGGTGGTACTTTTGGGCTTTGGCTCAAACAGTCACTTATCTTGACTGGAATGAGAAGTTTTCCGCCGTGGAGTCTTGAAGGTGATGATCCTCCTCTAATTGTGCATAAACTGCCTCAGTGCTGGAGTACTGTAAATTGAATGCATACTTCCTGCGTTAGGATGCAACTGCTGAAAGATTACTTGCAAAAAATATTCTGGAAGTGGTTCCTTTTAAGTAGGTGATTTCAGATGGGAGAGGACACATCTATAGGAAATGGCAGAGAAGTTACATTTGTTGTATCTTTCGTGTACATTTGTGACCTATCTTGTCTTGCAGACAGAGGATTTGATCAAAGCCCTGCAGGACCTGGAGAATGCAGCATCAGGGGATGCAACAGTGCGGCAAAAAATTGCCTCCCTGCCTCAGGAAGTTCAGGATGTTTCATTACTGGAGAAAATTACAGGTATGAAGCTGGAAGATGAAAGAACCTTGGTCTAAAAAAAAAAAAAACAACACCTTAATGTGAATAATCACAGTGCATGAGGGTGGATTTCTGCTTTTGTGTCCTTGTTTGGTCGTTCTTGGCTTTTTGACAGAATGTCAAGGAAGTAGAGCTAGAGTTGTCAAACGGATGATTGATTTTTGAGCACCTTGAACGGTACATACCTTTGAGTTTTATCAGAATTGTCCTGAGTAAACATGTACACACTGATTGCTATGGAAAGGGAAGCTCGCTACTCTCACAAGTCTTTCACTCTTTATTTAAACTGAGTTTATGCAATTGTTTTTAAGAAGTAATTTGAAACCCGTTTGACTTCTGTTCCTGGAAGTAGTTTAATTTATAACTCATTATGAATAGTCCCTAATCATTTCTTTGAAAGATAGTCTTGCTGTGTCCAGCTGTGAAGAATGGTGATTCATGTGATTGCCTGTATTGGTCATTAGGACTTTTTCGTAGAAAAGTATTAAATGCACACCATCTAATTTGTTCAGCTAAGTCCTAGCAGTACAGCCTGAGGTATCAGTTGAATGAACCTGGTTGTAGGACTCCCTCCCACATTGTTAGCATCTCTGTGAGAACAAAATGTAGTCAATCCCACCTGTTGCTGAAAAACACCGTTCTTGGGTCTCTAGCCCTGCCTGCTTCCCTCGTGTCCTCTGCAGTCAGAATTGTTTTCATACAGAGCCTGAGGCATCTTTATGAATGGCACATTGCTGCACGCACAGTGAGCCGTAGCCCTTCTATCAGAAATCAGTCATCTAGAGGACCAAGTTTAAAACCAGGCACTCTTGCTTGCAGACAAAGAGGCAGCCGAGCGCCTTTCCAAGACCGTGGACGAAGCATGCCTCTTGCTGGCTGAGTACAACGGGAGGCTGGCAGCAGAGCTGGAGGACCGGCGCCAGCTGGCACGCATGCTGATCGAGTACACGCAGAATCAGAAGGACGTGTTGACGGAGAAGGAGAAGAAGCTAGAAGTGAGTACTGAGGGGCCTGGTGCTGCTGCTGCTTGTCCCTGCGAATGCTCCCGCTGGACTCCAGGTGTATGTGTTTATCTAAAGACGATGCCTGTCGGTGGTGTTTTCATTTAGAGTAAAACAGGGAGGGGAATGGTATAAAAACGCTGGAGAAAACAAATTAAGTTTGGTATTTTAACTACAGGTTGGCTTTGGAAGGCCCATCGCTTGACGGTTTTTAAAGAAATATAGGTACACTGAACAAACTTCTTCAGGTATCCTCGTTTTTCTAAGTGCAGTCTCCATTCCCAAAAAGTCAAGCTCCCTCTGGCATAGCCACCTGTAATTTTGGTTGGTTGGTAGCTTGCTTTTTTTATTTATTTATTTTTCTTATGACTGGGTGCTTCGTCTGTCTTCTAACCTCTACCCGATAGAGATGCAGTTTAAGCAAAATCTTCTGGCAGCCACCCTTTAACAGCTGTTTTTACCTACAGCTTCAATAGCAGAGTACAAATTGGGCTGACACCGAAAGCTGAAGACTTGCTTTTCCTGCCATAGCTCTCTTGAGCAAGGAGGGCCTGAAACTGAAAATGGCAGCACTCTGGCAGGGCTGAGCATTAGCCACGAGCCCATGGCGAGTGCACAGGCTGCAGCAGGCAGCCATTTATCTCAAGTGCTCTTCCTCAGAGAAGTTTTTAGCAGTGCACCTTGGGACTGGTATGGAAGTTTAATTAATGATTTTGGTTGTATGTCACTCTGCCATCTGTTAAACTGCCCCTTGGCGGCACATTAAGGGCTTCCTCTACACTGTCGGCTGCTGATTATTATGAACAGCTGCTGCTGGGTGGGACATGAGTTGCTGTAGAGGACAAAGTCTTCTGGAAGGAGACTGTGCCGTAGCAATTGCAAGTTCTGTTTACTGTCATGACAAACCTGATTTTCTGACAGCTAGGCAACATTGTTCTGAGGTAAACTTCATTTCAAATGTATTCTTTGTCATGTGTGTTTATGTTGGAGTTTCTAAACGTCTTGTGATTGTGAAAAGTCTTGCTCTGGCAAAGCAACGTGTTTCTAAATCAGCCAGGCAAGTGCAGCTAGTTGATTGTTAGCTCATTTAGCTTGAATTTCTTCAAATGTAACATCTGTCTTATGACTGAGACATTAAAAAACACTTTCAAACACAAATATGAAAGATGCCATAACAACAAATTGTTTCTGGCACAGATTGGCTCAGTGCTAGTGGAAATCTTGGGTCAGGTTTTTCCTTGCTGAAAGAACGAATCTTGTCCAGTAGAACATACATATATTTAAAACAAAATTAAACATGATACATCGCTGTTTAGGTTTTTTAAGGCAAATGGCAAACTGTTGCACAGCAATGTTTTCCAAAAAATGGAGGAACAGTTCATACACTTGGGTCTGCTCGAGGCAGCATTGAGGTCGCCAATGCACTGACTGAAGCGTTGTCCAGTTGTGGTTTTTTGTTGTGGTTTGATGCTGATGAGGCCCATTATTTGAAAGCTAACTCTGGCAGAGACACAAAGTAAATGAAATTGGAAATTGAAGGTTAAGCAGCTCAGTGAGTGAGCTACTTTGATAGGAATAATCCTGTGGGGTAGCAGGATGGGTTGTTTGTACGCTGTTAAAAGTAAACAAGCTTTTAATACATCAGAAACTCAAGAATGATTGTAATGACTGATTAGGATAGTCTTTGTCCTTCTGCCAACATAAGGTGGTCTTGGTCCTGCACAAGTCTGCAATTACTGTAGGAGATGCTGCTCGTTGATATTTATTTAACATGAAGGCACCAGTTGTGCTCGCCTCAATTCTTAGCTGGGGATGTTGCTGATGAAAGCACCCCATTGTTCCTGAGCTGTGCAGGGTTAATCAATAGTGGAAGCTGTTGATCACAGATGAGGCCATATCTGCTTGTCGGGTGCGTTTGATGTTCTCACAGCACCGCTTGATAAGGGCCTGCTTTTCCTTTGTAGTGCTAATGAACATTTTAGTGGAAATATCTGAAATTCTTGCGGCTGTTAGGAAGAGCTGTAAGGAAAACAAAACGTTTTCTCCAACAAAGGCTGAGATGAGGAAAGGACTGAAAACAACCTGGTTTTAAATTTCTTACTGAATGATTTGTGCTCTCGAGGTACCTACGAGAATCCTTGGTACTGCTGATGTGAGTTTTGACTCTTGGGAAGTAAATTTGGTGACTCTCAAGTGAGAAGGTGTTCTGAGATAGAGGGATCCTAACCTAGTCGAGGATATCAGTAGAGGAATGGGGGTTTCTGGTGTTAGTGTGAGTCAGTGTTATTGTAAGATACATAAATATATGATTCAAGAATCTCTGGATATTTGTCGTGTTTTATTTGCAATATAATGTCTTTCACTGTGATTGTAATGAAAACAGGTAATCCTTCTGCATTGAAAAGCAGCTTTTTGCTATCTGAAGAGCTACACTTTAATGACCCTATTAATACTGTCCCTTGTGAAGCACAGCAAATTCTCAAATTGTACAAACTGGGTATATTTATGCCTGAAGGACTAAAGCACAAAATCCTGAGTGATGCCAAAACCCCGGGATGCAGAGCTCTTGTCATCAGCTGCAGAAAAGCTGTTACCAAGGGGCAGTGTGCTGAGAAAGGTGGCCTTGGGCAATGAATTACCCTTCAGCACAGGTGAGGTCTGGCATGAGTAAGGATTGAAAAAACAGTGCTGAGAAATGCTGGTAATTGGAAGGGAGAAAGGCAGCACAGAGCCTGGAGATCGCAGCACATGGACAAACTGCTTTTAAGAGAGCAATTTCCAGGGTGCAGTTGAAAAATTGAAAGCCTAACAATTAGGGCTGCTTTATTTGGAGGGGAAAAAAAAAAGACTGTAGTGATTTGATTCTAGCCTAAAAGCAGCTACAGGGACAGCAAGGAAGAATTTCTTCAATTCTGGCAGCACACTGCAGAGCAAACCAACGCTGATGTCAAACAGCCTATTACAAGGCATGTAATTTTAAGCACAAATATTCCTTTAGGTTAATTTACTGAATGCTATGGTGGGTTCTGTCGTTCAGTATCCGACACTGAATTTCACTTTAAACAGTGCTTCCCCTCAGCCAGAAATCATGGGCCTGATACTGCAGTTACTGCTTGACTCACTCACTGTGCAGCTTTCAGATCTGTTGAGCCTCCGCTGCGTTTTTCCCCCTGAAATCTCTGGTCTTTTGCTTTAGTATATCTGGTTTACCTATGGCACATCAAAACAGAGACTGAGGGCTCTTAGTCACTTTCTGAATTCTCATTAATGCTTAACTCGATGCTTTGCAGAAGTTACAGTTGATGTGATGGCATTCCACGTGTTGCTGCTTGACCTAGAGAAAATCTTAAGCTCAAGTGAAGTCTGCACTGTGTAACTCCCCAAGTGCTCCAAGCTGTGCAGCGCTCCTTGGAAGGATTTCCTATCACATCAATACCAGCCAGTCTGGTAATGTTCTAGCAAGGTTTATTCTGAATGAAACGCTTCCATCAGGTTTATTCAGTGGTGTTTAATTCTGATTTCATGTTTATTTCAGGGACTAAACATCCAATTCACTTGGACGGTGTGGATGTAGAGTTCTGCGTACTGAGAAGGAATACTGATTAGCAAAGGCATTCATGTGGCACAGTGCCAGTTTTTTTTCTGCCTCAAAGTCCTGCTTACAGCAAAGATCTCATTATTTTGCCTAAAAAAAGGCAAATAGCATCCAGATACTGTTAATCTTAATGAAAACCTACTCTGCAGCAAGGCAATTAGCTAGATGCATGGAGTCCAAACTAAGATCTCAGCAAGCAGTGATTTCTTGTAAGTGCACTTCATTTCATGTGGATTTTTATGGAGTAGATGGACCTTATGCAAGAATCAGCAATATGCAGTTTCGAAGCTTGTCATGTAAGGTAGCTAAATGAAAAACATGTTTCTCTGTGAAAATTGCTCCCAGTTCTGTAATGCAGAACATGACCACCACTTGGTCTGTGGGGAGAAAGGAAAACCACTGAGCCTGGAAGGAGGTTACGTGCCCCTGCTTGCGTGTTCCTGAGCAGAGCAGAGGGGTGCTCCTGAGCATGGCAAACGTAAATGCAAATAAATATGCCCTGTGCTTCCTGTGAAGGTAAGAGGATGCAGGGCTGTATCTCCTGGTAGCATCTCTTCCATGTTGCAGCCGGCCTTTGGAGCTCCGGGGCGGTGGTGGCTGCAGCTGGGCCTCTTGGAGGCACTCTGTCCTGCTGTGCTGTGCCTCCTGCAGCCCCCGTTGCCCCTGCACTGGTGCTCAGCCTCTGTGCTCCTTCACTGCACTGTGGCAGCTGGCACAGCTCGGTGCTGGAGCAGGAGTGTGAAGCACACACGAGGCACTTCTGTGACATGGTCAGTTGTGTATCTGATCTGCCCTGCTCTTCTAGGAAATCAGAGTTCCTGGATTACTCCCTCAGAATGTTGTTTCCATTCCTGAGCAGTCTGTTCTGAGCCAGTGTTTGATGTATTTGAGGCTGGTTCTGCATCTTCCCAGTGGGTCTTTTTGTATTCTTGGTTTTTTTCCTGTATATTTTTTTTAAACAGATGAGATTTAGGCCTTACTGCTTTAACCAGAACTTTTGTGTGGGCTAGTTAACACCTTCATTAGCCTACTAATAAGGTAAGGTAAGATTACGGAGAATTGGGATAACAGGCAAGGTCATTTAAGATTCTTGCTCTCATAAATAGTTACTTAGAAAGAAAATCAGACTCAAACTCTATCTATTTAAAAAAAAAAGTAGTCACACAAAATGTCTTCAGCTTGAAAGTAGAGTACTGTCATCTGGACTGTCCACCAGCACTGCCCTGTTCCTCCTGCCCTGCTACTTTCAGGCACGACTGCTGTTAGTCTTCCAGTGGAGGCAGGCATTGGGTTTATCTGCTTTTACAGTATTCTTGCACGTGGATCTAGGCAATTCAGGCAGCACTGGAGATCTCTTCTTGGCTTAGAATTTGTGCTTTCTACACCATTTACTAAACTTGGATGATTTGGGCTCCTTTGCTATTCTTGATTTTTTTTTTTTTTCCTATCTTTAATAGGAGTTGCTACAGGGGGAAAAACTGCTGGTATTCACTCTTGGTAGTTTGTGATTCTTGAGGAAGTGCTGCCTTTTCTTGGCTTGGTATCCATCTCTCCCTTCTGAATTGCAATTATATTATTATTGATCACTGATTTATTTTTAATTCTGCCCTGTCACCTCCCCACTCCCCCCTCCTCCCCCAAAAAATCACTCTAAATCCAGCCTCCTCTCCATTCTTTCTGTAAGCATTTGGAAGACAAGAATTCTTGCTGTCTCTTCCGTATGTGCAGGAGCTGGCATTCTGCTGTGACCCCATCTCACCTGAATTGTGAAATCCCAGTCTTGAGCAGAATGCAGTTTCCAGTCTCTTTCTTTTCCCAGCGTTGGCTTCTGTGTTCTCTTAGAGAAATGTTAGATGTAGGAATTCAGTGCTTCGATGGCTTTCATCTTTATCTGTTTTTCTTCTGTGTTTATGCTTAAAAATCTGTTTTTTTTCTTTCTTTTTTTTTCTTTTTTTTGTCTTCATAATTCTATTTTCTTCCCTTGTTCCCCCACTGAAATATTTCCTGGAGTGGCAGGACTGCGGATGTTGGGTGCATTCTTATTTGAATCCTGAGTTGTCTTCCATGAAACCAAACCAAACCAAAGCCTAGCAGCCCTAAATGAACGAGCCCACCTTTTCTCCAGTGGCTTTTTTTGTTGCTGTTGCTGTTGCCCTCTGGACTTCATGTATCTGTTGGAGCTCTGAATGTAATTACTTCAGTGTATTAACCCCTGCATGCTAGCAGAGTTGTTACATTAACTCCCTGAACGTAAGTTTGAAAGGTGTTAAAGGGCCCTCTAGTTTGGGGCTGGCTGGAAATGTATGGAATATATTTATAATAGGTGTTTCAAGTGTATTCTGAGCTGTTGCCATCAGTTCTGCTGCTCTCACTGTTCTAATTCAAAGTAATGAAAGAGAGAATGTAAACTCATTGCTTGTAACCCTGCAGGAACTGCTCGCTTTGATATTTGGAGAAGGTGAAGAGAATTTCCATCATTGAGAAGGTTAGAAAGATTGGATTGAAGTTGTAAAGCCTTCAGAAACATATTTTGATTTAATGTGCACTAGTTCCATTTGATCTTCAAAGACAAACTTCTGTTCTCTGGTAAATTGTTCTCTTTGCCAAGTAATTAAGAAATGCGTATTAATGATACGACGGGCTTTATGGAAGCCTATTGCACATAATTCTTCCCATTTCATTTTGGAGATGCTTCCCCCCACTGACACACATAATTAGGTAAAAATCAGTGCTTTCCCGAAGAAATTATGTAATGCTGTTTTTTATTTAAACAGCTGTTTTTTGTGATTCTAAATATTTACGTGACAGTCACAGAACTTTGAAAATCATACAAATATAAACCCTTAATTGGGATTTGTGTTAAATAACTGGAGTGTGTGTTGGTCTGCTCTTAAACATACCGAGGTAAGGGTCTGTCAGCATCAGGGTCCGGGCTCCTCTTCTGTCTTCTTGTTATGCAGTACTGACTGCTGTTACCTGCTCTGCTTTGGAGTGTAGGGACATCTGAGGATGGTAAATATTGCATAGAGTCACAGGACATCCCGGGTTGAAGGGACCTGTGTGGGTCGGAGTCCCACCACGGCCCCAGGCACAGCTAGTGGTTGCCTATCTCTTATCTGACAAGATCTCTCTGCAAGGCCTTTCCACTCCCACAGGAGTCAACAACTCCTAATTTAGTACCATCTGCAAACTTGCTTAGTCTGCATTAGTCCTGTGGTTGGATTGTTTATAAAAACATGGAAGAGAACTGTCCATAAAATGGAATTTTCACACTCAATCCAAAACTCATTTGTGGGAAAACTACTTGCAAGCTGCTGCTTCGGGGAAATTTAACTTACTGCTCTTCTCCTTTTGCTGTAATTAAATTCTAAAAATGTTGGCAACTGCCTTTTGCTTGATTTCAATCCAATGTGGACAAACTTTTGTCTGGTTTATATTTAGTGATCACTTGTGTTCTGTGCTCACATGTCAGTCTAATGTTACAGCTGCTGGGGTTGCTAACATGTGTTGTCTGTCTCATAACAAGGAGTCCCTATTCCACAACCAAACACTCAGAATTCATCAAGTTGGGGTAGGAGGAAGAACATTTCAGCAGGCCATTAATACCTGTGGTGTTCCTCAGCCTGCTGCCTTTGTCAGTGGGATGTGCCTGAAGAATGCTCTGTCAGTTTCCTCCTTGGGCTCTGCACAAATCCAGTTGTCTGGAGAAGGATGTAGGAATAGAGCAACTATAGAATGGCAGTTCTGACAAATATTCTCCCAGATCTCAGTGGCTGTGGGGGCATTTACAAACTTCTGCTCAGGCATCGTGGCAGGATCAGTGGCTCTGAGATGCTTGTGGACTTCCTGTTGGTGCAGGCTGTGTGTCTGGGTGCAGCTGGCAGCTCTGCAGTCGTGCAGTAGCAGCACAGAGAACCAATACCTTGCCACCTTTTCCCAGCATCCTCTCTTAAAAGTAAACACAAATCCTGGCTTAACTAAAAGCACTGTATGTTAACCTGTGTTTGACGTTTGCTCTCTTGTCTCTTTCAGGAATACAAACAGAAGCTCGCTCGGGTAACCCAGGTCCGCAAGGAGCTGAAATCTCACATCCAGAGCCTTCCAGATCTGTCACTGCTGCCCAACGTCACAGGAGGTCTGGCACCTCTGCCGTCTGCTGGTGACCTGTTTTCAACAGACTAGAACAAATGGTGTCCCCTCGTTTCCATTATTACCAGCAAAAGTGAGAAGACTGTTGACTGGAAATCCAGTCTTCCCAGATGTACAGTAGGAAAGAACTTTCAGACCCTGCTTTCAACCTCTTGGCTGCTCATGCTCACCCTCTTTCTGTGTACACTGGCTCACAAGGAGGGCAGGATAAAGAGCGAGTTTTGTGAGCTCTTAAGGGGGTGGGGATAGTCCGTATAAGCAATCTTCTCTCATAATTTTTCCTTCCTCTTTAGTTTGTTTGCTCTTAGCACTTGTTACCCCACGAAAGTCATGAGAATCGTGTACATAGATATCTGGAAGGCGTTCAAAGAAAGGCTGACCGTGTGACATTTTCCTCTGTGAAACTATTGTGTTATTTCAGAACGTCTTGCCTGTTTTTGCTGGGTCTCTGCACCTCGCATCTGAAAGCAGTGGTGGCTGGTGGGCTTTGTAGGGCTGCGTGCATGTGTGTCTGCAGGTACTGCATCGTGTCACTGAAGGACAAAGGCACCTACTGAGCAATGGCACAAACATTTTAAATCTACAGTCCCTCATGCTGTTGTAGGCCTCACATAAAAAATAGTTCCTATTTGGCATGAACATAAATTGAAACTCACCACAGGCAATAAAAATAAACAGCTTTTCTTTGTGAATTAGAGAGCTTCATAATTTAAGCTCTGCTGAGCCATGCAGAACTGGATATTACCTAAACGAGAGTGCAAGTAAATTTTGTTCTAGCTACCTTAGATTTATGCTATATTTTTCCTCTTCATTATACAAAATAAACGATCACAGAAGCTTTGCTTTAACTGAGAGGCTGGAATGGTGGATTGTAACTGGTCACGTCCCAGTGGCAGATCTGCTCTGAAGGTCGTCGTGCTGAAAGCATTCTATGAATTCTCCCTGTAGCTTTAGTCAAGTTATTTGATGAACAGAAGTTAAATGTGATATAAACACTTTTTTAATCTAGAAAGTAGGCCCATGTACACATCCAGTATGCACATGTGCTATATCTATGCATGTAGGTATTAGAAGGACGTACTTGATTTTGTATCACAGATTGTGAGTTGATTTTATTATTTGGGGGAAAAAAATAGAGTACTCTTTAATTTGCTAGCTAATATTTTAGCTGCCATGGGTGTCGTTAGATTTCAGTTTGTGTGTTAGGTCTATCAAGCTGGACTCTCATCACTGAAAACCATTCCTATTTGGGATAAAAATCTGCTTAATATCTCTATAGAACACCTGAATCTTCTGGAAACACTTGGTCTGACAACACAGGCTCTGTCACAGAGAGGCTGGGATTGGTGACCTTGATGTGCTGTGTTTGTGCCTCGCTGTGCTCTGCAGCTGCAGCTATCAAAGACATGAGGAGATACCTATGGAAATGCAAACCTTGGTCTGCGTTCTCATTAATTTATTTTGTGGAGTATTCAGTAGCTTATTTGCATTCAGTGAAATAACACCACGTCTCTGGTCCTTCGGTTGTTGAAAGGCTCGTGTGCTTTTCTTACTGACGCCTCACTTCTCGTTTGGTTTTGTTTTGTAAAAAGGAAACTTCTTGCACCCTCGTTGCCCAGCCAAGAAATGCGCTTCCTTCTTCACTTACAGGAATTTTTACGATGGCAGAGAATTCTTTTTTCCATGAATTGGTTTGATCTTTGCAACCATTTGTGGACCAAATGACGCTTACATAAAGCACCCAATTCTTTCTGCTTTTGCCAAAAATTAAAAAGGAAAAAAAGATAAAATAAAATCAAGGGAAACAAAACGACCCACCGAAGCTCTGAATCCCAAACCAGAAGGTGAATTTCTCTCCTGCCTCAACTCGTGGAGGTACCCTGAGGTTGCTTTCACCAGTAATTGCTCTGGCCGTGGATGGATTGAACGTGTGTCCATTGTAATGGGAAACAAAAGATCAAAATTGTCCTAAAAAAAGAAATGTGCTAGAGATGTGTTGCCATCTCATGCTGTTGTTTTGGGCAGATCTCGTGTGAGAAAGTGGTTATGTCTGTCTTCTGTTTTATGATTGAAATGTTTTGACTTTTTATTTCCAAGCGTGCGTGTGTTTTATTTTGCTTAATTTAAATGAAGTCTCATGGGTTTTACTTTTGTTTTACTTTTTGGGCAAAGGGCATCTGGTGAACTGAGTAACATTCTCTCAAGGTTGAACAGATTTCCCCAAGGTGTGTCTTTTTTTTTTTTTTTTTTTTAATGCTAAAATCTGTATATGAATTGTTTTAGGAATTAATTTAGACATATAGGCTGCCGTTTGTGACAGCAGTATATTCTGAAATGTCTCATAGATCTATATTTTTGAATAAAGAGGGTGTCGTTGAACAGTGCTGCTTCTACTTGCTTTATTCCCAGTGCAGGAGCTGCTTGGACACACGGTGGACTTTGCTTTGTTCTTACCCTCTGTATTTAAAGGGCACAGAGTGCAGGACGCTCCTTACGGCCGAGTTGGAAGATGTGAGCATTATTCTGAGCAGCCAAGCTGTAATCCGTGCCTTCTAACAGTGCCTGCTCCTCAGATCTGACCTCTGGTTGATGAGCACAAGGTATGGGATGCTGGCTTCCTAACTCCTCACACATTAATTCAGGTTGCATGGAGGACGAGTAAATAATTAGGTTTGGAAACAAACAGAAACCAAACCCAGAAGCTGGGAAACTGACTCTCCTGTACACGCATTGAGAGCTGCTGCTGTTCCTGCAGTGTTTTGATGCTGTGAAATCAAAGCCTTTCTGCTTTAGAGGAGGTGGATCTTCACATCTTATTGTGTATTAATTCTCTTAGAGGTTTTGGGGGGGAGCTCATGGGTTCTTCACTCCAATTAACTGCTATTCAATAGTCTCTTTGGGCAAACTTGGTAATTGTTTCATGTGCCGTGGAGAGTGTCAGTAAAGCTGCTTACAATTTCAGCAACTTACAAATCTTTCATTAAGGAGGCTATATTTAGTCTGCTTTTGTAATCGACTTGCAGGAAGTTTGATCTGCAGCCTTCTGTGAGAAGGGAGACTGAAATGGTTCCTTCCAGTGGCAAGCAGCCTTTGTATGCTGTTTGTAGAACTGGAGAGGTTTCGGTGACCTGAAATGTGGCTGAGTACTGCATGTCCTTTCTTGCCTTTGAGATTTTTCTATTTTTATTTTTATTTCTTGCAGAGCTGAACCAAATTTGTCCAAACCTATCTGCCTATTTAGCAGCTTCCCATGCAGTTAACTGCTTCAGTGCATTGGGCTGTATTCCCTTCGGTCTTCCTGCTCACCAGGTATTTGTGTAACAAACTAATGCTGGCTTACACATGTGTAGGGAGTGAGAACTGGATTCTGGTGAACTAATGCTAAGGTCTGTGGGATGGCAGGTTGTAATTGGGGCATTGAAGCAAGGCTGGTGTAGCTAAGCCCCACAAAACAGTTTTTGTGTGGAAACCAAGTAGGGAAAGAGCATAAAGGAAGCTGCTCAGCTCTGGGCTTGTCTGCAGTACAGCTGGAGCAGCAGCTTAGCTTTGGGGTATGAAGGATAACGGGAAGTAGAGGTGGGCAAAAAAGTGATTGTCAGAATAGGAGCTGCATCTTAACGGCGAGTCTCCACCCTTGTGGGTAAAAGGGTGGTGGTGAATCTTGTTAGGAATGGTCTGGGGGTAATTCAGCAACAGACACGCAGTGCCAGAAGGAAGGTGGGCGCTGCTGCCAAGTGTCTGCAGCGGGAAAACGAAGACGCCGGGCTGTTCTTAGGAAATTGAAGGCTAAGCAAATGCCCCAAATACTTTTCAAGTTTGGTATGTGTCAACAGGTTTTATACCTTGGGCAATTTGTTTTATAGGTCAGAGCCTGTCCAGGGCTGCAGCTTCAGAAAAAGTCAGGTCAGAGGTGGCTTCACATTCAGGGCTCTGCAAAACAAAGCAAACCAGCAAAGTACAAATATTGTGAAAAAGTGTATAGATTTGAGTCATTGCATAGATGCTGTGGTGGTCTCTTGAGAGGGGTGAGGTTGGGACAAGTGCTTTCCTGTAATTTTGCTTGCCTTTAGGGAAGTGCCAGAGGTGTCAGCTGCGTCTTTCCTATCTGAACTTTGCTATCATTTGCAAGTTTGGAATTTACCAGATGACGCTAGTTGGAGATTTTTGGATAAGCAAGTAAGGAAAATGAGCTATGCCCAGAAGAACAGGGAAGCTAGATGGCCTGGAGGTTCAATTTTACTGCAATGTGAAGGTAAAGGAATTTGCATTAGCATTGAGTGCATTACCTTTGTCTTGCCTTAGAAAGTAAATTCTTGTCTGAGTAGCTAAGCGAAATGTAGTCATTTCTTTACAGGGAAGAAGGATAAAAACGTTCCTCTTAAAATATGGCAAATAGACTCAAATTCCAAGCTCCATTTTCCAGGAAATACCAGCAGTGGTTTCACAACACAGGCAGCGGTCAGATAGGTGGTGGGAGGGCTGGGCTGGGAGCCTTGGTCTGAGTGGCCCTGGAGTTGGAGTGCAGCAGTGTGAGCTCTGCACACCTGTGGGCTGGGCTCTGCGGGTCAGTGGGTCCTGATGGCGATGGGCTCTGAGCCTCCTGCAGGGGAGGGCAGTGCAGGGCTGGCCTCACTCAGTGCTCTGGGGGTTCTGTCACTGGTACCCTCTGTTCTTGCTGCAGGACAGTGCAGCTTCTGCTGCAAGTCTTGGTGCTGCAGTTCCAGGGAGGTGGTGGGATTTCTGCTATGACTGCACAGTGAGTGACGGCCATCTACTCCCCTGCAGCAGTCACCAATGGGTGGTAAGATGCTCTGTGTGCTGTCCAGAGAACTGAGGGTGAAGGGTGTGCCAGTCTAGGACCCCTGTGTTGCATTGTTCCTTGCGTCTGGTTTGTTTTTCTCTTGCCTGCACCATGGGTGAATGTGAAAATCTACCCATGCTCATCAGAAAGGGCTTTGTTGAGACCTGACAGTCCCCCAGATCTATCAGCAGCACTGTGATTTATGGGAGGTTTTTCCTTGTCTTGGTCCATCAATAAAGCCAAGCTAAAGGTCCTCAGGACTGAAATGAGCTTACAGCTGATTCTTGGCCAGTCAGCATCTCAGTGAGCTGTGGTGTAATAATAACCACTCCTCCGCATGCGAACGGTCTCACTTTGCTTTGGCACTTGGGCTAATGCTGCATTAAGAATTCTCCTGGGCAATGGGTGCAGTGTTTAACCATCTGTAACTCGCTGCTTGCAGAGCAGCAGTGCCCAGCAGGGAGGGCTGTGGCCGTGCCCGTGGTGCAGTGCTGTACTCAGGGACTGCTGGGCAGCTGGGTGCAGGACTCTGGGGCAGCTGGGAAATGCGTAGGGCAAAGCCCACAGCGTGGATTTGTCTGGCCCTGTGCAGTGGGCTGCAGGGTGGTTGGGGATAATGCTGGAGAAACTGGCCCTGGGAACCCAAGAGCAGAACCCCAGAGCTGGACCATAACTGCAGCATTTGGTGTCTGCCATGCGAGCTTTGTTCCTTGTCAAAGCAGCCCTGCTCCGCTGTGCTTCGGATGGATGGGAGTGACCTTCAGAAAGAGCTGTGCTAATGTTTATTTTATCAGGACCCAGCTTCGAACCAGAGGAGCAGCCAGTTATTTTTAAACCAGGCATTGAGCAGCTTGAAGCCTGGCTCAGCAGAGCTGCGTGTAACAAATGCTCTTTAAAGTACGGCTGTGCATCATCTCTGGCTCTGAGCAATGCTCCTGCCAAGGGAGAGCGGCGCAGGGCTCGTGCCTGTTAACCCTCTGGGGCACTTTTGGGGCCGTGCTTTGGAGCAGCCATTCCTGAGGCTCTGTGATGCCAGTGCTTGGGGCTGGCTGCAGGGGGAGGGCACAGACCCCATCCTGTTGCCCCCCCCGAGCTGTGGTTCCCACGCTGTAGGGTGGGCACTCTTCATCTCTGTCCCATGGACCCGGTGCTGCCCCTTGGATTCAGTGCTGCGTGGAAGGTGAGAAGCCAGGAGGAGAGGGGGGAGGGAGGAGAGGGGAGGCCCTGCTGGGCCCCTCCGGCGGAAAGGATGCTCACGAGGCAGGCATGGCTTTAAAAGTGAAAAATAGAGGTTTTATTCAGTGCTTGCATAGTTAATTCCCATCAAGGCAACGTCCCATTCCTCACCGCACCATCTCTGCGGTGACAGGAACAGTTATTAAAGCAAATAACCTGCTTTACCTATGCAGCAGGGTTCTAGGCAGTATGTATTTATAGAGCTATAAATAGATTTATGCTATATGTGTATATAGCACATAAACAGCTTCGTGCTCACAGTATACAATCTTTTCTCTACCAAATTGCATTCGGAGCATTTTAACTGGCAGGCGTGAATGCTGCTGCTGCGCGACCGGTGCGGGAGAAGATTGTCTTTCTATTGTTTGCGTTATGAAATGTGCTCTGCGTCCCAGGGGCGTGTTTAGAGCTGCGGAAATGAGTGAGGCTGCTGCTGGGCTGCTGCAGGAGGGCCCCGAGCTGGGGCTGCGTCCACCTCCACGGGGAGGGAGAGGAGCAGAAGGCACGGCTCGGCCCCGGCGGTTGTCAGTACCACGGTTATCGCTGTCCCCCAGCCCCTGGCAGTGGCAGTGATGGAGGGGGGCTGTGGTGGCACTGGGCACTTGGAGGTGCAGGGTCCCGTGCCCTCGGCGCGGGTCGGGCTAAGGTTTGCAGTTGTTTCTCCGCAGCACTGCCCAGGGCTGGAGCAGGGTGTGGGGACGTGGGGAGCCCTCACTTGGGCAGGGGTGCGATGATGACGTTGCGGTAGCCCTTCACTCCCGTCAGCTTGTCGCTCTCAAAGTCCACCATCAGCTTGCGCAGCCCGGCCTGGCGCGGCACGAACTCCATCCGGAACTTGGCCTCTGCCTGCGGCTCCACAGGGTCCTCCCTGGGGGGGGGGGGGGTGGAGGAGTCAAGCGTGGTCCCTCCAGGTCCCCGTTCCCCTGTGCCGTGACACCCCCAGGACCCCTGTGGCGCTGCTGAGCCCTGGGACTGGCTCGGCCCCACTCCCACCCTGTCCCAGTGGAGCTGCCGTGGGCCCCAGGACCCCCCCAGCTCCCTCCCCACCACCCGGCCCTGGCTCTTACAGCTCCTCGATCCTCTGCCCCTCGGTGAGGCCGGCGCCTTCCACCACGAACGTGCAGTTGTTCAGCGGCTCTGCCAGTGGGTTCACCAGTGTGATCTCTGCCACCAGCTTCCGCTCCTGCATCGGCTCCCCTAAAATCTGTGAGCAAAAGGGATGGTTGGACCGCAGCACTGCGCCAGGACTGAGCTCCCATGGATTGGAGCATCTGAGGCCTCGCTCACCCTGATCTTGATCTCCGGGTTCTGGATGTAGACATCCCTGATGGCCACCACGCTGTCACCACTCTCATACTCAGTCAGCAGAGCCACCACCTTGATCATGTTGTCCTGGGTCAGATTGGGCCCATACTGCTCATAGAGGATGCGCAAAGGCACGCTCTGTGCTGAAGGCAAAGCAGAGCAGGGTCAGTGCAGCTCCTGAGCCAGCACACAGGGTTGGTCAGAGGAGCTGCAGGAGGGTCTGCAAGCATGCAGGTGCCTGCAGGGCAAAGGCAGCATCCTTTTTCTTGGGCTGCATGAGGTGCAAACATTGTTTGGTTGATGAATCCCAGTGTGCAGCTGCTGATTGCATTTGTTATGGACTCCCGTAGGAGAGAAAGCTTGGCTTGCATTAAAAGTTAGCTTGCTCTGGTGTATCAGCTGTATGGCATTTCCAAACCCTGAAGGTTCTGTAGAAAAATGATACAAATCAGAGTGGTGTTTAATTACCAGGCAGCAATGCTAATTTGTACGAACAGCAAACCAGAGTTCAGCAGTGCATTGGGCTTGGGCCAGGACAGCTCTGACTCAAATAATGTGAGGATGAGAGAGGTTGTGTCCTCTGCAGAGGGGATGCTGAGCACGTCAGCACTGCTGAGCACAGCCCGAATTCAGTGCTGCTTTTCCCACCAGCTGAGGGCTGGGGGCCGGAGCCACTGGGAAAACCCCATGCAGTCCTTTGGGATCTGCTCATCCGCCTGCTGCCTCCACACAGGGTGTGTGAGAGCAGGAACTTCCGCCCTGCTTTAAGTGCATCACCAGCCTCCTGCCTGAGCAATGTTCTTTAAGCAAAGATTTAAAAGCCACAGCTGTAAATCAATGTGAACAGAACCCCGAGGAGGTACTGCTTGCTGTGGGATGGGTCAGTGCTGCAGCCTGTGGGGGCTGTCAGAGTAGAGGCAGCTCAGGGCTGCCATGGGATGTTGTTCTGGGTTAAAGCAGGGCTGCATTTGCGCCACGGGATTAAACACAAGTGCTGCATTCTGCCAGCCTGGAGTGTGCTGAGCCAGGGACCCACGGGTGCTAGTGCAGTGCGGATGAGGACAAGAAGAACTTCTCATGGCTGGGAGCTGGGTGCGTGCCTTGCAGCGGTTTCTGCCCGTCCCACAGTACCCGGGCCCAGGCCAAGATTTGCACGGATATTATTGCTGCTTAAGCCATTGTGTGCACAGTGTGTGCGGTCGGTGGCTGCAGGAAGAATTTCCTCTTTGGGAAGCTGCCAGCACAAGCTGGGACTTGGCGCTGGGACAACAACTGGCTGCTGGTGCTGCAGCATGGCCCCCACACCCGGTACCCCCCTATTGCCTTACCCAGGCGGGGCTGCAGGGTGAGGTTCAGCAGGTCCTTGGAGCCGCACTGCGGGCCCACCTCGCCGTTGTAGCTGGCAGTGCGGGCGCACAGCCTCAGCCTGCACTCACGCTCCGTGTCTGTGTCGTTGCTGATGACAGCGAAGACGTCGAAGTCGGAGCCGTTGTTGGCGCCCTCTGACAGCTTGATCCGCATGTGCAGCCCCTCGTCCTGCTCACCCAGCGAGCTCTTCTCGTGCTCCGCCTTGCTGAACACCTCTCGCTCCTTCTCAGACCCTGCGGTGCAGAAGAGCTCCGGTCAGCAGAGTGACGTTGCCCCTCCTCAGCGCCAACCCTGCGCTCCCTCCGTGGCTGCCGTACCCTCTGGATACTTGTAGGTGTGGGTGATGTCCTCGCGGCTGTCCCTGCCGACGCTCTTGGTGCTGATGTTCTTCCCCACCACTGAGGAGTGGGTGCTCTTCCTCTGCTCGCCGTCACTCTGAACGATCCAGTACACCACGTCGGCATTGACCTCCGCGAAGACGAAGGGGATGTCGTACTGCATCTGCAGGTCGCCCTCCTTGATGGCCTTGATGGGGGCCGGCCCGCAGCAGTAAACCCCTGCAGGGAGCAGGGCCGCTGCTGTTGCCCAGGACCCGGCCATCGTGGGAGCCACGGGGCCGCCCCATCTGAGGGCAAGGCATGGGGGGACACGGCCGTGCCGCACCTTCGCTCTTCTCCTGGGGTGTGGGGTCCAGCGCTTGCCACCCATCGTATCCAGGTGCCAGGTCAGGCCGGGTCATCCAGCACTCCACCCAGCAGTGGAAGTTCCTGCAAGGGAAGCGTGGCGCTGAGCAGCTCCTGCCCCGTCCAACCGTGCCGGGGATGCCGTGGTCCCGGTGCTCGCAGCAACTCACCAGATCATGTCCCTGGAGCGCCGCTCCTCCATGCCGTCCTCGCTCAGGTAGCGGTCGATCACCAGGTTGCCGTTGGTGTCGTGGGCAGAGTTGTAGTTGGTGACCACACGGCTGGGGACACCCAGGCAGCGCATGACTGCGGGAAGCAGGGCAGCATTGGGGCGGTGGTCCCACAGTGCCACGAGGGGTGGCAACCCGCTGGGATGCCGCTGGGTTTGGTGGCATGGTGGGGAACAGGCACAAGAGAGACTGGGAGTGCTTTGGGGGCAGCGTGGAGGCAGCGTGCTGCAGCCTCCATCGGATCTCAGTGCCGCCTCTCACTGCGTGGAGACACCCTGGGGAGCAGCAGTTGTAATGTTCCAGAGGAGGGCTGTCAGCTCTTCTGATTTGCAGAAAATCTGCTTTAGCTCTCTGCTATTTCTCTTCTCTCTACAGAGTCTCACAGACATGAAATATATAACCGTGCACACGCTCACAGCCCAGGGAGAAAGGCAGTGCTGCAGCGTGCCCACGTCTGTGCACTTAGCAGAGGATGGCCTTGGATTTTCCTTCTCTTTTGCCCCAAACTGACTATGATGGTGGCACTGAAATTATCTTGATCTCAGCGGATTCATTACTTCACTGCAAACTTGACCTTAACACTGCTTTTCTTCTCCTGAGCCACAAATTCAGCCTCTCCCTCCTGGCCAGGGCTGTCCTTGGCACAGCAGAGAGCTAATTGCAAAGCCAGAGAGGTTCTTTATCATTTTTTCCCTCCGTTTCCTGACAAACTGGAATAACAGAGAACCTAATTTCTCAGAGGCTGAGGTGAATGGACCGCTGCCCTCCCTGCAGTGCATGTGGGGTGGCAGGTGGCTGGCAGGGGGAACAGGGGGTCCAGGGGCTGTGCTCACCGGTGCACGCCACGGCAGCGAAGACCCAGCACTGGCCGTACTTGACAGGCTGGCAGCCCAACCTCCTCCACCTCTTGAGGATGTCCACGCTGCCGATCCACGCCATGGGGCTCATCCCATCCTCATAGTGGTTGTCCCAGCGCCCCAGCAGCACCCCATGGTCTTCATCGTTGCAGTTGACCTGCAGGGTGACACGAGGAGATGGCACTGTGTGGCCCCTGGGTGCAAAGGGACAGAGCGCACTGCCCAGGAGCAGGCTGGATGGAGCGCCTTCATCCAGCTTAGTCTTGCTGCCATCATCATCAGGCAGCATGGAGGGATGCAAGAGCTGCACTGGGATGCACCAGGACATGCGTGGCTGTGATGGAGGAGCACGCTGAGAGCTTGTGTGTTACAGGTGCTGCAGAGGGTTGGTCTGCAGAGCCCTGCTGCACTCACCATGGCGCTCACCACCCTGCCAATGTAAACGGGGTCATTGCGATGAGAGCAGTCCAGGTTTTGATCCCGCAGGAATTTGGGGTTGATGTCCAGCATCTCGAGGCAGATGGCCAAGATCTCATCTTCAAACTGGTGCAAGAGAGAGGGGGGGGGGTAGAAAACACGGGTGAGGCATGCAGTCTGCGGGTAGAGACAGCACAGTGGCAGCACCACTTTGTCCCATTTGTGCTGCCGTGATAAGGAGCTCCATCCTGCTGCCAAGCACGGCTTTCAGGAGTGGAGAGAAAAGAAATCTCAAAGGGAAAACCACCTATTTCTCCACCTGCAGGTGGGTCTGGGCTTAGAGTCTTCTGACAGTCACGGCCCTGTGCTGCCCAGCACACAGCCCTGTTGGGAGCTGGGGGACGTGGCTGCACCCCTCCAGCCCCCGGGGCTCCCACACAGTGCTGGGTGCTGCAGCACAGCTCACGGTGCTGCGTTATCGGCACGGCCGGCGCAGCCCTGGGGAGCTGCTATCAAGCACCAGCTCTCCTGTGGCACCGATTAGAAGCGTGCAGCCCTGAGCTCCCCGTGTGCTCCCAGGTTCAGGAGGCAGCTCAGCAGTGAGGTTTTGTTTGCTGTGTGGTGCTGGGTGTCCCAGGGCCGTGCTGCACTCACCTGCCCGAAGTTCCAGGGTGTGGAGGTGATGTAGTCCCGGGAGCCCATGTAGATGAGCCCCTGCTGGGACAGCACGTATTCACGGCGCTCGTCCTCTTCCTGCAGGTACACTGCATCGTCTGCGGGGAGAGCAAGGGATGGGGCACTGGAACAGGGCACCAGGGGCTGGGGTTGCTCCTGTCTAAAAAGGCTGCTCAAGAATTTCCACTCAGTTTGACCCGAGCTGATGGGAAATCATCAGTGGGCCTCTGTTTCCCTTTTTTGTTCTTTTCTGACTTCTCTTTCACTTTCATCCCCTTTGTTTCACACAGCGGATTTTTTCCCCAGGGGTGGGAACCTCCGTGGCTGAGAAGCAAATGGTGGGAACTGGGAGTGCTCACAGCCATCAGGACCTGTGCAGGGTCAATGCTGGAAACAACACCTCTTACTGGAAAGGCTTTCAGGAACAAAACTCATACGTCCACAGCATCAGCACTCAGCACAGCCCTGGGTGAGCAAAGCTTCCTTGCAGCCCTTATCTCCAGAGCCAGCACAAAGCATCAGGATTCAGGAAATTGGTCCCTCAGCCAAGGTCAGCATGGGGGAGCGCAGGGCTGCTCCTGGGGCAGGGGAAGGATGTGAACAAATGACTGCCAATTGCCAGCTGTAATTAACCTCCAGCAGGTCTGCATGCTGTCTCCTGCATTGCTGTGTGTCTGGGAGCTCCCAGGAGCCTTTTCCCCACCATGAGCTGCTGCTAGGGACGTCAGGTACTGGGTGCCGATAAGAGGAGCTGTGTCCTGAGCAGAGGAAGGGGCTGTGGCCTGCTGCAGGGATCTGTAGAGAGGGGAAAGAGCCCTGGGACCTCTGCGGTGTCGGGAAGGCGAGAGCCTCACCTGGGTGCCAGGCATTGAAGAGCAGAACGAAGTCCCCGAGGTGGAAGCTGGAGCCCTGGTACTCGGTGGAGGCCTCCAGCGTCAGGCGGTAGCGGCCCACGCGGGCACTGCTGGGGGAGCAGAGCGAGACACAGAGCACAGCCCCGTCCTGCTGCTGCAGCACTGCACTCCAGGTCCCCTCCTCGGGGCAGTCAGTCAAGGTGAAGTGTGACCTGGTGCCCGACGTCTCGATGGGGCAGGGCCCTGCAAGCAAGGGGACATCAGCTTTCCCCAGTGCCAGGGATCCCGTGCAGGGCTGTGCAGTGCAGGGGTGTCCCCATGCCTGCTGGGGGGGGACAGAAGCCACCCACTGGGACCCAGGAGTGGAGCCAGGTAGAAGAACCATGCAAATGCCACCAGGGCTTAGAGGCTTTGGAATGGGGGTATGGAGCCCTCCACATCAGGTTTTGTTTCTGAGGGGCTTGCTCACAGCCCAGGGTGAGGCTTTGCTAGGCTGCCCCCCAGCAAGCAGCCGGGTCACGGTGCGAGAGCAGCCTTTGGCACAGAGCCTGGAGCCCTCAGCACGGAGCTGCTCTCAGCAGGAGCTCCGCTGCACGCACACAGCCCCCGGTGAGCCATGAGCTCAGCGGCTGCAGTGCTCGAGCCGAGAACACAGCGATCCCTGCCTTCCCCCTGAGCCGTGGGGCCCCGCAGCTGAGCCCGAGTCGCTTGCACGTGGCCGGCTCCAAAAGCTGCTCCTGGGAGCGTGGATACCAGCCCCATCCCAGCCCTGGTTGCTGGTGCTGATGGGCTTGGCTGGTAGCCATTGTGTTTCGGAGCAGCCGCAGCGAGGGCGGCACAGCAGTGAGCCACCAAGAATACTCATGAACTCATGAGAGTGACACAGTTTCTCCTCTCTGCCCTTTCGGGGAGGCTGGGCTGAGCTATCCCTGTCTTTCTGGCAGCTTTGGGCTCTGCCTCCGCCTCCTCTTGCTGCAGAACCTGCTGTCCTGCCACAGCATCCCGGGGGCCTGGGCAGGGCTCTGCAAGTCCATCAGCCCTAAAAATACAGGCGCTATTTTTGCACTGAGCTGATCCCCTCTGTCCTGTAGGAGGTGGCACATGTCCTGGGGTGGTTTCGTTGTCCCCAGGGGATAAGATCTGGCACCTCCCCTCTCCCCTCCAACCCCATGGGGTAGAGCCTCTGGCGAGGGTGCTGGTCGAGGCTGTCCAGCAGGGCTGTGCCTTGGCTGGAGCCATGGATCCTTGGCCCATTTTGTGCAAGCGCAGTGGCTGGAAGCCAGCCTGCAGCCTCTGACCTGCTGCACCCAGGACTCCCATAGCATGCAGGGAATGACCTGCAGCATCACCCCAAGGAAGGGATCAGCTTCCCAGGAAACCTTGCCCTGCACAGCATGAGCGTGGTGCAGTTTCACTATGAGTTCTGGCCTGATTGACTCAGCAGGATACAGCATCCCTAAAATAACTCTTTCCCCAGACAGAGTTTCCTCTTTGTTTGCCTGTAGCTGCACTCAGCCTAACCCTTATGCAGGGTGTGGGCACTCAGCTGGCAGTGGTGCCCATCCCTACCCCTGCACTGTGCTGTCCATGCAGGCTCACATGGCACAGCCAAGCAGCACACGGGCCCCAGCTCTGCAGACAGCCTCTGGTCGAAGGCCCGCTTCGGTTGCACCACAGGGGGGCATGGATGCTGGGGGCACCCTGGGCTCAACCCTTGCATGGGAGCTGCGGCACTCACCCGTCTCCACATTGAAGGCGAGTTTGTCCACCCCTTCCTCGTAGTCCCGGCCCGTGAAGTTCAGGGTGATGGTGAAGGGCTGCCCGCGCCGCACCACCAGCTGCTGGCTGCCCATCTCCGCCGTCCGGTGCTCGCGGCCATTGCGCTCGCACTGCAGGTCCCACGTCTCCAGCACCAGCTCTGCAAGAGGCGCTGCGTGAGGCTCTGCCCGGCAGCATCTCCCCGTGCACACAGGGAGATCCCAGCCCCGGGGCTGTGGATGCGCCCTGAGCATTGCCCTGTGTTTGGGATTTCTCCTTAATCCCAGCCTGAGTCTTTGTGGGGCCTCAGCAGTCCCCTCTGCACCAGGCAGCCCTGTGCAAGCGCCGTGCCCAGCACAGCCCTGGGTCCCAAGCATCCCCACTGCACAGCCATGCTCTGCATGTTGCTGTACCCAGCACCACAGCAAAGCCCAGTGCTCATTCTCTTTCTGGGAGGCTCTGTGCCAGTTTGCTGTCTACATCCCTCTCCAAAGCACTCTGATATGGAACTTGGCTAAGTGCTGGGAATGCCAGAGATGTTTCCGTGCCTCAGCTGCGGGCAACTTTCCTGCATTGTGACTGCTGAGAAATGGGACAGACGGAGCAGAAACGCAGTGACAGAGGCAGCAATTGGTTCCCAGGCTGCGTGCAGGGCAGTGACACTGCTGGACACAGGGCTGTGTGCTGGGAGCAAAGCTGCAGCCCAGCGCTGCGCCGCAGCAACACGACGTTGCTCAGCATCATTCAGGGCCGCTGACCCCTGAATGCTGTGCAGGCAGACAGAACGGAGCTGCCAAAGTAAATGAGAGCATTTAACGCTGGAGAGCACACAGCAAGCTCAGCAGCAGCTGGCCTGTGGGGTGGCCAGGGCCGTGGCGGCCTCGCTCAGCTCTCCCCAGCTGTGCCTTTCTGCAGCGGTGATCTCAGAGCCGTCCCTGAGCAGCGCTGGATGCAAAGAGCTGACCCAAGTGCTGTGTTTCCAGAGCAGAACAGAACCCCACGCCGGATCATCTGGGCGCAGTCTGCTGCAGCACAGCGTGCGGGTGCAGAGCTGAAGGCCCACATGGGGCCCTGCAGTGGGGACAGAGTGCAGGAAGAGCTTCGTCCTGGTCACCTCCCCCTCTGTGAGCAGGAGCACCGCTCCGTGCTGCCACGGCACGCTGTGTGAGCAAGAACCTCACTAACGATGTGCCGAAGGAGAAACTGCCTTCGGGACACCGCAAACAAGCGTGCAGAGCCGCAGCTGCTCCTTTTCCCGGCCACCCCGGCTCATCCCCGCAGGTTTTAGCACAAAGCACAAAGCGAAGCCCTGCACAGTTTGGCAGCAACTCTCCCCCGGCCGCCAGCGTTCAGGAGGCGGTGTGACGGCCGTGCGCCCGCAGCGCAGCGCGGCCCCCGGAGGCTCCGGGACAGGTGCGGGTTGTCCGCGCCCCGCACGGGGCTCCCAGAAGCCCTTCGGAGGAGGACTCCCGTCCGGCACAGCAGCTCTGCAGCAGGACCGCCTCCTCCAACCGGCCCGACGTGCGGCGCACGACCCCGGTCCCGCAGCGCCCCGCGGAGCCCCGTGCGTGGCACAGCGTCGCTCCGTCCCGCACGCCGCGGCCGGGGACGGAACCGTTGCCGCCTTTTGCGCTCCCGATCGCGGCTCGCGGGAACGGGCCGGAGCCCCGCGCTGGCGGCGGGCTCTTACCTTCGGCCATGGTCCCGTCCGGTCCCGGTCCCGGTGCCGCCGCCTCCCGCTGCCTTTATAGCGCGGGCGCAGCGCCCTCCCCCGGGGCCGGGGCCGGGGGGGAATGAAAACGAAGTTTCCAGGAAACCGAGTGGGTTTGGTCCCACCTATTTTAAACAACCGAAAAAAATAATAATCCCAACCCACGGGACTTTGGAGGGGGAGGGGGGGGTTCAGCCCCGTCGGCCCCGCACCTGCCGCCCCTCCCCGGAGCCGTCCCTTCTCGCAGCCCCAGCGCTTTCCGGGAAAAGGGGCGAGGCGGGAGGGGAGAGGGGCTGCGCGGCCCCCACCGCGGTGCCAGGAGCTCGGGAATGTTTTCTCCTTATAAAGTTTTCCTCCCCCGTCCCTTATCTCCATATGCTGCCATTCCCAGCCGCCTCGGAGCCGCCGCAGCCGCCCCCTTCCCGTAAACACGGCCCCGGACGATGCTTGAGGGAAGATCTGCTGGAGGGCTCCGAGGGTGAACCAGCAGCCCCACAGCGCCCGGCCCGCTCCCTGCCTTCCCCGTGTGCCCCAAGGCTGCCACGGCCCCCCACCACTGATACCTCAACCCCATCAGAACTGCCGGACCCCAACCCCACTGACGCTGCCAACACCCCAACCCTATCAGCACTGCGGAGACCCCGAGCCCATCGGAAATACTGAGAGCCCGGTGTGTTCTGCATCGCACAGCTGGTTCTGCAGCCCCCCTCTCCATCGGGCAGATGGCTTTAACTGAAGCCTTCCCGCATCTCTCCATCATCTGTGTGTGCACACTGAGGCTGTGGCAGCAATGGGAAGGAGCTCCCCCCTCTCCTACTGGGCCCCTCAGTGCTGGCCCCACAGGCAGTGCAGGGCTGAATATTCCCATGGGGCAGCAGGGGCTGCAGGGCTGTGGGGGCTGCCAGCTTCCAGGCACTGGATGCCCTCCCCCTACTGCAGGGTTGTAGGCATTGGGGTCCTTCCTGGCAGCAGGGTTTTGCCTGTCCCGAGCTGACCCCACTCCCAGCTCCACTTGCAGTGTGCTGGAGCCTCTGCCACCAGCAGTTTTGTGCCAATGCAGTGTCAATGCACGCAGGCTCACCCCAAGGATGCAGGCTCATTTCTGTCCACACAAGCCCTCGCTTCCGTCTCACTGCATGTGAACTCTGGATAAACTCTGCAGCCCGGGGTGCAGCATTCGGATGTGTTTGATTTGCTCTGGTTGGTGCATGACAAACAGCCGTGTGATGGCACCGAATTCTTGGAGTGATCTGAAACAGATTTTTCTCGCTCAGCTCTGCCCCGACTCGGGATCAGCTGCCCAGCAGGAGTCTGCATGCATGGTGGGTGCGATGCTGGGGCTGATGGCATGGAGCTGGTGGCACAAAGATGGTTCCTGCACAGCCAAGCACAGAGTAGCGGTGGTACCTGGGCTATAGCTGTGTCTCAGCTCCCATTTGGGGCAGTGGGAGCCAGCTCTGACCCTGCATCCCTGCAGGAGGAATCCCTCCACTCACAGTTGGTGCCCTCTCCGTTTACCCCTGCACACAGGGGGGTTCTGTCTGCCCTGCAGTGGAAATGCTGCAGGCGGGAGGTGGCCGTGATGATGGTGTTATTTTTACTCTCCTTAGTAAGACAAGGATGCATTAAGAGGGAGTTTGCTCTGCTGGATGCCCAAAATAGCCCATGTGCTCAAGGTGTTCCACGGAGGGCTGTGCCTGCCCCGCTCCCACCCGCTGCTGGAGCAGCTTCAAAGGGGCTGTGCCCATGTCCCGGCTGTTTGCTATGCTGGGTGTGCAGCGAGCTACACCCAGCCCCACGCAAGGCACATCCTGAGTTAGGAGAGCAAACAAACCCTGAAAGGGACAGTGTCTTCCCTGAGCCCTGAGCTACGCCGTCAGCTGCCTCTGAGTGCTCGGCCTGTGCTGGGCTCCTCCGCCCTGGGATGCTCTCCGTACAGCTGGGGTGGGGGCAGAAGTGGGTGGGGGTGTCCTGAGCTCCCACTGCCACCACGGGGCTCTGGGAGCTGTGCTGGGGGTCTGGGATGGGCCGGTCTGAGGGGTGCGGTGTGCTCTGGTGGCACCCTGATGTCACCCCGGTGTCACCCGGTGTCATCCGTGTATCATCCCAGCGTCACCCCACTGTGGTGCAGGACAGCAGTGGAGAGGCAAAAGCTGAGCTGTGCAAATCCTCGATTCCCGAGGAGTGCCAAGAGAAGCCCCAAGGGGAGAGCTGGGCAGCCAGTTTCCTTCTCTGGAAACCCTGGGAGCAAAGTGCTCATGAGCGCCTTCTCTGGAAACCTTGGGTGCAAAGTGCTGGGCCACATGGCTGGGGGGAGGCTCAGGGAGGAATGCGTGATTTCACGACCTTTGTTCTACAGCCCAACCTGTGTTTTCTATTTAAGATGAGGAGAAGCCAACCCTCCCTGCCCCCCTTCATCCAGCTCTGAGCTCCATGCCAGCCCCGGCGCTCTGACAGCCCTGGGATGTGCCCATGGACCGTGTGGCATCGGGTGCCAGCTGTGTAGAGCAGGGCTCAGTGCTCTCTTTGTGAGCTGAACGGCTTCCCCCCGTAGTGAGCCCATTTCCAGCTGCTGGGTGTCATTTCCAAGCAGCTCTCTGGAAGAACCCCAGCCCTGCTCTCCGCACCATGCCTTCGTGTTTCCTCAGTAATCCCACACCTCTGTGGTTTCTGACAGCCGTTTTCTGGATGGATCGGGACGGCCTCCACTCCCTGCTCAGGGCTTTGATTTGCAGCGGTGCACCTCTGAGATGCATTTTTCAGGCGCTGGGATGAATGATGTGCTCACATCTCCGGTGATGAACCTGTGTCACCTCAGTGCCCCACAGCCCTGTGCCCAGGGCAGCTCCCGTCACAGCTGTGTGCCACCTTTGGGGGAGGGCTCAGGACCCCCTGGGTCAGGTTGGGGTTGTGCTGGGCGTTGGTGTTCCATACTTGGTGCCATCTTTGCCCCCGCTGTCAGGAATTTCTTGGCCTCTGCATTTGTCCCAGTTTAGGGCAGGAGCAGGAGCCTGGACGCAGTAATGCAGCCCAGGGATCTCTCCTCTCAGCCAAAGGCACCACACAGAGCAGCACTGAAGCTCAGCTCCCCAGGCACCAGGACTCTGTGCTTACCTGCAGAAACCAATGCCCCAATCCTTGGCTGTGTGCAGTGAGCACAGGTCTGGACATGAGCAGCACGCTCTGTGCCAGGCCCCCGTCCTGTGCCCCGTATTGCCCAGGGGCTGCCATAACAGGAGCACAGAGCCCTGTGCCCAGCTCTGGGGGCTCAGTGCCCGCCTGAACCCATTGCCCAGCTCTGTTTTCTTCCTTCTGCACCCATCATTCATTCATCCCTTTGGTTTGGAAGGAAGCGTACCACGCAGCAGTGCAGGTGGGCCGTGGCCCCGCTGGGGAGCGCAGCTCCTGGGGACCCCCCACAGCTCCTGACAAATGGCTTTGCCATTTCCTGGGTGGGAAAGAGACATTGATTAACTCCTGCACTTGCCTTTCTGGAAAGGTTATAGCTTAATTGGTCAGACCCGGAGCCATAAATCAGGCACTGAAGGAGCAGTGGAGCTAAGAAAAATTTGTGCAGAATGTTACAAAAACACTTTTGGGGAGGATGCACCCCACCATGAGCACAGAGGTGGGCAGGGAGCTCCGAGCATCACGAGAAAATGCTTTTCTGTCTGCTGAGGAGCTGGAAGCTCTCCTATCTTTTATCAATTAACCTCAGGGTTTGCAAAATACCATATTACTGTGGATTTTTTTTTTTTTTTCCTTTTGGAAAAAGAAGAACAACAGGAAAGCCATTGTTTGTTTTATTGGGAAGAGATTGTAACCGGGTTTGAGAGATGATTCTCTTTCTCCATGGGAAACGCTGCTCTTCTCTGACTTCCAAAACAACGTGGAAAACCCACAGCGTGTGGGCCAGGCTGGGCTGGGCGGTGGGACAGCAGACCCCCAGTGCTGAGCTCACGGTTACATGAGGAAGGGGAAACATCTCGGCACGGAGCTCCTCTCGGAGCACTGCAGTGTTGTTGCTGTATGCCAGCAGAGCAGCCTGCAGCCATTATGGGGTTTGACTCGGGGCTGCTGGGGGGATTTTGTCTCCTGGATTATATGATGGCACCGACGAGATCCCGCTCTGCTGCCACCCGATGTGGCTGCAGCCACCCTTTCACAGTGGGCTGAGAGGCACCCGGAATTAATTGGAACAATCCATCCTAAAGATGACAAAGGTGTCGATGAGTGTTTTTGTCTTCCAGCAGCACTGGGACTGCGGCGGTGCTGCGAAAGAGATGAAGAGCAACTCCAGCATGGATGGACCTCAGAGGAACTTGTACTGTGGGGATAGTTGGAAAATGGAGCAAACCAGCTGGGCTTGTCCCAATGGGTCACACAGGGCCACCCGCACCTCTCTGGAGTAATTCCTTTCAAGCCAAAAGGAATGAGACAGACCTCAGCTATCAGGATTGCAGGAGGCACTGGCAGAAGTGTTACCAGGGAAATGAGTGGGGAGGAGTGGGGTCAGCGGATCGAAGAGATGCCATGGGAGCGATCGCTGTGCTGCCAGCACCTACCCATGGGGACCAGCCCACTTTGGTGAATTTGGCACAAACAAGGCTGGAGGGGGGTATGACTGATGCTTACAAACTCTGGGATGGGCACCATGTGCCCTTTATGCTGGGGAGCTGTGCCGTGTGGGACAGCCAGCCGTGCCCATATGACAGCTGGGAGTAGGGCTGTGTTTTTCTGGACCAGACTCTATGTGAGATATTGCATTTTGCAAGAGTTCCCTTGGCTAGCTCATGGTCACCCCATCCCAGCCCCGCCTGCTCTCCTGCACCATGTGTGTCCCATGCAGGGCTGTGGGATGGAGCAGGCAGGGGCCAAGTCCCAAGGATCGGACGGTGATGGGAGGGATCAGCTACAGACCTGCAGGGACCAGGTGGGACAGAGGGAGAACTGCAGACAGAGCTGCTTCTGCCAACCCTAACAACAGGGAGGGGGCTCCCGTGAGCTGCTGCAGGGCTTTTTGGTGGTGAGTCCGACCACGAGCTGCTGGGAGGGTCGGCGCCGTGGCTGTGGCATCTGCAGTGTGCAGTGGGGCTCCTGGCAGCACCGGCCCCCAGAAGCCAGCAGGACGCAGTTCCCCACTGTGCTCCACGACCACTGCTCCAGGAGCTTTATTGGCATTAATGTAATTAGTGGCACGTTAATGAGTGCATCCAAAAAAAAAGCGCCCATTGTCCCTGTCGCCAGGATGGCACCGTGGTTGCAGGGGCATGGATGGGGCTCTGCATCCCTCAGCCCATCATGGGACATGGGCATGCCAGCCCTGGTGCTGATAAATGCACTTTGCAGGAGGATCGCCTCACCTGGCAGATTAACAATTAACCCGGTGAGGGCCAGTAAGTGGGGTTATGGCTACTTCATGGAGTGTTAAATGCTGAAAGACTGAAAAACCAATGGGCTCTGAGCACTGGGCAGCAGCGCCCACATTTTACCCCTGAGCAGGGCACGTCCCCATGCGTCCCCGGGACTGGGGGTCACCTTCACTTGGCGTCTGCCCTGCCCAGCCCTGTGGCACGGTGGTTCTCCAGATACACAATTGGGGAGGGCTTTTGGGGGCTACCCGGAGGCCCCAAGTCCTGAGGCACAGCCGAGATCGTCGCTGGGGTTTCTTCGGCGGAGTTCTGCGTGTCGGAGTCCTCAGAGGAGAAGCTGCTATGGCTGGAGACCTGGAAGTACTGCGCTGCATCGCCTCGAGGACGTGCTGAGCCGTGTGCTGGGGGCTGACCGCAGAGGGGGGCACGCGGTGGGGAGGGGGACACGCAGCAGGGCGGGCTGCGGAGCTGGGATGGGCTCCTGTTGGTGCGCGGTGGGGTTCCACTGCCGCACGTCGGGAGGGAGCTGCAGCGCGGCCGTGGGGAGCTTGGAGGTGAGCGGGCGGCATCGTGCCGCTCCGTGCCCGCGGCACGGCCGCAAGAGCTGCCGGCTGAGGGCTGCCCCGAAGCCTGAACGGCCCCACGGCCCGGAGCGGTGGCTGCCGACCCCTCCCACAGCTCGGCCAGCATCGCCTCCAGGCTCTGCCGCGTCTCCTGGTATTTGTGCCACGCTGCCGTCCAGGCCCCCGTCCCGCTGCTGCTCTGCATCCGGCGCAGCTGCGCCCGCATCTCCTGCAGCTTCTCCGTGGAGAACTCCACCGACAGCCTCTGGAACGAGCTCTCCAGGCGCTGCAGAGCCTCGGGCCGCCCCGCGGGGACCCCGCCGTGCTTCGCCTGCGCCGAGCACTGCCTGCAGCCCGCGTTCAGGCAAGTGATCTGCAAAACAATGCACGGTGCTGCGCGTCCTGCTGCCTGCCTGCACCGCGCCCGGGCAGCGTGCACCCACCTTGCTGGAGAACTGACGCAGCTCGTGTAGCATCTCCAGCTCTGCCTGCCGCTGCTCCATGCGCTGCTGGAAGCTCATCAGCTTCGTTCGGATCAGGGCCACGGCAGCCTGCAAGGGCTCAGCCTCGGGGGACACAGAATCCTGCAGCTTGTCTGCCTGCTCACACAGCGCCAGGCCGTGCCGGTGCTGGGCCTGCAGGTAGGCACTGCAGTGAGATTCACACCGGGAGCAGTGCTGATGGCTCTCAGCTCAGTGCAGCTCTCAGCTCAGAGCGCTCCACGCCAGAGCCAGAGCTGTGTGCTCAGTGCATGCGGAGAGGCCGTTCAGGGCAGGTGAGAGGCAGCAAAGCATCAGGCATTCTGCACATCTCTGCTCCGCGTGGCCTGGCTTTGCACCACACAGACTGCACTGCCCTGAGTGGGTCTGTATTGCTTCTTCCCTGTGCAGAATGAGAAATTAAGGGCCCTGACTGCAGCAGTGAGCAAGGAGCAGCCCCAGGGTAGCAGAGCTGGGAGCAACAGCCATGGCTGAAAGAAACTCATTTTGCACAGAGGTCTCATTCCCAGCCTGGGAGAGCTGGGCTGAGTACACCAAAGTCTGTAAGGGCATCGGAACCCTGCTCTAATTTTGCACGTTGATGTTTGTGCCCAGTGCTGGGCAGTGTGCTGTGCTGGGAGGTGACACCGGAGGTGGCCGTACGTACCGCTGCCTGCAGCAGGAACTCACTCCAGCGCTCTGTGGACCTCTCACAGCTGTCAGAGCTGCACTCCTCAGCTCCCATCTCACGCAGCCGCGCTGCTCCCTCTCCATCCAGCCATTGCCTGAGCTGTGGGGAGCGGGTGGGGGTCAGTGGGACGGCCCCAAGCACTGCCCTTCCCTTCCCTGCACTGCCTGGTTATGCACAGCACCAATAATTAAAACCCAGGGCAATCCTGTCATTATCTGCATTTCCTCCACCACTAGAAGCTGAGGAAACGCTGCTCCAGCACCCACCTCATCCAGCTCGCCCTCCAGCTCCCGCACCTTCCGCAGGGCGCTGAGCCGCTCCAGGCGGCTGTTGGACAGCGAGACCAGGAGGTGCAGCTCCTCCTCCAGCTGTGCGTACCGCGCCTCGGCCGCGTCCATGCCAGCCCTGCATGGGGGAGAAGGGTTAGGGCTGAGGTTAGGTGAGGGTTGGGGTTGAGGTTAGGGTCAGGGGCTGGCAGCGCAGGGCTGGGTGTCTGCAGCAGGAGCTGGACGTGAGCGGCACCGCTGGACGTGATGGGCATTGCTGGGTGGGAGCGGCACCGCAGGACATGTGCAGCAGCACCGGGGCTTGGCCCCATCTAGTGGCTCTGTCTGAGACAGGCCCGTGGGATGGCTGCAGGCGCTGGGAGCTCGGAGCACACAGCCCGGCACCCTGCGGTTCCCCAGCGGGATTCCTGCACGGGGTGTGGGCACGGCAGAAGGGTGCTGGGCAGCGGGTGGCAGCGCTGGGAGGTGCTGCTGGCGGGGAGGTGGTCCCGGCCCCTCTGCCCCGTACCTGACGTGGGGTGAGGCTCGGAGCCGGGCAGCATCCCTGCGCAGCCGGGCCAGCACGGCGCCCCCCTCGTGCTGCAGGCACAGCAGCTGCGGGTCGCTCAGCACCCTGCGCATCAGCTCCTGGTGCCTCTCGATGCCTGCGGCCGCATCCTGCCGAGAGACTGCACTCAGCGGGGGCTGCAGGACGGGCAGCTCAGGCTGTGCAGTGAGGGATGGAGATGGGCACAGCCCCGGTACCTGCATCCCCGCCACACCATCAGCGCTCTGAAGCTCCTGGATGCAGCTCTGCAGCAGCTCCAATGCCCGCCTGAGGCTGGCGGTGAAGGGCTGCAGCCTCTGTTGGGAAGCACAGGGGTGAGCAGGGATGTGCAGGCAGTGGGACGGGAGCAGGGGCTGCAGCGGGGAGCAAGAGGATCACTGCCAGAGCAACTGACAAGAGTGGGGAGTGCTTTGGGGACATCACGTGAAAGCCAGTGAGGAAGGGATGGGCAAGTGACGGCAGGAGCCAGGCCAGCAGCAAGCTGTCCTATGCTGGGGATAGGGATGGGACGGGAAGGCTGCTCTGTGCTTTGCACTTTGGGGACTGAGGGGAACTACGGGAAGGGAGGAGGAGCTGATGGTGTGATAGTGGACACCTGGAAGAATTGCACCCACTCGCCGTGGCAGTAGGGGAAGCTGCCCTCCAGCTCCGCCGTCACCTGGGAGCTGTCGACGAAGCGGCCCAGAGCCTTCAGTGATGTCAGTGTCTCCACCTGCAGGGCATGGAGCTCCTGAGGGACTGCATGGGTCCCGTCCCCCAGGGGCAGCTTGGAGCCAGGGAACGTGGCCCTCATTCCCCCGCGGCCCTGAGTGTGCAGTGCAGCTCCGGCTGCGCCCCCCCTGCGGCTCCGCTGTGTTTGAATGCTTGGGATGTCACTGGGACTGCAGTAATCTGCCATGACATCCAAACGAGGTAATCGGGCTCATTAATATTTCACATGATATTAATTACAGTGAGCAGCACTGGATGAACAATAAACCCTTTCAGGTTTAGATTTATCACCCTGACACCTGCGTTTGGCTGATGGCTGTGATGGGGAAACACCAGGCAACCTTTGGTACAGCTCAGCAGAGCCACGGCAGCAGTGAGCCCCAAAGTGGGGAGCGGGATCTCCAGTGAGGGGATGGAGGGTGCTCCAAACTGGGAGGCTGCTGTCACCCCATGGGATGTGGGGTGCTGCTGCCGTGGGATAAAGCAGAGGGACATGAGGAGGGGATGGGGCAGACAGCTCTCACCTGCAGCCCAGGCAGCTTCTCACGGGGAGCAGATGGCTCCTTCTCAGCCAGCAGCAGCACGGTGTGGATGCAACCCGGTGAGATGTTCTGTGAAGGAAGGACAGTCACTGCTGCACGCCCTGCTGCGCTGCCCTGGCCATTGGATCCAAGTCAACCTCAGCCATGGGTAACCAAGGGAAAAAATGGTACCAGTCCCCATATCGCTGTCCCTATCCACAGAATACATCCGCTGGCAGAAGGAACCCATGGAAAGTGGCCCTTGAACAAGTCCCTTCCCTCACACCAGTGACGTTTCTCTGCATGGGGGGCTCTGCTCAGAGGAAATGGGGTCTTTGTGCCTGGTCAGGGGCTGCCCGCGCCACTGTGGACGTGCCCAGAATTAGAGACTGAGCAGCAACTTTGGGAACAAAGGGGAGGTTGTTTGAGAGTTGCCGGTCCTGTGGGGAATCTGGGGATGAGAAGGCAGTAAGAGATGCGATTTTCCTAAATAAATGCATGGTGATGATGCTGCAGGATGCTTATATCTGTCCCAGTAAATCCACACCATGGCGCTAACGGGGAAAATCTGTGAGTGAGATAAAAGCACAGCCTCGGGCATCTCAGGGCTGGGCTGCCTGTAGGGCTGCTCTGAGCTGGGGGGATGGGATGTGAGGGCTCAAGAGGGCTGGCGCTGTAGCTGCCATGGAACAGGGGCTGCATGCACACAGCTGGCACCTACAGAACAACCCCAGCATACCTGGATGGAGCGGAGAGCGGAGTACAGAGTGGGAGAGGGAGGCTGCTTCCTGGCATCCACCACGGCTGTCAGCCCGCTGTCCTTCGCATCCTTCCTGGCACATGGAAACACAACACAGTAACAAGGAGGCAAATCCCACAGGTCAGCAGAGGATGCTCTCCGGGATTCGACCCCGCTGGGAGGCAGAGCAATGCCTGTCCCCAGGAGAAACAGCAGCACTGGAGCTGTGGCCTCATCCCCATTGGTAACCCCAGCTCAGCAGTGTGGGGTGGCAGTGCCAGTGCTGGGCAGAGGCACAGGGTACGCACCCCCCGCCCAAGGGTGGCTGCAGTGGGGGGTGTGGACATGGCAAGGAGCCTGTGGGATGTGCCCAAATGGTGTAAATGGAACGTGCCCAATGGGTGCACGTGAGATGTGCCCAAAGGATGCATTCAGGATGCAGGTAACTGGGGGGGGGGCTCAGGTCCTCTCAGCCCTTACCTTGGGAGGGAGCAGAGGCAGAGGAGCAGCCTTGCCAGCTCGGCAGCTGAGCACCACGTGGCCCCCCAGGCACTGCTGCTGGTGGACACCTGCAGGAGAGCCCTGCCCAGCTTGTCGGTGCCGCCTGCGGAGTTGAAGCAGGACACTGACCTCTCCTTCCCTACCAGCCGGCCCTGGGGTCTCTGCACAGCTCACACTGGCATTTCACAGGAGGTCAGGCACAAGACCTGCCTGAATCCAGTTGTGCCTGATCCCCGCAGAGGGGCAGCGAGGGCTGCGCCAGCCCCTGAGGGCCCTCGCATGCTCACTAGCCCTGGAAATGCCATGGTTCAGATGATGAGGATGATTTCCCCCCAGAAAACAAGGACGTTTCTGCCATAGGTTTTCAGTTCTTGGGAAAAGGAAGAATCCAAACGTTTGCCGTTTGGCAGCTAAAAGCTGAAAAGCTTCATTTGTGAGGAATGGTGTGGGAGGGCTGCGTGCAGCTGGGAGCCGTGTCAGCTGCTCAGAGCACGCTGCCTGACTTTTTTTTGTGCCCGGATGAAGGGAAATTTCCAAGGTGGGGGCTTTCTTGGGAGCAAAGCCCTGAGACCTCCCCCCCAAACCGCTTCCCAGCAGAAGGCAGCTGCTCCCTGTACCTGGCAGGCAGACGATGCCTGAGTGCAGCAGCCCGGCGTGCAGCTCCTGCCAGAGCACGGAGGGGCCGTTCTGTCTGATGGTGCTCTGCAGGGACCGTTCCTCTGCAGGGGCTGCAGCTGCCACATCTGCACCTGCCCATGGGGACAGAGGAGAGGGGTTGACAAAGTGCGATGGGGCAGAGAAACGCGGCACCCCGCAGCCCCGCGTGGTCATCACCTTTCCCGGCCGGCTTGGCTCTGCCCATCCTGGGTGAGTAAATGGCAGACACCTTCCTCCAGCCACCCTCATGCTGGCTGCCCGCGCTGTCCCCGAGCCGAGGGCCCTTCAGGAAGGAGAACCTGTGGCCGGAGCCCGCTGCCTCTGAGCGAGTGGGGGCTGAGGGCACATGGGGGCTGCGCTGCCCCACCGCCTGCCCTCCTGAGCCTCCGGAACGAGCCCTGCGGGGGCAGGGGGTGCCGGCCCTGCTCCCACATGGCTCAAGGGGCTCAGCTAGGGGTGCAGAGCTGTCGGGCTCCTCCAGGATGGCTGCCATCAGCGCGGGGCCAAAGCTCACTGGGTTCTGAAGGGCGGCCAGGTAGGAGTCGCGGTGCCGGCAGCGCGAGCCGTGCGGCCCAGGCTCCCCGCTCAGCCTCCTTCTCTGGCACGGGGTGCAGGGACCCTCCTGGGAGCTCAACACTCCCCCGCAGGGCCAGGAGCCCGTCCAGGGCTGTGCCGCCGCAGAGCGGGATGTGGCCAGGAGGCCCAGGTTCTGCTGGGAGAGCTGCAGCAGCTCCACGTACTCCCCCTCCAGGTTCTGGCTGATGATATCCTGCAGGCTGGGAATGGCCAGAGTGGTCGGGTTCTGCCTCAACCCTGCTTGCTCCACCTTGATCAACCCCGGGTACCTCCCCTGGTTTGGCTTCCGGCTGTCTCTGCAGCCTGGGACGACGCCGGCGATGTTGCCGAAGGGCACTGAGCTCTGTGCTGCGCCATGGGGTGTGGGTGTGATCGATGCCACTGGCTCAGTTGGTGCTGCTGGCTCCTGACTGGGGCCTCCTGGTGCACCCACAGGTGTGCCACTGGGTCCAGCCTTGGGCTTGTCGACAAACTCTGGTGAGGCAATCTTGCTCCACGGCAGCGGGGTGATGCCATTCTCAGTGGCCACCAGGCAGGTGTGCAGGGGGGACCCAGCATGGTTGCAATTAATCTCCTCCAGCCACTCGTTGGTGAAGAGCAGTGCATAAGCAGCCTCGGGGATGGGCGTCTCCTGCACGCTGTCCAGGTCTGGTGAGAGGTGCTTGAGGGCGATGCGTGCTGTGTGCTCCTGGCAGGGCTCTGCCTGCAGGTAGAAGTCCCCGGCACGCAGCAGCAGTGGGTTGAGAGGTGCCAGGTGCACCACCACCTTCTCATGCAGACACAAGGGCCAGCCCTCGTGCAGGAAGATGCAGTTGGAGTAGGGAGCCTGCAAGGGAGGGAGAATGCAGGGCATCAGCAAGAGCCTCTGCGGCTCCGGTGCTTCCTGGCAGTGAGATCCCACTCGTGAAACCATGCTGAGCCTGTGGCCATTCCCAGGGGGCTGAGTGCTCCCCCCATGGTGATGGGATGTGCAGCCCAGGGCAGGGCACGGCTGTGCAGGGCATCACGCTTTAAGGCACAGTGGGGCATGGGGGAGCAAAGCACGGGGCAGCTCATCCGCTTACACAGGCCGCCCGCCGCACGTGCTCGAAGAGGCGCTTGGCAGGGATGAGGAAGTCCAGCAGGCAGCAGAGCCCGTCACCCTGGTAGCTGCTCTCCAGCAGGCGGAACACCTGGCCCAGCACAGTCGGGGCCGTGGCTTCGAAGGGCGGATAGAGGGAGCGGAGGGCGCTTTGCACCGCTGCATCCAAGGACTGCGAGTCCTGCGGGAGGAAAGCAGGGTGCTGTCAGCCACCCCTGGGAGCCCACAGCACACCTCAGAGCCCAGCTGCACCCCACAGCCCCCAGTGGGGAAAGTGGCCCTGCAGCAGCTGAGGGGTTAAGCGGAGTCCAAGCAGAGATGTGCGCTCAGCAGATCCCAGGAATGCAACGGCTGGAGGAGAGGAGGAAGGCCAAGCAGCTGGAGATGGATGGGATGTTTGGGTTCAGACACTTCACTGGATATGACGAACTCCAAATTAATCTCTGGAGGGTTTTCTGAGAAGAGTGCTGCCCAGTCACAGCCCCATCCCCAGCAAAGCACAGCTTTCTAAATGGGCAAAGGCATAGGGTTAGGGTCATGCATCAGATCACCCTGCTGACTTTGCTTCCCCAGTTTTGCAAAGACATTAATTGCACAGAGCTTGTAGACACAGCCGTGCATGGGAGGAAGTGATCCGAATGTTCATCTAAAGCCTCAGCTGCAACACAGGGAGAGCAAGGGTGAGTGTGCACGTGGCTGCAGAGCAGAGAGCTGCGACAGCACGCGAGGAAGAGATGCCACAAGAAGCATGCAAACTCAGCTTGGCCACAAGCAGGCAGTGCCCTTCTCATAGCTCTGGCTCCAGGCACAGTTGATGCTGGAGCTGAGCCCCAGAGCAGGGATTGCAGACATAGGGGCAGATTGGTGCTGTGTGGACCAACATCCTTTCTGGGGCAGCAGGAAGTTTGCCCTGACCTCACGCTGCTCCCCAGTCTGGGATGGGAAGGCGCCAGGGAAGAAGTCTGGACTCACCCCGTGGAAAGACAATGCAGGGTGTCTGACAGGGGGAATGGCCCTACAGTGAGATGAAAGAGGAGAATCTTCCCCCCAATGAAACCCAACCAAAGGGGCTCGCCTGTGGGCGGATCAGTAGAAGCTTGTTTTCCTGGGAACGGGCTAAAAGTGCAACAGACCTCCCTAAAGCAGTGGGAACAGCATCTTGGGGAAAATTATTGGCCGACGGATGGAGGCACCGGATGCACCCCGGGCTGTGCCAAAGGGCGTTTTGGCCTACAGTGTCCAGAAATGTTTTGTTAAGTGTCACAGAGCACTTCATCATGGGAGAGGCTTTGGGGTGAGATCGGCGCAGAGCTCTGTGCTCATGCAGAGGGCTGAGGTGAGAGTGGAGAGAGGGGAGAAACCAAACGGGACCCAGTGAGCCCCCTTCCCTCCTCCAGCTGCAAGGGAGTGAAACAAAAGGCATTAGGGAGCACAAGAAGATTTACATTTGCAAAGCCATTTCCATTTTAATAAGCCAAAGTGCTGTTAAATAGAGATTGATATTTCTCCCCAACCACCCATAACTTTTAGCGGTGATTTATCCACACGAGACGGGCTGGGCAGTGGTGTTCTGGTTGCAGGAAGGTTGGTTAACTCGTGCCCGAAGCCACGAGGTGACCGCACAGCCTCTTCTCTCCCCCCATCGGGAAGGAGCGGGGTGAGAACGCCCGGACCCGCAGCCCATCACAGCTCAGCTCCGTCTCGCGGGGAGGGAGGTTGAAGGAACACCGGGGAACGGAGAAGAGCAGCGCAGCGCTCAGCCTCAATTCGGCCCCGATCGGGGCAGCGGCCCCCGCTTCACGGCCCGCGGTGCCGGCAGAACGGCGGGGCGATCCGAGCCCCGCACACCGCCGCCCCCCGACGGTTCCGCCTCGTCGGGGCTCCCCGACGGCAGGTGCGGGGGAAAGGATAGCAAAGCAGAAGGCATTACCATGGTTAACGGGCAGCGGCAGCGCGCCCGGGGGGGCTTTCGCTCGTCCTTCCTCGGGGTCCGGCGCTTCCTCCCGCCCTCGGGGTCTCCTCGGCGGCTGCGGCTTCGCGGTGCGGTCCCGGTGCCCGCGGGCGCTGCGGAGCTGCCGGCCCCCCCCGCCCCATGGCCCGCCCGGAGCCGGAGGACGGGCTGCTCCTTCCCCCCGCCCGCGGCTCTGCTGGGAAAAAAAAAAAAAAAAAGAAAAAGAAAAAGAAAGAAAGAGAAGAAAAAGTGCGAGAGCGGAGGAGGGGAGGGGCTGGCGGAGGGACGCGGAGGCTCCGGCTGTGGGGCCGCGTGGGGCCGTCCCGCAACCCCGGGAGGAGCTGGCGCGCTGCCGGCCCGAGGAGTGCGGGCAGACCGCACAGGATGCGGCCCCGCCGCCCCGTCCCGCACCGCCCCGTCCCGCACCGCCCCGCTCTGCTCTGCGTCGCCGCCCCGCGGAGTCCCCGCACGCGGTGCGGCTCCGGGGCCAAAGCACGTCCCGTCCCGGGCTGCGAGGAACAACGCGGGGAGAAATGCACGCCTGTGAGCGTGTGCTCGTACACGCAGGCACGGACGAGCTGCGGTGGATTTTCCCTTTCTAAATAAACACGCGCTGTGTTGATACAAAACACTTCTCGCTGTTTTGTATTCAAAACTCGGGGGCTTCCTTTCCTGGATTGGCTCAAAAGTAGAGCAGAAGAAAAGTGTTTTTCACGGCTTTTTGGGATGATTCAACTCTGGAAAGTACCTGTTTGAGGGCACAACGTGTGATTGAGCGACCGAAAGTTGTACAAAAGCACTCAGTGCGCGAGCCAAAGCCGCAGGTTTGGTGCATCGTAAGGCAGAGGGCTGCTGCTTGGCAGCGATGCTCCATCCCTGTACATGAGCTGCAGCCACAACAGCGTGTCTGCGGGCACAGCTTGCAGCCCGGAGTGGGACAGCACATGTGGGACAGCTGCTCTGCAGCCCTGCACTGCTCCAGACCCACAGCCTGACTGCTGCCCCACCAGCCTTCCGCTCAGCTGAGTGCAACCCCAGGAACCCTCCTGCACTGGGGCCACCAGGCAGCTCCTCCCTTCCCCCCAGCAGCTGCCAATTGCTCCTTTAATTGTGCCGGTTCACAGACTCTGCTTCAGCCTTTTTATAGTTTCACTGCGTGCGAGGGTAGGAGGGAGTATGAGCTCATGCTCTGGCCGTCTCTAATTGCCTGGTTACCTCTGAAGTGAGCCCAAGAACTCACTTTGGCTCCAGAACCTTTGGAAAGCTGCAGCGGCCGCAGGCAGGAGGGGGGTGGCTGGGTGCCCCTGCAGCACGGGGACAGGCGAGCAGGAGGGCATGATGCTGTGACAGCAGGCCTGGTGGGAGCTGTGTTCCCATCAGAGTGCCGTGCTCAGCAGGATAGGATCCAGCTCTACATTCCCCCCAGCCTTGTGCCCCCCCCGCTGCCCTGAGGCAGCCAGACCTGGGGGCACAGTGGGATGCTGGAGGCTGAGCTGTCCCACACGGGGCTGAGCTCAGAGGCCCCCAGTGCCCCGTGGCTCCTGACCCCATGAGCTCACCCTCCTCTTCCTTTCTTCATGCCCCGTTTCCCCGAGCAGCTGTGGGACAGGCTGTGTACAGCCCCTCACCCTGCCCTGCTGCCTGCACAGAGCCACCATTCAGTCCCCTGGGCTCTGCCTGAGGTCACCATTTGTGCATTTTTATTTTTACTTTGCTGAAAACTCACCCCCTTCTGCTCTCTGGATCCCCTTCTGTCCCCCACCCGAGGCCCTCAGACATGGTGTCCGAAGGCAACGTGCCCCGTGGAGGGCACAGTTCCCAGCAGGTGGGGGACACCCTGGCTGCAGGACTGCTTTGCAGCAACCTGTGATGTCACCATGACTCTGGGACACAGGGAGGGTGGGGATGGGGATCCCAGCATGGGGGTGGCTTTCTGGGGCCAGGATCCCACCGGGAGCCCTGCTGCTGACAGCTGTGTCCCCACAGCCATAGTCCTCCTCTGCAGATCAACATTCCTCGCTGCACTCAGTGTGTCCCCTGTTTTTTTGGCTCTGGTGTCCCTGAGCATTTCCAACTGTGTGCTTCTGATGCAGCCATCAGGGCTGGAGTCAGCTGGTGACTCCATGCTGGCCCAGAGCCTGTTCTGCTCCCAGGAACAGCTGGGACCGGGTCACGCTGAGCCTGCAGCTGGAAAAACAGTGGTGCAGGGCCCTGCACTACCCTGGCTGTGTGCTCAGGTGCTGCCAAACCGAGGGGTTCCAGGGCAGGGAGCAGAGGGTGAGGGTGAGCAGCACTGGGCTGGCAGCTCCTAGCATGCCGATCGTGCAGCTCCTGGCATCCAGATGATGCAACTGCCAGCACCCCGATGCCAATGGCATTTTGCAGAAATGTGAGTGAGATCCCTGCAGCTCTCTAGGGACTCACAGTGGCCCTCTCTGGCAGCGGGCTTGCTGCCTGGAAGCAGATAAAGAGAGAGTTTTCTTCCTGGCTGTGGACCTGTTCCAAGTTCCCTTTGAACCAGCTGCAGTGCTCTCACTTTTCTCACCAAGTGCCCCTGGGTTTTTCCCTTGTGTTTCCCCATGGCAGCATTTGCCAGACCACAGCTCGGCTCTGCGGCCACAAGTCAAAGCCAGATCACGGGCAGCGGCGATGCCCTGCGAGCAGCACGTGCTGCCCAGCCTCAGGGGATTTCCACTGCGGTTGTGGCACCCATGGAACAGATCCACAGCCTGACCCGCAGTGCCCCATGCTTGCAGGATGGCTTTGGCCATTGCACCATGTAGGAGATGTGGAAAGAGCCCCGAGAAGGACCCGGAACTGCCCCCACGTGACGGGCAGCACATGGGGCTGGAGGAAGCTGTGCAGCTCGGTGCTGGCGTTAGAGGTGTTTTCAGCTGTTCCTTGGCAAACATGGGACTGTTTGGTCAGGCTTTGTGCGGTGAGAAAGGTTTTTTAAGTTCAACTTTAAAGCTTGCTCAAGCCCAGAAGGAAAACTTTGTGCTTATGCTTCCTCATTACGTCACTCCCCATGAAATTTCATTTCTCCTCATGGAAAAGGTTCTGGTTCCTTGGTGTGTGAAATGGTGTTTTGAAACTGTTCTGCAGCACGAACTTTGGGCTTCGGGGAGCAGGAGCCAGCAAAAAGCTGAAATGGGGCTTTGGCTTTTGAGCTTCTCCTCTGCTTTGGGGGCACAATGGGCTTGGGGTGGATTGGGGATGGGTGCAGGCAATGTGTGGGCATTCCGTGGTGTATGGCTCTTCCCAAGCTGTTTGTCCCACTCTGGTGGCCCAGTCAGCACCAGTCCCACATTGTCTCTGTGTGCCTGCTCTGGTCCCCAAGCTGCTGCTGCTCTGGGGCTCATGATGCAGCCTCAGCAACAGACCTGGAGGTGCACAGCACAGGGTGTAGCAGACCAGAGTGCAGCAGACCCAGACGTGTGGCCCTGGGTGCAAGATTCTTCTCCTGCCTGCAATCCTGGGCAGAGCTGGCTGAGCGCACACTGAGCTGGCTGCCTGGGGACGTGATGGCTGCACCGTGTGCCCTGGCTGTGCACTGGTCCACTGCAAATGCTTCTGTCCAGAACTGTGGGGAGGAAGGACAGCAGGAGCTAAGAGCTGATTTCCATGTGCCAGGGGCTCCAGCAAAGCTGTCCTAGGCTTCTCTGTGGCTCCAGCTGCTCTGTGGCACGGCCATACCAGGCTACAGTGCTTGAGAAAGAGCTGCATTTCACAAGCGTTCAATGCAGGGATGTTGCCTCTGGCAACCAGAGCACTTCCCTGGATCCAGCACAAGATCTGCCCACATCAGCCCCTGTGGACTTCCTGTGCCACGTACTGCTGCTTCCAGAAAGGGAAATGAAAGCAGCCTAAAGCTTCTTCCATCACTCTCATTGGTGCTGGTGGGGGAGCTGCAGGCAGCCCAAGGTGGGAGACCCTTGGGCAGCCCCAGGAGCGGGGCAGCTCAGGTTCCTGTCCTCAGGGCACAGCAGAGAGCCATAACAGCGCCCCACAAACCCAGCGGGTGCTGCCGAGAGGCTGCCTGCTCCTTGCAGCCATTCCCTGGCCACACGGGAGCGGGCAGCGGGTGAGCAGGAAGCACAGGGCTGCGGGGAGGCCCCTCGGGCTGCGGCCGCGTCCCTGCATCCTGCCTCACCCGCGGTTCCCCTTTGGCGCGGGTATAAAGGCGCACCGACAGGGAGCGCCGGGCAGCAGCCGGGATGGCAGCACGGAGCCTGGCGGCGTTTGGAGCGGTGCTGGCTGCGTGCCTGGCGCTCACTGCAGCCACCAACCCCGGCTTCGTGGTCAGGATCACCCAGGCGGGCCTGGACTATGGTGGGTTTGGCTCCTGATCTCCCTCCTCTCTTGCAGGTGCTGGCGGCTGCGGTGCAGAGCCGGGTGCTGACATTGCCTGGTTGCACCCGGCTGCCCACACTGCTGTCCCCTCTGCAGTCCAGGGGGCTGCACACGGGTTCTGGAGGAGGAGGGCACCAGATCGAGGAGGTGTAGGGCTGGTGGGGCTCGGGGTCTGGCTCAGGGGCTCGCATCCAGGCAGCCCTAAGCCCCAGCAGCAAGCTGGGGGAGGAGGTGGGGAGGTGCCAGAAGCGTGGTGACAGAGATGGATGGGCTCCGTGCTGGGTTTATTGAGGCAGGCAGGGCCTCAGTCCCAGCAGTGTGCTGTTATGGATCGAAATGCCCTGCGTGCACAGCTCATTGACCCTGCAGGTCTACCAGCTGCATGGGAAGGGACGTGACCCCCTGCCCACATGGGTGCAGAGTTATGGCACCCACCCCACTGTGCTGCCTGGGCAGCACCATCCCCAGGACTTGCACAATTCTGGGCAATACCCACACTTGCAAGGCTCTGTGCTGCAGCCAGCTCCAGCTCCAGCCACACAGTGCAGAGCAGCCAGGCCATTCCTCGAATATTCCCTTTTAAGCCTTTCACTGTGCTCCTGGGGCATACTCTCAGCTCCCTGGGATAGCACATAGCTGTGACCCTGTCCCCCACAGCCCACCAGCATGGGATTACCGTCCTGCAGAAGGAACTGGCCAAGCTGAAGCTGCCAGACATCTCAGGTGACTTTCCAGTCCGACACCTGGGGAAGGTGCGCTATGAGATCTCCAGGTGAGCCCTCACATAGCCACACGGGGCTGGAGGGGTTGCAGGGCACAGAGGTTCTCCCATGGCACCCACAGCATGGTGCAGGCAGAGATGCTCTTATTTGCTCCCTGGGAGGCAGCACTGTGGGTGTGGGCAATTGAAGCCCGAGCGGTGACCTCTGGCAAATGCAAGAGCACGAGAAAGGACTGTGATCCCAAAGGCTCTGCTTTGCTCATGGGTAAGGGAGGGAGCGGGGATGTTGTTAGCACAGTGCCCACACTGCTCTATCCCAGCCATACATCCCACTCAGGTGCCTTTATTTCTCTTCTCGTTTTACATTTCCTTTCAGCTTGAACCTCCGCAGTTTCCATCTGCCCTACTCTCGGATCTCCCTGGTCCCCAACGTGGGGCTGCACGTCGCCATCTCCAACGCCTTCGCCGAGGTGGATGGGAACTGGCGGGTGAAGTTTCACTTCATGTGGGTGCCCTTCCCCTGGCTCAGGCCCTTCGCTCTGCCTTTCCCTCTCTGGATCTGGACAGGTTTTCCCCTTCTCCTTTGCCCTTGTGTTTTGGGCAGCTCTTGCTTTGTTACCTCCAGACCTGTTGATTCCCGCAGCTGTGCTACAACTGTGTTAATCCCAATGCCTGTGAGCTCTGGCCGTGGGGAGCCCTTCAGGTGCCTCTCCCCACACTGGGGCGTGCAGCTGGGCAGAGTGCTGCTGCTGGGAAAGCTGCTGTGGGGCAAGAATCACAGAATCACAGAATTGTAGGGGTTGGAAGGGACCCCCGGAGATCATCAAGTCCAACCCCCCTGCCAAAGCAGGTTCCCTACACCAGGTCGCACAGAATCACAAGGCAGAGCTCTCTTCCTTCTCTGCTGTTCCCCCTGTTTGCTTTTAGTTCTTTCAGTTGAAAGGCTGCCTTGCCTAGCTTATATTCCCATGCAAGTTGGTTTCCCTGGATTTAAAAGCCTCCCCAGTCCTCTCCAGATGCTCACTATGAGGCAGAGCTGGAGGCAGGCTGTCCCCTGTTGTCCCCCCTCCCCTGCAGCCGGGACCACGGATCCTTCAACCTGGAGGTGAAGAGTGTCTACATCAAGATCGACCTGAAGCTGGGCAGCGATGCCTCAGGGAAGCCCACTGTGAGCACTTCTGCCTGCAGCACCCGCATCTCCAGTGTCGACGTCCACTTCTCGGGCAAGTTTGGGTACGTAGCATCACGGCGAAGGACCAGAGACCCCACGTGAGGCCAGTGGAGAGGGAAAGGTGGCTGTCAGATGGGTACCTGCTGTCCCTCACAGGGTGCTGCTGGCAGTGTGCTTCCTTCCTATTCTGCACATTGCAACTGCATGTGCTCAGATCTGCTCTGAGTTTGCCCTGCCGTGGCTGCACAGTTAAGGGTGAAGCTTCCAGGCAGTCACGAGACTTGTTTACATCTTCTTTACAAGCAGCTTTGGTAGCGAATGTAAACCCCGAGGCAATGTTTAACTCCAGATTGCTGTGGGGATGACATTCCCATGTATCCTGCAGCCCCAGGGTCTCCCTTTCCTGCTCAAACCCTTCGGCTGCACCCTCTGACTCCGCTCCTCTCTGCAGGTGGCTGTACAACCTCTTCTACAGTGCTGTCGAGTCCAGGTTCAAGAAAATCTTGGAGGGCAAGGTACGTGCGAGCTCCAGGCTGCCTGCTCATCTTTAGCCCTTGCTTGCAGCAGATGTTACAAGGGCTCAGGTCACACACACGGATTTAACCAGAGCCAGAGCACGCTGCAGGGTTGGTGGAAGCAGGCTTTGAGGAGCAGGAACATGCCAACCATGGTCCCTGCAGCATCGTGTGGCTCGGGCTGGATTCTAAACCTGCAGCATTTGCCAAAGCCCGGTATAATCAGCTGCTAATTAACAAAGACTTTTCTTTCCATGTGGTCAGTTAATTAGATCTTATGCTTCAGCCAAACTCAGTGTAGCAGAGGAAACCTGCTCAGAGCTGCCCCTTCATTGGCCTGCACTCATTCATGTGTTTGGGACCAATGGGGTAGAAATTCTCATCTCTGCATTTCAGCTGCTTGTAATCTTGTTTAAACGGGGGGCACCAGGGAAGCCCCGGTACCTCCAGCCCCGTACGAAAGCCTGTATGCTGGAGACTTGCAACAAAACATGGAAACAAGCTGTTAGCAATAATTGCTACAAGGCTCGCTGGCACAAGCCGCAGCCTCCCTGGCCGTGAACCTTGCTCAGGAAGGAGGCAGCTGCAGAGCTGACAAATCCCACCCTACTGCAGGTCGGGCTCTGGCCCTGGCACTTGGCTCTGGCTGATGCCACGCTGGGCTCTCTGGGGGCACCCAGAGCTGTGGCAGCAGATGGGCTGGCAGTGGGTGCTGTGGGGCTGTGCAGGGGGGCTCCCATGCTGCAGTGCCTCCTGGAAGGAGCAGCTCAGAAAGCTGTCGTGGCAGCGTGGCTGAGCCCCTTCACCAAACATTGGGGTGAATCCTTTGGGGCTTTCTCTGCACGTGAGGCGGGGTGAAGGAGAGGGCTGGGAGCACTGCATGGACCTGCACAGCCCTGTCCCTGCCTGGTCCAACTCCAGCAGCCCTTTCTGCAGAGCTGGGCAGTGCTCCCATGCCATCCCGTGCCATCCCATACTCCATATTCTATTCTATTCACCCTGCTGCCAGCAGGCCAGATGCTGGCCTGATCCTGCATGGGGGTTCCCGTGCCATTACGACACTGGAAGAGCCTGTGCAGATGATCCTGGCCATCTACAGGACCGTTTCCAGCAGTAAATTCCTGGCCCAGCGATCAGCATGCATTTAAGTACCCCACTAATGCTGAGGCTTTGCCTGCAGATGGCAGCTGCAGAGGGCTTTGCTCTCCTCCCCTGACAGCACAGGGCTGCCCCACACGGGGGCAGATGAACTCTTGCAGTTTCTTCTGCCCAATCGTGGTTGCTCAGCACAATGCACTCCTGCAGGGACTGTAGGACTGCAGGAAGTCGGAAGGCACAATTGAGATTCCTTCCAAGAGCTTTGATGCAACTCACCTGGGTGGGAATCCTGCTCTAGGCAGATGGTTGCAGGTATAAATTTGCCTGTATCTCCAATAATACAATGATGTGTCACCTGGAATAGAAGAAAACATCGCTATGCACTCTTTCATTTCAGCCAGTTTTGCAAAGAACGCACAGCACTGGGCAGCTGAGCAGAGTGTGTGCCTGAGGCTCCCACTCCAGCAGAAGCCACATTGCTGAGCTGCACTGCCTTTGCCTCCCCAGGTCTGCGGCAGCGTGGTCAGATCTGTTAGCGGCAATCTGCAGCATTACCTCCAGACCCTGCCAGGTACTGCGCGGCTCTGCATGCGGCTCAGGGAGCGCTCCCTCCCAGCATTTCCTGGCCTCTGTGAGGGGACCCAGGCAGCGTCTCCGGGCCAGGAACTAGTTTGCGTGGCTGGAAATGAGGAGGGAAATGTCCCTTTTATTTCTAAACAGAAGCAAACGCGTGCGAAACCCCTGCCTCTCTGCTGCTCGGGAAAGCCAGGGCACGGCACTGCGCAGATGTCAGCAGAGGCAAGCTGCTCCCGGCTCTGCTGTGCCGCCTGCCTTTCACTCATCCCTCTGCCCCATGTCTTGCAGTCACGGCTAAGATAGATGCCAAGGCTGGAATCGATTACTCCTTGGTGGCACCACCAATGGCCACTGCGCAGACCCTGGATGTAGACCTGAAGGTGAGAGCCTGCCCTGGGCAGACTCGAGGTGGCTGATGCAGGAGGCAGGTGGGATGCTGGGCTCAGCTGCCTGCCACAAATACCCCCCAGCTCCTTCTTCACCCACTTCCTCTTTGCAGGGTGAATTCTTCTCCCTGGCACATCGTGGTGCTGTTCCTTTCCCCCCGCCAGTGCTGGCCTTCCCTCCTGACCACGACCGCATGGTTTACTTTGGGGCCTCCAGCTACTTCTTCAACACTGCTGGCTTCGCCTACCATGCAGCTGGGGCACTGGTCTTCGAGATCACAGACTCCATGGTGAGGAGGGCAGGCGGGATGGGACTGGCTGGATCCAAGGGCTCCTCTGCATCTCCTTTGTGCTTCCCTGTGGAGCTGCATGCAAGCACAGTGCAAGGCTGAGATGTGCTCGGTGCTCACGCAAGATGCACACATGAAGTACACACATGAGGGGCTGATCATGCCCCAGCCCTGTACTGCATTGCCCAGCAGTGACCATCCTCCTCCCACAGATCCCGAAGGGTGTTGAATTCCATTTGAATACCTCCACCTTTGCGGCCTTCATTCCCCAGGTGAGCCCCCTGTTCTGTCCCCCAGCTTCTACCCAGAACAGGCTTTGCACAAGATGCTCCCCAAGAGCACAGCCCTGGGTTCCCCATGGGCAGGAGCAAACTCAGAGGAGGGGCTGCTCAACCCCTCCGGGTGCAGCATCCCCATGGGCTGGTGGCACGGGAAGGAGCTACAGGAGGCTCTGTGCTCCCATGGATGTGCCATGGTTCCTTCCCTCCCCCTGCTCCCTTGCAGCTGGACACGATGTACCCCAACATGCTGATGAAGCTCAGGCTGTCTGCTCCCTCTGCCCCGTTCCTGAGCATCACACCAGGTGGGATCTCACTCCAGCCAGTTGTGGACATCCAAGCTTATGCCATCCTTCCCAACACTAGCCTGGCCCATCTGTTCCTCCTCAGTTTGGTGAGTTGGGACCTGGGCTGTATGGGGATGCCAGTCCTGGATGGGTAGTCCTTTAAGATCACAAATGCGAGTTTTCACACTGGGTGCACACGGGTCTCTGCATTTTGGCTGTCTGAACAATTCCCCCTGTGCCTGCTTTGGAGTGAGGTTGGTGGGCACTGAACTCTGCCTCCCTCTCCAGACAGGCAACGTGTCCGCCACCATTGATGTGAAATCTGGCCACATCGTTGGGAAACTGAGCGTGGGCAGGTGAGCTGGGAGCAGGACAGCTCCAGGAGGAGTTGCTGCTAAGTGGTGGCTGGGGGCAGTGAGTTGGGAATGTGCTGGGGATGAAACCTGTGATGGAGGCAAAGAGCTGGGCTTTGGAGGAAGCAGGACTGGCATGGGCATGGAGGGGACACCTCCTTCCCTGGGGCAGCCTGCACTGCACCACGTCTCTCTGTGCAGGATGAAGCTCTCTCTGAAGCATTCAGATGTTGGCACTTTCCAGGTAGGCTGTTCCTGACCATGATCAGAGCCCACAGCATGGAGGAGGGAGCCTGCTGGGGGCTGTGGAGGCGGCTCACCCCTCCTCTCACACCAACATGGGACCTGGGAGTGTACTTGTGTCTCAGCCTGGGAACAGGAGCAGAGTCACCCTTGCCTTGTTCATTTCCCACCCCACCAGCATGGCACAAAGCTCCTTCGTTTTCCTCCTCCTAATTGCCTTCCAGGGTCTGGTCACTTGCTAAAGCTCTTTTCCTTTCTTCTCTCTCTGCAACTCCAGGTACGAATGCTGCAGTCAATAATGAATATATATGCCTCCAGTATCCTGCTCCCACGTGTTAATGGTAATAACCTGCTGGGAGGAATGGGGCTGTGGGAACAGTCACCAGCCATGTCACTCTGTCTGAGCAGGCCCAGCTTGTTAATTAAATCTCTGTTGCCAGGCCTGCTCAGTGGGTAGAACCTTCAAAAAGAGGAGGATGCAGCAAAGTGCCCAGCTTGTCTGGGGCTGGCAGAGGCGAGCTGTGGGTAGCTGAGTGCAGGAGCCTCTTTCCGTGCTGTGACGTGCATTCAGAAGTGAACACAATGGAAAAAATGAGTTTGACACACATCTTAATGCTTTCCAGACCCTCTCCCCCACTGACTGCTTTTTGTTACTGCTGAGCAAATCAGCCCAGAGCAGGGCTGGTGGCTGCCATGGATCCGGGAAGGGGCAGCACAGAATAACGTGCAGCCCCAGACCTCGGTGTAGCCTGAAGGAACCACTCTGCCTACCCACAGCACTGGGAGGGAGAGGGAAGGGCTGGAGGAAACATCTGTCTGTTTTGCACAGCCCCAAGCTCCCTGCTCTCGTCCTAACATAGCCATGTTGTTGTCTTTTCCAGAGAGGTTAGCTGAAGGTTTCCCACTGCCGCTGCCAGACCGAATACAGCTCTCCAATATCCTTGTGCAGTTTCACCAGGTGAGTAGTGCGGGCCCTGGACAAAGCCAGACCCGGGAGCAGAAGGAATCTGATGCCTTGAAGGGCCTGGGGAGGTCCCAGAGGAGTGCCATGGGCTGGATGCTGGATGCTGCTGGCAGGGTGTAGCTGTGAAACATCTTCAGAGCCCTTCTGAAGCTAAAATTAGCCACGGAAGATGGCAGCAGCACAAAGCGGGCGGGTGATGAGGAGCAGGGCTGAAAACAGCTGCAAAGATGCCTCACAACCCCCTCCTCTCTGTTTTTCCCAGAATTTCCTGCTGCTCGGAGCAGATGTGCACTACACGCCCCGGGAGCGCAGATAACGATGACGAAAGGGGCTCTCGCCACGAGGACGGCTCCTCTGCCTGCCCCGCGCTGTCCCTCCCGGGGGACCCTGTTCCCGTCCCCCACTTAGGTTCCCAGCCTCAGCTGCAGCCTCAGCTGTTCCCCCCGCCATCCCCGCCGCTGAGACAGAAAACAAGCGGCCCTGCCAAGCCTGACTCACAGCCGGCCCAGCACAGACCGCAGACGCGCGGGCGGGGGCCAAAGCCAAACCCCACGGCTCAGGCTGGGCTGAGGGCTCCATCACAGCCGGGGGGGACCCTGTATCCCTCAGGTCCCAGTGAGCACAGCGGCTGTTGGGGCCGACCACAGCCTGGACCGGCTGCCCCTTCGCTTTCTCCCTGTGCTTTGCCGTCATTGAGTGGCGCTGCGCTCGGCCAGAGGGGTCCCAGAGCCCAGGGGAGCCCCCGCTCGGAGCCCCCACATAAACACATCGCGGTGAAACCAGCAAGCAGTGTGACAGAGGTGTTTGTTATTCGCTGCCTCGCAGCACGTTCCCCGAGGGAAGGGAGGTGGCCGGGAGCGCCTTTGGGGGATATTTTTATCCCCCTCGTCGTGTTAAAACACCACGGAAAAAAAAAAAAATCATCTTTTCATTTTTTCCCGTCGCGTGGCTGCCCGCAGGGACCCGGCTCCGCCCGGCGGAACGGCATCGGCGCGGAACGCGAGGGCGGGGCTGTGCGTTGGGCGGGGGAATCGTTTGGGCGGTGCACCGCGGGGCCGCTCCCGGGAAGCGCCCCTCTCCGGGCGGCGTCGCCATGGCAACGCGGCCTGCTCACGCGGCCTAGCGCGGCCTTCCCGCCGGGTTCGGCCATGCGGGTCTGGGGGCACGCGCTGCGGGCGGCCGGGTCCCTCCGCTGGGCCGCTGCTCGTCCTGGGGCCTCCCGCGCAGCGCACTGTGGGCAGAGCGAAAGGCCTCAGGGACGCAGGGCCAAGCTGCCCGCGGGGCCGGACCTGAGGCACTTCCTAAGAGGGGCCGCCGCGCTGCCGCCCGCCGGGGAGCCGGAGCCGGAGCCGGAGGTGGGGCGGGGCTCTACCTCCGGTCTCGGGAAAGGTCGGTGTGCCCCTGTGTTGGCCCAGCCGAGCCTAGCCCAGCTACGAGCGCTGCTGGAGCTCACAGTGCCCGCAGGCAGAGCAGCGTGGGGCTGTGGGGTTTGGGCTCAGAGTGGTTCTGGTAGCATGAAAAGCCCAGCCCGGCGGCCTCCTCCTCCCTGCTGTATTTCCCTGCGTTCTCTCCCTGCTGCCGTGGCTGCCCGCAGGGCTGTGCCCAGCTCCGGGGAGAGGAGGCTTTCAGTGCCTGCATGTGGCAGTACGCACTGCTGCTTTGCAAGCTGCAGTCCAGGCCTGCAGTATTTCAGTGATGCGCTTTGAGGCACTCAGGTTTCCAAGTGCCACTAAGAGCCTGTCTGTATTTTTGGCTTGCTCTTTCTCCCCATCAGGGAATATACTTCTTATACAGCTTTCCTGAATCTCTTCTTTTGTGGAGCTGATGCTTCCTTCCTATGGAAAAAGTCACGGAAACAGCTTGTAGATGAGAGAGATTCACAGCAGTGTTGGATCAACCCGTCTGTGTCTTTGTTGCAGTGTACCTGGAGACCTATGGCTGCCAGATGAACGTCAATGACACAGAGATTGCTTGGGCTATCCTGCAGAAGAGCGGCTACACCAGGACAAAGGAAGCAGATGAGGTGAGGCGCTTTGGCAGCTGCCTGTAAGGAAGGCCTGAGAGGGCTTCACGCTGCGGTCAGGTCCCAGGTTTTATTGTGAGTTATGGTCACACAGGGCAGTGGGATTTTTGCAGTCTAAATTCTATGCAGGAGAGAAAGCTACTTAACAAGCGTGCTGAAAGGCTGTGGGTTGTTTTTGCTCCTTTAAACCGCTGGGTTCTCTCAGTTGGAGAGTAGATTGGGCACAGCAGGATGCTCCTGACTCATCTCGGGTTTACTTCTGCCATTCAGATGAAGGCTTTGCTGAGTTTTCTTGTGACTTTGTTCTTTGAAATCCACTGAGCATTTAGGCAGATCTTTTTTCTTTGAGTTAAGTGATTTTTATAGTCTGCCTCTTCAGGTTATACTTCAGGTTATATGTGCAGGGCATTAGGCTTTTTACAAATGGCTTTTACAAATTCTCCTTCCTTTTATGTGATCTTCAATCTAGGCGGATGTGATTCTACTTGTGACCTGCTCTGTTAGGTAAGGAAACTTTTGTCACTGCTATTTTTTGGTAGCTGTTAAGGAATTACAATTTGAAAACCAAGGCAAGAAAGTGAATTACATGATGAAAGCAGCACACAGATGTCAATCAGCACATTTTGTTTAGAGTAGAGCTAGCTGATGTTACAATATATAGCATGGATTGTGTAATAGATTACAGTATGGTGAGAAAAGCTCTTTGGTGGTGTGTGCTATGTATATGCTTCATGAGATCCACACACATTTGTGCTTGTGTGATTTTATGTTTTGGTCTCCTATTGAAGTGACTATAGTAGGAGTATAAGGTCTGTCCTGTTGGGAAACACATTTGGGGTTGATTCGGGATATAAATATATAGGGAACTGTGTTTTTCTCTGTGCACTGTCACCTGCAGCGTAGCTCCTGTTTGTTGGTGAAGTCCTACTTTTCCTCTGTATGATCTCAGTTGTCAAAAATCCCTGAGGTATTTCTCCACTGTAGATGCTCTCAAGCAGCTCTGGGTTGGAGAACTGTTAATGTGCAGTAATGGGAATAACTCCTGTCGTTCTGGCTTCCAGGGACAAGGCTGAGCAGGCTATCTGGAACCGCCTGCAGCACCTCAAGGCTCTGAAGGCCCGGCGGCGCCAGGCGTGCTTGCCTCTGCGCATTGGGATCCTAGGTATGAGGTGGGATGTGCAGCAGCAGGGAGCGCAGGCTGTTGTGCCATATGCCATCATGCTGCGTTTCCTCTTCCTTCTGCTAGAGTCCAGCCTTTTCTGCTGGGAGAGAGCAGCTAGGGAAAGGGTGCAGAGTGCTCACTGAAGGTGGACGCGTGCTCACAAGAATCCTTCTCCTTTGGTGGCAGGATGCATGGCTGAGAGGCTTAAGGAGGAGATTCTTCATAGGGAGAAGCTGGTTGATATTGTGGCGGGCCCTGATGCGTATCGGGACCTTCCCCGGCTGCTGGCCGTGGCTGAATCTGGGCAGCAAGCTGCTAATGTCCTGTTATCACTAGATGAGACTTATGCAGATATTCTGCCTGTCCAGACTAGCGCAGGTGGCAAAACAGCATTTGTGTAAGTACCTTTTTTTCTGTTTTTCTGTATTTCTGTCATTCTGGTTTGGAAATGCTGCTGTGCTGAGCAGTCGTGTCAGTGACAGCAGCTACCCGAGAGAGGCAATGCCTGGCTGCACTCAATCCCCCAGCCCAGAGGCACCAGCCTACCAGACTGTGTGTTTGCTGTCTTTTTGCTGTCTGACTGAGTGCTGGAGAGACTGACCCGTGCTCTGGCTGGCTGCAGGCTTCTCTTGCTGTCCTCTGAGAATGCTGCTTGTTTAAGCACAGTGCTGCAGCAAGTGATTTCTGTCCCACTGATGTCTGTGCCTGTCAAGTCTGTGCCTTCTGTCATCCCCTTCCTTTTGCTGTCTCCTTTTTTCTAATCCTCCATGCGCTGTAATTTTTGTTGGTTTTATTTCTTTTTGTTCAGATTTTATACTAAGATTCCTAAGTAATGAAGTCAGATTCTGCTAGGTGTGACCTTAGCGCACAGAGAAATAGTTTTCACCCCGTGCAGGTGCAGAGTGCAGAAGGATCCTGCCTCACTGCCAGACTGCAGTGCAAGTCTGTGTCAGATCTGTTGCTTTCTGGGTTAGTTGTTTGGAAATGTGCATGGAAAATTCTGAAGTGTTAGCTGGGGGCGAGCAGAAGTCAGCTCTAATTGGAATGATGTGTGAGAGAAAGCTGCAGTGCTGTGTTCAGAGCTGCATGTGCTGCACACAGGTGAGTTGGCTGATGGCAGCAGTGCTGGAACAGGGCAAAGCAGGGCAGGACTGAGCACGGATGATTCTTGCAGAGCGATCACAGTGTGACCCGTGCTTCACCTCCCGGCAGATCCATCATGCGGGGCTGTGACAACATGTGCAGTTACTGCATTGTGCCCTTCACACGTGGCCGAGAGAGGAGCCGCCCCGTCGCGTCCATCCTGCAGGAAGTGAAGATGCTCTCAGATCAGGTGGGGCAGAGCCTGCTTCCAGCTGTCCCAAATGCTGTGCGGGTTCTCAGTGAATGTTCAGTGGTAGCTTTGACCGATGGCACAGCCTTCATCTCTGGAATGAGATTGCTTTGAGGTTTCACCAGTTGCTATTTCGTTCCCCTGTAATATTCTGAGACATACAGGGAAGGGAAGGTTCCCCTCGGAGTCTTCTTGAAGTAAGAGTGGAGCCATGGCTGCCATTGCAGCTTAGCCATCCTGTTTGGACCATATTTTTTTCTTTTCTCTCTGTTTGCCTTTGTAGGGGGTGAAAGAAGTGACCCTTTTGGGTCAGAATGTCAACAGCTTTCGAGACATGTCTGAGGTGCAGTTTCACTCAGCTGCTGCCCCAGTCCTCAGCCGTGGCTTTAGCACTGTCTACAAAGCTAAACCAGGAGGCTTGCGTTTTGCACATCTTCTAGACCAGGTCTCTAGAATTGATCCAGAAATGAGGATTCGTTTCACTTCTCCACACCCCAAGGATTTTCCTGATGAGGCAAGTATGAAATAAACACCTGGACCTCTATCTTACAGGCAGACAGCTGTGAAATGTTAGAGGTGGGTTGTGCTTCCTTCCCGGAGGTAACAAAGAATCACAGGATAGGAGCTTAGGAAGGGGAATGTGTGTGCCAAAGCTGGCAGTTTTTCCATCTGTTGTCTTTTATCTGGGGAAGACTCTTTTCTTTAGCATTCTGATAGAGCCGAGCTACCTGTGATATCGTGTCCTGAATGTGCCTGAATACACCTCACAGGTCCTGCAGCTTATCCAGGAGAGGCACAACATCTGCAAACAGCTTCACCTCCCAGCCCAGAGTGGAAGCACTCGGGTCCTGGAAGCCATGCGGCGGGGGTGAGCGATGGCCATGGGGAGCCCTGTGCCCTGCTGCCTGCTTTATGGTGCTGCTTTCTCCTCACCAATCTCAGAGTTTTCTGATCGACAAATCCCTGTGTTGCTCATCTCAGATACACAAGAGAAGCATATTTAGAGCTTGTACAGCATGTGCGCAACACCATCCCAGGTAGGGACTCCCTGTAGCTTGACCTGAGCTCAGCACAGCTGTATCTTGCTGACCTTTCTTGAATGAAGTGTTCCTGTCTTCCCTGAGCGAAGTCTAAATCTGCATCTCTGTGACAGGAGTGATTTTAAGCAGTGATTTCATTGCTGGTTTCTGTGGGGAGACAGAAGAAGATCACCAGCAGACTGTGTCCCTGCTGCGGGAAGTGCGCTACAACGTGGGCTTCCTCTTTGCCTACAGCATGAGGCAGGTGAGTGCAAGATCTGATGGAGAAGAGTCTTTTCTCTGGGCATCTTCTCTTAACTCCTTAAGTGCTATTTCTCACAGTGAGACAGTAGCAAAATCTGTTGAAAATAATACCTAAAAACATGGTATCTTAGCAAACTTGTTTTGCTTGCATGCAGCATTCCAAGTGTATGTGGTGCTGCAAGAGCCATCTTTATGCCAGAAAAGCTTCCAGCTCTCCTGTGCAAGCATCAGGGTTGACTACTGATAGGGCAGCCTGGTTTTGCAGGTGTCCTAGAGTAACTGCAACAAAGCAGCCACGCTAGCATTGAACTGGCTGCAGGTCCGTCTTTTTTTGCTGATGAAAAGTTGTGCTGATGTAGCTGGACTTGAGCCCAGCTATAGAGACTTTTTGTCAATCAAGTCTGGAGAGAACTGATGTGTTTTCAGAAGGTATTTCAAGGAGAAAAGTTGAGCAGTCGACAAGTTTTTATTAGAATGCTCCAAAGTGTAAGCTGTTGATGGGGGAAGAGGGCAGAAGATTGGGAAACATCAAGAAAAAAGGATTATGGATCATCCTTCAGCACAGTGAGAGTAGAGGTGGTAGAATCCATTTCCTGTCCTTGTGAACAGTCAGGCAATGCCCATCTGCAGCTGCAGGTCTTGTGCTTCACACAGCCACAAGCATTCTTGTGGCAAAAACTCTGTTGCTTGCAGAAAACTCGGGCGTCTCACCGGCTGCAGGATGACGTGCCTGCAGATGTGAAGCGGAGGCGACTGGAGGAGCTCATCGCTGTCTTTCGAGAGGAGGCTGCAAGGGCAAACGAGGCGATGGTGGGCCAGGCCCAGCTGGTGCTGGTGGAGGGGGTGAGCGTGTTTGTAAGAGCTGTCTTTCTGCCCTCGTGTTGTCCAAGAGGCTCTTAGGCTGTGCACTGCAGTCGTCACCTCTGCCTTCACTTCTTGCCTTTCTCCACACGGTCCTGATACTTTGAGGTCCCTTCCAACCCAATACGTTCTGTGGTACTTTGAGACAATGTGTTCAGCTTGATTTTTCCACAGCACTCAGCTGAGCACAAAGTGGTGCCAAGTAAAGTTGCAGTCCTTGTTTTGGGTTTCAGTGACTTTGCTTCTTAAAAACCTTGGTCTGAATATTGGGAAGCTCTCCATAGTTGGGATGTTGTACAGCAGTCTGTGAAGAGGTAACGGGATGAAGCTGAGGTGATTTATTATGGCTTGGTAGCAAGGCACAAACAGGTTGGATCTTTCATACATTTGTGAAGGTGAGGCTGCTTTCTCAAGGACTGGTGGTCCTGGAAGGGAAGGGGATAGGTGCGAGAGATGCCTCTGTCTAAACTGGAATGAGTGCAGGCTTTCAAACATTGCCTTTAGTGTCTCTCTCAACAGCAACTCTGTCCGTAGGGCTTTGTTATGTGGCATGCTCAATCATGTGGAATTTGGATTTCTGTACTGACGTTGGTGCTCAGTTCCTGATGCAGTACAGCTCAGCAATAATTAGTCAAAGCTATTGCCATGCCAGTAATGTTTCCTGTTCTCTTTCCAGCCCAGCAAGCGCTCTGCCTCCGAGTTGTGTGGGAGGAATGATGGCAACATCAAGGTGATCTTCCCTGATGCCCACACAGAGGATGCTGGGGGCTGCAAGGCTCTGGTCAGAGCCCAGCCTGGGGACTACGTTTTGGTGAAGGTGACCTGCCTGTAATTCTTGTTCCCTTAGGCTCTTTTTGTTTTTCCCTGCACAGTGCTGTTTCCTACAGCAGCTATTGCCCGGAGAGCCTAAAATTAGAATGGATCCTCCTCAGCCTTTTTATTCCTGAGGAATGTTATTCTGTTTCTTTCAGGTAACCTCTGCCAGCTCTCAGACCTTGAAGGGAGTTCTGCTTTGTCGTACCACCCTCTCCCACTCCACAGCTTGTCCCTGAGGTATCCCTGCTGCCAGTGGGCAGAAGTAGCTTATTTTCTCTAGAAAGAAACAAGAAATTTGGTTAAGTGGAGATGGGGCAGAGACAGGATCTATTTCTTTATTTATCTTGCCATAATTGGGTCTGTCTCCCATTCGGCAACAGCATGCCCCTTCTAAATCTGTGCAAGTTTATGGACTGGGATGGAAGCTGTACATTTATGTGCCAAACCCCAGTACTGTGTGATTTGGTGCTTTCACTCGCTGTCAGACCTGGCTCACCTTTGCAGTGCTGTAGGTTTGTCTTCTGATCGTGTCCTCTGATGCAGCCCAGCCCTGAGGGCTTTGTCTGCAGAGCAGGTGGTTGCTCCTAGCCCAGCTGAATTTGGAAGCTGCAAAGACTGACAGCACCAGGGAAACAGAACTCCAGTAACTTCCAGAGGATCACAGGAGAACTGCCAGAGGAGACAGGCTACCTGAAGAACAGGATAAGCTTGTGATGGATTCTTTCCAAATAACGATAACCTCCTCAATTGCAAAATACTTGGGAAGTAAGACCCTGAGCTGTGCCTGTACGATGGAATGTAGCACCAAAGTGTGGAATATAAAATGTCTTTTAGTGAACATGAGTGATGCTTAGTATGTTTTTTTGGGGGGGCTGGGGGAATACAGTTCTGCCTTTGCTCTGGGGTTGCTTGTCTTTTTGTTGGAAGGGATTTCCCTGTCTCCAGGCCAAAGGGAATGAATGCATGGGAGGAACTGTCTTCCAGCTGAGGGTTCTCTCACTAGTCTGTTAAATCTTTAACTACAACTTTGTACTCATTTTCTGTGGTAAGTCTTTCCTTTTGCTTTGCAAGAGGAAAGAAATTGTGCCAATTTAAAAGGCTGATAACTGTGTAAGTACATCTTACAGTGGCTTGTTTTTAGCAGAGCCTGCAGTTAGCTGTTGTGTCATATTCCAGCCTGCTCTGCCAGATTAAAACAAATGCCTGTAACCTGCACTTGTAAGCAAAGTCTCCTCTGAGGTTTGAGGGAAAAAAATCACACCTTTCAGTATTGATTACTGTGTTACTAAAAGAAATCATTGTAAAAAAGCTCTGCCCAGAGAGATTTTGAGGGAAGAGTTGACCAACGCTCCATAGAGGAGCACCTGCATGGACTTAAAGAATTTTTTAGCAAGCATGAAACCATTTTGCTGGAGAGCTGAGCAGGAGAGAAGACTTTAGCTGGGATATAATTGTATCTCTTTGCAAACAGTGTGGTTCAAGGAATATTCGTTAGGCCTTGGTTTAAGAAACAAATACATTTTTTAATGAACTCAGAGCTGAGTCTCATCTGCACAGAGCAGCTGCAGTCAGCACTGGTGAGTGGGTCCTGAGGTGCAGAGAAATACTGTCGTTCTGCCACCCCAACTCCAGCTCAGAGCCTTAGCCCAGGCTCACAAACCGGGGCTTGGAGCTCTGCTGCCCAGTGTGTAGGAGCTTAGCAGAGGGCTCTTAAGGAAGGGGCAGCAAGAAGCTGTTGGGCTTGGAGTGCCGAAGGAGGGGCAGGGTGCAAAAACATCTCCCAGCTGTGACAAGAGTAAAGCCAGCCTATTCCTGCTAATAAAAGCCACCTGGTAAGTGGCCCAGTTTTCACTGCCCTGTGGCATCTCTTTCAACTCGTGCTCTCCCATGCATCTTGAAGCTGTGGCCAAAGCCTGTGCTCTGAAAAGGACTGACTGCTGCCTTTCACAGCTCGTTTTCACCTGTCCTTAGAAGCACCTATTCCCAGGTGAGAAATGCAGACTGAGTGTGCTCTCCCCACTCCTGCCAGCCAGATTTGAGGCCAGCTGTGGTCGTTTTACAATCATTATTTTAAGAGTGAGAGACTAATGAGAAGGAGAGCTGGGTTTTACATTTTGATGAGGAGGTGATAACTGCTCACTGCACAGACTCCCCAGGGAGCCATAGTGCTTACCATTTACCTCGCCTCCTTAGTTTTTATAGGCCTCGGGAATGAAGGCTGGGGTTTTAAGGCAGCAAAGCATCCATTAGGAAGCGCTTACAGTGACCTTGGAGGCAGAGTTAAGTCATTTGACACTGCCTGAAAGCAGGAACGTCCCCCCCCCCCCCTTCCCTCTGGGGCTGAAAGGCACATGGTTTCCGTATGGCACGTGAGATGATTTGCTCCTTGAGTCTGGCTGGTGGGAGCATCGAGCTCCTATCTCTTTCTGTGTCCTGCTGGCCTAGGCTGCCCTCTCGGGGCTTCCTGCAGCTCAGCCTGTCCTGGAGCCTCAGCACTTGCTGCAGGGTCCCTCCAGGGAGTGGGAACAAAGCTTCTGTACATCTGTGGGGCTGGAGGAGCCCCAGTGACACCTGCACAACTCTTTGGTTCTGATGAGGCTCTTGGTGGGTAAGTTTCCAAGCGCAGCCCGCAGTGCTGGGCTGATATTTGCATTCAGGCTCCAGCCGTGCCCCGAGGCAGCTCCCAACACATGCATTTCACAGCATGAAAGCACACGCTTTCTGCTTGCAGAGTGTTGCAGTTGGGCGAGGGGGATGAGAGCATGAACGCACAGCAAGTGTTACAGCACTGCAGGAAGGTCAGAGCCAACAAAAGGATTTGTGTTCTCCGGACCCACATCACAGCAGCCCCAAGAACAAACCTGGGGCCTGGAGTCGTGCAGCTTCTCCTTTGTGAGCAATTTATCTCCTGTGCTGACAGCTCGCTATCGACTCCCCGTCCTCCTGAAGAGGAGCTGTCCTGCTTCATCAGCTTTAAATTAGTTTTATCTTTAGACTTTCCTGTTAATAAGCTCTTGTCGCGGTGTCATTATTTGATATCTATTTTCTGATGTTCTTTGTTAATGGCTCTGTATCTTCCTGCACTTTTTCCCTCCTGGCCACGCTATTTGATCGCTGGACGTGCACAGGGCAGCCCAGTGCTCACGGACCATGCAGCCCAATGCAGGTGGCTGTGTATCTGCACAGAGTAGGTCTGGAATGCTGGCAGCCCTTTGGGTTTGGGGAGAAAAAAAAAGGCATGTGTACCTGTGGTTTGAGGTCTTGTTGTGCAGCAAAGGGGGCTGGGACCTGGAGCTCCCACTCAGCTCAGGGCTCCCCTGCTCGCAGTTCTCATGTTGATGGGGACAAGAAGGGCGCCTGGTTCCTTGTCAGAAAACCCCGATATGAGAACCAACTGCTGCACAGTGGCATTGCTAATGAAGCTATCAGGGTGTTTCAGGGCTGCTCGTGTTCGGTGTTACATCTGCTATCTGCAAAGTCAGGTCACGGGGAGAATTAGCTGCCCAGCCCCTGTTGTTGACTTGCATGCAGAAATTACACAGCAAAGTGCCACCAACTGCAAGATCTGTCATTTGCAGCAGTGCCTACAGCACTGTTTTTAGGCTGATTAATATTCAGAGCACTGCTGTGAAAATGAAAAGCCAGACAGAACGGTCCTCCTCCCCTTTCTGCATCCACGAAGATGCCAAGGGGAATGGCTGAGGCGAGGAAACAAACACAGCATTCACTTTCTGTTGAGCCGATAGGGGTCACGTGAACCTAAAAGAGGTACTCCATCTTCTGCTGCTTGTTTCCCTAAGACCTGTGAGCACAGCACCCCAAGGCATTGCTCGCAGCAGTGAGTTCCATCTCTCCCCTGCCCCACAACCCCATCCCTGAGCCGTGGAGAGACCCCAGCCCCACGGCTTCACCCTGGGGGTACCTAATTGAGCAGAAAAAAAACCCCTTTTTCTAGCATCAGAAATGATTCATGTGGGACTCGTTGGGCCAGCAGCAGTTGGGGCTTTGGGGACCTGGAGCACCGGTTCGAGTGGGATCAGATCAGTGCTTCAGGGCCATGGGGTGGCTGTGATGGGGAGGGGCACAGCTGTACCTGAGGCCGTTCATTGCAGCCCCCCCTGCTGTGCCCCACAGCCCCCAATGTGTGGGGGTCTGGGTGTCCTCCCCCCCTCCAGCAGCATTAGTTTGTGCTCAGGCAGTGCTAGTTTGCTGGTGGGAGAAAGGAATAAAAGAACCTCGGGGACAGGGGCAGAATAAATCTGCATACATACAAAAGAGGGGAAAGTTGATTCCCCACATTGACCGCATTTCTGCAGCTCTGCCCCTGACTGCATCGTACTCCGGGAGCTGAGAGGAGAGGCGAGTAGCAAAACCCTCACAAATTCAAAGCTCCTTTGGAAAGAACCCAAAGCACGTGCTGAATGCAGATGAGGAAAAGACCTTTTTATTGCGAGGAGCAGCAGAGGGGTGCAGGTCAGCCTCACCCCCAGCGCAGAACGTTGGAGCCCACAGGGCAGGGGAGCAGTCACCTACTGCCCACTGCTGGGGTCAATACCTGCAGCTGGAAGAGAGAAGCGTGGTCAGAGCCCCCCCCTGGCCCGATGAGCCCCCAGCCCTGCTGTGCTCTGCCCGTGCCCGGCTCTGTGCACTGAGCTGATTTGTTGCCCTGAGGAATTGGGCCCTGGGGAAGCTGGGATGGCTTCCAACTCTGCCTTCCTTCCTCTCTATATTAACTTCGCCTGCATATGAAGCTGAAAGCTCTTCCAATCACCTCTGCAAATATTAATTAATCCTCACAGCATCCCGAGAACCATTATTCACTCCCACTAGGTAAATATTATGAGATCCTTTTATAAGAGGTGAAGCGCCTTTCCCAGGGCTGTACAGAGCAGCAGTGTGCAGAACACATCACCTCCTGCTGCCCACATCCTCCTGCCCCCCTGTTCTTTGTCCCTCTGTCCCCATCCCTATGTCCTTCTGTCTGTCTGTCCCCACGTCCCCATCCTGATGTCCATCATCTCCATGTTCCCCTGTCCCCAAGGCCTCCTCTGCACTCACTGCGCAGCAGCCAATCGATGAACACAGCTGGGAACGGAGAATTCTGCAACAAATGAGGAGAGCTGTGAGTGGAGGAAGACGGGGAAAAGACAGGGGTGAGATGTGGGCCAAACCCACAGCCTGAAACACCAGCGGGGTCGTACCTGCAGGTTCAGATCCAAGGAGTTCTCTGAGGTCAGCGGCAAGCTGGAGAGTGCAGAGTGGATCTTCCCAAGGAGTCCAAAAGGGACAACGCCTGCAGAAAGCAAAGGGGTGGGAGGAGAGGCAGAGCCCAGGGCTGGCAGCAGGGCCACGTCCTGCCCTGAGCCCCACTGCCCCGTGCCTGGGAACGCATCCCTGAGGGGGGGTGTCTCAGTGCCAAGAGGAAAACGCTCTCATCTTTCTGAGGTCTCATACACTTTAGGGTCCACAGGCACTGAAAGCCATTGGCCAGGGGATGTCTGCTGGATGGCACAGCCCACAGGGGATGTTTCAGGTAGTAGTGAAAACCTCCCATGGGCTACACACAGACACTCCATCTGCTGCTCTGTGAGTTCACGTGGGCACATTGACAACTTACGGTTGAGAAACTGCAGCTCGGTGTTGATGATGCTGAACCAAGCGTTCACTAACGGGCAAAACTGCAACGGCACAACGAGAGGAACGACCTCAGTGAGGTATGGCAGCTGTGGTAACATCTCAGCACCATCATCTGAGTCTCACAGACTTCATGTCTGTGAAATGAAGACAGAGCAATCCAGAGCATCGTTTCCTCCGCGGAAAAAGAAGACTATAAATTGTTCAGCCCTTTTCTCTGAACGGCCCAGATCCTATTTAGCAGAATAACAGATTTTCCAGCCAGCACCTTTTTCCTAAGTGAGGCTGTCACTTCTGTTTACTGCACCTTCTCCGTGCGAGAAGGCATTTCGCCAAGCAATCGGTTACAAATTATCCCGTAACGCTGCATGATGGAATTTGAATTACTCCTAACAAATAAATCCTGACCGTGAGGAAGATCAAGGAAGTCTGCAGAATTCAGTTATAGGGTGTGGGCGTGCGGCTGTGCATGCACATACATATGAGGATCTGGATATGTAAATCTGCTGCGCAGCGACGGCAGGGAGCGGTGATTTCATTTAAGCTGCGCCTTCTGACGGCGATGGAATTTCATGCACTCACCACCATAGGGAGGACGGAGCGGAGAGAAGAGTTCAGCAAACCGCTCACCACGTTGGTGAGAAGCCTGGAGGGAGTAGAAGGCGGGGATGGAGCTGTCAGTGCCTGTTCTCAGAAGGCAGACAGGGCTGAAATGCTGCGCTGGGCTGATGCTGGGAGCTTCCACACCGCCCTCCCTTCCCACAACAGCAAAGGATGCTGTGAGCCCACAGCTCCCCCAGGCTTCGACAGGAGCTGTTGGCACTCAGGGCTCTTTGTATCTGCTCAGCATCATCTGACCCTTAACATCTAAATCTGTACCCACTGCAAACATTCCACAGCTCACCCAGAGCAAAGGGCTGACCCATGGCACAGAGCTGACCCACACCTCATCCTGCCCATTATTTTAACTATTTCCATGTGCACATCACAGCATCCCATCTCCTTATACAGATTCCTCAGAAAAGTGGCTTTTCTGTGAGCAGAACCCCCACGGTCTCCCGATGGCTGAACCTCCACCTCCCATTCACCCTTCCCACTGCCCATGGGGCCATCCTGCCCTGGGGAGCATGGGCAGCTCTGGCCGAGCCCATTATGAAAGAGGGAGAGCCCTGTGTGTCTGTCCTCACAGATCACCCTGGGGATTCCAACTGAGAAGCTGCACAGCACCATGAAACAGCACAGCACCGGCGAATGTGGCACTCACCCCTTCCGCATGGTGACCTTAAAGCCTCCGAGCAGGTTCCTGCAATCCTTCATCACCAGCCTGAGGTCACTGGGGCTGTCTTGTGTCAGCGCAATGTGGGACGTGATGTTCGTTTCCAGCAAAGATCCGCTCAGAAAGAGAAATATTCTGTAAAGTGAGGAGAGAGCCACTGCGGCTCTGATGGCGATGGAAGAGACCAAAGCCCAGCGAAGCTGCAGATCTGAAATCACTGCAGATCTATTTGATGCACAGCTCCCTAAAAAATAACGTCTGCAGACACTCCTGCAGCCCCCGTCCCCCCACCGTGTCCCACTCACCCCGGCAGGCTGATCTTCAGCCTCGAATACAGGTTCAGAACCAGCTCGCCCCCAGGCAGCACCTTCCATGACACTTGGGCTCTCTCCAGGTTCAGTACCTTCAGCCTGCCGGGAAGCAAAGCCCATGAGCTGGGAGCCAGGCACAAGTCCTGCAGCCCCTGGACAAGTTCCCTGTGTGGCTATTCCCAGTTGAAATGTGCAAGAGTGGGAAAGGGGCACTGTGGTGTCAAACCCCCAGGCTCACATGAGTTGTCACCAGGTCACAAAGTCAGTGTAGGGACCAAAGCTCTGCTGTGAGCACGACTGTTGTGCGTCTGCTCCCACTCACCAGGGAAAGCGCTGCGATGGCTGAGGGACAGCAGCACTGCTCCCTCCTTGTCCCAGCAGTTCTCCAAGCCCTTCTTGTCCCAGCAGTCCTTCTTGCCCCAGGAGCCCATCCAGCCCAAGCAAACTTCCATTGCCTCCTTGGCCGAGCAGCCCCGTGCCGAGCAGACCCTTCTCTCCAAGGGCGCCACTGCCAAGGAGTCCTTCCCCACCGAGGAGCCCCGCACCAAGCAGACCGCTGCCACCAGGCTGTCCTCCTGCAATAGTCAGACTGTGTCACTGTGCCAAATTGGCTGCCAGGAGCCCTCCTCCCCCAAGAGTATGCACACTGCATACTCTTTTTGCCCATTGTCTAAATGAGTAAAAATGCCTCACCCAGCAGCCCTGTGCCAAGGAGCCCCGCGCTCTGGGGTTCACCTTCAGTGCCTTCGCTGCCATCCGTGCTCGGGCTCTTCCTTCCCAGGAGCCCAGTGCCCAGCAGCCCACCTTCCCCAAGGAGGCCGGTGCCCAGCAGACCTCCTGCAGCAAGCAATCCCAGTTACCAAGGAGACTTTCACTGCTGGGAAGAATTTCATTGAGGAGGAAATTTGTTTCAGGGACTCTATGAGCAGGAGGACCCATCTCCCTTGTGCAGGAATATCCACCCCAGGTGAAGCTGATGTCCTGCATCAGACAAAGCTGTACCTCTGGCAGGTCTGTGCTAGGCACCTCACTGCTGACAGCACCACCACTGCCAGCCATGGGCTCGTGCTGCTCATCAGTTAGTGAGCAAATACACCATCCCACCTCATCCTCCATCCTACCAGGGCTCATGCTGCTGGAGAGGTTTTGGCCTTTCATTCTGACCATGTAGGATGGCACATCTATCCTTATCTAAAGCCCTTTTACAAATGGGGTGAGCCCTGCCAGCAGCCCAATGTGGGCAGTTTGGTGTTGCCAGGGCCCCGCAGCCTCCAAAGCCAAAGGTGTCATCATCAGCTCCGTGGGAGATCCTCTGGGCGTGGGTGGCTCAGGAGAGGAAAGAGGGATCAATGCTCTGTGCTGGGCGCTTTGTCCTCCAGAAGGGGAGACCCCAGGGCACTTGCTGGGGGTGGGCAGAGCCCCCATGCATGGTTCCCCCTGTGAGCAGCCACCCCCAAGGTCTCCCCCAGCTGCTGAAACATGGAGATGCAGCACCAATACTTCATGACACAACACACACCGGCACCGCAAGGACGGAACCCTGAGCTCACCATTCGAAGGCTGTGCAGGGCTGGAGCCCAGGATGCTCCCCAAGCTGAGAAGCCCCCAGCAGGGGGGTAAGAGGACTCCAAGAAGGGTGAGACACCACAGCGTCCACATCTCCATCCCAGTACCTGCCAAGAGACTGCGTCACCAAGACGTGGCCCTGTGTGCCCATCGCTCCACACCCCCAGCACCAGGGACTGCCATGCTCCCATCCCACTGCTGTCAGATGGTTTCCAAAGCAGGGACATCTCACACCAAGGATCATCCCCATGCCTGGCACAGAGCATCCACGCAGGGAGGCTGCAGGGAGAGGAACGGCGCTGTGGAATGAGCAGGAGAAGAGGCGGAGGACCTTGGAGCGAGGAGATGGATCGCTTCAACCTGCTCCGGAACGGCCCTGAAATGAGAGCAGTTAAAGGGGCACAGCCAGATAAAAAATGGTACGTGTCAAAGCTGTGTCCTTCTGCACCTCGTGAAGAACACCTTGCTTTATTAAAGCTCGAAGTGCAGCCAAAATCAGCTTCACTTCCCCGTGGCCAGGTTGTTTGTTTTTCCCACTTTGCTCCACTCATCCTTTACGCGCCCGTTCTGCCGTGTCAGAGCTGCCCATGTCCCCGTGGGTCACCCAGTGGGACCTCCCTGTGCCGCTCCTGAGGCTGCCACGCTGTGGTTGCTGAGGAGGAAGAAAGGTGTCAGTGAACCAGTGCTGTGGTCTCCATTCCACCACCACCCACCTTTGTCCCAGCAGCGTCTCCTCGGTGAAAGACAGCATTGGATCTGCATACTGCAGCGCATCAGCACCGAGAAATAATGTTATTTAGGTCACTCGGAACAACTTCTTTACTTGCTCCAGATATGTTTTAACAATCCCTCTATGACAGTTCTTGGCACAATTAAATCAGACTTTAATTCACCAGTCTGCCTTCTGCATTTCCCTTTGATCAGCACGTAATGATGCACCGCTCCTGCAGCTGAGATTATTGAGCAGAGGAGAAAGATAGAGGCTGGAGCTGCTTCGATTGAGAGCGGTGTCAAATAAAATCAGCGGGATTTGTCAGAGGGTCCCTGCAGGACGTGTGCAGCATGGTAAGAGGATGCCAGAACTGTTTCAGGCCTTTAAAAAGAGCTCTTAGAGAGAATGTGTGCGACAGCAGGGAAATATCCGTGCAGGTGTCAGCCGTGCCCACCTGGCTGGTGGCACTCACACCGGAGCGGAGCATCTCCCACGTGCAGAATGTTGGTACGGCTTAGCAGACAGCTGAGATTAGATTTGAGATGCTGAGAATTGTTCTGCATCCCGGGCAACGAGAACAATTAAAGAGCTCCGCTTATCTCTTCCAGCTCGGTCAGTGTAATAAACTTAACAGCACGAAAATAAACGCGGGATTTGACAAGGAAGAGCTCTGCTGGCTTTAAAAATTAATTCTCATCAATGATTCAATGCTGCTGAAGGAATCAAAGGAAACGAACGCCGTTAGGGCTCATACACCCAGAGGTGCTGCCAGCACTGAGCGCCCGTGTCTGCACACAGCAGGAGGAAGGCTGCCCCTGGCAAGCACACTCTGCATGGCAGCTGAGAGAGGCTGATCAAAAGAGGTCGTTGCCAACCAGAGGGTGTGTGGGTTTGTCACTGCTTGGGGAGAACCAAGCGCTACCAGAGGTGAGCAGGAGGTGGCTGTGTCCCAAAGGGAGATCTGGGCGGTTTGGGGAGGTTTGAGAGGGAACTAAGAAGGGAAAAAGAATGGGAAAGATGGCAGGAAAAGCCCATGCCAGCTCTGGGGGGTTCTCTGGGAGGACTGGGGCTGGAAGGCAGCAGTGTGAGAGCAGTCCCAGTGTGCTCCCTGCAGCCCAGCAGTGCTCAATGGCTTTCCCAGAAATGGGGCAGTGTTATAGGCAGGTGAGGAGGCTTTACACAGACCGGTTGGGATGGGGTCACATACATCATGTGTAACATGCCCATGTGAGAATGCAGAGCCCACTGCATCCTGCTGAGCATCTGCAAAAGGAAGAGTCCAGAACGCAACATTCAGAGGCAACGACCACCCGTGTTTCCTTCTGTATTCAAAGCTACAAAGGGCAGATGTGATGTTTCTGTGGAGGTGCTGGTTTGCTTGCATTGGCGTGAAGGGAAGTGCTGGTGGGCAGCATCAGGCTGGGCTCCCATCCTGGGGGCAGCTGGGCAACGTGTGGCTCACGCCGACAGCACGAGGAGGTCCTGGTGGGGCAGAGAGCTCGGTGTGATGTGGGGCCTGGGGAGGAGGGGGGCTGCAGGGCTGTGCTCACCTCGATGACGTGGATGTCAGCGTTGGTGAAGTCGATGTTCAGCAGGCGTGGGAGTGGCACCCCACGGCCCAGCACAGCTGTGGGACAGCAGCATGGTTAGCACAGCCCTGCCTGCCCCCCTCCTCCTGTGCCCCCCGACCAGCACTGTGTGCCTCAGTTCCCTGGAGGTGGATGAGGCACCAAAGCTTTCTCACCATTCAGGGCAGGCAGGAAGGCAGTATCGAAGACCTTGTTGATCAGCGTCTCCAGCAGTGAGATCTACAACAGGGAGAAGGGTCCCTTATGCCTCACCCCGTCCTTGGGGTGTAGGGACACTCCTTGCACACTGCTGCTCCAGCTCTACACCCAATTCATGCAAACTGCTTACAAACTGGAGGTGCAAACTGAGCAAAGCACTCCCTGCATCATGCTAAAGCTCCCTCAGCTCTGATACCAAACCCACAGTGCTGCAGTGGTGCCACAACTGCTTTGGGGATCCCGATTTTGTTTGCGTGTGCCCCAACACCAAGTAGTGCCAGTGAGTGGGATGGTTCCCATGTCACATTGCTATCTTTCACCACACACATCTATGGTTTTTTTTTTCCTAAAGATTGCTCATGGATCATCCATGGAGCAAACGCATCTGCAGAGGTGAAAGAAAGGTCCCATTAAAAATGCAACACAAATGACACTGCATAATTGGCCCTTAATTCTCCCAGCCAATCCCTATCGGCACTTTGCTCTCTGCGGTAGATGTCACACGTTGCTGAGGCTGCTCGTGTTCTTACATCAAAATCTCCAATGGATGAAGACGCCAAGGAGAGCTCAGTTCTGCAGAAGAAAGCAGAGGCAAAGTGAAGGGTGGAGGCCCATCCTACCATCACATCCCACCCACACCAGCAGGAACAGAGGCAGAGAGCAGCATCCTACTTCTCAAGGCCGGTGCTGATCTTCAGTCTGTTGGCCTCAACAGCAAACTGAGCCAGCAAGGACGCATCCTGCAGCCAGAGGACAGGTGTGGGTCGGCCACGCAAGAGGCAGCTGCCCGCTGCTGCGCTCCAACACACGTTGGCACAGCTGCCCCTCTGTACGTACGATATTCAGAAGGCAGAGAAACTTCTGCACGTCAGCTGAGTGGATGGCCACCACCTCTGTCGTAGCCTTGAGCTGGATGGCAGCATTATCTTTCTTTAAGGTCAGCACGGGTGCTTTGGGAACTGTGATTTTCAGCAGCAACTCGCACGGCTCAGGGTACGCCTTAAGAACCTGCAGCATCCGGGGGCAGAAAGCCTGTGGTGACCAGGCAGAGCAAGCACATTGGGAGCAATAGAGGAAGGATGGGGCCAGCTGCCTGCTGGGCAGCGTCTGCTGCTCTCGGGGATGGATTTGCTCCTGCGCTGCTCCAGCTCAAGGATGTTCACCGCTGAACTCAAGCCAGGTGGGAGCTCAGTCACCGGGGTGCCCCAAACCCTGCTGGGAATGTCTGGTCCTGGCTGTGGGGCTCTGCAAGGGACTTTGGTGACTGGGCAGGTGCAGGGGACAAGGTGACAAACCCAGCTGTGGCCTGCTGTGGTTTCTGGCTTTGGAATAAAGTTAAAGCTCTTCCATCAGACACGTGAGGTGATGAGGCAGGGGCTGCCCTGTCTCTGGGTGCTCCCCATACTGAGATGCTTGCAGTGTGTGGTGGAACCAGGACTCACCACAGGAACCAGGGCTCCAAGAGTCGACGTTGTCAGTGGTGGAAGCTCAGGAAACTGTCACAGACAAAAGAGGGAAACGTTGCATGGGTGCGTGCTGGTTTTCAGCAGAGATCTCCTACATTGTCTGAGTGATACACAAAAACTACACGGCTCATCACTCTCAGAGATCAGAGATCCTCATAAACAGTGACAAGGTGCAACAGCTTTGCAAATCGAGAGCAGTTTGCTGAAAACCTGAGCTTTCTGCATGTCAGAGGCAGGCAGTTCCAGTGCTCACCGCGGCGTTGGAGATGTCCAGATCCAGGGCTCCTTCCTTCTGCAGGGCAGCCAGCACTGAACTGAGGAAGTTCACAGATAGGCCCAGCTGGGAGGAGCTGGTGTCTGGCATTGGTGGCAGAGGCGGCATGGGGACCCGTGGAGGTATGGGGACACTTTCTGGTCTTCCCAGTGGGTAGTCGACCAGACCTCCTGCTACTCCTCCGACCACAGTCTGCAGTTACAGGGAAGGAAGCACGAGGCAAAAGGTTGCAGCGGTTTGCAATATTTGCCTTTACGGTTAACTTCATGTCCCATGGATGTGAAATCACCGCACGCACACCCAAGGCAGATCCCATTGCATTTCCTTCTCCAGAATCTCATGAAATGTGAGCCTCGTGACGATAGCAGCGCAGGAGCAGGGCGTGGAGCCAGGACCTCTGCGATCCTCTCACAGCCCCCTCGGGTCTGACGTGTGTGACCACAAGCACAGCCCAGGAGATGTACCCAACCCCCTGAGATATCACAGAGCAGAAGGAGAAGGTGCAGGACTTACATTCAGGTCTACCTCGAGGAACTGGCCGGTCACCAGTGGCAGGCTGGACACGGTGTACTGGATACTGCCCAGTAAGCCCAGTGGCACCAGTGCTGGTGGAAGGGATGTGGTTTGGTGGCTGCTGCAGCTCTGCAGCACAGAGCTCGCCCCAAGCAGGCTCTGCCTGGATCTGAAAGCTCCCTGCTGCTGGCAGAGGGGCTGCAGCGTCACAGCCTCAATGCACCCAGCACGACCCAAGGGAAAGGCAGAGTGAGGGGCTCCACTACTTACAGTTGACCAGCCCCAGCTGATCATTGACAAGTCCCAGGGCAACATCAAGTACTGGGCAGAGCTGTGGAGGGACAACGAGAAGCAGCTTAGAGCTGGGCACAGCCCTACAGCCCCACATCACGTGTACCAACTGGCTCTGGCTTGGCTGATGCAGAGCTGCACCATGAAGGTTTTTCCTTCCATCTTACCAGATTAGGCAGAAGCCTGTTTAGGACACTAGCCAATAAATTATCCACAATTGGGAGCAGGCTGTGGAAAAACAAAGGATCTTCATGAAAAAAAAAAGAAAGAAAAAAAAAAAAAAACCTGCTGCAAGGTAAGTGAGTTTTAAACAATTCCCTGTGAAATGAGTGCAGAGCAGACCTCCTGGAGAAAGGCAATTGCAGCAGCAAAGTGCACTGTTATGCTTGGATTTTGCATGAGATAAGTCTAATTGGCATCCCAAAATAGCCAGTGGGAAATTTAGTGCTGCCTTTTATCTGCTGGTATATAGGCTCCTTAAATGAGCAGCAGCAGCCTCAGCCCAAGAGCTTTTTTGTGCTTCACGTGACAGATGGTTACACCTCAGAGGACCCCATGCGATCTCGGGCGGAATGATCTCAAACACAGCTCAAGGGACAGAAGCGTCCCTCTGAATGTCACGCACCCTCTCAGCAGTCTGACTTCAATGCCCCCGAGGAGCGTGTTGCATTTTTCCACCACCAGTTTGGGGTAGCCGCTGCCATCCATGGTCAGCCGGACCTGCGAGGTGATATTCACTTCCACGGCAATGTCCAGCAGACCCAGGAGGCTGTGAGGGGGAGCAGGAGCAGCTCAGGCCTCCATCCCCTGGCAGCCAGGCTCGCAGGGCAGTGGGGCACAGCCAGACCCACCTTCTGCCATTGAGGGCCACCCGCGTGTAAAGGTTGAGGTGGAGGCCGATGCCGGGCAGGAGCCGCAGGGACACCCTGGGCAGAGTCAGCTCCACGATCCTCAGCCTGCGTGGACAGCAAGGGGACCCCATTTTCTCAGCTGTTATCCTGTTTTATCAGAATCTGTGCTCTGGCTGCCTTACGATTGCTTGTTTTTGTGCTTCTGCTGGGCTTCAAGAGTTAAAGCAGGAAATCTGCCGACAGCCCAGCAGCAGGTTGGAAGCGATGCTGATGCACGGCTCTGAGCTCCCCCTATGGGAAGCAGCTCCAGGCTCCAAACCCTTGCACCTCTGAGAGGTCCTTATGCAGCCTCAGTGCCAACCCAGGGGCGTCGCAGGCAGCACCAACACTGGACCATCACCACCCGACCACACCTGAGCTTCTGCACCCAACAGCACTCAGAGCTCCGCCAGGAGCCGCACTTACCCCGTGAGCCCCTGCACTGTGCTGAGCAGGCCTCCGTCCCCAAGGACACCCAGCAAGCCTCCTTCGCGGAACCCAGCTGAGCCAGAGGGGCCTCCATCACCCAGAAGAGCCCCCTGCCCCTCTGCTGCACCCGGCACATCCGCAGGAAGGGACCCCCTGGGGACAGACCAGCTTCTGGGAGGGGGATGGCTGCGGGAGGCCACCCAGGAAGCATCCCCATTGCCACGGAGACCACCACCTGCATCGCGCCCTCCACCAAGGGCACCAGCACCATCACCTCCACCCAGCAGGCCACCCGTCAGTCCCCCAAGCAGCCCCCCACTGCCCGTCAGCCCCCCCAGCAGCCCCCCGCCACCCAGCAGGCCACCAAGCAGCCCCCCGCCCCCCAGGAGGCCCCCTCCATGGCCGTCCTGCAGTGCTCTGCTTCCATCCATGCTGCTGATGGGCAGATCTCCGAGGGCTCCTTGCAGGACTGCTCCGCGTTGCAGGGAACCTGCAAGAGCTGGAGAGCCATACTGGGATGAGCACACGGGCTCTTGGTGTGGGTCATGGAGAGGTTTGTGCTCTCCATCCTGGTCACTGCCTGCACTGTGATATTTGTGCCCAGCCCAGGAAAAGGGCTCAGGTACCATGTAGATGCTGGGGCAGGAGCACAGTGCCCAGGGGAATGTGGAGGTGGGACAGCGAGGGGCCTGGCGTAGTGAAGAGCCTGGCATGGTAGCAAACACTTAGGCAAAGGGCTCACATCTCTGCAGAGGAGCAGCCCCCAGGAGGTGCAGCCCCTAGAGAAGCAGCATCACTGCTTTGTCCCTCTCAAATGGGAGTAATTCTGGAAGCCTGGCTACTTGAAATTTCCAAAAGAATGAGTCAGGATTCAATCTGAGGAGAAAGTATGCATGCAACCTTCAGGCTCCTTCAACCCAATGCCAACCCCTTCCCTGTCCAGCCTCGCTGGGCTGCACAGCACCTCAGACCGAGGATCCTGCTATCACACTCACCATCACTCAGAACACCTTTGTTGAGGCGGAGAACAGCATCTGTTGGCAGCTGGCTGAGGGCTGGGGACAGCAGGGCACAGAGCACAGCGATGCTCAGAGCTGTCAGCATGGTGTCCTCTGGTGTGGCAGGATGGGGATGCAGGGGACAGCTCGCACTGCTGGCACCGAGACACCAACAGCAACCTGGGGAGGGAAACTGGGAGGAGAGGAGCCCCTGAGGGGTTCTGAGCAAGGCACACATTTTTCAGTGAACAGCAAATCTTTAGGAGAACCAAAAGCCTTCGTGTGTTTGAGCCCCATACAGCAAAGATTTGGATGCACGTGAAAAAGGGTATAAAGAGGGAGGGCCCCCGGAGGCATGTCTGCAGGCAGGATTGCTGCACAGCCACAACACCCGTGTGCTTGCTGCCACTCACATGCAGCCAAGCAACTCACTCCTTTCCATCTCCGGTCGCTGTGACACGAGTTTAAACTTGCTGTTCAAAATCATTACCCATAACCCAGAGATTGCTCTGAGCTTCCCCTGCTGACCCCCACTCCATGTGCAAACTCATTGCACTGCAATACAGCCTTTCAGCTCTACTTCGTATCCTCTTGTCTGAGTTTTCAGCTGAACCAGAATCACTTACCTACATTTCTGCCATGACTGGTAGCTTCCCCATGTTTGTGTTGTTTTTCTCACTCATCAGAGCACAGCATAAGGCAAGTGGTAAAGATCTGCACCCCAGCTGCACCACTGTTACCTGGCCCTATCCTGTCTCCACTCCTGGCCGGCGGGGGACCTTGTAGCTCAGCCACCTGTCACCTCCTCCCTGTGAGGAACAGGGGGGTTCTTATATAGCAAAACTGATGCAGGGATGCCTAGAGTTACATAAAGGTGGACTGGTGGGTTGTGCCCATCCAGGAGCATTTGCGGTTTTCCTATATTCCAGTATAAACAAGGATTTGTGCACTGGGGCTGAGGATTGTGCAATAGGTCACTGGATCCCCCCTTATCGGCAGTGCTGTTTGCCAAGAGCTCAGAGGAAGGGACGAAATCCCTGAACCTCAGGAGCACAAAGCTGCCACCAGGCCCACAGGAGATGCTGGAAAACCATCCCGTTCCATGGCTGTGTGGGCACATTCAGCCAACATCTGCACCAGGATACAGACACAAACCATGCACACCTGTGGGTGATTTTTCAAACCCTGCCCAGCTTTCCAGCAAGCACATGGATAGGAGCCAGACAAGCCCTGGGAGACATTTCAGCTCCTTTATTGCTCAACCTGAGAAGCAGCTCCCCAGGATTACCCTCCCAACCCGTGCAGCTGCCCCAGCCCTGAACTCATTTCTGCAGCCACAGGAAAGCCCTGAGAAGCACGGGTTGGGTGTCAGCCTGCAGATCACAGGAGTTCTTTTGTCCTGGTGCCTTGGAAGGCTAATGCCTTCCCAAGATAAAATACATTGCTCAGAGCCCAGCTAAAGCTACCCAGTGCATCTTACGTAACGGTGGCAAAATACATCCAGAAACAAAAGCAGTGGGAACGCAGAGCTCAGCTCATGTCCGGTTCCAAAGGCGAGCGGTGGTGCTCCTTCCCAGCCCACCTGCTCTGCCCCTATTCTGCCATCAAGGTTCAAGCCCTGTTCCCTGCCTCTGCTCACAGCCCTGAGCTTCAGGAACGTGTTCCCCAAGGTGCCAGCTTACCAAACTCTTTGCCATGGGTAAGGCCCCCACTTCAAACCACTTTGCTTTTCCGTGGCCGTATGGCGCAGGGCACTGCAGAGACTAATGGGCTCTGGCAGCTGGAGACACATCCAATGAATATTCAGGAAGAAATATTGACGCAGTGAAGGATTTTATTGAAAGAGCAATTTGAGAGCAACGCTGATGCCTAAACAGCAGCTGCGATTCCAGACTTTGGGTGTTAGAATTGGCCACAAAAAGTCCCCCCTGACATCCAGCAGCTGAGCAGCGTCTCCATACTGCAGTTTGGGCTGCAACAGGATGGACAGAGCAGAAGCAGCCCTCTGTCTGGGGCCGCGGTGATAACCTGAAATGGTGCTCAGGAGAAAATAAAAACAAAGCAATTGGGGATGGCCAGGGCTTTGTGGGGAATCGTCTGTCTCACCCCAGGTGTGAAGTGGAGGCTCCTCTGGTATGAGCTGGTTTCAGAGCTCTCTGCTCTGGTTGATCACAAAAGTGTTCTGCCAGGAAGAAGGACAAAAATGACTCAGTTTTCTCCCTTAGGTTTCCCCAGCTCTTCTCTACACCTGACCAGTGCATCTTTGCACAGAGAAGCCCCGTAGGAGGAACAGCAGCTCCTCAGGATGGGGCCAGCACAAATGTGAGTCTTACATCAGCCACGTCCACCTGGCCATTCTCGAAGCTGGTGTTGAGGATGTTGGGCAACGGGATCCCCATACCCACAGCATCTGCAAGGCCAAGAGAGCAGCTCATCAGAGATGAAACCCCAGAAGTGCCAGCTGGGGAGGGGGCTACGGGCTGGGCATGGAAAGGGGGTTCACCCCTGCCGTACTGTTGATGGCAGGCACGTATGCAGCTGCAAGGACGTCCTTCACCCATCCTTCCAATTGGGAGACCTGTGGTGGGAGGAGGTATGAGTTAGTGCCAGAGTGGCGGTGCTTGGGAGAGCTGAGCTCTGCACCCTGTACTTACATTGATGGAGCCGAGCCGCGAGGATGCCAGTCTGAGATTTATTCTGCAAAAGATAAAAACAAGGAGGAGTGCCACCGGAACGGCTGCCACTGAGTGCTCTGAGCAGTGCTCACACCCCTTTCAGTCCAGAATTTTTTCTAACCACGCAAAGGTAGAGTGAAAACAACTCAATTTCTTCAAAAGACTCTCCTGACTTCAGGCGAGCTCTTCATCTGGGGCAGCTCTGAGCTCTTCACACCCACATCACAGCCCCATTACCCATGCTCAGACACAGCCTCTGTGCCCCCAGCAGGGCTCTACCTGTCCACAGCCAGAGCGGTGTGCAGACGGCCACCAGAGACAGACGGGGTGATGTCCAGAACGATGTCCTGCCATTGTGACAATAGAAGAAAAGGAGTCATTTCCTCCCAGAGAAAAGCCGGAATATTTGGAAGTAACTCAGGCTGTGGAAAAGCACATCTGTCTGTGCTTAGAAATAACATTTTTTGGACAGATGGCATCACAGATATCCCCCCCCACGATTGGGAATTATTCCCCAAAAGTTTCACCTGCGTGGTTATGGGCACAACAGTGGGACTGGGCAGCGCATTCCCAACGTGCAGGGGAGGCAGTGGCTGAGGGCACTCACCGAGTCCAGGCTGAAGAGGGTCTGTGGGGGGAAGCCGGGGCGTTGTGCAAGGACATCGATGGCTGCTCGCAGAGTGGCAGTGGCCTTCCCGTCCCTCAGGGCCACCACAGGTGTGTCAGCCAGGCGCACACGCAGTGCCAGCGGCAGCGACCCAGGCAATACGGTGCTGAGCTGGAGGGAGAGATGCCATCAGAGCCTTGGCACGGCTGGGATTTGGGCTTCAGAAACACAAACATCGCTGATACTACAAAGGGGGCTGACCTGGGGGAAGGCTGAGAGCAGGGCTGAGGTGGTCAGCGGGATGCTGTTGGGCACCTGTAGGAGCGGTGATGGGGTCAGTCCAAGCGGGGGGTGGTGGGAGCACCCCTGATCCCAGCTTCAACCCACCGCCGAGCTGGAGATGTCCATGCTGAAGGCTCCCTGCCGCTGTGCCAATGCCAGCACAGCACTCAGCACGCCCTGCGACAGCCCCAGCTGTGTCCCAGGGCCCGCAGCCGGTGGCAGAGTGACAGGCACTGACAGACCTCCTGCTGGCTCCACCACATTGCCCTCCGCGTCCCTGAGGAGGAGCTGCAGGAACAGAGCAGAGCAGGACGTTGACATGAGCGGTGCCACCCGTGTCATTAATCAGCACCCCAATAATCAGTGCACTGCTGGTTTCTACTGCTTTGGCACAGGCAGTGATTGCATTCGCTGCAGCTCTCTGTGTAAAGCACTGTGATCAGTAAGAGACACTGACAATCCTTCTTGTGCAATTATAATCCCCATTAATTACACACCCAACTTTTACAAACCACTTACAAATGGAACCTTTGCATAAATGGCGACCCATTGCTCTTGTACAAAATGCTAACACGGGGCTTTTCTAATGAACGACACCGTGAGTGCTGCAATCACACTTAATTAGCCAGCGTCCAGCCGGTCTGACTCATGCTGCCCTCAAGGATTAGCAAATATGGAACAGACACGGACCCAGCAGTGGCAGGAGCACGGAGCTGGCTGGGCTGTGCTGCACTGTGAATACCGTGCCATAGAGCTGGGGACCAGCACTCCTCCACAAGCAGCCACCCCATGGAGGTCAGTTACCCAAACCCAAAAACTCAAAGGCAGCACTTACATTCAGATCCAGCTGGATGGACTTGTCACCAATGATGGGAAGGGAGGACAGAGTGTACTGGAGGTTTCCCAGAGCTCCCAGAGGGAGCACAGCTGCAAGACACAGGGAGGAGATCTTCTAACCTGCAAGGATGAGCTGCCCACAAGTACTGTGGTTTCCAAAGACCCCGTTCTGTAGGCAGCCCCTGGTTGCAGCCAGCCCAGCCAGACAAGGGGTTATGGCACTGGTCTGCAGCAAAAACTGCTAAGTGCAGGGCAGAGCTCAGTGGGGCACATGGACAGGAGGGGGCTACCAGCACTTACAGGTGACAGATCCCAGCAATGAGTTCACGACGCCCAGCACGGTGTCAACGACGGGGCACAGCTGGGGAGGCAGAGGGGTGTCAGGGCCCCCAGCACACAGCAGCATGGCTGCATGGTGTCACCAGGGCTGGGGGCACGTCACCCCCTCCTGCTTGCACTGGGATTTGCATGGGTCTGGTGCAGGGCTCAGCATTGCCTCTGCCATGGGTGCACAGAGGCCATCACATGAACACTTTGCTCATGTTCCAGGGCCATGGAGGCAATGGGGCTGGGTGTCCCAGGTGAGCCTGCAGCTGTGCAAACAGCCCTGCCACCCACAACGGTGACGCTCCTCACTCAGACTTACCAGCCTGGGCAGCACGTTCCCAAGGACGCTCTTTAGGGTTTTTTCCACAAGTGGCACTTTGGGTCTGGGTAACAGGAAAAGAGGAAACAAAATGGGATGATGGTGAGCAGCTGAAAAATAAGCGTACTTTGAACAAGAGGCACTGCTTGCACCATGCAGGATTGTACATCGGTGCCTAAGTATTACCCAAAACTCCCCTACAGACCTACCCCACACGGATATTGATGTCTCCAAGAAGGGTCTTGCAGTCTTCAACCACCAGCTTGAGAGCCCCCGACTTGTCCTGGGCCAGCCGCACTCTTGCAGTGATGTTTGCTTCCACCTGGAGCTGGAGCAGACTGCCCACGGCGCTGCACAGCCCAAGGGAGCACATCTCAGAGGGTTTTCTAGCCATCTGCTTTGCAACAAGATGGTGCAGCCTCTGCTCTGAGCTGTGCCCCCAGTGAATGCTCCTTACCCATTGCCATCTATCAGCAGCTGAGTGTAGATATTCAGCTGGAGACCAACGCCTGGCAGGAAGCGCAGAGTTATTTTGGGGAGAGTGATGTTCACAATTCTCAGCCTGGAGTTGGAACAAGGAAGGGCAGTAAATGACATATTTGCTACTTCTTACTTCCCTGGGATCCTCTCGGCCCCCAGTGCTGAGGTCACACAGCTGTGATCTTGGGGTCCCCTGCACCCTGGGACATAGGGCTCCCTTTTAGCCGGGGCCAGCTCATGATAAGCACATGCAGCCTCGTGGCAGAAGCTCCCAACTTCTCAACCCTGATTTATGAACTCGCGCTAAGAGGAGAAGGTAAGCGCCATGTCCAGACCACAGGCATGGCCAATGATGGAGCGCTGCTCGGGAACACATCTACCACTCTCACTCACCCTGTGAGTCCTTGCACGGTGCCCAGCAGACCATCCTTGCCAAGGAGACCTCCTCCAAGAAGTGAGCCTTGACCCTGGTTGCCAGTTCCTCCAAGGAGACCACCGCCAAGGAGACCGCCCACGAGACCATCACCACCAAGGAGACCACCAGCAGGTCCACCACCACCAAGGAGACCACCAACAGGTCCACCACCACCAAGGAGACCACCAACAGGTCCATCACCACCAAGGAGACCACCAACAGGTCCACCACCACCACCAAGGAGACCACCAACAGGTCCATCACCACCCACAAGACCACCCACAAGACCATCATCGCCCAGGACACCACCAACAGGTCCACCACCTCCAAGGAGACCACCCACAAGACCGTCACCACCAAGGAGACCACCAACAAGTCCGTCGCCACCGAGCAGACCGCCAACAAGTCCATCGCCACCAAGCAGACCACCAACAAGTCCACTGGGGCCTAGCAGACCACCAAGAAGTCCATCGGGGCCGAGCAGACCACCCAGTAGCCCCTGGAGAAGGTTGCCATTGGCTAGTGACCCTGTAATGGCTGAAGAAAGGGGTGAGAGGTCACTGTGAGCCATGCACACCCAGCACGCAAATATGAGGTGTCAGCCTGGCTGACCTTCCCCTCATCTCTGCCCCTTTTTCTCCCCTTTATACAACAGGGGTGATGTTCCAGGCTCTGCACAGCATCTTAAGTGCCATGTTCAAATTGCTTCATAAATGCATTGTCAGCACAGCCTGAACAGATCTGAACCAGATTCTGATTTTCTTAGTACTTTCAAGTGACAGAAAGAGCAGAAGTGGTCTCAAAATGAAAATAAATCCTGTCTCTTCCAAACACTTACCACTTTCTAGCACATCTTTATCCACCCTGGCAGACACCGGGGCGCTCCCAGGAAGTCCTTGGGAAGAGGTGAGCAGGCCACAAATGAGGAAAACCACCCAGAGAAGAGCCATTTTCGGTCCTAGTTAAGTAGAGGAAGAAGTTGCCATCATGTAGTGCTGGACAGTGAGCACAAGCTGATGGCTGCAGGAAACAGGAAGGAGGATAGAAAAGGAGGAATGCCTCTCAGGGAAGACAAAAGCAGAGAGAAAGCTGCTGGTACCTCTCCATCTCTTGTAGCAAGCAAGAATAAGTTTTTGTTAAAAAGTTCACAGTCATAAGCTAAAATCAAGGCCTCTCCTTTGGAAAGAACTGGGGTTTGCAGAAGCAGAAGCTAAGAGCATGCTGTTTGAGAAATAATTTTGCTCTTACCTGACTGATCTCTGCAGAGCAAGGATGTCTCCAGCCGCTGTCCCTGCCTTCTGCAGACGACCCACAGCAGGCATCCTTATATACAGAACTTTTCAACAGGAATGAGGCAAACGATGTCACCGATGGCATCCAGAATAATTAGCGGGGAGCAAAGCAAACAAGACATGGTTTCTGGTGACTTCCACTGCAAATATTTCCTTACAGATATTAGGAGTTGGGTAAAGCATTGAGCAATGAGCAATAGGTGTAGCAGCAGACGTCAGTCCAGCGCTGGGTGCCAGTGCTCATGGGATGTGCATACACTGCTGCTGGGATAGAACAGTGTGGTTTGGGGCTGTATCAAGACGTGGACATGGCTGTAAAGTCATGCTCAGGTAAAACACTCTTTTTTTCCATCTGAAATTAAGGCCTTGACTGAAAGCTGTGTCAAAACATCGGGTAACCATGCAGTGGGTGCATGTCATGTGCTAAGGATGTTGAAGAAAAAGCCGTACAGCACCCATCCCTGTGCCACGGCAGTCCGTGGGGCTGGTGTCAGAGCTGGGTATTCCCCATGCCTGCAAGGCAAGACCCGATGTGCCTACAGCCTCTGACTTCACACAGCATTTACCAACAGTGACCTGAATGGCTCAGAACCTGTTTGATAGTTGAGTAGAAGGAGACATTGAATTTGCAGGGAGTAGCAACACCGCCGTAGGGCATATGGGTGAGGTGTCGTGGTTTGTGGATACCCTGAACTTACAGATTCCATCTGATTGCAGACTCAGACATCACTTCTGAGCCCATCACTACCTCCACGTGCTGCAGGACTGGAGGTGAGATAGCAGGAAAACACATACCATGTGTACCCACAGTCACCCTGACTCTCTCCTTGTCCCCTCACTCCTGGCCCCAGCATTGTGGAGCTGCTCCTCGAGTTGCAGCACAGCAGCAGCTCTGGGCAGTGCAGAACAGTCCCTCTCTGGGGGCTGCAGACCCACACAGCCCCACTGCAGGCCTGCACCTTGCATCCCTGGCAGAGGACACACTGCCCAGCCCAGGTGACAGCCGTGAACTAGTCACTCCGCTGCTGAGATGATTAAGGACAGGGTTAGATGGGCTGATCCCCAACATGGAGGAGTAATAGCTCAGAAAAAATGCTTGCTCAGAGTTAATATTTTCTGCAAACTTGGAAATAAGTATTTCCAGGAGATTAGCCAGCTTCTGTCACACGTTAATTCCAGCTTTAAGAAATACCTTAGCTAGGGGCCAAGGAGGGGATGACAAAGATGCCAAAGTACTTATGGAGCTGTCACTGTGCTGCAACCCGATCGGTCAGACACCCCCAGAGCACAAAGCCGGGCTGTCACTGCCAGATCGTGGCATTTGATAAGATGGAAGAGAGTGTTAACAAGATGGTATCACATCGTCATCCCTCCTGAACCGCTTCACTCTTTGGCAATCAATCATGCTAGGAAGGCTGACTGACCGTAAAGAAAGGCCCAGTGATGGTCAACACGCGGTGCTGGGCGTTGGGAATAGCTCCTGTGCAGTGACCTTTCAGGCCTGACTGCAACGGGGCTTCGCACTGCTGAACGCAGAGGTCTCTGACAACCAAACATTTTAGATAAACCAACGCAGGTTCCCATAAAGAGAATGACATCTCAAGGTCCAGCTCTCACCAAAGCGATTCTCAAAGCCTGCAGAACCAGGAGCCAAATCAGCACGGGAAGTCAGACACACAGAGTAAAGCAGAACAAAGAGAGAAGAAAAAGGATGAATATCGCTTTGACGCCTGGATCAGCGGGGAGATGAGCGGGGAGGGTGGGCAGCAGCAGCCCCAACCAGCCCTGGAGATCTTGATGTGAGCAGAGCAGGCACCATCTGAAGGTGGGCAATTCCATGACTGTGGGGAAATGCGCTATTGGGACTGCAACAGATCTGGGGTATCCCAATTTGATGGAGCTGGTGTCAGCACATGGGCTCCTCCCTCCACTGGGGTGAAGGCCCTCGTATCCTTTCCCTTTTGCCCCAGCACAGAGGGAATTGTGTTGTTCCCAGATCAGAAAGGGGCCCAATGGCTTTGAGCTGCACCCAGCAGCCATCCCAGGCTGCAGTTACGTGATATCATGGCCTGGCACTGTATGACACGCATTATGGCAGGCCAAATGGGTGCCACCTGAGATGCACAGCTCTGGTTTCTCCTTGGAGAGAGCGGCATTCAGATCTATATTTCATCTTAGAGAAATTCAAACCCGAAGGCTTTGGTCCTGTATTAGCTAATACAAGAACAATAAGGGAAATTTTTTTCTCTGCTTTTTTCATATGGGCTTGGCCTTGGGAATGTTCACATGGCACTGAGGAGGGCAGGAACTGTAACAGCACCGTCACAGCCATCCTCATAGGGAGCTGTGACTGCTGTCCCACTGCACTGAGACCATTTCCCCCAGACACCCAGCACCACACAGGGGAAAACAAACGGGGTTTTCAGAGCCAGCCTTGCAGTGCGGTGCCCTCTGGGACAATTTCTTAAAAAAAGCAATGATTTTTTTTTTTTCAAATACAATCTTAGTTCCACACCAGCCACCTGCCACCGGGAATGAATGTTCAACTCACGATGGTTCGATGAAATGGGGATCGAAGCTGTTTATTGACCTCCTAATGACACGTAATTATCCAGCAATAAATGAGCGATACGCTCAGAATCAATACCTGCACTGCAGCCGATGGCTGTGGCAGGATTTGCTCCTGAAATACTAAAGTACACCACAACCCATCCCACTGTGCCCACTGATAGCATCCCAAACTGTTACATCTCCACGGCTCTGGAGTACCTACAGGGATGGTGACCCCTCCACCTCCCTGGGCAACTTGTGCCAGTGCATCGCTGCTCTTTTGGAGAAGAAATTTCCCATAATATCCAATCTGCACCCCTTCTGGCACTCCCAGCAGTACCAGAGTCCATCACTAGGCAACATGGTTCTTTATTTTAGCTCAGAGAGTCAAAACATTGAAAAGCCAAGGGGAGAGCAAGAAAACCCCAGGAGAGCAGCCCTCTCCCACCCACCAAGTGCAACCATCCCTCCCCGTGCATCAGGACTCCGCCACAGGCACGTCCAGCACCAGCCCATCCTGCAGGTTAGAGAGAAAAAGCAACAGGCAGAGCTCCATCACTGCACTGCAGTGGGTGTGAAGGATGAGGGCTCAGCCACCAAGGGTGCCTGGATCCCCATGCTGCACCTACCTGCATCCTCCTGAGCTCCACACGCCGGTATGGGGTGCCCAGCAGTGGGGGCAGTGGGACCCCTCCTCGCAGTGCTCCTGCAAGTGGTTGGGGGGATATGAGGGGCAGAATGTGGGGACCAGACCCAGGGGACAGCAGGCAGTGCTGGCGTGCTGGGTTGGATACAGCAGCACAAATGAGATCCCATCCCCTTGTCACACTTCCCGTAGAAGTTCAGCAGATGAATGGATACTCTATGGCAGGCTGCTTTAATGACAGCTTGCCATGGGATAACTGCCCCACCAGCAGCTCTTCCAGGCTAATCACTCCCTACCCCCAAGGGCAAGGCCAGCCAGCCAATGCCATTTCCAAAAGCAGATAACAACAATCTATTGGCAAAGATTAGGACCATTTTCCCTGTGCAGAACGCTAGCCTTTTGCTGTAGCCATAGCATGCTTACTGTTGATGGATGGCACGTAAGCCACATGAATAATGTCTGCCAGGACTCCTCTCAGCGGCAGCACCTGGAACACAGCGTGGTGATGGACGTGGCCCATCTTTCCGAACGCCGGCAGCCGCACCTGTCAGGCTCCCCTCCATTAATTTCCCCGGTGCGGCCTCAAATCACAGGAAAATTGCACGACCCCCCCCCCCCCCCCGCTACCCAGAGATGAATGGGAACATTTGAGAATTTCTAAATTTCAGTGCAAGCTGTCAGAAAGTCTCTCCTTCCCCACACCTGCAGCACTGTGAGCACCCGGTGCCTCATCACCACCCAGCCCCATGCACAAAGACAGACCCTGCTCACCATCTCCCCCTGTGTGGCTCTGCTGCTGCGATGGGGTTGGAGCAGGATTTGGGCACTCGAGCAGCCAGCATACGTGGTGTGGGGAGTGGGCAGCCCAGCTTTATGGCCCAGACCTCCCAGGAATGCACAGAGTGCATTGCGAGCAGGGAGAAGGGTCTGAGCATTTGTGGGCAAATGGTTTTGAGAGTTCTTTTATTGTTTACAACATCTTCCTTTGAAACGTTCATCTTCAGCATTCAATTTGACTTTCTTTAGAGTTCCAATACATTTGTTATTAATAATGAAAGAAACGGGGTCGGATGCTGGGGAGGGAATCCTGCTCGAGCCCAGCAGCACTCAGACCCACAGAGTAGAGCTGTGCCCACACCCTGCAGGACTCACATTGAACGCACCGATGGAGGAGTTCACCACAGCCACGTGGGACAGGCTGTGGGGACAGGAGCATGGGGTCACTGCCCTGCCCTGCAGCACCCCTCCAACCTCAGCTCACACTCCTCCAAGACCCCCATAGCTGCCAGTACCAACCACTAAAAACCCATGAGGAGAGATGGAAGTGCACCAGCTAGGTGCGAGACATATTGCTGCCCAGCACCCCACTGCCTCTTTGCTGGTGGTGGCACTGGGCAGGCAGACCTGTGCTGTTACCTATGCAGCGTCAGGGAGAACTGCAGCCTCTCTTCTGTGACAGCAAACCGCACACCCAGCTCAGAGTGCTGCAGGGAGAAAAGGGGAGCGGATCCCCTATGGGATATGTGTGCATGTAAGCAGATCCCCAGAAGCAGCTCCAGCCCCTCACTCACAACTCTTGTTGCCCCTCTGCAGTAGTGACCAAATCCCACCAACATTGCCAAAGGCTTCAGCTCACCACATCCAGGATAAAGAGGGATCCAGGAGCAGAGCCAGGACTGGAAGCCCAGAACTTGGCAGTGCTGAAGAGGTGCACGGTGCTTTTCTCTGGGGTTATTGTCACCAGCGGTGGTTGTGTCTCTTGCATTTCAATCACCACTGGCCGTGATGGAGGCAGAGTGCTGGAGATCTGGGGAAAACAAAGCAAAAGGTGACATATTCCCATTCCTTCCCAGTTCTCTTCCCTGGGGATTGTACTGGTGACTGCTGAGCACCAGGACTATTCACCAAAGTCCATGGTGACCAGGCAGTGTTATTCATACCACTTTTGTTAATAAAACACAAGAAGCACCAAACTGACTTGCACCATCAATAGCCTGAGATGGCCAGAGAGCAGCGGGACTGCGTGAAGTCCACCCACCTCAGGAATGAGGGCTCCCAGCATCGTGGTCACCAGCGGGACAAGCCCCAGAACCTGTTGAGGAAGTGTCAGAGGGATGTAAGACATGCAGCTGGGGGGATCAACGTGGGGAGGGATTGCAGAAGGCAGCAGCCTCATGGTGTTACCACACCATGCCATTGGTAATGTTCAGGCCGAAGAATGCCTGCATGATGGAGAGCTCGGCACTCAGGAAGCTCGCAGCCAGGATGAGCTGAGTGGCTGCTTCCCTCTTCGGTGGGAGGGAAGTGAGAGGTGGCAGCTCTGAGCGCAGGGCAACCTCCTCTCCCTCCTTGCTGTGGAAAGTGGCCTGAAAGGACCCATGGACAGAGCCATGTCAGCAAAGGTCCACTGCCAGGGTCTGTATTTGGGCTGTGCACAGTGGACCAAGTGCATCTGACCTTCAGCTCCAGCTGGATGAAAGCTTCTCTCACCATGGGGGGGTTCAGCAGGGCATATTGGAGCATCCCAGCATTCCCAAGAGGGATTGCATCTGCAGGAAGGTGGGGGGGGGGCTCAGCAGAACCATGCTGGCAGCACTACAGCAGCTCCATGCTGTTCCCTCCCTGCCAGTGCTGGCGATGCCAGGTGGTGCCATGTGCTCCCAGGCCTGAACAGGGACACACATGTAGCCCCATTGGGGAGTGACCCGAGTCCAACCCAGGTGTGGGGTTGGGATGGACACAAGGGCTTAATGGGTGGGGGGGTGTGGATGGAGAGGTGGACAGGTGGGTGAACATGTGGATAGGTGCCAACTTATGCATCATGTTGGCAAACTTTGCATTCACCAGGTCGAGCACCATGGCCATGGCTGGACACAGCTGGAGGGTGAAAAGAAAGCTGTGAGAGGCATTGGCAGCTCAGAGGGGGAGGAACACAGCTCTGTGGCAGTCAGGCTTGCACAGCTCCTGCCTCACGGCACTGGTATCCTCTGCTCCTAATTACCCAGACAGGCTCACCTTGGCTGAGTTATGCTCAAATCCAGCATCCCCTCACACACCCACCAGCTGATCCACTCACTTCCACCGGAGCAGTGAGCAGCAACAGCAGCAGAGCAGGAACAGGAGTAAGAGCACACCAAGGAGATGCTGTGCAGCACCGGGCAGCACTCACCAGGCCATGCAGCACTTTCTGGAGGGTGCTATCCAGGAACTTGCTCATGATCAAGGGCAGCATGCTGGGCAGAGAACACACCATCAGCCAGCAGAGCCGTGAGGCAGTGTGTGCTGACTGCAGACTGAAACGCCAGGAAGTCAGGTGCTAAGGACACCCAGCTGGCATGATGTGCAGTGGAAGATATTTCCCTATATAGAAAGCTTTTCTCAGGAATGCCATCTAAACAAGCTAAAAGAGGCCTGAAAGCAGCACAGCACTTCTACAAGGACTTTGGCCAAAAATGGGTGCTGCATGGAGTGACACAGACGGGACCAGCCTGGATTCAACCATAACACATCTGGGGCTTCATAGTGGAAAAAAACAGGGCCTTCAGTAAACGAATATTCATAGTGAAAAGAGCTTGAGCTTTGCAGAACCCTTTCCTGGGCACTGACCCCCCTCACCGGTGGGGCAGGTTGGCCCAGCTGTGGATCAGTGCCACGTGGCAGCGCCTGGTGCTGAGCCGGGGGCAGCCCTGCATGTCCTGCACCATCCGACTGCTGGTGCTCAGGTTGGCAGCCATCGGGATCTCCATTTTTCCTCCTATAAAGCTGCACAGGACAGAGCATCATCAGCACAGAAAAGCCACTTCCCTGGCAGCCAGCAGCCCCCTTGTGTTGCCATTCCCCCACCTTTTCCCCATGAGGGTCATCCGGACCGGCACAGCCATAGAGACCCCCACACCAGGTGAGAGCCACAGTGCTACCTCCATGGCACAGAGCTCCATCACCTTCAGCCTGGGGTAAAAGAGAAGAAAAGCACAGGGAGAGGGGTACTGCTGGGCAAGCAACCCTCCCACCCCCCCTAGCTGGAAATAGGAGCCAACAAGCTTTGTTGCCTTTAAGTTATAGTTTCCCCTTTGCAGACACAGCCATGCGGAAAAATCACCACCTTTAATATCACGCTTGTTAGCGGGCAGTGATTTGTTTCTGCCTCTGGGCTGACACTTCCAAACCTTCTGCTTTTATTTTGTGATTTCCAGATTCAGGCTCCCGGTGAAAGGCTGCTCAGCATCACTCACACGAAGATGCCTTTGATGGGTTTCGTGGTTGCCTTTTTTTCTGTCGCTCCCTCTACCAGCTTCTGGAGAACATCACTCTCATTCAGCACGGTGGAGACCGCTGAAATATTCACACAAGAGGCTCAGAACTGATGGCCCAATTTGGGGGGGAGACAGTGCTGGAGCAGAGAGAACTCATCACCTCCATAGAACAGGGTTGGTAACACATCCTTGCTGCAACAAGCACCCATCCCTGCATCCCTGCCCCAGCTTACCACGGTTGATGGTTCCAATGTCCATTCTAAGGATGGCCTCAGGGTCCCCAGAACATTGTGATGCTGACAGGTAGCCCCCAAGGAGCAAAACGTACCACAGCATGGTCATGGATGGCACAGCGTGCATCCAGCTCTGGAGGCTGAAGGAACACAAAGAGACAATCATCTGGAGGCAGATCCGCCAGCCCTTATATACAGAGCCCTGGCTGAGAAAGAGGAGAAAACAACAGATTAAGGAGCTGGGTAATTGCTGTGATGGAAAACTAATCCCTCGGTGATTCTGCCATCTTCCAACACAAATAATTTCACCAGTAACCTGAAGGTCAGGGTAAGCACCGGAGCTGCAGGTGAAGGGTGGAGCTCCTGAGTATTGCTCAACACTCAGGAAGGGCCCACAGAGCTTCACATGTGGCATCTGAAAGAGAAAAACTGATCTCCTTGTCCGAGAAGGGTGATGGTGAATTGTGCCTCTGGGGACACAGCAGGGATGTGTCTGTCCCTTGGGATGAGCCACCCGCTCCCCACATTGGCAGAGCTCCTGCAGGTGCCAGGGAAGGACCTGGGGGCAGTGAGGGGAACCCCAGGCAGGCTGTGGCTGTTCCTGTGCCACCCAGAGCCCGCCCTGCCGGGATCCTGCAGCACCACGGAATTTATTTCTTCTCTTCATCTCCATATAAAACATGTCATGGGGCTTAATCTGTCGTTACCTCCCGCCGTGATATACTCAGTGGCTCTTACCGCAGTCAGGGAGATTTACATCTCATCTAACAGGATTTATAGATGGCTTCCATCGAGGAGCCCATCACACCAGGGAGACACCTTCGTGCTCAGTCACTGCTAGAAGCTGACATCTCATTAATAAGCCTCCACGGGGATTGCCATGTCCAGAGCAGCTCTTGAGGAGCAGAACACCCACATGTAAGCACCACAGCACCCTACTGTCCCATCAGTTCAGCCCCACACCCTTGTGCCCTTCTAGATGATGGTAGCACCATAAATACATCCCTGGTGCTGCTGGGATTACCGATGCTGCAATAAGGCTGAGCAGCACCTCTGGCAGTGGCTCTGCTTCCAAGTTGGGAGCTGGGACCTTTCTCTGTGCTCTCAGTAGCCCCACAATGGAGGCAAGCTGCCCGAGCACCTGCTGCTCCATATGTCACCCTGCTGGGTCGATGGCCAATGTAATCAGGTCTGTGGGAGACAATAAAAATGGCACAGAAAACAAAGCCCTGCCGCCCAGCGCACCCCATCCAGCCCTCTCCGCCAATCCCTGCCCCCCCCCAGCCCCAGTTAGGCAGATTATATATAAAGCCAGCACAAGTCCTTGTTGCAGCCACAGCAAGACACAGACGGACTCGGGAGGATGGGAAAAGCAAACAGAAAAGGTAAAGATGCGTTCACACAGTGAGAGTGATGTGAGCGCGTACCTGGGGGGTCTCTGAGCATCGGTGCTGAGCAGAGGTCCTCTTCTGCTAAGGCTGACACAGACATGCATGGTGCTGGGATGCCTGAACTCACTGAGTTGTTCTCTTTATACCCTAAGAGCATCACAACTTTTGGTATATCAGCAATTCCAAAGTGCTTTTCACGTCCCCCTCCTGCAGGCAGTGCTGTGCCCCTGCTCTGCACCATGGGTGCCATCCTGGCCCTCATGGACCCTGTGCAGCCCACCAGGGCCCCCGACTGTGGGGGCATCCTCACACCCTTGGGACTGAGCTACCGTAAGTATGCAGCCGTCAGCTTGCAATGGGGTGGGAGGGGACCTTCCTGCCAGTCAGTGGGACAGGACACTGATACTGCTGTGCATGAATTGGATTGCTTTCAGCCATCATCTGACAACAGTGGGGTTTAGGAAGAGGGGGAAGTGCACTTCTCGGGTAGATTTCAGTCCATCCACCCCTGTGCATGGGATCACAGGCTTGGGAAGCATTTCATAAGGCGTCTGCTCTGTTTCACAGTTGCTGAAGTCTCAAAGCCACATGCAGAGGTGGCCCTCAGACGGGACCTGATGGCCTGGAGAGCCTCAGACCTGTTCCTTGGCTCCACAGAACCCAGCAGGTGAGTGCTTGGCTCTGCCTTGCCCAGGGCTTTGCTGCTTCGCATGGAGGTTTTGTAAAAAAAAAAATAAATTAATTTTAAAAAGGCAAAAAAACCTCCTAGGAATTGACCCTAAAGTTTAAAACTTCTATACAGAAGCAAGCTCCTGGCTCCTCCTTTGGGATCCGATGGCATTGGCCCCGATGCCAGCCTCAGGTGCAATGCACCAATCCCGCACACCCTGGGCAGGAGCAGCACAGGGCTCCTTACACCCACGTTTCCTTGAGCAGGAAGAGAATTACCTCTGTAAAAGTGGCTGACCTGTGGCTGTCGCTCATCCCAGAGGCCGGGTTGCGGCTGGGCATCGAAGCGGAGCTGCGCATCGCACCCCTGCAGTGAGTCACATCCACCCACAGAGTGGGACAGTGGGGCAACAGCACGGCTCAGCACCATGGGGCAACCCCAACTCTGCCTCCCCCTGCAGCGCCGTGCCCATGCTGGCGAGGCTCTCCATCCAGGCTGACCTCCACGTGGACGTGGGACCCGATGGCAACCTGCAGCTGCTGACCTCTGCCTGCAGACCCACTGTGCACGCACAGAGCACCAGGGAGGCAGAAAGGTCGGCTCTAAGTTTCCCTGGGCACACGGTTGGGTGAATAGGGAAAAAGACACTGAGCAAAAAGCATTGCTGTGCAGGAAGGTGGAAGGACTGACAGCTGATCGCTGACCTAAAAGGTTACAGAGGTTAACACAAATGCTTTAGCCTCAAGGCAGAAGCTTTGATCCGTTTGCAGCATTGTCCTCACCTCTCTCTTAATAGAGTTTCATTCTCTCAGAAGGGAGCAGATGTTTCCAAGCACAGAGCAGGAACATTTTTAGTGCAAGTAGGGTTCCACACTATAGTCACAGTTTAACAGATGATTGAAAGTAATGATAACGATATCTCTGAACACCTTTTGGGTCCCTTGGCCCAGCTGGTGCTGTCTAACCTCCCCTGCTCTGCTGTTTTCATCCAGCAAGATCTCCAGATCCATCCTGGACAAAGAGGTGAATGTTGATAAGGTAAGAGAACATCTACACAGATAGGAGGCAGCAGGAGACAAAGTTCTGGAAGGTCTGCAGCGGATGCACCCAGGGACAGTGAGGCAGCCCCTGCATTCATCTCCCACCTCTCAGGGTTTGTTCTTTATCCTGTAGCTTTGCCTGGATGTCTCCAAGTTGCTCTTTCTTCCAAATGAGCAGCTGATGTCGCTGACAGGTGAGCAGTGCTGCAGGTCCAGGCTCCAGAAATCTGGGAGTGGGGAGGGCGGAACATCACGAGAAATGAATCCTGCTCTCCCCTTCTGAATTCGATTCCTCCGGGAAACGCAGGAGGGTCGCAGGCACAGCCTTCCACCTCTGCTCCCCTCTGAGTGTTCCTCTGCTCACTCTGCAGCACTGTTTCCCGTCACCCCCAGCTGCCAGCTCCAGTACCTGCCTCTGGCTGCCCCCGTGTTCTCCAAGCAGGGCATTGCCCTGTCCCTGCAGGTAAGGCAGGGCTCTGCAGCACCCACCTCTGTGCTGCACACTGCACCTCCTGCAGCATGCCCTGAGCACCCCCAGCCCTTTTTCCCCTCCCCATGTCTCTGCAGACGACATTCCAGGTGGAGGGGGCAGTTGTCCCTGTGCCGGTCAGCCCCGCCATGCCCTTCAGCATGCCTGAGCTGGCAAGCTCCAGCACTTCCCATCTCATCCTGGCTTTGTCTGAGCACTTCTACACCAGCCTCTACTTCAGCCTCGAGAGGGCCGGAGCCTTCAACATGACCATCCCAGTGAGTAGCAGGCGAGGGAGGAGGAAAGGACACAATGACAGCAATTGCTGTCGGAGCCACACCGCATCCCCCCTGGTGCTCTTACCTCAGCTGCACTTTGCTTCCAGAGCATGCTGACCACTGCCACGCTGGCACAGAAGATCACTCAGGTGCGTGGCCGTGTCCTGCTGCCATGGGGTGATGCCCCACTGCCCTCCCCCCAGCACAGGACAGCCAGGCTGGAAACACATCCCTGCAGGTGGGCTCCCTGTACCATGACGACCTGCCCATCATGCTGAGCGCCGCGCTCCGAAGCTCCCCTCGGGTGATGCTGGAGGAAGGCCGGGCAGCTCTGAAGCTCTTCCTCACTGTTCACATCGGGGCAGGCTCACCCGATTTCCAGAGCTTCCTGAGTGTGAGCGCGGTGAGTGAGCACTGCAGTCGGCACGGCACCCTGTGCCATCGGTCTCCTGCACGAGCAGGGTATGAGCAGTGCATTGCAGGGGCAGCACACAGACAGCTTCGTTGCATCCCAGCATTCCGATCCGCAGTGACACCATTTGCTCACTCTGACCCTGTTCTCCTCGCAGGATGTGACCGCAGGACTGCAGCTCAGCGTCTCTGACACACGGATGATGATCTCCACAGCAGTGATAGAGTAACAAACCTGGCTGTGCTCTGCAGCCTTGCAGGGGACACGGCACAGCCATAGCATGGGATGGGAGAGGCAGAGCAGTCTGAGGAATTCCTTAGCTCTCATAGCTTGTCTTTGCAGATGTAGCTCTAGCCCAAAGGAAGTGGTGAGAGGAAAACAGAAACAGTGCCCCGCCGCTGTGCATCACCCCAAGCATCCCATGACTCGCAGCAAATCCTCATTGCAGCCCTAGGGCCAGGCACCCCCAGCTCCATGCTGCTGTGTGCAGGGCAAAGGCAGTGCCACTGCCAGCTGGGAGGTGCCTGGCTGCAGGGAGATGCTGGCCAGGCACTGCCCAGTGTGTGAGCCTGTGCCTGTCACCAAGCACAGGTGCTTCAGGAAAACTGCACAGACACTGGGCCAAAGGGCTGCTGAGCAACAGCCTGGTGCTGCCTTTTGTTTTGCAGGGATGCTGAGCTCAGCCTGGCTGCCTCCAATGTGGGCCTGGTGCCGGTAGGTGCCCCAAGAACCCCCCAGGAAGTGGAGCATAGTCAGGCCCCTAACGGCACTGCGCTGAGCCCAGCCATCCTCAGTCAACCTCACACCATAGACACCCCAGCTGGGCCAGCAGCAGGGCAGCGTGTGCTCACAGTGCTCATGGCAGCACACCAGGACCCCACTGCCAGCCCCAGCCTTTTCCCTCTCCCTTTTGGAGCTGACTCTGCCCTGTTTCACCCTGCAGGCTGCACTGCTGGAGGAGCTGTTCCTGGCCCCTGTATGCCAGCAGGTGCCGGCATGGATGGATGGTGAGCAGCAGGCACGTCCTGCAGGCAGCACAGGGCACAGGGCAATGCTCTGCTGGGAACTTCCCCGTCTGCTTTCCCCATTTCTCCTCCCAGATGTGCTGAGGGAAGGCGTGCAGCTGCCTCACCTGTCCCGCTTCACCTACACCGACGTCAATCTTGTGATCCACAAGGTAAGGAGCAGCACACGCAAAGTGCTCCCTGCAACAAGGCATTTAAGCTGCTCCTGCTATACTTGATTTAAAGAGGACTGACACTTCCCTCCCAGCTCTGAGCTGTATCCTCCCAGCACCACGTTCCCTTGCTTTGCATGGGCATTCCTCACTAAGCACATTAGCACAAGCCAAAAGCATGCTCTGGGAGGAGCAGGGTGTGCTCTGCCCCTGCCTGCTTCCCTCTGTCTATAGGAGTACGTCCTGGTCCCATGCAACCTGAAGCTGCAGAGCACCATGGCCTGAACCTGCCACAATGTTTGGGTGAAAGCAGAGGAAAACCGCTCTGCTTTGTGGATTTTCACTGCACAAAACATGAAGAATTTTATTTCTTAAGTAAAACAACACTTTCTCACGTTTAGGATAACATTGCATTAGAGTCCTCCTCTTCTAACCCTGATCTTTGCGTTCTTGGTGCATGAGGAGGATGGATTGTAACAATATTCCGTGCTTTAATTAAACATTTCTCCTTAATGTTGCATTCTCCTGTACGGTATCAATTATTTTCCCCCTCAACGTACCAAAAGATGGACGAACTCCATCTCATTGAGTGCCAGCACCAATGCCCAGCCCTCAGATTTCACCGAGGGAGCATCAAAATTCCACTAATTTCTGTGGATGCAAGGCAGCCCCGTGCAGCACAGCATCGCCCCTACCCACCACAGACACCCTGTGGCTATTCCTCCACTTCTAGTGTTACTATGGGAACCAAAAAGCTGGTGAGCTGGGCCAGAAAGAAGAAGAAAAAAAAAAAAAAATCACCCATCATCTGTACAATGGTTTCTAATATTAGCCTGAAAGCTGGTCATGTTTCCAACATGCTTCTGGCAAAGCTGTAGCAGAGTGGGAGGGCAAGAGCACCGGTCAGACCCTGTGCCACGGTGCCAGAGGTGTCGTTTTTGGACTAGATGATCTGGTAGGTCCTTTCCAACCTTGTGATTCTATGATTGGTGGGAGGACAGGGTCCCCACGTGCTGCCCAGAAGTGCCCACACCACTCGCAGTGCGCTCAGCACCCAGCCCACGGAGCTGTGTTAATTACACATCCATCTGCTTTCCCTGTCCACATCATTTCCAGCCTTTGGAGCAGCTGAAAAGCACTTGAAAACCTCATATTTCAGAGAGTCGGGGATAGGAAAGGAAACAAAACAAGCCAGTGTGATTTATTGCAGGGAGGGAAAAAACCTGAAGGTTTCTATGCTCGTCCTGGGGACCTGACTAATGATTTTAATGCCCGAGGTTGGCAATAGCAGGAACTGTTCCTAATAAAAGTTTGCTGGTCGAGCTGCAACCATTATTCCTTGACTAATATATCTTAACCTAGCTTCCCAAGAGGAATAGGCTGCAGTAGGAAAAGCGTTCATTAGCTTGGCAGCAAAGGGCCAGGATCACCATGCCCTGAGCCCCTCCTGGCACCGGGTTGGCACTGCCAGACCCACACCACTGAGCTGGGACATGGGTGCTCAGAGCTCATCCAGCCCCAGGGCACCCTGAGTGACACAGGAGCTGATGCCTGCTGGTTTGGAAATTCAGTTTCATTCTGATTCCTACGTGCGTTTTAGCAAAGCGTAACCCAACAGCAGGAGCCACTGGCAACCCGAGAGTGTTGTTAGAAATTTGGGATGGAAGGGCTCAAACCAAACCCCAACATAGCACTGTCACAGAGGAACAGATCCTCCAGCAGGAGGCACGGGGGGGCATCCCCAAGAACATCACAAACCTCCTTCTGAGCACTAAAAAAGAATGCATGTTTATTACTGAAGGAATCAGTGACAAATGTATCCCGAGCTCCTGCTCAGCGCTTTGGACTTTTCTCAGCACGGATGGAGACATCCGCATTGGAGAGCCACATGCAAAATTTCCCTTTTTCATTGCACAGACAACAACTTTCCCAAAGACCAAATTCTCAAGGAATTTAACCGTTTAGCTGCAGCACCACATGCCACTTCTGCAACCGTGACCTCTAATTCGCCCTAATTTCTCTAAATAAATATTTCTACACAGAGCTGCCTAACTGGTGTTGGCTTATGCAAGCGTCTCAGTACCATGTAAGCCAATTTAATTTAAAGTGCCTTAAATATTACCAAGAATCTTGCAGTACGTTTAGGAAAGGAAAGACGATAATGTTGGTTTCAATGCTCCATCCTGACTGGATCTCCTCCCTCTTCCTTTCCAGAGCTGCCTGCATAGTGCATGGCTCACACGAGGATCAACAACAGTCCCTGCAAAAGTAACATGGCCACATCACTGCCCAGCCTCTCCTTGGCCCCCAGTGCACACACTGCTGGCTCTCGGTCCCCCTGTTGGCCACCATTGGCCTTCTTGGACACAGGGACACACGGCTGGCTCCTGTTCACCCTGTTGGCACCAGATTGCCCCAGGTCCTTTCTCTGCAGAGCTCAGAGCTTGCCATGACTCGGGGCTCCTTGTGTAGCACCGCTCCAAAGGGCTGCAGGATGTTCCAACCCGGTGGTACATTCTGCCCCTGCAGCATGTCCTCAGCAGGACCCACGTGCCAGAAACAACCCCAGCAACCCAACTCACACCAATGCCTACAGGAGGGCAGAGCCACGTCCGACACTCACCAACGAGATCTGGAAGTCCACCCTTATCAGAGGAATTCTGAACACATCAGGCAGGGGTATCCCAACGGCTGCAGCAGCTGCGAGACAGACAGAGCCTCACCCAGTGCAGGGACACACAGCCCCCAGTGCTGAGAGCTGGCTGTGGGCACACAGCTGCAGCCTCAGCTTGGACACAGCAACCCCCCTGCCATATAGAAACCACCCCCTCTCTGCAACAAAAGTGCTCCAAATCAAGGGCTGCCCCAGGCTCTTTACCATTGAGAAGTGGCAGGTAGGTCTCCACCAGCAGCTTAATGAGGTGCGGCTTCAGGTTGGAGATCTGAGGCAGAGATGGAACAGCACCATGAGCAGCAGTGCGGCAGCAGCGAGCTCAGCTCAGCACATGGCCTTTTCTTTAATCAAAACTACTTTTCTTTCTGTTTGTATTTGGTGCCTCCTTTGGGAAGAGTTCTAGGGATAACATTTCAGCTGGAGCTCAGTGAGCTCAACCCAAGCAAGGGTGAATAAGCACAAACTTCAGGCTTTGCATTTGCATTATTAGAAAAGGCATAGCAATAATAATAATTAATAATAGTAATAAAAGGCAGCAAAAGCATTGCCACAGTGTGCAGAGCTGCAGCTGATAGCTCACACCCCCGGCACCGTGCCCCCCACACCCCATGGGAAGGGCCCTCCTGATGGGGGACTTACATCACTGATGCCAATGTCAGATGACTGCAAGATGAGGGAAACTCTGCAGAAAAGAAAAGCCAATGGCACGTCAGTCAGTGGGTCAGCAGCAGGAGCTCAGCCCCCAGCCCAACACCCCCAGCGCTGCGTTACTCAGCCCATGGGCGAGGGACTCCCCCTCCTCTCCTGTGCCCAGGTAGCTTTTCACCTTAGGAGAGGAATCAGCTTCTGCTTAGCTGAGAGCAGAGCTTCTAGAAAAAGCACCCAGCCCAAACATAAGGACCATGAGCTCAGGAGAATCTGCCAAAGTTCCCAATCTGTCACTGCAATCACACAGTTATCTCCATAGCTAAAACCTCTGCTTTGTTTCCACTTTGAGTTTCTCTTTTCTGCTTCCTTTGAATCTTGTTATATCTTTGTCTATTGAATTAAAAGCCCTTTGATGCATTTCCATTGTCTGTATCACTGCATATGGGCTGTGCCAATGTTGCTTCTAAATCTAACCCTTTGACAAGGTAAATGGCTTGAATTCCTCAGACCTCACGCTGTAAGAAATGCTTCCCAATCTTTAATCATACCTTGACTGGCACTAACGATAGCATTTTCCTTTGCTCCTTTATCACTCATGCCCAGTATCAGGCACTTGGAAGTGCTGCCCAGGATCAAAGTCAAGCTGACAGTGGTACAGTTTTTCAGACTGCCTCATCTCTCCTGGTTATAAAGTGGACACAGATTTCCTTCCATGCTCCTAAAACTCTCCCACCACTGTGATGAGTATTACTCCTCCACTTTGTGCCACCATTCAGATGTGGAATTCTCAGATTTGGGAAATCCGGGGGCCACATTTGAAAAATGCCCAGGCAGCAGCTCCAGAGCCAACACTGCCTTGGAGAGGCTTCCAGCAGCCTGGAATGGGGCTGAACTCGCACACTGTGCTCTGCTCCCATTGCTTCCAGCTTGCTCAGGGCATCCCAGTGGGATGCACTGCCCTTCCTGCCATGCTGTGTCACCACACCCCTGCACCATGAGCTTCAGCAGAGCCCCAGGCCAGGTACCACAGGGGGGGACAGGCTACCTGCCCAGGGAGAAGGCCAGCACCAGGCTGCCCCTGGAGATCGACAGGCGGACGTTCAGACTGAGGTCCTGCAAGCAGACAGTGAGCAGGTCAGCCCACGCCACGGCCCCATCCCTGCTGGCAGCCCAGGCACCTCGTGTTCCACTTACTGCCTTCAGGAGCAGCAGGTTGATGATGGATCCATCCGGGCGCTTAACAAACACCTGGAGCAGGACCGACAGCTCAACGGTGGCTTTGTTGGGTTCCAAGAGAAGGATGGGGTTCCCCACAGACTCCACACGGATGCTCAGAGGACTGGCCCCAGGGCAGCTGGTGCACTGCAGGGATGGGGGACGTGAAGGTGGCTGCCTGCACTCAGCCCATGGACACGCACAGCCCCACAGCTCTGTGGGGCTCCCCTGAGGTCATGCACACCTTGGACAAGCCCAGATTTACACAAGTGCAGAGAACAAAACCAGACAGCAGAGAGAAGTAGAAGCACAAGGCTGCAGAGAACCAGAGATGGCTCAGGTGTTTGTCCAGGTGCGTTCTGTAGATGGCTTCGGACCCAGCAAGACTTATCCAAAACTTACCCAGTCAAAGTCACTCACCCCAGTGGGATAAAGGGCTGTGATGGAATCTCTCAGCTGGTTGGCTCCAGAGAACTGCAGGGAAAGAAGCACACAGCCCAGGTGGGCACCCTGCAGGTCCCAGCACCACCCACCCACTTCCCATGTCTGCTCCCAGCTGCTTGATTCACACTCCTGGGCCAGTCCCAAGCCTCCCCAGTGCAGAGCAGTGCCGCTCACTCATTCAGGTGAGAGCCACCAGCAGCAGGAAGGGCTGCTGATGTGCAACGTAGCACCGTGGCACTCACAGCTTCTGACGAGCAGGGGAAGGTGTGTGGCTGGATCTGGAGCAGCAGGGCCAGCAGGGAGTTGAGGAAGCTCTGGCGCACACCGATGATCAGCAGCCTGTCCAGCAGCGGGGGCAAGGCAGTGGCGTACGAGTCGTGGGGGATGATGCTGCCTCCCATTTGCTGCACCGTGCCCTGTGAGCAAACAGCAACGTGGTCCTGCACTGCACACAGAGCTGTTCCTTCCAGATTTAATGTGTGAAAGGAGCTGATGGACACCTGTGTGTAACTGAAGCCCCTGATAACGAGCACGCTTTGCCCAAATCCCAGGCCACTGCTCCATGTCACCCTACAGAGCATTGCTCCAACTGCAACGAATCTGCTCTAATGTTACCTATTTGCACAGAAGACTGACTCTGTGGGAGCAAAGCCCAATCCTGATGACATCTGCACTAAAGAAAGCACAGAGCACTGCTGCCCTGTCAGGTGGAGCACTCAGCCTTCTTTCAGCCCTTACTCCTCACCTGCCAGTTGCTTCTTGCTAGCTCTATTTATTTAATTTCTCCTGTTTGAAATTACTGTTTGGTTTTTTTGAGTCTTTTTCCCGTGAGGCAGCAGTAAAAAAAATACATCTGTTGGCTTGGTTTAGCAGTCACCCATCACACAGAGTGCACAGCAAAAGCAAAATGCTGCACCACAGGCTCAGGCAGTGCAAGGGGGTGGCAACTGCTCATCCCATGCAGCCTGCAAACAATGTGGGCAGAATGCAGCAAATTTGCTACTAAAGCAAAAGAGAGCACCCAATCACCTGGTGATGGGGTCGGATAGGGGCTGGCACGTTTAGCTGGCTGTCAGAACAGCTCATCAGCACAGCCCATCCGTTTGGTTGTGCTGAATGAAGCCTGGGGTGCACAGGGCACTGATATCCAGTGTTCACTTACATCTAAATCCATAATCAGGGACGAACCAGAGGTGAACGGTGGGCCAGCCAGGTGGTAGTGAACCGTCCCCTTCGAGCCGACCGGGATCACCACTGCATGGGGAAAACACTGGTGATGGTCAGGGATCACACAGCTCCTCCCAGCCCCAGGTCCCAGCCAGAGGGAGCAGCACACACAGAGCACCTGCATTTTGGGGGAGCTCTGTAAAATCGCTGCCACTCAGCATTGGCAAAACGTCCCCAAATGAAACTCTGTGGGTTATGAGCTGAGGATGTAGCTCAAAGATAGGAGTTGAAACCCGAGGCTGTGAGATGCTCTCATTCAGAGTCGATCTCTGCCCTTGGAGCTCTTAGGACCCCAAAGCACTGGGGTAGCAGCACGGGACCGTGTGCATCCCACCACCCAAACACAGCAAACATCTTCCACTGGGACGTACCATCCAGAGTGCTCAGGAGCTGGATGTTCACTATGTTGAAGACAATATCCATCACTGGACACAGCTGCAATAGAACACAACACAGGACAGCTCATGTGTGCCCTGCACGGCTCTGGCAGCCCTGATGGCTCTGAGCCGCAGCATGAAGCCGTGGGGCAGCAGCCAGCAGGCACTGGGATGGGCTGGGGGTGGTGGAGGTGCCCTGGGCTGCTTGGGGACACCTCAGGCAAAGTGCACCAGCAGTAGCCAGGCTGCCCACCTTGCACCCTGCCACTGTGGGAGCAAAGCACGGGCATGCCACAGCTCACTGCAGCCATGCTGTGCGTTCTCCCCAGTATTTCAAAATAGCATTTTGGCTACGGGAGGAAGGCTGATTTCAGACTTACCAAACCAGGCAAAGTTGCTGTCAGGTGGCTGAGCACAATGTCATGCACTGACAGGGACAGTAAGCTGGAAAGGAGGGAAGAAAACAAAAGAGAATGTATGAGAGCCAAAAACCAACAACTCCCCGTCACTGCAGCAAAGCAGAAGACTTTCACTGTCCACACAGCCCCAGCCCCAGTTGTCCCACGAGCAGAAGGGCTGTGTGCCTCAAGGAGGAAGGGTTGGGCTCATGGCTGCAGCACTTGGAGTGTGCAGACACCACTGCGGGCAAGGAAGAGTTTCTCGCAGCATATCCTGAGCTTGGCCATCTCCCTCTGGCATCTAAATCAGTGCTGTACTTAAGGGGAGGTGTTGTTGCTGTGAATTCCATGTTAGTTACGGGAAACAAAATATTTACATGTGGAATAACGAGAGGAGAAATCTGCTGTGAAGCATTCCCTCACTGCTGCTAAATAGATCACTCTGGGTTATATGCTGCCTGCAGGCAGTGCAGAGACATTCAGCTTGAGAATCAATACATTTCTGAACTACTGAGCTCGAACACACAGCAGTGCTGCAATCTGCAGATGGTGTGGACTCGCCATGCAGCACTCTACTTACAGGAGATTCTCCCTGCAGACACATCTGAGGATCCACCATGAAACATCTGGGCATACACATACCCACCCCCTGCAGAGGGGACACTTGCATGGGATCACACAGCCCCACAGTGGTCAGACTGATGGATCAAATGCCCAACGCCCTTCTGCTACAGCAGCCAAAGGGCAAGACTGGAGAACAGAGCAAGGCACACCAGTGGGGCTGCTTTCCTGGCACCTCCCCCCTCCACCTTCAGGTTAGTATGGCTCAGATATCAGTTCACTAGCTAGGTCTAACAGAACTGCATCGGAATTGATGCTAAACCTTGTCATTCAGATCGTCAGCCCTCATCTTCCAGCAGCCAATTTTCCATTGAGAAACCAGCACTGGCAGCAGGAAAGGAATCTCTTCCCTGGCTCTGCTGGCACAGGGCTGGCAGCCAGTCCAGATCATGGGATAAATCACAGGGCAATGGAAAATATCAACCCACGAGCACTTACCCAGAGAGCAGCTTGATCTTTACAGCACCAAGAATGCAGAAGCAGTCATCAGCAATGACCTGGACTGCACCCGACTCGAAACTTGAGCATTTGATGTTTGTGGTAACGGTCACATCCACGGAGATAACAATTACCTCGGAGAGAAGGCCAAGCAAGCTGAAAGAGGCGAATGAGAGGCTGAGAGATGGAATCTGTTCCGCTCACCAGAGGCGCTTAGCAAAGCCTCCATCATCAGCAATTTGTGGTGAAGGCCACAAGCCATTCTCTGCTACACGTGGGTTTATTATAGGTGAACCCACGCAGGACTCAAAGCACTGTGCTGTGGGACACATGCAGACCTGACAGCATCTCGGAGCTCTGCACACTCACCAGTTGCCACTGAGATCCAGGCGCACGGTGATGACCAACTGCATCCCAATCCCAGGCAGCAGCTCCATCGACAGCGTGGGCATCCGGGACCTCTCCAGGTGCAGCCTGCAAAAAGCAGCAAACAGCCTTCACAAACCTACAGAGCACCCCGAGGGCAAAGCACTGCCTGCAATGGCCAGCCCTGCTCACCCCGTGATGATGGTGGGGGAGTTCAGCAGACCCCCGTCACTCATGATGTTCGGCAGCACCAGGCCCTGCAGGTGCTTCTGGAGAAGCCCGTTCTGAATGATGGCATCGGACAGCGCTGCAAAACAGCTCCGTGTGAGCTCCCACCTCTCCCCAAACTCCTGTGTGAGCCATTTCCAACATCCGTGTGGTCAAATAGGGGGGGGTGACGTTTTATAATGCCCAATAACAAAGCTGCCCTCACTGGGCTCAGCAGGAGCACGGCACAGCTGCAGCCCACTGCTTGCTGCTCGTTTCCAGAGGGCATTGGTTTTGCTTTCCTTTGGTCTGCTTTTGGAACAGAAGCAACAAGAAGTAAGCCAGAGCACTGTGCACATGAAGGTGGCTGCTAAGCTTCACCGTGGCTGTTGGCAAAAAGAATCGGCTGCTCTAACAGGGAAATGAAAACAAAGACAAAGAGGAGAGGAAAGGATCCAGAATCCTGAAGTTCTGCATGGCTGTTTGGAGCAGAATGCCACCCCTGTCCTGGAGACAAAAGGTCTCCCTCCCTGTGAACCCAGCGATGGTTCCTGCAGCCCCGAGGAAGCGTACAGCAATGACAGCAGCCAGGGGTTTTACCACATACCGGCCCCATGGGACCACCACCACTCCCATTACCTTGTTGCGTGGCCCTGGGACTGACAGCACAGGACAGGCCAGACAGAACCCCCTGGGTGGGAGAAAGCAGCCCACAGAAGATGACCATTCCAAAAAGCTTCAGCGGCTTCATCATCCTGCAGCAGGGGAAGCGGTGGCATGAGCAGTGCAAAAGGACAGGGATGGCACTGCAAGACACAGCTCTGCTGTCACCTGCACTGGGAGATGCCGTCTCAGCCCGGCTCTGCACAGCACCCGGCTGCTGCCCGCTCTTCTGGTGCTGCAGCAGCAGTGCCAGCAGCTGCCCTTATATCAAATTTGCCACCACCTGGACACACCTTTTCGCATCCCAGCAGTGGGCACCTCCTGCATCTCCGCCAGCAACACCCAGCTGCCAGGCTGCTGATTTATACAGCACCGCGTCACTGCTGCCTTTCCCAGCAGCAGCTTCCTTTCCCATCCTGGGGCACTCACCTGGGCACTGCTTTTTCCCCTCTCTGCCTTACAAAGGTGTCCAAAGTGGTGACCTGTGGGATCCCCATGCTGGAAGGAAACCATCTTTTGGGGGAGCTGAAGCACACAGGTCACACCGGGGGCTGATGGGGCTGTGGGGTGGGACGGGACCGGATCTCCCCACCCTGAGGAGCTGTGGGATTAACAGTGCTCGTGGATGTTTCAAATGCAGCGTTGGAAAATGATTTTCTTCACCACAATATTTAAAAAAAAATTAAAATTAAAAAAGAAACTTGGAGAAAGCTGATAAGCATCGGCTTTGTTAAGACTGACCTTCAGATGGATTTCGAATGTATCTGTAAAGAACAACAGTGAGAAACGCAGCTGTACAGAAATGCACAAAGCCAGCAGCATCAGTGTGACACAGCAGTGCTGCAGGAGCAGATCCCAAAGGAGGGCTGAGGTCGGGCCCTGGCTGGGTGCCATGGCACTTTCCATTGTGCAGGGCTGGGCAGATCCTATCGGTGCTTTGCTCGGTGCTGTGCAGCAGAGCGAGGCTGCACGCAGCAGAACAAAGCTGAGCTGATAGCATCACTCTCAGGGAGCAGCTGGCATGGGAACACACGCTGCTGCCCTTAGGGTTGTGTGCTCCCATCGCAGCTTGTGCCCTTTGGGACGGCAGCATCCAAGCTCCAGTGCCTCACACTGCAAGCAGGCAGTGTGCTTTGTGCCCAAGCACGGGTGTTCCTCCTCTCTGCATGGGTTTTTGCTGCTCAGTCCCACCCTTTGCTCCTCTCGCTCACCTGGATCTCAGTCTCCCCTCGCAGCAATGCTTCAGGTGTCACTTACAGGAAGGCTGAGCTCAGCTCTGCAGTGACAAGGGAATATATATTAAAATGAAGCATCGCAAGGAACTCAGGAAGAGATCGTCACAACACAAAGGCTGGAAAGCAGAAGGGCTGCGGAGAGAGACTGCACGTGGATGCCCCAAGCAGCCCCGAGGCGCTTCGCAGAGCGGTGTTAAAGCAAACAAATATACGTTATTCAACGTGATTAAATCTGCCATTTCTTATTCTCCAGCGTTAAGAACCGTAGGAGCTCAGGGAGAACCACACACGTGTCATAAAATAAAAGAGTGAGCAACCTGAATGAAAATACGGAGAATTCTTCTGCCCCAGTTTGAATAACAGCACCGGGGTTTTATGGCTGTGATACATGCTGGAGGTTTGCAGGCTGCGGGAGCACAACACTGCTTTATTGTTACGCGGTGAATAAAAAGAAAGAGTAACCTCAGCCCATAAAACTCCTTCAAAGGGGAAATAGAAACTCCGTATTAAGAATACATAAACTGAGCACTGTCTCTCGAGAGGAAAAAAACTAAACCTGGTGGCATGAATTGTGCCCTCTGATAGCACTGCCCTGAGCAAACACTGCCTGCTGCTTGTGGGGTGGTGAGCAGCTGCTGAGGGCATGAATGGAACTGCTCTGCTCAAATGTCAATGGAAAGTGATTTCTCTGATGTCAACAAAACAAAGGAGCCAGCCAAAGAGAGCAGCGCTGCGGAAAGGGAGAAAGCACTCGGGTATAGAAATGGAATGGCAAATGAATGGAGTGGGGCTGTTAGAGCAACATCTGGGGAAGAGAAATACAGAGAACGTACTAATGCAGGCTGCTGCCAGACCGACAGCTCCCAGCCCGGTTCCAGAACAGCCAAAGTGCAGCTGTACCTGCTGTAAGCCCCAGCTCTCCCCTCTCCTGGGGAGCACAGCACAGTGTGTGCAGCAGGTCTCCACCACTGTGATGGGCAGCAGCAACGCAGTCCAGGAGCCACCACCAAACATGCAGCAATGTTCTTCAGTGCTTTGCTCACGCTGCCTCATAGCCCTGCATAGCAGAGGGTTATTTCCCCATCCTGTTTATGGGAGTGCTCAGATCGCAATGAAGGAATCATCCCAAAACTGGGCTCAGCAGCTCACTTCTAGCAGCAAGATCCGATCAAACAGGACATGGAAATTCCCGGAGATAAGAGCAGAGCCGCAGGCACTGAGCCCTGCAGTCAGGACCAGGCTCCATCCCAGGCCCACCAAACCCCCAGCCATGCTCACACCTCTCAGCAGCTCCCAGGGCTGAGCACCCATAGCAGAACTGAGCCTCAGGGAGGCCCTGGCTCATGCTGACCTGGGGCACACATTGCTCTCTGCTGGCTGTGCCCACGGGGCTTGCAGCACAGCATGAACAGACGTCAGAGGCGTCCCTCCGTGCGGCTGTGTCTGATCACTCACCTGTGCAGTTTCCTACATATGGAACTCAGGATGTGGAAACAATCTCAGGAAGGATGAGCAGATAGCACTGAGGGAGAAGATAAGTTCAAGGGACAGCAGTGCTGGCTTCTGGGTGCACAGCAGTGCTGGGTTTGGGTGTAAACAGCAGAGCACACAGCACAAACACTACAAGGATAAACAACAAATCAGCATCACCAGGAATTCTATAGACAGGAAACCATCTTTTCCCAGCTTAGTGAAGTACAATGAACTGAATGTTATCAAACCAAAGGGTACAGACCTTGTTACCAAGTGCTGCACATGGACACAGGCAGAGCAGTCCTGCATTCAGACCCAGCGCTGTGTGTTACACAAGCAGCATTCGCTGCCTTTCCCCCATCACTTCCAGTCACCCACACTGTGAACTCTGTGGACACTTCAATTCCTCCTCACTCTTCATTCTTCCAATTTGTTGGTGTTTTCTTTGTTTTGTTTCTCTGCTTTCCTTCCAGCCTGGAAAATAGATTTCTGTCCATTGCATTGTCTCAGGAAGCATCGGCACCGCAGTGCCAACAGAGACCTCTTAAATAAAGACAGCTATTTCCATTTGACTGAAAGAGAGCAGCACAGACACCAAGTCATGTTCTGTCTTGCCTCAGGTTCGGAGAGGCTTCATTTACAGAAGCAAACACGATATTGAGTGAATTTGTCCTCGATGTTCTCTATCAATCCCGAGGAAGAATTAGCAGCAGCCTTATATTACACACATATGTCTTCTGTAAGCAAAGATTTCAGCCTTCCATCTCGCTCAGCTTTTAATGAAGACAGGACACAGCATCTCTGGACACATCCTCAGCACAGCATACAGAATTAGCACCATGCTTTGTGCAGACATCCCTCTGGGGGTAAATCACAGCCCTGCCACTAGTTGTGATATAAATAAATGCCCATTTCTAAGGGAGCCCCAGCGCTCACCACACAAAGTGCCGAGGTGGGATTTGAACCGGCAGCTGGCAGGCAGCACAGCGGGAGCATCCCTCCAGCCCTATGGGGTTGTACCAGGCCTGGTGCTGCTCCATGGGGCAGGCAGTGAACTCAAAAGCTATTCTGCAGCCTGGCGCCATCAGGCACAGTCCTGCTTACCCCGTCAGAGCCAGCACCAAACAGGAATGGGCTGGGAATGCTGTGCAGAAAATTATTTCTCAGTCACTGGCAGGAGAGCATTCCGAAACCAACTCACAGTGGGGTCAGATTGATTCCTGTGCACAAAAACGCAATATAGACAAAAAAGGAGATCGTTTAATTCCCTCTTAACTGTGAAAAGCAATTTGGTGCAGTGTGTGACACATTGCAGAGCACCGAGCATCACCCTGGAAAACAAATACAGCACACGGGAGCCAACCACACACCCGGCCCTGGTATGTCCCACTGCTGAGAGAAGTTAAAATAAAGCTGAAAAAAATAATAAAACCAAATTGGTTCGAGGCCAATTTCACTCCCTCACTCGCACAGCAGCAGCAAGGCGTGGGGAATGCCAGAGCAGCACAATCTGATCCTACAGCATCAGCCACCAGCAGTCCTGCTGCATCCCAGCACAGCTGCCCTGAACCCAGCAGCATCCCAGCACGGGGCATCACTCAGCTGCACGGTGGCGAAAGGTCCTCAAGCAGCCATTCACAGCCTCCACAACAAAGTACAGGGTCCTTCAAGGCACCACAGGTCTCTCAGGGTGATTTTCTCTCCTACCTGCAGATGCTCAGACCATAAGCAATCAGCGCACAGTTTTGCCGCTGCTGCTGTTTTATTGCCCGAGGCGCCCACTCGCTGCTCTGCCTCTGAGATAAGGGCAGGCAGGCGGGCTTCAGAGGGTTGGGGCACTTTGAGCGGCGTCTCCTCAACATCAAAGTCCCGGCTGGATTTTTTTTAGTGAGACTTTAGAACCCAAGCAAAGGATTTTTTCATGTGCTTCACATCGAGTGGCATCAAAGCGGCCGCCGTCCGCAGGGAGCTGCTGTGCGACACAGAGACCAGCAGCACCAGCACAGCACCGAACTGAGCAGCCCCACCAGCAGCACTGTGTGTGGGAGGGGAGAGCTCGGGAGGCTTACTTGGAGCAGTCTGAATCCAAAACCCAACTCCTCATTTGCTGCAGCGTTACTGAAGCTGAAACGCAGCCCTGAGATTCCCTGAGTCGGCGCGGTGCAGCTCACATTGAACAAGAAATACTCTCATTGAATGCTGGCACTTCGCAGCCCTCACACATTGCACCAGGGTCAGCTCTAACAGTTTGAGAGCTCCTCTCCCTGGGCTCTGCTCGTGCTGCAAACACTTCTTTCTTTTCCAGCAGAAATGGAAGGCTATTGCAGGGAGCACGCTTAATGTGACCGCAGCCGCCAGCAGCACTGCACGGGATGCAGAGCATCAGGCTCAGGATCTGATAAGAACAGGGATTGTAATTCGTTTCCTCCCACTGCTCATCCCAATGCCCACAAGGGGCTTGGGCACTGAAGGACCCCACACAACGCAGCAGAACGGCAGCTCCGTCCCTCCCACAGCGTGGTAACGCCTTCAAACCCACCCAGTTCTCACTTTTTTTCAGCCCAACCACTGTGCAAGGAGGAGACGGGACATTTTGAAGCCTCATTTTCTAAGGAAAAAAGCAGAGCCCTGATCAGATGTTGGCTCCTTGTTCAGGAAACAGTGCAGCTTTCCCCATTGCTTTCCCTCCCCTTTAGGCTGAAGGGACAGCACTGTGTCAGACCAGCAGCACCACGGCCCGCTGCTGAACACGGTGCCAATGACATTTCTGCAAGGCACTGAGCCTAGTGTCAAACATTTAGGACAGATTTCCTAAGCTGCTTTGCTTGGGTGAAAGCAGCTGTAAGCCAGGAGCTGGGCAGAAGCAGGATTCCTGCCTGGCGCACAGCTGAAAACCACACAAGGATGAACCAAACCCAGCAGCCATCCTGGTCACCATCAGCAGCACTCAGCCCCTCATTCAGTGCTGAGCTGCTGTGGGATTTGTGACAGAACCGCCTGGAACTGTCAGGGCTTCCATCAGTAACAAAGCAGGGAACTCTCCCCGTATCACAGCACAAACTGCAGTTATTCCTTTCGCAAAGCTTTGATTCCTAAAACCTCCCTTCCATCCCTGCCTGACGTCACAACACCCATCTCCTTCTCACAGGGGAATTGTGCTGTGCTGTTAGAAGCAGCCCTGAGGTGAATTAACAGCAGCCTGTAACAACGTTCCACTACAGCAACTTTATCCCCACCAAACTGAGGAACTGAGCAGTGTTTTATATCTGATGCATTTTGGCTCGGTGGAGAGCGGCAGCTGCTCCCTGTATGATTTATGGATGTATTCTATACAGCCAAAGCCAGGCACAAAATCCCCTGTTTGTGGCAACCCCATATAGAGATGGGGAGAGAAATTCACATTCTGGACGATGGCAGCAGTGGGCACAAACCATTTGATTGGCTTTTTTTTTTTCCCTTCCCCATATCCACGATGGAGATGCAAGAAGCTGTATAACAAACCCTATAAATATTGATGCTCAACAGCTGGGAGCGATGATAGGAGGCACACAGCAGCCTTTGTTACACAAATGCAGAAACAAATCAGTTCAGCCCTAAGCCAAGGGAACCTCAGGGGTTCCAAGACCCCCATACACCGTTATGGGGAGGCGAGGGGCAATGCTCTGCTCTGGATGGGGCCATCCCACCCCAGTGCCCCGCAGCACAGTGGAGGGGAGCGGGCAGATAAGCAGAGGCAGAAGTAAAGCACTGGGAAAGAAATCACATCAGCAGAACACCTCCAGCAAACAGGATTGCAGCATAAGCGGCTCAAGCAGGGATTTGGGGGCGGGAGGAAATGTGTTTTCACATGGATGGTTCAAATATGGGATATGCTGCCAAAGGGCATCTCCAAAGCCAAGGCATTAATTAGGTTCCAAAGCAGGCTGAGTGTTCCCAGGGGCACACGGGGAGCAGATTCTGTTGCCTGCTGACACAAACACACTACCTGTGAATTTTCAAACAGAACAGACAGAGCTGCAACCAGACCTTCAACTCAAAGAAAACTTTGCTTCTGCCTCTTCCCCAGACTTTCATAAGCTCTCTCTCTTTCCAGCAACAAATACCCCTCACTTCCCCATCGCAACTCATTCACGTCACCACTTTTTGGTGGTGCCCACATGGATGAACAGCTGCTTCCAAGGACGAAGCACAGGAGGAGTAAAAAAACCCCACCGCAGACCCCAACCAGCACCAGGAGAGCTGCACCCGCTCCCATGGCTCCCACATCCCACTGGCTTCGGGTTTTCGTTGCCCTCTTTTTGTAGGTGGTTGAATTTAAAAATAAAAATAAAAAAATCAAGGTTAAAATCAGCTTTGTTACCTGTGTACACAAATCACATTCTTCAGCAGGGCTGCTCCAAAAGTAATGCCTCCTATCTTAAGCTGTCGGCCCACAGTGGCAGCTGGCAGCGGATGTTGGTGCTATGGCAGCAGAGGTTAAACCTTTCCACCAACATGCTGCTATGTTTTCTTGTCGTGTGATGGATGGCAGCAGAGGGGCAGTCTGACAGAATGCTGTCTGACACGGTAGTGAGGATGCAGCAAAGGTGTGATATGAAATCCCTCCATGCAGAAAAAATGACCCCCATTGCCATTCGTTGACACCTGGAAAAAGCTCATGGAGACCAAAGAGTGGCGGTGAGCAAAGTGAGGTGGGGGGTGGTGCAGTTCAGCAGTGGGGCAGCTCTGCTGATGCAGAGTTTGATGGGAGCAGAATGCAGATTGCCTGCAAAAATGCATAGCTAATAGTGTGGCAATGTTCAGTGAATCATAGAATGGCACAGGATGGATCTCAAAGATCATCTAATTCCAAGCCTCCTGTCACAGGGTGGTTGTTGTGGAAAAAACAGCGTTTTGCAGCTGGCAATGTGCGTTACCAAATTGCACCCTGTGCCACACACAGCTCAGTGTGTGATCTATGGGGGAGATGGCATCGCTGCCAGGCGGGGGTGAGGGGCTGTGCTGCAAGGCTCTGCCTCCAGGAATTGCCATCTGTGGCACTGCTGGTTCTATGGAAGTGGGCTGGGAGGGAGGCTTAGGCAACGTTCCTCTGTGGGAGCCCTGTCCCTAATGGAACATCAGTGAAGCCCTACGGAAAAACATAGCTTTCAATGCTCACAAAGCAAAGCGCTCACAAAGGCTTTTCCTCCCGCCAGTTCGAGTCCCTCCGTGCAGAACCCCAAAGCAAACAAACCTGGGCTGCCAGCGGGGCACCCGTTTCACAACTGCATTCCGCTCCTTGGCTAAAAATAAAGAGATTTGTCCCATGCTCAGCCCTTAGCTAACATTGGGGCAATAAAGGCGCACCTGGCCTCGTAGGAGGGTTGCACAAGCAGGTGATGGGCCAGAAGCGACAGCCAAGCCATTAACAGGTGAGGAATGCAAGAAACAAGCACCGTAGGACCTGGCTTCTGCCCTCCTGGCAAAGGACTCCCTTTGTGAGATTATAGTCCTGCGCCATTCAAGAGAAAGAAGCAGAGAAACGGGGGTAAAAGAGAGCGCATTTCAGCTGTAAAGGATTTATCCATCCGATTTACATGTGAATCAATTACCCAGGCAAAGCTCAAACGGTGCCAATAGGATTTAGGTGACCGAACACACCTCGCATTCAAGTCCTCTAATCCGTATCTGCAATTCCTGATAGCTTCGCGAGGTGCAGCTCTGCAAGAGTGGATGCAGTCCTCCTCCCCCTTCAAACCATCGGACTTTTAGAACAAAGAATGACGCCGAGGAGCCCATCTGTGCCGCTCCGGTCGGGCAGCAGCAGCTCCTCCCGCACACCGGGTTGTGCGCTGTGCAGCGCAGCACCACGACAACGCTCCCGTATTGCAAACAAAGAGCAGATCCTCTCCTCCACTCCATGTCTTCACTGGTATGAAACGTCTGCTTGGCGAAGAAGAGAAGGGGCGATGGAGCTGTGAACCCCAGCAGCAGCAATAGGCAGCCGCAGAGGTCGGGGGATGGTCACAGAGACGGGTTATTGTTGGAAAGAGGACCAAGAGGAGGAAAGAATACGGTTAAACAAGCAAGTGTTCTTCCTAGGCCTGGAACCCACAGCACGTTGCAAGGCTGAATTTGTTGCTGTTGGTTTTGCTTTGCAGCATTTGTCACCAATGGCAGAAGAAAATTCCATTTTGCATTGCATGAACCCCGTGCAGTTTAAGGAACCTTTCAAAACTCACACATCAGGAGGAGGGGCGAAGAAAAACCAGAAAGGCTCAGAGCATGTATGTAACTGATTTCCTTTTGAGACCCAATGCTGGGCTGCCCAGAGCCCTCCCACCCCTGCCTGGCTCTGAATTTACATGATTAGAAATGCAACTGCTTCAGCAAAGAGCAGACACTTAAATTGTTTCAGAGGGGGGGAAAAAGAACAAAGAAACCCAAACAAACCGAACAGAACCACGCTCACACTGCTTGCTCCTGGCTTCTGCGCTTTGGGTTTTGGCTAAAAAGGCCTCAGGGAAGGGAGCATCCCTGTGGATGAGGAATTGATTTCATTTAATGCTGCTTCCAGAGCAAAAGCTCTCGAGGGTTCTGGGAGAAGTTTGATCTGAAAGGCAGAAATGGCTCTGTAAGAAAATCGACAGAATGCATTGCTGAAGTTCTGCCCCACGCTGCATGGCAGGGAGGAGGTTTTTGCTGGGTGAGCTTTGCCCACCATCACTGCTGCAGCAGGAGCCCACAGTGCTGCAGGGGTGCAAGGTGCTCTGGGTTCCACGTGAACCCCATGGGAGAGGATCCCCCATTGGATCCAGCAGAGCCATTTGCTGCCAGCAGCCCAAAACCAGAGAGAAGCACACATTGACTACAGGGGAGAGCTCCTCATTGCGCTGACCTCAATGAACGAGCGATGCTGATGAGAGCAGCAGCACCGTTCCCCACAAACTCTGACAGTGTTGGCAGCTGCTGGGCAGCCCTGCAGCCCCTCTGCCATCCCCTCCAGACCAGAGCATAGGAGCCAACAGCTCTAAGACAGCTCAGAATCCACAGAGAAAAGATCTGATGAACTCCTTCCTGTCCCTGGGGCGGTCTCAGCTCACCCCAGAGGTATTTCAGTGCAGTAATTACACACTCTGGGTGTGTGGGCACAGATATAATTTTCCCTTTCTCAAACACAATTACAGCTGGACAGAGACAGGAGGAGGCTTACGGACAAAGCACCGGTGGAATCGATATATCAGATCGGATGGGAGACTGTGATTTCAGCTGCTGCTGAACTGCATTAAGCCACCTAAATTAACTTAATTAGGTGTCAAAACAAGCCTGCTTGGTGTTGAGGAGATATGTTTTAAGAAAGGCTCAGTGCAGCTCGCAGCAGCGGGCACAACTCCTACCCACAAAGCTGTGTGACCCACACGTGGCTGCAGGCACCATCTGCCTCTCCATGGGTTTTCTCTTGGCACAACGATGCCAGCGATCAGGAAACCAAGCAAAGCAGAACTGAAAGAAGTGAGAACAGGGAGACACCATGGGAGGAAGGCTAACCTCTACTTGCTGAAGTTCCCTTCAGCTCCTCCCAGATGCATCGGAGGCAGATGCCGAAGCCCAGTGGAAAGCAAAGCAGCAGCAGCGCTGCACACACAGGGCACTGTTCAGTCGGGGTGGATGAGGTCCCCCGCTGGGTTTCCCTGCCATCAGCCTGGCTCAGAGCTTGCACAAAACCTTTTTGTTCCTTTTGCATGCTTCTCATGGATCCCTCCTGGCTCCTCCATAGGCGGTGAGTCACGTCCTGTGAAAGCCTCCATTGATGCTCCCGGCTGTCCTTACGTCACAGGGCACTGAATGCTGTCTGCTGGCTCCAACAATAAGCACCAGCAGCACAGCAGCATCAGCTGCCACAGGCACTGGGAGCCGTCACATCACAGCTGTGGTTGGGGAGACCTTAAAGATCACCCAAAGGATGCTCTGCCGAGGGCACAGCCAGCACCCACAGCCCTGGGGTCACATCAGGCATGCACCAGTACTTTCCAGCAAGAAACTCCAGAGCTCTTCCTTACGCAGCTGTGCAAACAAGAACAAACTCATTGCTAGCTCACAACAGAAGCAGAAGGCGATAGCAATCAGATACAGCATGATAACCGAGTTTAGGAGATCTCTAAACTGAAACTGCAGGCTCTGTGACAATGCTAAAGGAGAAACAATGCATTAAGGGCACCTGCAGTGCTGTGATAGTAACGAGGAAGTCATTAGATCTCAGCAGATATTGAAATACTTCATCAGTGCTCATCTCCCCGCGAGGATCGCCCATCTCCCACCAACACTGCTTGCCCCAGAAGGTGATGCATGCGCAGAAGTTGCTGTGCTGTAACAAACAGCACAGACAGAGCCGTCCATCAGCACATTCCTACCAACAGACAAAGCGCTCCGTCACGCGCAGGGTGGCAAAATTGTGTGAGCACACAACTAAAGTCAGGCGGGGGAAAAAAAAAGCAGGGGAGCAGGAAAATCCCAACTGCGTGATGCTGCTGAGTTGTTGTGAAGGTGGCAGGCGAGCTCTGAAATTCAGTTTGTGGGGCCTCCTGCTCAGCAGCTCCTACAGAACCACTGCAGTTCCCTGCTGCCATCAGCACAGAGCAGCTGATTAAGACACGAATCTCTGCGCTGCTAACGAAGCTGTGAGTATCAGAAATAACAGCCATGATAAGCGTGCATCGTCTCAGCCACAGAGCAGCAAAAAGAAAACACCTTCACAGCACTTTGCCTACAGCAGCCGTCTCCAGGGAGCCATTAAAACAGACGATGCCTCTCTCTCAAAGCAATCGCTGGTGGGATATGAGCAGAGGTGGACGGCTGTGCGTGGAGACGATTGCGGGTCCCCTGCAGCACAGCACAGAGCTCAGCAGTGGCTGTGGAGGGCAGATGTGTGTGAAAGGGTCAGCGAGGAGGAGGAGAGCGCCGGGCTATGAGCAGAGGGAGTCCCGAGGCAAAAGTGATAGAAAATCAGGGAAAATGCAAAAAAAAAAAAAAAAAAAAAAAAAAAAAAAAGAGAGAGGAAAAAGAGGCAAAGGGAGAAACGAACGAAAGCTGCCTGTATGTGGGAATATTTGGGGAGCGGGACAGAAGTGGCAAAAGCCGCTTGGAGGGCGAAGAGCGAGCGGCGAAACGAAACGGGATCACCGCGCAGGGACGGCGCCGCCCGTGTGAATCGCGGCCCAACAGCGCCCCCTGGTGGCGCTGCGCTCCGCTCCGGAACCGCGCGGCCCGAGGAGGGACTGCCTCGGAACCCTTGTTCCGAAAGTAATGCCTCCTGCTTGTTTCCACGGAAACTACAAAGAGCACGGCGACGCTTTTCGATAGAGCAGATTCTCAGCCACATGACACCGTTCTTTAACGGTCGTCACCATGAGCTGTGCCTTTTAGGCAGCGATGAAGAGCCTGCAAACCATTCCACTCTGCAGCGCATCACCTACCGCCTCACTGTGCTCCGTCAGCATTCACCAAACATCAGTGAATGTCAGCGGGTGCCTTTTTTTCTGCATGGAGGTGTTCAGTGTAACACTTTTGCTCCATTCTCACTTCCACCTCAGATGCCATTCCGGCAGACTGCCCCTCTGTTGCCATCCATCACATGGCAACAACATGGAATTGAGTATTCAGATACACAGAAGGTACAACCTCTACTGCCACATCCCACCAACATCCGCCTCTGACATCATGGGGCAACACCATAAAATAGGAGGCATTACTTTTGGAGCGCTTTGGAGAAAGGGAAAAGCAAGCACGTGGAACCTTAGGAGGGGAAAAGTGGGGAGAAAACGAATGGGACAGGAAGGAGAAGCATACAAAAACAGCCATGGGAGTGATGGTAAGAAAAGGAAAAGACAAACTCAAATGGTGGGAATGAAACTTGTGTAATACGTACAGGAAAAGGCAGAGAAACAGGACTGAAAGCCAAACTGAGCAATGGAGGGAGGTGAAGACCAAGGAGGATGCCCAGTTCGTACAGGCAGCAAGGAGCCCTTGAGTATCCTAGGGGTGAGCACAGCACAGCCGTCAGCTCTGAGCCCCCTGACCCACAGCCTGCCCCAGCCAGGAGATGCCCCCAGATGTAATAGGAGCTGATCCTGCACCCATTCATTCTCCTCCTGCAGGAGCTTTCAAAAGCTTCATTTACTCGCAGGACAGCGCAAACAAAACTGAGCCTCTTCCACATTTTCTCTCTAATTCACATTTCCCACAGCCCTAAAAAGTTTGGTATGGGTCGGTTTTACCTGGAGGGAAGGCAACGTTAAGATGCCAGCAGCATCGCCCGGTACCATTGTGCAACAGATACATTACAGAACAGAGGCTGAGACCTGTCTTACTGGAGTTCCCCTGTGTTATTTCATGGCCAAGCAAGCATCGCTGCTCCCTTATCAGTTGCTGAGCAGGAGGCAACAAGCTTGAGCTCAGGAATGAGCTTTATCTGGTGGCACCAGTTCCCCAGGAGCATCTGGAAGAGAAGAAAGATTTCACCTCATGGCACCAGGGTTTGAGCCTCCATGTTTCACAGCAAATGCTCTGCTTGTAGGGGAATAGATGGGGCGTCTACCTAGCCCAGCATGCTGCTTCACAAAAAAGAAAGAGCCCATTAGAATATAGAAAGTGGATTTAAACACTGAGAGCGAGTAGAAAGCAGGAGGGACTAAGGGGGTATAAATATTTATATTGTGCTGTTGGCTTACGAGCAATAAAAATACTGCACTGCCTTACAGGAAAGGCTCCGAGGCCATCACTGCTGAGCACACAGCTCCTGAGGGGTGCCTCAGCCTCTGCAGGGCTGTGCATGGCACAAACACCCACAGAAGGCACTGCATGAAGACCTCAAGGACAGTAATGCACTGATGGTGCTCAGTGCTGCACCCACAGCGTCGCCTCCAGGAGCAGAGCATTGGTTTGCAGCTCAGGGGATGCACCTGGCTCTGTGAGCAGTGCTTTTCCTACAGGACCTCTCCCAGCAGGTCCCAGGTTCACACTGTACATCAGTCCACCCCATCTCCTGTGACTCCACCTGCATCCCATAATCCAAGGCCACAGCATCTCCGTCCCCTCTGGGCAGGCAAAAGATCCCATGTCCAGGAATTCCATGCCAAGAGAAAACCAAGAAGCACAAGAGAACCTACGAAGAGAGTAAGCCTGAAGCTCCCCAGTTACACTGCGGTCTGACTGCAGCTCTCCAGCACCCAGCCCTCATTCATTACCTTATGCTTGGTTTAGGAAAGCTGGCTTGGCAGGCTGCCCATATGAATACATGAGGTTCAGCCCAAGCAGTTTGAGTCCTTTCCCCCCGTGAATGTGGCACAACTCCCCCTCTCCAAACTCACCACAGCCTTCTCCAGGTGAGAGCCACCTCCATTCTTCAATCTTCCTGATCGAGCCGTTCCATCTGCATTAACATAGAGCCATGAAGGAGAACAGCCACACCAACCCAAATCCCAAAAAAGAACCCACTTGAAGGAGGCATTTATCAGCACATCTTATAAGGGACACCAAAAGGGTTCCAAAATTAGGAAGTGCTTCATTAAGCCAATGCCAGCCAGGAGGATGCCCTCATCCTTCACCAGAGAACAGTGACATTACCTGAGCTATGAAACATCGCAGTCAGCAGCAGGAACACACCAAAGTCCTTATCATTAATCTTATCTGTAACTTTTATCCGTTGCCATGCAGAACTATTTGCATCCAAACCTGCAAAAGCAAGCGCTGCAAAAGCAATACCCAGCAATGGGCTGCTCACACGTGCCAGATGGAAAGCAGCAGGCATGCATGCAGTGATTTTGCACTCAGAACCACTGTGCAACTTTGAAGTCGTGCTGGGAATGCCCTTTGCTAATCAAAGCTTCACTGAGGCAGCTGGAATGGAGCTGCAGGTTGCAGCCACTGCTCTGCTGTTACACCTTGAGCCTGAGTGTCGTTGCCATGACACATGAAGTGTCTGAAGGTGCATCTCCAAGATACCAGACACCCAATGCAGTGAGCACACATACCAAAGCATCTGTCCCTGCTGTAGCTGTTGCACTTTGCCCATCCAAATCCAGGCCTTGAGAACTTCACCTGACAGTCACCCATTCTTCAGACACGGAGAGCAGCTCAGCCAGTTCTGAACGCTGGGATGCTCTTATCCTGGCCCTGTAGACTTGAACGGGGTCCTGGAAGATGAAACTGCATTCTCTATATTATGCATTTGTATAAATAAATGCAATTATAAGTGTACATATACGAAGACCACGGTTCAGCAAGCCAGTCAGCTGTGCTCAGAGGGAAGAGCTGATCTTAGAGAAATCAGCCCTTGTGCCACCAAAGCTGAAACTGCCTTCAACTCTGATCTCAGAAAACACCAAAGCTGAAGTTGAACTTTGTTCCTTTCTTCTCTATTACAGAGGAAAGACAAACATTTGCATGGGGTTGAACTCTATGAAGTTCCCTCCCAACCCCTACAATGCTGTGATTGGAAGACAGAGGTTGTCTTAATGAGGATGTAAGCACATCCATCCTCCCAGATCTTAGGCCAGCTACGTGCTTTCCCCTTCCCAACTTTCATTATGAGATACACCTCATCTAACAGCCAAGCACAAAGACTTCTGGTCCAACCTTTACCAAGCAGCCTCTATCCTTGGTTTAAAGTTCTGCACATTGGAGTTATCCCAGCAGTGCTATAAGCCCACACTATTATTCCTCGTGCTGGTACACAAATGAAGAAAGATGGTCACCAGATTAGTCTCATATCTCAAGCAGCCCCAAATAATACTGATATGATACAACATCAGCAAGCTTTTGGCCTTTATTTGAAGGCTTTCAACAGTTACAGTAAGAATTGTCATTGCAAACCAGGAATTCTGAAAAAAATTGAACAATAAAAGTTAGAAAACATCCACGAGCCCAAGTCAGGCAGAATGGAGACTGAGCTTTTGGTTCTTCCATTCCGCCTGTATTTCAAATATCTGACAAAACTAAGACACTAAGGAAGGCTGGGCTGCTCCATAGGTGAGCAGTACAACAGATTAACAGCACATACTGTACCACGTAGCAGAGTAGCTGTGTCAGGTCTGTGGGTTTGAGCTGGGCTTATTGTCATTTGCTTCCCAAAAAGGACACCAGCAACAGATTGTACCAACATTACCTACGATGTGGTCATTTAAGCTGACCACAAGGCTGCCCCCCCACCCTGGGGGCACAGAAATGATGTAAGGAACTGGAAATCTTAGCAGCATTTGACTTAGAAGACTGCAGTTTCAGTTGAGTTCCAATGCACACCGGGTAGGACCGCGCGTCCAGTCTCACAAAGCACAGCTTTCTGACTCCCAGCAGCAGAGCACATTTGCTGGCTTTTAGTAGCAGAGCTCAGAACCAACCCCACGCAGCCCACGGGTTGACCTGGGTGCCCCACAGTCCCACGCAAAACCTCATCCTCACCACACAGACCTCAGGCAGCCCCACATCCCAGCACATCACCGGGCTTCGCTGGAATAATGCAGCATTTCAAGTCGGTGGAAGCACGCTTCTGAGCTCCAAGTAACCAAGTAATGGTCAAGAAGATTTTATGTGCATCAAAAGCCCCCGGGTTCCACATCTGCACTCCTGCAGTGCAACCTCAGCTCCAGCACCAGTGATGTCCACCCTACAGAACAAAGCACCCACAGAGCACTGCAGGAGGACAACATCTCAGTGGTGGGGATGAACTGCAGCAATGCTTCCCCCAGCAAACTCCAAGGGAAGCTTCAGCTTTCCTGCTACCCACAGGGACACACAGCTAGGGTTGGAGGGTGAGAGCTGACACTGCAGGTCCTCAATGCTCCAACCATGAGAAGCATCGCGAGCTCTAGGGCTGCCTGACCACATCTGAAAGCACGAGACACTCCAGCAGACATGACACTCTTGAAATACAGAACTTTATTTAGAAACTGCTTAAAATAGAAAAACCCTGTCAAGAAAAATCCAAGTCAAATATGGTTTTCTCAGTAAAATGGAGTTTTAGGGCAACAAAAGTCTAAAAGGCCACAAGAGAAATAGCACCACTGCGATTTCAAACAATGGCTGGATACTTGCATTTTTTTGGCATTCACTGAATTTGGGTTTTTCTCTGAATTTCACAAAGATTCATGCACTACACAACAATTACCATAAGATGCTCTCCTACACACGTTTTAGGACAAGCTACCACCAGGAACGAATGAATACAGCACAACAGGACTGATGGATCTCAGTAGTGGAGGGGAATCAGAAGTCTTGCAGGATCTTGCCAAACACAACAGTAATGAGGGGGCATGAGAGAAAAAAAAAAAAAAAAAAAAAAAAAAAAAAAAAAAAGGGGACAATTAAAGAAAGTACTTTAAATATTAATATTTAAGTTAGTCTCAGTACTGTATTTTCTGCAATAACATTAGCTCTGTTAGCCAGCATCTCTTAGTTTTGACCCCAGAAGACCACTGAACTGGCAAGTGTTACTATTAGATAAGCCCTGGTCTGAGAAAAAACAGAAAAGAAAAGAGAAAATCATCATCCTCATGTGCTCAATTCACTTTCATTCTATGAGCTGCACACACAGCCCAACCCTGCTGCAACCACGGGGTTGGACCAGAGCACCTTGGGATGGGAAGGGAAGGGTGCGAGGCCATAAGCACACCAACAGAAACAAACAGAACAAGCAGAAAGGAGGAAAGCACTTCAGAAGAACCTTGTAGGCAGTAAGACTGGTGCCCTCTGCTTTCATTTATGGAGCTTTTTTTTTTCTTTAATACAGAAAACACAGTACGTTTTGGCAAAGCCATCAGCCACGATGCCATAGTAAAAAAATGCTTTAGCAGTCCTCAAGGTAATTTATGTGTCTCAGCTGTTCATACTCCCTCTAATCTTGTGACAGGCAACATTAAGGCCTATTTCATTGAGAACTAATCACTCGGTAAGCAGCTTTATGCAGGAATGGAGGTTTGTTTAAGAGCCCCTCGGACAGCAGGGAGGGGAGCGGAGCGTCTCCCCAGGATGAAGCACATAAAATCTCCTGTCACATTACTTCAATTTTGGCATTTGGAAGCATTATTTTAAATACTCTTAAGGCATTTTATTATCATTTCCGTGCTGCAATTTCACATGAACTCCATCTTCCCATGAGTCAGTCTTTACGTTCTCTACTACACACCACCTCAGGTACAAAAAAAGTCTTTCCACGAACCAGTGTTTACCAGCAAACCAACAAGTTCCAAATGTTCAGCCTCTTGCTCCCTAAATATACCACCTAGATGTGAATACTGCTCTGCTACAGAGTGAGAGAGTTTCTAACTCAAACCCACTGCAAAAAGAGTGAAACTTCCGCAAAGTGCACTTTAAGAAGAGGTAACTTTTTTTGCTTATGAAAAGAAACCAGTGAGTCCTCTAAGAATAAAGTGGAGTATTTTACAGTTAAGCACATGATCTGGGGCACAGAATTCCGATGTTGCTGCTCTGCTGGTACAGTGTGTGGTCTGTTAATACTCTTCTTGCTCCTCCTGCGGCGCTCCTTCGTCAGGTATCACAAAGCCTTCCTGCAGGGAACACAACGAGGCTCGATGAGAAGCCAACACCCGAGCACTTCCCAGCTCTCTGCACGCTCCTTTCATTTTAGTTATTCCTACTTTGGATCCTGACAACGAAGTACCCTTCAGTCAACCACTCACAGTGTCCCCAGCAAACTCACTTTCTTCAGCTTTGACCTCTGTGTTACACACTCCTCAGGTGAGCCCAACCACGCTTGTGGCCTGACCATAACAATGGTATCTGGCCGTAAATTTAAAGGGGACAAAAAAAAAAAAAAGGAAGAAAACAAGCAGAAGAAACAAGACAGCTTCCCACAGTGAGGCAGGACGGGGGGGAGGATGACTTACATCTGTGGCATAAAGAATTTCCACAATCCTCTGCAGCACTGGGTCGTTCTCGCCTTCGTTCTCCTGGCAGATCAGCTCAATGTTCCGCAATTTGCCGAAGTAGAAATCCCTCTCCTTCTCCAGGTCTTCAACAGTAAGCTTCAACACGTTGATCTGCCCACAAGAATCAGTAATGATTTACCCACCAGAGGCATCTATCCTTAAGGTGGGGGTCCCCCAAGATGCTCAGAGGTGCGTTTGTAAGCAAAGCATTTCAGAAGTAACCAAGACATCAGGGAAAGGCTGTGAGGGCAAGAGGAGGTTCTATTTCTCAAGTTGGAGTATTTCTACAGCCAACACCCAGCCCAACACATGCAATGCCACATGGAAATTCTAAAGGCTTATTGCATGACATGGGTAAAAATCCAACTGCCTGCAGCTTCTTCTGCTCACACATTCCTCCAGGACAGCCCTCACTGGTGGCAGCTTCAGCTCCATTGCATTCAGCATTTCGGGGACGCAGCAGCTGCTCATAGTTCCGTTGGAATGCTGTGATAGCTGCAACACAGCTGTGGAAATACTTGAAAGCAAAGCTATGTGCGATATGGGACACAGCAGATTTAAATGTCTGGGGGCTTGTACTGCAAAAGGGGCTTTGCTGCTATCAGGAGAGCAAGGCCAGCACACCAAAGGCTTCTGATGAAGCCACTTTAAATGAACCTACTAGACAGAAGAAAGCGATCTGTCTCTCCCCAGCACAGCCATTTCATGCTATTAAATATCTATACCTATACATCCAACAGAAAGCCCAGGTCAGTACCTCAGGTCATTCTGGCAACACACCTGCTCAATCAATCCCGCTGATTCATCATCTCCCGCAGCCTTTTTGACCATCCCAGCGCTGCCTTTGGGAGTTGCTGGGGTCCTCTGTGCAACAATGGGCCTCTGTGGGGCTGCAAGGTAAATGTGCTGTTACTTCTTCTCAGAACACCCCTCTTCCTCCCCCAGAGGTGGGGTTCCCCTTCCAGGCACGTCACAATTTGAAGGCACGTTCATCAATGAAGTGTTCCTTCTTCACCCCCCCTGCCACGTCCACTGCCTTCAGCACACCCTGACACCAACCCTTGCCATTCCCTTTCTGTAACTCCCAGATAACTCACTCAGAGACTGAAGCCCAGCATTTGAGATGAGACACGACATCTTCATACACCAATTTTAAACCATGGAATGGTTTGAGTTGGAAGGGATCCTTGAAGGCCATCAGGCCCAACCTCCTGCAGTGCACCCACGGGTGCAGGTCCTCTGCTCAGACACCCACAGCTCCATCAGTGCTCACAGCCCCCAGTCTGACCTGAGTGCCTGCAAGGCTGGGCACCCACCTCATCTCTGTGCCACTGCCTCACCACCTGTATTGTCAAAACCTTCTCCCTTATATCCTATCTAAACCTCCTCTCCTTTAGCTTGAAGCCATCTCCCCTTGTCCTGTCACACAGACCCTGCTGAACAGTCTGTTCCCTTCTTTCTTACAGCCCCTTTAGATACTGAAACAGTGACCCAGCCTCATTTCCCTCAGTTTTTAAGGGCTCGAGATCATCTTGAACTCGTTTCTACCTGCACTGCCAGTACCGAGAGGTTTCTTGGGTTTGTTCACCACTGGAGCAACGAGGTTTGGTGCCATTGTCTCCTGGCCTTGTCGGGCAGCCACGGGGTCGTATTCCTTCCCATCATAGTTTGCATCAAAAAATTTTTTGAACCACTGAACAAATTCAAAGTTGTCCTGAAATTTTCCTTTCACTAGTTTGTCCACAGGAATTATCTGGAGAAAAAAAAAATAGCAATAAATAATGAAACGTGTTGTAAGGGGAAAGAACCTCTCTGCCTTATATAATAAGGGTTTTTAAATTTGGAAGCAAATATAATTCTTTGTTTATTTTGGAGAAAAAGCAGTAAATTGTGAAGTCTTGCCTGTAAGCCACGAGTTGAGAGCCTGAGGTCTGGCAGTGGGCAGAAGGCATTCCCTTGATTCCCCTTTTGATTCCCTGTGAGCACAGCCCTGCTATGGGCACACTGCTCCAGGTACAGCCCCGAGGGAGAGGAGAGATGCAGTGTTGGAGCTGCTGGCCAACACAGCACGAGATGCCCTCTTCACTGGGAGCAGCTTTAGCAAGGGAATGCTCTGCACTGCACCAAGCACGCCACCAATAACTTCTACCTCCATAAAGCACTCTTCCATAAACACAGCACTCACTTGATCCAAACGTGTTTTCAAAGATCCCATTCTCACTGGTGGAACAACACACACTGGTAAAGAGGAATGGGAAATCCTTAAGAGCAGCACACCAACAGATTATTGGGACGCACTGCCAGGAACGGCTTCACGCCATATAAACTCAAACATGATTTCTCAGGTTTCAGTACTGGTCAACACTACATAAGTTGAATTGAGTTAACATGGAAGAAACTATCTCCAGCATTAAAAACTGCAAACGCAACCTCTGCTCTCTAGTAAATATTGCATTAATTTAGGTGGGAACCAAAACTTGTGAGATTTGTAAGCCGACAAACCCTGCCCCCCAGATTGCAAAGTGCACGCCACCCGTTTGGATGCCAGGAACAGGGAGAAGCAACTCCAACCCAACTTACTTTGTCAACGCCCATTCGTTTGAAACCTGCTTGTAGAACCTTGAAGTTCTGAATGTACTCATGTTCCAATTTTGCTTGAAACTTCACCTTCTTGAGAGCTACTGAACCTGGGAAGAGCATGTCCATGAACTGGCAGTAAGCAGCACCTGTGAGAGAGAAGAATAGCATTCCATGATGAACAACAGATGATCAGGCAGAGCAGCACACTGCCCAGCCTCATTCCACCAGGGCACAAAGCCCTTAGGGGAACAGAAAGGACATAACAGGACCCCTTGGCCTGATTTGGAAGCGTGGCTGTAAACAAGCTGCAGAACTAAGGGTCTGGCCCCATGGCTTGAGCTCTTGTACCCAAGAGCAGTAACACCTCTGTAATTCCAAGAGGGAAAATCCAACTCAATGTGGTGTCCCATCCCTCGTGGGCATCAGAACTCTTATCCACATTAATAGAGCTGAACTGGAAGAAGTATTCTTCTAAAAATTTTGTTTAGCTGTTCTTCAAATAGTGTCTTATATACTACCTACAAAGTTCAAGGTGCTCTCAGAAGTAAGAGAGTAAAGTAAGTTGAATCACATTTCCTTTCAGCATCTGAAGGGGCTGTAAGAAAGGAGGGGAGAGACTCTTTAGCAGGGTCTGTGTGACAGGACAATGGGAATGGTATCGAGATAAAGGAGGGGAGGTTTAGATGGGATATAAAGAAGGTTTTTACAGTGAGGGTAGTGAGGCAGTGGCACAGACATGAGGTTGGTGCCCCATCCCTGCAGGCACTCGGGTCAGGCTGGGGGGCTGTGAGCACTGATGGAGCTGTGGGTGTCCCTGCTCACTGCAGAGGTTGGAGGAGACTTGAACGGGTCCCTTCCAACTCAAACCATTCTATGGTATTTAAGTCACACTTTAATCAGAGAACTGAAATAAGACACTATTTCCTTCCTGTTCATTTTAAATCCTTTAAGTCCTTCAATTCAGCTCTCACTGTAACGGGGGGGGGGGGGGTGGTTCAAGCAGAGAGCCACCCCCAATGATGAGCTTTTGCACAACACCCCCCCCCCCCCCCCATAAAGACAGCTTAAAACTGTGTTAATTACGCTGCAGTGATGATGCACACTTGTGTGTCATCAGCAACACAAGCACAGCATTCTGAGCACGACATCTCACCCCACATCAAACACTTGAAAGGACACAGAGAGCAATGGGAGCCTTAACTTAAAACAAATAGCTGCATGGCAAACGTCTGAGGGGCACGAGGCCAAGAAGCAGTACACTGTATTGCCCTGAGCCAGCCCAGCTCCCTGCAAAGCTTCTGGGCCCCAGACTGAGGTGGAGCACACTGAGTTCAGCCCAGCAGTGCTCATCGCTTCTCCTCTTTGTGGCTGCAGATCTTCAGTTTCCTTCAGCCCTAGAGTTTTTCCTGCATCACCTTATTAGACAGAAGCCACCAGAAATACCTGCCCGACGTGTATTCTGAGTTCCCTCCTTCTCTCCATCTTTGGGAACGCTCCTTCCTCAGCCCCACGCTGCAGTGCCAGCTCCAAACGTAAACTTCTGCCTCCTTTTGTTCAGCCCCAACCGCCTTATTCCAACCTCACCGTGTGAGATGTGCTCCTACCTCTCCTACCCGGGCCCTTTCATCTCCCTGCTGCAGTTATTCAAATCACCACCTCTCACCCAGGCTGCCTTCTTAGCCTTGGGTTTGCTTTTCTTTCCGCCGTTGCCCCACAGCCCATTATTGCTCTCTTCCTTTCACCCAGCCTCCTCCCCCACACTCCTCCCTGCACGATGACATGTGACTTCACTTCTGGAGCACCAGCACTTCCCCTTTCGCTGCACACCAGACATTCAGCTCCGGCAGATCAGCTCACAGTGACTCCGGGTCAGGCTGAGGTGCTCCTTCACTACAGGGGGGGATGGGAATTCCCAGGGGTGAACCCAGACCCACCAGTGTGTTCCCTCACACCCTTGTGCCCTGTCTGAACCCGCAGGCACTTCCCCATGGTCTTCCCCCATAAGGGATCACATCCGTTTATGCTCCTTACTGCACTCCCAGGACTTCTCCTGCCCGTTCAGGCTAAATACTTGGGCTCCCCACTAGTAAACAGCCTCTCTTAGGAGCATTTTTCTCCACGTTGACCCTAATTTCTCCTCATCCCACTTTTGCTGTAGCAGATCAGAAGATCCTAACTTCCCATTACGTTCCCATCACGTTTTCACTATTAAAAACCATTTCAGTACAACTCCAAACCATAATAGCACCAAACGCAGGCCCAGCACCGCCCACAGCTCCGCTCCCACTACACACACAGCCACACGGCTGCTTCCACGGACCTCTTCGCCACCTTTCAGCTCCAAACCAAACCCGGACGTCCCTCCCCGCACCCCTCACCTGAGCACAGCTGCTCGATCTTGGTCAGCGTCAGCTGCAGGGATTCGTTGATCCACGCCAGCATGTCGTGCCGGCTCAGGTTGTCGCTCGTCACCGACGTGGAGTACACATTCACAGCCATTTTCTGCCAGACAGAGCAGCGGGTGGGACCGCCGCACCCGCTCACGCCGCAGCCCCATCGCGGCTCGGAGCCCCGCACGCAGCGTCGCCCCACCTCCCCCCAGCACCTCCCGGCCCTCCACCCGCTCGGATCTTCCCTCCCCGCGGGGCGAACCAGCCCCACAAAGCGACGCCACCCCGCAGCACCCGCGGCGGGCACGGCCGCCCGCACGCCTCCGCAGCACAGCGCAGGGCCCGCGCCCCTCCCTCCTCCGCCGCGCGGCCCCCGCGAAGGGGCGCGCCCGGAGCCAGGCCGAGCCACGAACGCCGCACCCGAGCTCCCCGCGCCCGCCGGCCCAGCGCTCCCGCACCCGGCTACCCCGACCCCGCGTCCCCCCGGCCGCCCGGCCCCTCCCGGCCCGTTACCTGCCCCGCTCTCGCCCCGTCTCCTCCGCGTTCAAACCGGCCCCGCCCGCTGCCCGGGACCACGTCACGCGCACGCGGCGCGCTCACGTCACCCGCGCAACGTCACGGCGGCCGCAGCGCAGGAAGAACGGCGTGCTGGTGCGGGGGGGGGGCGGGGCCACCGTGCGGCTCCGCCCACTCCTGAGCGCTCGCTTGCGATTGGTGGGTCCCGCTAGCCCCGCCCAGTCCGCGGCCCATTCATTAGCGCTCGCCGGGATGCCGCGTGCCGGCGGGGCAAGGCGATGAATGAACGCGGTGCGCGCAATGCGCGCCGCCGGCTGGCGCAGAAACACGGCTTTCAGTCTTTTAATTCCGCGGTGCTGCGTGGCAAGGGCGAAATCATCGATCCCTTTCCTTTCCCCATATGAAAATCGGTAAACTGCTCGGCCAACGCACCGTTTTGAGTTCCCAGTACAAAAAAAAAACAAACCAAAAGACCATGTGAAACACATTCAACAAAACAATATGGTTTTTTTTTTTTTTTTCTTTTCCTCTTATTTTAAAAGATTGTATAAAAACCCACAAAACTTTGGACATCAAAAATCCTTTAACTAAAAAAATAGCACCAGGGAGAGTTAGAAACCTTTACAAAGCATTAAAAAAGGCATTTCTGAGATCTACCTCCTTGCAACGTGTTTATGAGCACGCCATAAAAGGCAGCGTTCCAAGGAAGACTTGTCTACTGCGATTCTCATCAAGTCAGCTTAATGCCAGGACTGTTCTCGTTCCCCTTTTATCTTTGTTTGCTTTCCCCAAGTCCTTTTTTTCTCTATTTTCCTTTTGATCAGATGGGAAGGGATGCGAGATCCGGCACAGAAATGGAGGATGCGACGGAGAGGAGCCCGCATGGCTTTAAGAAACAAAACTCATGGGATGGGGTGGCAGAGGGATGGGCACCCCGGTGGCACCCATGGACCTTGGCTGCTGCTGGGTGACAGCAGGGGCTGGTAACACTGCCCGCCCTGCCCACACCACGCACTCATTCTCAGAACATTTTCCCCTCCGGTCACTGCAGCCCGATTTTCCAGCCCCAATGTAACCATTCAACCCACTCAGCAGGATTTTGAAACGTCAGGGAAAAAAAGGGAAATGCTTGGGAAAGGACGTAGTGAATATCTGTAAACTACAGCCGAACGCATAAAACAGTATCTCCCTAACTAGAAAAGTAATTCTATCATCTCACAGTTCAGTTTCAGCTACATTCAGGTCTAGGAGTCTCCACATTCTTAAGTAATGCCTTAAAGCAGCAATAGACATTAAACAACAAAATGTAAAGTTTTACAAAAGGTCTTAAAAAAAAAAAAATAATAAAAAAAGATTTGGTTTGCGTGTTCTGCATGTTCAGTGTACATAACCTGACCCGGGGCCCTCACACCTGCTGCTGCAGCTTGAGGATTTTTGGCAGTCATTTCAAGAGAGGTTTATGCTTGTTTAGGAGGTGAGCAGCTCTGTATCCACATTTGCAGCACGCCAGCAGCTGCCTCCACCACTCACTGCTTTCCAGCTCTGGGCTCAAGTGGAACATTCAATGCTCTGGAAGAGACTTCTCGCCTCATCAGTGATGCACGCAGCTTTGTCAGCTTTGTGCTGGGTGATTAAAGCTCGTTTTGTCCATCATTTCCCAGGCAGTGCTGTCTGTAGTCCCATCAGGAAGGCACCTGGCCAGGTTCTTTGGTTGAAGGCGCTTCCCGAGCGCTGCGGCAGCGGGGGGCACAGTGCTGGGAATGGTGAGCACAGGGCTGAGCCCTCCTCGGGCAGCAGAGCTGCATTGTGACGGAGAGACGAGGGATGCAGCGTGGGCTACTCGCAGGCAAAGTAATCCTTGAGAGGGGAGAAGAGGTGCTGGATGACAGGGATGCTCCAGGACCTTCCGAGCAGCTTCTGGCGAGCCCCGCGGCTGATGTTGGAGACGTCGGTGCAGTGCAGGGGGAAGCCAAAGATCCTGGAGGGCAGAGGGATGGGTGATGCCCAGCAGCTGCCCCGTGCCCATATGGCTCCTATCCAGCCTCCCGGCTTCACAGCCACCCCTCACAGTCCCCACGTGCCACCAGACCTCAGTGCCATCACACCCCACAGCCACCAGATCCTGGTGGCACCACAGACAGGCACCACAACCAAAGGAAGGCAGTGAGTCATTTCTCCAGGCTCCCGTACTAAGGTCAAAAATAAGAGAGTAATCTTGGCTTGTGCTTATTGCCCACCCATCTCAGAGCACCTTGCACAATTTGTTCAATGTCAGCCCATGTCACCACTGCCCATTTTTCCCAGTAACACCTTCGGAGGAGCCTTGAGCCCACGGAGCCTGCACCATGAGACCTACTCCCAGCACTGCCCCAGGATCCTCTGGCTAACACCGGTGCTCCCACTGCTTGGATGGGAGTTCAACTGCCACGTCTCCAGGCACAGCCTGACAATGGCTCAGTAATTGCTGTTTAACTTTCAAATCCCTGCATGCCTCTGGCTCAGCTTTAATTAGTTTCAATTCCAATAAATATTGGCAATTTAAATATAAACAAATGAAAAAAAAAAAAAATGAGCCTGTTTGCTGGCTGAGGCCTTAGTAAGCAAAAACGGCCTTGTGCATGTGGAGTGCAGGACTGCTAGCAATTGCAGTCTGCTCTACTCATTATGCTGCACTTTGCAGCAAATTTGGGGTTGCTATAAGTCATGAATAGAGCCTCGAGCTGGGCTCAGCTCCGCACACATCCAAGCACTGTGCACAGCAGCAGCACTTCCCTACAGTGGCTGCAGCTCTGGGGACAGCAACACTGCAGTGTCAAGCGGCACAGAACCTTGCAAGTACCACAAACAAAGTGAAACCATGGCTGAACGTTACCTGTTCATCCCTGGGAGGTTGCCCCAGAAGTAGCGTGCTCTGTGCGCAGCCGATATCTTGATAGCATCGATCATAACAGGGTTACACTGCAGCCCGAGAGAAGGAAAGCAAGTTAGCAGAGGGGTCAGGGCTTTTTTTTTTTTGCTGGGAGCAGCCTTCCACGGGTAAGTGTGGGTGCCCCATTCCTGCGCCCTTCCCAAAGCCGCAGCGATCCCTACCTCCAGGAACCGAGAAATGTCCCTCTTGTCGTTGACCCTCATGGCCACCACGTTCTCAAACATCCAGAAGAAGGGCCGCTCCTCTCCAGCCTTGGGACGGGCGTAGTTGAGCAGATGGTAGAATTCGAAGAAGAGCCGCCCGGTGCCCTCCGTGCGGGGGGACCCAGCAGGGGTGTTAGGAGGGGACCGCCCGCGGCCCCGCAGGTTTGGCTGAGGCGTGGGGACGGGCTCTGGTGGGCCTGGGGGAGACAGCGCTTGGCACGCATCCCCGGACGGAGCCACCGCAGAACTGCGTCGCCGACCCCAGGCAGCCTGGGGGCTCCCAGCCCCGTGGGGCCAAACAGCCTCACCGTACGGAGCCTTCCTGGGCGGGCTGGCGAGCGAGAGGTCGTTACAGGGGCTGCCGCCGATCACCAGGTCAAAGGGACCCCACTCCTCGATCTGCAGCGGGCAGACAGAGCTGGTTATCGGGGCACAGCTCCTACCCAACCCTCCCTGAGCCAAGAGCAGTGCAGCTCACATTTCTCTTGGTGATGTTCCTGACGTCGTGCACGTAAGTGATGTTGCCCTCGTGCCGCACGGTGCCCACTGCCAGGGGGTCCTCGCAGATCTCAGAGGCGATGTACTTCTCCACTTGGATGCCCAGGTCCTTCAGCACCAGGTACCCTGCCCGGGGATGGGGGGGCTGAGGGCTTTGCAATGGGACCACAGTGCCCACAGTGCAGCCAGTGCACCCAGCACAGCCTGTGGGCACCATCCCCACCCCCTGCTCTCCTCCCTGCTTCCACTGATGGGGATGCACCTGCCCCATCCCCTTCTCCCCAAGCTTTCTGATAGGCTTGAGGCTATCAGAGCACCTTCTTCCAGCACCTCACCTGTTGCTATGCCATCAAACAGAGAGAGCACTCTGATGGGTCTCCTCTTGGCTGGTGGCACTGCTGGGTAGATTTTGGGTGCATCCTGTAATGGAAGACAGCCGTGAGACCCTGTTTCCCCTTGCAGCAGAGCCCTGTGGAGCTCAGGGCAGTGCTGCAACGCTCCCCAAGTCCAGTTCCCTTCACAGGGAGCATCCATGGGGGGGATGAGCCCAGCACACCTGGATGGCCTAGATGAGATTGAGGCAGGGCCAGGACCATTAACCCCTCTCCCCTAACCCTGTGCACCAGGCTCACTGCCTTCATCCCTTACATATTCCTGCCCCTTGTCACTGGTGAAGAAGTCCTGCAGACGCGAGCTCCAGTCCTGCCGGCGCTGCAGCACCCCGTAGCTCCTCTGGGGTTGGCACATGTAACAGTTCCAAGGCTCCTGCTCTTTCGCCTTGGCTGACGAGCCTCGTCCCACCAGGACCTCCAGGCATTCCACACAGAAGCACCTGCCCAGACACAGCACCTCTGAGTGTCAGCCCAGCTTCTCCTGCAGCCCTGTTCCATTTTGAAGGATGCTCTCCCCGAGTGACAGCATCTCAGGATTTAGGGCTGCTGACACGGACTGATGACTTAGGCCTGGGTAAATCTCCTACCACCCTCCCCAGGACCTGTCCAAGTACAGCCAGCTCTGTTTTGCCCCAGTGTAGTGCCCTGCTCCCCCCTGACCCCCAGCCCAGCACCAAGCTCTGCAGGGACTACCAAGGCACGGGGGACCCACCTGCAGCAGCTGGCATTGCTGCAGAGGAGCAGCTCCTTGCCCTCGCAGCACACGGTGCAGTAGGACTGGTAGCCATCTTCGTCATACATGTAGAAGAGCTCCAGGAATCTATCCTGGCAGAGGGCAGATGGGAAGAGAGCATCAGGATCTGTACTCAGCTCCCCCCCCAGCCCCCAGTTCAGAGATGTGCATCCTCAGTGCCTCCTGGGCACCACCCACAGCATGCAGGGAACTCAGAGGGGACCATGCCAAGGGATGACCCTGAGGTGAGCATGGCAGGTTCAGGTCTGGCAGTTTCCCCTATCATCCCCATCCCATTCCCAACCTGATGGCTGCAGCCCTGCTGGCCGCTCTTACCCTGCAGGTGTGGCACAGGCCCCCTTCAAACAGCGGGTGAAAGGTGGCTGGGTTCCTCCTCCCGCATGACAAGCAGCTGTCTGAGGGCAGAGAGAGCTCCACTCACCCCATGGCTCCTTACAGCCCGTGGCCAAGGGACCAAGTGGGGCTGGGGACATCGCCTCAGCTGTGGGCAGGTCCCAGCCTTGCAGCCCTGTCCCCAGCTTAGCACAGTGCATGTAAAAAAGGACCGATGGGTTCTCTCTGGTGCCGCCCTCCAGCACTTCCATCACTCCCAGCCCTTGTATCAGGATAGAACAGGCAAATGCTTACCTTCCAGACTCCCGCTGTTGTTTGTAACTTCGGAAACCATTTGTTCTTTAAGAAAAAAAAACAAAAAAAAAGATTTAGCATTCCATAAAGTAACTTTCATATTGAGCAGATAACACAGCCTGACTTGCAGTTCTGCAGTCACAGTTTGGCCTTTAAGGCCAGCCAGAGCATAGAGGATTTTTTTACTTAGGAACCCATGCACTGCCCACACCACATCCCAGTACCTCGAGTCTGGTCCTCCTCCATGCGCTGCTCCTTGCTGCTGTTGCAGGGGTTGCTCTTCAGCCTCTTGGTGGGTGGACAATGCTCGAGGCACAGCACCTCCTCTGTGCCGTTCCTCAGGGCCCCGTTTTCTGCAAGGGACAGGCAGCTCCAGTGGGGATACATGGGGACATCAGCCCCTGAGCTTTGTCACAGTCCCACCCCAGAACCCTTCCTCGAGGCTCCGGCTCACCCCAGGGTGCAGTGCTCATATGGGATGCCACAACCCTGCAAATCAGCAGAGATCATCTCTGCCTACTGGCATCCACTGCAGGGCAGAGCTACCATTTTTGCTCCTTCTTCCTCCTCTCAGCAGATGAACTGAGGGAGGAGCTGAGTGGGGCCCTGACCTTGTTTGCTCCCCTCCCCATGGGGTCTGTGCTTCCACTGCTGCCCCCAGATCCACAGCCCCAAGGTGGCCACAGATCACATTTCATTGCCAACAGCAACATTTCGGAGAACACTTCAGCGTGCTTTTTAGAGCCCCCAGCACCATGCCCAGCTCCTACCACCAGCCCACCTGAGCTTTTGGGTGGCTGCAGCCCTTTCACACCCAGTGGTTTGAAGCCAGTGAGTGCCCAGTCGATCATGGGCTTCAGCTGCTCCTCCAGGGACTCCCCAGGGGCAGATGTGAAAGTCTTCCCTGAGCGGCTCCGGGCAACCTGCAAGAGGAGGGCAGTGGAGCACAGTGACAAGGCACGGGGGGATGGTTCCCTCCCATTCCCAGCAGCAGCTGCCAGATTCCAGCACTGGGAGTGCCATGGCCACACCAGCCCCCCCCAGCTGCCCCCCACCCTGTGCTCCCTATAGAGCCCAGTTCTGCTCTGCAGTTATACCTCCAGGGCATGGTATATGGCTCGGCGGTAGGAGACCAGCTTATTGAACGTGGCAGTATTGAAATGCTGTCTGAAGGCCATCAGTCCTACCAGCTTGTCTGCAGAAACCTGGGACAGAGGGACAAAAACTCAGTGACACAACTTGCTCCTGTCCCCATATAGCGTGGTACAGCTCTGGCAGAGAAGATAGCAGTAGCTTTGCATGGAGCAAGCCACGCTGCAGCAGGAAGGGAGGACAGAGGAATCATTGCACACGTGGCTATGATAGGCTGTGTGCACCCTCTGCTGGCACTGAGCCTCTGCAGCATGGCACCCAGCATGGGGCTGTGGGAGGGCAGTGCTCAGCTGGGCACGGAGTGAGGGGGGACAGCTGGGACAAACCAGGAAGGAAGATGGGAAGGGGACAGGCTGCCAGCATCAGAGTCAGGAGAGCATCCCAGAGCTGCAGATTGCAAAGCGCTGCACTCCCTGCTCCGGGGAGGCTGCAGCTGGACACACACACCCAGCCCCAGGCACAAGCAGCTGCAGAAATGGGCACAGATCACAGGGATTGGCACAGGAGGGGCTCCAGCCCACCCCCAGCCAGAAGCAGCATGCTCACCTCAGAGAACTTCCCGTCCCCAAACCACTGCACCCATCGCATGCCCGACACCGCCTGGCGCTTGGACGTGGCTCTGTAGGAAACGACAATCGCCGGCCACCAGGAGAAACCCTTGATCTTCCCCCAGACGAGCTCCCCAATTCCAAATTCCTTCCCATCCTGAAAGCAAAGGATAACACACAGATGAACCAGAAGCACGCACGCTTTGTCCCAGCACCCACACAAGGACGCCCTGGGCTGCTGCAGTGCAGAGGAACGGCTGGGCACCATGCAGAGCTGCAACAGCACTCGTGTGGAGCTCTGCAAGGATGCTGCCAGTCCTCAGACTCCCCTGAATGCTTTGAGGCAGCTGGGGCTGGGTCTCATGTCCCAGGCAGCTCCTGCTCATGGGGCAACAACCCATTCATCTGTCTGCAGCACAGTGAGAGGGCACCCACCCTCCTCTGCTGCCCCAGGGCACAGCAGGAACCAAGGCAAAGCAAAGAGAGCAAATACAGAGCTGGGACAGTTAGTTGGTGTGGCTGAGAACCTCCAGCAGGCAGCCCGGCACTGCACTGGCTCCAGGATCTTCCCACAGGAGCTGTTGTCTCATGAGTAGAGCACTCCTTCAAGTTTTGTTCAGCAATTAGGCACCTAATTATTCAGCCAAAAGCAATTGCCCAATTCCTGCAAGTCTCAGGCCCTGCCCTGACGCCATCAGGCACCAAATCACTCCGCTTTCACTCCCCCTTTCAGCATCTCCCAACAGAAGGGCATTCTGCGGGCAGGAAGCCACCCATCCCAGCAGGCACAGCTGCCAGCAGGCACGTGCTGCACTCAGGGCTGCTGGCAGTGCTGAGCTGCACACAGCAGAGACGGCTCAGCGCTGTGGCACAGCCCCTGCTGCCAGCACCCAGCGGGCACAGACCCACCACCTTCCCTCCACCCAGCACAAGAAGGGGGTGCTGGAAGAGCACAGCCTCCCCTCTACCTGGTACTCCAGCGCAATCCCTGCATCCCGGCTCTCTGGCTCCTCAGCCACCAGCTCAGTGGAACCATTCTGGCCCTCCTGGGAGCTGCTCCCCGACAGCGTGCTGCTGCTCTGCGATGAGTCCCGTGAGTCTTCCTCCGTCAGGTCGATGGTGGTGAGCACAGGCATGGCCGTCCTCCTCCGGGAGCTCTGTGTGGGAGGGAGCGGTGTGAGAACCCACTGGGAACAGGGAGCAGCCCCCACCACCTTGTCCCTACAGCACAGCACGACCCCCAGCCTCTGCGGTTGGGATCAGAGGGTCCAGGGCTGAGTGCAGCTAAGGGAGCACTGCTTCGTGCGTATGACATGCAGCAAAAAGGCCAGCTCTTGCTTTCCTCCCCTCATTTCACCCCAGGCAGTCAAAGCACCCAACTCAAAGGCACACACACATCACAGAGGGAAACTGAGGCACGGAGCATGTGGCACTCAGGCCACCCCCAGCCATGCAGACAGCTCCAGGTCCTTCAGCTCTCACCCGCAGCGGAGCCGGCAGTTCCCTGAGAGCCTCCACGCTGCTCGTTTCCTTGATCTGCATCTCGTGGGGGGTCTGCCCTGCCTGGAAGATGAGGCGGACGGGGGGCTTCTGCCGGAGGCTGCTCTCCCAGCCAGCACTGCCTCGGGGCCGCACCTGTAGGAAGGAGCAGAGGTGAGCAGCTCATAGGGACACAGACAGCATCGGAGATGAGGGCACAGACCCCGAACAGAACTTGCACACCCCACAGTGTGCTCAACCCCACAGCCTGGAGGCACTGAGGGCAGCTTTTCCCCTGCGGTTTGCAGCAGCCCAAACCAGGCATGCTTCTGGCATCCGGCACAGCGCTTTCGAAATGAAGTGAGATTTTTACAGCAGGGCTCTGTGAGTGAGCAGCCCCTGCACGTGGCACTGTGGGAACGCAGAATTGTCACCCCGGCTGAATTTATGGCTCTTTCTTTTCAAAGCCTCACAGTCACGGGCAGATCTCCAATCTGCACTCACCTCCTGCGGTTCCATCAGTGTGAGAGGCCAGGACAGCTCCTCCTTGGACAGGTCTTTGCTCACCCTCTTGTTCTTCAGGGGTGCCAGCCCCAGGCTCCCAGCATCTGTGCAAGGGAGCAGAGCAGACTCAGCTCCATGAGCTGATCTCATGAGAGTGGTGTGTTGGGATGGGAAGAGATCGAAGCCTCATCTTTCAGACAACGCAGTGAGAGCAACACTTTTGACAGTCTGATCAAGTTTGCTATTCATTCCCTTTTCAAAGCAGAAACTCTCCCACAATCTGGCCAACCAAGAGCCAGAATCTGGGCACCACAACTTGAGCACTATAAAGCTGGGGCACATCCTGACCCCAGCAGGGCACAGCTTGGACCCCCCAGTCCCACTTACCTGGGGTGCTGGGCTTCCCACTGGCCTCCAGCAGCAGGGCAGCTGTGTCCTTAGTGGGATCGGTGCAGTCCCTGTCGAAGAGGATCAGCTCTGCCCTGCAGTCCGCCTCATCCCGGCCATGGCTCTTCTCCTTTTTCATGGCTGCCTGTGGAAGCAATAGGGGATCATAAACTTAGCCAACCAGAGAGCCCTCTGGCTGAGAAAAGCAGAGCAGGTTGTGTGAACTATTCAGGCCAGGCACAGTCTATTCCCTTAGCAGCTCTCCTACAGCACCCAGGGCAGGCAGAAGGCTCTGGCTGGGGATGCATCTGCAATAACACTGGGTGCTGATGGGCACCTGGACAAAACCTCCCTGAATGTGGCCCTGCAGATTCACCAGCTCCAGCAACCCAACACATTTGCCCCTAGAGAAGCACCAGGGCTATTCCCAGAGCTATTCCCAGCCCCACGTGTCCATGGAGCACTCCCAGGCTCCGTGCTGTGCCCAGCCGTGGCTCAGACCCTTCCCACAATCCTGCCCCCAGCCCCCAGCCCCACGCACTGAGCTCCTGCCCTGCACAACCCACAGCTGCAGCAGAGGGTGAGCATTGCAGACAGGGCACAGCCAGCAGCACCGTGGGGCCAAAGTCCTGTGCCTGCCCTGCTCAGCCCCCCGAGAGGCATGCGGGCCGGTGCAAACATCTGCATCTGCAGCCATTTGCACGTCAGCCGGCCCTGCTGCTCCTCACGCAGGGTCAGGCAGCTCCCAGCTCCCCGCAGCAGCTGTAGCCACACTAGCCACACTTTCACGAGACCCCCGCAAAGCCGAAACCGCCAGGAGCTCCGAGGCCAAAGGCAGATTGACCCCAAAAGAGCAAAGCGACGCTGAGCCCGAGCTGGGCGTTGCCAAACATTCCCGCCACGGAGACCTCTCCCATTCCCCAGCAGCACCCCCTGCCCCGCAGCAGCCATTTCACAGCAGCAGCGCTGGAAGCGGAGGGCTCCAGGAGCAGTGGGACACGCCTCGCCTGCGCCCGCCGCCTCTGCCTCCCCGCGGGTGCCCTTCCTGGATCGTGTTTTCGGAAGCGCCAGCTCCCAGAAGCTCCCAGTCTCTCCCAGAGGCACCCAGGACGGTGCTAACGAAGCTGCCTCATTGCCTGGCTATGGGTCTGTGCTGCGACTTGCCCCTTCGCCAGCGCCGTCATTTCAGGAGCACGCAGATCAGCTCGAGGAGTCGGGGAATGAACGGCTTCACCCCTCCAAGGCCCTGGGGGGGGGGGGGATGCATTGCAGCCCCCACCCCCAGCCCCAGGCTCCAGTCCGGCCGCCCCTTCCCCAGCGCTCCCGCTCTCGGCATCGCCTCCGACTGCTTCACTAACAATTGAGATTTCTGCTTTGAGATCATCTGTCAGCACCTCTGGCAAACAAAGACCAGTCGGGGTTTGATGTTTTGGATGCAGAGGGTTGCATTAAAACCCCGGTAAAACCCAAATGCGAGGGGAATCAGGTGCCTGGCCCCCACCACTCCGGGCAGGGACCCCAGGCACACATCCTCCCCCCACCAGAGACACGGCTCTGTAACAAAGGGACGAGGAGGGAAACTGCACTGGCGGGAGCCTGAACCACATAAAGCCCTACAGCTGTGCACAGAAATCCTACTGCTGCAGCACATCTGCTCCCAGACTAGTGAAGAACTCCCAGGAGCTGCCCAGACTCACCGTGTGCCCCCGGCTGCCCTGGACGCTTGCAGACACAGCCCCACAACAGCAACTGCTGGGGATTTTCTCCCCAGCCCCAAATCATCGGCAGCAGTGATGCTGCCAGTAAAACCAGAGCATCTTAACCCTAACCAGAGCATCTCACAAACATGTCTAACTCAGAATCCCATAAACTGAGTGCAGACACGCTGCTCTCTTCAGAACAGGCGATGGACAGGGACAGTGCCAGGAAATGTGACAGAGAAAGGCAGCAAGGGATGGGGACACGTGGCTCTGAGGTGTGGGGAGGACAGCCCCAGGGGCCTGCTTGCTCCATGCACTCCTCCAGCTGCACAGCCTGGGATCACTCAAGGACATCTCATCACCATCCTCTGATACGCAAGCGGGAAAGGGAACATTACACCAAAACACAGGCTGCAAAGCTAGCTAAACTCTTGGCTTCGCCTGGGCAGCCATCCCCATTCCTTCTCTTCCCCATGCCAGCTTCTGTACCAGGACACAGAGCCGTGCACCTCCAGCACGGTCACCCCGGTCCATTCAGCTCCGCCTGCTGCAAGCTTGGAGAGCTCTTTGTCCTCACCTCCCCTCGCAGAAGCACACCAGCATGTGCAGATAGGGCCTTACAAAAATAATAAGAAACAGAGCACTCCCCTCGCGTGCTTCTCTCTGGCAGGGGGGAGGAGAAAAGCAGCACCGCAGCGCTCGCCCTGCTGAATGCAAGCAGACAGACGCTACGGTGATACAGCCCATAGGACCTGTGGAGAACCAACGACTCCAGCACTCCAGCTCTGATGTTCGAGGCTCCCCAAGAAGCTGGCGCTCCGGCAGCCCATGACACTGCCTCGGTGACCGGGACGTTCCCTGCAGCCATACCCCATGGAGACAATAAACCCGCTGCCTCCAGATCCCGCCCTAGTTTTGCAATACCAGCTTCTTTACGGTTTGCCAAGCTGCTTGAAGCCCGTGCCATGGCATTAACTGCTTAGGGATCCCGCGGCCGGGAATGCCCGCTTGTGTCCGGCTGAGCTCCGGGCAGAGCACACCTGGAGGGCCCCAGCTCGGGGCCGGGGCAGCTCCGGGCCGCTTTCAGTTTTCCTTCTTAAGAAAACAGAAGAAGGGCCCTTATCAGGTCGGTTTCCCCAGTAGGTGGAGAGATTGCAGGGGAGACGGGCGGACTTTGCCTCCAGACAGGGGCATGCATATCAAAAGGCTGGAGGGAAGCACTGCGCGATGGCTGGGATGGCAGCCATCACCCAAGCCCTGTTTGAATAACAAAAAGAACTAAAAGCCCCCAATGGTCGGGGCCGGCTCCCTCCAACCCCGGCTCTGCAGCCGGCTCCGGGTGATCACGCAACACAAATGGCCTTTAACGCTCCCCGAAACCGAACATTTCCCTCTAATCCTGCGAAGAAAAGAGTCGCCGGGTTGGCAGTTTAGTAAGAAAGGGAGCGCATTGGGGCAGATATGCTCATTAACGTGCCGGCCTCTCCCCTCCCCTGCCCGCTTCCTGTGCCTGGCCCCTTCCCCGCTGCCGCTCTCCCTCCCCGCACGCCGGGCTGCGGCATTTCCCTCCATTTTCCCCCCCGTTTCCTTTTCTGCCCTCCCTGCCCCGCTCCCCGCCGAACCGCCGCAGCCCTTTTGTGCCCCCTCCCTGCCCCCCTCCCCCCGCCCTGTGCTCCATTGCCCCTTTGCATTCCGTAAAAGCTCGCTTGAAAGAAAAGAAACAAAACAAAACAAAAAAAAACCACAAACCGGCCCCTCCTCTCCCAGCGAAGACCAGGCCTGGGAAGTCTCCTGGGCAGCCACCATCACGGCCAGCCGCTGCTCCAGCCGCTCGAGGCTCGTTACCATGCTCATCGCTGTGCCCGGTGCCGGCGGGCAGGGCAGGCGGTGGCCCCCGGGTCCCCTCGGTAGCGACTACTGCATCCCCGCTGCCCTGCACAAAGGGAACGGAGTGATGACAATGACACCTCGCTGTCCCCGTCTCCCACCCGCCCTCTCCATCTCGGGGACAACCCGACCTTCTTTGCGGTTCGGGGAAAGACGGGAATGGAAATCCTCCTGCGGGGCAGCGATTTCAAACACTACCGTCCTCCCCTTCAGGCTACAGCATTCCCAGTGTCCCCTGACCCCTCGCCCCGAGGGTGTCACCGCAGCCCCCGGCACAGCGCTGCCGCACCGCAGGGACACCCCCCGCAGTCTCTCTCCCCGGGATCTCCCCGGGCCCGGCGGCAGGAGGAAGAGGAGGAGGTGGAGGTGTTTCCCCCGCACCCCCCGCCGCTGCCCCGCGGCTGAGCGCACCCCGACTCCGGCCGCCCGCTGCTCTCCGTGCGCAGCTCGAGGGATGACTTCACGCTTCAGGCACCACCGGGAGCCGCTCTCCTGCAGAAAGAGAGAAAGAAGATGGTCTGACACATCGCCGGCCCACGGGAGGAAAACAAAGGTGTTCATGTCGAGCACGGCTAATGCCACCCAGGCTCCCGGAAGCCCTCCCGTCTGCCCCAGTGCCCGTGGGGTTGATGACCGCAGCATCCCCGGACCCTCCCAGCCCCGAAGGCATCACTTGTCTCTTCGCCGTCGGGAACGCGAGTCACCGCGGCTTTGCCGTGGTCTGCCGTGCCTCGGCCGTCCCGGCATCGCGGGAGAAGCCCAGCGCCCGCCCTCTCCGTGACAGCCCCGGCCGAGCCCCGCGGAGCGCAGCGCCGGTAACTCGCGAAGTTGCGACAAGAGCCGGCGGGGCCGGGAGAGGAGGGAGCCCGGGGCGCGCCCGTCGCCGAGTCCCGCAGCTCTCCCGGGGTCGAGAGCCGGCAACAAGTGGCGGCGAGGCCGCTGCCCGCAGCCCCTCCCCACCGCCCTCTGCCCCGTGCCGCGAGTCCCGGTAACGGGGCACGGAGCGACGGGGGCCCGGGACGCTCCCGCAAAGACCCGGCGCCGCGCTCCGGTACCGCGTCCCCGCCCGCCCCATTGTCCCCCGCCGCCGCGAACAACAAAGCCGCCCACGAGGATGCGTCGCGGCTCCTGCCCCGTGGGCTCCGCAACCCCCGGCTCTCCCCCCGGTGCCCGGCCCCGCGCTCACCTGCGCCGCGACGGGACGCGCCGTCCAGCGGGGCCGCGCCGCCACTCGCCGCCTCCCGCGCCCCGGCCGGCCCCCCGACAGCCCCGCGCTCCGGTTACATGGCGCTTTAACCCTGCCCGTGCTGGGCAGCCCCTCCTCCTTCGCCGCCGCCGCCGCCCCACGCCGCACGGCGGGGGAGGGGAGGGCGAGGTTCGCACCCCCCGGCCCGGCCGCCGCCCCCGAGCCGCGCAGCTCCCCCCCAAGCAGCCCGGCATTCTCGGGGTTCCGCGCCTCTGCACCACCCCGCCCGAGTTTCCTCCACGTGCCCTGCATTCCACCAGTGCCCCGCGCCATCGGCGCCCCGAGCGCTCACTCCCCCATCGCTCCACATCTCTCCGCATCGCTCGAGGCTCCGCTCTCACCGCCTCGCCATGCCTCGCATCCACTTTCCGGGGTTCCACACACTCCCCCTACCCCCCCGGGTGTCTCCATCCCTCAATGGTGCTCTACCCCCAATGCTGGCACCCTCGGGGCTCAGCATCCCTCCGGGGTTCAACATCCCACCGGGTCTCAGCATCCCCCCAGGGCTCAACATCCTCCCGGGGCTCAGCCCTAACAGTGCTCTACAGTGCAGCCCCCCAGCTCTGCCGGGTGCTCTGGGCTGAGCATCCCCCTGCCCACGGCCCTTCACCACGGTGTGGATGGACAAAGCCACACAAGTTTCGCAATAGTTTATAATTTTTTCCTCCTTTTCCTTTCCCATGCAGTGGTGAGCACTTGGAAAGGCTGCACTGGGGATGAGGAAAACAGTCCGCACGTCCCCTGCCCCAGACAAAGCATCCCGAGTCCACGTGGGGTATAATCTTCTCTGCTCCCTTGTTATTGCTGCTGGGTACAGCAGAAAACTGGATATCAGGAAGGAGAGGGAATATTGTTAGCCTGCTGCGATGGAAATAAGCTCTCAAGGCTAGGAGGAAAAATGAGGCAGCCAAAGTGTCAGCAACCTGTACGCAGTGCCTACACAGGCCCATACAGCAGGTTCCCCACACCACCACCCTACTGTGCACAACGCGAGCATGAAAAATGTGGCTGCATGAGCAGAGAAAAGCCCTGCAAGTGAACAAGAGAAGGAGATGAGAAATCTGGTCTGGGGAAGCCTTTGGGAATGCTGGAGATTACCATTCAAATAAACACACGCCAAATAAACCTCAAGCTGATTTGCAGCTCTGCTGAATAGATTAAATCCAAGCAATCCTGTTTGGTTTTTCCAAATTTTGAGAAGCAAAATGCTTCTGTGTGTTTCCAGGCCACCATGAGGAGTGCAATTAGCCCTTACTTCAAGGACCTTCGGGCTCCTCTCCCTTTCTAGCAAAACCTTCCTGCCGCCGCTGGCCCCGCTGACCTGCCATCAATCTCCTGCCCGTGGAAACGCCTCTTTCCCTCTCTTCCCTCGGTTATCATTTAATTCAGGAGAGCACTTCTGTGCATACGGTTTGAAAAAGGCATGGCACTGAACAAAGCCGCTCTGAGCAGATCATGAGCTAAACCCTGACCCCATCACCGCTGCACACAGCCGCGGAGAGATGCTGCGAGTTTATTTCTTACCCATCAAGAAAGTAAGTATGTCATTTTATGGGCCAAAAAAAAAGAAAGAAAGAAAAAAAAAGGTCCCTATAAAGGAACCTAAAGGAGACGAAATCATAAAGGAGATTTTGTATCAAGGTTCCTGCTGGGCACTTTGGCTATGCTGGGTCACAGCAGTGCCACTGAAATCACAGCACTGCTGCCCATCGGCTTGAGGTTCCCCAGTGAGGACCAGCAGTGGGATGCAGCTGTGGGATTGGAGCTCACCAGTGTCACCAGTGCATCTGCCAGAGGCTGGGAATTGTGCCCAGGTTGGTCACAGCAGCTATCTGATCCTGGCTGTCTGCCTTATTCTTTCCTGCCAAACCTCTTCCTAAATTTCTCCTTTGCTGTCCCGGCCAGGCAAACCAATGTTGCTTCCTCCTAAAGCTCTGCCCTGTCTCCTCTGGGCACCTGCTGTCTCTTACTTTGCACCAAAGGGTTTGGGTTGGAAACTGCTCTGCGCTTTGCAAACAGCTTGCCTGGACATCCCAGACAAATAAAGCAATTGAGCAACTGTGATTTATTCCCTACAGCCTTCAGCAGTGCATCCTTGTTATCTCTGGGGCTACAGGTCCCAGGCCCTGGTGGAAGTGAGCTGTTTGTTCAGCCTTCATCGAGCAGAGCAAAGCACCAGCGCCATTAAAACACTGCAAACCATTACAAACCCTCCTAGTGACCCCAGGGAGTGCATCTCTTGAGGTGTGTTGTCCTCCTCCCCCAGGGGGGCTCTGTGCCTCATGCCCACATCCTCAAACAGCCCTGTGCCATCTCCGCAGGGTTTGGGCTTCGCTGGAGGCTCTGCCTCAGCTGTTGGAAAGCCTCAGCCTGCTGCCACATGTGGGAAGGAGCCTGCAGCCTGTGCAGAGCTGGGCTGCCTGCTCACATCTGCGGGGAGCTGCTGTTGACATGGAGGTAGGAAGTGTTCTCCCTCCTACACGGCGTTTCGAGCCCTTCCTGTGGGCTGGCCAGGACCACATGCTGTAACTCCCTAATAAAAATAAATGTAAAACCAATTGGCACTCATGTAACCAGAACATCTCGAAAGACTGGCAACCAGCGTGTGAACTTCAAACAAGAAGGCACACAAAGAAAAACCTTCTGTGCCTCTCTGGCCACAAAATCCTCTTTTTTTTTTTTTTTCTAGAAAACAGGATGCATTTGCTGCAGTCGAACCTGAAAAGCAGAGGCCCCAAACGTCAGGCTGTGAATGCAGGCAGCAGTGGGCAGAGCCCTGCGGAGGAAATGTTTTCCCTGTGGTCACAAGGCAACAAGAGCATAGCAGAACCCAGAGCCCGTGCTGCCACACCGCCACTGCCTTTGCAATTATGGGCTCCTGCAGCAGCACTTCCCTGGGAGCGAACAGCACAGAGTGCAATGAGAGAAAGGAAAGGGCATGAAGCTGCAAGAAGAAACTGAAATCCTGATCTCAAAGGTGCCATTTGCCTCTGCAGGAACAGTGCTCCCCCTCCAGCTGGGCAATATCCATCACAAGAGCAGAGGAGAATGTCAGCATTCCTCAGTCTCTTGGAGGGATGCTCTCCCAAATCCGCACAGCTGGAAGGGACGTTGTGCATCAGCAGAACAAACAGAGCTGATCCTGGAGGGGTGAAATGTGCTGGGGTGATTCCTGGGATCGTTGGCAGTTTCTTACCATTCTGGGCCTTCCCCAAGGAAGCTGCAGCTGGTGGCCTTCCTGTCCCAGAAATGTGCCCCAGGTCTGGCCATGGGGGATTGCATGGAAGGATCTGAGACCCCCCAAGCTGGACGTGTCAGCTGGGATTTGATCTTTTCAGAATACAAAGGAGGGAGCCTTCCTGAGGTGATGCTTTCCATACAAAGGGGAAGGGGAGGGAGGAAGCCCAGGGTGGACAGGTGAAATGAAGCTGAAAAAGTATCTTAAGAAGGGCACATGGTTCCTCCTATTTTGGAACATCCCACTGGAACACCCTGCTTCCTCACCTCTCCTCCTCCCATTGCTTTTTGCTGCTGCTCCTGCTGCAATGCCTGTGGTTAACATCACCTGTGCACAGCACCCAGATGCCACCCGCAGCTCCGAGCCCATCAGCAACGCTCTGCATGAGAATGCCCCAATGCAGCACCCCGGGCTGATGGCCTGCAGCCTCCTCTTCATAGATGAACCCCAAATCCTTTCCCAACAACCACTGCCCAACCCCACAGCCGGGTCTCAGCACAGAAGGTTGGTGGTGCTCAGCACACGCTGCCATAAAGCCGTGTCCCATGCAGCAGGATGGATGCATTTCCCACTGATCGTTCAAACAGGATGTTAGGAGCACATCTCTCCATTTAAACTCTTCTTCGTGGATCCCGTCACTCAACTTTCCCCAAGAATTTGGTTTGCTGCCTGGGAAATTCTTTACCTCCATGGGTTTCTCCCTTCTGCCGTACCATGTGCATGCTCACACAAGCACACACCAGCACTGAGACCATCGTTAATTAGTTCCTAAAGCATCACCCTAGAAAGACACGGGGAATTAAGGATGAGTCACAGACTGCTGCAGCAAGGCTGATCCTGGCTTGCAATCCAAACTGAGGATTGCCTCTTTCCACTTTTTCTTTTCTTTTTTTTTTTTTTTCGACCATGAATGAATGTGGCCACTTCACCACTTCACCCGATACATCGTAGCAATAGCTAGATGAAAAACCCACACTTGCTTTGGGCTGTGCTGAACACGGAGGGTCAAATCCTGCGGCCACTCAGTCCCACGTGTAACTTCCCACCCCCACAGTGCTGTTAGGTCAGGGCAGCATCCCGCCATGCTGGGCATGGAGTGGGGATCTCTGGGCTGAGCTGGGAGGTGGAGGGGGAAGGAATGGGCGCAGGGCTGTGATTTCCAGACACGGAGTGAATCTCTCTTAATTCTCCATCATCTATGGTGTTTCGCTGCCTGACTCCTTGCTTGCAAACCCATGGAAATATCCCACGCTGGCATTTACGATTGTGAACTGCATGATTTTGCCTTTCATGAAGACTTTCTTACGGGTGAACAGCTTTTGGGACAGAAGGGCTCAGGCACAGACATGTGGACACAGCGCTGCTCCTGCAGCTCCTGCTCTCAGGAAAAAAAAAAAAAAAAAAAAAAAAAAAAAGAAGAAAAAGAAAAAAAGGGCTGGGGGTCCTCAGGGGGAACACACTGAGTTTGGGGATTTTCTCCTAGAAATTGGGTAATGTAACAGAGGAGAAGAAGCAAGGGGTGATTTTATCCTTCGCTTGCTGCTGGCTGCAATCCCCGGGGGATGTACTAATAAATAAATAAATAGATAGATAAAATCCGACCTCCCCCACGACAGCTTTTTAACGATTAATTTTAAATTATTATTATTATTATTTTTTTTTTCCCTAAGTCCCGTAGAAGCAACGCCTTCCCCACGGCCTGCCCGGCCCTCCGTGGAAAGTGCGAGCGCCAATGCTCAGACTGACTCGGGCGGTGCGGCGGGGCGGGCGGGGCCGGAGCCGCCATGGGGCTGCTGAGAGCCGGGCGCGACGCGGGGCCCGAGGCGGGGAGCGGGGACGTGCAGCACCTCAACCAGCTGAGCGCCGAGGTGCGGGGCCGGGGGGAGGGGGAGGAGGGGGCAGGCGGTGCCCGGAGAGGGCGAACAAGCGGCCCTGAGGCGCGGGGCCCCGAGCCCGGCCTGCCCCGGCCTGCGGTGTGAAGGCTCTGCTGGGCTGCGGGCCGCGCCGGTGGCGGCGGTGCTGGGAGGCGGTGGGATCTGCCCGCAGCTGGGCCCGGGGGTGACGGCGAGGCCTTGAAGCCGTGCTTCTGTCTGCCGAGTCGCTCTGGTTACCCCGTGGGTTTTTTGGTGCATCGGAGTGGATGTTTGCATCCTCTCCCGTTGGCTGCTGTTTGGATCGCATGGGATGGAACGGCCACAAAAGGCCTGCTGGTGCTGGGTGCATGAACCCCTCGGGTTGTCTTTGAAGAGAGTCCATGTGCAAATGCTGCCCATAGGCATCTTGTCATGGTGAGGGCTGGGGGAGCACCTCAGCATTTATGGCCACAAGTTGTACCAGAGGTTTAGGTTAGACATAAGGAAGAACTTTTTCTCTCAGAGAGTGGTCAGGCACTGGAATGGCTGTGCAGGGAGGTGGTGGAGTCGCCATCCCTGGCAGTGTTCAAGAGGTGTCTGGATGAGGAGCTAGGAGATTTGGTTTAGTGCTCGTGGTAGCAGTGGCGATGGGAGGACGGTTGGACTGGATGGTCTTGCTGATGATTGGGAGCTCAAACTCAAGCACCAGCACAAGGAAACAGGAAGAGCTGTGTCAGGGCAGGACATCAGCCCCAAACTGCGTGGTGAGGGGGGGGGAACGAGGTGCTGAGGAACAAAGCACACTGATGCTTTACTCCTAACACCACCCTGTTTCTTCACAGCAATTCTCAGCACTGACGGAAGTGCTCTTTGGCTTTCTGACAGAACCCAAGGAGGTAAGGCTGCACAGAGCACAAAAGCAGCTCTCAGGTGAGAAGCATGCAGAGATAAGATTGTGTCGTTGCTCTTTCTCTTGAGCAGGTAGAAAGGTTTCTGACTCAGCTCTCCGACTTTGCAACCATGAATAAAATCAGCTTGGGCCCCCTGAAAAACATCGTCAAAAGTATTCTTCTGGTACCCAATGGTAAGTGGTACGTATGCATATGCTGCCCTGAGGCCAAACTGCTGCATCCATTCTGCATGCTGCTAAAGGCCCCACGTCTTCAGAACTGTGTTGCACGATGATGCTAACAGTAACTCATAAATAGCTTAGCATTTAAGAATCAAAAATTCAGAAAGTGCTCCCCTGCTGCAGCATCCCTACTGAATGACTCAGGCTTTGTCTTCTTTACACCGTTCCCACATACAGGTTTTGCAGGCCTGGCTACACTCACTCCCCTGCTTATTAAGTGCAGGCACAAACACTTTGTGATGGTAACAGAGCTTGGTTCAACCCATACCTGTAATCCATTTGTGCTAAACCAGCACAGCCTTATGTTGGCACCACATCTTTGCACTTCCATCCCAGTAACCCAGCGCTGTGACTCCTACGAGAACAAAGCACCATTTGAGGGCTGCATTCACGCCCCCCCTGGAGCAGACTGGGATCCAGCAGGCATAGTTCCGTGCACACGTGATGTCTGTCCTTGTAGTCTTGTTTTAGAAAAACACATAAACCTCCAGTGACTTCTCATTCACAAACACTGGAGGAGAGGGGTGGGAGAATTCCCTTTGCATGCCCTGTTCGGACTCTGCCGTATGAGATTGCTCTGATGTTTTGGCTGCTGTCGGACACAACGCTGCATCAGACATCCTCCCTCACACACATTCATGCCTTGGTGATCCTCGTTATCAATGGTTGCTTAGAAATACCCTTCAGTCCCCCATTTCCCACAGAGTTCGTCACAGCAGCGAGGCTGCGCACAGCGGCTTCCTGCATTCGGGTTAAACTTCCATCCTACTATTTCAAGCCATTTCTTCTGTCCCAGAGAAGCACTGAATAGTTTCCTTCCCTACAACTGCCTTGGAGGGATTCAGTGCAGAATCAGCATTTTCTCCCTTCCTGTTTGTGCACTGGCTGCACTCAGCCTCACGGTTCCTGTTTGCAAGCGCTGGTTCCAGTCCTGTTACACCTTCTCAGAAGCTCCGGGATGCCACGGGCTGCACCAGGGCAGAACACAGCAGATAACTTTGCCTCTGTGCTACACAGAGCCACGTGGGGCTGCCAGTCTCTTTGAATGTTCACAATTCCTGCTCCTGGCTTCAGAGAACAGAATCCTTGTAAACTTCCATGTGCTGCCTGCGCTCAGGAACAAAGGAGGCAGGCACAGCAGGGGAAAGTGTTATATGCACACGTTCACACCCATAATCCAAAACACAGCAGGTAGGTCAAATTAGTAGCCTGCCAGCCTTAACAGTTCCCCCTTAACAAGCAGAGCTTCTATAGGAGAGAAAGCAGCAACTTCAAAACACAACTGCTGCTGCTGTTACCATGGTTACCTGCAATGAAATCTCTCCCTCTCTCTCTCAGGCACTTCCACAGGACTGACTTTTAAAGCACTGGGCATCTGCAAAGATACCAGCAGACACAACTGTATTGCCTATTGGCAAGCTGGGGTTTGTTTCAAAACAGTCCAAGAACAGCCTTTCTATGGCGAGGTCTCCATCCCTGCGTCTGTTTGCCTCAGTAAGGACTGGTTCCACTCAGTAGAAGCTGATCTTTTTCCCCTTGCACTGTTTATTCAGGTGCCCTGAAGAGAAATCTGTCTTCCGAACAAGTCAGAGCAGATTTTGTTGCTCTAGGTAGGTCACGTGACTTCGCTAAATAAAAGCTAATTAACATTTATCATCTATAGTAACCTCGTGTGCTTTCTCCCACAGGCCTCAGCGAAGAGAAAGCCAGTTATTTTGCAGAGCAGGTACGAAGACCTCCTTGCTTGTTTCTAAACTAACAGAAACTCAGTCAGATGCATCAGCTGCTTTCTTCCAATCCAGCTCTGAATTTTGAGCTGAAAATCCCCAGTGATAAGAAACACTTGTGTAATGGTGCTGTGCTTTGCTGTGGCCTCTAGCCTGTGGGCTCAGTGATTCTTGCAGCCGTGTGGCTTCCATCTGATTGTTTTTCTGCTTTGCATGCCTGGAGCCCCGGGGTCACGCACTTACACGAACACATGACTTTTTGAGCAGATAGTGTTACACAGAACCAACCTTCAAACAAAACCAGCCAGTGCCAGAAGTGACGGGGCAGATGGAAATCCTTGCAGGACTCATCCTTGGGAGCCCTCCTGGCTGCATTAGCTTGGCCCATATCACACACACACACACACACACACACACACTTGGGCAGCTGTTTTGTGTTGAAATTACAGGTACCACACGTGGAGCCCCTCTGAACTGATGGTGTGTTCTGTTCTTGCAGTGGAAGCTGAATGCCCCCACCCTGACACGCCTGGCTGTTGGTCAGACACTGACGATTAACCAGCTGATAGACATGGAGTGGAAGTTTGGTGGTAATGGAGCTAAGACTTAAACTGGCCGGGTTGGGAAACCCAACAGCACCTTTGGGCTGTAGGAGGTTTTGTTACACAGCTTGCTAACTTTCTCTCTCTGAATCACAGTTACAGCCGGGAGCAGCGAACTTGAAAAAGTAGGAAGTATCTTCTTACAGGTAAATGCCCTGCATGGGGAAATCACAGCACAGTCAGGGAACGAGCCGTGGCCAGGGCTGTGGGGGGAACTGGCTGCCAGAGGAAGCAGAGGAAAGCTGGATCTCGTAGGAGCTTTGCAGTGGCACATCTTCAGTGCTCTGAGCGAGCTGCCAGCAGATAGCAGCCGTGCTGCTGTTTGTTACTTCTCAGAAGAGCTGCATCACAAAAGTGCAGCCCACTCTGAAAAGCTTCAAAAAAGCTCGATCTTAGCACAGGTTGTGCTGCCTCAGGGAGGGAGGGGGAAGGCCGTCGTTTCTAAGGGCTTCCCAGAGATCCTCCCTTATCTGTTCCTGCAGTGACACTTCTTGAAAAGCCCGACAGAGACGTGTGTTCTGTGCAGCAGTTTGCACTAGAACTCAGAGCAGATTCCTGTCTATTCATGGTGCTTGAAATACAGGCTTCTGCATTGATACATCTCTGCTTTTTCTTCCCCCTAGCTGAAGCTGGTGATTAAAAAAGGGAGCCAAATGGAAAATGTCTATGTAGGTGAGTTAACCGTTCTGGAAAAGCAGCAGAGAGCTTGAAATCCGAGCTGTAGCTCAGAGCTTTTGTGTGTTTGGGGAGGTGGGGGAGCTTTGGGGGCAGACCCAGCAGGGGTCACTGTGAGAGCATTGCTGGGAGATGCTGCTCCTCCGGCCTCTCCTTGATGCAATCAGGGAAGCATTTGGGAGCACCGACTGCTGGGCAGCCCTCACATCATTGCAAAAGCAGATGCAGGTATGCCATGGAGCACTGGAAAACAGCAGCATGGCAAAGGAAGGAAGTGAACCTAGCTTAGGTGGACGTGAGCTGCTCTGTGATAGCACCAGAGTGGCTTCTCCAGCCTTCATTGCAACCTGACATCTAAGGTTTGATACACTCTATTATTATTTCTTTTTTGCCTACAGAGTTAACATTGCCCCAGTTCTACAGTTTCCTGCATGAAATGGAAAGAGCCAAAACCACACTGGAAAGCTTCGGCTGAAGCTACAAGGACCTGACCTGTCATCTGTGCAGGGTGTTTAATTTCTCCTTGTGGACCTGCAGATCTGCTCTGTTCCAGCTGGTAAGAGAAGATGAGGCTGTGCAACCAACAGCTGTGCCAGAAGTCCTTCAAAAGCCAAAACTTGGGCAAATGCTTTGAAGGCATTACGAGTCCACCTGGCCCTTTTTTAATACTATCATGAGAAATTGTCTGATGTGGATACCTGTACTAAAATGGCAAAGAAATAAACCCATCCCCATCCTTCTCTGTATCAGAATTTGATTTTTTGAGACAGAAACAGAGAGAAGAATCACTTCCATGCTAGGAAGAATGGAGCAGGAACGGATGGGGTGCAAGGAAAGCATCCAGCCTGCTGAAACACTTCACACCCACTTTGAGCCTCTCCTTCTTGTGTCAAGGAATGGAATGATTGCATCCTTCCCAGTCACATCTTGTGCAAAATGGCACTGAATCACCATAGAAAGGTTTGAGCTGGAAGGGAGCCTTAAAGGCCATCTGGCCCTGCAGTGAGCATGGGCACCCGCAGCTCCACCAGTGCTCAGAGCCCCCCAGCCTGACCTGAGTACGATGGGAGGATCAGCTCAATAGAAAAGGTGCTGTAAAGAAAGGGAAAAAGATTGCTTACCCAGATCAGGAGATTTCAGGTTCCCAAGGGAGGAATCTCCAGAAAAAGACCCTTCCCAGGGGCAGTCAGCCCTTAAATGAGGTCCAAAAGGTGCAGCCTGCTCCACCCCTTCCTGTCTCACACCTGAATCGCCTTCACCTGTGCTCCAGGGCTGACAGGGGCCTTTCCCTAGGTGCTCCATCAGTGGCCCAGGCCTCGACTCAACAGTTACCATACAGGCACCCACCTCATCTCTGTGCCACTGCTCTCACTGTGAAACCTCCCTTACATCCCATCTCCACCTCCCCTCTTTCACGTTGGTCTTTTCAGCTTGCAGAAAACCTGGCACTTTTCCACGTTGCATTTCATGCAATCCTGCATGAGGGACCGGAGCCTGTGGTGAGGACAGGCTGAATCACGTGCTTGGAGCACAGCGCAGGGAATCCTGCTGGCAAGCCTGGGGGCAGTATCTGCATGTTTATTTCCTGACATAGCAGGCCATCCACGAGCATTTTAAGCTTTGTCACGTGATGAAGGTAATAAAAGAATTTGGTTTTTTTTTTTTTAACATAACGCCCTGCAAAATATTCCATCTCCCTTTCGGGTGGCAGGAAAAAGCCCCGGAGTGCTTTCTGCAGACAAAAGGAATGTTTTTGCTTCACATTTTCTGTCAGCCATTCCTCCCTTTTCCCCTCACCCCCCCCGGTGCCGCAGCGCTCAGCCCGTCCCACTGTGCTGGAAGATGCTCAGACCGGGTCAGGATCCCCATCTCCTGTTTCAGATGAAGCTCTGTGGGGCTGATGCACAGCACACACGCCAACCCCAAGCGTGGGGGTCACTTCTGCACTGCTCCACGGTCCCCAGAGAGCATGGGGTCACGGCGACCCACAGCCCCGTTCATCCCTGCGTTGGGCTGCATGCGATGGAGCCGGGCCCAGGGGAGGGACATTCTGGCATAGGCTGGGAGATGTGGTGTGGCCTCGTCCTGCGTGGGGCTGGGAAGGTGAGCGCAGGGGTGCAGAGCTGTGGGCAATCCGGCAGCAGCCTGGTTCTGCCTGGGTTTCCTGGTAGCTCTGGGTCTCTGCAGTACCGGTGCTGCCAATTGCGGCCGCCTGCGAGAGCTAATCTCTGTGGGACAGCAGGAGTGGGGGAAACGGGGCCTCTCGCGGTGTGGGGTGAAGCTTAACCACACTGCTGCTGTCCTCTGCCTCCCCTGGGGCTCTCTCGGCCCATTTCCTCCCACCCAGAGGCTGTCAAGGACCGCACCACCCCATGGGTATGAGGCCATCCCAAGGCCCATGCATCCCACAAGAGTCCCATGAGGGCGAGTGACAGTTGGGATGCGGGGGCTGCTCCCCCATGGCTCGTCGCCCCCAGCACAGCTTCAGTGCTGCTGTGATCAGCAATCCCTGGAGATGGCCAGCTCTGCTCTGGGCAGAGCCCCTCACCTCTGCCTGCCTGGCAGGGTGATCTCTCCCACCACGCTCATCCCTTCTGCACTTCAGGTCTCCCATTCCAGGAGCTGGAACCGGACCAGGAGCAACCAGAACACACAAATACCTATGGAGGAATGCCAAGAGCTTTTCCTAGAAAGTGTTTGCTGCAGGAAAGAAGGTTGTGGGGCCCGGCAGACCTCCCTGGAGGAGCTATGGGACGATGGTGCACCAGCCCCAGCCCTGGTTCAGCACCCAGGGTTTGCAGGCATGGGATCTGCCTTGTGATGCAGGCACTGTGCTGTGCGTGGCTCCATTTCTGCTCCCTGCCTGCACACCTCAAATCGCCTCCACTATCCCAGTGCCCTGCTGTTCCCATCTGCAGCACCACTGCATTCCTGCCACAGGCAGCTCCCACTGCGGCAGCCATCAGGAGACCTGGGCAGGAGGGGGCTGTCTGGGAATTGCTCCACGTGGACACATCCCAGCTCCTGCAGACGGGGCTCAGGCGGGGAGGGGGATACAAAGCTGGAACCAGCAGCCAAGTGCCCCCCAGCACAGCCCTGCACTGCAGCGCCAGCATGGTGAGCGCAGGGACTGGGGGCAGGCAGGGAACACAGCCCCAGTTCCACATCAATCTGCAGCAATCGCAAGAACAAGTTCAGGTGCCCCAAACCCACAGATCAGCAAATTCCTCGCAGCAGAGGCCAGAGCCCGGCTACGCACAGCGGGGCCTCCGTGACCTCTACGGCCCGAAACAAACACTGCATTATGGTGCTGACCCCACAGCCTGCCCGGGGCAGCCAGCACCGGCCCCGTCTCTGCGGGGAGGCTGTGGTGGCCGGAGTGGGGCCAAGGGGACAGCCTGCATGGGAACAGCCACGCTGCAGCCCTGCTCCAGGCGTGGGGATGCGTGAACCTGGAGCGCTGCCGCCCATTCTTGCAGGAGGAGGAAAGGCTGGTGGTGTGTGAGGCAGCAGAAATATTCCTAGCATGTTCTCCGTCCCCGAGCCGTGCCATCTCTTGAGGCATTTCTTTGTCCGGGCGCTCTGGGAACAATTGGGGCTGCTCAGCCAGACCGCAGGCTGTCGATCAGCAGAGCGAATGAATGCTCAGCCATAAGGAACCCATCTTCTCCTGCAGCACGGGGAGGTGGCCACCAGAATGGGGGCCCATGGCACAAAAAAGAAGCACAAAGAGCAAATAATGCCCGGGCACAGGGTGGTGGTGGAGCCCTGCAGCTCCTCCAAAGGGAGGGGATCCCAGTGCCTCACAATGCCCCACACCCTTGGAACATTCCAGTCCAGGTCCGGTGGCAGTGGCTTCATCACAGACACAGCTCTGTTAGCAGCCCCCCCCCTCCCCCACCACCACGATGGGCCCAGCCTGTATCCCACCGCTGTGCCCCAACACCCCCAGCCCCACACCGGAGGGCAGTGCCCCGCTCCTCGCCACACAGCAACCATTTCCCCATGCTCCCCGCAGCGCGCAGCTCCATTTTATAGGTCTGCTCTGTCCCAGGGGCATCGCTGTTGCAGCGCAGCCGCTAATGAGGTTATCCCCGACCACGCCACCGAGTTCGCCATGGAAAGAGAGGGAAAACGGCGTTAACCCCTGCGCTGCCGACACAACGCGCAGCGCTGCGGAGCATCTTTGTTCCAACACGCGCCCTCGCTGGTCCCAGTGGTGACGGTGCTGCTGCAAAGCAGGCGAGGAGCCCTCGTGCCGTCCTCGTCTCCGAGCATTGCCACATCTGCAGAAACAGCGCTGAACCTCAGAGCAGCGCCGGCCCTCGAGCACAGTGCCCTGGCGATGGGATCGGGGAAGCAGCCCCAGCCCCAGTCCTGCTTTGTCTCGCAGCAGAGTGGGATGGCGGATGGCAGAGGACAGTAGCCGGGATAGGGGGCGGCGAGCTTCGCTCCCGCCGAGCAGCACGGCTCTGCTCACTGTCCTCGCGAATTCACCCCGCAGCGATGCTCCCACACCACCCCGTGGGGCTCGAGATGGGTTCTCCAGGCAGGAGGAGCGAACCCCCAGGCAAAGCCCCCCATCCGCTGCCGACCCGGGGCACTGCGGGCACCGCGCGCTGCTCCCCTTCCCCCGCCCCGCTGCGTGCAGCGCGCGGTACGGACAGCAGGGGGCGCCAAAGCACTGCGCTGTGCCTGCAGCCCCATCCCGGCGCAGCCCCATCTCCCCGTCCCATCCCTACCCCATCCCTGTCTCAGCCCCCCGCTGCCCTTAGTTATCCCACCCCACCCCAGCATCTACTGCTCCCCAGGCCTCGCCCTTCGTCCTCCAAGCACGGCTCCCGACATCTGCGCTGTGGGCATCCATCCCTTCCCCATTTCTCCCTCCAGATCCACTCCTCTTCCTCCCTCCCTCTCTCCAAGCATTCCTCCCTTCTTTACCCCCTGCCCATGGCTCTCAGCAGCAGTACCCCCCTCCCAACCCCATACCTCTCTGGCATTATCATCTCCCCCAGTTCCCACGAGCCCTTTCCCACGTGGGCTTCCCTGGCAGAAGCCCTGGAACCACCTTAAGGCAGAGCCGTGAGCATCACCCATGGTTACCACGTCCACCACCAGACAGTCCTATGCCACTGCCCTGAGAGTGCTGGGGCAAATGGAAACACGGGCACACAGCACTGAGCCCCACTCAGGCAGCATCAGTCAGCCCCTGGCTGGGGGGGGCAGGAGCCCTGTCACATCAGCCACCCTCTCCTCATTGTCCAGAGTTATTCAAAACACAATAAAACCTAAGACCAAGTGTCCCCGTTCCCTCCCTTTGCCAAGGGATGGTGATGGAGGAGCCCCATCCCGCTGCACAACACACCACGTCGGGGCAGTTCACCCGTCAGAGCTGATTAAAAATAATAACGATAGGAAACACTGGGCTCATTGGGGGCTACCTCCAGGCATCTGGTTACTGAACCAGGCAGGCTGGTATTTTTAGCCTCCACTACGGAGGAGCTGGCTCTATATACAGAGAGGAGTCACCATCCACCACCTATGTAGGGCACACGGTAACCACAGGCAGCCCTCCCCAGACCCCTCCCCATAGGATTTCTAATCTGCCCCACAGCCCCTTGCTCAAGTGCCCCCAGCCTCTCCCACTCCAAGGCTCCCCCATTAACATCTCTCCCTCTCATTAGCTGCTTGGCCTTTATCCCTCGCTCCCCTCCCAGCGGGATTCCCATCAGCTGGGGGCACACACACACAAAAAAAAAAAAAAAAAAAAAGAAAAGAAAAGAAAAAAAGGAAAAAAGAAAAAAAGAAAAAGGGAGGGTCTGCTGCCCTGTGATAGACAGCACTGCCTAAACATGGCGCAGCACAAAGGGCTCGCACAGCTTTTATTGCTGCTGATCCCCGCGCCGCTCGCTGCCTGGAGCACAGCCTGCCCTTGTCGATGGCATTTTGCAAAGCCCGCTCCCGAGGGCCTTGGGGTGGGCTGCCCGCTCCCGGCTGTGACAAACAGGCTGGAGGGCAGCGGGTCCTTTGCTGTCAGTGAGGCGGTGCCATCTGTTCTGCAGGAGCTGCCCGGTGTCACGCTGTGCTGCAGCAGCGCTGCCAAAGGGCCCGCACCCACACGGGACCTGAGCTGGGTTCTGATCCCCGGCTCCGTTTAAGTCCCTGTGAGAGCAGCAGGGTGCCACCCAACCCCCCCAGGCCTGTGGATGAGTCACTGGGGGGGTCTGGGGGCTGTGGTGGAGGTGGAGGTGGTGGCGGCTGCCCAGCCCCATGGAGTGAAGAGGTAGCAATGCACGGCTGCAGCCATGCTGGGGGGCCTCGGACTGAGCCGTGTTGTGCTCTGCTCTATTGTGAGCGAAGAGATTTGTCATCAGGGAGCTGATGAGTCCCGTAGGGCTGCCCTGCACACCCCCTGGCCGGTGGGAGGCCCAAAGCACGTGGCCGGGTGCTGTTGGGCTCAGTGCCACCCACCCCGCTGAGCACCCCGTGGTTCCCAGCCTCTGCCTGGAGCAATGCATTGCCCTCAGGCTCTGCTGTGTAGATCCAGAGGTGCTGACCCCGTGAGCGTGTCTGGAAGGTGCCGGGTGTAACCCAGCAGTGCTTGGCACACGGTGTGGGCACGCGCTCAGATGGAGGAATATTCTTTCACTGGGAGAACAAGAAGAGCCCTCTGATGGCTGCCTCGTCCCTCGTAAACACCAACTTTGAGAGCATCAAATTACAGCCGCTGTAGAGGCTCAAAACAAGATGGTAATCAGGAGCGCAGGGAGGCACAGGGCACGGCGCAGAGGGGAGCAGGAGCCGGGGGCAGAGGGACCCAGTGCTCACGATGGGTCCAAGGCTGCAGCCAAACCCCATCGCATCCCGACCCATTCCATTTCAACTCATCCCAACCCATCACATGGCACCCACGATGGGGAAAACACCGCAGTGTGGCTGCAGCCCCAGGAGGGCACGGCACGGCACGGCACGGCACGGCACGGCACGGCAATGCACGGCACGGCACGGCAATGCGCGGCACGGCACGGCAATGCGCGGCAATGCACGGCACGGCCGCTGCGGCTCTCAGCTGCACGGCACAGATGGCCCCACGGCGAGGACAGGGCAAAGCGAGCCAAGGCGAGGTCTTGGCGTGCTGTTGGCGCCCCCCTCCTCCCCCCGCTGCCAGCACAGCTCATGGGATGGAGCTGTGCCCGCAGCCGGGGGCTTCTCCCCAAGCAGCCCTACAAAGCTCCGGGCTCCGGCACCATGGGAAGCTTCGCGGGGGGCCGGGCGATGGCAGAGCCCGCAGCGCAGCGCAGCCCGGCCGGGCGCGGCTCCTTGGGCCGTGCAGCTGCTGCAGCGCTCGGCTCCCGTTCGCAGCGCTGCTCCTCGGGACGCGGCTCCGCGCTGCGGCGCTCCGTGCCCCGCGGCCGCCGCACCCCCCCCCCCCCCCCCCATCCCCAACCTCCCGCTGCTGCGGGGCGGCGGCACCGGGGGCTGAAAGGAGCCGGCAGAGCCCGTCGTTTTCCGCCCAGCCGCCGCTCCTCACTCCCGGCGCTGGGGCTGCGGGCACCGTCCCGCCCGGGCGCGGCTCCAGCTCCTGCCCGGCGCCCCCGCCCGCGCTCAGCCCTTTCTTTCCCTCCCAGCACCGGGGATTTGCTCCCCCCCCGCCCCCCATCCCCCCACGTCTCCCCCCTTTTTCCCCGCTCCGGCTCTCTCCGCCCTGCCCTCCCCTGCCTGCCACTTTCATTTCCCTCATCCCCCGCCTCCGGTCCGGGCTGGGATCTGAGAGCTCGGCGGGGCGGAGGGGAGGAGAGAGCACCGCACCGCACCGCCCCGCACACCGCCCCGCACCCCCGGGCCGGCTCCGCGCTGCCCCCGCTGCGGCAGCTGCCGGGGTGGGAGGCGGGGGGGGGGTTGGGGGGAGCCGGGCGGGGCTCAGCTGCGCTCCGCGCTCGGGATCAGCTGCGCCGCGCCCCAGCCGTGCCCCCCCGCTCCCCGAGGAGGGGCCCTCGGCGACGCTGCGGGATCGGGGCTGCCCGCACGGCCCCGCCGCCCCGCGCACAGACAGCGCTGTCGGATCGAATGCGTCTTAAAACCCCGCCGCGCGGCTTTTCGCCGTGCGGGAGACGGAGAGGTTCGAGGATCCGCCAGAATCTCTGGACGGGGGACGGGGAACCGCAAGGCAGGAAGGAGAGAGATGCTCGCAATTATCATCCGGCCAAACCCTTCCAGCATATTGCAGCCATAGCAACAGAGATGGGCTGTCCCAGCCGGAGTCTGCAGTGCAATAAAGGGAGAGAGAGGGACGCAGGGAAAGAAAGAGCCGTGCGTTGCGCTGGGCAATTTCCGAAGGGGTTGGCACAAACAAACAGCAACTGGAAGCAACTGGAGCCAATCCCCCCGCTCCCTTTGTAATGCTTTCTGACACAGATTCCCTCTCCGCGGCTGACTTTGCAAGTTTCCCCATCCTCTCCCCTCCGCGCACGGCTTCTCTTCATGCGACTGAATTATACACGAGACGAGGGACGAGCTGGAAATCCTGGCCAAAAAAAAAAATTAAAAAAAAATAAAAGAAAGGAAAAAAGGTGCAGATCTGTGCAGCCGGGCACCTTCAGGGCTCCTCCTGTGTGCAGCGGGACCTGATCCTGGGTCAGCAGAGAGAGAGCCTCTGGATTGTGGAACTGCTGAGAAAAGGGCTCTGATGGGGTGGGCAGGGAGCAGTGGGGGGCAGCCCGGCTGTGCCTGCAGCATTCCCATGGTGGGCACAGGGCCACATCCCCTCCACCAGCGGCTGCTGCTGTCCCAGCACGCAGCATCCACGAGGATGGAAGGAGACGCTTTCGCTTCCCCTCAGAAACGTCTTATTTAGGGCCCAGGGGAAAAAAAATATATATATATATGCAAATTTTGCAGGGATGGGCCTAGGAGGCTCTAAGCATCCTCTCCCCTTCCCCCATTTCTGTAGCCGAATCGGAGCAGCCAAGCGCCGAGCAGCAGCGGGACAGAACAGCAGCTCTGGATGGGAACGGGGGCTGCGGGATGGGGTGCGGGCGCACAGAGGGGACGCGGGCGTGCAGGGGAGGGAGGGCTCCCGCTCCCGCTCCCGCAGCCGGGTGGGAGGAGCGAGCTGTCACTTTTTGGTGCTGGGCAAGCCCAGCATCGCTGTCGCAGGATCACTGCCTGTGCTGCGATGAGTCAGGTTCGGCGCTGCCACGCGTTCCTCCCACCCGCCCGAGTCCCGCTGCGTGCCGGGGGCTGAGCGCGTGGGAGCTCCGCGGGGCTCGGGGTGCTGAGGGTCCGCGCTGCGCCGAGCGGGAGGCAGCGCTCCCCGGGACACGGGCACGGCCCCGCGCTGCGTCCCACCTCCTGCTGCAGACAATGAGCCCCTGCCCTGCTTCCCGAGTGGCGGCAGAACAAATAAAGCGTGCACCATATGGTGCCAAGCCCCGCTGAAATGGGGCCAAACCCGGGACGTGGGGGGGGGGGGGGGGGGGGTGGCAGCCTCCATCCCCGTGCTGTGAGCTCCAGGTAAGGGCACATTTTGGGTGAGCCTCGCTGAAGCTGCTCCTTCCACCTCCCGCAGCAAGGCACAGCTCAGCTCTGTACTCCAGCCACGGCCTGCGTGTCCCCTCCCCACCGGCATCGCAGCACCAGGAGCTGCCGCAGGACTCCTTTCCCCATCGGAGAGTGCCGGTCCGGCACTGGGCCTGCCAGGAGGTGACACCCTGCTCCCTGCCACGGCACAGCGTGTGACCCTGGCAGCTGGGCACCCGGATTCTGACAGACCTTCAGTGGGCTTAGCAAACCGTGGCACGCCCTGGGACCCCCCCCCTTGGCAGAGCTGGGCAATGCCTGTGCTTCCACCCACATGCACCCCATTCCCTCCGCAATGGCCGCAGAGGGAAGCGCTTGGCTGCCCTCCAGGCCGACCTGAATCAAAACTTGGATCTCCTGAAGGTTTTGCAGCCGTGGGGTTTGACTCTCTCCCTTGCTAATGTGAGCGGATCATTTGCACCTGAGTCATGCTGATGAGAATCGAGTAAGTTGTGCAAGCAAAGGAGTTTATTGAATCATACACAAAACTGCTGGGGCGATAGCGATCAGGCAGGGCCAGGAGCAGCATGTGGCCCTTCCCATCACCCTCCCATCGAAGAGGGCCATGCAGGGGCTCACAGATCTGCCCCAGCTCCCAGCAAGGCGTCAGTCCTGGGGAGCGCTCCGCAGTCATTGCACCTGTGGGCATGAAGCAGACATGAGTTCTGTTGTGTTCTGTTCTGATTTGTTGGCACTCTGTGATTACGTATTGCCAACGTCGCAGGCATTGGGGCGAGCAGGGCTGCCCTGTCCTGCACAGCCTGGCTCCCACGGAGCCCCCCAGAGGGTCCCTGCTGTGATGCTGTGATGCTGCCCTGGGTGAGGACACCCATGCTCATCCCAGCCCCAGCTCTCCCCCCTGCTGACATGCTGTCCCTCCACTTGTTGATAAACAGAAAAAAAAACGTACAATGGACGCATTGAAGTTGTGCGGCTGGGCAAAGAGCGCAGCAGCACCGAGTCAGACGGGGAACCTCGGTGTCATTTCTTGCTGTGTTATTTCAGATGTGGGAATAGGCAGGGACACGAGGCATAGGGCCGGGCCTGGCAGGCACAGCGGTGCTGCAGGCAGTGGGTTTGCACCCAGCGCTGTACCCAGAGCCCACGCCTGCAGGAGGTGTGTGCAGGATCGGGCCCGGAGCAATCTGTTCCCATAGAAGTGGGCGGTAAATGAATGGGAACAGGAGAACATCCCCCTGCCAGCCCCAAAGCTGGGGGCAGAGCTCTGAGCCGCCGAGAAGGCTCGAGCCCTCCGTGCCATTTCATCGCTGCTGCTCTGCGACGGATTTCCCAGGAGCACTGCAGCCTCGGCCTCATTAATTATGCAAATGAAAAGGTGTTGCCAAGGCGCCGTCCCTAGGTAGGGTCCCCGTGGCCAAGGCCGGCTCTGGAGCTGCCGGCCGCTGCCCCTCGCTTGGGCCAGCAAGGTCCAGGAGCACATCAGGCAGGATGGATGTTTGCAATAATTATCCAGTCATCCCCTTCAAGTGTACTGCAGCCATAGCAACAGACAGATGTTCTGTCCCAGCCAGAGTCCGCAGCGAGCTGGGGAGGGAAGCACAAAAATTAACCCGTTGAGGCCCAGTGTGACACAGAATCCACGTTATCCTGGGACCGGGGTGACCTTTGGCACCCCTGGGAAAACACCAAGAAATCTGGCAAAAAAAAGCCCCTAACCATTTGCCCCTATAAAAAAGGAAATAGTCGCCTCAGTGCCCACTCAGCTGCTGTCTTGCTGGAGCTGGGAGGAAGGAGCAGCATCCCATCCCACGGGGCTCTCCCAGCACCCAGCCCTGCAGGATGTGCTGCTGCAGCGATGCTCACACTGCAGTGAGCCCCCCAGACAGGCAGGGCAACAACGAGGACCATCTTCTATCAGTTAACAGCTTTGTCTGAGCGTTTTGGCGTGAGGAGGTGGGACAGAGGCAGGCTAGGAACATGGCTGCCCTGCTGTCCCACAGTGCCCTGACCTCGGAGCACTGCAGGCAAAGCCCCTGCAGACGTCTGCAGCTGCAGCTGCTGCCAGAGCGCACCCACAGCATGGATTTCAGAGGAGGACAATAGCAATGGGGGAGGACAGCCCACACAGATGCACCTATAGAGGAACGAATGACACCTAGAGGGAAGGAGAGCCGCTCCTCTGGGCTGAGAGCACAAGAACCCACATCCCTGCGCTGCTCTGAGCTCACCGTTTCACTTCCCAAACCGCACAGCTGTTTTCAATGCACATCGTTTCCCTGCCACACAGACGATGAGATCTCCCTGCACCTGTCCCCTCCAGCTCTGCTCACACCACATCCATGCAGCCGCTCCCGGACATCTCCTCCTGGCTGAGGTTTTTCTTCTTTCTCCTGAAGGATGAAGAGGAGAGCAGCAAACGCGCTGACCCTGAGGTGCAGTGCTGTATGCAGAGTGCAGGCAGGTGCCAACTGATGTCCTCACACAGTGCAGGGACGTAATGCAATCCCGAAGTGCAGCCCCTGCCCTCTCTGCCCCAGCACCTGGTGGGTCTCAGTCCAACCAGAAACTGCTGCACTCCTTCTTCTGCCTTTTTTTTCCCCTTTTTTTCTCCTATCTTTTTTTTTCCCCCACGCTCACCAACTGAGCGCTCACGTGGTCTGATTCCCAGAGCTCTGAAGCTGGAGTAAGAAGGGTGGGAGCAGCACCTGTTATTCCCACAAATCCCAACTCAGTCTGTAGCTCCCACTCCTCAACTTGCCTCGGTCCCAGGCAGGAGACACCAAATAATGTTTTGGTGCTGTGACACAGACAGAAATTCAATGGGCTCCAGAAGGAATGCGGGCTTTTTGCGGACTACCCTTAGCTGTTTCAACTTATTATCTGACCCGGATCTAAATTAGGTTTTGATTAAAGTCAGGAATAGTTTCTACTTGGAAAAACCTCAGAGTTGGCACTACTGGAGAATGAGAGCCGCTGTGTGAGGAATGGACCAGCAGTGATGCCCAGTGGGATGTTCCAGGGGTGATCCCAGGGAGCTGCTGCCATGCTTTGGTAGCACCTTCCAAAGCCAAGCATGGATTTACGCTACTGGTTCCTTCCTAGCTGTCCAATGCAGTGCTGCAGTTCGGTTCTCTTCCCTGTGTCCATTTCCTGATGGTCCACAAACCTCTCCCTCTCCGCATCCACCTCCGCATTGCGGCTCCCACGAAGGGAGCTGCCCAGTCGCCCAGGATACCGCTCAGTTGTGACATTTGTTTCAAAATACAACTAATCCCCCTGTGATTATTTGTTCCAAAACATCACGGTGCCCACCTGGCCGGCGCCCTGTAGCGCTGCATGGATTGGGGCCGGCTATGGAGAGCAGCTGTGGGGTCGGAGCAGAGGGGAAGGCAGGAAGCGATGGGATATCGCTGGGTTGGATCCATCCATGCACAGTGCTGTGCTGCCCCGGCCCTGATAAACATCAGCACTTCAAAGGAAGGCCGGAGTGCCACGGCGAGGAATGAAATGGCCACAAAGGAAGCATCTTTCTGGCTCCTGACAGTCGGTTTCAGGCTTATCCTCTGCAGCACACGTGTTTATCTCTCCTTTTCTTTTCCTGAAGTCCTTCCATGTGTCTCTCCTCCAAATGGGGACCCTCGCTCTTCTGCCATGAGAAGAGACCTCAAAGCTCACACCGCTCGCCTTCCCCACACGCTCCCCATGCTGCAGAACCCCACTGCAGCCCCTGAGCTCATCTCCCATTTCAGCCAAACCTCCTTCACGTTCCCAGCGGAGTATTTTCTGGGTGTTACAACCGCTAATTCCCAACTACCTCATTTTTATGTCTCTCCTGGTGAGAGAATGATCATAAACCAACACGACAGCCCACAGCCTGGGGTACCCTGCGTGGCGAAGCTTTACAAAGAGAAGTGATGCCCAGTTCATATTAATTGGCAGTGAGTGAGGACAACTTTCAGAGCGTGAGCAGCCCTGGACTGGCCGTTATCACGTGTTTGTGTGCAAAGAAGCCCTCAGCAGATCCTCTGTGCTCAACAACGGTGTCTGTCATCCAGAACTGAGAGCCTGAATGCCAGCGCCACCAAACACACTTATTTTTTTTCCTTTCCCCTTCTATTTTTAAGGACAAGAGTGGCCTCAATTTCATGCGTTATGATCTGGCATGTCATGAGATTACCCATGCAGCACAAGTTAAAGCCTTGTTGGATCTGTGCTGGATTGGGACCCAAAGCAGGGAGCTGAGCTCCGGGCCCATCTACGAGGGGTCCTCCCAGAACCCCATGCAGGGTTTAGCAGTTCTCGGGTCCTCCTACAGACTGAGCCTCCAACGTGCTCCTTCCTGCTCCTGCCGTGGCACAGCCCTACCCACACAACGCCCCATCCTGCGCTGCTGGAGCCAGCACTGTGCAGCACCTCCCATGGCCGGGAGGCTGTCAATTCATCACTGGGGAAAATAGAATGGGAAAAGGTCCCTGCCCCGAGCCGTGCCGCAAGACGCCCATGTGCTGAGCCTGACCTCGCCTGTGCCAGAAAGTTGGCCACTGATCCCAATCATGCAGAGCATTTTTCCCTTTTCTGCCACTTCCACCCTTCCCCAACTGCTCCTTGCAGCTGTCCCCTGAGAAAGCCGTGCTTCCACGGCTGACCGAGGCTTTAAAGGATGTCCATCTTATTTTTAGTGGTCAGCAAAAATACTGCAGCGTGTGAGCAAGTTCCTCGAGGCACCCTGTGCTGTGTGCCTTCGGATAGAAAATCCCAAACTGGGACTTCCTGCACTCCCCCTGTCCCACTCCATCGGTGTCACTCCGGGCTCTGCACTACCTGGATGGCGGCACCGGGAAACGGCTCAGAGCCGACCAGAGACCTAACGGGGTAGAAAGGCTCAATGCGATTCACAGCGGCACGTTTCAATCATTAATTTCAGTGCTTCCGTGTGACAGACGGCACCTTGCTGTCACCGCGCCGCCTCCAGCGAGGCAAACCCAACTGTCACCTCGGGGATGTGTCGGACGGGTTAAGGGAGTGGGGTGAGGGCAGCAGGCAGCCAAGTGCCCCCGCCTGCACCTCCGTGCCCACGTCAGCTCCCTTCTCCAGGCTCACATCTTGCTTCCACCTCCTCCGCTCACCCGTACTTCTACTGGCACGGGGCAGGAGCGTGCCACTGCCGCATACTGGCACGGCACACAGGCGTGGCACGGACGGGCAGACACGGAGCGGGCACACGGCACCACGAGAAACACGGCCCACGCGTGCACCGAGTGAGAAATCACCGGGTTCGGCGCATCCCGTTTACCCCCGGTGCTGGCGGAGGCTGCCACCACCAGAGAACCCAGGGGGGAAAGAAGCGGGCAGGGACGGAGCCGCCGTGCGGGGCCGGGGTCGCCGCGGGGCAGCGCCGGGACCATCCCGCCGCGGAGACCGGCCGGGCCGGTGCGTGCGGCGCAGCGCGGACGAGCGCGGGGCCGCCCCGGCCGCGGCGGAGCGGAGCGCGGCCCCGGAGCCCCGTGCCACCCCCGCGCGGGGCCGGGCTCCGGTCTTTGTCTCCAGCCCCGAGGCTGACAGAGGCGCGCCCGTCCCGGGAGCGGCGGTGCCTCGCTCCGAGCGCCCCGCTCAGCCCGGCCCGGGACCTGCGACGCGGGGCGGTCCCCGCCTCGTCCCCCGCGGGCAGCGCCAGGCCGCTCCGGCGGGCGGCGGACCTGCGGCTGCCGCTGCCCCGCGGCTCCTCCCCGGCTCTGCGGCTCGGCAGGTGCCCGCCTCCGCCGGCCCGCCCGGCCCCGCCGCGCCCGGCCCGCGGCCCCGCCGCACACGTGCGCCCGCGCCCCGCCGCGCCGCAGCCGGCCCCGGCCCTTTGTCTGGGGCCGACACCTGGCCCCGCGCCCCCGGGCCGGCCCCCGAGCGCCCCCGCCGCCGGCCCCGCCGCGCCGCCTCCGCCGGCCTCGGCCGCCCCCCGGCCCGGCCCCCGGGCGCCCCCTGGGTCCGGCGTCCCGCCGCGGCCGGGCCGGGCCGGGGGGCAGCGCGGGGCAGCGCCGGGGGTGGGCGAGCGCGAGGGCGAGAGGGCCGGGAGCGCAGCGCGTGCCCGCGGCTCCGGGCCGACCGCGGGGAGCACGAGGCCGGGCGGGCGGGGAGGGGAGAGAAGGGGAGGGGAGGAGAGCGCGGCTCCGGGCCGGGCGGAGGGCAGTGGGGCACCGCGGCTCCGGGCCGGCCCGTGGGAGGGAGGGGGCCCGGCGGCGGCGGCGGCGGCGGCGGCGCGGCCGCTCTAACAGGTGGGATCCCGCTGAGAGGAGGAGGCGGCCGGAGGGGGCGGAGGAGGCAGGGACGGGCGGGCGGGCGGGCGGAGGGAGGGAGGGGGACGAGCCGGAGCCGCCTGTGATCCTGTGACAGGAGCGGCTGCTGCTGCTGTTGGCGCCGCCGGTGCCTCCCTCCGCCCGGCTCCCGGGTCGCCGTCCGAGCCCCGGAGCTCCCCCGCCGCGGCCCCTCCCGGGCATCGCCCCCGCAGTCCGTCCCGGGCCGCGCTGCGCCGGGGCTCGACGCGCCTCCCCGGCTCCGCCGCGCAGCGCGCAGCGCACAGCGCCCGCCGCACACCGCACGCCGCGCCGGGACAGGGCGCGGGGCCGCCGCCGCCGCCGCCGCCGCCGCCACCGGGCGATGCCGAAACCGCCGCTGCTGCTGCGGGGGAGCCGCCCCGGGGACAGCGAGCTGGGGCGGCAGTTCCGGGACTGGTGCCTGCGCACCTATGGGGACTCGGCCAAAACCAAGACGGTGACCCGGAGCAAGTACCAGCGCATCGCCGAGGTGCTGCAGGGGGGATCCGGCTCCGGCAGCGGCTCCGGCGGGGGGGAGAAAGGCAAGTTCCAGTTCTGGGTCCGGTCCAAGGGCTTCCGCCTGGGAAACGGCACCAGGGAGGCGACGAAGATGGGTCAAGTGGTGGTTTATGTGCCGGTGAAAACGGGAACGGTTAGTGCGCTCCGTGCCCGGGGGTCTGTGTCTGTCTGTCTGCCTGTCCGTGTCTGTCTGTCCTCCCCGGGGGTGCGGGCGGGGAAGGGAAAGGGTGGGGGGGGTACACCGGGCGGGCACCCCCGGGGCCCCCGCCCGCGCCGCGCCGGCCCCGTCCCGTCAGCACCGGGCGGCCCAGCCCCGCCGCGCCGCCGGGAGCGCGCATGCCCCATGCGGGGCGCGACGCGGGGCCCGGCCGCTCCCGCAGCCCCCGGGGCTCCGGGCGGCGGCCCCGGGGCAGCCGCCGCGCCCCCGCGCCCCGACCCCGTCGGGATGCGGATGGCGAGCGGCGCCCGCCCGGAGCCTCGCACCCCCGCCCCCGTCCCATCCGGCGCAGCCTCCATCCCCGAGCGGGCGGCGGCAGCGGCGGGAGGGGACGGGAGGGGATCGGAGGGAGGAAAGGAGGGGGGGAGGGCGGCGGTGCCCCGCGCCCGCCGCCGCCGTGCACCTGCCCCCGCGGGGGGGCGGGGGGGACCGCGCCGCCGCCGCCCGCTGCGGGCTCCCGCCGCCCCCCCCCCGCCCCCCACCCCCCCTCACCCTGTCCGATCACGTTCGCCCTGCATTTCCCATCCGCCCCACGGCCGGAGACAGGTTTGCAGTCAAGGGCAGAGCGGCGGCGGGGAGGGGGCGCCGGCAACCTCTTTCCCCCCCCTTCCACCCTCCCCCGCTCCTCGTCCGCTTCTGCCGCGCCCTGCCCGCCCCGCCGCCGCGGAGCGAAGCGATCCCGGCCCGCTGCGGCTCGCCCGGCCCCGCCGTCCCGCGGCGTTGCCCGCCCCGCGCGGCCGCTGCGGCCGTTGCCCCGGGGGGTGCGGGAGCGGCAGAGCCCGGATCAGGGCTGCCTCCCCCCTCCCCGCGCCCGCCCGTCCCGGGAAACTCCCCCGCCGGAGCCTCATTGTTCGGCGCCCCGCCGGGCTCGGGGCGCACCGGGCCGCCCTCTGCCCCCCGCCCCGCCGCGCTCGGGGCTGCCCCGCCGCCGCCCCATTGTTCCCGTCCCGAGCGCTCCCCTCGGCTCCCCGGCGCGGAGGGAAACGCGCAACTTTCGCGGCCCCCCGGCCCCGCGCGCACGGGAGCGCCCCGGCCCCGCCGCCCCCGCTGGGACCGGCCCGCAGCTACGGCCGGGGCTGCTCCGGGCCGCCGGGCACAGAAGGACTCCGGGAGAGAATTTTTTTTTTTTTTTTTTTTTTTTTTTTTCCTGTCCCTCCCCTCCTCTCCCCGCTGCTGCTGCTGCTGCTGCTGCCGCTGCTCTAAAGGGTGCAGTGTTTTCTGTGCACACACAGACTCCAGCATTGATGTGGCTGGAGGATGCTTCCATTGAGGGCAGCCCATCTGTGGCAAATGCTTCTAAACGCACTATTTACCTCCCATCTGGTCTGCCTTATTATTGGGGGGAGGGGGAAGGGTCATTATTTCTCCTTTTCCCTTCGTGGTGCTCAGAGGCTCCTTTCTTTCTCCCCTTGCAGCCCCCCTCCCCCATTCCATGCCCCCAAAAAATTCTTGGCGATTTTTTTTTTTTTTTTTGAGCCGTTCTCTCAGCTCTCCTCTGCCGAGCACCGCCGAGAGCCGAACCCCATCCTCACATCCTGTGCTTCCCCAGGGTTCCCCCCACCTCTCCGTCCGCTCCATCCCACACCATCCAAATGCTGCAGAGTCATGGCACCCCGGAGGCCGCCGCCGGGCTCCCCCAGCCTCACCACCGGCCAGACATCCCCTCCCCTTTGTCCGTGGCGGAGTCCTTAGGGTCAGGAGCTCCACCAGCCCGCTGCCAGCCTGCTTATTCCCAAAGGGCTCCCGCACAGATGAAGTTTCAGCCAGGAGCGCGTCCAGGCCCCCCACATCTCCCCCGCCACAGTCCCTGCAGGCTACAGATAGGAGCTACACCCAGGCTCCGTACAGCCTGCCAACAAAAAGCAGGCATGCCCGGGAGGGACGGCTGGATTTATTTCCAAAGGGCAAAGATATCTGTCTTTCCTGCAGCCTGTGTGCTGTACCTGCCCCGAGCTGGGACCGGCAGTGCCGTGCGGAGCTGCTCACGGGCTGCAGGGAGGAGCTGTCAGCGCTCCCCCCAAATCCTCCAGCACTGGGGATGGGGTTGGTTGCTGCCTCTCCTCTCCTCTCCTCTCCTCTCCTCTCCTCTCCTCTCCTCTCCTCTCCTCTCCTCTCCTCTCCTCTCCTCTCCTCTCCTCTCCTCTCCTCTCCTCTCCTCTCCTCTCCTCTCCTCTCCTCTCCTCTCCTCTCCTCTCCTCTCCTCTCCTCTCCTCTCCTCTCCTCTCCTCTCCTCTCCTCTCCTCTCCTCTCCTCTCCTCTCCTCTCCTCTCCTCTCCTCTCCTCTCCTCTCCTCTCTCCTCCCTCCCCTCCTCCCCCCACACCCCCAGTGCTGCTCTCTGCAGGGAATCCCACGTTGGTTTCGGATGGATGCGCTTGCTGGGTTTTGGTTTTGCCTGGAGTGGCTCTCCAATGGAGAGATAACTTAATAGGGATTTTTTTCGGCTGCTGATAATTCGGTGCTCTCCTGGTCTTCAGTGCTTTGGGTTGGTGTTGTGGGTGGATTTCATTTCTTTCATGCATGCAGTCAAATAATTTGAGCTTTTTGCTCAACAGCAAAGTGCGTTCTCTGCTTTCATGCCATTCTGCTGCTTTTCCCAAATACTCCTGGGCTGGTGTGCTGCGTGCTTTCTCCTGGCCGTGCAGCAACCTGATACCGCCCGTCCCGTGCCTGTTCTCCTGCGTCCTGCAGGTCCGTCCCACGATGGAAGGGCTGAGCAGAAATACCCTGGCTGGGAGCAGTGTGGGTGGGGGCACCTTTGGGCTGCTCCAGGAGCTCCGAGGTGCCACAGCCAGAGCTGGAGGAGAGGTGCTGAGGAGCACAACGTGCAGCGGTGGGGATAAGGGCAGGCCCCCAACAGGGCTGGGGCGGCTCCTTAGAGAGGAGGGGAAAAAAAGAAAAAAAAAGGCAAAAATGAAAATAATAAGCCCCGCAGCAACCAGGGAGAGCAGCACCTTTTGGTTTATGCATCTCGAGCTGGTTTGTGTATTTTCAGCGCATCTGTAGCGAAAACATCATTACCGCGTGGTTATTATTTTCTCTCCCGAGGAACTTTCCCTTGCCCTCCTCCAGGCCTCTCATCAGAACAGGCCTAATCAGATTTGGGTGGCTTGAGAGCTGTGACTGTGCGCTGAGAAGGGGGCATCTGCCTTAGGTGGTGGCCGGAGCAGATGGTGGTCTTCTCAAAGAATGCACTGGGAATAGGAGCAGCAGTGCGGACGGATGTCTGGCACAGAGGCTGTTCGGATTTCTTTTTCCCAGATGAACGTCCCAAAGATGCTGGGTATTTAACACACACAATTAAAAAAGCCCCGCACGGCTGAGGTGCGGCGGTGTGGGACGTGGCTGTGTGACAGCTCAGCTCGGGCTGGGCGCTGCCTGCAGGTCCGGGCACTGAGGCTGTGCTGAGGAGGGCAGCTTTGTGTGCTGTGTGCTGCTGCGGCGTGAACAATGGCTGTCCCAAAGTGCCCAAGGCTGCCGTTCCCTCGCTGCGTGGCGAGAGCTGAGGTGCAATGCACCCCGTTATCTGCCTGCCCCGTTGCTCGGTGGGGGCTCCCCTCAACCCAGCTTTGCTGAGAACTGGGAGAATTTGCTCATGACAAGGTGCTAAAATGCAGTTCCTTATAATCTCTTGTCCCTCCTGTCTGAAGCATTTAGCATCACTCAGGCAGTGCGACAAGGGGCAGGCAGCCCTTCAGCAGCACTGGAGCTCAGTGTGAAGCAGGGCAGGGCCAGTCCCAGACCCCAGCCCGGCTGCAGGAGGGGTCATGCCCTTCTCTCCATCAGTGCTGCCCTTCCCGTGCCCTGTGCTGGCATGGCAGCCCATGGTGCAGGCTGGGCGTGAGAGGGGCCGTGGGGAGAGGTGCAAGGAAGCCTCGCATCAGACTGACCCACAGGGTATTGTGCAGAGCTTGGGGATTGGGTAGGCTCTGCAGCACTGCCTGCAATTTGATGTTGCTTTCCTGCTCGCTGTCTGTCCCCTGCAGAGCTGGCACGAGGTTCTGGAGTTCTTTTAGGCATTAATAAAAGGCCGATGACATTTGTGAGGGTGGGTTGCTATTGTTGTACCGGCGCGTTTCACCTATGCTGGCTCCCCCAGAACCAGGTGTTGGAAATCATTTCACAATTGCACCCGGTGAAATCCATCCGTGGGGAGGTACTGTAGCAGAGAAGAGCGCTGTAGAGAACAGAATGAGACCAAAAAGCAAAATGGATGCAGGCCTTTCACTGGCAGCAGGAAGAGCATCACATGGGACACCAGCTCACCCACTGCAGCACATCCCCAAGTACGTTTTAGTTCCCAGAGACAGGGATGCTGTGCTGCTGGAGCGTGCAAAAGCCATGATGCTGAAAGCTGCAGTGCTCGGCCTCGGGACAGCACAGCACAGTGGCAGAAAGCTCGAGCTGAGAAGCTGGGCATGCTATAAAGATGCTGCTCCAGCAGTTAATAGAGGCTATGTTTTTCCTGGTGCAAGTACACTTCAGTGCTCATATTCAGTGCCCCCCAAAGCTGCACGGCTATGACTTCCAAGAACGTGAGCCAACAGAAGGTTTTCACTATTGTGAATAACCACTTAGACCTTCTGTGGACTTCACATGATAAAAAAAAAAAAAAATTAAGGCTGTTCAGAAGAGCCTCAGACAAGGCAAATGGGCCTAAGGGCATTATCTGCGAAATAGTCTCTTACTTCTCTGGCACAGCCTTACTTAGAGCACGCAGAGCCTTCACCTGCTGTGACAGAGCCCCCCCGTGCAGGGCAGCACTGGCTTTGCAGGGAGCTGGGCCGATGGCAGGCTGACATTCAGATGTACCCTTAGGAGAGCAGCACAGTGCTGCTGGGTGTGTGGTCCTGTAACCGAACCCAGAGGAAGTCTCCTGCCACAGTATTGCTTCCATCTTCAGCCCCCATGTTTGCACGGTGCTGGCAGCAGATTTTACTGCCAAAGACTGCTGGTGCTGAGGGTGATGCTGCTGACAGTCCTGCATTCTGTGCTGGATGGCCCCAGCCTCTCCCACAGGCCTGAATGAACAGTTCCTAAAAGAATAATCTCTCTCCATCCTCTGTGCTGTGCAATCTCCGTGATTCCAGACGCACTGTGGCATTGCTGAGCTGAGAGTAGCTGAGCTCCAGGAGGATCCCTGATATTTTCTCAATGAACCACTCATATCACTGGAGAAGAGAAAAAAAGAAACAAATGAAGCACAGCTCTGTAAGACCTTGTTAAAAATGGTGCTTAAATGGAAGGGCAGGGAAGCCAGGCCCAGTGAGAAGCTGCTGGGGTTCTTCAGGTTATATCCCATCCCTGCAAATGGCAGAGGCATGCAGGCACTTGGGGCCTTGCTTTAACCAGGAGCTCAGCACTGATGGCAGCAGCAAGGGGAAATGGTTTTAAGTTGAGGGAGGGAAGATTTAGGATGTCACAGAGAGAGCAGTGAGGTGTTGAAACAGCTGCCCAGAGAGGTTGTGGATGCCCCATCCCTGGAGGTGTTCAAGGCCAGACTGGATGGAGCCCTGGGCAGCCTGGTCTGGTATTAAATGGGGAAGTTGGTGGCCCTGCATGTGGCAGGAGGTTTGGAGATTCATGATCCTTGAGGTCCCTTCCAACCCTGGCCATTCTGTGATTCTGTGATGGCAGCAGCAAGATACAGCATGTGTGCAGTGTATAAACTCCGTGGACAGAACAAATGGTGGGGAGGACACAGAGAACCATGGAGCATCACGGGTGCATCCATTCCCCCAGCCCTTGTCTGCATTGCTGGGACAGAGCAATAGGCACTAATTTATCTTCATAGAATCATAGAATCTTCCTTCAAAGCAAATTAGCAACGATCTTCCCCTAATCTTATATTAGCTGTGCCCACCTCTGAACAACTGGACCAAGATGGGCCAAAGTCGCTGCTGAGTTTCAGTGTCTCATCTAATTAGCTGATTGTGGCTGGGAGGTACCTGTGGGCCAGAACTGCTGTCTTTGTTGGAATGCTGCTGACTTCCACTGTTATGGCTGGTGCCAAAGAGGAGCAATTTATTTGAGAAGAAAAAGCTGCAGAATGTATGTGCGTGTATATGGGAGCAGGCAGTAATAGCCGAGGTTTGGAGCAGTCGTTTCTCTCCTGCACGTCTCAGATTAAGGCAGCAGCCATTAGAAGTTAGGACAGGCTGGTTATGTTGTACCAGAGCGATACAGGGCCTGTACCAGAGATGCTGTGTAAATGATTTTCCCTTCGCCCTTGTTCTGTTTCAGCTTGGCAGCCCAGGACGCAATTCTTCTCCAATCTCAAACCCTCTCCTTGCTGTGAGAGAGGTTACAATGGGAAGGATGGGGCAGGTTGGGTGTTCTGTTTGCTAAATGTGGCGACTCTGGGCTAAAGAGTAAATTCCAACCAACAGCCACTACCCCAAAAAAGGAAAACAAAACAAAAAAACGTAGGAACTCCTTGTTTGGCTTGCATTTGAATGATGAGTAATCTAAAAGCAAACTCTGGGTCATCCACTCATCTGGGGCTCATGAGCTCTTCTGGGTTTTGGTGCTGCTGCGAGTGCTGGTGTCCATTTGCAGCAGGGCTTTAGGGGGGGTCTGGCAGCACCCAGCCAGGGCAGCTGGTCCCTGTGTCGGCCGTGCCGTGCCCATTCCCGGTTGGGGTGCTGGCAGCTCAGTGCAGCAGCAGGAGGAGGAGGTCTGCCTGCACCAGCTCACCTGCGCCAAGAGCTGTGATCCAGCAGAAAGCCCTTGAGCTGGTGACAAAGGTCTGGATGTGGGCTGGAAAGTACAGTCCTGTCTCTTAGCAACTGGCTCCTACCTCTGAGCTCTGGAGCTGTGTGTGGGACAGAGAGCATCAGTCACGCTCCTGTGGCAGCAGCAGCAGCACCAAGCAGGGGATGGGGGACCCGGCCTGCTCTCACCACAGCCGAGATGCTTAGAGAAGCGCAGGCATTTCTAACACAAGCAGTCATCTGTGAGTCCTAATCAAAGCTTCGGTTTAATTGCTTTCCTCGTGCCCTGTCTCTACAAGACGAGCGGCTCGCCCATTGGCTGCCTGCGGAGGCTGCTCTGTGCTGTCCTGCCTTTTGGTCGTGGGGTGGGGACCGGGCTGGCAGGAAGAGGAGAACACGGCCCGTGTATCTCTAGAAAAATGAGGTGTCACAGGGTCCTTCCCCATTGCACCACGCTTGGGAATCCCCTGTCCCTCTCAGGGACATTCGCACTGCTGTTTTTTGTCTCAGTGCTTGCTTCTGCTATTTCACCCTTGTGTTTCCCCCTCCTAACCAAAACCATCTCCTCACCGGTGAGCATTTCTCAGAGGCTTCCTTGCAAAACACTGTTTCATAAACATTTTCGCAAATCCTTTGCTTTGTTCTCCTAATTAACCATCCAATTGGCCCCCAATGGAGCCTTCGCCTCTCCTGTGAAGATCTCGCTTGCACAGATTATAACCTGTCAGCTGCCAATTTAGTCCTCACGCGGAGGGCAGGTTGCATTAATTGTCTGCCTCCCCTGCCCTATTTGGTTTGCCCTCCCTTTCTTCTACTCCCCAGCAGCATCCCTGCTGCAAGACAGAGGCTCGCAGGCAGCCGTGGGAGCCCAGCTGTGTGGCTGTGTGGATTTACCCATGTCCCTGACCTGCAGTGCTGTGGCTGCTGGACCAGATGTGATGGGATGCTGCTGGACTGCATCCGACCCAAGAGAGGGGCCCTCTGATTAGCTTTGCCATCACAGAGCAGCCAGCACTGAGCAGCATGCTCAACTTTGGCTTCCCTATGTATAGCATTGGCCGAGAGCTCAAAAAAATCTATTGGGTTGGCCCAGGTTACTTGGGAATTCCTGGAGGAGCTGGGGTCTGCCGTGTGTGGCTGTGGTGGAAAGAAGCCACATTCAGAGGGGGTTTTCCCAAGTGCAGACATTGGGCAGAGTTCAGTCACCTTTCCCTCCCAGCCCCTGTGCAGGATGGCCACCTTTTCTGGTCCCAGAGTAAATAAGTATGGTGACAACGTCAGGAGCCTGCTGTCACTGGGGGTGGGTGCTGCGTGTTTTGTTTTGTTCAGCATCACTAAAGGTGGTGATGGAGTCCAGTGTGATTGCTGTGGCTTGGCACTGCTTTTGGGGTGGAGACAGAAGAAAGGCACAGCATGCTTAGGTCCTCAGTGCCCTTATCTGGTGAGGAGGCCCAGATTTTGGAGGAGGGGCTGAGCCCCCCCACATTGCCAAGCTGTCAGCATGTTCTTAGGGTGGCCCATGTCCTCTGCATCACTAGGAACAATGAGCTGACACCAGGACACCATCATCTGGGGCTTGGCCCCAGCCTGGCCTGACCTTGATTTGCTGTAGCATCATTTGTAACTCACTTTACATAATTTTGCTTGCCCTGACGAGCACTGCTGCGCTCTGCCTCCTCCCACGGAGTTCCATTTTGACATAGCCATGTCCTAATGCAGGTACGAGGATGCTGTGTGGCTGCCCCAGTGCTGCTCAGTCTGTTCCCAGTTGGAACAAGGGGTGACCTTACTGTAAAGGGTGACCTTGCCTGTTCCTCTCCATCTGAAAGGTTTTACTTTGGTTGTGATCTTTGTTAGATTCCTGCCACAGCGCTGGGAAGGTTGTTTGCAGCGATGAACTGCTGTAGGGAAGAGCCACCTTGAAGCATGTTCTTAGTGTTGCAGCAATGTATTTCAGTATTATCTCAATATTCAATACGTAATTTTCAGTATATATCTGTAGATTTGTTTCGGAATGCTACTTAATGTGCTCTTCCAATGCTGTTTTATATGTTCTTCTAACTACAAACGCAGTTTCTCCCCATCCCCCAGCACACCTCCCCAAACCACGTAAAACAGATCCAAATGACATTAAGCAATTGTTACAGATCGATGTATATTAAAAAAAAAAAGTCCCAAACTCACACAAACTCTGCTTAATTCAAAACAGTCAAAACCACTGCAGCATGACAGCAGCCACTGGACCGCAGTGTCGGTGCCACCTGCGCGGCAGTGCTGGGCGTTGTGTCACAGGGCTGCCCCGATCCTCACCCAGCCCAATGGAATGGAAGCAGAGCCCAGCCCTGCTCTGGGCACCCTGCGCTTTGTTCCCTCGAGGCTGATGGCTCTCGCACCCCATCACCCCTCTGCAGGCTGCATCAGGCCGTGCTGAGCCATGCCAGGCTGCACCAGGCTGTGGGGCTGCGGGGGCCCAGCAGCGTGCCATCCCCCACCTGGTACAATGTTTCAGGTTTTCAGATTCCAGGCTGCAGCTCCGTTGCCCTGCATCCAACAAAGCGTCCTCTGCTCCCTTGCACCCGCTGCACCCCACCGGCAGCACCTCGGCACCCACAGATCCTGCACCCCACCTGGGCCCTCCCCGCTGCCGTTTCCAGGCTCGCCCCTCCCAGGCAGCTGCGTTTTCATGCAGAGCCCTGGGAGCTGGCAGAGAAATAAGCTGAGGTCAGAGCAAAGAGCTCACAGAGACGGCTCAGCTGTGGCTGCTGGAGGAGCAGCTTGCTCTGCGAGGCCACTGTCCCCAGTGAAAGGCACACACCTCAGCTTTGTTTGCCATCTAAAAATAATGCGCTCGGCTCCCCCTGACAAGGAAGTATTTACCTTGGGAAGAAAAAGTATTGTGTGCCATGCTGCTTAGAGGAACAATGCAGGGCAGCAGTGCTAGGCTGGCAGTGGGCGCTGGGCATGCTGCTCTGCAGGGCTTGGCCGGAGGAAGCATGGAGCCCAGGGAGCACTCCTCCATCTGCCCTGGGACTCTCCCACAGGAATTGCCCCTCCTGGGCTGTGTGGGGATCCGCTGGGCTGGTTGTGCTGCAGGGAGGGGACTGCTACACATCTGCTTGGTACAACGTGCTGTGCAAGTGCGTAACATAGAGAAACATTACCAGCAGTTTAGCTACTGCTTTTCTTCTGTTTTCCCATCCGATCTGTGCAGGAAAAAATAGTCAGAAAAATCTTTCCAGGAGAAAAAGGAGCAAAATCCTGAAGAGGGAGATTTGCCATACTCCCCCAATGGGTTCTGTTTATTATTAGTAGTGCAACTGATGCTTTCCCTGGCTGAGCATTTCCCCAGGGCCTGTGCCTGAGGCACGCACCTTACGAGGGACAGGAGGAAGAGGGAAGCTCTAGGAAAGGAGCCCTTCCTCCCTTGCAGCATTAGCCGAGGGAGCCTGCTGTGGTTTAACATATCCCCCGCAAAAGCTGCTTTCATCCTACACCTAAATACCATGAGGAGTGAACTTCCTAAAGCCCTGGAGAAACCTAAATATAGAAGCCAATCAAGGGCTGACTTCTCAGAGATGAGAACCACCAAGAACTGTTTCTTGATCAAAAGTTGTAAGGGTCCATATTGGGGTGAAGCGTCCGACTCGGTGCTGAGGGCTGTGCAGCAGTGGGCTCACAGCACCTGTGTGCATGGATGGCACGAGCTGCATCCTTCAGGGCTCTGAAAGGGATTGTTCTGATGTGCAGCAGAGCCTCGCTTGCTGTGTGTTACCACTTTTGTCCTCTGTAAGTACCCACCGCTTTTTCCTCGCAACTGATCATTTTTTAGGAGAAGAATGAAAAGATTTCCCTAGAACAAAACACAACTGACAGGAAATTAGAAAGGCACAACACCGAGCTTGCAAATCTCCATGCAGGTATTTGGCAGCACAGCAGAGGGAACTGTCACGGGCAGCTGGGGGCTGCTGATGGCAGATGGGAGCCTGGTCCCAACCTGCAGCGTAGCACACAGAGGGGCCGGTGCTGCCCCTTGTCCTGACTGTGTGAATGTGACCCGGGGGGGGGGGGGGAGTTGGCTCGGTGCAGCCATGTCATGCGGGTGTCCCCGGGGATGAGCGTGACAGCGTCCTCAGATAGCCATGGGAAATGAGAGCTTAACGTGCTGAGAGAGGCTGTGCCGTGCAGCGGGAGATGCTGTGTCCCAGATGAGCATTTTCACATGAGCAGGAAGGGGCAGAGGGTCTGCTGCACGGACAGCACGCGGAGCTCAGCCATTACCAGGCCGTGCAGTGCCAGGAAGTGGCTTTCTGCTCGCAGGAAGCTCAGTTCGGCTGCTATCAGCCCCGTGCGCTGGAGCCGTTATCTGCCGCTGAGCACAGCAGATGGGGAAGCAGCTCCCTCCTACCCCGCTCCCTCTCCTGCACCCCCACGGCCCTCGTGTGACCCCGCTGAGAACAGCCACCGCTTTCCTGGGGAGCGGTGAAGCGGGGCTCAGCGCCCTGCATGGGGGCAGGGATTGCCCCGAGTGGAGGCGGGGCCCCTCCTGAGCTCCTTTCGGGCCCGTACACCACGTCCAACAGCAATGACGGCCGGGGAGCCGCACCCCTGCCTCGCTCAGGACGAACCCGTCCCAGAACCGAGCGGGGAAGGGCCGTCGGGTCGGCCGGCTCGGCAGGGCACACGAGGCAGGCCGGCTCCGGTTTCGCGCAGGGCGGACGGGGGGTCAGCGCAGATCAGGTGGCAGATCTGCCGGCCCTCGGCCTGCCGCCCCGCCGCACGCGGCGTTCGCCCTTCGGCCCCGCTCCCTCCGGCTGAGGAACGGAACCCGAGGGCCCGTAGGACGAACGGGGGCTGCCGGCCGACCCGCGGGGCCCGATGCGGGCCGGGCCGCGAGCTCCCCGCGGCCGCCCCCGCCGGCCGCCGCCTTCCCGCCGCGAGGCGGAGCCGCCCGGCCCGGCCCGGGGGAGCGGATTACCGCCGGCAGTGCGCGGCCCCGCCGGTTGCCATGGCGACGCCGCTACCTGCCGCCGCCGGGGCCTCAGCCCGGGCCGGGCGGGGGGGAGCGGCCCTTCCTCATCGCCGCCGCGGCAGATGGCACCGCCGGGCCCGGCCTGGGCGCTCCGGGGCGGCCCCGGCGGAGCGCCGAGAAGGGAGGGAGGGAGAGAAGGGGACGGCCGCGCCCGAGCGGTTGGGTCACGGGGGACGGGGGCGAGAGGGCAGGGCGGCGAGCGGAGAACAAAGGTGCGGGGAGGAGAACCGAATGGCCTCGGTGTGCGCGGGGAGCGGAGCTCGGCGATGAGCTGCAGGGTGCTGGGGCGGGGACGAGATGCGGGGGCTGAGGAAGGCCGCTGGATGGGGGTAAAGCAGATGTGAAGTGTGAAACGGGGGCGAGCGAGGAAACGAAACCAGAGGGAAACAAAGGGCTGCGGGGAGCAGAGGGCCGGTGGGAAACGTGGGAGAAAGGGGTGAGGAGGGTTAGGGAGCGATGGAGGTGGGGAGAGGGGAAGGAGCAAGGTCTGCAGGAGACGGGGACAGGAAGGTGGGAGGGGGGCTGGAGGGCAGCTCAGGGCGGATGCAGGGAGCCAGGAGGTGCGAAGGGCTGCTCTGCCAGGCTCCTGCTGGCACTGCTGCGTCTCCAGGCTGAGTTCTGCTCCTGAGTCTTTTACGCACTTTGGGGGCAGGCAGTTTCCAGTATAGCCCCAACACCAGAAGGGGGCAAAAACATCCCGTGTTCTCATCCGCCTTCATCCCAAATGATTTTTATTGCTTTTTAAACCTAATGGCTTTTAAGCCGTTCTGAGATACTACGGGCTGTGACTCATGCCTTGAATTCTCATGAGCAGTGCTGGTGTGGAAGGAAGAAAGAGATGGGCACAGGCCCTTGGAGAGGTAACACATAGCACATGTGTCCTCTTAAAGCCTGAGTCAACATTTGGTTATATTGCCACTGATGAACCTTGGTAATCCTAGAATCACCAACTCGATATGGCTTCTGATATCCAGTGGATTTGATGCTCACACCTCACCTGCTTCCCAGAACTGAATAAGCATCACAGAGAGCATGATGAGGGGACGTGGAGCCCTTAGCTGCAGGCGTTGTAAAACCCAGGAGGAAACAGGCAACCACCAGCCCTGCAGGGGTGAGGCTCTCTGTTGGTCAGGTGGCCCCGGAAACAGTGGTTAGCATGTGCAGTTGGTTGCAACCTCAGTTTTGAGGGCTCTGCTTGTTTTGTCTGCCTGTCCTTTTTTCCCCGGTGCAGTTTCCTTTGTCCCATTTCTCTAATTATCCTCATTTCAACCCTGCTCTGAGGATTATTGGTCAGTAGGAAGGCTCCTAATGCCTGCTCCTCCTTGGCAAGGGAGTACCCATGCCCTGGATTAAAGTGAAACTCCCTGAATAGTGACAGAAGAAATTAGATCTATTCCTCAGAAACCCTCCCTCAGGCAAAGTTCCCCGACCCCCGCCACGTCAGCCCTGCGCCGTGCCCCTTGTGTTCGCTCTCAATATTCTCTTTGTTGCAGCCACCTTTATATAAGGCTCAGTTGGGGCACCCAGGGGAAGGCAGTGGTTGGGTTGTGGAGGAGAACCCCTGTGGTCATGGGTACAGTCAGTAGGTATACAGAGGTTAGACTTATTAAGATTAGTGCAACGGAAAGATCATCAAAATAGATGGAAATGCTCACCAGTGTCGTAGGCTCACAGCAAACTCCACAAGGAGCAATCTCCAAAAAGAGCTCCTTCCTCAGTGGCAGTCAGCACTTACATAGGATCTTGGAGAGGTGCAGCCAGGCTCCATCCCTTCCGGTAGCACAGGTGAATTGCCTTCACCTGTGTTCCTCCAGCTGACTCATTGCTTGCCTCAGGTGGTCAATCAGAGGTTCAGGCTGTGATCAACAGTTCCCATACATCATGCCATGCATGAGTGCTCTGCTCTGCAGTTGGGGTGAGGAGCTGACCGACAGGCTACTTCCCAGTTTGTGGGAGTCCTCAGCAGGGGCCGTTGCTCTGAAGGATTGGGTTTTTTTAAGATTCCAATGACTGGAGACTTAACAGCATTTATTCAGTCTGTAGGCTGTGTGGGAATGTAAAACCCATCCACCAAAAGCAACAACAAAACAATAAAGGCTGAGAGGTGGGATATTTCCTCTGCACGCAGACCTCTGCCTGCATGCACAGATGTAAATGCACATGAAATAGATTGTTTGCAGGTCATTTAGATCATGGAATCATAGAGTGGGTTGGGTTGGAAGGGACCCCAAAGCCCCTCTGCCTCACCCTCTGCTGTGGACTGGCTGCCCCTCTCCTTCCTCCCCTATCAGATCAGGCTGCTCATGGCCCATCCATGGCCTTGGGCACCTCCAGGGATGGGCACCCACACTTCTCTGAGCAGCCTGTGCCAGTGCTTTGCTGCCCTCCGAGTAAAGAATTTCCCCTTCACACGTGACCTAAATCTCCCCTCTTTTTGTTTAAAGCCATCCCCCCTTGTCCTGTCACTATCTGCCCATGCAAGGTCAGTCTCCCTCCTGTTTATAAGCTCCGTTCAAGTACTGGAAGGCTGCAGTGAGGACTCCTCGGAGCCTTCTCCAGTTTGAACACTCCCAGCTTCCTCAGTCTGTCTTCATAGGAGAGGGGCTCAGCCCTATAAGTGCAGATTGCCGTTCACCAGCCTGCTGTGTACAAACTGGGCTGCATCTGTGCGCTTATTTTCAGAAAGCAAGCCTCAAAGGGGTGCGTTGTATATGGGCATATTTGTAGGAATGTGTGTATAATATATCTTTATATATATCCTTTGCTGGCGTTTTTCATGGCGCAGCCTGAGCAGCTTCCAGAACCCTCCCCTGGTGCTGTGCTTTGTGCTGGGAGCGCCCGGGCAGCCCCACAGCCCCCCTGCTATGCGAGCTCGTTCTGCTCCTTGCAGCCAGCTTGGAGCAGCGCTGCTCCGCGCTTCCCACTCCCACCAGTCTGTCGCCACGCTGAGCTGCATGCAGCCTCCTGCTCCCCGGCACATCCTGACACAAAGAGCTGTGCTGCCGCTGCCAGCGCTCAGCTGCTCCGCGTGGGCGAGGGAGGGAGGGTGCCGCGGGAAGGTCAGCGCGGGGAAGGAGGGCGATGCTGCCTCGTTCCCTTCGGGGCCGCATCCTGGCATCGCGGTGCAATCTTGTCCCGCTTATTGGTGGTGTTCAAGGGGACTGCCTTCAACCCTACTCATAGCACGCGCATTCCAGGGGTTCCCGAGGTGGTTTAGCACCCTGCGGGCCCAAAGAGCTTCCCCTGCCTATTCCCAGCCTAGCAAAATTACGAAAATTACATTTCTCGCTTGGTTGTGACTCTGGATGTTGTGATTCTGGACCCTTCTCTTGTTTTTATTCCTGGCCCAATTTCCCTGGCAGCGTGAGCAGCAGAGCAGCAGCAGCAGCCACTGCCCTGACCACAGCATCCTCCTCCCGGAGCTCTCACCCCCCCCCCTTCCCCTGCGCCCGCGGCAGCTCGGGGCCAGCATGCTGCAGCTCTGCCCCCGCCATCGCGTTAGCCCCGGGCCCATCTCGTCACCCCTGTCACCCACCGCTGACACTAACTCGACTTGCCTGCACTGTTGTAGGGGGCAGATGGACTGTCGGAGCCCGAGGGCATCTCTCTGAAACGCGTGGCTGTGGTGGAAGATTTCTTTGACATCATTTACTCCATGCATGTGGAGAGTTCGACGGAGCCGGGCAAAGCACCCAAACATGCTGGGCAGAAGAAAACCTACCGAGCGGTGAGACTCCCTCTGTGGGGGGACGGGCACAGGGGACCACTGCTGCTCACAGGGGAGGCCGGAGGCAGTGGGGCCGCTCGCCTGCACGAGGAGGCGTGAGAAAGGGGCTGCTTAAAGGCACAGCAGCTGCGCCAGGGAGACGGGAAACGGGGCCGCAGCAGCAGCACGGCTGCTGGAGGAGGAAAGACCAAATGAATTATACAAAGGCAACTGTACATGTCTGGGGGAAAAGGGAAAAAAAAAAAAGAAATGCTCAGTGTTGCTGATGTGAGGGGATGTTTACCCAGACCCCCTCCCCCCCCCCCCCCGCTGCTCTGTGCCATCTGCCTCCCCTGTGCCATCCGCTGTCCCCAGGGCCTTGGGGCAGCAGCAGCCAGGGAAGGGCCCTGGGGCTCGGCTGGAGCCCAGCCCTGTGCTGCACCACAGCATTGCCCTTGGCTCCCCGCTCTGCAAAATGGAGGCAGCTCCCGAGTTGGGTCTGCTCAGGTGCTCCCCGGTGCTGAAAACCAGATCTATCCATCCTGAAACCACTCTAGTTAGGTCAGGCATAATTCTGCTTGAAGTGTGCTTCTCCAGGGAGCTTGCCGTTTCTCCTGACTCTGCACAGCCCTTCGATGCAAATATTTGGGCTCTTCTGGTGCAAGAAGATCTTGAATTCACGGTCCAAATCCAAGCTGCTCTCACAAATCCTGCAGCCTAGGACTTGGGTCGCTTGGAGACATGTGGCTGGCACAGCTCACGCCTGCTACGTGCCTCCTTTTAGGGAGCTGCTTTGCTGTGTGCTCACCCTGGGGCTGTGCAAGGCTCAGTGCAGGGCTGGGGGCTGTCGTGTCCCATTGGTCCTGCACGTGACATTGGCTGTGCAGCCCCCACCCTGCGGGTCCCCTCTGCTGTCACTGCACAGTGCTTTGTGCCCTGCAGACCACACCGACCCTTCCCTGATCCCTTTGCTTCATCTCTCAGAAGCACAAAGCCGTGCCCTGGGAGCAGGCTGCATCCTGCTCAGCACGCTTCCCTCTCGCCCTCCCTCCCAGCTGAGCTCCTCCCGCAGCACAGCAAGGCACCCAGGGGCCGTGCACTGCGTGGCCACATCCTGCCGGCCCCTCCTGCCTCCCTGCTGCCCTCCATTTGTGATTAGAGAGGCACTGGAGAGTTTGCCCTTGTCCCTGACCTCCGGAGGGAGGCAATCAGAAAGGGAGTTTGGATGGGAGATAACTCATCAGGGAAGCTGTCTGCTCTGCAGAGCATCAAATCAGCTGAGAAATAACAACTGTATCACTAAAATTAGCTGAACGTTTGCAGCGGGAGCTGGGGCTCTGCTGGAGCAGAGCAGGCAGGGACGCAGGCACAGCCCTGCTCGAGGCGGAGGGGCAGCCACCGCGCCGCATTTGCCAGCAGCAATATTCAGGCCCTTCAATGTCAGCATTTCTGCGGGTGCTCCGAGTGCTGGAGCGCTGATAAATACCTCACAGAGGCAGCGGCAGAGCCGGGCATCCCTGCAGTCACAGCAGAGCTGGATAGGGCTGTATCTAGGCAGGAGAATCCCATGAGGACCAAGCACTGCATCCTCCATTTGGCTGCTGGGACGAGGTCCCTGCCTGAACTTTCCACCCGCACGGCATTTACGTGTGCGCCAAAGGCTGGGCTCTGCTGCCGCTCAGCGGAGGTGGACGCCTCTTTCTGCTGGGCCTCAGGGCTCTGCTGCTTCAGCCAAGCCCCCCGCCCTGCCCAGGCTGCACTGCTTCCACAAGGTTTTTTTTTTCCCTTCGTTTTTTCAAGAAAGCTTAAACGTCACCCCTTCCCGTGAGGTAGAAAAAATGCTTGGAATGTGTGCGTTTTTGATTTTGTTATGAAATAGGTGGGAGGATGGTGCCTATGGGCCAGAGGAGGGGGCCGGGACGTCCCTGCTCTGCCCTGCTGTGCTGTTTCCCATTGGAAGCCCCGCTTCTGCCAGGCTCGCTGCCCGAGGAGAGGCCCAAACAATTGGATTTCTGTCTGCTTTATGACCCCACTTGTAAGTGCTGTGACCCCTGTTGGGGTCACGGCCCTGGTTTGGGAACTGCTGTGCTGGGACAGGGCCTTCAGACCAAATGCGATGGGTGATTAACCGTAGGAGCCAGCCCCAAAGTAAGAGGTGGACTCCCCACCCTCTTAATGTCTTTCAATTAAGACCAGATATCATGCTGGAAGTTGTTTTATAGGCAAAGCACTGGCTGCTGAGCTGCAGGAGAACCTGGGATAGGTTCCCTGACTTTGCTGTACAGGTGGGGCACCCATGATTTTGTGGTCTCTTATGGCCTTACAGAAATCTTTACGTTAAAATCACATCCTCCCTTCTGAAAATAATCTAGGCTTGGTCTTTATAAATGCTGTGAAGTTGCTGCTAATGGGGACTGCTTGGAACAGAGGGCTCCTGACCTCCAGGTGCCTTCTGTGGGTGCTGAGGTCTGGATACAGTGTTCAGGGATCCAATTTTAAAAATGCATCCTCAGCTGTTTCCCATAGTTTTCCCACAAAGGTTTAGGACTTTATTCATTACTATTTGTAAAAATGTTTTTGATTCCCTAGGTAAAATATGTCACAAAAGTGCAAAGTGTTATGAACAGTAATTGATTGTCGTTGTGGGAAAAAGTGACCTGCCCTTCCAAAAGATTAATGCATTCTTCAGGTTAGCAGTGCAATGGTAATTAGTGAAACAGAGCTGGAAAGCCCTAACTTTCTCAGTCAGTCCTTACACAACCATGACTTCTCTCTGCTCAGAGCCCAAGCAGAGCAGGAAGGAGTTTCTGGGCAGGAGGGGCTGCATAAAAAGTCCACAGATGGGGTTCAGGAGCAGCATGCTGCTGTGTTACGGTGCTCAGGAGCTTTGTACAGCTGTGTTCTGGGATTCAGGCTAAGAGGGCAGTGCTCGTGCTGTGTCCCAGCCCTCAGGCTTTCCCTCCCAGCACATACAACCCTTTCCTTATTTTCCCAGATCGCAGAGACCTATGCTTTTCTCCCAAGAGAAGCTGTGACCAGGTTCCTGATGAGCTGCACAGAGTGCCAGAAGAGGATGCATTTCAACTCCAACGGACTGGAGCCCAAAGGTAAAGGCAAGCAAACTGCGCGAGCGGAGCCAGCAGACACCACTGAGAGCTGTCAGTGACTGCTTCGTTCATGAGATTTGTCTCTGCCAAATGCATTTCCTAACCCTGTGTATTTTCAGTGTGCTCTTACAGCAAAGCTTGGGGAATGGCTTAAAGTCCATTTGTCCATCGCTGTTTGGGTGCTGTTTTTGGCAGAGGCAGTGGGATGGGGCTGCCCAACCCAGCTCTGCTTCTGAGCAGTTCCACCACTGGTTCCCCTTCTCCAGTGCAACCCCACAAAGCCTGGGTCAAAAGCACTGCAGCTGTATCTGCAATCAGCTCATAACTGTACGTGGGTAGAAGCTCAGATCTCTGGAAAAACCTGACCGAAAGTTTTTTTTTTTTTCTTTAAACTATTAATTTGGTAATGAAAGACAGTGAATCTGTTTGAATAATTGAGGTTTCTGATAAAGAAAAAATTGGCAGTAATTAATAGATACGCACGTCGTGATCCCATTTTGGATAACAGAAAATGTTTTGGTAATCAAAGTTATATTATGCCTGTGTATACAACCAATTAGCATGGTGACTGTGGTAGTTAGCTCATTACAGTTCTTTTATAAAGGGAGCCAATCTGCAGCTCCGAGGCCTAGGAGCTATGAGCAGAGCATAAGATGGGACCAAGTTTCCTTCTAGAGAAGATGGTTAAGTTTGCTGTTTGGATGGGTTTTCTTCTGAATTGCAGACTCGTTTACCTCATCAAGTGCAAAGCTCTATTTTTCAGAAACTGCCCCAGATAACCCCCTGATGTTTATTAGCCCAAGCTCCATCTGCACAGCACCTGCCCACCCTGCTTGCCGAGGACCCACTTCCAAATTAGGTCGAGGGAAATTTTGGCCTTTGGTCTCTCTGGGGGTGAACCCAGCTGTTACACCAAGCAGAGCATTTGGCTTGACCCTGAGCAGGGAGCAAAGAACTGTCACAGAGTTTTCCAGTTCTCTTGGAAGTAAACCCAAAAGGAAGAGAACAGGCATAGAAGCCCTTCTCCTTTCCCACCAGAAATGGAAGGAGAGAAATGCCCTTCTGCTCAGAATAGCACCTAAATAGTGACTTAGTACCTGTGAAACCACATGGAGTAGATTAGATAAGATTACTTTTACTGGGGAAGAGTATCTGATTTCACTACTACGTATTCCACAATTCATCTGGAGCAAATCACCTACAGAATGGTGGGGTCATAGGGAAATTGCCTGGGTGTGTGTGTGTGACACAGACTGACAGATGTACGTAACGTTTAACGTGGTGAGAAAAAAAATGAAGTCATTCCTATCTACTTCTACCTGTGCATTAAGCAAATCTCAACACACTTCCTATGTGATCAGAAAAATCCCTAATTAAACATACCTGACATTGAACCCTGCAGGGCACTCACATAATTCATAGAAGAAAATTATCTTGCGCCTGGGAAGCTCTGAACATTGGGCTTCAATGTGGCATTTTTACACTGTTATTAAATTAGGAGTAATTCCAGTGGAATTATACAGACTTGGAATTAGGATCCAAACCATTTCACTTCAGCTTTGCCTTTTTTTATCCGTATTTCCAACACTTGGGGTCTGTGGTGCAGTATCTTCTAAAGAGGAGCTAAATGATTCCAGTTGCCCCTTTTGTGACATAAGGTATGAGGATTATACCTATGGAGTCCCCCAGGCCCTTTACAATGAAGGTTTTCTTTCTTTTCAGTTAGCTTAAAAAAAAACCCAGACGTTTTGGTTTCTCAGGCACAAGCACTCGCCTGCTGCAGCTGTCCAGATTCACTGGGCATTCGTTGCTGCTGATGGGATGGCTGCAGGTTTACACCAGGATGGTTTCAGGCAGGGCTGAGCGCTGAGGTCCTCCTTCTTCCAGCTCCTGTCTGAGGGTGCTCAGCTGTTTCCCTGGAGCCCTGCTCGCTGTACAAGCACTGAGCAAAGGAGATTTTGTTCCTGGGAGCTCTTTCCTTGCACTGAGATTTTAGCATCTCTTCGTCACAAGCTGATGTCCTTGCACAGAGCAGAAAAATGGCTTATTTTGCTTGCTTAATGTATACAGAGGAATGCTTGTCATTAATTTGTAGGTCAAAGCATGATGGAGAGCGGTGATGCACAGGCATGGAAAAGAGGCGAGGGGTTAGTTTACAAGATTCCTGAGTTTACAACATTCCTAAAAGCCGTGCAGCTCCATGTGTGTGCAAGCCAGCGACCCGAGTAGTTGTGGGTATCCATCAGCTATCCAGGATGCTGCAGCTGCCCAGGACCTGAAGAGCAAACTCTGCATTTCCATGGATCTTAACTAGGCTCTTGCAAAAGCTATGTAATGTTTAAGTCAGCTATGGACAATATGCTTTTGGGTCAGGTCATTTCTTAATCAGACACAATAGATCTGATATTTCCAGAGGTGTGAAGCACCTTCGGGTCCGCTGAGTTTCACTGGGCTTTTGCAATATTCAGCATTTCTGAAAAGCAGCCCCATTAGGGCTGGCTGATGGATTTTCTGAGGTGCTGTAAAACATTTTGTGAAGGCCGTTTGTAAAAGGGGCTGTGTCAAAGGTGCCTGTGAAACTGGTGACCCCAGAAAATGCAAGGCAGGCACTGAGGTTCTGAGACAGGAAAGGAAAACTCCCACTGCCAGTTCACCTTCAGCTCCTGGAAATCCTCCTTTGCTGCTGTTGGACTTGTGTTCTGGTGGGCAGAACACGCAGCCTTTTGGGGCTTGCTGGGAAGCTGGGCTTGTCCTCTGGTGCTGGCATATATCTGTACAAAGGCACAGAGATTTCCCTTTTCACCAGCATCTTTTCCTGTGGGAAAAGGCAACTTTCCTCTTGAACACGCACAGTCATGTAAAGGTTGTGACAGAAGAAATAATTACAGAGGTCTCCAAGTCCTGCATGCAGAGCTTCACAGCGATGACCACAGAGCTGAGAAATCTCATGGAGGGTTTGCCTTACTGGGAGTTGTCTAGGCTGGGTGGAAAGGGGATCTGCAGGAGCAGGCTGGATCCAGAGTGATCTCTGGAGTTCAGTGTGATGCAGGCAGAGGAATCAACAGGAACAATTTAAATTAGAGGTTTTTAAAATTAAGCTTTTAATGTATTTTAATGAGGGTGTTAAAAATAATCTTCATCAGCAGATAGAGACACTTAATAAGTTGCCTTAATGATAACCCTTACCTGAGGGAATCCCAGCAAAACTGGTGAGACTTTGCTATGCCGAAGCAAACTGGAAATTCCTGATCACCCTCTGCATCAATCCCATTTGCATGGAAGTGTTTCTGAGACCTTCAGCAAGGCTGGCTTTCTTCCTCTGTTAGGTTTTAGTTTGGCAGACTGAAAAATTATTTCAGTATTGTGTGGGCTTTTCATAGGTGTGACAGCAGTGCTTTTTTTTTCCTGCAAAACAACATCTGTTCTGTAATTATCCTCTGGGTCACGTTCGTGTGGAATCTCAGCTCAGTGGGCACTGGCTCCAGTTAGGGGTTTTAAGTGCTTCTAAATACATATGTTTGATAATGATGGCAACATGTCGCAGGTTTGTGCTCCCACATCTCTGTATCTGAACAAAGTTCTTTCTTTGTTCTTCAGAGAGCGAACCACCTTCCTCTCTGGTTTCTGGGATCATCGACTACAACATGCCTCTCACCTCTACTTATCTGAAGCAAATGAAGCTGCGGGTGATGAATTCACAGGAGCAGGTGAGTTATGCCCCTGCCACAGGGCAGTGCAAGGCACGAGGGGGGTTTCTGCTCCTGGGGCTGGGGGGCAGCTGGTGCTTTTGGGAAGATGTTTGAAAGATGCTTTTGGAAGTGTTGTGTTTGTCCAGGTGGGGCAGGCTTTGACTATGTACTACCAGTGCTGGTCCATGAAAGTGGGGTGGTGTTGCTGTTATGGATTGTAGCAGTCTGCTTGTTCTTTAGGCACGTGGTTCTACTATGAAGTCTTAAAAATACATATGGGGAATAGGAATTTATCTCTTTACCTCCTCGTGTTTTTCTGGGAGCCTTTGCAGGTGGGGTGGTTGTGGCCAGCAGCTCGGTGGGGCTCAGCACCATCTGCCCTCACGTCATGCTGGGAGGGAGCTTGGTTGGCTGCTGGGGGTGTCAGGCCACTGCATTTGGATTTGGAGCAGAAGGGGCAGAATGCCACAGGATTAAACCCAGGCTACGCAATTTTCTGGAGTTCTGCAGCTGCAGAATTAGCAGTGGGAACCTCTGTGCACCATGGAAACAGTCTATAAAAAGCAAAGCATGTTCTGCTCACTCCCCACAAATCGGCACTGGGAGCCAGTGCTGGATCTGCTTTCCAGCACACCAAAACCTCAATCTGATCTCTTACGCCGCTGCCAGTTCACAGGAATGAAAGAGTTTGCATTGTGCAAGGGAGGGGAAGACTGCTGATAGCTTGAGCTGTGAAGTTGTGCCAACGGATGCTTTTTATCTGGGGGCAACCCGAGGGGGCATCGCTTAGAGAATCTGGTGCCAGGGTGTGAAACTGCAGATGTTGATCTGCCGTCAGGAGCGAAGGGGTGGGCACAGAGCTCCTCTGGCATTGCAGCAGCGAAACCTTCCTGAAACCTGACATCTGGCAGGAAGCACTGCTGCACCTCGCAGCGTTTCCCTTTGCGGGTGTTGGACACTGAGCAAGCTGGAGGTTCTGCCCGCAGCAGCAGAGCTGCTCAGAAGGAGCTGGAGGCAGAACTCTGGACAGCTCCAGCCCGGGGCTGCGGGACCCGCTTGGCCACGCAGCATCAAGGGCTGCCCTTCTTTCGGTTGCTGGGTCTGGGTGCAAATCAAAGCAGAGCTGTGATTGCAGACCCTGCTGCCGTGCGTGCCGTTAAGCAGCAGCCTTTTCCTCACCAAGGACTGCAGGTCACGCTTTTCAGAATTTGAGGCAGTTGCTTCAAGTTAAGTTTGATGCGTATGTAAAAGACAGCCTGAGGGGTTTGTGTACTCACCACTTACACCTTTTCCACTGATAGGATTGTTCCTCTTGGCCCCTGTATAATGAACATACAGATGCTATAGTCATGAGATATACCAGAGAGCTTGGCTACGCAGCTATTATACTAAAATAGAATAGATAGGATGCTTACCTGTATCCTGGGCTCACTGTGAAACTCCAGAGGAGGGGATCTCCAGAAGAGAGCCTCCCCCACTGGCAGTCAGCTCTTAAATGGGTCTAGGAGAAGTGCAGCCTGGCTCCACTCCTTCCAGCAGCACAGCTGAATTGCCTTCACCTGTGCTCCTGTGGCTGACTCAGTGCTCGCCTCAGGTGATCAATCAGAGGCTCAGGCTGTGATTCAGCAGTTCCTATACACCCCCAAAGCTCCATTCAGGAGATGTATGCCATGAGGCTTGCCCAAACTCCTGTGTCAGTTCATGCAGGTGGAAAACAGGACTCTTAGTTTGCTCTTATTTCCATAACACAAAGTATCATGGAAGCTAGCAGACAGGCCTACAGAGTTAGGAGTTGTGAAGTTACATCTATGGGATTGCTTGCTTGGAGAACTTTGGATTGGTGATTCAGAGATGTGAGAAGTGTGTACCCTGAATTTTGCTGTAGGAGTGTGCACTGGCTCTCCCACTAGATGAACAGATACAGTACTGCTCATAAGAACACTCCTGAAGACTGTGATCAAAGCACAAGTCCTGCAGGAACAAAAAGAGGACCAGCTGAGGCAACACACAGAGGTTGGCCTAGACCATAAATCACTGTACTTCAGTTTATTTCCTTGCCTCTTTGCTGCTCTCTGTGGTATGTTGCAATGCAGCTTTTTAAGCTGCAGCAGATGAGGGAAAAAAACTATTTGGAAGAAGTAAAATTCACATTTCAATGTGTCCCTGAAATTCCAGTGAGATTCCTGAGAGAAAATGGCAAAAGATCACAGCCCTGCTGCTCAGATCCATGTAGCACTGGAACTCCTTATGATACCTGACTGTAGCAGCAGTCTGAGGAGGATACCAGGGTGGGAACCCAGGGATAAAACCCAGGTGCCATTGATGCTGAGGGGCACGGCCATGGCCACCCCTGGGAAGGAACACCATGCTCACAAATACACACTGCATGGCTTTCATGTATCCAACTTTACACTAAGAACTCGTCCCTCTATCTCATCTTGCTGCCCTGCCACCTCACTGCCCAGCACTAAGCCAGCATTTGATGGTAATAATAGAAATAAATGAAGCAAGTGACTTGTGTTCTACTTGGCTTTTGCCAAAAGCAATTATTTGTATGCAGCAGCACCAGGAGGAGCTTGCTTCACAGGGGCTAACAATGAATGAATTTATGCCAAAGTGGCCTTTTAACTTCATTATTCAGGAGGAAAAAAAAAAGTGCATGTAACTGTAATTTATGACTGCTGTTAAGCATATCAGTATCAGGGCAGCAGTGTCTCCACCAGGAATTGCTGCCAGAAGAACCTGAGAGCATTTTGTCTGCATCGAGGGACAAAAAGCATCGCAAAATAAGGAGCTCTTCCCAGGGTTGTTCCTGCAGTGAAGGGTTCCTGCAGCATTGACAGAACCAGAAAGCAAATCACCATCCTGTATGGAAGCGTTCAGAGAACAGGAGTCAGATTATTTTCTCACATCAGTGGAGATCAATATATTTCAAGTCAGCACATCTATTCTGGCATGAGTGCCCCACGCTGTTTAAATTGGGTTCACTGGAACATGCAGGAGCTCCTGGGCTGTGAGTCTTCCTTCTTTCCAATCTTATAGCAGTTCTCATGTGTGAGAGGGCCCAGGAGGGCCCGTTCCCTTTCCGCACAGTGCAGAATTAGCCATATTTCAGGGATCTGAGGAGGCATTGAAACATCCCCCGAACTTCTGACCTTCTCAATCTTGCAGCAAAAAAAGGAATGAAGGTATTTAATATTCATCTATAACGATCCTTCCACCTCGTTTTCAAACGATAAACATTAGCGTGTTTAACCGGTTGCTTATTTGAGTTTTATTGCAGTCATTTCCCAGACCATCTTTTTCTATCACGCTCAGCCTCATCCCCGGGTTTATTTTTCACACCACGCTGTTCAGGTGATTTGTGCCAGTGCTCAGCACTGGATGGAACACGGCAGGCTGAGATGCACGGAGCTCCAAACCTGCTCTGCTCTGGAGGTGCGGCTGCTACCTTGGCAGGCACAGCAACCAGGTTGAAGTGATACGGAAAATTTCCAAAGGTTGCTTCAGTGGCTGCTGACAGAAGGTCACCCAGTCAGTGAATGGCAGGATGTGAAATAACAGAAGCTTTTCTCTTGTTGCCATGGCTTTGCCACGCTGACTAGTGAGTGCCTGGGAGGGAGGGAGGAAGGAAGGAGGGGGTCTCGTCCTGCACCCTGGCGCACGGCTCCCTGCTCACAGTGTGCACTGCAGGGCTGGAGGGGGCTGCAGCATGAGGGCACGGTTTGAAGAAATAACCAAAACGAAAGGGCAGCCCTGAAGGTATCTGGAAGATACTGTTTCGCTGAATGCAAATTACCCAGTTCAGTACAGACATAACTGTTGGAAATACAGATTTAATTGATGCAGGAAAGGCTTACTCGTAGCTCTGCATCAGCAAAGCCCTCTAGTGGAGATGCAGCTTCTGCTGGCAGAGAAGGCTTTGGCTGATGCGTTTCAATCCTGCCCTGAAGGACATGCTTTCCAGCCATGGCAGCAGTGGGTCCAGCCCTACAACTTCATTCTGCACATTTGCAGCTTCCCTCCACCCCTCTTAAGCTGACAAAGACAGTTTAGGGAAACTTTTATCCTTGGCCTTAATGGCTCATGAGATGCAGGAGGTCAGATGATCAAACCATTTAGCCTGGTCTCAAACTTCTCTGAATGGCTTGCTTTCAGTGAAGGTCAGCTCATTTTTGTGATTGGAATTAACCATGAGGTTCCCAGCTGGTTAAAGCAGGAGGCGTTTCATTTCCAGCTGTGTAGATCCCTCAGTGTCTGTAGCTGCATTGGTGGTAAGCTTTGTATGTGCTCAGTGCAGTGCTCAATGCAAGCAAAATGATTTGAGATCCAGGTGTGGGCTGGCTGGGATAAATACTGCTTGCATCTTCCACATGAGATGCGATGCTGTGGCCCGGACTCTGCACTGCTAAGGGAAGTCACCTTATTTCCTATGGGAAGGAGGCACTGAATGAGGTGGCACTACCAGAACCTAATGATACTAGTCACCACATGTCCTTTAAGGCTGCTGGCTGCACCAGGTACCACGTGGCACTGCTCGGGTCCCTTATCCTGCTGGCGGCTGCAGACTGGTGGAGAGGTGCTTGGGGGAATGCACTGTGGCTCCTGATGGGTCCATTCCTCCTGCAGCCTTGGGCAGGCCATGGCTGTGGGCTCTCTGCCTTGCCTCCCCTTCACTCGTTGACGTGCTGCGTGCTGACTTTGATCGAGGCACACAAATGGTCGTTTCCTAATTGCCCTCTCCCTTTAAGAAGGGGCTAATACCTTAGAGAGACTTCTGAGGTCTCGCACACTAATAAAGCTCTTCAAGAGCTTGGATGGCAACTACTTTGAGAGCGTGAACTGTTATTAATGATTTCCGTTGCTGCAGAAAATGAAGCTGTGTGGTTCAGCGTTGTAACCTTGAGTTGTGTTCTTGCTTTTGTTCCTGCTCCTGTTCTACCTGCTCAGGCAGGCGTGCGCCTCGCTGGGGTGCCGTGCTGCAGGGCTGGGGATGGGCGCGTGCATCTCCCAGCAAATGCTGGCACTCACAGGGATGGATGCTGGAAACACGGTGTGGCTTGAGAATGGCAAAAGATGGGCTTTGTGTTGGTTATGGTGTAGCGTTGGTTAAAATGGCTCAGTTCTGGTGTGGTGGCTAGGAGAAAAGCTGTGAGTCTTTGTCAACCTATGGCACAGTGCAGAGGTGCTGAGGGGCGGTGCTCCAGCAGAAGCTGGAGGGGGTGGGATATGGATCCTGTGTGGGGATGGAATATGGATCCTGTGTGGGGGTGAAATATGGATCCCTGGTACTGGCATCCAGCTCTCCCCTGGGCTCCCGAGGAAGGCACGTTCCACCTGCAGAAGCAGCTCCTTCCTGCTGCTTTGCTGGGACTGGGGCACCCTGAGGTGTGCTGTGTTTCCCTTCCACCTCTTGGCCTTCGCCCTTGAAGAAGGAAAAAAAAAAAAAAGAGCACTTCTATTTGTGCATATGCCAAATGCCAACAGCTGTTGCTTCTGCAGAAGGAGTGACCACGAGAAAGGGGAGCACAGCCCTCAGCCCACGCAGATCTGCTCTGTAACAAAGCTTCCCAAGCCCCTTCTCCCCATTTCTTCCTGACTCTGCTCTGAATGCCAGGGAACTAAAACACAATGCAGGCAGAAGTCACACCTCCCCTCATGCCGTGGGGCTGTGACCCTGCCCCTTGCTGTCCTGCTTTCCTTACAGGCATCACTTGGCAAAGCTTTGCATTTTTAATGCTCATCACCCAGTAGGGTTTGGTGGTCACGGAGCGGTAGGTGCAGGAGGTGCCATTTGTTGTTTAACCCACTTCCAGAGGCACAAGAACATCAAGTAACCGTGCACAAGGTCACCCCTGAGTCAGTGTCTCCTTCAGCATGAGAGCCAGATCCCACGTCACGCAGTCCTCTGCAGATCTCTCTGCTCACACTCACCAACAGTGTTCCTACAGGCAGAAGCCCTGGGTCTGAGAGCAGCCCGGTGCTGCCTGCGTGCCCTGGGAAGCACTGGAGGATGAGGTCGGGTGCTGCCAGCAGCCCCTCGTGGCGTGGTGCTGGGTGTGCAGGAGGCAGCCCTGTGGGCAAGGCTTGGTTCTGTGTGGGCAGGCAGGCAGGGAGTCGCAGGGATGTGTGTGCCCACAGGGAAGGGTTTGCAGGGTTCAGAGGTAATGAACGCGCCGAGGGAAGGAAGCGACTTATAAATAATATATTTGATGTGTTTTATATATAATATAATAGCAGTAGTACCGGTTTATTATGTTTTTTTTTTTTTTTTTAAAGCACAGTTCTGTAAGGCACTTACCCTATTCCTGACAACTTGATAAATGATCATTACGGATCCTATACCTAATTGCCAGTTATTTCCCCCTCCACGGTTTGAACCCGAAGGATCCCCCCCAGAAGGGCGCTCCAGTTGCCGTTTTTCAGAGCTCTCCCTCCCACAGGAGCCCCATTTCCGTGCCCAGCCTTGCTGTGCCGGCCTGGCGGCCGCAGGCACTGCCACAAACAATGGCATTTCTGTCGGGCTCGTGACCCCGCTTGTGCGGCGGTGACCCCACCGGGGTCGGGTCCCGCAGCCGGCACTGGAAGGGTTCCTGCCTGCAGCCCTGCCTGCTCCTCCACCCTCTCTTCCCGAATGGATGCGTCTGTTCCACGCTAAGTTTGCCGATGCAAAATTTAGGTTAATCCATTTCCAAAGTGGATTAACCTAGCCCACACAAAGGCACTTAGTATAAAATAAGTGTCCACATGGTGAGGCAACACAGCGGCCGCTTCAGGCTCGCGCCCTCGCTGCTGTGTGCCCGGTGCAGGGGGCTGGCTCTGCCGCGTGGTCTAGCTCGAAGCGAAGGGAGCGTGAGGAATAAACAAAGCCCAGCAATGGGAAGGGGTTAAAACCCTTCCGAGGTCCACCGCAAGCCTCCTGTTCACCTTAAATGGTCAGGATTTTATTTTAGCTTCAGGGAGGAGCGGCAGCCATCGAGCTGGAAGCGAGTGCAGCCGCTGCCCTCCCACCGCAGGGACCCCGGGGCTCCACTGCTGCCCTTCAGCTCGAGCTAGGGAAGGGTGAGCCATGATTGCCCACGGTGCCCATTCAGGCCCCCACCCCACGGGGCTCAGCACAGCGCTCCCTGACCTTCTCCTCCCAGCAGTGCTGTGGTTAACGCACATCGCAATTGGACATGGGCACCAACAAGCAATAAACAGGGATGTGCAGTTCTCATCCTTGGCGGTGGTGAAGGCCCTACTGCCGGGCTTATTTCATCAAAATTCCCCTAATAGCCATCAAGGACCGGAGGCACAGAGCGAGCTGGGGATGGAGGGACACTGAGGTGCGATGTCCAGGAGGAGGTCAGCAAGCACTGCCCCACCGGGCAGCCCCAGGAGCAGCTGCAGAACAACGGCTGAGCCCTGCGCAGAGCTGTGTTGCTCACGGAGCGGGTGCTCTCCCTCTGCTCTCCCACCGGAGCGAGGAGGGGATGCGTGTGAAACAAAAGGATGCAGCCGACGTGTGGCCTGGGCACCGTGCGCCCACCGCGCCCGCAGCCGGGCGGAGGTGAGGAGCCGGCCCCAGTCCCGGGGTCCCGCTCCCGGGGTCTCGCCGTTCGCCAGCCCACGGCTCCGGGACCGAGCTGGGCCGGGGCAGCGGGACACGGCCGAGGCGAGCCGAGCCGGGCGCGGCGCACCCCCGGGGCCGTGCCCTGCCGGGGGAGCCCGGGCGGGGTGCAGTCGCGGCGGTGCCGAGCCGTACCGAGCCGCGCCGTGCATTCTCGCCGCTCTCCAGCAGGCGCCCGGCCCTGGACATTGTCTCTTCCTCCCGGAGGAAGGGCCCTCCCCGGCCCTCCACAATGTGCTCTTCCAGGCGCGGCTCCCCGCGCCCCCCGCCGCGCCCGGCCCGGTGCGCCCGCCCCCCGCGGCCCCGCTCCCCTTCCCCCGCCGCCGCCTCCGCCCCCTCCGCCCGCGGCCGGGCCCCGCTCGCCCCCCTCCGCCTCCCCGGCCCCCCCCGGGAGCCGGGAGTGACGCGCTCCGCAGCGCCGGCCCCTCTCCCCGGGCAGCAGCTGGTTGTCAGCCTCTCCGGAGCGCCGCCAGCCCGGGCCCCCTCCCTCCGTCCCTTCCGTCCCTCCGTCCCTTCGCCGCTCCCCGCCCCGCGCTCCGAGCCGCGCCGCCGGGCTGGCGCAAGCCGGCAGGGCCCGGGCCCCGCTCCAGGTAGGCTCCGGCTGCGGCTCCGGTGGGGGCGGCGGTGCGGGGGATGCGCGGGGGCGGCGGGGCGGTGCGGGGCGGTGCGGGGCGGGGGCCGTTCCCCAACTCCGGGGCCGCCGGCGGGGGGAGGGAGCGGCCGCTTCCCCGGGAAGTTGCGGCTCGGCGGGGCTGCGGGAAGGGTTAAGGTTAGCGCGTCCTTCCCCGCGCCCGGCGCGGCTCCCCCTTCCCCGGAAGAGCACAAAAGCCCACAAGAAAGTGGGAGGAGGCGGCGGCGGGAGCGCTCCGGCCCCATTAATTCCCGGGCACCGGCCCCGCGCCGACGCCGCCATCGCCGCGTCGCTCCCCCGGCCCCGGCACCGGCCCCGGGCGGGGATTGCGCTGGAAATAGCTTCCTCCCTCGAGGTAAAGCCCTACTTACGTGTCAATCCCCGCCGCACGCCGAAGCCCGGCTGCCAGCGGCGGGGCCGTGCGCGGGGCCGGCGGAGGATTTGCGCCGGGAGCGGCCGGGAGCCTCGGGCGGAGGGCGGCGGGACCGGGCCGGGCAGGGAGAACGCGGGGAGCCGCTCCGCGCGGCCCCGGGTCCCGCGCTGAAGTGGCGGGGCCGCGTCCCGCTGCCGGCGGCCGCTGTCCGCCCGTGCCCGCCGGACCCGGTTGCTGGCCGGCACCGCGGCGGAAGCGTCGACCGGCATGCAAAGCGAACGCGTGTTCGGCGTGGGGAGAGCTCGGTGCGGCGGGCGTGCGGGGCAGGGAGCGTGTAGGGGTAGGGCAAGGAAAGAGCAGGGGCAGAGCAGGGGCAGAACCCCGCGGACGCTCTGCTCTCTTCTCCCTCCCGCGCCCGGCCCCACGTTCAGCACCTCCCCGCTGAACAGCAGGAGCCGGGAGAGCCCGCGACCCCCGCCCTGCCCGTGCGTTCGGTGGGTGATGCGCCCGGAGGAAGGGAGCTCAGATGTGTGTGTGTGTGTGTGTGTGTGTGTGCGCAGAGGTGATGGTCCTCCCTTCCTCTTCCATTTGTTGTTCACGTTGCAGATTAACTCTTCCAGCCAGTGTTTTGGGAAGTAGCAAAGTGCTCGTTCAGATCAGCAGAAATGTCAGTCAGTGAGGATGTACGTACTTGACAAAGAGCGCCCGGGATGTTTGGTTGGTGCGTACATTGGTGGTCACAGATCGCTGCCCCTCAGCCGTGTTCCCTCACACCGAGCGATTCCCAGAGCAGCAAGCACCGTGCTCATCATGGCTGTGGTACCAATCCTTGACCAGGAGCGTTTATCTTCAATTAGTAAGCCTTTCTCTGTGCTGAACTGGTTAAGTTAGGGTCAAATCTGGTTCAGTACCTTCTTGGCATGCTCAGAGGGCTGGGTTTAAACAGTGGCTGAGATGAAGACGAGGCCACCTTCCTACTGGCCTCTCTCTAATGGCTCTCTCCCAGTGACTCCTTCCCAGTGGCTGTTTACCAATGGCTCCTTCCAGCATGAGCTGCTGTGCCTGGGATCCCCGGGCTGTGCATCATCTTTGTTGCTCCTAAAGCATCGCTGCTGCTGAGGGATACACACTGCTCAGCTCCTGTTCCGCTGCACCAGGAAAGTCCGGCTGTGGTGTGACAGGGTGTGTTTTCAAATAAAAGACTTCAGAAAGAGAAGAGAAAATAAACTGTGCTGACAAGTGGAGCCTGGAATACGTAGCGTAAGGCACAGAGTGTCAGTGATGGGAGAGATGTTTGCAAGGCAGTCGCTGAGAAATTGAGCCAAGCTGTAAAGTAAGCAGGTTACCGATAGCCCTGCATGCATGGCTGAGGTGTGGTCACTGGAGCAGCTCCCCTGCCCCGTGCTTGCCCAGCAGTGCTGCGGGAGCTGCCCTGCTGCAGGTGAACCCCACAGCCCACGTCCCATTGCTGGAGCCGCTGTGTGGGAAGGGCAGAGAGCTCTGTGGCTGGGAGAAGAGCTTCCCAGTTAGGAGGGGAGCTGAGGGGTTGGGCAGAGGTGCGTGCAGACGGCTCTTGAAGATGCGTGGTGCTTGGTGGGACAAAACACCAAGCGTTCACTCTGCACATGTGAGCGCCTGCCTTTGCCAGTACAAAAACATTGGCTGTGAGCGTCTGTAAAGCAGCTGTGAATATTGGACTGTAGATAAGAAGAGGAGCGAGGACGTTGTTTTTCCAAACCCGGCGGTGCCTGCAGCCCTGGCTTTTGGGTGTGGTTTGTGAGCGCACCCGCAGGATCTGACTTCCCTTTAGCAGAAGAGCTGCACGCACGCTGCCTGACCCTTGATCGCTCGGTGCCTTCGTCGCTGGAAACAAAGCGATGGGACCTGGCTGCAGGCTGGGGAGATCCCCGTGCAGAGCTGGGGACGGCAGGAAGGAAGCAGGCAGCGGCTGCGGGGCCCCGGGCTGGAGGCACAGGGTGGGCACTGCCACCTCCCTCTGTGCCACGCGTGGCGTGGGGCTGGGGCCGGTCCTGAGACAGGCGATGGTAATGGATTGTGCTCTGTTTTCTAATGAAAGTTTCATTTGAAGTTTGTTTACAGGAAAGAAGAAATTAGCAGAGAGAATTCTCCTGAGAACCCAGAGAGGAAAAAGAATGAGCTGCCTGACTTGCAAGCCAAAAGAGGGTGGAAGGGTAGATTAGATTTACCGTATTGCTCTGAGTCGTGGCCGTCGTTCACAAATTCTTCCTTGTTCTCCCGGTTGCTGAGGTTCGGTGTTCAGCACCATTGGTGGCATGTGGGGACAACTGGGGGCTGCCCATCTGACCAAGCGGTCGGTCCCACTGCTGCATTGGTAGCTTCGGGGCCAGGGCTGTGTGTGCCCAGGGTCCTGCTGGTAGAGGAGGCAGTGCCAGGTGTCCCAGAGCTCTGCTATGTGTCCCCCCCCGGGTGTCGCAGGGAGGCAGCATGCTGGTGGCTGGGGTGGGCACAGGGCAGCGGGGCTGCTGGGGCTCAGTGCAGTGCCAGGACGCAAGCAGTGCTTCTGTTGGTTGTCAGGGAAGGGGCACGGAGGGACAAGGAGCTCCCACGGCTTGGTGCCAAACAGAGAGACTGCTCTGGTGGCTGAGTCCCCCACTGCATCCCTGCGGTGTTAGCTGTGTGTTGCAATCCCCTGCAGCGTGCTTGCACAGGGTGGGCTCTGCCTCCAGACCCACACGCTGTTGGAGAGGTTTGTCCTGTTGGCACTTTGGGTGAGGATGGCCTTGGCTGCACAGCAAAAGATGGCACTGGGGACACGGGGACGGCGTGGCCCGGCCCCACGCTGGCAGCCTGTTTCCTGCTGGGGGCTGGAGTGTGGACTTGGGAACGTGCAACATCTGTGTTTGACCTGAGTCACATTTACGGTTTCTGGCTTGAGTATTTCTAATAATAGGCCGACGTTGTTGCACCTCAAGAGAATGGTACACTTTTGTAAAGCCCTTTCCGCTGCATGTGCGTGCGAGGCATCTTTCGTGCCTCTGATTTTCCAGCCTGCACAAGTGCCTCTGGGTCGGGGTCTGGGTGCTGAGGCTGTGCCTTCTGCAGGAGTTGTGCCTGAGCCAAACCCTTTGGAAAGCTGCCTGGGGCTCCCACCTGCCAGGTGAAGGCTGTGGGCAGCCAGGACCTTGGCATTTGCATTTGTCTCTTAAGCTCTGACAGTAATCTTGGGTAAGCCTCGTGAAGGAGGCCAGATATTAGGATGGCTGGCTCCCTGTGACTGTGTGCAATGGAGACTATATATAGTGTGTGGTGGGGAGACCTGTGCTGTCCTCTCCTGTATGTGCACAGTGGGATTTGTGGGGAGGCAGCGCCGCTCTTGGCTGGCGTAGCAGCCGGGTGTGCTGGCAGCGCTGTGCCCCAATGCCCCCCATGCTCCCAGTTCCCCAGTGCCCCCTGCCCTGCTTGAGCTCAGCCATGGGTGCCTGAGCCATAAATTCCAGGAAGATCCTGGGAGGTGGGGAGCGCCAGTGCCCTGGGCCTGCAGATGTGTGTGTGGGGACAGGGAGAGGAGGAAAAGCCCCAACCTGTCCTGAAAGACGTTCGTTTATTCACCATAAAATCTGTCAGCCAGAGGCAGCCAGACAGGGCAGCTTTTACGAGGCACAGCCGTACGTTGGAGAGGCTCTTGCCAATTGCTCCTCACACGGAAAAGGAGCGGGCGGTGTATGTAATCTCAGGACGAGGGGAAGGAAAGAAAAGAAGCTGAGCATTTACAAGCCTGAGAAATGCTTCAATCAAAGGAAAGCACATCTGAAGGCCCTTCTGGAGGGCATTTTTTTGTGTCCCCCGCCGCCCCGCAGTTCTGGATGCGGCCTCTATCCGTTATTTTGGGGGAGCGGTCAGGGAGAGGAAGGCAGATAAAGGGACCGCCGACAGGACCGTGTTAATTTGGGGCAGCATCTGCTTCCTGCAGAGCGGGCGCTGGGGGGGGTGAGGGGAGCACCGGGCCCCTCCTCTCATTCAGGATCCCGGCCTCGCCGGTGGTGGTTTTGAAATCCTGCGGCTGACCTTTCCGGCTCTGGAAGCGATCCAAGGGCTGTGTCTCAAAGTGCTCTAAAGGTTAGTGGGAAGGGAGAGAGAGGCAGAGAGAAAATGTCCTTCCAGCTGCAGGAGTGGGAGAGAGGAATGCAATCTATGCTGCGGGGCCCTGGGGCTGCCTGGGTTCCATTGCCCCGCTCGGTGCCCCCCCGGCATAGGATGAGCGCAGCTGCCACACTGGCAGCCCCTATGGCAGCACGGCGTGGGCAGCCCCAGACCCCAGAGCTGACCCCAGCCCCTTCCATGAGGCCTTCCTGTAGCACCGGGCAGTTGGAGTCTGTGGGATCTGATCTCATCATCCCCATTTGCTCCCCACCAGCGCAGCTCCGTCAGCGTTCCCTTGATGCAGGAGGTGGTTTGGTCTTAGAAGGGTCTGAACTGTTTGTAGGGCCGTTTGAGCGGAGCTGCGCCCTATCTCCACTCCCACGTGCCGCTCACTTGCCAGAAACACGCTAGTGTGGATGGAGATTAAAGGGTAAACTCCAGGGCTCAGCCATCCGCTCCTACAGGATGCGAGCTCTTTCTAATTGTCCTCAATTAGAGACAGTGCCATTGCTCAGGCACGTCTTCAGGCAGGAAGCGGCGCTGGGGCGTTCTCCTGGGAGCCACCTAACCCGGGCTGCTCGCGGGCTCCTGGGCTGCAGGAGCTGCGTGTCCTGGGGAAGGCTGCGGTGGGGAGATGGCAGAGCGAGAGGATGGAGGGAGGAAGAGAGCTCTGTGCCTTAACCGTTTCCTGCTTGCCTTCAGGATGAGACATCGGTGAGCAGCGAGGACTTTGATATGAATGACTCCACATGGATCTCAGCTGACCAGCACCTGAACTCCAGCCTGAGCCCCAGCCAGGACGAGAGCATGCGCAGCCCGCAGAACCTTCACGGCCAGGAGGATGGTGAGTGCCTGCAGCCACGGGAAGAGCGCGGCGCCTTGTGCTCGGGGTGTTTTTGTGGCTCATTAAACATTAACCAGTCCCTTCTGATCGGGTGTCCCACCTGTAGGATGGATTTCATATCAGCACGGGCTTCGAAGCCTTCCCGGTCAGCCTGCAGGCTGCCGGTGGCCAGGCCTTGCCCAGCTCTGGGCTGAGGGTCCTCATGGGGGACACGGTCACAGCCCCCCAGGTCCTGAGAGGGCAGTGGATTGGGGTCCCCAGGAGCAGCCCAGAGAGCCCCATGGCTCCTTGCCACGGGAAGGAGAGCAGCCTCTTGCAAGAGGATCCGTGCTCAAAAAGCTGCACCTGAGGCAGCACGAGAGAAAAATGCACTGGGATCATGGAACGGACATGAGGTGTCTCATGGCTTTGGGCAGGTGGCTGGAACCCATACGTGGGCTGGGAGGGAGGGGGCCTTTGGTAAGGTGACGTGCTGTGTTTCTTCTGTGAAGCTAGTTTAAAAAATTGCTCGAGTAAATAAGTGGCAGAAGTACGGGCTCAGGTCGGAGTTCATCTTTGTGATGCTTGCAAGGGTTCAGTGCTTGGGTTCCTCCTTGGCTTGTGCTCATCCGCAGCCCACATGCTGGGGAGAGAGCGGGCAGGGAGTGAGGAGCAGCACTGAGAAGGGGCCAGGAGACCCCTAGGAAGGAGGGGCTTCTGCAGCCCAACATCTCCCAGGGGTGGCTTTGTGTAGCCATGGGACAGGGATGCTCCGTTCATTAGCTTGGAGCCAACTGTGGCATTGCCAGGTCTCTGTATCCCCAAACTTTGCTGTTCTCCTGCCAGGACATTGCAGGCTTGCGGCTTATCTCTCGCTGATGAATTCCCAAGTCTTGTTTACAATCTAGAATGACATGGATTGGATCCTTTTACTCAACACTATTATTCTACACGACAGTAATTTAATAAGGGACTCACGTATGTAAGCAAATCAAGATGTTCTCACTCAAGCTAAGTCCTCTCTCCCTCTTTCTGCCCTCTTAGGAAAGGCGTCCAATTTTTTGTGCCCTGTGATTTTTGTTTGGAGGCAGGTGTCCTCTTTGGGGCCCTTCTTGGCTCTTTCAGTTTCTTTTGTAAGGCTCAGCAGTGAGTAACAAAGTACAAACAGCTCCTTCGTTTTGGTGAGGAGTGCACGTGAAGTTGCAACTGACCATAAAATGGGAGGAATCAAAGAGAGAGCAAGCTGAGTTGGGTGTTACTAACAGAACTCCCCCAGGAGAAGCCCAGCACTGGGATTTCCATCAGACTGCTCTGTTTCAGGGGCTGTGGGACAAGGAGCCCAGCCCCATCACTGCTGTGTACCCAGCACTGGAGCTGTGAGCTCAGGGCAGTGCAGGGGTGCGGGGCCTCTGGTGATCTCTTCATTTAACCCACCCTGCTGTGGGGCTTCAGCAAACGTGTTTTGCCTTGTTTGTGCCAACTCACAAAGGCTATCCCAGGGAAGACTCCTAAAAAGACAGATGGCAGGGACTGAAACTTGTGGACTGCACCACAGAGGGCACAAGCAGGGCGGCATGAGGGCTCCACTCGGTGTTTTGGTCCCCATCCTCTGCAAATCCTTCTCTGAGCTGCTCCCATCCGCTGTTGTTTAATGGGAAGGATGCCTGGAGCGTATTTTCTGTGACGGGCTTCCTAAGAGGCAGACTTGTAATGAAGAGGTGCCTGTTTGGACAGCGGTATCATCTGACACGCGTGGTTAAAAGAAGCCCTGTTTGAAGTGCTGAAGCACAACTGCATGTCTTCCAGGGGGCTGCAAGGGGTGAGTGTTCTCATATGACACATGAGCACAGCAGCATGGAACAGAAAGGTGGGAGAGCAGGAAGCCGTTGTCCCATGCTTTGAAGCACAGGTATCTGCTGCATCTTCAGCGAGCTGAAAAGCAGCTCAGATGGAAGCCAGCACCTCATTTTGTCTCTGTGCCCAGAAACCTTGGCCCCATGTAACCATGCTGCAAACAGCGTCAGCCTCTGGAACGTGAAACAGCACAGGGTGCAAATGAGAACTGTTGGCTGCAGGAGGTGAGGGACAGCAGGAGGCACTGCTGGGAGGAACGTCTGCAGCAGAGATGGGGCTCGTGTTGGCTTGGTGTCACTGCAGGCTGCAGGGGAGTGGGGACACATTGCAAGATCCATGGGTGCATTGCAGGATGGAGAGATCTTTGCAGGACACAAGGACACACAGATGCACGGAGGGACGCTGGGACACAGCAGGATGCAAGGATGCACAGCAGGATGCAGGGATGCAGGGACACGTGGAAGGATGCAGGGACAAAGAATCCATCCCCAAGCAGCAACGCTGACACAGGCGCACGCTTGCTTCTTCCATTTTCCTTTGTTACTCATCCTGCGGGCCCCAGCACGGAAAATGTGAAGCTCCCTGCAACATCCCTTCCCTATAGGATGTTACTCACAGCGTTTGTGCCCCGCAGGAAGCCAGTGGATACCCAGAGCAGCAGCAAGATCAACACAAACTTTCTGCTGCTGAAGCTGAGCCATTGTGCAGGAGGACATCCTGGGGGGATGCGTCTGTGGGATCCAGCACACATTCAGAGCAAAACACCCCAAAATCCGTGGCATCAAACTGACCCCATCCCCAATGTGCCATTGGGCATTGCCAGCCCCAAGATGGCTTCACATGGAGCCGCAGCAGCTGGGCTCGGGGCTGCCTTCCCATGGCTCAGGGTCAGGTCACTCCCAGCAAGATTCCTGTGCCTGTCCTCCATGCTGTGTCCCCGCTGATCCCAGTCTGCCTGGATCCGCTGCAGCCGCTAATCCAGACCTTGGAGAAAGGACTTTCTTAACCTACTTAATGATGAAGGCACGCTCGTCAGGCTGCCCCTTGTCCAGGACATCTCCTGAGGGCCAGGAGGAGCCACAGGGACGTGCGCATGGCATACTTTGAGGTCATCTCAGGAACTGTGGGCATCCCAGCACCAAGTCATCACTCGGCTTCTGTTGGCTCTCTTGGCTGAGAGAAGGGCTCCCGATCAATTCCCACCACCCCAACACCTTGGTGCTGCAGGCAGGACGAGGCCAAGCCAAACGCCTGCAGCTGTGCCAGGGAAGATGCCCATGGCCGTGCCCCGTGCTGTGCGGCTGCGTGCCGCTCGCTCTGATGGCAGGAGATGGCACCAGGGGGTACCGCCGGGCCGGGGGGGCTGGGCGCACAGCACTGCCTTGTCCCAGCAGAGCGTTGTGCCCGGCTGTGCCAGGTGTCGGCTTGTCGGGGACTGCGGCTGGAGGCCGGGACCCGGGAGGATGGGAGGAGGATGGAGGCTTCGTCTGGGATGTAAGGAGGTTTGAGTGAACGAAGGGAGGCAGGAAATACAGCGCCTTCAGTGGAGGCGGGCCAGGCCCGCTGCTCCTCATCCCCCATCAGTGTTCCTTTTTTCCTTTTTTTGTGTGTCATGGAGGAAATGGGCCGGGCGGGACCTGCAGGGAGCGGGCGTCCCTCTGCACCCCAGCCCCCGGGCCCTGCGTGCCGCCTGCGTGTGCCTCCACCAGGAGCCATCCCCACCTGGTCTCTCTAATTTGTATTAAGTGTCCCTTCCTCGCAGGCTCTCCTCCTCCCCTCCTTCCCCCTTCTCGTCTCTTTTGTGAGTGAATAATTTATGGCACTTTTCATCTTCCTGGCTGTTGTTACACTCAGATGTCTGCGGGATGCTTTGAACACTTCTGACACTCACTTGCAGGCTGGATGCGGAGCTGCAGCCCGCAGCAGAGCGCTGGGCACTCCAGCCTGACCGTCCACGCACGGCCGTGTGGGCACTGTGGGCACAGCTGGGACACGGTGTGGCCTCGGCTTAGGTCTGGTGCTCTGGTCTGACTGTGAGGGCAGTGAGCCCTGGCCCTGTCCCCTTGTCCATCCCTGTCTCCATACCCGTCCCATCCTGGCCCAGGGCTCGGCGGCCCCTGCCCGGCCGTGGCAGCGCGGGGCTGCGGCGAGGTTTCCGTGGGCTGCTGGCTCTTACATAAGCTCATTGTTTTCCGAGTCAAAAGAGGTTTTGTCCTGGCTCTGGAGATGTGACAGGAGGAGGAACAATTTGCCCCATTCATCTTTAATTCTGCCTTTGGACAGCGGCGTGGTGGCCCTCGCTGACATAGATGTTAAACCCAACCACTTCCCTGCCGTAAAATCTCCCGGGGAGCAGGTGTTGGAAATCTCCCCTTCCCCTCCTGATCTCTGCAAATCCAGTGTCACAGAAATCAAGGATAATCCAGCAGCCTCTTCAAAATGAAAACGCTGAGCCCTGATTAATTCATTTAATAAGTGACTGATCCCTCCTCCCCCATCAGCGCTACCCAAGAAGCCATTTTGCTTCTCGCTTCCCCGGGATTGGCGCAGCCGGGGAGGGACGGAGGCCACAATAGACTCCAGGCTGTGTCCCCATCCCCTGCTCTCGTGGTGTTGCCCCGTGCCACACACCCCACTCCTGGGCTGCCCTCGGCCCTCAGCCCAGCTCTGCTGAGTCCAAGAGGGGAATGAAATATTTTGCTTCCCAACCGAAAGATCAAAACGTCTCCAAGTGACATTGTTTTTACAGATCCATCTGCTTCAATTAGGGCGTGGGGGTGAAGCAGGGGGGCTTCCAATTATCCTCATTAGAGGGGCTCCTCGCTCAGCCAAACTCCAGCCGTGAGCCGTGAGCTCACGAGGCTCGTGCTGGTTGATAATGAATATATTCATGGCTGTGCAGCCTGGCTCTGCTCTACCGCTGCTCGCGGTGCCCTGCTATTTATTTGTGTGCTTTGGGCGCTTGCTGGGGGTTTGCAGAAGACCTCCCAGATGTCAGGGGTTGTGCATGATGTGGCTCGGGGTGCCATGGCCACGGTGTTGTGGCCATAAGTCCCTGTTGCAGGGTGTGAGGACGGGTTGGGGCCAGGCTGTGGCAGCTGAGAAGGAACCCAAGTGCGGTCCCGATCCCATGGATCTGCCCCTGTGCTGCCTCTCGAGGGCATCCCCGTTCTTAAGCTGGCTGAAGCCATTCCTGCTCTGATCCAGGGTCCTCAGCAATCTGGATTTGCGGCCGTTCCTCTGCCCACAAGGCAGATTAATCCACCACTCTATATGCAGATCTTCTGGGAAAGCGTAACCCGTATAAGTGTAGAAATAAGAAAAAGATCAGGAGCGGAGGGTTTACTTACATTCAGCCTTGTTTTACACTACAGTGTTCTTGCAGTTGGTACATAGGAGCTGCAGGAGCTGCGGCACAGCTGGGGGCCATGGGAAGGCTGCAGGGGTGGGCAGGGTGCCCAGGGCAGTAAGGGGTGCTGGGGCAATGTGGGATTGCTTGGCCCAGTAAGGGATACCTGGACAATGTGGGGTTGCCCGGGCGATTTGAGGATGCCGAGGGCAGAACAGGGATGCTCAGGTCAGGCTGAGGATTCTCAGGGCTCTGCAAACTCCTGTCCCCAATGCCACCTCTCAGTGCTTTGGCACAGTGGGATTCTTGTGGCGGGGGCCCCGCTGCGTGCCAGGCACAGTGCTGGGGCTGTCTGCCCCCTGAGGACTGCCAGCAGGTCACTCTGATAGCTGCAGGGCGGCACTGATTGGCCATGAGCTGTTGCTGTGGCCGTGCCTGGGCTGGCGGCGGGGCATGGCACGCAGCTCATGCCTCCATGCAGAGGAATAATGCTCCCTAATCCTCCCAGAGGCATCGCTGGATGAGGCCAGAGACTCCCTCTGAGAGCAGAGCAGGGGGAGGGACGAGGCTCAGCCCCCACTGAATGTAGTACCACTCCACCTGCTCCGAATCAGCATGGAGCCTGCACCCAGAGCCCAGCCCCAGCCTTGCTGGCGGGTTTGGCTGCAAGCCCACATGCCAGCGCAGGGCATGCATGGAACAGAGGCTGGGGAGCAGAGCGGGGTGGGCTGGGCTGCTGGCTGCAGGGCAGGGCCCTCAGACATCCTCCATGCCTCCAGCCCCTGCAGGCAGCTGTGCACGGGGCAGAGACCGGCACAGGGACAGGGACATGGAGAGTGCTCAGGTGCAGAGCCAACGCTGGCCTCAGCTGGCAGCTGGGGCTCCTGCCTGCACCCAGAGCAGTAAGTGGGTCAGTGCAGGGGGGAGGACAGAAGGGAGCTCTGCAGGCTCTGTGGGGGTGTTCCAGTTCTGGGGCTCGTGGGGAATGGAGCCGCCTCGGAGCAGGGAGCGCCCATTCCTGTGCTGGGGTGGTTCAGGACAGGCACGGCCCCCGCGGGCTGCTCAGATGCCAGAGCGTCCTCAATCTGTTTATTTTAAGGGATACAAAGTCCTGCACTGCTGCAGCCTCCGCAGGGGTCACAGGAAAGTTTGCCACAGCCCTCATTAAAGTTCTCTGCAGATGCCGGCGGAGGAAGGAGGAGGAGGAGGGTGGCAGCAGCTGGGCACCGTCCCGCACCCCGCGCCTGTGCACCTTTGGACCTGGCACCCGTGTGCCTGGAGCTGGTGGCACGGTGCTGGTGCCGCCCCACAGCCCGACCCCAGCTCTGGGGGCCAGGGAGCAGGGCCTGCAGACCACAGACCAGGGGCTGGGGACCGGGGACCAGGGACCGCCATCTGCTTGTCAGTGGCTGCAGCTTCTTTGTTCGCAGCACACACTTGCACAGGAAGCAGCTCCCCACGTGCTTCGCCCTTTCCCTCTCGCGGAGGCACCTAATGAAATAAAGGATTTACTGCAGTGAGGGGGAGGGCAGGGGAAGGGGCTGAGCGGGGACTGAAGATGTAGTGCTGGGGCTGGGCTCCCCGGTGTGCGTGGGGCGGTTGTTGATATGGGAATGGGGATGGGGATGAAGATAGGGATGGGGATGGGCTCTGCTGCAGTCAGGCAGAGCAGCACAAACAGGAGCCTGGGGACAGTCAGGGACCTGGGCGTGTGAATGGAAAGGAGAAAGAGAAAGCACTGCTGTGTGCTGGGAAAGGGAATGGTGTGCTGCTCTGCCAGGGTGTGGTGATGTGTCTGCTTGGGCAGTGGGGCAGTGCAGGGAGGCTGTGGCTGTGAGGAGAGTTTTGCCTTCAGAGCAGCAGTAGTGGGAAAAGGGCATTTGGGAGGGCAGGGGGAGAGTGGAGGAGGAGGGGACAAAAGTGCCCTGGAGGGACCCAGCGTCCTTCTGCACTGTGATGGGCAGTATGGTTGGCACTGCTGCCATATGGATAGCTCAGGGACACGTGGAAGTAGGCAGGAAAAGAGATCATCCACATAGGGCACACAAGGTCAGTGGGGCTGCAGTGAGCTGGGACAGGTCAGGTGTCTGTGCAAGTCCCTGTCCCCTTCCCAGAGCAGATGAGGGCTCTGCAGGCCCTCACCAGAGTCCCCAGGCAGGTCCCCAGCCCCGCTGCTCCACTCCAGCCCTCCTCGAGCCTCTGTGAGCTGCACTTCGTCACCTCAGTTCTGGCCAGACTCTGTGCCAGGTGCTGCTCTCGTTAAAGCCATTGGAGACAAGGGATTCATGCAGGGAGAGGAAATGCCCCTTTCTCCTCCCTGCAATGTAAACAGAAACCTAAAAGGACCAAATTCCAAAGTTCTTATTCAAGCCAAGGTGCCGCAGGCCCCAGGCAGAGGCGTGGGCAGTGGGATCGTCATCTGCAGAGGGATGGAGGGACAGATGGATGGATGGATGGACGGGCGGACACGCTGTGGATGGGTGCAGGACACGGCGGTGTCCAGCAGCTCAGAGCGTGGCAGCGGAGCTCTGGAAACATGGCCCAGCAGTCGCAACAGCAGTGCCTGGCCCTCAGGCTGCTGCCTGTGATGGCCCCAAGCTGGACCCTGCAACCTTTGCACCCGGGCCATGGGCTTCTCTCCACGAGGTCGGTGAAGGGTGACCTTGGAGGTGACCGCACACCCCTCTTTGCAGATGACTCCTCGTCAGAGAGCTGCAGCGGGAATGGCTCCTCCACCCTGAACCCCTCCACCTCCAGCAGCACGCAGGGCGACAGCGCCTTCCCCGAAATGAATGGGAATGGCACCGCAGCCCCCATGGACTTCACTGCCTCCACCGACGACCAGCCCATCAACCTCTGCGACAAGCTCACACCTGCCCACGTCACCCCTTCCTACCAGTCGGACAGCTGCAGCACCGACGGGCTGCGCAGCAGGGTGAAGTACGCGGTGAAGACCACAGCAGAGGTAGGGGGCTGGGGGCACGGCGCGGGGAGTGAAGGCACTGGGGTGTGCGTGATGTTGGGGCTGGCATGGCCACGAGTCCCTCTGCCTGGGCTGTAGCGGGAGGATGGGACGTCAGGAATGGGGATGGTGGCAGCGAGCCAGAGGGAAAGGTTTGAGCTGCAGCTGGGGGAAGGTTGAGGCTGTCTGCTGAAACCCTGCCCCCTTGCAGTCCCCACCATACAGCTCCGGCAGCTACGACTCCATCAAGACCGAGGTCAGTGGCTGCCCCGAGGACCTGACAGTTGGCAGAGCCCCCACGGCTGACGAGGATGACGACGATCACGATGACCACGAGGACAACGATAAGATAAATGACTCGGAAGGGATGGACCCGGAGCGGCTAAAGGCCTTCAATGTAAGGACGGCGCCACGGGGCATCGAGTTTGCCCTCCTTGTGGGTTTGGTGGGTTTGGTGTTCCCACCTCTCATCTCCCCTGCAGATGTTTGTGCGCCTTTTCGTGGACGAGAATCTGGATCGGATGGTTCCCATCTCCAAGCAGCCCAAAGAGAAGATCCAGGCCATCATCGAGTCCTGCAGCCGGCAGTTCCCCGAGTTCCAGGAGCGAGCTCGCAAACGCATCCGCACGTACCTCAAGTCCTGCCGCCGCATGAAGAAGAACGGCATGGAGATGGTGAGTGGCTGTGCCGTGCTGTGAGCGTGGCTGTGCCGTGCCCTCTTGTGCTTTGCCCTCAAACAGCACTGGGGCCTGAGCTCGGCTCTCCCTTGTGTCCCTGCAGACCAGGCCCACGCCGCCGCACCTCACCTCGGCCATGGCTGAGAACATCCTGGCTGCTGCCTGCGAGAGCGAGACGCGGAAAGCAGCCAAGAGGATGCGGCTGGAGATCTACCAGACCTCGCAGGTACCGTGCCTGAGGCTGTAGCGTGTGGGATAGCACTGTGAGCAGGGGGGAGGTGGTCTCTTGCTGCTGCAGGCAATCAGACTCTCTGCAGCCAACCTCTGTGCTTCTTGTGTAGGACGAACCGATCGCCCTGGACAAGCAGCACTCCAGAGACTCCACAGCCATCACCCACTCCTCCTATTCACTGCCAGCTTCGTCCTACTCTCAAGACCCCGTCTACATCAATGGAAGCCTCAACTACAGCTACCGTGGCTATGGGTCCCTGGGAGGCAGCCTGCAGCCACCTGCGCCGCTCCAGACCGGGAACCACAGTAATGGTGAGCAGCCCTGGCAGTACCCAGCCCTGGCAATAGGGTGAGGCAGGGGCTGGCTCCAAAGGAGCCCCACTCCTGTAGAGCCTCTCTGAAACACCCCTGTGCCACCAACGGAGGTCTCTGCCCCACCATCCAGCTTGCATCATTAGCAAGCAGTTAATTGTTGAACTGAACTTGAAAGGACAGTCTAGGTGGAAATGGTGGAGGAAAGGAGTGTCACTTAGAAAAAAAGGGAATCTGTACCAGCCATTCATTAATGATTAACAGAGCGGTGCCTATCGCCACCCTGATCTCATTGCTGGTATGAGCTGTCCCTTCCCCAGCCTTCGTCGCCTGTTCTTGGGGACAGGGATGGGGACAGTGCAGGCTGCGGGCACAGCTCTGGCTGCAGCTCAGGAGCATGGCTGCACGGCAAACAGGATGGATGCTGCAGGAGGGAGCTGCAGGAGGCACGTGAGGCTGCAAGCAAGTGAGCAGCATGGAGCAGTGTGGGCTGGAGCGGGGCACACAGGGAGGCAGCGCGGTGCCGGCTGCTGCTGGAGGGGAACAGAATGGGGCAAAGCAGCCCCGTGGCTCTGCTCACTGTGAGCTCCAGTGGCCACTCCTTCCCGGCCCGCTGCCTTTGCCCACCCCAGCTTCCTGCTCCTGCCCTCCCTGACGGAGCGCGGATTTGAAGGGATGTGATTTCCGGAGTTCTGAGAGATGCCTGTCTGGGATTAACTCTTATCATCCCTTCCTAATGCTTCTTAACCCTGAATAAAGATCCCACCCTGGCCTCCAGCTGCTGAGACCTAATCCTTGTGGCTGCAGTTCTTGGTCCCCCCGAGCCCAGCCCTGGCCCCACCGCCCTTCTCTTACCAGGTGTGGGCACCGAGTGCAGTTCCCATGACATGAGACAGCAAATAGCTGCAGGGAGAGCCCCGGTGTGAGCCAACAGGCCCTGCTTGCAGCAGACGTCAGCCTCTTTGCTTCTTTCTAATGGATCTTTAAACCTCTGCTTCCCAGTTTTCTTTCCTTCTCCCAAGCACTCACCCAGCCCCGTGCAGGTCTGAGCACGGTGGCAGCTCCCACCCATGGGGAGACCCAAAGTTTTGCAGGACTGCCTCTCACTGACGGGCTCTCGTTTCCCTCGCAGGTCCGACTGACCTCAGCATGAAGGGGGGGGCCTCCAGCACGGCCCAGTCCAACAGCACCAGCAGGGGGATGCAGGCTGCCCAGCTCAGCCCCACAGAGATCAGCGCCGTGCGGCAGCTCATCGCCGGCTACCGGGAGTCCGCAGCGTTTCTGCTCCGCTCTGCAGATGAACTGGAAAACCTCATTTTACAGCAGAACTGACTCCTCGTGGCTGCGGCGCTCCTCTGTCAGGAAGACAATTTACACCTGCTAGCAATTGGCTCCCAGCGGTGTCCCGCTCAGGACCGCCACCGTCCTCCCGTGAAGCGGCAGCTCCGCGTAGTTGTAGAAGGTGGAACCCAACAGAGCTGTTTTCTTTTACACTCCGAGCACCTGGGACTTCAGGCACGAGGCCACGTTCCTGACCCGTACCAGAAGCCAAACGTGCGGCTTGGAAGGACGCAGGACCTCGAGGGCAGAAGGGAGCCTGGGGAGGTTTGGGGCTGCAGATGTATTTAGGATGACCTTGATGGACCCAAATGTTAGAATCCCGTCCCCAGATAATTTCCAAGTCTTAGGTGAGCCGAATCACATATTTATTGAGAAATGGACCCTCTTCTCCCCTTAGTAATTTATTTTTCTGAAAATGGATTCTTTTGAGTTTGTACAGATTGCCAGTTTTGTGTCTGTCTGATCAGAAGGAATTTGTTCCTGTGAGATAACACATTCCATATCACAACACTACTAATTCCCAGGCAGCTCTGCCTGTTTCTCTGGGCAGCCCCCATCCCGCAGGGCGTGCGTTTGCCACCACCCGGCCCCATCCGCAGCAGCAGCGGGGCTCCACGTCCTGCAGAGACTCAGATGCCCAGCAGACCTCATGCTAAAAGGATGTCTCGCACTTGCTAAGTCATTGCTGATAAGAAGGAAGGAAACACCCGAGAAACACTGTCTTGCATTCACCATCCGCATTCTACCTCACACTCCATTGTGGGCTTTTTCCAGGACCCCCCCCCCCCCCGGCTCTGTGACTGTCAGTGCAGTGGATGTGGATGGTGCCCAGGAGCACAGAGCAGCAGCGCAGTGCCCAGTGCTGCCCGATGGCTCAGCAGAGCGGCCCTGGGGCAGCAGCGCAGCACCGTCGCATCACGTGTGCAGTGCATTGGGCAGCAGCCCCCACCCTGCCCTCCCCCCTTCCCCACCCGCAGTCCTGGAACAAGCCCACAATTCCCAAAGTGTGGAATTGATGCAGTCCGGTCACCGCTCCGCCCCCTCCCCAACGATGCACTTCGTTTGCTCAGTGCAATACCTACAACCAGTGCTGCTAAACCAGGGACGCGCTCGGCGCCGCGGTGCCACTCCTCCCCAGTGCTGGCGCGGCCCTCTTCGAGGGCAGGAATTGTCACACCAGACCCATTCGATAGCACAGAACCACATCTCGTGTGCGTTAAGCAGAGATAGGCGCTCTCTTTGGAGCCGGCTGTTTCATTTTGCCCTTTTTTGGCCACTTTGAGCCTGAGGACGAAGGCTGCTGCCCTCGCCCGTGCTGCAGGAGCCCCCAGCACCGCAGGTTGTGGTGAAGGCTGTGGTGCTGGCTTCCCCGCCAGCAGAGCCGGGCAGCACGGTGCAGCCTTCTGAACCAACCGAACGCCCAAACACTGGAAGAAAAACAACCCCCAGCCTTTAGTTACAGTGCAGGAAAAGCCACCGACGCGAGGACAGGCTTTCGCCTGGCCCAGCACAGAAGGGACGAACCCTTGCGTTGACTGCTCTGTTCCCCAAACCTGACAGTTCCGGTAACGTTCGGAGGAAGGGGACTCGGTCCCTCGGTGCAGATGGAGCCCAAGCAGCTCTGTGCCATCGGGGTGGCTCCGGGGCAGAGTGGGACCCATCCCCATCCCCGGCTCACGCTCCCCCCGCACACCGCCAGCCCGCTCCGTTCGCATCCCTCCCATCCTTGGAATTTATGTAAATATTTATTTTTGTGTGAATACCACGAAGTAACAAAAACCTTTTACGAAATATGTAACCCACGGCCATTTGTGCAAGTCTTATTGTTAAAGAAGGAGAGGCAGAGACAATCGCTGTCCCAGAATTTCTCTCTTTCCGACGTGCTCCCGCGTTGCTGCCCCTGCTGTGCCGCAGAGCACGCAGCCGCCGCGTCCCGCCGTGCTGCACGAGGGTGCCCAGGGCCTCACCAACACACCCGCATCCATTCCTTTGGCTTTGATTTACGCAGAGCTGTAGCTGTTTCGAGCAGACCGCCCTCGACTTTGTCTTAGCGTGGATTGAAGTTTCGTAGCTCTTTTCTAAGCTGCTGCAGAACGCGGCGGAGGCCCCACGGTTGCGTAGGAAGGACACTGAGCAGCCCCCCCCCCTGCCCTAAGGATGCTGTAACTCAGGGCTGCACGGTACAGACGCACAGCCCCGCTGACAGCCGCATCCCAGACAAGCGATGAAACGGGATTGACTACAGATTTCTGTCAGGGATTTATGGTGGTTTTTTTTTTGTGGGTTTTTTTTGTTTGTCTTATTTCTTTTTTCCCTTTAGTCCCTTCGGCACAAGCTCTGTGCAGGTCCCACTGCCCCGTGCTGGCGCTGGGCCGCGTGCTGTGTTTATTTAACACAAACTCATCGCTGATCAAGTAAAGAGATCCCTGTCGTCTCTCCCTTTTGGGTCACTCCCAGCTGCCCGCAGGGGCCGTTCCCGTGCAGGGTCTCTCCATGGGAGCACTCCGGGTTGGTGGCACTCAGACCTCCCGACCCGCGGTCGGATCAGTACCAGTCCACGTCAAATGCTGCTTTGAACTCAGAGGGTTGATATACTTTTGATTTGTAATTTTTTGTAAGACTTTTTACAAGGTAGCATAGTACTTCACCGGAATACCAACTACAATCCGTCCATGGTCTGATTTTTTATATAATTTAGTGGTGCTTTAGGAACTTTCGTTCGGTTGTTTCGGAGCTGTCCGGCTCAGTTTTTTCGCCTGTATCTACCTAAGACCAATGTGAACCTTTGTATTTTTGCTCCTAATTTTGGACTCAGTGAAAGTGTACTGTTTACATGTACAGAACTCCCGGCCCCTGTGTGTTCCGCGCGACCGCCGTTGGGGAGGAACCGGCCCGCGCCCGCTCGTCTGCTTGACCAAGCCACAGTCACACCTCACCCAACCTCCCTGCCCCAAACACCCCCACCAGCTGCTGGAGGCTTTGCCAGCGGCCGACGCAAAGATTGGCTGTGATTTGAAATGGGAATCGATGTGAAGCTGCAGCCGAGCAGAGCTCCAAGCTCAAGAAGGGCAGCGCTGACGCTTCGCCATTCCCTCCAGGCCCGGGCGTGAAGCTGCCCCCCAAAAACACGAGGAGAGCCAGAATCACATCCAGAACGGGAGAACGGCAGTGGGCAGAGCTGCAGCTCAGCGCCCAGGATGTGGGATGGGGTGGGATGGCAGCGCTGCCCGGGGCTGGGGGATGGCAGCGCCTTCAGAGGGGCAGTGAGAACGCATTCGGCACTTCATCCAGCTCCTAAGGTGACACTTTATTGCTTAATCAATGGGTTCGTTTCAAAATGATATTTTTGCAGATAGGCACCTATGCAACTTCGTGTGGCTCTTAAGCAGATGAGCACTTCCTCCTCAATGAGCTCGATAAGAGTTATTTGTGTTATATACTGTGGATTTTTCCAGTAAATGTGGCTTAATATTTTAATTCTTAGAACGTGTGTCTATTATATATGTGATGCAACTTAATTCTGTTCTGTTTGTGGAATGATTAGCACAGGCCCACTCCCTGTTCCCCTCACTTAACGAAGACCAATGAGCTGTTAATCGAGCTGTTATCTCCATGGTATTACTGCTAAATGCACTGATTTCATACGTATGTGGAATCCTTTTTTTTTTTTTTTTTTTTCCTTTGGAATCTGTATATCATATATAAGACTGAATTTGCTCAATAAACACTGTATAACAGAAGGGCTCTCTGCTCCGCTCTCACCCCAGGGAGCTCAGCTCCGAACAGCCTCGAATTGGGGCCTTTGGAAAAGAGAGAAAAGGGCCAAAGCCACTGCAGAGAGCTGCCATGGAGGTGGTGCTGCCCATGGGGAACAGAGCAGCACTGGCACACGGGGAGCAGCGCTGACCTCAACTTCTCTGCTGGCAAAATTCATTTTGTGACATCTGGTTTTGTTTTTGTTTTGTTGTGAAACTATGAAGCTTTCATCAAGGTTTGGGGAAAGCTCTCCATCTCCTCCTGGAAAACGCTGATTTTTCATTATCAGCTTTATTCACTCCGTACAATAAACCTTTGCACCCCCAAAACGCTTCTCCAAGCACTACGCGGGTAGAACCTCCAGACCTGCACTGTCCCTGGCTGTAGCAGGAGGCCCTCATGCAGTGATTGCCATTCACACACACACAGCTGAGGTTTCACGGCACACACACGAGGCCTGGCCCGGTGTTCCCGTAACACAGCCCAGACTTCCAATTATTTAACAGCACCGGAGCTCACCTAAGCAACGACCCTGCTTGGTTACTGCAAAGACCCGCAGCGGTGTTTGCAGACTCCTAGCAGGCAGCAGAGCATCAGTTCAGCATGAATGGTGAGGCAGCACCCAGGGCAGGCGCCGCGCAGCCGTGCGCTTCCCTCCTTGCAGCCCCAAAACCCCGACACACGAGCTCACCACACACGGCACATCCACGCACCGAGGCCAGGACTGAGACACAGAACGTCACCCATTTGCATTATTCCTTTCCAAAGCGTTTCCTGCCTGGAAAAAAATAAAAAATATTGCAATGAATGGATTGGTAGCGAATTAAAAACAACTCGGTGTAACTGGTGTGGTCGTCAAGCTGTTGCAAATGTTTCAGAGCCAGGCACGGGGCAGCTCTGCTCAGGGATGGCCCCTGTGGGCTCAGCAGTGCCTGCACCGCTCTGAGCTTTGCAGCATCGCTTCCCCGGGGTGGGCACACGGCCTCTGGTTATCTGCAAGGGTACAAAGAAAACGACGGGATGAAGCTGAGACAACAAACAGCGCCCCTTCCCCATCCTCTGAGCCAAGCTCGCGAACGCTCCCGCTTCAAAAGAGGAAAGAAAAAGCGACGTCGCCACAGAGAGCGATTTGAGGAAAAGAGCACTGCAAGCACAGACGCAGCTTGTAGAGAGTGTTTATTGTTCCAACACAAGGGACGTACACCAGGCGGCTCGGCGCAGCCCAGGGCCCCCAGCAGCAGAGCCCACCGCGCTGCTCTCTTTGGTTCGCGCTCCTCCGCTCCGAGCCCAGGCGGTCGCCCTCTCCCTGCAGGTGTGTGAAGGATGAGCCCTGCAGAGGCCAAACCTGGGGCAGCCCTCAGGGTCGCGTTTCCATTAGAAAATAAAAATAATAATAAAATAAAAAAAAGAAAAAAAAGAAAAAAAAAAAAAAGTGCACAGTCAAGGGAGGTAGGAGAGAGCTAGAAAAGGTACAAGCAGAAAAAAAAGTACTAAAAAAATCCTATTCCTTCTACTGTCTTCTTAAGGAACGTCTGAGTTCTGCTCCCACTGAAGCAATTCGCGCTCGGGAGTTGCTCCGGAGGAAGAGGAGCTGTTCTGCTGTCAGCCACCAGAGGTGTGAGGACATCCACCTTCGTGCACCACCGGGAGACACAGCAACAGCAGCAGCTGCACAAGGTCCAGGAGTGAAGCACGGAGCCCTGGGCACGGAGGGCAGAGCCTCACCTTGGGCGAGACAGAACACAGCTGCTCTGACTACAGATGCAGATTAACAACTAACACCACTTTAATGCAATACTGCTGGAGAGCCCGAAAAATCCAAGGAAAAAAGAACCCTTTATGTACTATGTACATTACATCCATTTACAGAGTTGGCCAGTACTGTGTACAACATATAAATACATGATCAAACAGATGCATAGAGGATACTTACAGGAGCCAAATAATTCACTTTATACATCCAAGAATGAAAATATATATTAAAAAAAAAAAAATAATAATGAAAAAACACTGCTTTAAATGTTAAGATGATCGTCACACAGATGCACAGCTAGACACTTGCAAGTGGTCAGATGCTGTCACGGTAAGGTCCTCACTGCAGGGCTGCAATGCACAGATGGCTGCTGGCCATGCACTGTGCTTCTCAGAGCCTTCCTGCACGGAGGCATGCTACAAGGAGGCTGCAGCAGCCTCAGCCTTCAGCTGGTGCCAGAGTTCAGCTGGGCAACCCAAAGCCACGCGCATCCTGCAGGCAGGAGCCGTTTTCCCTTGCCACGTGCTGCCTATTCTTCCTCTTGCAGCTCCAACCGCAGAGCGCTTCGCTGCTCACCGCGTCCAACCTTGGCACCGGAGACCACGCGGAGGCATCTGCGTCCTGCCTGCACTGCTGTGCTCAGCACACAACCGACCTCGGAGATGGCAGAAGGGGAGAGTGGAAGACTGTAGGGGCTAACCTAGAGCAGCCCTGAAATAGAACGCACCCTGTTCCAGTTCCTTTGGATGTAGAGGTCTCCTCTCCGGAGGGTCCACGGATGCCACAGCAAACTGCCTCCCAGCCAGGTGTCAGCTTCACACACATCCCAGGGCACAGCCAGCACGTCCATGATAGCACAAAGCAGAAGGATTGGCTCCGGTGGGGCACAGCCCACAGAAATCGGAGTGTCATCGTGAGCAAGGAAGGGTTTTGCACTGTAGACTTCAGTGGGAAGGAGAGTCAACTTTCCTCACCGAAACGAAGTATAATAGCATTTCTACTATAAACAGAACCGTATCCTGTGTACAGGTTTAGGATCAGCCGTTATCAAAATACGCACACTGAATATACAACCTGTCCCATGGCCATAATTTATTATCTCACCACAAGGCACAATACACAAAGCTTAGAGGGTCCTATACAGTCATCGTGACAAAACGCCCCGCAGCCTTTACACATTATCATGGCTTTAAGGCTGCACGAACACTTGAAGGATATTTCTTCAACGCTGCTGCTATCGGCGAACATCTGCACGGAAAGGGACGTGTTGTGGTTTGCAGCAAAGTTCGCTTTGTGGCTGAGCTGCATCATGCTTCCAGCGAGGCTTCTGGGAAAAGCTGGAGCGCTGGATGAATAATTAAAGCTGGTGGAATTTAGCTGCAGCTTAGAAAGCTTCCCATAAAACGCTTGTTTGATATTGAACTGAGAGGGTATGGAGGAAGGCTCCAAAGGGTGATTGTGTCTTTTTCCTGCTTCCCTTGAAAGCTTCAGGAACGGCAAGTCCATCGCCACAGGAACGCTCTGCGAATGCTCCCGCAGCTCCGCAGGGTTTGGTGCTGCATCCTTCTGCCTCTCCCCGCTGCTCTTGGTTGGGCTGCCACACGCCAACACGTTCTCATTTTTTGTTCCTCCCAGGGTGTTCCCGTGCTGCTTCGAAGCCCACTCTTCCCTTGCAGCCGGCATTCCTTCTGCAGACGCACAGCTTTTGGTCACAGAAATCTGTTTGCTCGGGGCCAAGGCTCCCATGGCTGACACCTGATCCGAAGCCCTCGAGTGATGTAGCCTAACGCTGGGGTTGCAAGGAAAACCAGAACCGAAGAGCTTTTTGCCTTGAACTCCAACATAATTCTGATTGACAGATGCATTCCCCATCTGATTTGGGCCAAGAGAATCTCCATTTGGAGATAAAAACGGAGGCTCTGGAGGCAGGTTCGGCTCCTCAGGACTTTGCTTTGTGACATTTGTTAATGGGTTATGCTGTGGCACCCGATGGACCTTAGCCAATTCTTTTTGCTCTTCAAAGCTACAGGAAGAAAACGTTCTTTCCCGAGGGCTCATGTCTTCAGGCTTCTGAGTGGCACTTGCCACATTTGCCAGTTGGTCTTGGCAGCTTAAGGTTAAGCCAATTTTGGAATGTTTTTCTGGAACGGGCTGATTCTCCATACCCTCCACTCCAGGCAATGCTGCTCCTGACCCACGTGTCTTCTCCTGGGGATCTACAGAAGATCTCACTGGGTGGAACTCATCACTCCTGCTTAGGGCACTCGCCTTCATCTGCACATCTGGGCAAGATTCTTTACCAAAATAGCAATGGCCACCTCTCTCCATCGGCACAGGGAGGCTTTCTGACTGCTTGTCTAGAGGTGGCTGTGCGCCTTCCACCTCGATGTTGGCGTGAGATCCGGGGAGAACCTCTTCCAGCAGACGGTTCCCCTTAAGCAGCTGCTTCACCAAAGGGCTGCTGGCATCAGAGGACACGGACTGAGCAGAACCTGATGGCCTCTCGGGCTTTGGGGGCAATGGTGCATGCAGTCCCCACCTCTGAGGTGGAGGTGCAGTGCTCACTGTGGCCACTGAAGAGAAGTCCACACCGCAGGGCAGATCACCTGCTTCCAGAGACGATTTTGAACTAATTTTATCACATTCCTCAGTGCTGCTCTGACAGAAGGAGCCCTTCCTAGCCACCTCCCTACAGCTGAGGTTTCTGTAACACATCTCCATCTCCACATTCTCATCAACCACGTCAGCTTCAAAATCCGAAGCAGTATCTGTTGATTCACTGTGTGTACTCTGTACTTCATCATCTCCGTTTGCCTTGAACTCTCCAGTCTCCCTCAACGGCTGGCACTCGTCTTCTGATTCTGTTCCAGGGCACCTCTCCCTCAGTTTTTCAGAGGTATCTACCCTATTCTGAGAAACAAAGCCATCACATAAAGAGGATTTCAACAGAGATTCCGCATTCTGTTCCTCTTTGCTCAGTTTGCCATCACTCTCTCTCCCTGCCTGCAGGTGTGTGAAGTTACACAGTGCAGGCACTCCTTCCTGTGCTCCAGCAGTCACTATTTTGGAGTCACCACTATAATTTTTCACGCACTGATCCACTAACGTTGTTTCAGAGCCATTAAATCTAAATCTTGATATCATGTTCTGCTCGTGGCATTCTTTACCACCTGATGGCAATTCTGGCAGAAGAGCAGGATGACCGGTGGAATTCTCCTTTACATCAGAAGGATGTACAGCGGGAATACCAACATCTCTGAGTTCTGACACAACCCTGCCTCCTGCAGGACCCATCTCAGCTCCCTGCGCCTGGGCACACGACAGATCAACTGCGGGAGGAACCACGTGTGTCACCTCTGTGCTCTGGCCCTCCTGCGACGCAGCACGTGACGAGGATTCAGTCCTGGCATCGCAGAAGAGCTGCTCGGGGCTCTCCTGTGGCCCCTCCAAAGCCGTGCTGTCCAATGCCGACGCCGTCAGAGCATCACAGCGCTGCCCTCCGGGTGAGCCATCGCCGGACTGAGCTTCCCCTGAGCCAGCGCCCGCGGCGCACTGCAGAACACCGCTTCCCTCAGCCTTCGAAGAAAAGGAGTCTTGTTTCGAGGAGGCAAAGGAATTTGTGCTGGCTGCCTGCGCGGCCGCCTCGGAGCTGGCCTTCTCTCCGTTCAGACGGAGAGCCGAGAGTAGTTGTGTTCGCTGTAGATCTGACGAGCGCTTTCGCCGAGCTCTCTTTGATCTTCTGCGTCTGCGATGGCTGCTGCGTTCTCCTCCACCCCCCTCAGAGTTTCTCCCTCCGCCGGGGCCGCCCCCACCACCAATGGCGGCGGCGGCAGCTTCTCGCTGGGCTCGGGCCTGCAGAGCACGGGCCTTAATGTCTGCGAGAGTTCTGGCCCCGCTCCTGCCCCGGGCGGAGGGCTCCGTGTTGGGGATGATCCTGGGGCATATCTGGTAAGCTGGCTGACCTTTAACCACCCAGGGTGGTTTAATACGTGAAAGTTGAATCTGAAAGAAAAAGAGAAAACACTCGGTTGTAACGCTCGACCATTTTCAGGCAGCAACATGCATTTTCTGAACGCCTTCTTATCGCAACGTTTCGTTAAGGAGTTAAAATTCCAACTTCAACACAAGTTTTGGCAGAGCAGCGGCACGGCTCCCGTAACCCCAGCTTATGTGCTCTGTCATGCGGGATGTAAAGCTCACTCGCTATGAACGCTGCTTCGCCAGAGCCAGCAGACAAACATGAAATAGGTGCTTTGCCTTCAGACCTTCATAAATCAAAATGGTCTCCTTTACATCAAGGTGACTGCTCTGAAGCTAGCAAGATGGATGCCTCCAGTTGAAACAGCGTTAAGTCTGAAGGAACACTTTTCTGCCCCCAAAAGAAAGGAACGGGGAAATGACACAGGATAAAGAATTTGATTTGAAGGTCTCTGTCGCAACGAGTCAGCTGGTTTCAGGAAAAACGATTTCTGCATCCACAGAAATTAAAATTAACACAGTAAGTCAAGGTTATGCTGAGCTCTTGCACAAAGACCTTGGAATGATTTTCCATTCTTTGCCCTTCTAAACAAGATAGTAAACTGGGGCAATCAGAGGTACTCAGCCAGCTCTGCCAATGAAACCCTTCCACTTCTGCTAACATGACAACACTTGACATTTTAATAATGTTTTGATGCTACTAAGCGTGAGAGCCCTGAGATAGCAGGCAGCTATAATTCTCTTTCCTACCCGGATGGGTGGGACTTTTGGCTCCTCTTTAGTAGGTTGTGGCTTTTCTGAGTGAACACTTTCAATTGTGTTACGAAAGGACTGACGATCTTCAAGCCGGGGCTTCTTTTCGGGGAAGGAGGCAGAGGCAGCCTCCTCAAAGCATTTCCTCTTCTGGTCCTTTGGCTCCCGAGCAGGGCTCTCCTGGGACAAACAGGGAATCCTGTTTGCAGTTGCCAATGACAGATCTTCCGATTTACTGTGCAGTTTGGAAGTTTCTGGAGAGAGATGCGATTCTGAGTTGTCTGGCTTCAGCACTGCAGCAGAAGCACTTGTCAGGTCATCTTCCTTCTGGTCCACCTCAGACTTTGCGTCTTTATGAAGAGAGGAATCCGGTCCCACAGAAGCAGTGTCTTTGGAAGCCTCTTTTTGCTCAGAATCACGCAATTTGTACAGGCTCCTCCTGGCCCTGCATCGCAGGTCGGCCCTGGAGCGCTTCTTGAAGTGCCCATCCCTCTGCCGCGTGGAGGGACCGCGTGGCAGCCTGCTTTCTCCTTTCACAGACAGAGCTGTCCTGTTCTCAGCATCTTCTTGCACCAAATTCTGCTCCTGGGATTCTTCTTGGGTCAAGCCCAACCTGTAAGGCCAACGCGGAAACTAGTTAAGATCTAAAGCTCTAAGCATCTCATCTATTATTCATAGCCGTACCGTCACCACTATACATAGTAACATACAGATTACAAAGCAGAGACTCATCAAAACCTCATTAAGTCAGCCTGCAATGAGATAATCTCTGTATCTGCTATCCCACATTATTGTCACAGGGAGTAAGGGAAACAGGCAAAACATAAAGATACGTGATGGAAAACAAATCATATTAACTTGTCTTGAGGACAAAACAGATGGGCTATGAAATTCTGCTCTGACCAAGCCAATTCCCCCTAAGGAACCATCTTCTATGTATCCACAAGCAGAAGCACACACTGCCACCTGCATAAGCATCCATAAAAAGGACAGATGAGGCACAATTCCTTACTTCTGTCCATAGTAGTCCTCAAAGAACTTCTCCTTCCACTGCTCCACTCTCTTCTCCTTCTCCATCTCCTGCCGAATTCGAACTTGCATTTCATGTGTGAATTCACCTACAGGGATTGAAGATACCGAAATTCAGTTCCAAGCAAAACTGATTTTGTAAAAACGATCTCTTTTAACAGTGTAGAACAGAAGTTATATATAAGGATGCATGTTTTTCTTATTCTCTGCTTTCTGCTCCACTATGGATCCACATGCCACCTGCAACTATTTAAATGCAATAGTCACAAAGCCTGAAGTAAATCTGGAAATTAAACACTGTATTTTACCACTTGGAGGTCACTATTCAAGAGAAGGTAAGTCTGGCACTACTTTACACCCCCCCCCAGTTTTGTTCTGAATATCCCATGGTATCTAGAAAATATGAAATCCATGATTTTAAAGGAAAATAAAGATGAGCTGGGGGCAAGACAGCCCCATATACTGGGACTACATTCCCACTCCCTAACTGGGAAAGAAGAAAGCCCTTAAAACGAGTACCTTTTCTGCAAGCACCAGAGAAAGCAAAGCAACTCACCGTCAGCCAGGCGTTCCCTCCAGCTTTGAGCAGCATGGGTGAAAAATTCATTATTCAGAGCGCTGCCACTGAGACGCATCAGCCCATCAGCCCCAACCTTAGGGGACAAAAAACAGGACAAAGAAAACAGTGCTTCAGCTGTCCTGCCAGAAAGAGCCAATAGGATGAACAGAAAACAACCACGTGCTGCACCGTCCTACCTGCCTATCGACTTCTGGAAGGAGGTAAAGCAGCTGCTGCTGGAAGTGCGATGGGAGTGCATTAAAGGTCCTGGAGTTTATCAGAGCCCGCAGGTTTGTGTTGACAAGAATGGAACCAGGCGTTTCAAAGTCAATATCCTCACCCCTGTTTCGTTTCATTTGCCCTGTAATTTAAGGGCAGGCAAAGAAGATAAAGCATTACTGTATAAAAATGCATCAGCGTTACGTGCAAAGAAGACACCACAACAGACCGCACTGTAAACTACTGCAGCAAAAGGAGTAAGTAAAGACTGTAGTATTCAAGCATGAAGAATGGCTTTCTCAACCATGCCAATTAATACTAAGCATGCAACTGGAACTTTGACACGAGTCACACTGCTGTCACATACAGACACAGTTCTCAATACTGTTTTCCACAGCAGGAAACTCTTAAACAACTGGTTCACTAAGTTTGGAGAGAAAGATCCAGACCACGAGCCTTAAGATCATCATGTGCCTTCTAAAGGAAGGGTTTTCTTTACTCAGAAATACAGAGATGTCAACACTGCTGGTTTTTAAGGCCTGACTGTAACAGAAGCACTCACCAGCTGTGGGCTTTCGGATTCCTCTGAGCAGCTGTGGAGGATCCCTGTTTATTTCTGTTCGGCTGCGCAAGGTGGCACTGCACAGAGCCAAAGAGCTGCTGCTGCTGCTGGATGTGCTGCTGCTCTCCCCATCAGCATGCCTTCCTGTGAAGCCTAAAAGCAACAGAATTTTACAGGAATATGCAAAGAACAGAAAACCAACTTGCAGAGTAGTTTTTAGCCCTTCAGAATTATCTGCTAATAAAAACAGTTTGATTCTTACAGGTTACTGGCTGACTGAGATAAACGCACCCCCGGTAGCCCAAATCAGTCACATGCATTCTCAGCAAACATTAAAGCAGTCCCCAGGCAAACTTTCTGTTAGGGACCACTGATCAAAAGCTATCCACATATTTATAAGAATAATCAAGACAAAAGCAATGCTCACCAGATGCAGACTCCATGTGTGCCCCATTTACTTTCAGTGGTGTTAAGACAACACGTGGCAACATGACACCTGTCTTTCTCTTTTGTTTGGTTGTCTGTGGTCCAAAAAGAAAACAAGAAGAAAACAAAGGCACAGTGACATGATGGGAAGGCAAAATAACCTTCCAAGCAACGTATTTCCCAGTTAAAGAACCACCTAGCTTCAAGTATCAGTCACTAACCATATTTATGAATAGCAGAGAACTCAGAACTTCAACCCTGTACGATTTCTAGAAACTCCTCACCCAAGCACACAGCCCCACCACTCTCCCTGAGGCACCTGTGCACCCCCGGTCCCTGTCACACAGCATGGAAAGCTGTCCTTTCTCCTACCTGTGAGGCTGTTCTGTTGCTCTCCCTGGCAGTAGAGGGTCCCTTGCTCTGAGATTCGGTGGAACAGGAGGCGTTGGAGGAGGTTTCATCAAGGGACACTGAAACAGACGAGCCCTCAGCCAAAAACAGAAGTGGATACTTGCAGCTTAAGATGAATGTTATTAGACACTTACCATCATTGTCACCACTCACAGTGCTTGTTTCATTGGACTCGCAGCTTTCTGCATCTGCTGTATCCTCCAGTTCATCCCCTTCTGGCACAGACAGGTTCCGAGACCACTGCAGGGCATCCTTCTAAATAGACAAACAAAACTCAGGTGGCTGCAATCCTCCTCCCAGCCCCTGCTGCTTAAACCAATGGGAGCTGTTGGTTTCACAGACACAGGTTTTATTTTGATTTCTTCCCTGTTTTAATCCCCTTCATGCAGAAAGAAATTTAGGCTTCTAGTGGAGCAGAAGTCACGTAAGCCATGAGCACACTTTGAAGACATTTCCATCAGATATAACTAAAGCACACACCAGTAACTTTATATCACTCTTGTGAATCAAGCACGCAGTTTCTAAGGAAGAGAAATATCTCAACATCTCATTCTTACTAGCTAAAGAGCATCACTCAAGAAGCCAGCTACTAAGACAGCAAGCCATTTACTAACTGTGTAAATAACCAAAACCATTTCAAGTCCTTCTGTTTTTTCCAAAGTGTGACAGTTTAACAGCATTTTCTGATGGCAGTAAAAGAGCTGCAAAATATTAGTGGTCTATAAAGCTGATATTTATCAGGGTATCCAACAGTACAAAAGAATGCCAATGAAAAGCCTGAGGCATTTTCAACAGTGAAGATTACTGGGACAAAAGACTAAAATAAAACATTTCAGAGAGAACTCTGCAGGAAAATACATTTTGCTATCAAGATTTTACTTGTAGCTGTAAGCCCTCAGACCAACACAATTTACTGGTTGGCCACGTTCCTTTGTGGCTCTTGGATGAGTGAAACAGGGCTATTTTGGTCAACAACACCTGAGTTGAAAACAGAAAACTGGAATAAGCATTTATCTTCTGGTGCAATTCATGCAATAACAGGCAGGTTGAAAGGACTGTACCACATGTGGATGAACACAGCAGCAAGGTACAAGAGCTACGATGAAATAACGAATTCCAGAGACTCTTTCACACGATGATCTCACAGCAGCACACTCAGCCCATGCGATGCTCAGTGACACTTTAGCACTCAGCTACACACAACAAGCACAGCTCGCAGCTCAGCCTTCAGCCCAGAGCACAAACTCTGTATTTACCTTCAGGGTGAACAGGCTGATCCGTCCAGGCAGTTTGTAGAAGAGCCCATCGCCTCCCCTGGAATTGGAATGGAGCATGGCGTTGAGGCAGGCCAGGGGAGAGGTGCCACTGAAAAACAAGAGGGTGCAAAAGGGATCATTTCCAGAAACGGCCCAAAATGAAAGATCTGTTTCAATCAGCATCAGCTGCTGACGGAGGGGAACAAAGATGAGACTCATTAACCTCACGGGACAGGCACCGCAGTCAGAATAGCATCACTGTTTCCTACTCTGACCTGTCCATTTGCCTCAGCACATCGCAGCAAAGCAATCTGCACAACACAGGAAATGTTAGGCTCATTTTGAAGTTACTCTTGGTCATTTTTAGTTACTTCTTTCGTTACACATTTCCTCCGTTACTCCGCTTGTAATTTTCAGACCAGGATTGATTCTACTAAAAACCAGATTCAGTCAGCAGCAGCAAAACAAGAACAGAGACAGCAAAAATGGTACGCATACGTATTTCTGGGATGTCTTTCCTGATTTAACTCTGCACTGGCAGAGTTAGATGTAAAAGGTCTGAGGAACCCATTTGGCAAGCCCTCACAGTGCCCCAGTTTTGCCATTTGTGACCAAAGCAGCCATCCTACGCTCACAGCAATGGAACTTCCGTGCCATGCAGCCTCATGTTTTCCAGTAAGTCACACAGGGGCGTGCAGAAAGCTACCTGGAAGAGACATTAAAGCAGTCCGGATTTCACTGTTATTAAAAGTGAAACTGAAAACTGGATGGAGACAAAAAGAAATCAAAGAAAATCATTCTCATATTGAAAACTGAGTTCAGAACCATTTCTGTTTTCACTCTGCGTTGCATTTGGGTTTTGGGCGTTTATTCACAAGCCTCAGCAGCAGACAAAAATCACCCTCAATCATTTTTAGATACCATGAAAAAAATTTCCCAGCCTTCTGGCCTGTCAGACAGTGCTTTCCCTTCAGTACTTCACAGAATGTTTCAAGTAAGCCAGCCAGCCACAGAGCACATTTTCTTGAAATGGCAAAAAAACACCAAAAACAAAGCAACAGAAAAACCACAGACATGTTCCTTTTTTTTTTTTTCCCAGAAGGAGGGAAAAACAAATGGCTAGAACTTTTCCAGGAGGAAGATTTTGGCTCTGCTGCTGGGTGCTGACATCCCAGCTTAGCACAGGGTCCATAGGGCTGCTAAGATCCAGGCCCATCCAATTGGTTGAGGTCACCCCCAGAGCAGGACAGCACAGCCTCAATACTGATTCAAAAGGAAAACCCCCTCCCGAGTCGCTAAGCCGTTTCCTTCAGGAAATGCATTTTCAGGAAGGGCTTTTATTCAAGTAGCAGGAAAACCTGCTGCATGTTTAGCAGACAGGATCGCTGCCTGTGTCCTGTGAACAATTATGCTGGGAAGAAAACAGGCTTTTCTTACAGCAGAGAGTTAACAACAGGAAGGAAAAGCAGACATCCCAAAGGAAACCCAGTGACTGCCAGATGAGCGATGCAGCTTGCGGGGCTCTGCACAATGCAAGGTTTGGTTTGCAGCTCCCTAACGTGAGAGGTCACTTGGCACAACTGGGAGAAGCCCAAAGCAACTGCGGCTTCAGGACGTTCCTGATGCAACCTGGAGCAGCACAGAGATCTTCAGCTACCTGCGTAAGGTGGAGGACTGACCCAGAAAGGCACGGAGTATCCATTAAAATGAAGCCACATGGCAGCTTGCACTGGCTGAATTCTTCTGAGAGCTGCAATACCAAAGCACTGGAGATGTGTGTGGTGAAGAGCCCAGCCACGGGGCGAGCGTTCAGCAGCCCCAGTGAAGCAGCAACTGAAGAGGACATATCTGTACAGTGTCAAGAGCCACAGCAGTGTAAGCAGTGCTTTCACAGTGCTCAGAAGTACTAGAAGTGCCAGCTGAGTACTGGAAAATACAGTGAGATCCCTCTGAGTCTCCTAAAATGTAACGTCTGCTCTAGAAATGAAGAATCAGAGGAGACAGAACTGAAACTATTACCAAACTGGAGTCTAGTAGTAGAAAGCACCGGGAGCTACTTCTGAGAGAAATATGCAGGGGGAGTAAATCAGTGCGTGAATCAGTGCGGGAGGCTGATCTGCAACGGGCATTTGTGTCACAGCAGATGATGAAGGGAACTCCGTAGGTTACAAAAAAAAAATCCAATTAAAAAAAAAGTATTATAAGTAACTGTATTGTCAACTGAAATTACCATGCTGGAAAGGGAAAAAAAGGAAGTAGGAAAGCAGGCTGGGGATGAGGCAGAGTCACACGGAACAGCTCAGGCCTTCTATGCAGCCTGCACCACGCACATGCTGGGTTTCACATGTGATCATCAATACTAACCTCATTTCCTTCAGTCCTTCAGCCTCTATGACCTGCAGAATCTGCTTTGGGGTCATTGGAGCATCCGAGTAGTTTTCCAGCACCTGAAGAGACAGAAATACCAAGTGTCATCACAGGCTTGCATCTACCTTCACAGAACAGCTCAACACGCCAGGGATCGGAGCCTAAAATACACCTCAGAGAGCTTTATTTACCTACAGAAGACAGGTGCTAAAAATTTCAGGTACTTCATAGTAAGCATGACAAAAGCCTCGACTCCACAACATGAAAGCCAGGGGGAGCTTCATCAGAACCCGACATGCAACACCAATCTGCTACCAAACAGCCTTCAGAACTGTATAGCATAGTAGTTAGGGACCTCTAATGATGTAAAATGTTCTCCCAACCATATGCCTCCCTACCTCCCAGTAAGGAATCCAGCATTTTTCTGGCAATAAAAATATTACTGGGCAACTGTGTAATTCCTCCCTTGGCTTACTGCATTCAGTTCATCTTATCAAGGGGAGTGCTGTGGGTAAGTGTTGGGAAGGACAGAGCTCAGGAAAAGACAACAATGATTAAGGACACAGAAAAAATGATGGGTAGGTGCTTAAAAACAAAAAAGCTGCATGCCTTCGAAGGAAAATGAGTGAAGCCAGACACTAAAAAAGGCAATGAAACAGATAACAGCTCGTCCTTCCATACATCATATGAAAAACAGAACTGCAACTTACACATGAGGAATTAGGCTGATAGTAGATGTATTTTTAAAGCCTGTGGAAATGACTGCTCCACAGTACTGGCAGAACCTCGAGGGTTCATAGAGGACTGACATCTCTGCTCATATGGTCTGCCTGCATTTCCACCCCATCCCTTGGTCAGAGAGAAACCCAACCCTGTGCCCTTCAGCTCTGCGCTTCAACCGTGTTTTCTGATAAAGGAATCATTTAAACCATAGCCACCCTGCATGAAATCTTCAGGTGTTTGAAGATGACAAGAACGGGCGTCAGTAAGCTACTGGGAAAGAACCGCACAGCCTGAGATCACATGCAACAAACACACAGAGTTTAAAGGAAAGATCAAAGAAAGCAATAAGCCAAATTCTAAGCGTAAACACTTTTAATTCCTTGTCAGTGCAGCTCCAGCACGCCTCCCTCCACTGATCACAGAGCCTCTGTAGGTCACCATCTCTGCACCCTCCTCACACCCCAGTGCTCTGCATCACCCCAATGGGACAGACACTGGCAGGAGAACATTCCTGTCTTGGAAAACAAGGGAATCCTTCACAGCTGACAAAGTCTACCTCAAGTGTCAGACACAGCACAGCCTAAAACTGAGCACAAATGAGCATTTACATAAAAATAAAAGAATCTGCACTCTTGGGAACAATTTCCACTCAACAACTATATACTACTAGTGGGGAGGCTTGCACACCTCCAGCCAGCAGCACCACCCCTACCTGCCTCATTGGTGGGGATTCCAACAGGATCTTCAGCAACAGCAGCTATTCCCTGCCCCAAGGAGACGCCTTCCTCCACCATTTGTAACACAGAGCTGAGGATCCTACATGCCCAGTGATGGAGGCTGAACCATGAGTGGTGTGGGCACCCGGCTCTGACAGCGCCCATCAAACAATGCCACGATTCCAGGTGCCCAACTCATCTCTAAGGGTTTGTTTTATGGGTATGCATGACGTTAGCTCTGTAGGAGCAGCAACACTAAAAAGCACTTTTACCTGCGATTCTCAGAAACATGGAGAGGAATACGAAATCCAGCAGAGCACGTCAGAAAGGAAAATTAAAAGCATTTTGACAGGGAGCATTTGTAAGCCCAACGTTAAATGAAGATCTATTTTTAGCGGATTTACAATCAGTCCTGCAAGCTGGGAGTGCAGCTATGCAACTGCAGGTCTCTCTAAGTGGATAATCTAGCAGGAGATGGTTCTATTTCTGGTCCTTCAGTTGCTCTGTGATGCTGCTGAGGGCCTGACATCTCCATTCTAGTGTCCAGAGTGCAGGCCCAGAGGGCAGGTGAGAGAAACCATGCCTGGGAGGGGATCTTCACTGCTTCACAGGGGCAAAGATGTGCATCAGGAAACAGCTGCTCGGCCACCCACTGAGCACAGTGTTGGGGCAGCCCCACACACTGAGGTTTTCACCCATTGGAGCTCAGGACTTCAGGATGAGGAGCGATTTGGTGCAGGCAGCTCTGTGCTGCCTGCAGCCCGGGCTCAATGCTTGCACACAGCCCCACAGAACCGGGACCCCACAGAGATACAGCGCAGCTCCACAGCACCCAACTTCTGCCCTCTCTGGTTTGTCAAGCCAAAGTCACGAGGGCCAAAAATACGATCATTTTTCACACCCAAGGGGACATGAGCTGCAGGACAAGAGATGTCCACACAGTGGGGCTTCCCCTAGGCTCAGCCACCCAAACGAACCTCACACAGGAGGAGCACCACGGCTACCTCAGTACAGACCCCAAGAACAGCAGGGCCGGGTGCTCCTTTCCTGCCCAGTCCTTGGCTCCGAGCCTTGCAGTCACCATCTCTGAGCAGCACGAAGCCAAACAGGACGGCCTGCAGCCCTATAAACCCGCAACCCTATAAACCTCACACGCCGTCAGCTCGCAGCCCGGCGCTCAGCCAGCAGGACACAAAGCTTGCTTTCCTTTCCTTTCCTTTTCCTTTTCCTTTCCATTCCGTCTCCGGGCAGCTCACCGTTCCGCGCGCGCTCCCGAGCACAACGCGGGGCCGGGCGCGCGACCGCATCCCGTCAGGGCCGGGGCGATGAGGCCCGGCCCGGAGCTCCGCCATGGCCGCACGGCGCGGGGAGAAGGGCCAGGCCCTCCGTCGAGAAACCCGCCATACACACACACACTCATACATACATACATACACACACACACTCATACATACATACATACACACACACACTCATACATACACACACACACACATACATACATACATACGCGCGCGCGCGCACACACACACACACGGCCCGGGACGGGCCCCTCCGCCCCCCCGCGGCCTGCCGAAGCCCCGCGCGCCGTTCGGGCCCTCACCAGGCGGGCGGCCTCGGCCCACGTGCGCTCCTTCTTCCTGCGCTGCTTCATCTCCCTCATCCTCCTCCCGCGCTGGCGGCGGCGGGCGGGCGCGAACCGTTAGAGGCGCGCGCGGGCGGCGGCGGGAGCGGGGCGGGCGGCGGCGGCGGGGGCGGGGCGGGCGCGCGCGGGCGGCGGAGCGCGCGGGGCGGGGCGGAGCGGGGCGCGCGGCGGGGGCGGCTCCGGGCGCTACGGGAGGAGACGGCGGCGGCGGCGGCTCGGGCCCGACATAACAACGGGGTCAAAGGGCTCGGAGCGGGGCGAAAGGGGCGGGGCTCGGCGACGGCGGCCGCGGTGGGACACGGCGAGCCGCGAGCGGAGGGGCCGGGCGCCGTTTGAAGGAAAACAAAGCGCGAAGGCCGCCGGGAGCCGTAGGCGGCTGCGCCGAGACGGCGCGGCCCCGCCCCCCCGGAGGACTACAGCTCCCAGAGGGCGTTGCGCGCCGCGGGGCATTGTGGGGCGGCGCTGCGTCGGGGCCGCCCGCAGCATGGAGCGTACCGTAACCGGACGGCTTCGGTAGAACGCGAATTGAAGCGGCCCGGAGGCGGCTGACAAACGAAGGATGAAAAGTGGCGCGTTGCGATGCGATAAATCTGATTGAGTTTATTACGCGCTGTGTTTTAGGGTCATTTTACATTCCTAGACGGAAAAAAAAAAAAAAAAGATACAAATAAATACGGGCGGAATTATCGCCGGGAGGGGATGGGCGCGGGGGGGGCAGCGGGACCACCGGTGTCAAAGCCAAGGGATGGGGAAGGCGGGCAGCGCCGTGTTATGGCAGCACACCTCAGCCTGGCGCTGGGCTTTGTGCAGGTTCCGTTCGCCAATCTGTGCTTTAACGCAGCACGAATGGAATAGTTTAAAGCCCGGACGTCACACGGGAAAGGACTGCAGGGCTGCGGGTGTCTCCGAACCTCAGTGCATCTCCAGCGAACAGAAGCCTGCTCTGATCTGTGTAATGCAGCTAAAACGCTGTCACAAAGGTATGTGTCTGAGAAGATTGGAGCAGCATGGCAGTATTGTTAAAAAGGCATCCGATTTGCAGTAAGGATTTTAAGAAGGTGCTCGAGCTCTTACACCTCAGTGCTGCTGCCAGAACCAGAGGGCCGCTTCTGCTGCACGTTGCTGTTTTGGAAGTACAGATCCCATTATACAGATCAGAGCAAGGACAAGGATGTAAAAGGTCCCTATGAGAAAAGCTGGGGCTGTGCACAATGTCCCAGGGCCTCTTGCAGGAGTCTGCTGGATTTCCTGTCTTTGGCAGTTAACCTGCAGGAAGCCCAGATGGTTCAGATAACACCCAGAGGCACGCAAAGCTTGGCAGGAATGTTCATTAAAAACTTCAACCCAGCGCTCGGTTTGCTTTGTAGAGCTTAAGACAACGCACTGCCCTTAATATCAGTGCCACCGAGTATCTGCTCATGGCTAAGTCCATCGAAATGAGAATCTAAAAGCTTCTGTAACAATCTGTAGCACACTAACCAAACCTCTAACCACAGCTCTGATTTCAATACAATGACTAAATATGCAATTTTATTCTTTTTTCCATCCTACTGAACTTCTTTCACCTTGCTAATGAATTTCTACAGAATTAAAAGCAGAGCCTTTCTGACATATCAACCAGCTAGCTTGTCAACACTGAAACGAGAACAGTTTGGGTTTGCACTGTAATTTCCACCATCCTGGTCCTGCCACAAGGGGAGTTTCCAGCATTTGAATGTAACATAGAATTCCCTATGGAACTGTGGTGACTGAGGAAGGGTGTGAGTGTGCAAACACAGCTGTGGCTGTGTGTGCATATTCATGTTAAACATACGTGTACATATAGGTATGTACATATACATGTATATATATTAAGTTGCTCTGTCAGGTTGTAAAACCCCCTTGTTTCATTTCAGTTCTCTGAGCATTTACAGCATACAATCATCTTTTAAAATGTCAAAGTACAGAAGATTATGTGCTAGAGAGAAAGACGGAGGAGAGGGAAGAGAAGGTGACATTATATTATGCAACAAGAGCTAATTAAAAGGCTCTCTGTACATAAACAGCGCTTTATAAAAAGGAAGATTATGCCAGGTTTCCACGTTCTAGTTGAAAGAAATTTGTCAGATGACTGCTCTCTCAGTTACAGGCAAACTCATCTTTCCTCCACCAAAACTAAAATATATATATGTGTGTGTATATATATATATTAATCTTGTGATCCAGAAAAGCACTCCACGAATCAAAGCAGCTGACTTAGAGTTTAACCATGCCCACCCGGGCAGCTGGCTCACCGAGGCACCGTGCCCGCAAGATGCAGAGGTGAGCTGTGCTGAGTGTTCAGTTCCTTCTGCTCATGGGGGTCAGATATAATGGAGTTCTCCAGCCTGGGTGAAGTCACTCAGCAGATACGTAACGAGCACACAAGGTAGAGTCCATATATCAGAGCATTTCTAAAACCAGGCAAGTCCTCAGACACTCACACATGTCAGTCTGGAGGAAGTCATCAGTGAAGGAGAGGAAATAGGTAAAAACATTCATAGGATGACAGCCAACAGCAACCAGAAAAATGTAACATCCCAAGTCTCAATATACAACAAACTAAAACTTATGAATGAGCTGTGCAACACTAGACAGGGACACCTTACTGTCTTCAACATGGCAGCTCCATCTCCCTCAACCCTGCCACACGAGCCTGCAGCTTTACAGTAGCCTGCTTAAGTCAAAGGGCAGCTTGCAGAGACCATCAGAAGCAGGAGTTCTTCCTCCCTTGTTTTCAAACTACAACCCCTGGATGTAGTACCAGATTTCATTATACAGACTTGGCTTTATGTGCTTTCACTCCCACTGGGCCCTGCCTGGTCCAGGAGGTGCAGGGGACAAGCTTCTAATATGGAATGGGTGAGGCACAAAGAGTACCGTGTGTTGAAGCTCCTTAGACACCAAGGGAAGGGACCATACTTACAAGAACAGTGCACAGATGGCTTCTTGTCACGGTGCTCTACCCTCGACCCAGCTTACAGGGGAGAGCAGAGGCAGCCCTATAGCTCCATGCCAGTGCTACATTTCCTGCCACCAGTGGGAGGTCTGAGAAAATTGCCATGCACCACACCACCGTTCAAAGTGTGGATACTGGTTTCAACTGCCAGGGAAGAAGATGGAGGCAACAAAGAGGAAGCAAGCTGTGGAGCTGGCATTGGAATGCAGGTGTATTCTTTGACAAGGTGGTTCTTGTTGGTAGGGGTGTGATCTGTAGGAGGTCAGTTTAGTGGAGCTAAACTTATGCTTGTAAACAAGGACTTCAATTTCTATTGCTTCCTGTCTAGAAAGCAACAAAATTCTTTGAAGTCCCTTTTTTGTCCTACAGTTTGAAAGGGAGGCACAGCTATCTGGTGGTGAGTACATGCTGACAGCTGCCAATCTGCCCGTTCAGATCAACTTCTTAACCCCAAATGATGATGCCAGTCTTTCAAGCAGGAAGAGGAAAAACTGCACCTAGTCAAGTCTGGGTGGATCCTCTGCTTTTTAACCTCATTTCATTCTCACTATGAAGCTCTGGAGCGGTGGTTCTGTTGAGATGACTTTCAACTCTGTCTTCTTACCGCCCAACAAAAAAGCCAAGTGCAGCAAAAGGGCTAGTGCAGGAGGAGAGATGGTGACGCTGTGAGGTGATCCCCATGCTTCCCATTGCTTCTAATACACTGTAACGTACCTCATGCATTTCTGATTTCCTAACTAAAATCTGTTTCCTACAGAGGCCAAATGCTGAATTGCAAACACGTATCTTCCTGTGGCTCAGTGTACCTGGACTGGCACAAGTCAGTTAAACAGCAAAGAGGCCACCTCCAGGGGAAAGGGGTTGGAGTCTGGCTGGGAGGTCTCTCTGCAGGTTTTTACTTGTCTCTGCTCTCAGAAGGCAAAAGCTGTTCACGCCCTGGAGAGGAATTGCTGGTTTTACTTTGGAACCAGCCCTCGGGACTGTGGGTAGAGCTGAGAACTATGGGTGCCTGCTGAAGAGGATCCCCCTGATTTCCTTCCAGTTTTAGGCCTGAAGAAGTAAAAATGAAAAAATAAACAAAAAGCCCCAACAATGTCACCTGTTACATGTCAAAATTAATCTTCCAAAGCTGTTGGTTTTTTTTTTTTCTTTATACTGGATTTATTTTCTAATCAGTCCCAGTTTTCTCTACTGCCCTATGTTCCTTTCTTTCTATTTCTGCTTTGCAGCCAAGTTAGCCATAGCTTTACTGATAAGAATGCAGACAGAAAGCAATTGTATTTGTAACTCTTCTATCTGCTAGTCTACTTACTAAAAAATTTGACTCACCTGGATTTTGGTTTTTTATTTGAAGTGCTCTCAAAGGTTGAAGCATCCACCTGGATCTCGTCTTCATCCTGCAAAGCTGCTTCTAGAGCTGCCTGGACTTTGGGAGCAATGGCTGGACCTTCGTAGTCTCTTGTTGTTCGGCTGGGCATGTCAAGTTCCAGTAATACAATATTCTCTGCCTGAGGAAGTACAAGTGGAATTAAAGCCTATACACTTTCATACAAATAGTTTATTTTCCTCTGGAAACTTATTCTGCAGGACATTATAAATGCATGCAAGACACTCTGTACATCCCATCAAAGAACAATCCTCTGAAATTTACATTTCTCTGATTAGGAAGGTGAATGTATGAAGGCTGTAGCCACATCTGGGCTTACCCTGTACCGAGCCTCTGGACGAATCATCATGGACGTCCTGGCATGCTGGCTCAGCGGCCTTTTGTATCCTACAGCAGACACTGGTCTTTTCATCATTTGCTGGTTACTAGAAAACACATATTCCATCTATCATACACCAGAAGTGAAGACTTCTTGGAGTTTATGAGGTAAAACATTTGGAGATGTATTTCAAGCAAGCAGAAACTACCTAGACTGCATTTCCCAGAACAGCTCTTCCTACAGACAGAGATGAGAAGGTAAGATTGTTATCCCTTGGCATCTGCATCTGTTCCCTGCATGAAACGAGGGATTTCTGCATAATTTTTATCACAGAGGCCACAGATGCACACAGCTGCACCTAACATTCTAAGTTTACTTTACAGAACCTCCTCTGTAAAGAGGTAGGATCTATCCACAGCTCTCACATCATAATTTTTGAGAGCTTTCTTAACCAAATCAGACAACAAATATGATAAGAGCTTACTGATATTAAATGGTGCACGCAGTGTCACATATATTTTACATTTAAATGTCAGGCTCACTTAGAAGAAATTTTCCAAACTGTATATTCCTATTTTATTCGACCTACTTAGATGAATGAAAACTTTGTTTTACAACACAGCAAGAATACATAAGAACTTTGGAAGGCTGTTTCAAAACCATGATTTTCTCTGTTGGAGTACCTTGTTTTTGGCAACTAGAGGGCTTTATGTGACCTAGGATTTGATCTTAATTAGAAAATCACAAGTACACTCACTCCAGACGGGTTATGGGATGCAGTTTCCACTGGTCTTCCTCTTCATCAAAGAATGACCTGTTCATGATCTTATTCTTTTCTTCCAAAGGAATAAAATTTTCAATAATCAGGTGCCTGCATACAACCATAACAATAGGAAATACACAAGAAACACAGTTAGCTGATGACTCTCCACTGCTCCTCTCCCTGGGAATTAATACAGCCCTGGAAAAGGGAGGAACATTTTAGCTTTCTCCTGTTTAAATCTTGTTCTGCAAGCATATGAATTCAGTCCCTCCTTTTACTCCCCACCCACAGAAACAATCTCTGTTACAGTTACCAGCAGGCAATGAAGTGAAGGGACTCACTTCAGCTTTAGTTCCCTGGTAAGCTCATTCTGGGTCTGTTCCAGTTCCTGGCGCTCCTTGATGTGCTCTTCTTGGAGATCATGGATCTCTGCCTTCACAGCTTGCAGCTTGGAAAATAACTGGAACAGACCACAGGAGCCAAAGTCACAAATTTCCAATGTTCCCCTCAGTCTCACACACAGGCTGGTTTTATTTAAGCCACGAGATGTGGACTCACGTTCTCTTTACCTTTTTAAGTTTCTTGGTCTTTATATCCACCTCTTGCTGAAGAGAACTGTAGGTCTCCTTCAGCTCCAGTGTTTCCTCATCCCGACTTTCCATCTGCTGCTGGATCTCGCGCTCCCGACGTTTCTGAAGAATGCCAGGTACAAAAAGTCAGAGACCACAACTGCCCTGCTACCTCCAGGCTGAATGCACGAATCCAACACTCGGGAGGCTTTTACTTCCCTGGGCTCCAGGGCTTTTGCTTTAGCTTCTAGTTCTTCCTATCTCTTGCCTTAGAAATACCAGAAGCATTAGCTCTTCTTTGCCTTTATTCTGCTGAAGGGTCTATTGGAATCAGATAGCGTGAATAAGTGCTCAAGCTTTAATTAAAGTAATTAAACGCTGTGTTTAAATTTTTTTTTTTAAATCAATTCATACAACAAAGAATGCATAACAGAAAATAAGCTTCTATCATATAATAAGCACCTTTTCTCCTGAGTTAACAGCTGAACTGTCACAGTCTGAGGCCTTCCTATTACTTCTTCACTTACAGACACAGGATATAAAAGTTCCATATGAAAAACTGGAAGAGAACTATTACAAACCTTCTCTACCAATTTCACGCAACAAATAGGATGCAAGCCCTTGCCCCTTCTTTTGAAATCAACAATTGCCATTAAAGCAATGCCAGGGTTAGCCCTGTGCAAACTTTCTTACCTTTTCTCCTCATACAACCTTTTATAAAAGTTCTGCAGGTAGGTTTGGGCTGGGATTTTTTGGTACACAGTAACTAACGTTGCTGCTTGTACCTGTTCTGCAATCTCCTGTCGTTTCTGTTCCAGGATTTTCTGCTGCTCGTTTGTGTGATCCACAATATTTTTCCCTCCCACCAGAAGTTTGCTTTCCATTGCCTGAAAGAAAAAGACAAGGTTGTACGTTTGCCTCCTGGTGACCAGATAACAAAGTCTTTCCTACACAACCCAACTTTCTCTCTCTCTACTTCTCCAACTTTGTCACGAGGGCACCTCCCTTACTTAACATTCTCTTGTAAGTCAGATGCTATGAGAATGGCTATTTCTAAACATCCCCACAAAATGTAGGGGTTAATGAAGCCATAACTTGCTTAGAATTACAAACTCCTGCAGTGTGGCCTGTCTGAAGAACTAAAATGCATATTCTACGTAAAAAAACTTGTTAATGATCTGTTGCACAATGAAGCATTGTTTGTTTCACAGCTTGTGATAAGATGTATCATCACGTTTTACTGTGCAGATTGCTGAAGATTCCACAAGACCAGCACATAAGAACAATGCAACAACTCATGAATATTGAAGAACGTAATTAATGGTGGAAACTCAACAAAATCTTCTGACCAAACACAAATCACTATTCTGGAAACCTTTTGAAATATTCTTCCAAATTAAGCAACCAGCTATTCTCCCCATAGCCTAACTAAATTGCTTGTAAGAAGTATGAAAGCACGGCAAAGAATTCTACCTTGATTTTAGCACTCAGCATTTCTGTTGCCTCCTTCTCTCGCCTCAAGTCCTCCATTTTCTTCTCCTTCTCTTTCAGCAGTCTCATCTTTTCTTCGGCTACCAAGCTGTGGTCCTCAACAATAGCTTTCTTTTCAATCTCCAGCTTCTCTTGTTGCTCTCTCCAATAGTCATCTTTGTCATCCCCTTCATCCTCACCCTCCTCAGCATCCTCCTCTTCTTCCCCACCCTCTCTCCTCCTTTCCCTCCTCTTTCTTTTGCCAATAGACCGCTTCTCCAGCTGTGCCTTGAGTCGCGCGATTTCTTCCTGGAATTCACGCAGCAGAGCATCCTTAGGATCCTCATTCACTCTCGGCTTGTTCTTGATGTTTTTGGCACGATTGGCATATCTCAGCGTCGTGAGAGTCTCCTCTACATTGTAAGAGGCAGGGCCTATGTTGGCCACCATCACGGTCTTGGCATTGCCACCTAATGAGTCTTGGAGTAACCTAGTTAGCTTTGAGTCCCGGTACGGAATGTGTGTGCTTTTGCCATCTACTAGGGCAGATATAACGTTGCCCAAAGCTGAAAGAGAGAGGTTGATTTTTGTGGCTTCCTTTAACCTCTCCCCCTGTGCTCCAGTCTTAGCTTGGCGCTCGCTGCCTGCAAGGTCTACCAGGTTGAGTTTTCCGACACGGATGTGATTCTCTCCATCGAGTCCCAGCTCACTGCATTCGATAGTGATCACAAAAATGGCGTGAGATCGAGAGCTGTGTTCATTCATGTTGGTGGCACCAACGGAGCGATTCTGGTTTCCCACGTTCATGACATGCTCTATCTCTTTGACACTTTTTGTAACGAAGGAAGACAAATCCTTCACGTATACACCTGTGTCTGGCCTCTCTTTTAACTCCAGCCGTTTGGATTGATCCTTTGATAACAAGTCTCTGATTTCTTCTTGGTATATTTCCAGATAAGAAGCTCTAACTAGGTACTGCTGATTTTGAGATCTAGAGATGTGGGTGAAGATGTGCTCAAAAGAATTGGGGATGACCCCTCTTTTTTCAGGATCACCACGCACCCCCTCCATCGTGTAGGTTTTCCCCGTTCCAGTCTGCCCATAAGCAAAGATTGTCCCATTGAAACCTTGCAGAACAGAGTCCACAAGAGGTCTGAAGGTCTCATCGTAGAGTTCAACCTGTTTGGAATTCCAGTCGTACACAGCATCAAAGGTGAAAGTTTTAGGCAGTTCATGAGATGTTCCCCGTGGATTCTTCACCGAGACCTGCCCTAATTTGACATCCACATTAACAACCTTTTCATATGAAGCTGACTTCTCCTTGCTGTTCATCGGCCGGCATCGAACCACCACCCGAACAGACTCAGAGCTCTTTAACTTAGACATGGCAGCAGGTCTGTGGCTGATGTGATGACAGATGATCCAGTGCTAGAAGCCTAAAACAAAAACAAAAGAGGAATAAACAAAGGCAGTTTCCTACAGATGGCAATTTTGCCAATAGTCAAAGATTCCACTCATCTATTCAAGCAGGATTTTGGCATCATTTAGCTTTTTGATGTTTTGATTTACTTTGAAAATCCAGTACAGAGTTGCTCTGTCCATACTGCCTGGAATACAGCTTGAAAGGGAATCAGTCAGGTGCTTTCATTAAGCGCTTCACCCACTTATCAAAATACCAATGTGGTATTTTCTGAGTGTCCTCTTTTTACACATCCAGAGTACCAAAGAAAACTTTTCATTTTTATGAGACCTTTATGTTACAATTAACTCACATCTGCGATGATGTGGTGCATCATCAGGACCATCCTGCTGCTACAGGCTTAAAACCTACACCCTTTTTTTTCTGAAGCAACACTAGTGCATTGGAATGCCACCCAAATGCTTTTTCATGAATTAAAACTCATGAAGCTGCTTCCTAGAAGCCCACTTACAGCACAATAGATGTTCCAAACAGCAGTCGCGAGGATTCAAAATAACATCATTAAATAGTCTGCCCATTTTTCATCCCCTGAATGTTGTGTTTCCACACCAGGGAAAGCTGATGTTACCTTTACATTCTTTCAAGAATTGAAAGACAGAAATTTTTACACCAACGTTTTCACAAAGCCATGCAATCAAGCTGACCACAAAGCAAATCATTAAGGCAGCCAGATGCAGCACAGTCATTGTGCTTGCAAATATTATCAAGCAAACCAGCTGGGTGAGTACATCACTGCAGTGAGCTGCACTCCAACACCAACCAACAATGAAGAGGACAACTTCCACTGCTCCATTTGGGCACGGTGAGGCAGTGAGCTGCAGCCCCGGCTGCGCAGCTCATCTGCTTCCTGAGTGTCCAGGTATGGCTGAGGGTGTAGCGAATGCATTTGGAGGCAGACTCGCAATGGCCACAGCATGCAGCAAACTGAGCAGAGCAATTAGAACCATACCGTTGTTAAGGAAGACCTTCAAGACGCCCAGTACACAGTGCCAACTGCCCACGTCCCTCAGGGCCACATCTCCAGAACACCTCCAAGGGCAGCGACCCCACAACTCCCTGGGCAGCTGCGCCAGCACATCACCGCTCTTCAGAGAAGAAATCGCTCCTAACAAACACCCAGCTTTTTGGGGTCGGACCAGCAGATCTCCAGAGGTCCCTTACAAGCGCTGTGATTTCGTGCGGTTTCTCACAAGGAAGGGCTGCTTGTGAGGGGAGCAGCAACCCGGCCGGCAGCAGCGCTCGGTACCGGGCCCGGCCGGCAGCGGGGCTGAGAGCACGGCGGGCACACGGCGCCCAGCCCGGTCCGTGGCCTCGGACCCGCGGCTCCCCTCCGAAAGACCCTCCGCGTTCCGTCACTCCTCACCTCGCTGCAGGCACCCCCACATCCACCACCGCTCTCTCACGGCTCAAACCTCCCCGATCTCGGAGCTGACACATCCCGGCCCGGCCGCTTTTGTCCTTCGCTCCTTCCCCGCTCTGTTCTAAGCACGGGAGCCCAGTCCGGGCCGCTTCGCTCCCGCTGTCAGCGCCAGCCCTCCGCCCGTCGCTCGCCGCTCGCGCTCAGTCCCGCCTCTACGGGGACACCTCGGCCCACCGGGCCGGGCCGCACTCACCTGCGCCGTCACCATGGAGCCCCGCGGCCGCCTCCTCCCGCGGCACCGGAAGTGGAGGGGTGGGAGCGGCCGCCGCCCCCCGCGCACTTCCTTAGCAACGCGCGCCCCCCGCCCCTCGCGCACTTCCTTAGCAACGCGCTCCCGCCCCGCGGTGCCGCCACAAAGGGTTGGCGGGGCGCAAGGCCCGCTGCCGCAGCTCTGAGGCGTGCGGGGATGGAGGGGGGAGAAAGGAATGTCAGTGACACGCGAGTGAATACAAAACCGATTTTATTGTTATTAAAAAAATAACACATTTGTTTAAAAAACAACAAACCCTCCATTCTCCAGAGGGAGGGAAGGAGCACCTCAGCGCCCTGCAGCACTCGGCCCTTTCTCCGCTCGCCCCGGGCTCCTCTGAGAGCCCAGCAGTGCAGAGGCACAACCAGCGGAGCTGAAGCAGAGCCCTGTGTGCTGCAGAGCACCAGCCAAAGGATGGGATTAAGAAAAGCCGTTGGGCAAATTGGGACTTGCCACACCCAAATTGCACCGGGCCAATGGGCCTGTATCACCCAAATGTTTGTCTTGTTGCTGCCTGTTCCCAGTTGGCCGTGCTGGGAGCAAACCCTACAGGCAGGAATTCTGCTGTCAGAGGGACTATTTTCACAAAGTACAAAAATAAAGAAAAAAAAAAATACAACCCCCAAATCGCTACCAAAGACCTGAGGATGATTTACACCAATCCCCATGCCAGCTACTTCAGATGTTTTGACCTAAGAACAGTTAGACTTCTATTACAGACCTCCACCATCGACAGCTACAAAGCCCTACGTCTCCAAACTCTGCCTGCCTAGGAGAGATTTCCCATCTGTGTCCAACAAAAGGACAACTGCCACGTGTAAACACACCACCACCGTACTTCTTCAGCACCACTGAGTTCACTGTGCCCCACAAATGCTCCTTCTCACAGCGCTGCTGTAAGAGGGGATTAAATCTCTTTACAGGGAATGGAAAAAGAGGCACTGAGGTGATGTGGGTCCAGTAAGGCAATGGCACTCAATAAAACCCAGACCTTACAATTTCCAATCCTAAGCTTCATCTTGCACTCCTATTCAGGGACCACAACAGTCCTGAATATACTTTGCACCTGAAAAGAAACTTATGATCAGTTTTGGACAATAAGAAGCTTAATGACATTTCCAGATAAAATTAATAATGAGAAGAAAAAAATAATAATTTGAGCAGCTTCTTCATAATTGTTGGCAAGCCCACCCAAAAGAGAATGGAGAGCTATATAAACTACGTCTTAATAACTACATATAGTTTACGGTTTCCAATAAACTACATGATTTTGAATTTCTTTTCTGTCTGGTATCACAGAAGTGAAGTCAGACAGAAGAGTGACTGTGCAAAGTATCCAAGGGTTGGAAACATCTCTGCCACAACCAGGCAGCATGCTCTGCACAGAGTGATCAACACCAGCATGGTCCCACAGCGAGGCACCAGGTTTAGAGCCCTGAGAACCATCAAGCCTGCTCCTCTTTCGGTCAGAATTCGTCCCGTAACCTTGGAGGGTGGTCCATGCCAAAAAATGAAGAGGGTTTTCCATGCACATCGCGCTCTCTTTTTACAAATGCAGTAAATGAAGAGACACAATTCCCAATGAAGTGATCAGATTGGCCAAGGATGTACAAGTCGATCTGAGCCACCTCTGGCTGCAAGCTTACAACTTTGATCTGTGGAGAAAAAGAAGGAAAGTAAATGAATCTAAACACCCAAATGTCTGTCTTCACATCACACTAGAAATGGGAACATACAACACAAAAAGAGTGGATTCTGCCCTAAGTTGCCCTGTAATTCATCTATGAGTAGATAAAGGTCAAATCCTTTTTGAAAGATCACCTAGAGATAAATGTGGCTCATCACATCTTGCATTTCTCTCTTATAAACTACAGAATTAAAATGGAGTCCAGAAAGTATGAAGACAGGCTGAGGTCCTCAGAGAGGCATTACTGGTGTTCGTTTCAGCACAAGATTCCAAATGCTTCAGGACACTTTGCCCCTCAAAGAAAAGCAGCCAACCCCAGCGTGCCAACCTCTGCCCAATCTTTCCACTCACTCACTAGGAAGTTTGACTCTTATTTCAACAACAGGCTACTTTGACACCTTAGATTATTAAACCTGATGTCCCTGGAGATCTATTACACAACTGTGCCTGCTGTCTGTGGGAGTAACATATCAGAATCTGAGGACGGTTTTTACTGAAGCACTTTTGCTGGATCAAGTTTCTGGAAGACTTACCTTTCCTTGGAAGAACTGCTGTATTTCCTTTGTGTAGGGCTCAGAATCTGTAGCAATATAAACAGATTTGGCTTCTGTCTTTTTCACCCAGACCTTGAGAGCACGCTTAATCTCTTTGAGGTCTGGCAGGCACATGTCCATGGTAAGGGGCACAGCAGTGCTGCGGTCATAGCCCACACACTGAGGTGAAGCCATGAAGTGAGACCCAGCCGTCCCATCCTTTAACATGTTACAAGCATTTTTCTGTTGGAAGAAAAGAAAATATGTTAGAATGAAAACAGCAAGTCCCTCACCACTGCCAGCAGCATTACAATCTGTCTGTAGGAGGAATCCCAGCAGCATTTCCAGCACTCAAACACTGTGAGCTGCTGAATGTAAATACAATCAGGCTTCAGAAGGGCAGTTCCTATTCCAAGTGTTTTTCTGCTGAATGTTAGTCACCCCCACCTACAGCAATTCCATGGGATACAGCAACAAGCCTTACAGAGGAACCATACCCAATCTGAGCCGATCCTCAGGTGAATTCCTACGTAGGGCCTAACCAGCAGAGAATGAATGTAGGCTTCTCCTTTCTTCACCATTTCATCAGACCACACCATGTACTTATGGAGGGGTCGGTGCTCCTCTAAGACTGGAAACTGGGCTGGAGCTCCAGGTAAAGCAAGTACAGGGTGCTCAGATGGTGGAAACCTAAGGGGAAACAGACAGGAATACAGGAATATAGCAATTCTGCATGCATAATTAAGCACAGAGAGCACTGCAAGTGAGTTTGTGAAGGTCAGAACGGAAACTGAACACCCTGAGATATACAGTATCTTTTATACCAAACTTACACAAGATAAATCCTAATCATTTTGCTACAGGAACAGAACACTGACATAAAACTCCATCTCTGGAGGTCCCTTCCAACCCCTACAATTCTGTAATTCTGTGATTACCACCTTTTACCTCATACCTGGTAACAAATAACAAAAAGTGCTATTTGAAGATGAAAGGACAGCAATCTGAAACACGAAGCAATGAGTGGTAATTTAGCTTATGTCTTCATCCCAGGCTAGAGCAATTATGTCACCCAAACATACTGATATGACTAAAGTCACTTATGACTCTGTAAACACGAAGCAAGCAGCAAAACAGATCATGATCAGCACGGCTCAGAAATCCATCAGTCCAAAGGAGTTCCTATTTAATGCCCACAGGAAGAGCCTGCTCAATGAACAATTCATGAAAAAAGTATTAATGTTTTTATTATATTGCTACGTAATCACTTCAATCTCCTCCTCAAATTATGATGGCTCTACAGAGTGACTAGAAGAACCGTTTTCCTGAGTGATTCTAAAAGCCCACACTTCTCCAGCTTCATGCTACCTTTGGAGCCAATGGTCCCTGTATGCAGAACTGAAGGAGATCCCCTTGAAGAGTTCAGACTTATCAAAATCCACTTTGAACTGATCCCAGAATGGACCAAATGGGTTTCCATCCTGCAAAGGAGAGAGAAGCATTCGCTCAATACACACAAGGCTGAAAGACAGATTGAACAAGATCCTGAGCTGAAAAGTCAAATTATTCCTCTGTTACTGGAAGAATGCAGAGGGATATCGCAGCCTGTGTGCCCACATCAGCTCCACAGGAAGAAAGTGAAACATTGAACAAAGTTAGCGGAGAAGGAAGGCAAAGGAAATTGAAAAGAAAAAGAACACCGCCGTTCACAAACTTGCTTTTAAAGAGACAGCTTTACAACTTATAGCTAAACAACTACGCTGCATATGGGAACAAGCAAGGACCAGAAAAGAAGCCTTTTTTGTTCTAAATTTGTTCTCCTTCTGAAGCAACATAACTCAGGTTTACAACCTTCATGAACCCCATACTTGCTGACAAAGAAAGGCAGGAAGGTGCAGCTAGGCACACAGTGAAAGGAATGCACACTGAGTGATTTGGGACGACAGCTCCCAGGTTTGCAAATGAATGGCAAGCAGCAGGAGGCAACTGCTCCTTTTGGAAGGCCTGCGAGATCCAGGCAGGCTATGGGGGTGCAGGAGGAGCTCACCTTCATGGGACAGGTGCTTTTGTCAGCACTCCTCTGCGCCGCAGCCTCAAAGCAGTACGCCACTCTCCTGCCGGGAGGCCAGTGCTGCGGTGCCAGCTGCTCCATGAACTGCTCCAAGCTGAGCACGCGGTGGTACTGCATGAGGGGCTCCAGCTTGAAGTACTCCTCGTAGGGAACGTGCAGCTACAAGGCAGGGACAGCTTCACTCGGGGACCCGGGATCCCCCACCCAACCACGAGGCTCTCCCCGGCTCTGCCCGCCCCCCACTCCCCGTTCCTGGCTCACGTTGGTGTAGGGCGGGCGGTGGTGCCGGTACTCGATCCAGGGCGGCACGGCCAGGGTGCGGTTGAGGGCTCGGGCGAAGGCCAGGGCGCCCAGGAAATGCTCGGCCTGGTTCCCGAAGCGGCCTGCGGGAGGAAGGGAGAGCGGGCTTCAGCCTCCGCCGGGACCTCTGCACCGGGCCCAGCGGCGGAGGGAGGGCCTCACCCATGCAGGGGCAGTACAGCAGGTAGCCGGCTGCATCCCAGCCGCCCGCCGCCACCGTTACCGTCACAAGGAGGAGAGCGGCGCCGGCCAACGGAACCATGGCGGCGGCGGCGGCGGCAGAAGCAGCAGCTGCAGGATAGCACCCTGTCCCGGCATGCCCCGCGCGCTCCGGCACGGCCGCTCTAACCGGAAGCGGCCGCCATCGGGGCGGAAGTGGGGCTCGTGACGTCACTCCCACAATGCCCCGCACAATGGGGCCGCCGCGGCCTGGGCCGGAGCCGCGCCTGGCGGGGCCCGGGGGAATGGGGTGAGTGCGGGCAGCGGAACCGGCCCTGGGGCGGTGTCGGGGCGGCCCCCTCCCCTCCGCGGCCGGGTTTCTCCTCAGAGCGAGGTGTGAGAGAGGGGCGTGAGGGGGCAGCTGGGGGACGTAGGCCCGGCCCTCCTCCCGCCCTCCCCTCAGCGCTGCGCCATGGAAACGGGGAGGGGGCGGCACGAGGGGCCTTCAGTAGGGCGGGAGATTCTCGGTGGGACCGGCGGTTCCGCTGTTTCCCTCTGCCGGCTGTAGGCATTCGGTCCTTCGGAGCTATATGAGTGGAAGTAGAGATTTGGGGGATAAGTCGCCCCGGAGCCATTTTGCGTGCGGGGTTCCCCGCGGTTCGGAATCGGTTCGGCCTTTATGTTCCCTCTATGCGCTGTCAGTGGGGAGATCGGCGGGGATTTGGGGGGTGAAACGGTCCGCGGAGGGGGTTTAGGAGGGAAAAGCACCTGTGTGGCCAAAGGGGCTCTGAGTGGAGCTTCAGATATTACAGAGTCATAGAGCCGTTTGATTTGAAAGGGAGCCTTGTATATATGCGAGGGGAACATCCAAGGTGCACCTGGGGTCAGGCAGAGAGGTGAGGTTGAGGTTGGAACTCGATTTCTACTTGCAAATCATGGAGCAACCAGAGTTGTTTACTGTGAGGAAATAAGAGTTGGCATAGGGGATCCCAGTGCCGCGTGTGTTGGATGTGTGGTTGTAACCACAGGGGCAGAGCAGCCCCGCGAGCGTGAGGAGGGAGAAAAGTGATTTTCACACCTGACTGTAGTGTTGGCAAAGGCAGTACTGAAGGACTGCAACCAGGTCAACACTACTGAAGTGAGAACAATGTTGGAAAATGACAGAAGATACAGAAGAGTCATACCAACAGTGTGAGGTCTGGCAGTAGCACTTTGCAATCGGAGTTGGAGCAGAACTCGATTAGGATCCTATAATGGGGCTGGGGGTGTCTGTGTTTTGGTATGAGGAGCAGTGCTGCAGTGTTGTGGTCACTTTATTGGAGTGACTGTGGGGAAGGATGGAGCCCATGCTCCTGTGCCTGGCAGGTGCCAGTTCTGCCAGGAGCTGCACTGAGCTCCAGCTCCAGGCTAACACTGAGCTTCCATCAGAATTACAGCTCTCTGCTTTTTCCTGTCTTGCTGGTGCCTTCCGCATGAACAAGTAGAAGCCTGAACAACTTAAATTAGCAAAGGAAACCTGAATGGGGCACTGATGCAGCTCAGGGAGGAAAAACTTAAAAATAAATTACTTTTCATCGGGATGAGTTCCTTCAGAGGCTCCATGCTGCATAGCTGGGCCAGCTCCATACAGAACCAGGTGGAGACCCAGAGCCCCATGGCCAACCCCACCAATCCCAGGAGAGTTGTGAGCACAAGAGTGCAGCCTCTGTCTTCAGGGGGGAAAGGACTCCTGGCACAGCAAGACTCACCAGACACAAGGGTGAACAAACTCAAATTATACACCAGCAATGCTCTCTAGAAAAGAGAAACTGCAGCTACACAATATGGGACTCGTCAGGCAGGGCCGTTGTCCTGGCTTCCTTACTTCTGCCAATCTGCTGCAGTGGGACTGACACAGCTCAGCTGGTGGTCAGTGAAGCCATCCAGACTCCTCTTAGTTTTTCCTATTATTTTGTACAGGTCCCAGTTCTGTGGCACTGGAAGGCTGTCCAGGGGCAGAAGCTGTGCAGCAGTGCTAAATGACTGAACCACTCTTTGAGGTGTAACTACTGGAAAAAACTGTCAAAGCAAGGCAAAGGATTTTATGCCAGGGACTTTCTTAAATTTACACAAAGCTGACACGTAGCAATGAAATATGCCTTGTGAGCTGCCAGCTCGTGGGAGACCAGTCCTCAGGTGGATGTCTTTTTTTGAACTTGATGTTCACTGTGAAAACTTCTCAACCTCTGTATAACTGAAGCATAGGAAAGATTCATCTGGTGATGGCAGTTTTCTGTACTACTCCTATCAGAGTTTTCAGGAGCTGCATAGGCTAGAAGTAATTTTATGGACTAGAGTGGGACTTTCTTAGGATAAAGAGTTTCTTCAGTGCTGGTACCAATGCTATGGTCTGAAAGAAGAGAACAAGTGGAGGTGAAGTGTATCTGTGCTGTAGTGGCTGTTTCTCTGGTGGCTACAGCATTAGAATCAATGTGAGTGCATAGGAAACATACTTTGAATACAAAAAATGGATTGTACAGAGAGTTTTCTAGCCAAGCATGAGCTACGTTGTTAATCTTCAGAAGGTCTGTGTCACTGTGCTTCTGCTGTTACTAATCAAGGAACCAGGTTGCTATAGAGTTCACTGATAATGTGCAAGCTCCTCATGTTGTCCTGTTTTTCTTTCTTATTCTGCAGCTGTCAGAGTGTCCTGTGACATGGCTTTAGAATTAGAAACAGGCTCAAATAGGTGGAGTCCTTTTGTCTTGCTAAAACCTCACTATTCTAAGGACAGGTTAATTAAATTTTACAGTAATCAATTTCAGAGATTATCGTATCTTAACTCACGTGTGTTTGGGTTTCTGCTCAGAGAGCAATAGTTCATGTACCATGCTATTAAAGACAGCACTTCTCAAATTTTGTCTTCCTTCAGGTAGTTCTGAAACCAGCACAGATGGCTGAGCTTGTTCAGAGGGAAAGAAGTAAATACCTGGAGAAAATGACAGAGACTCTTGGAATGTGTGCGCAGCTCTGACACAGGAAATAGAAAGCATTTATCTTTTCCAGCACCCGTCCCGTACAGAGGTGAAATATTTGCAGTCTCAGACACCTATGAAGGAAGACCACTCTGAAACACAGGATTTGTGCATCTTGAAGGGTAGGAGCAGCTGTCGCGTCGCCCTGGCTTATATCAAAATGGCACCTCAGCAATGCCTGCCCTTTTTTTTCTATTGTGCTCTGCCTGTGTGGGTTCAGCCCGCGCCAAGCCGAACTCCGTTCTTAACAGACATTTCTAAACCTCGTGCTTAGTGACACATTGTCTTAAAGCCATCCCGTTTCCCGCTGCTTTCCACCCAGTGGGGACACTCAGGTGTTGTGATGGATTGTGTGGCTGCCGTTATTGTTGTGTCAGCTATTTATAACGTTCACTGGTGCACTTTCGTGGTGGGGGTTGGTGAGTTCCCTCACAGTTGCACATCCTGCCCACAACTGGCACTCATGCTGATGTACAGGCAGGAAGTTCCTCCCTCTGAAGCAATCATGGAGTAAGAAAGAGCTTGAGGGTTTGATGCTATTTTAAGAAGAGTTTCTTAGGCAGCTAAATTCGGTGAAAGAGATCTTTTCTGAGGTTTTTATTCCAGCTAACTGCTTACTGGCAGCTGCTGGTAGAACCTTACAGAAACGCAGCGCTCTACCGACAAGACAAACACTACTGAAGAACAACAGAGAGGGTAATTCAGAGAGGGAAAACTTACCCTACGATAGAAAACAGAAAGCACAATGACTAATAGCACCCTCAGGAGAAGTCGCGTTTTCTGTCTTCCTGAAAAAGGTGTGATGTTGCTGGCAGAAGCAAGTTTTCTTCCACGGCCTGGTTAACCTATGAGTGGTTGTGCAGATTGGTTTGCTAGGAGGTGGTCTTACTAGTGTAACAGGCTGATGGGGTGAAAAACAATACATACATACCTTAGTTCTTCGGGGAAGTTCTAGAAAGGAATGCCATGTGAGCAGAGGTCAAGAGGAAGGAAGAACAGACTACAAAGAACATAGAAAAAGATGAGAAGAAATTCCACAAAAAGAGCCTGGGAAAGGCGGGGTATGTGGAGGCACAGGGAGACACCCACTTATTTCAGGACAATGCGTGCAGCAGGTAACACTGGTTGCAAAAACATTATTCAGAGAAGCTTAAGCTTTATTCAGGCAAGTGAGATGGGAGTTAAGGGAGAAAAGAGCCACGTGGATTCTGGAGATGTGAGTTTCCCAAGGCTGTGAACATGCAGCATGAGTGTCTTCACGTGTGCTTGTTGAATCTCACCCGTGTTTTGTGCTCAGGTGGAAGATGCAGGGCCTTAACACCAATTCTTCTGTGATTCCAGATGATGACGTTTTGCTGTTAAAGCAGTTTGGTCACTGAGGGTTCCAACGGAAACTGCACCCAGACAGCATCAAGTGAGACATCTGCAGGCTCGAGTTCTGCTTGACATGGCCATGTTGTACTAGGCCTGCCATGACGGCATTTTTTCCCAGTGTTCCCAACTGGATTCAAGATGCAAAGCAGGAGGACGAGGAGACAGGCTGGAAATTAGTTCATAGGCCAAGAGGTGAAGAGACTGAAAGTCAGGGAAAATGCCAGTGTGAAATATCAGAGACCTCCTTCACCAATGTGGACAAGCTGAGAACTCACACGCTTTCTCATACTGAGCAGAGACCGTACAACTGCCCTCAGCTGCACTGTGGCAAAGCCTTTGCATCTAAGTACAAGCTGTATAGGTAGGTAATTGCTGAGTTCCTGTGCAGAACAGTGCTCCTCTACCAGAAGAGAGGGGGAAAACCCCTCCATCGTGTTTTTTTGATTGAATTTCTGAGAAGGTGGAGGAGGGGGAATGCCCTTGTTACCTTGCAGAGCAGCTGAGTCCCAGACATTACCATACTTGGCATCTCTTTAAGCACCCTGCAGAGAAGTTCAGATAATAGTTTATCCTGAGCTCAGTATGTTTTTCGTTTTACTAAGAAGGAAATTGAAGCAGAAATTGAAGTTCACAGATTAAAAAAACAAAAGGAAAAGGAAAAATAGCGTTCACATTTGTTAAGTCCTACCTTTGTAACTTTAATCACAGAAATATTTCTGTGGCACTGCTGCTCTAGCATGAAATAGAGCTCACATTTATGCACTGAAATATTAGATAGAATAATTAGAGTTCCACTGGGAATTGAAGACTAGATGAACCACAGTGTCAGACAGTATAGCATACCAAGATAAAATCAGTCCATATTAGCTGTCAGCAGACAGCGACAAAGTCTGATGCTTCCTGATGAAATGAAACTATCTCATCAGCAAACAAGTATTTCTTGTCATGAATTTTCATTGTCATTTCCCCCTATGATAGCCTCAACTTAAAGAACAGGAACCAAGTAGGCAACTGAAGTGTTCATCTGCAGAGTTGATGCCTACTAGGGAGGACAGGTACTGCTGGGACAGCCTCATTAACCGGTGCATGAAATGCTGTGCTTCTGTGCCTGCTGCCCAGGCTGCCAGTTCTGCATCTGTTAGTGAAGTTAAAATGGCACTGGGATTTTTATGGCATGAAGCATAGAACACGTGGAACGTTTTGGAAAAGTAGCACGCGTTCTCTGAGGGGTTGGACACCAGTCTAAACTTTGGTGCTTTTCTCCCAAAAGGCATATGGCCACTCACTCTGCTCAGAAGCCTCATCAGTGCATGTACTGTGAGAAGATGTTTCACCGGAAAGATCACCTCCGCAACCACCTGCAGACCCACGATCCCAACAAGGAGGCCCTCCACTGTCCTGAGTGCGGCAAGAACTACAACACGAAGCTCGGCTTCAGGCGACACCTGGCCATGCACGCTGCCGCCAGCGGTGATCTCAGCTGCAAGGTGTGCCTCCAGACATTTGAAAGCACCCAAGTCCTGCTGGAGCACCTCAAAGCTCATTCCAGACGAGCTTCTGGTGGAGCTAAGGAAAAGAAGCATCCGTGTGACCACTGCGACAGACGCTTCTACACCCGGAAAGATGTGCGGAGACACTTGGTAGTGCACACGGGGCGGAAGGACTTCCTGTGCCAGTACTGTGCTCAGAGGTTTGGGCGGAAGGATCATCTGACCAGGCACATGAAGAAAAGCCACTCCCAGGAACTGCTGAAGATTAAGACAGAGCCAGTCGACATGCTGGGTCTTCTAAGCTGCAGCTCATCCGTAGCGGTGAAAGAAGAGCTGAGTCCCGTCCTGTGTATGGCATCCAGAGACATGATAGGTGGTAAGAGCTTCCCTGGCATGTTGCCTGTGGGGATGTACAGTACGCATCTCCAAACCATGCCAAGCTCAGGGATGCCCCATTCTTTGGTTCCCAATTCTCTTCCAATGGGAATGAGCTATCCTCTGGAGTCATCTTCTCCTATCTCTTCCCCACCGCAACCTCCTCCAAAGTATCAGCTTGGATCTACCTCATATTTGCCTGAGAAACTACCCAAAGTAGAGGTGGACAGCTTTTTGTCAGACTTCCCTGGCAGCCTGTCTCTCTCATCTGGTGAGCCTCAGTCCTCTTCGCCTCAGCCACCCGCTCTGGATGAGGCTTTGCTTTCCAAGAGCCCTGCTAACCTTTCAGAGGCTCTCTGTGCTGCTAACATGGACTTTTCTCATCTTCTTGGCTTCCTCCCCTTAAATCTTCCTCCTTGCAATCCACCTGTATCTTCAGGGGGATTAGTCATGGGCTACTCACAGGGGGAGACACAGCCACTGCTTTCCACTTTGCAACATCAACCTCAAGAATCTCCTGGAACTGGGGCCTCACTGAACTTTGGGCCCCTTCACTCGCTGCCCCCCGTCTTCACCTCGAGCTTGAGCACAACCACGCTGCCACGTTTCCACCAGGCATTCCAATAAGCTGAACATAGCACTGGAGAACAGATCTTTCAGTCACCCTTCTGTGGAGAGCCTTAAAAACGCACAACTCTTACTTCCCTTTGGGGTCTGAAAGCTTTGCAAAGCTGATTCAGACAGGAGGTTTCTGGTCTCTGGCAGGAGCACTTGTAAGACTTGAACAGCAGAAATTCCCATGCCAGTCTCAGTCCTGTACAGCGAAAAGTTTTCATCTAATAGACTGGATATATTTTATCTGATTTTTAAATCTGTGAATCAGGAGCCACACTTAGCACTGACCTTCCCTGAGATCCTGGAGCTATGTTCCTCTTTGGGAGGGGACTGTCCCTGAGAAGGAGTTGAGACTCTTTCATCACGGGCTAAACGTTTGAAGAGTCCAGCTTCCATTTCAAGTTATCACACTGCTATTCTGGCAAAGCAGCTAATACCTTCAATGGAGAAGGAGAAGTCAAGATACCCACGCTGTATGAAGCCAACGGGGAAGAAGCTGTCCTTCCCCACTACCTCTCACCCAACACAGCTTACTCCGTCGAATACAGATGACTCCACATCAGTGTTAAACAAAGGACCGTTTACATGCAGAGTTCAGACATCACTTCGTTCTTCTTTGCGGAGCCTTTAGGTTAAACTCAACACAGTGAACATTGTTTACACAACGCAGTTCTGTTTCCACCGTTACAAAAATAGGAGGCACCAGAACACACTGGCCTTATATCTGGTGTAGCTAGAACACTGTTTACACGACGAAGTCAGGTTGCACTGATTTCTCTTCACGTATCACATTTTTCCCCCATGGGGAAATACATTGCTTTCTGGACCACTTCAGCCTCTGCCACTGGAGGCAGCAGCTTCCTGCATATTTTCTCTGACTATCCACGTGTCAAGGGGATGGAGCAGCTTGCAGAACTAAGCTTATGTTTGTGGTGTATGTATAGAGCCCTTTTAAATATCTCCTACAGGCAAACAGATCATAAGTCTGTTTTGGAAACCAAAGCATGAGAAAAGGCTGGGCTAGGAGGTGGGGGCCCACAGCTCCAAGTCTCATCCTGCCAGGCAGGGAGGAGAGCAAGCTTCAAGCCCCTAGGTTTGCTTTGTTTTATGAACCACAACCATTCAGCGAGGTCAGTACCTTCTGGCTTACCCATGAAGCGGTCTCAAGAGTTGCATGCTTATTTTTTTTTAACCTGTCCTAGGGTGAAGACATCCAGGAACTGGGAGGAAAATTTGGTCCCAGCTTCATTTACACTTGTCACTGTATTTGAAGCATTTTTCCCAACACTAAGTTCTAACAAATGCTGAGGGTTCAGGCCTGCAGTCACTCTTTCACTTAGAATTTGGTCCCCCTGGCCGTTTTGTTCTCTGCTTAAGCCTTGCCTCCAGAAATCCAATCCTGCTTCGCCTGCTTCCAGTCCTACCTCCCAAATCCTTCCCTACCTACTGTGCAGCCAAGCAGCAGCCGGCTGCTGGGTGTCATTTAGCATTTGTATGGTCCCTGCTCTCACATTCCTGAGCGTTCTCGCTGAACCTTAGAACCCGTTTCTGGTTATAGACACCCGGATCTTCATACCTCAGCATGCAGGAACTGCCATAGGCCAATATCAGCCAGGAAATCTGTCAGTATGATTCCCTGTAAATCTAGGAAATGCAAAATCTACCTCTACTCTGTTAACTCTTTCAGTGAAGCCACATACTGTCCTTGCTCACCTCCCCAGAGCACCCATTTCAGTCAATGTTACCTTCTGCTGAGCCACCGATCCCACCGTGTGCCTGTGCTCATGGGCTTGTCCCCTTCCATTGTAGTGAAGAATTTTATTTTTAACTTAGTTTAGTGATTCTTCCCAGAATGACTTTGTAGTGATCCATTGATTCTCCAAAACATAGATCAGTTGTTTTAGATTAGCCAGCAGTGCTGCAAATAATACTTCTGTATCAAAATGTAATATAAGATTTATTTACCTCGGCAATGTCCTGTGGCAATGATTCCCCTGGGTTAAAATGCAGTACTTCCCTTTCTCCACTGTAAATTGTTGCCTTTCCAAGTTCAACGAGTGCCTTCTTGTTCTCTATCATAGAAAAGGTAAACAGGGCATCGCAGCAGTCTTCTGTTTACCATCACTGAATACCTCAGTCTCATCTGCTGTTGCTTTTCTCCTTACAAATTAAAGAGTTTCACAGCGTTACCAGTGATATGCAAGCCTTAACCCTGTCTTCAGTTTTAAGAGAATAAATGGGTCAGAATGGATCACTTACAGCAAGGAGTGTCAGATTTATGCAATGCCATTGCACACCTTCTTCTTTCCTTTCTGGCCTTCTTGCTTTCTGCCTGCATTGTACTCCAAACAGACGTCAGCACTGGAATTCCTTTAGCAGCGGTAGCAGAGCTTAGAGCCAGGCATCTTCCTCCTACCAGTAGTCTGTCAAAGAATAAATGGAATTCGTTTCACTATTAGTTGCATGTGTGGTTTGCTTTGCACAGCTCCTCCAGCGGACCTGCAATAACATTTGTGAGTTAAATCAAACCTGACAGCAGCAAAGGGAGCACTCTTGCAGACAGCACGCTCAGGCTGATAGCAAGTGTTTGCACTGGAAGCTGGATTCAGTTTCTGCTCCACAACAGAGTCTAGCGCTTGCAAGGAATTTGTCAGCCGGTCTGAAATAACAGGCTGCTTCCATTTGGAACGCTAAGCACACAAACATTATTTCCTGAAGTGAATCAGTGGGCAACTTTTAGCTGATTTCTAAGAAAACAACATTGAGCTTCTAAGATACGCCGCTTCAGAGTCTAAATTCACTGGGAAGTGTCCACTGAGGTACCAGAAAAATCAGCAGACATCCACCTCGGGCAAACTGGTGCTGTTTGTAGATAGAATGCAATGTTGGGTGCTGCAGCACAGCCTGCAGAATTGTTCTGTGTATGCACAGGATATTCGTGCATGAGGGGACAGCATTCATTGTGCTGCCAAGGCTGGATGTCACTGCAAGTCAGCCAGGCAGATGGAGCCATCCTGGGAGGGACAAAATACTTCAATGGAAGAGTTTTTGAAGCAGGAATTTCAAAGAGGCTAAATGAATGCAGGAGACAGCAAGCTCGGCTGGGTTTTACACACTGAGGTGTGACAGCAAAGCTCTTTATTGCAGGCACATCTGTGCCAGGAAGATGTCATCAGATTGAGCCCAAGGGAAGCAACTACAGCGAATAATTGGGCAGGAGGGTTTAGAAATGCTTAGAAGCATGGTTAACTTGAAGGTTCAAGACTGTGCAGATAGCCAATGTATAGAGCACAAGTCCAGGAAAGGACAGGACACAACCTAAACAGCAATTGTAGATCAGAATCTCCCTAAATTATCAAAACGATGAGGATGTAACATCCCACTAAAACAAGGATGCCCTTTGCTCACGCCAGGTGAGCCCCATCCACAGCAGCACAGGATTAACTCACCTGGCCAGTCCTTCCCAGGCTCACATTTCTGGAGCTGTGCGAGAATCCAAAGAGCTTTTCCCCATGGCATTACAGCTTGCTCAAGACCCGTTTGCATGAAGGAACAACACCTTAACTTGCATTTGTTTCCAGTGAGTTTCACTTGACAGAACACCCAGCTATGGCACTTTGACAGATCCTGCTCAGCTGGCTCACATTAGTGCCTGCTCTTTAGCCCTGGTGTTGAAAATGTCACTTCAATGGGAATCCCTCTTTCCCCTCTGGCAGATGGATGATCTCAGTCCTTTTGTTGGGAGTTCAGCTCTTTGTTCTTTAATTCCTTCCTTGCTGACAGGTGAACAGCAGCTGCTTGGGAGATTTCCTGCAGTTCACTGAAAAAAAAAAAAATCCTGGTTTCCTTTCTCTGACTTTGCTTTGCCTTTGCTGTCTGGAAAGAATGATCCCACAGAGGCATTTTCTACTTCTTGCAGTTCAGATTCTTAAGAAGCAATCTTCAAAGACACTCTCCCCATCACCGCCACCTTCTTGCTTCTCTCTAATCAGTTACTCAGGCTCCCTCGATTCTCCCTTGGGTGCCTATTTCTCAGTTAATTACTTGAGCCCAGTCAGATGCTCTGCTGCTACAAAAGGCGAAGTGCACGAACCAAGGCAGAACGGCTCAAACAGAACCACTCCATTAAAACTCTTTGAGCTTCCATCATCTTCATCCAGGACGTGCTGCTTTCTGTCACACGCGGCTCGTCTCTGCACTGCTCCTCACCTGCCACGCGCTCACCTCACACCAGTGGATGAGCAGGCTGCTTTAGGAGCCCTTCCACATACCTCAGGCGTTCTGTACCTGCAGGTAGGAAGTCTTCTCCCATGGCATTTCCCAGCAGACTCTACCATCCCTATGCTGAGCACTCACCAAATGCTTCAGAAGCATCTTAAGCAGAATTCTTCTTGGGTCTGATTTTCTGATGTCCAAAACAGATCATATTCTGCACATCCACACCCGAGGTTTAGCTTTGCTTTCCTATTGAAAGCACAGTTTGCTTCTTACGTGCACAGGTAGTTTGCATGCTCTGCACTGTGCGCTCGTGGCTGAAGCTAGGTCTTCCCCAGTCCTTCCCACTGGTGCCCAAATTCAGCACACGCACCCAGTGACACGGAGGTACCTTCTGTGCACTGGGAGGTCACTGTGACAAGGCACTGCAAAAGAAAGTTATGTGGAATTTGGACTATTAGATACATCAGCTCTTCATTTTCAGTTAGGGAAACGATCCTCAAACATCTTGTTAACACGCACCTCGCTTTAACTGTTACCTTCCCCTTCATCCTCACCATCTGCTTCACATATTGTATCATTCTTTGAAACTACTATGCAAGTAGACAACCAGGTCTGATGGTGAATGTACTGAGACAACAAAGAGAAAGCTGTGCAAAGCCTATGGGACAGGGAGAGCTCAGCGCAGGCCCAGGTCAGCAGGCCCACAGCCCATTCCTGGGTGTCCCCAGCACCCTCTGCTCCAGGCTGGTGCACAACGCAGTACTGGTGGAAGCCAGTCCTGAGCTCACACCTCCTCCTTGCCCTATTGAGTGCCTAAGACTTGGCTTTTTTTTCCGTGCTAGGGGCCCCTAATATCTAGCAAATATTTTTAGAAAGTTTGTTTTGTAATGTTTGTACTGGTATTTTACTTGAATGAGAATATTGAACAAGGAAAAAAAGAAAAAAAAAAGTAGAGATCTCTGCCCTTGAGGTGGTCGCAGAGGAAACCTGTGGAAGCTGTGAAGATCCCCACTGGGAAGCCGTCATGCTTCAACGCTGCTGCAGAGCCACAGGGAGAATCCCAGCCCTGCTGAGGATTGCCATGGGTGGGATTGCCCACAGCCCAACTTCTGCTCATCAGAGGCTCCTCAGATCGAGGGCAGAGCGTGATGCAGAGCTCAGCAATGTCTCAGTCGGAGGGAAGAGCCTGGGATTCCTGCTTCTGGCAGCCAAAGGCAGGACACGCCATCAGCCACCGTGCTGCAGTTCCTGTTCTCCGGTGCTGCAGAGCTCTCCCTCCCCACTGCTGTCCAAGGCAGAAGCTTCCCATGGGTACAGCCTGATGTTTTTCTATAAAGAAACTTTCTAGCACTTTTGTACACAGCAAATAACCTCTTTTTAATGGAGTATTTTGAGGGGCTATAAACAAGGTTTTTTAATTGTAAAAAAAAAAAATAAAATGAAGTGCCATTAGGAGATGTACAGGTCACAATTAAAATCAGTGCTTTCATTGTTTTGCAAATGAAGTTCAAATTGAAAGCTTTTTTTTTTTAAAATAAGGAAGTTGTTTATTAAAAGCATTTGAATCATGCACCCTGGGTACTGTTGTGGAGGGGAATGGGGCTTGGGTTGGCCTGGTGTTAAGGCAAGTCAGAGATGCAGTTTCCTACACAAATGCCCAGACTTTGACCTTTCTTTCAGTCACAGAATGAGACCCAAGGAAGGACACAGCACCCTGCCTGGGCAGCCAGTGCCATTCTTTTGCACTAAGGAGAAAACCAGTTGTTAGACAGCATTGGTGCCTTGGTTCCACAAATGCCAGCCCACACAGAAGCACTGCAAAGCATCCAGACACGCTCAGCTCCTCAGGATGGTGCTGAACCAGAACCAAACTCGCAGCTCAAGCCGGGAGCAGCCGTTAGCAGGAGCTGCAGCAGCACTTTGCCAAAGGAGAGCAGGGTGCTGCCCCCTCAGGGATCTCTTTTCAGGATAAGGTGTAAAAGCCAAGTCATTTTCAGTGCCCAGATACTTTCCTGGGTCTCATCTCGTTCTCATCCCTATCTCAGATGGGTGAGACGTGCCCATCCCCCCTCAGCACTCTCCTCCCTCGCTAACACTGAGCACAGTGGAGATAGCTGGCACTTCTGCATTCTGCTCAGAACCAAAAGTAGCAAGCTCTGCACAGACTGTCCTGGTGGTGGAGCTGAAGCCTTCCTTTGCCCTTTAAGAGAATTGACTACGCCAATGACTTTTTGAGTTTTGATCTTAAAAATGCAGTATTTCCCACGCTGATCTTGGCAGCTGATCAGCATCAGACATTCAGCAGCCACCGGTGCCGGCAACCCCACAACCCACAACGATCTCACTGCCACCTCTGAAGGAAACTTGTTGCTCTTTTCTCACAGCAAAAAAAGACAAGCAAAGGTAAAGACATCGAGCTGAAAGCCAACGGTGAAGTTCACCATCCAGCAGCACCCACACACCTACACAACACGAGCAGAGGGGACGGCAGCTCCCTGCCTGCTGCCCTGCAACCCCACGGTGCCTCTGCAGGCACAGTGCTCTCAGCATCAGCTGCACGAGTCGCACAAACACGAGTGAACGGAGCTGCAAACCATCTGACAGCACAGCACGTGGCAGCAGTACTGCAAGGAACAAATCAGAGTACCTTGGCTGGTGGCAGCTTCATGGCAACGTGCAGGACATGCGGCGCTGGGAGGAACCTTGCTGCTCCATCAGGTTCTCCTGGAGAAAAATATGACTGAATAAACCAGTACCCCAAGCTCTGCTTCTGAGGAAAGCATGCAGACTACAGGGGTGTCTGAACAGGCAGAGCATAATGGGAAGAAAATCAAAGAGGCGGCTTAGGAGAACCCAGAACAGGACAACGGCAGATTTATTTACAGTAGGACACAAAGAATACATACATTAATTAAAAATTACAAAGAATACAGAGAAAACACTTTGGGGAAGGAGAGAAATCAATGCTGGCTGAGCCTCCCCGCTGGAGTGGGGGATAGCAAAATAAACCCAAAATCTCCTCTACGATCTTGAATCAGAAGTGAGGCAGGGCTCACAGGACAGCTGGCTCGTGTGTCCCCTGCTCTCTTTTCCCATTCTTGATTCCTGGCTGGGCAGACTTTGGCATGGTGGGGGGGCTGAGGAGGAGTCAGAGAGACTGGAAGCTCCCTGTGGGGACCAAGGCCATTGCTGAGAGCCATGGGTCCTTGCATGGACCTGATGGAAACCCTTGGGGCAATATGAATTAAGGAAAGCAAACCCACCCAAAGCCCTCAAGTGTACGCAGTAGTGCTGGTTAACAAAGAGGGTTTGGGACAGCTCTGGGTTGAAATAGCATCACCTGGGGCAGCTGGTCACTTGGAGACATAATTTCTTGCTATAGGAAAGAGCAAAAGGGAAATTTTCATAGCTCTCATGGAGAAGAACAAAAAACAATACCACCACCGCCACCTGTCCCTGCAGCCCTGACTGAATCCAGCCATTCTGGGGATGGAGGGAGCCTTCACTGCAACGTGGAAGCCCTTCACCAGTAAACATCACGTAGATTATCAAAACAAAACATTTAACCTCATTTAAAACAAGCTTCCCATGGGTTTAATCAGGCATCAATCCACAGAAACAGAGAAGCCCACTGCAGAAAAGCCTGCACTGGCTGTCCCAAAGGGCTTTAACCATTTTGTGGAAAAGAACAAAATACAGCTGAGGGAGCGCATGCTTCTGTACCCTGGAGGTAGAGAATCTAAGAGAAAAGAGCAGCAAGAGCAGCTGGAATGCAGGGCAGGTAGTGAGACAGCTGCTTCTGGCCATGGAGAGCTCCTGGGGGCCGCTCCCTTTCCCAGCCCTTCTGCACAGCCAGCACACCCTGCAGCAGCTGAGGCTCAACACTGCATCAGATCGCTTGGCACTAACACAGCAGCAGCACAGACCTCGCTCAGTGGGCCCTGCACGACCCCCGTGGGGCTCCCAGGAAGGAAGCCTGCCTGTTTCCTCACGTGGCTGGAGCAGAGCTGCTGATGTACCAAGCCCTCACACATCTTGCTGCGTATCTGTCCTCACGCAGCCCAGTCCCACAGCAGCACGCTCTGCCACACCTTCTGAAAGAGGGGAACATCCCCTCCAGCCCTTCCAGCAGATGCATCCCAAGCGGCCCCATGCTGTCCAAGGCCAGAAGCTGGGAGAAGTGATGCTGCCAGTCGAAGTTCTCCAGCTCTTGGGGTGAAATTGCACTTCCTGGGCTCTGAATGGCACCTCCATCCAACTGTAAACAAGCCGAAGCCAGGATTAGACGTTGAGAGCGTGCTGGGTGAGCTGGGTCAGCCTTTTGGGATCCTTTCATTTTGCCACAGTCAAGCTCCCTCTTCTGTGCAGACATGAAGGCAGGAAGGAAACCCAGCCTGATACTTGTTGAAGCCTCCCTGAATCCTAGAGCACCCTAGGGGCTGGAAGAAAATGTTGTCACAAGTGTTTCCACTGCTGTCTTAAATCCATTCATCATCAACAGAAAAAAAGAATTAGCAAAAAAAGGGGTTTACTTATGCAGAGGGATATTTCTTTGCTAAAAAACTCCCTCAAATCTCAAACAGGATAATAAAGTTAAAATGTAAGGTATCTACAGACCCCTTTCCCCCCAGAAGTAGCCCAGAATCCATGTACACTGTGCCAGAAGTTACATTCCAAAATGAGGAGTTATTTATTTCTCTTGTCACTCTCCCAACTGGATTTTGTTTCCTCGAAAGCACTGGGAGAAAACGTCCTCCTCACTGCCAGGAGGATACGTGTTCAGAAGTGTCTGTTTTCTGCTGGGTCTGTGCATCTTCAGTCTATTTTCACTGCGGCGTAGATCTTCCGGACAAACATGTAGGCTGCATAGAAGCCAATGGTGCCAGTGAGGAGCCAGAAGGACAGGACCATAAGGGCAGTGTAGCCAAAGTATAGCAAGGAGGGAATGAACTCAACAATATCCAGCTAAAAGAGAAAAAGAGGAAGGGGGAAAAAAAAGAAAAAAGAAGTGAAATCAAGTTCCAAAGTAACATAAGTCAGCTTCCAAAGCAGCCACCACCCTCCACGAGGGGGCATTCAAAAAGGAAGAGGAAACCTTCTGCTCCGGGCATTTCTGTTCAGCTGAAAAGACATCCCTTGGAGGGAGGGCACTGTGAGCAACTCATTGCTCCACACAGGTAAACCCAGGCACTTAAACCTCCTATCTGCTATGGAGATGTCAGTGCAGCTGGCAGCTCAGCTGCCCCGTGCTTGCATAGGGGCAGACTGGGTGGTCCCACCATTTCCTTTCCCAGATCCAACAATCTCCTCTAGAAAAGTGCCACTTAAAGAGGGATAACAATACCTTGTTCACGAAGTAGAAGACAGCATAGATCAGCACATAGAAAGCAGATCCTCCAGACACCAAGAAGGTCCTCCACCACCAGCGGTAATCCTGATAGGGTAAAAAAAACCTCAGCATTATCCCACAGGGTTCCTTTTTTCCTGCGTCCTTTTTCCCTAGGTCAGGAAGGACACAAACTTATGGGGACAGGGAGGACATCACTCATTTTCCTTGAAAGGAAAGCACAGGTTGGGCAAAACGGGGAACTACTTTGCCACAGAGGTGTTTCTACACAAAGGATGAAAAGCTGTCAGTGAAACAGAGCCATGAGTATTGCAGCACTGGCGAACAAAGAACACTCAGCCTCCAGCCCTGCATTTCTCTTTGGACGGGATGGAATGAAACTTCTTTCTTTGGGAAGAGATGTCAGCTGAAAATGCCCTGATCCCAGCAGAATTTCCTGTGTGAAACCACTGCTCCCAGTCTCACAGATATCAAGTAGCTTCAACTCTCCTTAAAGCAGTAAGAGCCATCAGAACCACACAGCTGGACCGTGCTAGATTTCTGCTAAGCAGCAATAACATAAACTACGCTTCTCCAGAAGCAATCTTGCATTCTGAGCTACTGTAAGATCAACAGAGGAGATGAAGGAAATCTCACCTCGGCACAAAGCTGGAAGTACACCATGACGATGCTGATTTGGGAGCATGATACCACCAGGATTATAAACACCAGGAAGAGAAAACCAAACAGGTAATAGAACTGGTTCTCCCAGATTGCCTGAAACGAAGACAGCGTAAAATTGTTTCCATGCTACTGTAATCCATCAGTGAATGCAATTCCTCCAGTTAGTGCAGGAAAAAATGAGGGGCCCTCAGCTTCAAATAAGAAACATCACAGATCTGGGGTGTTTCACTGCATTATACTTTAGAGAAGTCTGCTTGTAAAAGGTGCCCAAAGACAGCTGTGGCATCTCATTCCTCCCCTTCACCTTCCTAGCAATGGCACAGCAAGTTCCTCTACGTCCACAGGAAGGTGAGAGAAAAGTGACAGCTGGAACAGCTCAGCTGTCCCAAAGCCAAGATTTCTCCTTGACATAATGCTGCATTCAGCTTCATTTTCACCACCATCCTTCACATCTCTCAAAAAGTTTCTACAGACAACTCCACGTTTTCAGCACAAAGAGTCTGAAGAGACCCAGAGCCCAGCTCTCTCTAAGGAAAACACTGAAAGTGCCTGGAGGGAACCTGTCAGCCCTCAACAAGGACAGGAGAATCACTCCAGGTGGGTGCCCCCTCCCTTCCAGAAGCCCAATCCCTTCAGCACAAGAGGAGCCCTATTCAGAAGCAAAGTGTGTTAAATGCTTACGCTGAAAATGAAGAACAGTTCGATGAACATTGCTCCAAAAGGCAGAATACCAGCCATGAGAATCCTACAGAGAAAGGAGAGAGAAAAAACTAAGCAGCACAATACAACTGTCTGCCTATCAGAAGCTCCCTGTGAGCACCTACAGCACTCCTACCAAAAGCTCTAAGCTCCAGCGAGTGTTAGAATAAGTTTCACATAGTAAATGACACAACTTTCCCCATTGTTGAGCACATGAAACCTGTCGAGATTAGATCTCTGCTGCTGCACTACTGAAGAAAACACATCTGTGATCTGACATGCAGACACCAGCAGAAAAGGGACGTTCAGGAGGCTAAGAGAACTATGGGGAAGGGGCTCAACTCACCGCATGGCACTCACCCAACAAATTTGTTCATATACCACCTCTGCTCTGGGATCTGCCTGGGAATCTGATTGGTCCGTACAGGATTGTCATAGGGCTGTTTGCGAAATCCAAAGTAGTACCCCAGGTAGACCAAGGGCAACGAGATCCCAAACCACATACAGAGCAAGGCCACCATGGTAGGGAAAGGCACCTAGAATCACACCAAAAGTAACAAAAACAAGATCACTTATTCTGGAGTCATTGGCCAGGCCAGCTTCAGCCTGCTACTGCACTGCCACCCGCAGTTAGAAAGACAGGTGAAAGCAGGCATTTCCTGACAGCACAGTCACCCACCTCCCACTCCAAGAGGCCCCAGAGATGAAGAAGTTAGGAGTTACCTACCGCTCCAGAGGAGTGTTTTCCCCAGATGAAACAGTTCAGCACAAAGCAGATACCGAAGACGACACCCGGATACAAGGTAGCTGTCTGCAGGAGCAAGCATAAGTCAAGAGAACACGTGTGGCTTATCAACCAGATGCTTCTTTCTCATGAACCCACTGCTGGGACAAAGCATCCCGTTTGCTGCAGCAATAATACATGGCAGGAGGGCGTGGGCAGGATCTCAGACAATCTGGTTGCTTTGCTGTAGTAAAAGCTCTGGCTTTTACCCTGTACTTTCTATAAAGCTACCAGGACTTCTTCCACACCAAATCTTTGCAGAATAACCAGGCTGCATCCTGCTACCCACAAATACACAGGGAGTTCATCCACAGACCTTGCCATCATCAAACCTGGACAAGTAGCACAGAACACCAAGAGACTCACACAAAAGGCTCCCTTCTTCCATCGATGTCCTTTCAGAGTCCGGTACAAGCGGCCAGCAAAGAATCCACCAAAAACCCTGGACAGAAACAAACCAGGACAAAAAAAATGAGTTTTCATTGCTGCAAACAGGGAGGGGAAGAAAAGGGGAGCGGAGGGGCGGGCAGGACAGTTCTGCTGCAAGAAGCAGTGGTCACCTACCCCATGAACATGAAGAGAAAGCAGGCAGTAGTCATCAGCGCACCCCGGCTAGAAGGCGACAGCATCCCCAGCATAGCAACAACTGGGGAAGAGAAAAGGACAAAGTTGAGTGGCTCTGATGCACACGTGCTATCCTGCATCTGGAGGACAGCAGCCATCCCACATACAGAGTGCAGCTGCCTGGGATCTGTGCCTCTGGCACAGACCTCATTTCCTTGAAAGCTTAACATATCCACAGCTCCAGCACTGGCAGAGAGAGCCACAGCTTTGATCTCAAGCTGCAGACCATATGTGAGCCTCATCTTAGCCAGATATTTGAGCAGGTGCAACTCAGAAAGCAAATCACACGTGCAAAAGTCTCTCAGCCCACTATCACACAGCGCTTGTTCAACAGAAATCGTGACCTCCTACCTTGATTACAGACAATACAAAAATAAAAAAAGCCTTCAGCTGGGAAATGCATTTCTAGAATACCTGGGTATCAGAAACGCTGAGCAAAATCATACAGCCTAGATTGACCCTGCCAAAAGGAAGCAGCCTTGCCATTTCCCCCAAGCTACTGTGAGCACTGATTGAAGCTGCAGTCTGGAGCACTGTTCTTGTTACAGCCATTCCAAGCAACGCTTCCACAATGGTAACTTCCACTTACAGATGACAATCAGGATCATACAGAAGAGCTGAATTCCAGAACCCAGGAGAGAGCTGAGGATCATGGGATACTGTGGAGGCCTGAAAACATCTCCATGCACAAGTTTCCACCCAGATTCCTCCATAGTATCTTCCTGTAGCAACAACAAGAAAAGAAAGTATTCAATTACAGCCCACCAGTAGAAATGAAGGTGCTATCACAGCCACCCCAACAGGTTAACTTCCTTGCAGCCAGTTCTATGGCATTCTATCACTCTAGTTAAGAAACTTCTTTTCTCTTGGGCTTAGAATGGTTCAGACCCAAACTGCCAGTGTCAGGGCACACATTTATCAAACTGGCAGCAGTCAGTACCTAGCTCTAAAAACATCTGAACTGGTATCCATTATTGAATACAGAGTAGAAAAGGTGCCACAGGATTACAGAATGGTTTGGGTTGGGAGGACCCTTAAAGATCACTTGCCCCCCCCACCATTGCAGGCAGGGACATCTTTTACTACACTTGGGTTGCTCAGTGCTTTCTGTCCAGTCTGACTTTGAACACCTCCAGTGATGGTGACAGCACAATACAGAACTGCACTTCTCATCTTCAGAATTGGAAGAAAAATGGAGCAAAGAAAAGAGACAAGATGGAAAGAGGTGACTACATCTACAAACCAGGCTCCTGCTGCTCTGTGTCCCCCTCCCTCTCCCATCCCAGCCCCAAGAACAAACGTCATACAATGTCATCTTCCTTGTTGTAGTTGGCTATGTCCTTCCGGAGGGTGCGAATGATGATCATGCTGAGAATACCTGAAAACAAGTACAGTTTAGCTCAGGGGCTCCTGTGTGGCCCTGCTGCTCTCATGCTGTGCAGCCACGCTGATCCCACCAACAAAGACAGAGCTGACTAGGAGAGGAAGCCTTGAGTCGTGACTCTTCTCCCCCAGCCTACAGCAAAACCAGAAACAAAACCCCAGGGAGCAGAAAGGCCAGTGCACCAACAGGGCACTGTGGCTTTCCTGTTGTTTTTCTTTAAACCACACTTATTCTACTACCTCAGCTACCCGCATCAGAGAGCAGACCTTGGTAACAGTCTGATCCCACAGAATGCTGCCCAAACCAGGAGGATTTAAGCGTACTAAGGTCTATTTCATGCCCCTTCTGATCAGGCTTAGACATAAGCAATCCTCCCCAGGCTACCTGCTGTTGAGGCTTAAAGAAAACTCCGTGCACATAAATGGCAACGCCTTCTTCACCCCACACATCTCACTCACCTGAAAGGAAAAAGACGACCACAACGGAGTTAATGATGGAAAACCAGTGAATCTGCACGTCACTCATGGTCAGGTAGGTGTCCCAGCGGGATGCCCATTTAATGTCACTTTCCTGAAAGAACAGCAACGTGTGACCAGAGACCCTTCAGACATCCCAGAAACTATCACCGTCCCGTGTCTTCTCACCACCACATTCCCAATGTCTTCCACAACACCCGTGTGGCACACTCGGAGCACTAACTGCTAACAAGTCAGTGCTGGCTGGGGGTGGCCGGCTGCCAGCCAGCTTCCCTTTTTCTCCCTCACCTCCCAGTGGACAGAGTAGGTGAACAGCAACTGGTTCTCCTTGGTGGGGTCTATTTCCTGAGGGGCAGAGCCTGTTGCTTCAGGCAGGGTGCACATGCCCTTGTCATCGGCCTTCAAATCTGTAAAAGAAGACATGGCATGCACTAGGTCATCCCTCCCATCCAATGCACCATACCGCCCACTGATCATCCTGGCCCCACATGCTTCTATTACTCCAAATACTGCAGGGGAAGCATTCAATCCTTTCCCAGTTGCTATGCAATGCTCAAAGCAATTATTCCAGTCAGCAGAGGAATAGCATTAGTAAACTTTAAGGAAAACTATGTGCAGCCTTCACCTTAACCAGAAGGGCAAAAGCTAGAAGCTCTGAAGCCTAGGATCTAGATCACAGCTAAATCCTCTGTCCCACTACACACTAAGAAACAAGACCACTCCAGCAAAGCCTGCTACTGCCAGAGGAAAGCTGCACGGGATGGTACACACTATGGGCAGCTCTGCTTTGAAAAACTGCTTTCACGTTGAGCTTAATGAAATAAGAATGCTGCTCCTTCAACTATTATTTTTTAAACTTCAGTCCCTCTGGAACAGCTCCTAATATTCTGTGGATCTCTGGACTGTCACGCCTGCTGGCATCCTGAGACAACAGCAGAGTTCATATGGCCATAAAAGAGATTCTTCTCCCTTGCTCCCTTCCCTAAAAGTCTCCCACCTTCTAGTTTAATGCTTTGGGGAATCACTTCAAAGCGCACGACTCTGTAGGTGGGCTCCTGGTTTTCTTCCACGTCCTCTCTGTGGTAGTAAAGGATGAAGGAGAGGTGGTTGTGCAGGTAGAACTAAAACAGATCGACAGTAAATAAAACATTAGCAACCCAAAGAAGGAATGAGTGAATTTTAGAAGCACATGGAGAAAGCTAGGGAAGAAAGCTAAAGGCTCCAACTGTTCCCAGACACATTGTGCTACAGCACAAGATCAAGCCAACACTTTCCAAGGCTAAAGGAACAAGAGCAGAGAAAGGGTATTGAAAAGGTGACAACTCAATGACTCCAAGCAACAGTGACAATGTTTCAGCCTATTTCTGGCCTAGACAATACCGTTATATTCAGATTTATCTCAGCCACGCATTCAGTGAAAACTTCAGTGGCAAAAGAACCACAGAATGGATGCTGGAATGGCCTCAGCCATGGCCTTGAGTTTCCTGCTTCCTTTCTCTATCAGATAAACATTAATTAGTCTGTGGGTGCTCACAGCTGTCCTAAGTTTGCACTTTCAATAGGCTTTTACATCACCTACTACAGGAACAAAGTACAGATCGTTAAGCAGGCACAGCAGGTTTGTTCACCAATGAGAGCTTACTCTCAAGTAGCAGAGCTGTGTTTGCACCCAATCACTGCCTGCTGAACAGATGCATCTGTTAAGTCAAACAGCTTCTCTTCAGAGCACACAATCAAAGAAAATACCTGCAGGAGCACCCATGCTAGATCTCCATTTGCAGGCTTATGAAGCTTCTCCCAGATGCTCACAGACAGGAAGCAGCTCTGTTTTGTGAAGTTTGCCAGAGCTTTTATGTTTTTTTTTCCCCCAATATCCAATACCCTTTTCTACCCTCCTAAACTATGCTTCTTTCGCAGGTAACTAAGTACACTGTACTGAAGGAATCAGACTTGTGTTTATTCTAGTCTGGAATGTGACTACATTGTGTTTGTTTTGTTTGTTTGGGTTTTTAAGCACAAGATGCTCCAAAGCTGTTAAAGATCAGCCAGCCTTTGTTCTCCTGAGAGAAACCACATGCAGTGTGTCAGTGCTGGGAGTCTTGGCTGTCACTGCAGTATTCCAGCAATTCCAGCACCTGCCCCCACTGCCTGCCATCAGGAGACCTCTCTCCTATTTCCTCTCTCTATAAAAGCTTCTGTTGCCTTCCTAACCCTGATGTTCTCTGGGGGATTTCTAACACCTTCTGACAGACACCCACAGCTCCTCCGGGCAACCCCTCACACAGCATCCAGATTCTCTACCTTGTTCCCATCCAAAAACCCAAGCCTGTATCCATGCTCGAACTGCACATCCTTCTCCTTCTTCTTGTCCTCTTCCTCGCGATTGGAATAAAACTCCAGCCTTGTTGCCACAGGTAGGTTATCAGCAATGCTGAAAACACAGATTTCAGATCAAACTTGTCCACACCACAGAATCCCCACTGACACAAACCCATGCTCGAGGTGACTCACAGGTGGACATAGTAATCTTCCCGGATCCGCTCAGCCATCAGTTTGCTCTGATCCACTGTCAGAGTGACTGGCTTGTTGGGAAAGTTGCACAGAACTTCACATTTCTTCTCTACGTTCATGAAAACCTGGAAAGGCGTATTTACAATTCGATCCCCCCGGAGAACCTCACCTGGAAAACAGGGAAATAAGGGCAAGGTTGAAGACTGCCAGGCTTCTTGCCACTGGTACTGCCCCGGGTCTGCAGTGCACCGTACAGCCAGAGCGATGAGAGCAGGTCTCCCTTGTTAGCACAGATACAAGGCTGAAGGATGGCTCATTTATTTTGCTGGAAAACCTACAAAGCTGCTTCCAGCTTTCCTTCAGGTCAGTTGTCTCCCTTCTAAAATACACCAACATCCTGGTTTGCAAACTGCCAGTATATATAAAGAAATAGAGAGAGCAGGCTCTTCGCAGCTTACTAGAGAGGACGCTGCCAATTGCTTTTCCTCCTCTAAACCCACAGTCAGCTCCCAAGGGGCAGCCTGCCTATTGCTGGGGAGCATTCTCATCAGCAGATACATACCAAGATTCTCAGCTTTGTACGTTATCTCGGTGGGCTGGCAGAAGGGCAGTGAGTAGTACTCATACGGTAACTGGGTTCGTGAGCTGGTGAGCTTCACGGCCTGGAGGAAGAAAGGAAGAATTATCCCTGCGACAGAACCCACTTTCCTACCCTCGACATCAGCCAGAAGCTGAAGATCAGTTTCAAGAAACACCCCAACATCCCACACAGCTCACTCTTGGAAGCTGTAAGAACACACAGAAGGTCCTTGCAGAGCTCCAGCTTTCTTTCTTTTTGCACAGTTCCAAGCTGTACTTCTCTACAACTTAGTAGCACTTAATTCACAGAGAAACCATTGAAGAAAGGAGCACAGTGGATTGTTTTCACAAATTTATGACTCGGTGAAGTCTCACAGAACAGCAAAGAGCTTCAAAGAAATTCAAGGGTCAAATTTTGTGCAGCTGTTTCCTTAAAAAAAAATAGAAAAAAAAATCATGTCACGCAGGACCTAAAGGTCTGGCCTCTGGAAGCATGGAGAGTTGAGCAACTTTTGTCTTTGGAATCCACCAGATTGGGAAGACAAAGGACAGTGACAAAACCCAAACACTTCTGGAGAGCTCTCACAAATCACACTGCACAGGGGAAGTGCAGAAACACTGCAATAGCCAGGGCCACAGCTGCTCATAGAAACAGGAGAGTTTTGTAACACAGCCAAGCTCATTTATTGGAAGAGCACTGGCAAACATGCTGACTTGCCTTATCACTTGAGGAAGCATTTGGCTCATGCAATCCCTTTGAGAACAGCCATTCCAATACCTCCTCCTTCCAGGAAGCTTACTGTAGCCACAGGCAAATCTCATTTGCTTAAAAATAGCCCCGACTGCAGCCATAGAGCAAATTGTGTTGTGGGAGCATCAAACCTCAGCATCCCCAGGGGTGCTGGATTTTGCTGAGACAGAGGCCACAGCTTTAGAAAAATAAATGAAAAGGGCTATAAATTGCTGATGCCTGGAAACAAGGCCTGGCTTCCTCCTGTATGGCAAGAGCAGTTCCAGCACTCAGCACCAGCAATGGTGCACAGGAGCAGCTCTTCAGCAAGCCCAGGCTGTAAGATCCTGTAAGATCCACCGCACTCAGGAACAAATGTCTGCACTGGAGAGGACTTACAGTTTTCACTTGACTCAATACAAAACACACTAAAGAGGAGAATACTCAAGAGGTTTGACACAAGCTACTTCTCTGACCTACCACCCCCAGGCCCACCTTCCACACAGTTGGAGAGTCAGTAAAGTGCTGGAGAAAAATCAGATTAAATTCACTTCAGAACCGTAGTGAGAAAGCGGGCTCTTTTTGTCAAACAGAACAACACCTCGAGGAGTTTGGTGCAACTGCTGAAGGAATCGGGTAGAAGAAACCAGAAGCAAGAGAAGGAATTGCATTGGGAATGGCAGCGACCACCTGAGGACTGCTTATCCCCAACACCACACGTGAAGGTAGCGAAAGTCTGATCTGCCAGTCCCATTTAGCAGCTACAATACAAAGGAGGAAAATGAAAAAGCCACAGAACCCCGAAACAAACATACCAGCAGCTTCAAGTTTATCTCACCTTTATTTCTACAGGATCGTTCCAGTGGAAATTGATAGGAGCCACACCAGGTACATAGAAAGAATCCGTACCATGAAGCCACAACAGCAAGAGCAGCAAATACCTTAGCCTTTCCTGCAAAAAGAAGAAATATTAAACTACAAAACAAACACCAGAACATCATTGGAGGAGGGCAACACCACTGAAAGCACTCATCCCAGGCATTACAGAGTCCTTACAGTTGAGCAGTGAAACATCAGTTAATTCAGGAAAGCTGTTAACTTTGGTCCATGGCTCTCATTGAGCACCTTCCACTCCTTGCTTGTTCACATGCAATGAGGAGAGTGTTGGCTTTGCCCAGCTACAACACACCCATGTTTATCTGCGCTATGATTTGCCTCGAGATTTACCAGAGAGTTAACATTCACCCTGATCTGGATTTCCCTCAGCTCTGTGGGTCAGGAGCTGCCCTGCACCATTACCTGCTGCACTCACATCACAGCTCACAGCACCCAAAGGGGCTGCTCACATCTACTCTCTTTCCAACTACAAACACTGTGATACAGTTTAATCTTTAAACTTAAAACGTACATAAAATATAAGTGCCAGAGGCTTGCCCGAAACGTGTTAAAACTAAGTTGCCAGCTACTATCTACCCCCATCACCACCCAAAGGAAGATTTCCAGACTTATCCCAATTTCAGCTTACTGTAGTTACAGCAGGCAAAGATCATCATCTGGAAAGCAATTGGGAAATGCGTCTTAGATGTGAACAGTGCCCTGACATGGGGTAGGTTTCATGTACTTCACTAAGTTTTGCCTTCTCTGATCATGTAAAGGAGAGCTGTGACTCTGAGCCATCAGGAAGAGATGTCCCAGGCAGGTGAGCAGCAGAGGGAGTGCTCTGCCCCACAGCAGCCACCTGCCTGTAGCACTTGCTCCATTTGTCACCAAAATGCCTGTCATCCACTGCACAATATTACTTAGCAAAACCTAAGCAAAATCGAAACCACATTGGTGCAATCCTTGTCATGACAGGCTTACAAGATGACAAAAATAAGGATGGAGCCTTTGGAAGGCACTCAGGAGACACACAAGCACACAGAAGATGCACTGGTGATGGATATGGATGGTGATGACTCAAGACAGTACTGGGCAACAGAGAAGATGAGAGGGGGACTATAGAAAGCATTGCCAGGAAAAATAATTTGGGGCAAGAAGTGGGAGCACCACCACGCAGCAGGAGGGATGGAGTTTCCAAAGTGACATTGGAGGGAAGGACGTGTGATGCCTGAAGCCTTCCTCATTAGGATCCTTGCTGCCATACTCATAGATCAGCCTCCCCCCCTCCAGCTGAAGAGAGCAGCTTATCAAGCCAACACAGATATGCACCAAAACATCTGCACAACTCCTGGGCCTGGCCAGACAATCTCTCATCTAGAAGATACCTGCAGGACTGAACACCACCTGTGCAAGATCAAAATGAGCAGGACAGAGCTCTGCTTATCACACTCTCTGGTGAGGCACAAGCTTCCAGAAAAAGGAGATCCTGTTTTCACGGCCTCTACCACGAAGTTCTGAGCATTTCAACTCTATGGTTCTGAGCATTTCAACACACACACACAGAAATCACTCTGGGGACAGCCTAGCATCTAATGTGCCAGGTAAGCCCACAGCAAAGCAGCAAGTAGTGCAACACAGATGCACAACTCCAGACCAAGCCAGCCCAGGCCATTAGCACGGGGAGCAGCTATGGTGCTGCAGGCAGGAGCCCAGCACTGAGCAAGGCACAGAGCCCCAGCAGAGACACAGACACGAAACTCAGCACCTGAAGCCTGTGGGACTCCTAATGAAAGAATCTGAAAACATGACAATCCATCCCTGTAGTTAACCTCAGAGTGTACCACTTATCTGTAAAAGTAAATTCACTCGAATCTTTCTTGCAGTCATTCTAACACTGTATTTTTTGTCCCATGCGCAGTGTAACACTGTAATGTGATGGAAAGTAAAGCAGCAGTAGTGAGGTGGCAAAGTTTGTGACTGCAGCAAATGAGGACAAGCCCAAAGGCAACAGCTGCAGATCCAGAAATGAAGGAAAGAAACTGCTTACCTTTAAAACACCTCAGGTATGCAGGGATCTCTAGTGAGATCCCCTCACCTCCACTGCCAGCCCTTAAATGAAGGCTGGAAGGGGTGGATCCTGGCTCCAGCCCTTCCATCACTCAGATGCACTGCTTACACCTGAGCTCCCCTGGGTTGGCCCTCCTTCCCACCAGGTGCTCCATCACTGCTTCAGGCCACAGCTGAGCATCTCCACTACACAGCCACAAACAGAAACTCACACAAAAACCCTCTCCAAGAAGGTATTCCTGGATAACTACCACTAAACTTAATGCATGCAAGCAATTCCAGGGCACTGTTTCTTTGATTTATCTCATCTAGAAAGACTTGAACAACAGTGCCTTTTCTTCTGCGAATTCTCAAAGGATTTTTGTGAAGGACCCTTCAAGCAACAGCAATTCCCAGCACCCCGCGAGCACCACAACACAGCTCTTTCTGTACTGGCTCCCAGTTCAACTACAGACTTGTGAACATAGTGCAGTGTTTTCTTAAAGGGAAGAAAACATGAGAACAGCAGAGAAATGAGAACAGCGTATGAATGAGATGAAGGAAATATGAAAAAAAGGGCAGAAGATACTTTGAACAGCAGAAATCAAGAGCTTTCAATCTTCACTTTTGAAGAAAGCCAGGAAGAGCAGCCTGTGCCTGGCTGTTTGTCCAACCATTTGTCCAGCCAGATGCACAAAGCCCTGATCCCAATTACCATGTTGTTCCAAAGTTTCAGTGACCACAACCTTTAAACACGCTGTCAGAAAGGGAAAACTGAACACAGTCCTCTAACATGCAGTGAGAAACAAAACCCCACACACAACAAAGCGCACCTGGGCTCTCCCCACATGCACTCACCAGGCAGCCACAGGATGCACCCAGCATTACCAGCACCTGCTCACCACCCTCCCTTGCTCATTGTGTCCCTGACAACTGCTTGCACAGCCTCACCCTTATCACACTCCTGCCCAGCCCATGCTCATACGCAGAGGAGTCACTGAAAGCCTTTAGAAAGGAGACAAGCACTGCATTCACATCGATCTCAGAGAGCCCCTTTGAGACCAGGAGAGCTGTCAGCAGCCTTCAGTGCCTTTCACAGGAGGCTACAAGGAAATGCTCCATCCCTAGAGGCATCCAAGGCCAGGTTGGACAGGGCCCTGGGCAGCACGATCTAGTCCTGGCAACCAGCCCAGGGCAGGGGGTTGGAACTAGATGATCATTAAGGTCCCCTCCAACCTAAGCCATTCTATGAAACCCCCAGGAGAACCATCTCCAGCACTCCTCGTTGCCTGGGAGGCAGCCAGCAGATCACGGCAGCATTAAAGCTAAATGAATGAAAGCCTCCACTACCCACACAGCGCCCACCTGAGAACGGACTCAGTACAGCACACAGCCTCTGTGCACAGCTCTGCTCCTGCAGAGCTTCACCGTCCCTCCGTGCTGGTGGGGAGGAAGGCTGCTGTCATGAAAGACCAGTGAGTGCCTCACCATGTGTTTCGTCCTGCACACGGGGGCCCTGATGCTCACCCACATCGGCAGATTCCCACCGGGAACAGTTCCGACGACTTAAGGAGTAATTCAATCGTTAAAATATAGCCACAAAATTGAGAAGGAAGGGATGGAAGGGAAGGAAGGATTCAGCCAGCATCAGCCACTGTCGAGCACTTAGAACGGCACACACGGCCGCCCCAGGGCAGCCCGCTGCCGGGACAGCACCGGACCGCAGGATTGGAGCACCGGACCCCGGCTCGGCCCGTGGAGAAGCGCCCGCCGCACTCTGCCCTCCGCAGCCGACATCGCCCCGCAGGGCCGCAGGGCCACCCCGGAAGGAAGCGAGGCCGCAGCCGGACTCGGAGCACCGCTCCCGGCCCGGAGAGCCCACGAGGCCGAGGAGCAGTCAGACTACGAGCGATGCCGGTGCCGCTCCCGCCCGACCCAGGCCCGCCGGACGGAACCCGCGCGGCCGCCCCGCACTCACCACCATCGCCGCCGCCGCCGCCATCTTGGATCCACGTGTCGGCGCCTACGTCACCGGAAGCGGCGCGCGGTTGGCTGCGGGGCCCGTCGCCATGGCGACGGCGGCCTCGGCGCCCGGCGGCCGACTGCGCTCGGCCCGGCCCGGAGCTTCCTCCGACGGCAGCGCGGAACCGGCGCAGCGATGTCGACGGCGGAGCTGGGGTCACCAATAAGGCGTTAGCGGCTTGGAAGCCTCGGGGCGGCGCAAGCGATGAGGGCGAGCCGCGCCGCCATCTTTACTGAGGGCAGCGGCCTTCGCGCTGAGGACGGGCGCGACGCCGCGGGCGCCATCTTGTGTGAAGGCGTTGACGCCTTCATCTCTCCCCGGCGGGGCCTGGCCCAGCCCGGCGCCGTCGGCCCATGGCGGTGCTGCGCTGAGGCCGGGGCGGCGCTGCTCCTGTTTCAGCCTGGTTGTACGGAACTGAGGTGGTGCCACGGGCAGGGCTGCAGCTGTGGCGCGGCGTAAATATTTTATTGACCACAAACAGAAGCGTCTCAAAGCAGATATTAAAGCCAGCAGCCAGCGGTGTTTGTTTATGTGAGGAGAAAATAAAAATCGCTGTCTCTCTGTTGTAAGAAGTAGGGGACAAAAATTCTGTACAAAAATAATTCTCCCTCTCTTCTTCCCCAGATGCCACATCATTAAATACTATGAAAACCAGAAGGACAAACTGAGTGCATAAGGAACATTCAGTGCTCGTCGTGCAAAGCCCTGCAGTGCTGCTGATGCAGCCATGGTCCCAGAGAGGCTCAGTGATCCTCGTGGGTCCCTTCCATCCCACGGTGTTCTGTGGTTCTGTGATTGTATGATATCACTGAGGTGCAATCAGCCCCACTGCGTGTGCATTCCTCACCCTCAGCAGATGAAGCACCACAAGAAGTGTGTGGGACACCCAAAGGGAGCTGTGGTTCATGTGACACCTCTGCAGGGCCCCGGGGCAGGGATGAGAAGTGCTGCAGTGCTGTACCCAGAGGCTCAAATGAACTGCTCCACGTTTGCCACACCAGGCCACATCTGGAAGCCATCATTTTCTGTACCAGGCTGGCAGATGAGGAAGGCGCACACTGAACACCACAAGTGGGACAGGAAGGAGCAGGGTGCGTGCAGTGCTGCTAGGATGGCGTGCACAGTGCTCTCCACTGCCTTCACCGCGCTTTCTGCTCTATGCCTGCTGCTGGTACTGGCCCTCTGTCGCAGTAAAGAAATCCTCCAAAATGCTCTGCATGTACTCAAAGGTGGGACGGTCCTCTGGTTTGGTTTTCCAGCATCTCATCATGACATCGTAGAGCTCGTCAGGACAGCTTTCCGTACGGGGCATGCGGTAGCCGTGCTCCAGAGCTCTGATCACCTCCGCGCTCGACATCCCTACAGAAGTGGGGCAGAACATTTCAGGGGCTGTCACTGATTTCTTTAAAAAGGAACAAACACAAAACCCAACCCTCCTTTGGGCAACGTCACTGTGGAGAGAAAGGACAGGTTGGAGGAGCAGGGGAAGGGGAGATCCTGCTCTGCTTCAGGAAAACGTGCCAACAACTGTGATGCCACATCCCCTGTCGCCTGCAGTTTTGTACCCCATTTGAGCAGATCAGATGGGAATTGTAATTGTTTTGTATGAATTCCGAGGAAATAAAGGCTGCGTTTTTCCATCTGCTGAAGCTTTAATAAGCCATTCTTCCCTGTATCACTGATAAAAACAAGGTAGTGTCGATGGCAGAGTGGGTCCATCCCCCACAACACTTTCAGCCACTCTTTAGCCTTCATGCATGGGTTGTGGCAATGGTTACTTTCCAGGTACAGTCATTTTCCAATGAAAAAAGGCACCAGAGAAGCAATTAGGGTACAATAGAGAACACTTCCTAATGATGACAATATACAGATTGTTTGAGCTTTCCCAAAAACACCTGGCCCAGCCATCAGCCCTGAACTGATGTTCTGCTTCCAAACAGTCTTTTCTGCAGGAAGCAGAAAAACCAAGGGTAAGTGCTATAAACACAAATAATTGTGGCCTTGCAATCTCTGAGCTCTGTTTCCAGTGTGAGATTCAAATTTCTTGCCCTTGCCTCTGTTTTTGGTGATTGAACTTCATGGAGAAAAAAAAAATCCTATAGAGGGAGCCCAGAACACGGAGCACATCTTTTGGAACTGGGTTAGAACAGGAATTTCTGTACCTGGGTATGGGATGCGCCCATAGGTAATGATCTCAGTCAGGAGGATCCCAAAGGACCAGACATCAGATTTTATAGTGAAAGATCCATAGTTGATTGCTTCTGGCGCAGTCCATTTAATGGGAAATTTGGCACCTGGACCAAGAGATCCAACGAGAAACATGAGCTAAAACCCAAACGTTGAGAATTTGGTAGTGAAATATGGGGAAGAAGAAACAAACAGAAGAGGAAGATACGGGGCAATGCAAATGAGAGGGGCTTCCACTCATCCGTTCATTGCAGTGTGTCTCTCCCTGGGTCCCTGTTGCCAAGGCTGCACAGCGATGAGGGGCTCTTAGGGAATCCCGCAGCCCTTCCCCATCCCAGGCAGGGGCCAGGCTCCCACAGCAGCTCTCGTACCTTCCCGAGCTACGTACTCATTGTCTTCAATGATCCTGGCCAGCCCAAAGTCTGCAATCTTGCACACCAGCATCGCTGACACGAGAATGTTGGCAGCTCTCAAGTCTCTGTGAATGTAGTTCCTCTTCTCAATAAAAGCCATTCCTTCTGCAATCTGCAAAAAGCAGAAAGGCAGAAACGCGGGTCTGTTTGAAATAACACAAAACCCATAGCTAGGAATGGAAAAAGCTCAACTGATTTTGTGAGCACATAGAAAGAAGGGCGGGGGGGGCTGAGCTGTGGCACGGCATGGGACATCTGTGGTGGAAATGTGATCGAGGGCTGCGTGGGAAGCACTGCAGTAGGATGTAGGATGGTGAAAGAGGTTGGGGTGACCCAGCACTGCTCATTTATGGTTGTGTGAGAACAGCAGCAAAGAACTGGTGTCCAGGGAGCTGGCAGGCTCAGGAGCAAATGTCTGGGGATGCCCACAGGCCAAAGTGTGGCAGCTGCATCCGTAGCCATGTAAATGTGCCGAGGAGTAAATCATTCTCCATTATGAGCAGACATGAGAACAGCCTCCAAATGCACAAACAGCTGCTGGAGAGAAGCGCGATCTCCTCTTTGCTAAAAGGGCACCAAATGGAGAGGGCTTCTCTGGGGAGAATAAAAAGCCCTGAGATGGGTCTCTGGAGAGGGCTGTGAAGTCAGCCTGGAGGCAGGATAGTGCTGCTGACCCCAAAGATGGCCCCAGCTCCATCTTCTGAGCTCTCTATGCTCGGTGACTGCACAGCTGTTGGCTCCTGAGCGGCACAGAGATGCACTGCTGTGTGCACAACCCAAACCCAACTTTGTGCTGACTTAGCCTGAGCTGGGATGCTAGCAGCATCTAGAAGGTGAAAGGGCCGGAGCAGCCGGGGGGAAGCACTCCCCTCCCTGTTACACCACAGTAAGATGTACAAAATACAGAAGTAAGCAGGCACTGCAAGAGTGGAAGGGCTATTTGCAGGGCCCCAAGCGGCTTTGCTGGCTGTGACTCAGCAGCATCTCCAGCCAGGAGCCCAGCTACTGCCTGCTCACTGCCCGGTGCTGCGCAGAGCACGACAGCCTTATAGGGATGTGCTCCAGAGCCAACGACCTGCTCTGCACCTCCAAAGCCTGGGCTGCAATCCGAGCTTTGCTGTTACTCAGGTTCCTCCATTCATTGAGGCATCACACTTGGCTCCAAGGTGGGCTGTTGGCCAGCAGCTGCAGGCGCTGCAAAAGCAGCGGTGCCAGGATGGTGTCTGCACAAATGGTTGCACACGCAAAGCGAGGTGGGTAAGAGCACACCCAGCTGTATTCCAGACCCTGAAAATATCCCTGAACCTCTTTTCACTGAGTCCCTCTTCTCTCCAGCTGCCTTCTCACAGCCCATGGCAACTCTCTAGCTGAAAGATGAATTTTAAGCATAGCTTCTACCGTAAACCTCCCCTAGGCATTGCTGCTCCATGGGGAGTCGTGTGCTTACAACTGAGGCTGTGCTACTCAGGGCCAAAACATCCTGAAGAAAGGCCTGCAAAAATGAGCGAGAGAGAGATCCAGCTCCTCTTCACCCTACAAAGCAGAGCTGCAACATGGGCCCCCAGGGCTGCAAACCCATGGGGCAGGAACTCAGGGCCAGCGCTGGCAGTGCCTGGGCTTGCTGCAGTTAGTGGGTTAATGGGGAGGAAATGACTGCTTCTCCTTTTGTGCACATCTGCTCCCACAGTCTGCAACACAACAAACCTCACTGCCCCATTCCTGCATCCCCTGTTCTGCGAGTCCTCGCCATGCACAGAGGATCTGCAGCATTTCCCTTGCCTGGAAGCACGCTGCCAGCACTCAGCCCCGGGCACCAAGCCTTGCACTCTGCTTTATAGATCCTTGGCAGGGAGGAAGGGTAGGTCCCCAAAAGCCAGCCATGAGCTCTCAAGGGATTTAAGCCACTCGAGCTCAATTTTGCTTTCCTAGAACTGAAAGATGGAACGGGAAGCTGGGGAAGATCTGTGCCCTGCTCACCTGCGCAGAGAAGTCGATCAGCTTTGGCAGTGGCTGCTTGTTGCCTTCCTCACTCTTCAGGAAGTCCAGCAGGCTCCCTGAAGGCAGAGCATGGCGCTCAGCCTGGCTGCAGCCCAACAACTCCCATGCTCACCCACCGGTGGCACAGGGCCCCTCCTGTCCCTATCTCTGTCCCCGCACCCCCCCACAGCCCCACCTCCTGCACCCCCATGTCCCACACCATGCAGGCCAGCAGCACCTTTCTCCATGAACTCGGTGATGATGAATATGGGCTCCTCCCTGGTGACCACAGCGTGCAGCCTCACCAGCTTGTCGTGCTGCAGGCCCTTCATGAGGTTTGCCTCCTCCAGGAAGGCACTCACAGACATGCTGCCGGGTTTCATTGTCTTCACTGCTACCTTGGTGTGCTTGTTGTAGGTTGCTGCCAGGATACCAGCCCCACTCATCATCGTCCCACCATCGTTCCACCACTTCTCCCACCCCTCACCTTTCTCCCTTTGCCACCCTCACTCTCACCCATCCACACTTCTCCAAACTGCCCGGCTCCCAGCTTCTTCTCCAGCTTCAGTGACTCCCGAGGAATTTCCCAGGCATCTTTCTCCCAGGGCTTCTGGGGTCTGGGCACACTGCAGGGGTAGGTGAGCCTCTGGCACAGCCCATCACTCTGCCCTGCCAGAGAGCAGCAAGCACAGTCAGCCAGGCTCCATGATCTGTGGCTGTGGGGCATCAGCTGGTGTCAAACACCATTACTGCAGCATAGCACAGCTGAGCATTACCATGCAGCATGGCACAGCCTGAGCACCAGCATGGGGACAGGCAATTCCCAGGCCCTGTGAGCATTTGGTGCCACCAACACCCCTGCCAGGCATTGCGGGGGGACACAGAGTGGCCAAGGTCTCAGTGGAAGCAATGTGCCAGGGCTCACCCTTGTAGTGCTCCACCAGCTCCTGCAGTGTGTCAAAACTGCTGCGTGAGGAGATGTAGAAGCCACCACTATCCAGTGTCCGGATCCTGTAGTGCTTGATGCTGCCTCCCTGCAGGCCGTCCCCATCCCGCACCGACAAGGAGTAGCAACCTGCTCAGGGATGGAAGAGCTGTGCCATGGGGCAGCGTCCCTCGGCTCCTGGCTAAGCCACCAGCATGGCATCACCCCTGCCTGGCCCCAGCACAGCCCCAGGCAGCAATGGCAGCCCCATGAGGGCACATCCCCTGTCTCCTCATGGGGTTCAGGGCAGCATCGTGGGCTCATGCAGAGATGCTTGCAGCAGCATGGTGGACTCCAGCTCTTGCCTGGCAGCAAATCAGAGCCCCTAGGGTGTATTGAGCCTCTCTCCTGGTCAGGTGTGCAGAAGGGAGGCCCTTCTGGAGCTGCCTCACCCCCCGGTACCTTTGGTCGTCTCACTGTCCCGAATCATGAAGGATCCCAATGTGTTCCCGGGGCTGAGCAGCTGCCGCTCCGCATCCTTCCTGCTGATACCCTTGAAGAACCACCTGCAGCAGGAACAGAGTAAGCAACGACCGCTGCTGGGAGCCAGGAAGCCAAGGCTGGCACAGGCTGGGGCTATTAGCCCTGGCATGGTGGGGACACGGGGTGTGACTGGAGATGACTGCAGTGGGACTCTCACTCTTCCACCTCCAGTGAGTTAGCTCGGGCAACGAAGTTGCTGGGGATGAAGCCCTTGCGCCCTGTCACCAGCGACCGTGCCTGCCACCACTCTCCCAGCCTGAGGACACAGACAGCCACGGGTCAGCACAGGGCACTGCCAGCACCCATGAGCCATAGGGACAGCCCTAGGCAGGGGACACGTACTGCTCCAGGACCTGCAGCTGCTCCCCTTTCTGGAAGCTCAGGTCCCCAGAGTGCATCGCCTCGTAGTCATACAGTGCCAGCACCACGTTGTCCCCTGAGCCTGCAGTGAGAATGGCTCTTGTGTGCCTGTCCCCATGCTGGGGCCACACAGCACACACCCACGTGTCCCTGCTGCCAGGGAGCACAGAACTCCCACACCATCAGGTTTGGTTCCAATGAGGACCCCACTGTGCTCCCCATCACTGTGTGTACGCACCATCCGCCAGCAGGGGCGCAGACACTCCGTGTTCATCGTGCTGCAAATGGAACAACAAACAGGAGAGTGTAACGATGGCACACAATGGGACCTGTGGGGGTCTTGGACACTCGTCCATCTTGCCCAGCACTGGCAGAGCGTCTCCTTCCTCAACACCTTCATCTCTGACTGTCCACATTCCTTTATTCTCACCAATGTGGGCTGGGACAGACCTTGCACTCCCATCTCAGTTCCCACCCCAGCCCTGTGCCCGCTGCCACCCAGGTGGCTCCATGTCCCCTGTGCCCCCTAGGGCACTGCAGCTCCCACTTACTTGCTTGCTGCCAGACGCGGGGTCCTTCTTATCGTGGCCCAACTGCATCTTCTCTTGGATGCTGTCTTCCTTTGACTTCATGCAACCCATCCTGTGTGTGTGTGAGGATGGGGTAGGGGGAAGGGGGAGGGGGAGAAGTTGCAACAGCACCAAAAGCCCCACACCCACAGTTCCCACTCCAGCACAGCTGATGTCCACAGCCCTGCTCACACCAACAGGTTGGGCTCCACAAAAGCAAAAGCCAGACTCCCCCCAAAGAAATGTCAGTAAGAAAATGTGCTGCCAGCAGCAGTGGTGCAGGGAAAGCCCCCAAAAGGCACTTCCCTCTCTCCGGCAGAGACCTCAGCCCAGGGAAAGGAGAAGAGTGCAGCAAAGGAGGAAGCAAAGGGCTGTGGCACTGTGGGGGACATGCATAGCACAACCTCAGTCCCACGGTCCTCGAGAGACTATCACCGCCACCTCCCAGCTGCGTCACCATCACTCCTGGTCCTTTACAGCAAGCCAGAGCCTTTGCCCACCGTGCTCTCCAGCAGAGCAGATGTGCCTGAGCACCTCACAGTCACCAACTCTCCACGTCTTGAGGCACTATCCCATGCAGTGACTTGGTAGCATTGGGGATCCCCTGGTGCACCTCATGTTCTGCAGCTCCTGTGGCTGAGCCCAAATGTGGGGACAGGAAGCGACACCACGGCATCACCTCCTCCTTCCCAGCACCCCAGCATCCATTTCATTGGCGTTGCCCCCCTGCCATCCCCAGACTTCGGTTCCCATCCAGGGGCCACCACACCTAGCAGGGACAGGACAGGGGCCGAATCCAGCACAGGGCAGCACTGCAGCAGCTCTGCTGTCTCAGGCAGAGATGGCGAAGGGCAGCCCTTTACCGGGGGCTCTGAGTCCCACTGACCTCGCTGCCCTGGGGGTTCTTCTCTCACCTTGGCTGCTGTCACGGGTCCCGGTCCCCGTCCCAAAGCCAAATCCACTGCTGCTGCCACCACATCGAGCTCGGTGGGTGTTGCTCCCTGTCCCGATGTGGCTCCGCCTCACCCGGTGTGGCTCCGCCCCTCTCCGGTACGACGCTCCCTGTCCCAGCCCTCAGTGACATCCCGGTCCTCAGCCCCGACCAGGGCTGCTCGGGACAGGGAGCCATTCCTTCACCCGCCACGGGACGAGAGAAGCAAGGATGGGGTACAGGATGGGACCAGAGCATTATCACTTCCCACCCAGTTCTGTGCCCCCAGGAGAAGTAAAGAGAAAACCCGAGTGCCTCACTTGCACAAGGATTTGCATACATCATTTTTAGGGAAGTAACTTGCTGCGGGCAGCCCTCACGCTGCCTGCCCAGGTGCTGCCCCCTGCTCGGAGCTGTGGGGCTCCTGGGGGCTTTGCTTAGTCCAGGAACAGCCATCCCCACCACTCCCCATCCCGTAGGAAGGCAAACACTTCACTGCAGCGCATCCAGACCCCTGGCACAGGGAGGCTGTGGCTGCCACCCTCCCATCCCAGCACAGCCACACTGACCCCACTTTGCTGTGAGAGCACCCTCCTGTGCCATCCCAGCTCGTCATAGCACTGGGGTGGGTGGGTGTCCCATCTGTGAGCTGCCCCTGTGCCCCAGCTCACCCCCTGCCCAACACATTCCCTTTGCACCGAGGAAGAACCTGCTCCAATCCCCATCTTGGTCATTTAATTGCAATCTGCAAAAATTACAGCACTTGGCACCGCTGGTGGGGGCTCCCCTGAACCGACACCGCCCTGAAATGCCATCAGCCCAGCCAAGAGGAGAGCCCTGTCCCTTCCGTGGTGATCTGTGCCTCCTTCACAGGTAGTTGTCCTCCTCCTCTTCCTCCTCCTCCTCCTCGTCCCGTGCCAGCGCCTCGATGTCATTTGTGATGTTGGTGATCATGCGGTTGAAGGACTCGGACTCAGAGCGCAGGGACCAGCTGTCGTAGCTGCGCACAGCGGAGGCCGACGTGTTGCTCATGCTGCGCTTGATGCGGCCGAAGCTGTCGGTGAGGATGCCGCCCTCCCGGATGCCGATGCTCTCCAGGAAAGTCTCGAAGTACCCAATGTCTTGATCGGGGATGAAGGGCCTCATCCCTGGGATAAGTGCCACGAAGTTTCGTGGTGTGACCGTGCCAACCCCATCTGGGGGCAGCGGGGTCCCACCAACCCTTTGCTGCGCACCCAAGACCCCGTTCCCAAGGATGCACGGATGGTGTAGCACAGACCGATCGCTCAGGGCTGCCCCAATCCCTGGGGCACTCACCCAGCAGGAGGAACTTCCTCCGGTCCCCGTAGAGGCGTAGGAGCTCTGTGCAGTACTCCTGCACCGGAGTGCCCAGCCGGTACTCGCGGAGCATCAGGGCAAACTGCTGGATCTCCTGGGGCGACAGCTTGTTGCGCAGCTGGGGGGAAACAGGGATGGGTCGGGGCTGGGGGTGGAGGTGCTGGAGAGGAGTGGGATCCCCTACCAGCCCCCAGCCCTCACCGTCACCATGTAGTCCTGCAGCTGCTCCAGCCCCACGCTGCTCTGGTCGCTGCCGCTGCAGGCGGTCGCCAGGCTGTGGTGGGACTGGTGGAAGGAGGGCGAGGATGTCCCGCTATAATATGCCTCAAATGTCTCGTGGGAACCATTGCTGCTGGAGGACAGGGCAGGAGGGGGTCAGTGGGTGCTGGCACTGCTCTTGCACAGCATCCGTCGGGCAGGGCAGTGAGGATGTGCACCTGCCCCAGAGCTGGGAACTCACAAGGAGCTGCAGCAGCTGTAGTCAGCATCGTAGCCATACGTCCCATCTGTGCGGCAGCTCTCACCTGGGGAGGGAAAGCTGAGCTCAGAGAACCAGGGTGTGAGCCCCGACGCTGTGCTTATGCCCTTCAGCCCTGCGTCACCGCACTTAAGGCTCCCACACCCGCCTCCATCCACTCACTTCTGCTGGAGAGCCAGGGCCGTGTGGGTGTGGAGGTGTAGTGGTACCCGGCACGGTCCACACACTCGATGCTCTGATCACCGTAGATGATCTGGAAGACCTGGCAGATGAGCGCGCAGGACTCCTCGGCCGCATCCTGCAGAGGACCAGAGGGGATGGGGAGGCGGGCGCATGCCGGGAAGGGAACCCAGTGCCGGGAACCCGCGGGTGCTCACCCTGTTCGGCACAGCGAGGATGACGAGGTTGGAATACGCGTCGGGGCACGGCTCCTGGGGGTCCAGCGGGTTGCCACCGGGGTGCCGTCTCTCCCAGCTGCCGAAACCGGTGCCGCGCTCCCAGCTTCCACCCGCCGTGCCGATCCGCCGCCGCTCCCAGCTGCCGCCGCACGGCTGCCTCCTCTCCCAGCTGCCCGACGGCCTCCCGCGCTGCCGCCGTTCCCAGCTGCCGCCCCTCCGCCGCTCCAGGCTGCCGCCCTGCCGGCCCTCCTGCCCGCCCCGAGCCGCACGCCAGTCCAGGCTGCAGATGGTGTGCCGCCGCTCCATCGCACCTCCCAGCCGCCCCGGCTCCGGCCAAGAGCTCCCCGAGCGCTTCTCAGCCGGGGGCACCTCCGGCACCGGGGCCGCTTCAGGGTATGCGCCAGCGGGGACTGGGTCCACTCCCAGGCCTGGAGGCAGCGAGGAGGGTCGGGGCATCAGAATGGGGTCGCCAGCTCTCACACCTGCCCCATCCCACTGACTGGGCGAGCTTAGGAATGCACCCCATACCCAGCCTAGGGCTCAGCCCCCTCCCCAGGAACCTGGCTGTGGCTTGCTGCTGAGCGTGGGTTTGCTGAGCACCAGAGCCCCTGTTCCCTCATCTGGGCTGCATGCAGTGGGGGTGGGGGGCACTTCCTGCATTCTCTCCTGCTGCCATTAAGTGCAGCTGGGGCCGGGGGAACAGCTGGGAGCTGTCTGCAGGAGCAACGGGAGCAGTGAGTGGGCAGCTGCTGCACGTGGTGATGCCCTGTCAGAAGATGGAGCCGGCTCCTCCCCATCGCATCAGGGTGCCAGGTGCTTGGAGCCAGCTGTATTGCAGTGGGGTGCCTGCACCTGTTTTGAGGATGAGGAGGTGCAGGGCATCGTCACGCAGGTAGGAGGCTGCGGCGATCTCATGTGTGGGGATGCGCAGGATCAGCTCCTCGTTGTCACGCCAGGTGAGCAGCAGGCAGCGGGCAGACAGGCTCAGGATGCTGTCCTGCTCCGGGGTCGTCTGCAGAGGCAGCTCCTTCAGCTGCTGCAAGCAGAGAACATTCTGGGGTGTGGGGACTTGATGCTACTGTGGGGTAGCACTGTGGGGTGACAAATGGAATGTTGGGTGCTCCCTTACCCTGGCAGTGTCCAGCAGCTGCAGCACCTCATCCCGGCTGGAGGGGTTCAGCGAGGCTGTTACCCAGGTCAGGTGGCCCAAAAACTGGGAGGACAAAGCCTGGGGTACTTTGGGGATGGAAAATCGTCCCCCCTGGGATGCAAGGGGAACACAACGCAGGGCCATGGGGAGCGTACCTGCCCCCCCCCCCCCCCCCCCCCCTTCCCCCGCTCTCCCTGTCTCTGGACAGAAGGGGTCCAGAAGCACTCCCAGCCCTGCAGGTAACCCCCTGCTTTACCTTCACCTCCTTCTCCACATAGTCATGCAGCAGGATCTGGGGGTCGATCAGGTAGTCAGGGGGGTACAGTGGCACTGAGTGCAGCGGCCGCCGGTAGACGCTGCTGCGGAGAGCTGCCCTCCGTGCAGCCTTGGGGAACACCAGGCGCCGGATGGGCGACACGAAGCCCTGCGGGGTTTGGGCACACATCAGCACAGCTCCTCCCTGCTGGATCCCCCTGAAACCTGGGGGGCTCAACCCCAGCACCGAGGGGAGCCCCCAGCTCCTAACCCTCATCCCGGCACCCCAAGATCCAAGGAGCCATGGCCCCAGAACGCACACACCTTCTTCCCTTTCTTGGTCTCGCAGTCCATGGCGCTGCTGCCGTCCTTTCTGTCCAACGCCTTTGTTGTTTTCCTGTCGGAAACTCCACCAGAATGGCTCGGATGTGAGTTCCTGCCCCTCTGTGGGTGCTGGGCTGGACTGGGCTGGGAATGGGACTGACAGTGGAACTGGAGTTTGTCTGGGCTGGGCCTGAGACCAGAACTGATATGGGATTGGGACTGAGCTGGGACTGGCGCTGGAACTGGGACTGAGACTGGGACTGAGAGCAGAACTGGTATGAGACTGGGATGGAGCTGAGATTGGGATTGGTACAAGACAGTGACTGTGGGTGGCATGGAGCTGGGACTGGGTCTGGACCGGAACAAGAGCTGGGGTGCCTGTGCACTATGCAGCAGATCAGCCCCTTCCCCTCACTACCACGGGGATCCCAAGGACCCCTGTCTGCCCCCATCCTGGCAATGGAGGAGGACTCCATCTCGAGGCCACACAGCAGTGCCCAAAGCTCTCGGACCCTAGGGCAGCCCATGGACCCCTGCTTTGGGACTGGGGGTCAGATGGTGAATAGGGCCCCCCGGCATGGAGGAGGTTGGACTGGGATCGCTGGCAACGGGGCTGTGTCCAGCAGTTTCCTCCCCAGCACATCACATCCTGCCCACACACCCCTTCCCTGCCAGAGGCAGCGGGGCTGAGGGCTCCAAGCAGGTGGCTCATCCACAGCTGTTCCCAAATGTCCCCAGCATCCTGGGAGCTCCACTTCAAGGCCCTGAGCCTGGCAACATGGGGGGGACTGGGGAGAGCCGGAGGAGCCAGCAAGGAAAAGGCTCTGGCAGGCAGTGCTTATTGAAATGAATTTAATATCTCATGTTGCAGCAAAATTAAAAATATACAAAAAGTTTGTGGTATACAAAAAAGTCTCGGTCAGACCCCGGTCTCTCGCTCATCCCCTGCCCCTGCCAAGGGTCCCAGAGAAGAAGGTGGCACACAGAGTATTTACAGTACATGACAGCCGGGCTCCCAGGTCCCAAGCACCAGGGGGGGACGTGGCTGAGACCCTCAGTCCCTGCTGGGGAGAAACAGCCCAGCCCAGAGCAGCGGGGCCTGGTCCTGGTCTGAGCTGCATCCCCCATTCCCTGAACTTGGGGTGGTCCCGCTGTCCCCGCCAGGACTGAGGCCTCTCAGAGCTTCCCCTTCCCCAGCTCAGCCCCAGCTCGAGCCCCTCTTGGTGCGATCCCAGCAAGTGCTGCTGTCCTGACACTGCTGCCATCATCACTGCTGCTAGCCAGGCTTGATTCCCCTGGCACTGCCCCTGGAGCAGGGCTGAGGAGCCACTGGGCTCAGGGGCCATGAGGACAAAGCAATGGAGTGGCCACGTGCCATCCCACACAGCCCCACACCACAGCCTCTGCCCTGATCCCGACATGGGAGCAGCCCGGGTCTGAGGGTACCGTGGCATGAGTGCATAGAAAAGAGTCCCTATGACCTGTGCCCCCGGGAAGGGCACGGGCTGCACCTCAGCCCAGGTGGCGTGGCTCCACATGGCAGTCACGGGCAGAGGGCTGCAGCATCCAGCACCAGCATGGCACTGGTGTGGCACCAGCACAGCAACTCCTTGGTGGCTGGGAGGCTCCAAGCTGCTGGCACCCGGCTGCTCCATGCCCAGCTGGCTCCCATGTTCCATTACACTTCCCTGAGGATAAGGGCTGCCTCCTCTGCCGGGACCCGGCTGGGGCTGTCCTGGGGCTCGCTGGGACAGAGTGGGATTTTTTGCCCATTCCTAGTAGTAGAGGAGGAGTGAGGGTCGCGGAGGGGCCCAGCCCACTGCCCAGACGCAGCTCTGCTCTGCGCCCTCCTCCAGAAAGGTTCCGAGGCATTCAGATAGCACCAGTTAGCACCAGTGACCCCACGTGGCCCACCCCAGCCTGCACTCATCCCTCGAACTTCTTCGGAGATATGGGAAACGAAAGCAATGCAGCCCAATGGGCACCTCCCAGCACCATGGGACACCGCAGGAACGCCGGGGCTGGAGGAAGGCACCGGGGCTGTGAGGGGCTCTGGGTGGGATGTGTGTCCAGGGGACAGCAGATCTGCCCTGCGAACCCAGCTGCAAACACGCACACACACACACAGAGACACAGACATGGGGCACAAACACAGGGTGGGGGTACATTCAGCACAGCCCTTAGGGCAGGGGGCACTGCGGGCTGGGACCAAGCCACGCACACATTCAAATGCAGAGCCCAGGGCAGCCCTGCTCCTCTGGGGAGGAAGTAAGGAGCTGAGGGCATCGTCTTGGCTCAGGTTCCTACTGCTGAGCTGGGGGGGCTGATGCTGATGAGAGGTGGATGGAGACGCTCCCGGCTGGAGAATGGAGGGGAGAATGAATGAGGGTGAATGTGACTTCGGGGATCCCCCGGGCACATCACCACTGCCTTGCACAGTCCTCCCAGTGCCAGCCAGGCCCTGCCCCACCAGCGTCAGTGGAGGTAGAAAATGTCACACAGAATGTCACCCGTCTGGTGAAAACCAACACAATGCAATGGAGTGGTTCCCAGGAGGGCAGGAGGGAGTGGAGAGGTGCTGTGCCTCCCACCACTGGCCTCAGGGCCAGGATCTCTGCCCCATGCATGGAGCAGTGACCCCAGGGGTAGGGAACAGCCGGAGCGTGTGTGGGGGAATTGAGGCTGAGATGAAGAACAAGGGGGGGCTGCCCCGGCTCTATGCCATACGCTACTTGGGGTTGACAGGAGCCCCAGACTCCAATACAGCCCTACTCCAGACCCCTCAGCCCCATGGCTCTCCCCCAGCACCCACATTCTCCACATTCCCCCGTGCTATGTCCCTCTGTGCCCAAAGCCCCTCACCAAACGGGCTGCTCCCGTGCACCCCGCAGCCCCCACTCTGTGCCACCGACCTGGCGGCTCAGGCACAGGTGAGGTATTTTGGCAAGGACGAGCCCCCGGCGCACGGCTGGCCCGTGGGGGGATAGCACCAAGGGACCTCACCGGCCCCTGCCCGCGGGGCGCTCGGCACGGCCACCCCTAAGTGCCGGCAAACCGAAAAGAAAGGCAAAACGCTGCGAAGAGACGGAACAGCCCGGCCGGGGACGCCCCTGCCCTACACGGTGGTCTCATACTCCAGGAGCTCCTGGGACACTCCTGCTGTGCGGTACTGCAGGCGCGGGGTGCTGGGCGAGGCGTACTCCAGCGCCAGGATGGTCTTCCGCAGGCGCCGGTCGATGAAATGGGCGTCCCAGGCCGGGTACTTCTTCCTGGGGAGGTCTATGCGGATGACGGGTCCCTCTGTCCGCGGGGTGCGGGCGGCCGGCGGCGTTGGGGCGCAGGGCCGCACCTGGAAGACGGGCACGCAGCTGTCCCGCTCCCCCGGCGCCCCTTCCCGCTCCCCCCCTGTAGTCCGCGGCAGCGAGCGTGGGGGGCTGGTGACCACGTCCGCAGGGGAACTCGGCGCAGGGGGCGGCCGCTGCTGCCGGAAAATGCAGCCCCCAGAGCTGGGACCGAACATGGGGCCGTTGGGGTGCAAGAGGCAGTAGTAGATGAACATGAAGAAGATGCCGAGGGCGAAGCTGGAGCTGACCACGCAGACGAGGATTAAGGCGTTGAAGTCGGAGATGGTCTTGCGGTCGTAGTAGAGGAACCAGAGGATGGTGAGGGCGGCGTTCTCCGACAGCGTGATGATGTAGTAGATGAACATGCGGTAGCGGCTCCGTCCCTCCTTGACATTGAACCAACAGAAGATGTAGATGATGCCCACCACCATGTTGTAGATGATCTCCTCCCACTTGGACATGCAGAAGTCCGTCTCGCCCTGGATGATCCAGAAGGTCATGATGCACCAGTGGGTGACGATGAAGATGCCGAAGTAGAGCTGGAACACGGAGGCAAAGAGGGCGAAGGCGATGGCGCGGGCAGCGATGGTGAAGAGGTGCCACAAGATCTGCACCACAGCTCCCTTGTAGGACATGGGCATCTTGTCCTCCCGCGAGTCCCGCAGCACCTTCTGGTAGGAGGCAATCATCCATGCCAGGGAGACGAGTGAGGCCGAGGCTGAGAACCCTATGGGCACAGAGGGGCTGTGAGAACGGTGGGGGGACAAGGAAGGGATGCGGCCATGACCAGGCTGCAGCCCCCCAACCTCTCCCTACCACCCGGAGGCTCCCTACCCTGCAGTGCCTCGATGTCATTCTGCTGCACCATGATGCTGAGCTGCAGCACCAGCTGTGGCGCGCTCTTCAGGAAGGTCTCCAGCAGCCGCAGCATGCTGATATCTGCGTTCTCAAACATCATCCTCCAGTAGAAGTGGCGGCGGCGATGCTCGGCCTGCCAGCGGCTCTGCAGCCCCAGGTACAGCGTGCGGAGGTACCTGCGTGAGGGGGAGCATTGAGGACGGCCCCCACCACGCTCACATCCCACAGCTCTGCCCCGTGATGCTGCCATCCTGCTGCAGCATGGCACATCCCTCCTAACTGAGGCTGTGGAGATCCTCATGCAGCAGGTGTGAGGCAGCAGGGATGCTGCACTTGGTGCTGGTGCCAAGCCACTCTCACCCAGCCCTGTGCCCCACTCTCCCTGGCACAGGATCTCATTCCTTCCCCCATCCATGACCCCACTCTTCATCCTCTGCACATTTCAGGTGTCCTGCTCGCAACCCATCACTGTGCCAGGCTGCTTCTCAAAGTGGATATTTTGGTCCTGGCTGGCTCGCAGCCCACGCTGCCTGCCCTGGGCAGAGGAAGGAGGGAGCAGGAGGACCAGCTGGTCGTGCAGGGTGCCCACAGGGAGCTACCGTGCCGGTGCTGCCTTGGCTCTTGGCAGGGCTGAGGGCCTGAGCACAACCATATGGTCCATGCTCGGGGTCAGTGGAGCCATGCGTGGCACCGACGCACGCACCACTGAGTCACCGGGAGCCCTCCCCACGGCACCGGGCCAATGAGGCTCAGGGAAATGCCGTGTCCCTGGGGAGGGAACACATGTACCATGGAGGGGAAACAGGGATGGATGTGTCCGGGCTGCACCATGCCGACTGCTCACAGGTTTGGTAGGAGAGAAGGGAGACGGATGAGTACGAAAACAGAAAGATTAAGCAAAAGGAAGTCAGACCATAAAGCTCCCTCCCAACCTCGTAAAAATGTCACACAAACTGATGGCCTTTATATCAGATCCATAAAATGCTGTCAGTCGACTCCATTAGCCCATGAGCACTGGGAGAAGCCCTGATCCCAGCACTTTCAGCTCATCCATCAGCAGGAAGAGGCAGAAGCCAGCCCAGTTCCCTCAGTGGCCATGTCCCGGCGCCTCCCACACCAGTGGCCACTGCAGGGCTGGTGCAGAGTTGGGGGCTGCGTGACCTGGAGGTGGGGGGAGCATCAGCTGGTGCCACCCAGGCCCCAAAGCCACCCTGCTGCCACCACCATCTGCTCCCACAGCATGCAGGAGGGAAGGCAGGGACACCAACCACACGGGGCTCCTGGTGATGCTTGGCAGGGGCACAGGGTGTCAGTGCAGCACTGCCTGCAGCATCCTCCAAAGCTGCCTCCATCACCTTCCTGCCAGGCTCCATCACCCTTCTTCCCAGCTCCAGCACCCCCTCTCCTGGCTCACACGAAGCCAGGGCAGCCCAAGGGCCCTGCTGCAGCCGGGGCTCAGCCGGGCTGACTTCAGCCTTCCCATCTGGCTTCTCCCTCTCCCCGTCCCTGCTCCGTATGGCTCCTTCTGCAGCCTCTCCTCTCTGGAGAAGAGCCCAGTGCCGGGTGGTGGTGGCTGCATCCTGCAGGGCTGTGCCGTGAGCCAGTGCTGGAGAGGTTGGGGTGGCCAAAAGGAGCAGAGGGGACAGAGGGAAACTGGGGGGACACAGGCTGAGCTCTGCCAACCCAGCCCTGAGAACCTCCCAGAGATCTTTGAGCACTGGCAGCCAAACAAGACGTCCCCGTTTGCAAATTATACCATTTCCATCCAGCACCACAGTGGAAGTGGGGTGAGGCTGAGGAACCACACACAGCCCCATCTGCGGCTCCTCACCGCTCAACAAGTGGCCCTCAGACCCCCCCGCTTTCCAAGGGGCCCGGTTATCCTCCCACCTTCCTGTCAGCTCATTAAACCGAGATTTCATCTCCCATCAACTTGCCAGAATGAAATGCTGATTCCTATTTGTTATGCATTTGATCACGCCGTTTGTGTTTCAGCCCAGGAAAAGATCCCCGCGCGCTGACGGAGCACCGCCAGGTTTTTATGAACTGAGCGCAGCAGCAGCTGCATGAGAAATACAGAATCAATTACTTTAAAAAAAAAAAAAAAATCATTTAATTTTCAAAAAACTGATGATGAGGCAGAAACAAACCGAGAGAGGCTCTTAGGGCTAATTACTGCCTCCTTTGTATTAAAAAGCCCAATCTGACAAAAATCTCCACGGAGGGTTGGGGTGGCAGTGGGGGCAGGAGCACCGTTTGCTCACCCCCAGCCCCACAGCACGGCCCCGCAGTCATCAGTCATCCCACAGCCTCATCACAGCCCTCAAATCTGTGGTCCCACTGCCATCCCAGCTTGCGAAGGTTGGGAGAAAAGCAGAGTCTTATTCCGAAACTTAATGCCAATCTTAACCCCAACCCTGGCTCTTCCAATGCCAGAGATCACCGTCCTCAGGTGAGAAGCCACACAGGACCTCCCCCATTCTGAGAGTGAGCAATAGGAAGTATGATTTTCTTGACAGGTAATTTGAGATATCGTCCCTCATCGCTTTATTAAAACAAGGAGAAAATTGCTTTCCTGTTGCAGCCATGCCAATCCATGACACAACCCACAAAGCCGAGCCATTGGGGGGAGCCCCATGTGCAGACCGATGCCTGGCCAGCAAGCAGACCCCAGGTCCCCGGGTGCTCCCTTCCCTGCAGCCCCACCTCACCCCAAATTCAGGACTGTGGGGAGAATCTGGGGCCGTGCAGGGAGTGACTGGGGCGGGTGAGAGCTGCCAAGGGAATTACAGTGGCCCTAGCCACAGGGCTGGATAAATGCAGGAAGGGAGGCATGAGCAGGGAGGGCCCAACATCACGGCCAAGGAAAAGCCTTCCTTTCACACGCAGTGTTTATTTGGCTGTAATTCAACACTTCTTAAACTGTCACATCCACCTGCACCAGACCCACTCTCGCTAATGGGTTTAGTGAACTGCATTTAACTGGTCACCCGAGCAAATCCCAAATCCTCGGATTAGAAAGAGCCTCAGCTGCAGCTTGAAACCAACGTGTCCTGGAGGGTCAGTGCTGAGAGTTACCACTTTAATTGGCTTAGGAGCCTGCAGCAGATAGGAGGCTGCAGCTGACACAACTGGGAGCAAAACCTGACCCGGCTCCAACCAAACCCCAGTAATTGCTCACCGAGCCCCAGGGATCTCATCCTCTTCCCCAGCTCTCCCAGTACACCCAGAAGGGGATCGCTCCCATCCTGCTGGACCGAGGAGGTGGACTGATGGGTGGGGGGGCAGGCGGGGAGGGAAGGACAGGAGCTGCTCACACAGAGCACATTGCTCTGTGAAACAAAGTTAGAGATCCCCGCAGCATCCCAAGAAAAGCAGCAGAGAAGCGCATGCAGACAACAAGGAGGAGGAAAGCAGCCTCTGTGCCACAGTAGCTCAGGAGGGGAAGCAGCACCAAAACAAGACCAAGAGCATCGCTTGCTCAGGGCATTGTTTCAGGAATATGCCATTGTCTCCACTCCCCTCCCAGCATCTCAAGGCTTCGGCTCCATTGCAGAACACTGGATGGAGTTCAGCAGAGCTGGGAGGGAGCGGCACTGGCTCCATCACACAGGGAAAGAAGGTGCTCAGATGGAAATGAGCGTGCCAAGAAACCATCAGCTTTGGAAGAGGGTGCAGAGGAGCATGCTTGAGGGGCTCGAGTCTGCTCTGGGCCAACTGCTGCTCATTCTGCCTGCAGGCCCAGCAGGGCAGGGAGCAGAAATGCAGCCCCATGGGGAAACCTGGGGACAACCACTCCCTCCTTGCCCACAACAGCTCCAAGCAGGAGAAGGAGAAACCGGGGAGGAGGCTCTGAGCCCAAGCTGCTTGGTGCCCAGCAGGAACACTGCATATCCCCAGGATGCGGTCCCCATGGTCAGGCAGATGCCCTCACCAGGCCCAGCACCACCCAGGGACAACAGGCCCGTGCCACCCAGCAGGGCTGCAGCCCCTCACACTCTGCCCACGCCCACAGCTCTTGCTCACAGCCAGGCTCTGCCAAGAGCCCTCCACCCCCTACTCCTTTTGTGGCTGCAGAGGGATTGGTCCCCACGCCCACCCCAGCTGCACATCGCCATGCCCACCTCCATCCTCCACCTGTGTCCCGGCCATCCCCACCTGTGTTCTCCATCCTCCCTGCACCTGGGGATCCCCGCTCATACCCGTACTGCGCTCTGCCCCTCCATCCAGCCCCATCCCATCCCTGCGACCCCTTCCTTTTACCTCCGGACGTGCCCCAGCTGCAGAAGCTGGATGCAGCCCTGCAGCCCCATTAGGCTCATCCCCATCCCGTCCCTCCGACCCCCTCCTTTTACCTCCAGACCTGCCCCAGCTGCAGCAGGTGGATGCAGCCCTGCAGCAACCAGACGCAGAGGCGGCAGCAGCCGCGGCGGCCGCGGGCGCTGTCCTTGGTGCTGCCGGCGCTGTCCTTGGTGCCGACGGCGAAGTCGTACACGAACCACCTGAAGCTGAGCATCTGCACCACGAGCGAGGGCAGCAGCACGAAGAGCAGCGTCAGCCCGAACCACCACCGCTGCCCCCGCACGTAGTAGTGGGCCGCCAGCCACAGGTCCGAAGCTCCGTCCGCGAAGCAGACGAGGAGGGCGCACAGCACCCAGCAGCCGTCCCGCAGCCGGTACCGCCGGGCCGGGGGAGTCGCGCCGCCCGCCCGCCGCCCTCCGCCGCCCTCCGGACTCTCCAGCCTCACGGCCGGGCCGCCGCCGCCGCCGTCCGACTTCGCGGCCATGTTGTCGGGGGAGAGGAGGAGAAAGGAGGGAGCGGGAGAGACTTCCGGAGGGAGGACGGAGTCGCCGAGCCCGCCCCGGCAGCGCCCGCCCCCCCGCCGGCCTCGCCCCGCGCCCGCCGGCCGGGCCCAGCCGCGCCGCACCGGCACCGGCCCCGCCGCTCCCCCACCCCGGCAGCTCCCTCCGCCGGCCCCGCCCCGGCCCCGCCGCTCCCCCTCTCCCGGAAAGGGCAGCGCCCCGCGGGCGCCTCCCCCTGCCCGGACCCCGGCAGCCCCGGCTCGGACCGGCACAGCCCCGCCGCCGGCTGAATGCCCGGCCCCGCCGCCCGCATCGCCAGCGCCTGGAGTATCCCCAGCCCTTAGCCCTCATCATAGCAAAGCCTGCCCGTGGGTCCGGCCCCAAATGGGTCCGGGAGGTGAGAGCCTGGACCTGGGTGTACAGAGGTGCTGTGGGGCCGGGGCAGGAACGTGGGGACACATAGACATAGAGACGCAGAGACACAGACACGTGGGGACATAGAGACACAGGATCACGGGGACTCAAGGACGTAGGGACACAGGGACATAGGCCACCAGGCTTCCACCCAAGCCAGCCTGAGGAAGGGAAGAGGGCAGCTGCTGGGGCTGCTCCCCCTGGCACCAGGGGGAGCTGAACCCATGCCCAGCCATGGGGAAAGCCTCTGAGGAGCCGCAGAACCCGGCCAAGCACCAAGGTCTGTGCGTGGACCTCACTCTCCCCCTCCATTTCTCCATTTGCTGCCTATCAGTGTTCAGATGCAGCATGTCCTGATCATCCCCTGTCATGGGGTACAGGGAGCACATTGCCAGCAATCCCAGCAGCACCTAGAGGCCCAAGGGGAGGGAAAAGGGCTTTTTGCTGCTTTGCAGGGTGTCTCCAGGGAGAGTGATAGCACGGAGGCAGCTGTCTCTTTACAGCAGTCTCAGCCCCTCTCTGCTGGCTGCGTTTCAGCCTGCCAGGCTCACCTCAGCACGGTTGCTGCTGGAGGAGCCAAGCACTTGGATGAAGCCTGGCCCACGGTGCACACACTGCAGCACAGAGTGAGGGAGAGTCTATTTTATCCCAGGAAACGCAGCCAACTTTCCAACTCCATCTCGCATAGTGGCAAGGGGGGTCAGCTTAGAGCTGGGAAGAGCCTGGGTTGCTGGTGCATGAAGCCCTGGGAATATGCTGTGCGAGGAAGGCATTGGGCAGCCCAGGGGAGCAGAGGCAGGCCCTCTGCAAGGTGCATGTATTAGTACAGGTAACGCGACTTAAATGCCAGCTAACCTTGAGATGCTCCTGACAGAACCCCTCCACAAATACCCAGCTGGGGGAGGGGATGCTGCCTGCATCTCAGGAGGACAGGAAAAGAGCCATGGCTGTCCAGAAGCAGGGGAAGCACCGCTGGTGCAGAGGGGTCTGAATGCTGTCCTTGGGAGTCTAGGCAATGGCGCAGGAATGGTGCCATAACCCCCAGGTGATGGTGGGCACAGCCACAGGACAAGGGGAAGCCGGGGGGAGGAGGGATTCCTTCTTCCACAAACCCTGAAACGCCACCTCCAAAGCAGAGTTGAATGTCCAATGCCTGCATACAAGGTGACTGTGGTTTGATGTCTGATTTATCTTAACAGCAGACCCTGGCAATCACAGGAAAAGATGAGGGGAAAAAAAAATCCATAAACATGCCTGAAGCCTTCCTGTGCATCTGTCAGCAGACAGGCAGAGGGGGTTTCGAGCTGCATAAATAAAAGTGCTTCAAGAAAGGAAGAAAAAGGAACATGCTGAAACCCAAACCTTCAATGCGTAACAAAATACAGACAGATGCAAACCATCCCATAGCAGCGGGTGGATGGCCACATGCTCTGGCTGCACAGGTTCCCAGGAGGGAACATAAACATGCAATCAATCTGAACGAGCTGCCAGGCTGAGTCCAGCTTGCAGGCAAGCAGCTTGCCTGTGGCGCCAGGTCCAGTAGAAGAAAGGCCGTGATGATTTGCGACTGGCTCAGAGCCTGCTGTGGGAGAGACCTGCAGAGCGTGGCACCAGCAGCCATTCATTGCCTTGGGAATGTTTTCCAGGTGCCCAAGGCTTTGTGATGCCTCCTGCCACAGCTCAGCTGCAGCTCCAGTGCTGAGCTGCAACCCCCTGCGTGGCCACGCTAAACCTGGCCTTCATTTTGGTGTGAGCTGGTGAGCAGCGCTGCCTGCCTCAAGGATGGTCATCGGGCTTCTCTCTGCTGCTGCTAAGACACAGGGAGCCCATCTTCAGCCCATCCCCATTCTCATACCCAGCCCCATTCCCATTCCCAGCCCCCAATCCTGATCCCCAAAGGCTGTGTCCACGTATGTGAGGCAGGACAGACGGCCACGGCTTCTACTGCCCGTGAAGGTCGGGAAAGAGTGTGTCCCTGGGAAGCAAACCCAGCTCCAGCTCCAGCTGTGATCCAAGCACGCATTATGGAAATCAGGCTGTCTCCTGATCCCATCAAAGCAGAAAGGATCAAATGCTGCCAGGCAGAGAGCTGGAACCAAGGGCTCTGTGGTGGATGCTGCACTGTGGGGCTGTAGGGCAGGTCTGTGTCCCACATCCCATCGGCAGCCAACCCCAGCACTCACATCACAAAGAAGCTCCTCAAAAGACAATGTGGATGAGGAGCAGATGGATTCCAGGCCCACCTTGAAACCCCCACTGAAAAGGAGCATTTCTCAGCTTTGGCATGCAGCCCCATCCTGCTGCTTCTTCTGCTTGGTGTCAGGAAAAAAAATCCAAACCGAGCCTGAATCACTCCCAGCCCGGCCAGGATGCTGTGCACAAAGTGCTCATTTCCACCGCTTCGCTGGGAGCCTTCTTATTTTAGCACTCGCTGCCGCAGAGTGAGATCTCTCCCGTTAACTGTCACAAACGACCTTACGAGATTAGGGCCGGTAATCTTCCGATCTGTTTAATCTTCCTCCGGGGATTATTCGCACAGCTCCGCTCCTCGCAGCCGCAGAACCGCAGAACACCCCGAAATGGAAGGGATGACCGAACCCAACCCCCGGCTCCGCACGGGGAGCCTGGAAATCAGACCCCGTGTTTGAAAGCCCCGGTCTCCGGGGCAGAACCTCACCCCGACACCCAGGCGAACCGCCCCGCCGCAGCCCCGCGCCGCTCGGTCCATCAGCGCGGAGCGGAACCTCCGCGCCGCTCCAGGCGCAGCCGAGCCACGCGGCCGCCCCGCAGCGCCCCCCGCCGAACCGCCCGGCCGTTTCCCGCAGCGGCCGCACGGGGGCGCTCTGCCGCCCTCCGCGGAACTCCCGAACGCGGCCGCTGCAGCCGCCCGGCGGGGAGCGGAGGACGGACGGAGCGGCACCGGCCGCCATGGCGCGGGATCCGGCCTTCGTGCTGCGCTACCTGGCCGAGGTGGAGGAGCTGGCCGAGGACGTGCTGGCGGCGCGGCAGCAGGTGAGGCCCGGTCCGGCTGACGGCTCGGCGCCGCTCGGCCCCCCCCCTCCCATCCTTTCCCCTCCCGTCTCTCTGCAGATCGTCGATCTGGACGTGAAACGGAACCGGAACCGCGAGGCGCTGCGGGCGCTGCGCAAAGACCCGGAGCCCGAGGGTGAGAGCGGGAGCCCCGCGGGGACCGGGCCGGTGTGCGGGGGGCGGCGCTGAGCCCGTCTGCTCCTCGTCCGCAGGAAAAGCCATGGTGTGCTTCGGGAGCACGTTCATCGAGCTGCCCAAGGCCAAGACCGAGGAGATGCTGCAGAAGGGTACGGCGGGCTGTGCCCGGCGCTGGCCGTGATGAGGTTTGAGCTAAAATAGCCCCCGGGTCTGCGCTGTGCGCCGCTGCCGGCCCGCCCCGCACGCAGCACGACCCCCTCCCGCCCCGGGTCCTGCGGGCTCTCTGTCGGTCCTCTATTCAACCCCGGTCCCCCTTATTCCTGCTCTGCTATTTTCAGATCAGGAACATCTGGATGAGGAGATAAACAACCTCCGGAAAGAGCTGCGTGTGAAGGTCAACCGTCTCTATGAAGCTCAAGGTAAACGCTGCTGGTCTTGAGCCCCGCAGCAAAGGTCTGGCAGCAGAAAGTCAAAATCTGGGGCTGCTCTTCCTCTCACTTTGAAATTCCCTCCCTGCTCCGGCAAAAACGCGTTGCTGCAAAGCTGTCACCCAGCAGCGTGCTGAATGCATGCAGCAACGACCAGGTTGGATATTAGGAACAGTTCATTCTCCAGAGGAGCAGCGATGCAGTGGCACAGCTGCCCAGGGGGGTTGGTGGGATCGCCGTCCTTGGAGGCGCCCAAGGACTGCAGAGATGCAGCACTGACAGACGTGGTCAGTGGGCACAGTGCAGTAGGTTGGGGTTGGATTTGATGCTCTCAGGCTATTTTCTTTTCCAACCTTCACGATGCTGTGAGAACAAACTGCCCTGCCCACATGGAATGCTTCACGTGTTTCACAGCAGAATCCTGACGTCCTGCACGTTCTCACAGGTAAACCTGAGCTGAAGGGATTTAACCTGAACCCCATGACGCCGGAGGAAATGAAACTCATCAATCGCATCCTGGAAGGCTGAGGCAGCTGTGCCACCACAACCGTGTGCAAACACTGCTCAGGGTGCTGCGGCTGGGTATCACTCACAGTGTTTGCACTGCATCAGCCCCAGCCTCCAGGATTTCCAGCACTGCTGTGCTGCTGGAGCCTCTCATAAAGAGCACGGGGAAAGATGCAGCTCCTCAGCTACATTTCTTCTGGCTGTAAACTCCCTGCTCCTTGCTGACGATGGTGGCAGAGCAGTGCAGAGGCAACTGCTGAACAGTGGCTTATTCACAGCCTATGACAAACACCCGCTTGCAAGGGGGATTATTAAAATCAGCACTGTTGGGCATTCCTAACTGTGTGTGTGTGTTTGTTGCTGGGTTTTTATGTGAGAGCTTCTGTAGTTTGGCTGCAGAGCTGCAGTTCACTGTCGTGTCAGGGACAGGAGTAGGAGGAATTGTAAATCTACAGCGTGCCCAGAGCATAGAAGAGCTGTGTGTGCCTGTGGTATTAAAACAAAAATGAAACTATACATCTGAAACATGTCAGGAATCTCCTGAAAGATGTGTAGGGAGGAACAGAAGAAGGCAGCATCCTGTTAGCCTTAATGGGAAAACAGTCTGCTGTCAAGGTGGGAGCCAGGAGAACACAGAAAATGAGGCTTTCAAAACAGGATGGAAGAATAAAACATAGATATAGAAGCAAAAAACCTGCAGCTTGAAGAGCTGGGACTTGGCCTGCAGTAAAGGGTTAATTGTTTTAAGTCATAATAGTTTCTTCAAAGGTTGTAAAACTTACTGTCTCACGCACTACCCTCTTCATCCTGGAGTTGCTACCCCCATACAAGCTGGGTAAGACCACAGCAAGACTTGTGAAAGTTAATCACAACTGTCAGCATACTGCAGTGAGTCTCCTTTCTACAAGTTCCTGCTCTTCCCCTTCTGGACTTCTGTAAGATTGTTTTAATGGAATTTAAAGACTTCGAACACTGCAGTTGTCCCCGTGTCACTGGCTCTCCTGGTAGCTCATCTGCTCTCCAGGAGTAAGTTAGAGATGCAAAGACTGAAAGTAATGTTAACTTAGTCTCTGAGGCACCTTACAGCTGCTCTGGAAGTGAGTGGCAGTACATTGCCAAACGCCTGTGTTCTAACTGCACTCTTACATAACCTGCATGGTACAGCCAGGAAATGTGTCTAACATGTGATGGCAAGATTATTTTTACAGTATCATGGCAACAGGTTTTATGATCTGACATGTTTCCATAGTAGTAGCAGCAGAAGGATTAGGTGTCTGCCTTCCCCAAAAGCTTTGTTTTGCTGGGCAGAACGCGTTCAGCTGCTTTATTTTCTCATGCTCTATGCAGAATGCAGGTGGTCAGCTGAGAAGCCAGCATCACCTGCGAGTGCCTTGTCAGACACTGCAAAATACTTCATTCAAGCCTGTCACAGCTTCCCAGCTGGGGAAGCCTTCAGGAACAAGGAGGCCAACTATCTTGGGCTGAGGCAGAGAGAAATGTGAACCGCTGCTACACAATAGGAGGAAGAGAGACCATGAACTTTATCCACAGCGATCTCCCAACCCGAGCTTGAGATCAGCCTCACACTGTCTGCTGCGCAGGAAGATTCCCAAAAAGCTCTTCCAGTTGTTTCTTCCTGTCATTGAAGCAGCCTGCAATGAAAACAGTAAGAGGGGAGGTGCCCAGGCCCTTACCTTCCACCTTTCGTGAGCACAAAGGGCAACTGCCCACTTTCAGCTGAAGCTGTATTCACCTTTTATTTATGAACTACACTCAGTGGTGACTGTAGGCATACAAATAACCTCCAGACACGTGTTGGCCTCTCAGAAGTATGACTTCAGAATCCAAGCACTACTTCATGGTATTAAGAGGAAAAAAAAAGCACAACCAGCTGTAGGGGAGTGCTCAGTAAACATCTACTGCAATGGCTGTAGATGAGATTTTCTGCCACGCTGACATATAAAGAACTGCAACAATTTAAAAGCTTGGAAAGCAGGGCTATAAACAATATTGTTCCCTCCACGTTTGTCTGCTGGATTTCAATAGTGCTGCTGTAATTCTAATTGCTCACATCCATGTTTGGAAAGCGTGGGTTCCTTTTGGACTCCTGTAAGAGTCAATGTTCCCTGTTCTCTTGTTCCTGAGTGACAGAGGTGTGCTCTCCTGTGCTGAGGGAGGGATGTAAGCAGGGCACCATGCCTGCACTGGGTGAGTACATACCTAAGTGTGTGTTTGCCATGAAGTTCCCATCCACCAAAGCACCCAGGTTTCCTCCTCTGCTGACAGGCCCATCGTTCCATATCAGGTCAAAGCCACCAACACGTTTCTCCTTCCCAGTCAGCCTACAACATCAGATACAGGTATTGAAGTACAGAGTGCTGATGATCATCTTACCTGCGCACAGGAATAAACTTCCTGGTCAGAGATAAAGCTGAACAGCTGGAAGCAGTGGGCATCTTTCTGCTATAAATATCCAAAGCTGGCACGGTTGTAAAGTCAACCACAAAATGATGCAAGACTGGCTTCTTGGAACAGATCACTCCAGAAGCAATGAGTGTGGGAGGCACAATGCAGAAGGAGCTCTGAAGCAGTTGTTGTGCAAGTCCCAGCTCTAACACTGACTCCATTTCCTTCACAGCACTGCGTTGCTTTGTTTTCTCCACTCTGAAGCAGAGATATGCCTGCTTGCTTTGCCCAGTCTCTGGAAATTCATTATTTAACAGCTATAAAGCTCAGCACCTCCCTATCAGTTGCCAAGACAAGAGTGTGTGTGAACACCTTCACACAGAAATAAAAACCTTTAGGGGGTAAAAAGCATCTTTGCCCACCTGCCCTCCATGTCCACAACATGAAGTGTGTCTTCAAGCAGGTGACACTTGAGCTCATAGTCCTCCTGGCTGCTGGCAGCAAGGGAAGGCGATGCATTTACCTCCAGAAGCCAGCTGAGGAGGCAGAGCACGAAGTTAGGGAGAAATAGGCGCTTTTACCCATGGCTCATCTACCAGAAATGCCTGTCCACAAAAACACCACACTGCCAGCAGGCTGGAGTAAGTGTGAAGCAATAGGAAATCCAACCCCAAATCTCTTTCCCGCACGCTGAGCCAAAGAACATTCTGAGCTTATTGCAAAGTTTCTATTCCTGTTCTCGATGGTAATAAAGAAAAAATCCCTCCAGCATCTACAAAGACATGCAAGTTAAAACCAAACTCTAGAGAAAGCAGTAAACATTGAGGGCAAATCACAGAAAAAGCACTAACCCATTTTCGGTGCAGGAATGCAGAAGTGTCCTGGGAACAGTTTGACAGCACAACAGTGTTCAAACAGCCCTCCTAGAGAGCCACAGAAATGAGGCAAGCAGCAGGAGTGGCATCCAAGCACTGCAATATCAATGACTTTCAGTCCAATCCACCACACAGTGATGGAAACACAGATTTGTTTCCTAACCAGTTGAAGTCACTCCAGCTCCTTCTGTGCAGGCAACCTCCACAATACTTTGGTCTCAGGCTCCGCACTGAGTGGATGGCACAAATTAGAGCTATCCAGGACCAGAGCTGAGCTGTAATTCTTTGCTCATTCCAAGTAAAGCTGTCCCCAGTGGCACCACATGAGATGCTAACAGGACACGTGGCTGTCACAGGTAAAGCAGCTACAAAGAGCATAAATCTCAGGGATATGTCCTTACCTATGGTGCTACTTGCATTTCATGTAACTGAGGCTGCAAGAAGAATCCAGCTCATCATTTCTGAAGCACTACTTGCTGTTGCTATTTCTCTCAACTCATGTAATGACAAGTTAGTTGCACTTTCGGGTTCCTGCTGTTGCAATACTTGGGTTGCACATTGTAGCAGATAAAAACTGGAGAATTTCAGCTGAACTGTGAGTCATATTTTTCACTTCAACTGTGAGAAGAGCTATACTTCAAACATTTAAGTACAGCCAGATTACGTTTTAAAGTCCAGGGGGTTTTGTTGTTTTTGTTTCTTTTAAACATCCTCAATGCCTACACAGCCTCTTTCTCCACAATTAACAGGAGGTGCCTCTTTCCATTGGGGTCTCCCATCGTAACACACACACAGGGGATGTGTTTTAGTGCTAGCAGCCTCATGGTGGTGGCTGGACATCCATCACCACTGATGGGACGCTGCTGCGATACACACAGCGGGAGAAGAGATGCTAGCAATCCTCCTGTCTCATAATTGCTGTGACACATCGATGTTTGAGGGAACTCATCACAGAAATAACCAAAACAGCAGGTTTTCACAACACAGTGCAGGAGATTTAACAACATTACATGCTGCTGCACCCCGTGTTCTGAACAAGAACAGCTGCATTCCTCACAGATTCCAGCCTCCTAGGTGCAAAACCTCCCTGTTTCACATGCAGTTCCTGGACTGGTTCACTCGCAGCCAGCCTGTAGGCAACTACCTTCAGCATGCAGAAGTGTCCCCAGACATCCCCACCATCCCAGGGCAAGCAGCTGGCCTGGCACTAGAATCCCTTCCACGTTCATTAACCCCCTTACGGTTTCAGGTGCTGATCAATCAGGATGTCGTAGCCATAGAGCTCGAAGCAGCGCCTGTCACTGATGATCACTTTCTGAACGCTCTGGAGGCTCTTGATGAAAATGTTGTCCATATCCGCAAAGAGAACTTCCACCAATCCTGCTCCATGTTTGGCAGTCAGGTACTGCCTGAGCTGCTGAATCATCCACTTGCAGCCCTGAGACATCCAAACACGATTACATACAAGCTGCTCCCAACAGATGAGCACACATTTAACCTGTGTGATTTTTTTTTTCCAGTCACTCTACAGCCAAGCAAGAATTCTTAGTAAAAACCCAGAGACCAGAAGGCAAGGGCTGCCAATTCCACAATGCAATTAAGCAATTCATGTTTGATTATTTTTGTCTACAAAGAAGAGGAGGAATTTTAAAAAAGCCTCCAGGTCTGCATCAGAAACTCTCAAAGAGCAAATCATCATCTTCTGTCAGGATACTGCACAGAGCCTCCTTTCCATACTGAATTTATAAGAGGGAACAGTCTACAGAGTGGGAAGTTCAACTACTCCCAAACGTTGACTCTGATCTCACATCTGCCATGAACCTGACATCTCATTTAAGATCTTCTCCCTCTTTCAGCTGCCACCTCTTCCAACAGGATGGTGACAGTTGTGTGTAGCGATCATAGCCTCGTTGTAACACTAGGGCCTTAAAGTGAAGGACTAAGCTACAGATAAATGCTTAAGCAGAATAATATGCTTATTATTATATATCAGATAACCTCTAAGAGCTTTCTGCCTAAGTGTTTAAGTCACAAACATCAGCCTTACAGATGAGCAGACAGCTGCAACGCAGCAGTTACAGAACACTCACCCAAGCTCTCTCCTATCAACGAAGTCACATTTATGGGTGTCTGGAGACAGCAGCACAGCTCAGTGGCTGCAGCACGTGTGCACAGCATGGCAGCTGGCACAGGGAGGTCAGCTTGCTCCTGTCTGCCAGACCAGCCCCCCTGGCAGGCGCTGGGGCAGCGCTGTGCAGGCAGTGCTGCTCACTCACCTTCTCAGGATCATAATCAGGCGCAGTCTTTTGCACTGCCACGTTGGTGAGATGAACATCTGGCACGAAATAGAGATAAGGATCAAAGCCAAACAGACACTGAGCAAGTAAATACTGAATTCTTACTCTAAACCAACCAACTTTGACTCAGTCCCAATTAATTACTTCCTCTGTAATCAGAGGCTTCAGTCACCTGAGCTTATATGTAACACTGCATGATGCTATCAGTGAAAATGTAAGGGAGACAAAAAAGAACAAGAGAGGTGTTTGGAAAATGAAGCAGTGACTGCCCTGAACTAGCAGCATGGCCCACAGCTGGCATGAACCTCTCCACATAAGTGTGCCTCCAGAACCAGTGCACCCCCACCCCAGAACAGCTGCTGCACCTCCCCTCTGGGATGGCTTTTGATCATTCAGAGCAAGCATGAACTCTGCTGAACTTTCACTGAGAGAAGTGATGGATTTTCCTGTCTCTCAAGCCATCAAATTAAGGCAGGATACCTTTTGGGAAGATGTGTTAATCAAATAAAAGCTATCAAACTCAATACAGCAAGCAGCTTGACACACAGGAAATCAAATAGTTCTGTCCCACGAATCACTCTGTCCCTACATTCGCTGAAGCTAAGGAAGAAGAAAGGCTGCCAGAATTCAACCACAACAATAAAACTAGGACTGACATTTCAGCACGGGCCCCAGCTGATTTGTCAAACTGACATCTGCAGTGATCTGGTGACACCAGTCTGCCAAAAAAGACAAGAGAGAGAATGACAGTGGCAGCAACAGGACAGGACAATCCTGTAGGTGTTTGCTGGAGTCACAAGTAACAAGATTCATCTCATACTAAGCAGCAAACCATACATTCCTACTCTTACCCCTCCTTCCAGCTCACACAGACAAGTAGGATACAGTGATCATCTATGCTGCTCAGGGTAAACCGCATACTAGAAAAGCGAGCAAATCCATCTCTGTACAACCAGGCCTTCAGAGGGCTGTACTGGGAGAAAAGGAAAAGAGCAACTGAGAACTGAGATGAAAAAACCCAGTTCTGATATAAACAGCAGTTTGCACTTACAGATGTCACTAGAATATAAACTCTTAGGTCAAACTTTCGACCTACAAAGAACAGAAAGATATCATATAATCCACCTGCTGATACAGCTGCCCAGTCTTAGATGCACTTATCATCAGTTTCTATCTAAACATACACACAAAAGGACTGAAATCCACATTTCTGGTGACTTTATCGTGGGCTTCTTGAACATTTAAGATTAAAAACACCAGTGGGACCACTGCTCCAAGTCAGTGGCAGCTTACAAGCTCTGGAAAAACAATGCAAGGTGCCAGCATTGAAGGATGCATCCCTTTGAGTTAGCTTGACAAATGTTTGGCCCCACAACCTAACGAAAGTCTTAGTTTCAGAAAGGGAGCCACGTGAGGTTCAGCACACAGAACTACACATGGAGTCCTGTCTACCCAGCGAGAACACCATGGGTGAGGACAGCTTTTTCCCTACAACAGAAAAGCAGTGGCATAAGTGGGCCTCTCACCTCCAATTAAGTATGGATTTTCAATGTACTGCTGCACTACGTAAGGCTCTATCTGCGTTTCGTCCTTCTGCTCGTTCGTGCGGCCACCATCCTGGGGGAAAACAAGCAGGCAGATCCCCATTTCAAGTTTGTATATGGAGAAGATGGTGAAAAAACACTCAGTTTTTTCTGGAAGCCCTACCTCCATTTCAGAAGCCCAGATAAAGTGTAACAGCAAAGAGACCAGTGCAATGAAAAGATGCTGCAAAAGGAGAAGCGCTCACCTGCCTCTGAAGGCTCACAACAGGAGCTCCACAAAGAAGGGATCTCCAACCAGAGATCCTTCCCCAGGGGCAGTCAGCCCTTAAGTGAGGTCCAAGAGGTGCAGCCAGCTCCACCCCTTCCTGTCTCACAGCTGAATTGCCTTCACCTGTGCTCCCAGGGCTGACCAGGTCCTTTCCCCAGGTGCTCCATCAGTGGTTCAGGCCAGGACTCAACAGTTACCACACATACAGCATCCAACTACAGGGGGGGAGATGTGCAGGAAGGGACTTACGGTGAACAGGGCAATAGTGAAGGAATATCACACAAGATCAGCACAGCCAAGCAGAACTCCTTGATGGAAAGAGAGGAATGAAAGAACAGAAAAAGAACCTGTTCCCCCAACAGGACGCACAGCCATGCTCACCATCTTCCAGTCGAAGATATCCTTTAGTTTTCGGAACAGGAAAATTCCTTTCCCTTGTGATCTGCCAACCTACAGCACGGAGAAGCTGAGTTACTTAGCATCAGGATTTCCTGCTGTTCCCCACAGTTTCAGCACAGAAGCCCCGCACAACCTGAGTCATCATCTGTTTGTATGCAAGCACGTTTGTGTAATGTTATGGAGACAGGCAGAAAACGAAGGCATCTGACAAGAGCTCAATGCTGAACACTCGGGTTTACAAGTGTTAGGAGAATTCCTGGTGGAAAGGGCAGAGCAGGCAGGCAGCCTGCAGGAAAGTCCCACAGAGATGAATAAACAAACTCTGTCACGTGCTTGCAGCAATATATCTAACACAACATATGTTGCTGGGAATCTTTTTTTAAGTCACACTTAGATTTGTGTGTGCTACAGAAGAACTTGACTGAATGGGGAAGTCATGAGCAATGTCAAAGAACGATGGCAAACAAGAGCAGAACAAACCTGAAGACAGCCTAATTCACACTGTATGAAGTAGCCTGGATAAAGCACCTGAGAAGGAAGGCTCCCACCTGGCCTTCCAAGGGAAGCCCAGACTTCTGCAGCCTCAGGATCTTCCATTCTGCATGTCCAGAGCTACAGTGCCCAAATGTGGGAGTAGGCAGCCTGAGACAGCACAACACAGGGCTGCTCAAGAGCACAGACCAACAGAGTGTGTAACAGAGTTTATTTTTACTTGTTTGTTTTGAAGTCAGCCCCCAAACAATTTCATTTAAGGTGTTGGTAAAATCCCAGTCATTACTATATTTACATATATCTTTGTTTAGTGTATCTTGGTTTTTTACCATCTTAATTGAGGTTGTGGGCATAAAAATCAGCTTAATATAAGGTTTTCTGTTGCCAATTAACATGTTCCCATGTGTAGAGTTGGATAATCACTAGCTGATATCCTCCTGGCTGTAATTCACATGTTAGTTTGCATAATTACCTCCCATTTACTTCTCAGAAGTGCCCTTACTGATAGGCCTGACTCACAGTGTAAGGCAAGTTGTTCTGCCCCAGATCTCCTGCACAAGGCAAAGCAGCTGTCCTCTCACAAGTGAGCACATTTTCAGTTACGTACCCTGGCCTAATACTCATGATGTTAAATGGCTTGAGTCACCTTGCAGAAGCAAAGGACTTGTCAGATTTATGTTGTATTGCTGTATTTCCTTTAGAAATTCTTTCTTGGTTCCTAGGACACTGGTCGAATGGGAATTTGCTCCATTCACCATTATTCCATGTAGATACAGGTTTTGTGGGACGAACGTGATGCAGAGCACAAGGCTGCACTTCATGGTAGAGCATGGAAAAGCTAACATTAACAAAATCCACCCCAGCTTGCACTCCAGGCTGCTCATGGAATCTTCTGCAATCTCTCCATATTCTCAGGATGAAAGTCCACTCAGTAAATTGGCTCGATTTACAATGGCTGACATTTAACGTAGTGGGATTTCCTTGAAACCAAACAGATGTTTTCATAGCTGCATCTTTGGGGGCTGCCCTAGAACACTGCCTAACAACAAGCCCAATTAGCCAGCTGCCCTGCACACACACACACGCTCTTGTACACCTGCAGCTGAACTGAAAGATTTAAGAGCGTGAACTTGGCCACAACCACACAGTGAGAATCCCTAGGAGCACAATCTGTTCCTCCACAGAAGAATCCGGTCCTCCACGCCATCAGCACCGAATTAACTTCAGCTCTACAAATAAACTGAGCTGATTTTCAGTTACCGAAATGAACTGTAACACAAGAAGGAACGTCTGGGTAGTACATGTTGGCCAGGAAGCCAGCCAGCATTGTTGCTCCTAGCTACCCTGCTACATGCACTTCTTCCTGTGGGTTTCCTGCGTGTTTTCCTGTCCTTCCACAGGATGAAGGCATCCATTCATCTTTGTCTCACTTGAGGAAAGTGATCGTGCACTTACCGGTTTCATGATCCAAGTGGTGCCAGGCTTCTTGCGAAATTCTTCCACAAACAAATGGTACTCTGAAGGCAATTCAAAGGTCTTTGGAAAAAAATCACATCTTGCTGCCTCAAGCTTCCCTGCTTCTCTTTCTAACTGCTTCCGAAACCTTTTCAGGTTCTTTACTAAGTAGTTCTTCCGACTCAGCTGGGTAGAAAGAGAAAGATAAGGTTAGGCTCAACAGATGCTCATGCAGACCGGCTTGCTTTCATTGCACTTGAGATACCTCTGGTGATGTCTGGGGACTACCTGTACTACATCTTCTGCAAGGGAAAAAGTAAATAAACATACACACTATTGAGAACTGTGTTTGCTCTGCGCAAATAAGGCTTGATTTCAGTTTTCTGTTTAATCCTTGCATGAACACAGGGAAGCCAGAACAGAGCAGGTCATACGACCCATGCGTTACCCTTTCTAACGTACCTTTCCATGCAGGCAGCATACTTATTTCCAGCACAGCTCCAGTCAGAACTGCCCACAGCAAAAGCTGTAATCATGTTCACAGGCAGGCTTAACTCATCCCGCTCCTGAGATTGCTGCCCGTGGCACAACCAGCAGCTCTGGAAGCGCATTGGCTCTTGAACCACTGCAGGTTGCAGGTGAGTGTTATAAACCACTGCCAGTCTCCATTTGCACTAACACTGGTGAGCAAGAAGGCTTGGAGAAGGCACACATGCTTCTTGGCAGCCCTCACAGGACTGGAAGTGACATGCAGGAGAGGACGGTAGCAGACCTCATAGACGTAAGATTTTTAGGTGTTGCAACTTAATCTGCTCATAAATACAGAAGAGGCTCCCCAAAATACTGCCATTTTGGAGGACCTCTTGCAATACACCATCCTCAGATGTACTTTTGCCAGGCTAAGGGTATACATGTGCATCTGATCCTAATGAACTGGATCTGTAGGAGTTCTCACTTTCCTATGTCAGGAAATACACCTTTACCTACCAAGAGGAAGGTCTGGTCTTTAACCAGACCCCCTAACATGCTACCGTTGGTTTTGTTATTTTCAAGAGTCACAGACTTGTTGGTGTTTACCAGACTGAGAACGCAGCAAAGCAAAGTGTCAGGTTCCCAAGTAAAGCCCTTCCCAAGACAGGGGATGTTGACACATACTAATGGTTTATCAGAGCTGTAAGAAAGAGGCCAGTTTCTCGCAGTGGAAAACATTACCAGGTATTTCCACTCATAACTGCTTCTCATGGAAACTTACTGCCGGCTTAAAAATACCTCCCCATACCCTCCTAGTTTCACTCCACCTTCGAGGGCTCCTTACCTCATAGTGATTGCGAAAGTGGCAGATACGAACGTGCTCCTCCAAGTACACGTGGTCAAAATTCTCCCGAAGCCAACTGACATCGCACCAGAGGAAATCCCACTCCTCCTCACTGGGGAGAAAGGGCCCATGCAGAGAGCACAGCACGTGTTCACACCACCACCTCCACCACCTGCAGTGCTGTGCAGCCTCTGCTCCCCTCCACCGCTCTCCATCCCCAAGCAGGGCTGTGGGATGCACTCCCCATTTTAAATGTGAGGTTGCAGCACTTCCCACCTCCACACCCGGCACGGCCTACAGGCTCTGCGGGCACAGTGGAGTGGCACAGCTCTGGGACAGGCACCCAGACCAGGGGCTCAGCGTCCCCCAGGGACTCCCGGGGACCCGTGCCGCCCCCCCCGGGTATGGATGCCAGCAGCGGCCCCGCGGCCCAGCAATAAGCCGTGCTTACTTCCTCGCCTGTTGCCAGCCGGGCCGGCAGCGTAGCACATCCAGTACGGGCCCGGAGAGGCCGCACTTGAAGCGGACACGGCCGAGTGGAAGCGGGGCGGCAGCACCACGGATAGAACCGGCAACGCGGCCTAGCCCGACCAGGTGCTGCTTTGTCCTCTGCGGGATGCGGGGAACGGCCTACGGGGAGAGAAGAGAGGAAAAGCGGTGAGGAGAGCCGGGCCGGACCGGCATAGCGGCAGGGAAGCCGGGCAGCGCTCACCGCCAGCTCCGCCATACTGCGGGCCTACCAGGCCGCGCCGTCTCCATGGCAACGGCGGCGCAGCGCCCCGGGCCCGCTTCCTCTCGGGCCTAAGGAGCACCTGTAGGCCTCGCCCCACCCTGCAGGCCCCACCACCTCCGTAGGCCTCACCCCCCTGCAGGCCTCGCCCCCTACTGTAGGCCTCGGCCCCACCCTGCAGGCTTCGCCCCCCTCCCCCCCCCGTAGGCCTCAACCCTTCCCGTAGGCCCCGCCCCGGCCGCAGGGTGTTGGGGTTGTGCTGGAGCTGTGGCTGGAATGCTGTGAGCTCGTCCCCTGCCCCTGTGACACCCAGCTGGCTGTGGGGTGGGTGCAGGCTGGGGCTGTGGGTGGACTGGGTGTCCTGAATAGGAGGCTAAGCCAGGCCCAGAGCCAGCACTGGGCTTTCTGCAGCCACGTCAGCAGCACTCAGGGACAGGTCATGGCACTTCCCTGTGCCATCAGTGCAGTGACAGCTACTCCATGTCCACCCCGGGGGAAACTTTCCCCCCGGGTGGACGTGGAGTAGCTGTCACTGCCAGCCTGCTGGTCTACAGGGGTCTCATCCCCCCACCACTGTCACAGCGAGGGCTGGGCATGCTGCTGTGCCGAACAGACCGCCCTTGATCAAACAGGACAAAGGTTTTGTTCTTCTCTTCACACTGCAGCCTTGTCCGTCTGCGCGCTGGCAGCAGCGGCTGTCAGCAGACAGCGCAGCGCTCCCACACCACCGCTCAGAGGTGGAGTTTCTCCTCCTTTGTCTCCTCCCGGTAAGAAGGAGCAGTCGGTGCGAGGGAGGCGGGTGCTGGGGAAGGGCTTTAGCAGAAGACGCAGGGGAAGCGGACGGGGTCTCTTCTGTCTCTTCTTCTTCTCATTGGGGGATTGGGCTCTGTGCTGCAATCGAGCCCCTTGTCACAAGCAGCTGTCCCACAGGAGCGAGCTCTTCATGACAGAAACCTTCCCAGGCAGCATCCGGAGCGTGGACAGCAGCTTCACCTGGGGACAGAGAGGACAGTAGCATCGGGGACAAGGACACCTGCTCCCCGCCTATCCCAGGGCACGTGCTGCAGACCATGGGAAATGGCATGAGCAAGGTAAAGGGAGCGCTGGGGTGCAGGTCTGCAGAGCTGGGTGCTGCAGGACAGGCTTGCAGCGCTGGAAGTGGGAGATGCTGGTCGGGCTCTGTCTGTGATGCTGAGCAGTGTTAGGTGTGCCAGGGAGCCACCCGCTGGTGCTGAAACTGGCACAAGGCACAGCTGGTGGAAAAGCTTGTTTACCTGCAGGCTAAACAAAATCAGAAGCTGGCAGGGATGCTGTGTGAGGCTGCAGCAAGGGCTCGTCCTGACAGCCACCTCCAGCCACTTCAGTTGGGGCGTGCATTCTTTGAACAGGACTGGTGGGCACTCTCCAAAGTGTAGAGGACAGGAGGTCACAGCAAACCCTTCTGAGGGAGGCAGGAAACTTTTCCAACACCTTTAAAAGAAAGGTACAAGCTTCCAATCACTTGCCAAGGAGTTCTGTTAGACCCAGAGGCTGATGGTGCCACCCTGTGCTTGCTGGCTCAGGGTTCTGCACAGTGCTCAGAACATCGCTCGATGGAGGGGACAGGCTCTATTTTTTGGTTGTTTGAGCTTTTCCTGGGTCACAGGTGAGCAGAGACATCTTCTTTCTGCTTTAATAATCCCCTTCAATCTATAGCCACTCGTTATCTGGGAAATTTTTCAGTGTTTTAGGTGGAGCTGCAGTGCCCCATTTTATTCAGCGAGGAGCATATCAGAAAGTTACTGGGGACAGGAATGTGCCATTATTCATGGCTCATTGTCCTGCCCTTGGGAGCTGGCCTTGCTAAATGGCTCTTTTACCATCTCATTTTCAGTGCACTTGCTGAAAGTTACAGGCACCCTGTCAATATAAAATTGATCTAATTTGTTAGGAATTGTAAAAAAAAAACAAAAACCAACAACAAAAAAACCAAAAAACTCCTACAGCTATTAGAGCAATAAAAATGTTTCCAAGCATGGGCAGTGAAGTAAGTGCAAGCATTACCAAACATGCAGCAGAGAGAAGCTGGAAGTGAACCAAGCCACACACAAGTGTGTACAGGCTGTTAATCCTAATTTTCTGTGATGGGAAAGAGGGAAAACATAAAATAACTGAAGGTAGGAATGGATGCATGGTATCTCACTTCTGTAATCTGGAGTACTGTTAATAGAGGCATTGTCAAGTAATTGCCTTTTCATCAAAAGAAATGGAATTTCTCAAGGCAAATAATTAAGATACAGTGTCGAGAGCAATCTGTCCCAGGCCTGTTGGAAATGGACTCCTTGTAGAGCAGAGCAGAGCTGGGGCTGTGGGAGATCATGTCTGATCGCTCCCTGCTCTGCCAGCACTGATCAGGGCTATCCTAGATCTTGTCCTTCCCCGGGTACTGCTGCTGCTCCAGGCCTTGAGGCAGTGAGGTGACAGCAGTGAGGTGATTTAGGCACTCATTTTAATGGCAGGACTTTTGCCTTTTTGACTGAGGCCAGGCTCACCCTGGCTCAAGTCCCTCTGCAGGCTCTGCTTCTGAATCACAGACATCACTGAGCAGCTGTGCTCATCCCACACCCATGTGCAGCCCCATGTGCAGGAGCCTGTGTCTGTGCAGCTCTGTCAGGGCAGGATTAGGGGCATTGGCCACAGCCCAGCCAGCAGCATGGGGTGGGAAGGAGTCCAGGGAGGGAAAGCATGTGGTGAACACTGCTAAGGCAGATGGGAACCCCAGGCACCGGGCACCATGGCGTGTGTTCAATGCTTACAGACTGAAATCTTTCTCTGTGTCCTGCAGATCCTCCCTGGCCTTTACTTGGGAAACTTCATTGGTAAGCAGAGCCCCACAGTGCTGAGAAGCCCCCGCAGAGTTTCCCTGACCTCACAGTCTGCTGCAAGGAAGCTCCCCACCTGCATGCCTTTGGTGCCTCTGCCTGTGCTGCTCTGGGTGGGCTCTGCTTGGCTTCCCAGGGCTTGTCCCAACTGCTTTGGGAAGGCTCAAAGGCTTCTTCTTCCTGCTGATGGATAAAAGCTGCTTTTCATCCCGTTCTATTGTAGCTTCCCTGAGATCTCAGGATCCCAGGGGCTGAGCAGGGCCACGACCTTGCTAGGGAAAGCCCCAGCAGATGCACCTCTGCTGTGACACGAAGCAGAGCAGGGACATCACTGCTTGAGCCCTCCCAAAAGCTTCAGCTCCCCCACATTCTAGCAGCCAGGCAGAATGGGGCTGTACACACTTGGGTGTTGCTCCCACAGGCCAAGTCACGTTCTGACAGCAATTCACTGTTATAATGGATTATCACTGTCAGTCACTCATGACTAAGGACTGGCATCTGCCATGAAAAAACAGCATTTATCAGAGCTCCTGCCTTCCCAACAGCTCTTTCGATGGCTTTATCCCGGCTGGAAGTGCTGAGAGCATTTAAAAACACTGGCATGAATTGCCAAGGAAATGTCTTGGAAGTGGCGGGGCAGCCTGGCTGGCAGCAGCCTGCCACAAGAACACTCCTCACTCCTCAGCACCCAAAGGGAGCATGTCTAGGCTGAGGGCTGGAGGAGCTGCTTCTGGCAGGTGCTGTTTGGGAGCCTTGCAGGGAGCACATGGGGAGGACCCAGCTCCAGGCCCATCGCAGAGGTTACTGCAAGCAACCCCCAGTGTCTCGGCCTGGCCAGATGCCACCAAAGCATTTCTCCACCAAGAAATTCAGGGTGATGACAGAGATGTAGGGCCTGCTAAATTAAGCTCTGACAGCTCATAGAGGCATTTTCCCCGACTGAAAGCATTTTCCAGCCATAATAAGCCTTTATGGACGTGTCACTAATTGCTGTCATGCTGACTGCTGGACTTGGGTGGGGAGGTGACAGCTGATGTATGCGTCCATGGACAGAGGGTCCCCACCTCTTCCTCCTGCATGCACAGCATGGACTCTCAACATGAAGCAAGTCTCTTGAGGCTCACCACTATTAAATATTCACGTTATGCCATCAGCACATCGTATTTCAGATTCTTGGGCCAAGGTTTTACACCACTCTGAAGTTCAGAAACCCAAAAATCACAAGTGTAGGAAATATTAGTACCCATCTCCAGCAGCCTGTGCAGTATCAGCGGGTCATGTTATGAAAGGAAAACAGCTACAAAGCTGCTTAGCCAGCAAGATGAGCAGGTCTGCTCCCAGCAGAACTTTTGTGCTAGACCAGTGACCAGAATCACAACCAGAGGATGCTGTAAAAAGTAGGTCGTTTCCCCAGAAAGCTGAGGATACCTGATCTCTGTGCATGCAATTGCAGTAGGATGCGTGCAAAACGTTCCAAATCACAGTTCTGCAGATCCCTCTGGCCATGCCAAACAGCACTGATGTGAAGGGCTGCAGCCCTACTCCTGCAGCCTGTAAGATAAAGCAGATCAGCCAGGCTGCAGCAGGTCCCCTTACTACATGTGCATGCGTGGAAGCAGTGTCACCATAGGGCATGTTCTTTCCTCCCTAAGCTAGTGAACAAGTAGAGGCAAGCGCAAAGCTGCCTGCTTGCATAAGAGTGTTTTCCCATGCAGAAGTGAATTTTCACCCAAGCAGCAAGGTCAAGTGCCTTTGGAGGGAGTAGGTCTCTGTTTTGGTATCCCTGGGTTTGCATTCCCAGGTTTCCAAGAAGTGTTTGCGTAGCTGCCTGTGTCTGCTGTGCTACCAAGTGCGTAGATGCACGCAGGGGGGTGTAGTGCAGCTGTTCCTCCAGAGCACAGCTCTGCATGCTGGTTTGTCTGCAGGAGCGCAGCGGACGTGCTTGTGGGAAGAGGAGGGTGAGAAATAAACATGTGCTAAGATCAAGTTTTATCCTTTAGATGCCAAAGACCTGGAGCAGCTAAGCCGGAACAAGATCACCCACATCGTGTCAATCCACGAATCTCCCCAGCCTCTGTTGCAGGTAGGATCCTCTGCCCGATGCCAGCATGCAGATTTCTGCAGCTCTCTCCATGTTGCAGCATCTCCCCCTTCCAACTCTGAGCATCCCATGGCACATCCCTCTCCCCAGCAGCAGTCTCAGAGGAATGAGGCAGCCCCTCTGCTCTCTGGGAAGCTTGTTGGTTCATGAATATAACCTGGCCTTGAATGTTGATGAGATTTCCAGCTCTCCAACCTTATCTCATTTTCCACCTTCTCCCTCAAGCTCTCAACCCCCATTGCTCTCCCTGCTGCATTGCTGAGGGGGAGCGTGGCCCTGTCCCAGAGCAAAGCTGTGCTGTGGGAACAAGGCCCAAGAGGAGCTCAGGGGCAAGGCACCGGTGGCTGAGCTTCTTGTGTTCCTTTTATGTCTTGCAGGACATCACCTACCTCCGTATTCCCCTGCCAGACACACCTGAGGCCAGCATGTGAGTTCTCAGTCAGGCCAGCACAATGGGATGCAGAGAAGGAATAAGCATCCCACCTGAGAACCCAGGCAGAGCTGCCTGGAGAGCAGGGGAAGGCACAGAGCTGGCCAAGAGCAGTGGCATGTTCTGAGTTCGAGCAGCCAAAGAGGGCTGTGGACCTTTCCTTGCGAAATGAACACTGAGCTGCCTGGGTCTCAGCAGCTAGTGATGGTGCCTGTAAAGTAACAGGCGTTTTATTTTAATGCTTTGTCCTCAAACTCTCACGGTTGCACCACCTGCAGCCTAAAAATCTGGTTCCACACCTGTAGTCCTTATTCTGCTTGTTCTCTTTTTCCTGCTAGCAAGAAGCATTTCAAGGAATGCATCAGTTTTATCCACCAGTGTCGCCTGCAAGGAGGAAACTGCCTCGTCCACTGGTAAAGCTTCTTTATCCACATGTAACACCATGTTCTCCCAGCACAGCACAGCCAAGCCCACAGAAGGGGTCCTGCTGGCAGAACCCCTGCTGTAGCTGCGCATATCTGCCAGGGTCCCAATGTCCATGAACCCACTCAGGATCCTCTCTCAGGCTCAGCTGCAGCCCCCAGCTGAGCAGGATTTGGGGAGCCCTTTGGGGGATGGAGAACCACTAGAGAGGGGCAGATTTTTGCTGCAGTTGAGCAAGTGGGAAGGGAGCAGTTTGGGGCAGGCTTCCAGGCAGCGGCTGCTGCTTTCACTTCCCCTGGGGAGCAGGTCGTATTTATAGACACTGCTCAAGAGGACCTTGGAAGGGCTTTGGCTTCCCAGAGAGCAAGTTTGCTGAGAAGAGGAACCAAAATAGCTGAAAGCACAGGGGCAGGCATGGGGTCAGGGCAGCAGCCAGGAGTGCACACTGCAGATGGTGGCCCACATGCTCTTTCCTTTGCCAGCCTGGCTGGGATCTCCCGCAGCACCACCATCGTCGTCGCCTACGTCATGGCTGTCACAGAGATGAGCTCTCAGGAGGTGCTGGAGGCCATCAGAAGCGTGCGACCCGTTGCCAACCCCAACCCTGGCTTCAAGCAGCAGCTGGAGGAGTTCAGCGGCAGTGCAGCCCGCAAGGTGGGATGCGGGACAGCGCAGGGACAGTGCATCAGATCCCTTCCCTGTGCCCCTTGCGTGCAAGCTTGGATTCACACTGACACAGGCATGCTACTCTGCTTCTCCCTCTTTCCCCAGATGCGCAGGCACCTGAAGCAGAGGTATGGGACGTCCCCTTTCAATGACGAGGAAGAAATCAAGGCCCTGCTACCAGCAGGGAGAGGAAGAGCATCCCAAGCAGAGGGAGCTCGGCAAGGACTGGTCCCAAGAGCCAGGGACATCAAGAGCACTGCTCCCTTCCTGCTGCGGGTGAAGAGGACGTTCTCCTGCATCCCAGCTTGTCTGAAGTGATCCCAGCCCGGATCACCTCATGGCCTGGTAAAGACTAAGGAGCTGCAGCAGCAGAGAAGTGCCGCATCGCAGAGCCACAACGAGCCCAGCTCCTTCTCCTCTCTGGGTTCAAGCGTGCCATCTTCTGTCCTGGCTTTCAGCTATTGGGGGAGGGATTCATTCACACTGCTGAGCTCTGCAGGGTCAGTCCATTGGTGCCTGGTGTGGGGGACGTCTGGCAGAAACACAGATCGCGGTTCCCAGTTCACCGTGGCAATGACAGACGGGGCTTCCCAGCACCCAGGTGATGCTGACAGCAGCTTTAGCACTTCAACACCAGCTGCATGGGCCTCAGGGGCACACAAGGTGCAGGAGATCTCGCTGACTCCTCGGAGCAGTTTTCCCACCAGCAGCAGCAAGCTTCCAGAACCAAGGTGGCTGCAGTGCAGGGGCACACAGGAGAAGCTAATCATGCTGTACTGGTGCTCCAGGCCAGCCAAGCACAAGCCTCAAGCAAACACTGCAGCTTTCAGTGTTCATTGCACCGCATTCCCACCGATCCCAGGGCACAATCTTGAAATGGTGGGAAATAAATGTTTAACCTCGCCAGACCTCACTAAAGCAGAGCCTTAAGCCATTTTGCTTAAATACTTTCTATGTCCTTGTAGTATTAAACTTCTGTTTAATGCAGATTGACCTGCCTGGGACACAGAGGGGGAGCTGGGGCAGAAGGTCCCTGGCGTAGGGCGATTCTCTTCTCCCAGCCAGGAGATGAGAAGCCTGTGTTGCTGTTGGGGGGCTGAGGGCAACTGCAACCCTACAAATGCAGCTTGGAGTTATGTGAGCAGCACCCAGCCACATCCTGGCAGCATCACCCATAGAAGACACCCGTGTCTCCAGTTTGCAGAGCAGAGGTTGCTCACAAGAGCCCTGCTCAGGATGGGCCAGGAGCCCTGCTGCTGCTGCAGGGAACAGAGCTGTGTGGCTGGGCAGGAGCAAACAAGCACTCACATGGATATTGTTCTGCTGCACCTTCTTTGCACCACAGAGGTGAAGCCTGCTGGGAGCTGCAAGAAGGCTGACTCACACCAGGAGCTGCAAACCTTGCTCTTCCCTAGCCCTGTGCTGTTAGCACCTCACACCGTGGCAGCTACAGGTGGGGATGATGCTGGGCTGCCAGGTGGGCCATCAGCATCACCTCTGCTGGGTGTCTCCAGGGTCCCTTTAAGCTTGCAGGTGCTGCATGGGGTTCCTGGAGCCACATGGGATGCCTGGCACTGGGGCTTTGCCACACTTTCAGGCACCTCAATGTCCCATTCACTTTCATTACAGTAACTTAGCACCACCCCACACTGCTTCTGCAGATCCCCACCCTACTGCTTCCCCACTCCCTCACCCCACAGTGAGGAGATGGGGGGGGCTCCAGCCCAGCGCAGCCTGGCAACCCCACACCCAGACATTCTGCATTAACAGTCAGGATTTCCTGGTCCGTGCCATAAACCCACACCGAGGCCGCGTGCACAGCAGCAGCACCTCCAGGTCCAGGTTTGCAGCACTGCAAAACATTTATTTTGGCAGATCCGGTTTGCACAACTGGAAAAATACAGGCAAGGGCAGCATTAGATGTGAGTTAATGTTTGACTGCCTTTTGAAAGGCATTTCAGCATTGAAAGTGGAAGGGTTAAGCGGCTTCACCTTCCCTGTGCAGGGAGCAGCTCAGTAGGGGAACAGACTGCTGAGCATCTTCCCTGCTGGCACGCTAATTGCATCCCTGGGTCCTGCATGTCACCATCTCTGTGAGGAGTGGAGAATTCCCCAGCTGATAAGGGCTGTTATGGCCATGCTGGGTCTGCCTGATGAGCTTAGATTAGATTGAGGACTTGGAACCAATTTGTGCAAGCCACCAAGACGGCAGCAGCCCCTTGGAACCATCTCAGCGCACAGAGGAGTAATGTGAATCCTCCTTTGCACAACCCCTGCCCACTTTTCATGGAATAAAGCACCTGGCTCACACCAATAAGGGGTGAGGAGGGGCTGCCTCTGCCCAAGTACTTTGCAGGGGCTGGAATAGGGCTGGTGCTCAGCCCACATCTGAGCCGCTGATGGAAATCCCGTGTTTGCAGTGGGGAGGCCACAGCAGCTTCCTGTGCTCTGCATCCCCTCCCAGTGTCCCTGTAACACCTGGACCTGGCCCAAGCAGGATGGCTGTACACTGCCAGGGCCAGCAGGCTCCTGCCCCCTGCCCCCAAACTGCCCTGTGCAGCACTGGCACCTGGCTGTGCCCTGTGCCACGTGGCTGTGCCCCATCCCCACACCCTGTGGGAAACCCCAGGGAGGGGAAGGCCAGAGCCTGGCACTGTGTCACCGCTTACTCATTTTGAGGATTTCCAGCTCAGAACAGCCCTGATGCTGGAAGCATCGTCCCTGGCCCGGAGGTAACTTTCTCTTACTCAGAACTGGAAATGAAACCCAACAGGGCGGTGATGGAGCTGCAGTGTCAGCCCCCCAGGCACAGTGCACAGTGCAATGGAGGAAAGAATTGGTAGAGCCATCATCACTGCTGGCAGCAACTCACCCCAGCCTGGCTCCGTGGTATTGTGTAGCTTGGAAAAGACCTCCGTGATCCATCCCCAAGTCTATCCCCAGCCCACCCCACCATGGCTACTGCCCACGTCCCTCAGTGCCACATCTGAGGACACCTTCAGGGACGGTGACCCCACCACTCCCTGGGCAGCTGTGCCACTGCATTATCACTATTTCTGGGAATAAATGTTTCCTAATATCCAACCTGACCCTGGTGCAGTGTGAGGCCATCACCTCTCATCCTATCGCTGGACAAGAGACCGAGTCCATTCTTGGGCAGTGTGGGAGCCTGCAGGGGAAAAAGGGACGTGCCCAGCTCCCAGAACCGGGAGAAAAGGGGAAAATATCTCCCTAAGGTCAGCAAAGCGTCACGAGCCCAAGCACAGACTCAGGGCACTGCAGGAAGCGAGGTGTGCCGACGCGTCCCGGTGCACCGGGTGCGCTGCGCCCTCCCCCCGGGCCGGGATCCCGGGGCGGCAGCGAACCGAAAGCGGCGTCAGGAAAGGGAAAGTGAAAGGCCGGGTCCCGCCATGCTTTCGCTTTCAGGGTCGCCGCACGTTCCCGAGGGCGGCGGGACCGGGCCGGGCCGGGCCGGAGCCGGGATGGCGGAACCGGGGTCTCCTATGCGGCTGAAGGAGTGGCTGATCGCGCAGATCGACAGCGGCCGCTACCCGGGGCTGCGCTGGGAGAACCGCGAGCGGACGCTCTTCCGCATCCCCTGGAAGCACGCGGCCAAGCAGGACTACCGGCAGCAGCAGGACGCCGCTCTCTTCAGGGTACGGCCTCTCCCAGAGCCCCCCCGGAGCCCCTCCACCGGCCTCGTGCTCTCACTCCCCCCTACATCCCGCTGCACCGCCCCGTGCTTCCCTCGGATCCCCGCCTCGCCGCTATCTTGCACCCCCCTAATCCCCCGCAGCACCGTCCCTGTGCCCACCCGGTCCCAGCTGCTCAATCCCGGTGCCCCCATCCCCGCAGCACCGACTCCGTGCGCCTCCGCTCCGCGCTGCGCTCACCCCGTGCGCCCCCCGACACCGTGCGCAACCCCGGACCCCGCTGCTCAGCCCCCGTTTCACCCCCCGAGACCCCCGATGCCCAGCCCCCTAGCCTCCCCCCATCCTCTCCGCACCGGCTCCGTGCCCCCTCGAACCCCCATCCCCTCCAGCCCCCAGCTCCGGGCTCCCACCCACCCCCCCGGACTCCTCCCATCCCCGTGCCCAGCGCAGCCCCTGCTCTTCCCGCAGGCTTGGGCCGTCTACAAGGGCAAATACCACGAGGGCACGGACAAGGCGGACCCATCCACCTGGAAGACGCGGCTGCGCTGCGCTCTCAACAAAAGCACCGACTTCCAGGAGGTGCCCGAGCGGAGCCAGCTGGACATTTCCGAGCCTTACAAGGTGTACCAGATCGTGTGCGACGGCACCCGGGATGCAGGTACCCCCTGCCGGGCTGCTGTGCCATTCCCCTGTGTCCCACATCCTATGGGCATCACCGCTCCGTCCCCTTCCTCCCCCAGTCCTCGTCCTCTGCAGAGCTCAAGGCTGTGCTCAGGCAAAGTGCTGTGCTGGGGTCAGGACTGGGCTGGCTTTCCTCATGCTGTTTTTGGGGCTCAGTGTTTTGTTCCCTGTTCCCTGCAGAGAAGGATGAGAAGGATGGCAGAATGCAGCCCACAACCAGCAAGGACCCACAGGTGAGTCATCCCCCACCGGGGGGCTCGTGGGGAGGTGGGACCCCAAATCCCTTCTTCCTATGTCTACTCCCCCTGCCCGCATCCAGCATCCATCCTGGTTTCCCATACCTGGGATCCAGGGGTAGCAGAAGCTGGTTCAGGATCATTCATTGCCCTCACACACTCTTGTCCCCAGGGCCACGTGGCCGAGGAGAGCCACCGAGGCACAGCAGGAACGTGCCACATGCCCACATTACCCCTGCTAACTGCCCATCCGGCAGAGCGAGGTGAGAGAAGGGCCCTTGTGATGTGAGGGGCACAGGGTGGGACTGAGTACGGGTACAATCACTGCTCTGCAGGAGCCACTCTGCCCTCCTGGTGCCCACACCACCTCCACCCCAACCCAGGGTACCACGTGCGGGGAATCTTCTACGGCTGGAGCCCGATCCGCAGCCACCTGCTTCCCAGGGCCCCATCCTTCCTCCCTGCCGAGGATGTCAACCACTCAGGTAGGAGCTGTGCCAGCCAGGCTGCAGCCCCCCAGGGCCCCCAGCCCCACACTGACCCCCGCTTCCTGCAGACTGCTGGCTGCACATCCGCCTGTACTACTGCGACGTGTTGGTGAAGGAGCTCACCACCCGCACGGCCGAGGGCTGCCGCATCGCCTCGCGAGCCGAGGGTCCCTACGGCCCCTCCTGCATGGAGCAGATCGAGTTCCCCCCACCACGTGCACTGGGAGGTGGCGGGTGGACAGTCGCTGTGACTGAGGTTCTGGAGAGGCTGCTGCCCCACCTGGAGCGCGGGGTGCTGCTGTGGGTGGCCCCCGAGGGGGTCTTCATGAAGCGGCAGTGCCAGGGCAGGGTGTACTGGAATGGGCCGCTGGCCCCACACCGGGACTGGCCCAACAAGCTGGAGAGGGAGAAGACCTACAAGCTGCTGGACACACAGCAGTTCCTGGAGGGTAAGTGCCTGCCTTGCCACGCAGCCCTGGGGGCCGTTGGCCCCATCCCCATCATGGGTCCCATCTTTGGGGGATCGCTGTGGGGCTACGGGGACAGTCCCATCCCCTGCGGTGTTGCAGAGCTACGCAGGTACCTGAGCCACGGGCAGCCAGCCCCGCAGTACCAAATCCACCTGTGCTTTGGTGAGGAGTACCCCACCAGCACCGGCCGCCACCTCCAGAAGCTCATCATGGCCCACGTGAGTACACACAGGGCTGCTGACGGCTGTGCCCATCAGTGGGGCGATGGGGATCCGCGGTGCCAAGTATGGACCCCATCCTCCCGGCAGCTCCGTGTCCCGTAGGTGGAGCCGGTGTTTGCACGAGAGCTCTTCCACCACGCCCAGCGCCTGGGTCCTGCACTGATGCGGGGCTGCCCCCAGCCCTGCACGCCCGCAGCCCCCGGCCGCATCGCCCACGTCCTGCAGCAGCTCTGCCAGCCCTGAGCCGGGCAGTTGAGGGGACACGAAGCCTGGGGACGCGCGGCCGCCCAGCGGCGAATCCGTAAAGCCACAGGGCGTTTAGCAGGGACGGCTGCACATGGATGCTGGCTGGAGCGGGGCACTGCACGGAGCGCTGTATTTATTCCCCAAGAGCCCAGCGAAGGCTGCTGCGTGCAGTTGTGCCCAGCAGGGGATAGCCAGCTCTGTCCTGGTGCCTCGCACTGTGGGGACTTGCTGTTTGTGAGCTGTAGAAATAAAGGTTGTGTTTCGGTACCGCTGACTGCAGCTCTGGGGCTGGGGCTGTGCTGCGGTGCAGGCTGCGGGGGAGCTGAGTGAAGCAGAGCCAAGCACTGCAGGGACATCAGGAGCTGAGCACTCTGTTTAGAGCCATGCAGCTCCCGCTGCACCGAGCCCCATCCTTGCCTCTGCTTCCCAGCCCCTTGGCAGGGCTGTGGGTAGCAGCGAGGTGCCCAGGAGCCACCCTCACCACCGGGCACCACGCCCCAAAAGCACTTGCTGCCCATGCCTCAGTTTCCCCCAGCGGTGGGTGGGGGGACTCACTGCAAGTGTGGGGTTGTGCTGCACCCCAGCGCTGATGTGCCCAGGCAGCTGGGCTCGGTGTGTGCACCCAGCACGGCACGGGGACCTGGCTTAGAGTGGGGACGTGGCACAGAGCAGGGACACGGCACGGTGCGGGGATCCACACCACCCCAAGGACGGGGTTGCCAGGAAAGCCCCATCCCCACCCTGCAGCCTCCCAGCCCACAGCACTGCCCCACTCCGCACCACATCACCACCACCCGGGGCTTGGTGCTGCGAGCGGGCGGGACGAGCCCTGTGTCCCGGCAACCTCCCGTACCCATTAAAGCCCACAGCAGTGCCAACCCGAGCCCGCTGGCTCCCAGCCCCGGGGCCGGCCCCGGCTGCGCGTCCGGCCGCAGGGACCAGCGCTGGACGATGGGGCCCCGCTCCGCCCTGGGCGGCCCCACGGCACCGTAGAGGAGGGGCCCGCCGCCCCCACACCGTTGGGGCGTTTTAACGGGCTCGGCCGGAGCCGGGCAAGCAGAGTGAGGACGGCAGGATGCAGCCGGAGCTCCCAGTCGGCTCCGCAGCTCTGCGCGGCCGCACGGCCCCGGACAGCCCCTATCCCGGCCCCTCGCCGCCTGCAGAGGCCACCAAGCCGCCCTACAGCTACATCGCCCTCATCACCATGGCCATCCAGAGCACTCCTGAGAAACGCATCACTCTGAGCGGCATCTACCGCTACATCATGGGCCGCTTCACCTTCTATCGCGACAACAAGCAGGGCTGGCAGAACTCCATCCGTCACAACCTGTCGCTCAATGAGTGCTTCGTCAAAGTGCCTCGCGACGACAAGAAGCCGGGCAAGGGCAACTACTGGACTCTGGATCCCGACTGCTACAACATGTTTGAGAATGGCAGCTTCCTCCGGCGCCGCCGCCGCTTCACCAGGAAAAGGGCCCTGCGGGACGGTGAGGGGGATGAGGGACGCAGGAAGACCCCCAAAACCCGCTCACGGGCACCGCTGCCGGACGAGGGGAAAGCGGAGAGCGGCTTTGCGTCGCCGACAGCAGAGCAGAGAGCAGAAGGCGTCGGGGTGCCGGGCTGCGCCGTGCAGATCTGTGCTCACCCGCAGCCCAAAGCGCCATTCTTCACCAAGGAGCCGCTCGGGGTCCCCCAGGAGAGCCGCCTGCCCGCCCCCCCCCAGCCCAAGCAGACTGCCTTCGGGGGACCCCCGGCCGCGCTGCCGCTGCCCCGGCCAGGTCAGTACCCGCTGCCTGTAGAGCCCGGCCACCCCGCACAGCGCTCCCCGCACCACACTGCGTCCCCCCCGGGTGATCTGGAGGGCAAAGAGCCGGCGGCCCCTGCCGTGGGGCTGGGCCAACCCTTCGGGCAGGTGTCTCCCGTCTTCCCCAGCACCCTGCTGGGCACGGGCAAACCCCCCCCATCTTGCTTCCTCGACGGCGATGGCTACAAACAGCCCCCCCTGCCCGTGTTCGGCTCCTTTGGCCGCGCGGGCCCCGAGGCGCTGGGGGGCAGCTACCAGTGCCGGGTGCAGGCGCTGAGCTTCTGTGTGAACGAGCGGCCGTGCGGTGCGACGCTGGAGCATCTCCTGGCTGCGACCCCCACTGCTGCCACCGCCGCCCCCCCGGCCCCCCGCCAGCCGCCCTTTGGGGTGGGCGAGCAGAAGGAGACGTGGGGCACGGGGGGGACGATCCCGCTGCAGGGGGGCGGTGGTTACCCCTTGGGGTTGCCCCACTGCCTCTACCGGACGCCCGGAATGTTCTTCTTTGAGTGATGGACTGACACCTCCCTCCCCACCCCCCCGGCACCATGCGGGGCTCCGGCTATGGAATAAAGCACATTCGCCCACGCTGCCTCTGTGTCTCTGCGACCCGCTTGGGGTGGGGAGCAGGCAGGGTGCATCGGGGCCACTCCATTCCCAGTCGGTTTGCTGCTGGGACACGTGTCTCTGTGGCCACCCACTGCGGCTCTCCTCCATGAGGACACCCCGTCTGGTGTCCATGGAGCTGGATGGTTCTGGCATCCCCAGAGATGATGGGGATGGAGCCCCTTCGTGATGCAGCTTTGTCCTGGAGTGACAGAAGGGAACCCTCTCTATAAGGGGCTGGGGACCATGCTGCACCACCGTGGAGCAAACTCTGCGCTCGCTGCCCACAGCCTGCACTGCTCACACATGGTTTGCCCCATGCGCTGTGCACGGTATGAGTGGTGCTGGCCTCAGTACCCATGGAGAGAGCCACTGGGGGTGAGCTCCGTGGGGTGGGGTGCAGGGGGCAATGGGGCTCTCCCTGCATGGGGCTGTCTCCCTGCCTGGTCCTCACAGCACTCCACAGAGCTGGGCTGTGCCAGGGCTGCCTGCAGGCATGGCTACAGATGGGAATGGCAAGATTCCTCTGACCTGAATCATTCCGGGCGGCTGCTGGTAAGGAGCATCGCCTGAGTCACCACTGCTGGGCTCGGCATGGGCTGGGCTGTGCTGGGACAGGGTGGGATGGTGTCCCAGGTCAGGACGTGGCTGCCAGCCCCTTTCCACCCACTGGGGCAGCATCTCCACAGGGCCCACTTTGTAGCCTAGAGCAGGGGCTGGCGAAGTGGGGACCTGTACCTGTGCCTCCATCCTGTGTCCCTGGGAAGGGGCCCCCAAAGAGGCAGTGCCCCAAGGCTGTGGGATGCAGGTGCACAGGGCTTGCACCTGTGGGGTACAGATGGTGTCCATGCTTTGCATGGGGGGCGATACTGGTGGAAGGGCTCTCCACGATGTTCTGGGGATGGGTGTATAGCAAAGCTCCCTGGCCCCCCTAGGCAGGGAGATGCAGCTCAGCCGGGCCCCAGGGTCTCAACGAGGGCCAGCCCTGGCGTCACTCAGGGACCAGAGCACCGCCACTGCGTCACCCGTTATCAGCCCCAGCAGCCGCTGCCAGGCCATGGCTGTGTCCCAACCCAGGCAGGGCAGGAGGGGCCTCTGTTCATCATCAGCACAACAGCAATGGTCTCTGGGTTGCGAGCTTTGCTTTTCTCCCTTCTTTTTTATTTTTTTTTTTTCCTTCCCTCCCCTGTGGAAAACAATATTTGAGTGCCTAGATCATGCTGGCGTCTCCGGAGCCGTCTACAGCGAGCAGGGCTGACCTCAGCCCCCTCCTTCGCACGGTCCCCGGGGGCGCGGGAGGAAGCGAGCGCCGCGGAGTCGTGCCCAGGGGCCGTCTGGTTCCCACACCACGCAGCCAGGACGCCCGCCTGCTGGGCTCCCGCCTGTGCCTGGGAACGCATGGCCGCAGCACCAGCCCTGGGAGCACTACGGGAACCCATCGCTGCCCCGCGGCACAGACCCTGGCATGGAGATCCCATCCCCGATGGCTGTGGGTCACGGGAAGGTGCCTGGTTAGCATGCAGTGGGATGGGTGCCCCCGTGCAGGAAGGAAGCAGAGGGGCTGCATGGGAGCGTCACCCTGAGGGTGATCCAGACCCAGCCCTGAAGGCTGCACCCTCAGCATTGCTGCTCCCTACTGGGATGGGGTGGGGCAGAGCCCCACTGCCTCCTCTGCCCAGATGCACTGCGTATGGACGCCCTCCCTCCATTGCCCCCCATGCTTGCAGCTCCCACCGTTAGCTCAGCTCTGGCCATGGCCCGCTTCTCTCCCTGCCCTTCCTCCCCCCACCTCGCTGCCGGCTCACTGGGTGGCCTGGCCCCGACCCACTCATGTCTGGGACCGTGCTGCAGCGGGTGCTGGCATGGGAGCACAGACCCCCAGCTCTGGGCAGTGCTGCACTGCCATGTGCTGCTGCACAGCATCGCCCTGCTCACCTTCCTTCCCCTCTGGGGCTACCAGTGGGGTCACAGCACCAAGAGACCCCCATGTGACGGGAGACTCACAGAGGCTGACTGCAGTGAGAGCGCACCAGGTTAGGACCGTCTCCATCGCCATGCCCCCAGCAGTGATGGAGATGCAGTGGTGACCCACATGTCTAGAAAGGGAGAGGAGAGGGCTGCAGAGTGGTGGTCTCCATCACTTCACACCTGGACTGACCGCCCCACATCATCCTGCTCTGGGGCAGCTATGGCCCAGTCGTGCTCATCTCCGAGTGCTGCTACGGTAGGCTGGCTCTGTGCCACTCCCACACAGCTGCGGCTGAGAACTGGCACCCACAGCACCCGTGGGCACCAGGGCTGCCCCACAGCTCACCCTGCAGCCCCCGTGGCCCAGGGCAATGCACGGCTCCTGGGGCCCAGACAGGAAGGAGACGTCACCGCCGCGGAGAGTAACTCAAACCAGATGGGGCCGCGCTGTTCTCCAGGACCACAGGGTGGTCACCGGCAGGAACTGGTCAAAGGCTGCCGGCAGGAAGCGGGCTGGGAGGGACGCCCTGGGCCCAGCAGCAACCCTGCCTGCTCTGCCTTAACTGCTTCGGGGCCGGAGGGCACGGAACCCCACAGGTGTGGGGTGGGAGGCAGTGGGACCCCAGGAGCCTTTGCTAGGGCACAACTTCTTGAGCAGCGCTGAAGCCGTGAGGACACCTTTGTCTGTCTGCCTGTCCGTCTGCACATCCATTCATCCCCTTCCCACCAGCACCTTCCAGCCACGATCTGCACAAACCCTCCTGGAAGCACTGCCTGGGGCCACCCTCGCTGTCCTTCTGTCTCTTCTGCACAGGACAGGATGCCGTTCCCATCCCCTCACCTACCAGCAACGCTCGGTTCCCAGCTGCTGGCCGCACACCCGTGAGGCTCCATCGCCCCCGAGGCCAGCACTGGCCGTGAGGCTGCTCTCAGACCTGTACATTTATTTACAAGAAGCCGAGCACACCGGTGTGGGCTCTCCCGCGTCACGGCCCTCACCCCAGCTGCAGGGATGGGGAGCGTGGTGCCATTCCTGCGCCACGAGGTTGGGGCTCATGGGGGGACAAAGGAGGGGACGAGGGTTGGGTGGGAAGCGGAGCTGCGCCCGCGGCCCCGGCACGGCCATGCTGGCTGCGGGGGGACGCTGGCGGGCGGCAGTTCCTGTGTGTTGGTGGTCAGAGCTGAAGCAATCCTCCGGCGCGGGGGGAGCGCGGCCAGCTGCTCTGCATTAGGATGCCTTTATCTGGCGGGGACGTGTGAAGGAGCGGCCGTGCTGCTCCCCCGCTGGCAGCGCGGAGGGCAGGGGTGAGCAGCAACACAAAGGCTCCTTCTTCGCTCGCCGGCTCCCAGCTGGGGATGGATGCTCCTGGAAGCGAGCTCGGATGCTTCCTCCCTTCCTGTGCAGCCCTCCCGGCGAGCAGCAGCGCGGGGCCAAGTCCGGCTTCCTCCGGCGGGGAGGAGCGGCCGCAGCACCGGTCCTGTGCCAAGCGCCGGGGTGTGGATCCCCGCCTGCTTCAGCATCCCCGCACCGTGGCACTGGCATCGCTGCGGGAGAGGAGCCCAGCACTGCAAAAAGGGTCCAACGAAGCGATCGCGGGGCACTGCTGCAGCATTTACAAGCAGAGCTGAGCGCCAAGCGTGGGTGCGAGCGCGTGGGCTGCCCGTGCAGCGGGGCTCATCCTGAACCGCCCCAAAGGCAACTGAGAGAAATGCGAGCGTGGTGTGGGTGGGACATTGATGGGTGCGGGGAATGGCGGCTGCACGGCCGTGGCAATGAAGGGGGGAGCGTTGTGGGGATGCGGATGGTTCAGGCCCTGAGAGTCCATAAAGGTGGGAGCAGGTGAGGAGCGCACAGAGTCTGTGCTCTGAGCAGCCCCGCAGCACCCGTACCAGCGCAGCGGCCACGAGGGATGCGGCAGAGCTGGAGCGGGGCCGGGGGTGGAGCAGGGTCGGTGCCAGCCCTCTGCCCCACGGTGGGATGGATGCAGGTGGGGCCGCCCCCGTACAGATCCTGCTGCGTCCAGGAGCCGGACTCGGGCACGGCCCCAAACCCATAGTCTGGCCCGAGCTCACGGTGCTCAGCCCACACCCGTAATCAGACACCCAGCGCCGTCAGCGAGCCCGAGCTGGTGATCTTCCTGAAGCGGTTGGCGGCACACACCCCAATGAAGTTTTTCTGCAGAAGAGAAGAAGAGAGGCGTGAGTCCCACTGCAGACCTCTTGGTTGCACCCAGAGGGGCTCCCAGGGCTGGTTCAGGAACCCACCAGGAACATTCTGTCCTGAGCCCCTAAAATAAGCCCTTGGGATGCACCTGGGGGGAAACTGCCTGGGGATCCTCAAGCCTTCCCAGGCAGCGCAGCAGGATGACCTCAACCCCATCCCCTCCCATCCCTGCACACCTTCCAGCGCCGTCGCATGACGTATTTCTTGAGCAACACCTGGGACTTGAGGCGGCGGTTGCAGCGTTTGGCTTTCTCTGCCAGGTTGGTGAGCCAGGGGTGCTTCAGGCACTGCCCTGCACTCATCCGGGCGCTGCGGGGTGAGAGAGAAGCTGTCAGCCCACGGCCCCTGCCCACAGGCGGCCCCTTCCCGTGCCCCATCTGTGAGCCCTGGCATAGGCTGTGCTCCGGCCACCAGCCTTGAGGGCCAATGGGAAAAGCGGGTCACAAATGGTCCCACACATCTCATTTGGTAGCCCTAACAGGGACAAGCCGGTGGCTTTGGGGATGCCAATGGCCCCAAAACAAAGAATGGCACAGGGGTAGAGATGAGAGCACACAGGTGGGGGACCGCCGTGGCTGCCGCCAGCTCCGCACCTCTTGTCTTTGATGATGAGGTTGGAGACAAAGTCCTTGGCCTCATCAGAAACGCTCTCGAAGGTCTCCTCGTCGAAGTACCAGTTGGCTGCCAGGACGTTGTTGAGTGTTTCGGTGTCGTTGTCACCCAAAAAGGGGGAGAGGCCGCTGAGGCTGGGGGATTAGAGGGCCGGTGAGCAGAGGGTCTTGTGCTGAGGCACACAAACTCCCCTGCCTGCCAGCATGGGGACCACTGTGTGCCCAGGGGAGCAGGGGGGGATCAGCCCAACGTACAGCATGTAGGTGATGACTCCCATGCTCCACATGTCTGTGGAGTAGGAGACCTGCTCGTAGTTGACCACCTCAGGGGAGAGGAACTCAGGAGTGCCAAAGTTCACCTTCAGCTTCTCCTCGGGGTTGTACCTGTGGATGGGGCAGTGATTCAGCAGGGGGTGACAGGCTGTCCCCGAAGCAATGTCCCCCCTGGGAAAGGATGAGCCTGCTCCCATCAGGCTCTGCCCTTCCCATCCCCCAAACCCAGTCCCACCCTGAAGGGTGGGAGCAGGCATGGAAGGAGCCGAGGGAAGAAGGGGAGCACAGCACCTTCGAGCCAGCCCAAAATCAATGATCTTCACCATGTGCCCGGTGGCAGTGACACAGAGGATGTTCTCGGGCTGTGGGGACAAGGACAGGGGGTCAGCGGGGGGGGATGGGGACACGTCACCCACACCCAGGGCACAGCAGTGCTCCGTGTCAGTGCTGCCCAGAGCCTTGTGAGCCCCGTCCTTTCCAAAAGCCTCGAGTGAACTCACCTTGAGGTCGAGGTGCAGGACGCGCATGTGGTGCATGAAGCGGATGCCCTCGCAGATCTGCCGCACGAACACCATGCAGTCCACCTCTGTCAGGTGGTAATCGTCGTCGACGATCCGCTCAAAGAGCTCTCCGCCCTCCACGCTGTAGGCACAGGTAGATCCCTGCGTCACCGGGGGCTCCGTGTCTTCCTGTAGAACCCTGAGCCCCCAGCACCACGGGCACAGCCAGGGTGGGACGTGCATGCTGGGGTCATCGCCAGCCCCAACGCAGCCGTGCACAGTGTTGCCCCGAGACAGAGGTTGTCCCCAGAATAAGAAGGAAGGTGGGACAAGCAGTGCTGGGGACGTCCCTCGGTGCTGACCAGCTCTGCTTGGCGTGAGGCTGGCACCTATGCTCCATCCCCACGCATGGACACAGCCTCCCTGCCACGCTGCCCCTCACCCAGGCATCAGGCACCGTGCAGCACAGCCCCAGAACTCACAACTCCAAGAAGAGGATGATCTCCCGGGGCGTCTCGATGGCATCGTAGAGCTGGATGAGGTTGTGGTGGTTCAGCTGGTTCATCACGTCGATCTCCAACAGCACCATTTCCTGTGGCAGGACCCCCACCATGGCACTGCTGTCAGACCCAGCTGATCCCCAACTCCACATGCCCAAAGCCAGGCTCCCATCACAGACCTTGTCCTTGGCTCCCTGCTTCCGGATGACTTTGGCAGCCAACTTGATCCCCGTCTGCTTCTCCGTGCACGTGTGTACTTCACCGAATTTTCCCCTGAGGACAGAAAGGTGTTGATGGCATCACGGCTGCATCCCGCTCCCTGCACCCATCCTGCTGCAGGTCGGGGCAGTCCTGGGGGCTCGGAGCCCCCCCTGGGAGCCAAAGGGATTCGGGTGTCCTCAGCCCTCCCATCCCACTGCCCCTTACCCTCCTAGGATTTCCTTGGAGCTGAGGTTGTACTGGGAGCTGACGCTGCCCGTCCGCAGCGTGACGATGCGGTGCGCAAAGGGAGCGGGAGGAGGGGGGACATCATCTGCCGAGAGAGGAGGGGAGTGAGAGCAGCACTGCGTCACAGGGAGCCCATCGCTGGCACTCCCGGCTGCCAGCGTCTCGGGTGCTGCAAAAAGCACGGTCTGCCAGAGCCTGCCAGCAGCTGCCCCGGCACCTGCAGCACTGCCCTGCTGCATATCACCTTGCTGCATATCACCTTGCTGCGTGCCACCCTGCCATGTGTCCGCTCACCATCCGCCGGGCTACCATCCCACGTGTCACGCTCGCCCTCTCCAGGCCGCGCAGCTGTGCGTCACCCTCAGCGGACCACTCTCCTGCATGTCACACTCGCCCCCTCCATGCGGTACCTCGCTGCCTCCGTGCCACCATCCCTGTGTCACACTGCCCTTCTGTGCCACCACATCCCACTCACCCACCCAGGACAGACCCCACAACAACAGGAGCCCCACGAGCAGCCCCCAGCCAGGGGTCACCGCATCCCCCAGCCCTGCTGTGCCTCCCAAGGACGTGGTGCAGGACATCGGGACACGCTGTCCCCTGCCACCAGCCAGGCGGTGGCTGTCACTCCGGCCACGGGGACGGCTCCTGTCGCTTTGGGCAGCCCCGGGAAGCACGATGTGTGCCAGGCTGAGGCCGGGAGAAGCCTGGGGAGGAGACGCGCCGCATTTAGCCCTGTTTACAGTGAAACTGGAGCTTGAAGACTGCCGGGCGGGCCAGGAGCCAGCAGCATGAGCTGGCACCCCAGGAGGGCAGCAGCAGAGATGTGAATACACCGCAGGGCTGCTGCACCCCTGAGGGTGCTGGGGTGTCATCTCCACAGGGCTGAGGGCATGGCACAGATCTGCCGTGGCGCAGCCTTACCTAGAATCTCAAAATGGTCTTCCTTCCCAAAATCGGGGGTGAGGTAGGGGCTGGGTGGTGGCTCTGCCACCGTCGCAGCTGGCTGCCCCATGGCCCCAGGGCCCGGCTGCTCTGCATGCCCAGGGGGCTCTGACCCGAGCTGAGGCTGCTCCTCGGCACCAGGCAATGTCCTCTCCTGTGGAACGGCGGTGCTGCCCACAGGGACGGGCTGCTCTGGGGGCTGCAGATCCTCCTGGGCTGGGCTGAGCTCCACCAGACCCTCTCCTGCTGGTTCCATAAGGGTTTCCTCTGAGATTGTCTCCATCGCAGCCACCTCCAGCCTGAGCTGCTCCTCTCTGCAAGCAGGAGCGGGAGGTGAGCATCACCCTGAGCCCAGCCCCCAACCCTGCCCCAGGATGGGACCCATCCTAGGAGGACCCCATCCCAAAGGGTGAGCACTGGGTACCTCTGGCAGGTGGCCGGGCAGCTCAGGCTCTGCATCAGAGCTGGGCGTGTGGGCTCGGGTCCCCTCAGCGGCTGCTCCTTGTTTGTCTGCTCTGTGTTGGCCTCTTTTTCCACTTCACCCTGAGCCCCTGCAGCAGCCGGCGCCTCCTCTGTGGGCCCCTGCCCTCCATCCTCAGCCTTTGCTGCAGCTGGGGGCTTCTGTGCAGCATCTGTAGCCTTCTCCTTTGCAGGTGCTGTGGCTTTCTCCTTCGCAGTCTCTTTGCCTCCATCCTGAGCCTTTGTCACCATTGTATTTTTTTCCACCTTTGTGGGTTTCTTCCCTCCATCCTTTGCAGCAGCAGGGGTCTTCTCCTTTGCAGGCTGTTTTGCAGCCGGGCTTTTCTTTGCTTTTGCAGCATTTTTCCCTCCATTCTCGGCCTTCACAGCAGCCGGCTGCTCCTTCGCAGGCTCTCCCTCACCATGGGCTGGTGTTGCAGCTGAGGCTGCAGCTGAAGCCGCCTTTGCAGGCTTTATTTCTCCTCCAGCCCCAGCTCCTGGAGCACCTGGAGCATTCTCCTTTGGAGATTCTTCATGAGCCTCTGCTACAGCTGAGCCCTTCCCCTGTGCAGTCTCTGCTGTCTCTCCCTGGGACTCTCCCGTTGGGGTTTTCTCCTTCCCAGGCTCTTCCTTCCCTCTGTGGGTCTCTGCAGCCGAAGCCCCCTTCTTGGCAACTTCCTTTTCCCCACCACCCCCATGCTGTGCAGCATTTAGGACTTTCTCCTGCTCAGGCTGTGCCTTCCCTCCTTCGGGCTCAGCTTTCTCCCTCACGGCACCGTGAGCCTCAGCAGCAGCACCCGGAGCCGTCTCCTTCCCAGGCTCCTCCTTCCCTGCAGCAGTTGGCACTTTCTCCTGTGCGGGCTCCGCCGTCCCTCCACGTGGCTCTTCTGTAGCACCCACAGCCATCTCCATGGGCTCTTCCTTTCCTCCATTCTGAGCCCGGACAGCATTGGTGGCAGCAGCGGGGGCAGGCTGTGCTGCACTGGTCTCTGTTCCAGGGGGGGGCGCACTCCCAGACCCCCCCGCATAGGCAGTGCTGCCCGGCACGTCGTGCTGCTCCATGGGCTTGGGCGGCTGCCCCGGGTCGGCGAGGCTCCTGCAGGGAGAAGACATGAGTTGGGGGCACTGGGGAGCAGCGGGATGCACGTGGCTGCCACACTGCCGTGGTGCTCCGCTATCTGCCCCGCGGTGACTGATCAGCAGCCTGACACCGGCACCTGTTGTGATCACGGTGCCATGCGGACAGTTGGGGCAGCTGGGAGCCCATGGGTGCACATGTCCTGGTGTGACTGCCAGGTTGGCACTATGTGAGCCCCCAGCCCAGCTCTGTGAGCCTCCAGCCTGGCACTACAAACTCCCAGCCCAGCAGCATATTCGTACTCCACTTCCCACAGCCCTGACCGTGCTCAGCCACGAGCTCCGTTCTCCCAGGACCCAAAGCACGGCTCCCTGCATGTCCGTCTCTGAGGTGTGGGTGGCCCATCCCGGGAACAACCCCCCCAGCAACCCTTCTGGCCACGGAGCTGCTTTTACAGGGCTTCCCACAGCTTCTGCAGTGCCTTGTGCTCAACCCTGTGCCTTTGCGGTTCGGGTGAACCCACGGCCACCACGGAGCTGGTGACCCCGGTGACTGCACGGACCCCTCCGCCCACCCCATAGCCCCCATCTCCTTTACCTGGGGTCCCCGGGGCAGAGGGCAGTCAGGAGAGCAGCATCCGCGGTGTGGCAGCGCCTGGAGGGGAGCAGCCCCTTCTATACTGGGTGTAACGGAGCCGGATTAGTGCGGAGAGAGAGGGGTATCCTTTACACCAGCAGGAGCCGGCCCGCTTCGCCTTTCCCAGCACCTGTTGCTGCTGGAGCCCGTTCAAAGGACACGCCACTCTTCCATGTGCTCCCACCGGCCAGAACGCACACAAACAGCGAGCGGGAGCCGGCACACGGCCACCAGAGAGAGAGGGAGGGCTGGAGGTGGCCCCGTGCGGGGACTGCGCCGTGCCTCGCCGCTGGGGACAGCCCTTGGCCAGGGCGTGCTGGATGCTGCCCAAAGGACCGAGCGCTTCCAAGGCGCCCACAGGGAACACGGGGCAGTCACTGCATGGAGATGGCACTTGAGAGCCATCCATAAAGGTGCCACAGAGCTGCCGGTGGCTTTGCCCATTGGTGCCAACTCTCGGGGACAGTGGCTTTGGAGCGATGCCATGGGGTGCCACGGGCACAGCCAGCTCTGGGCATTGCTGCTGGGGACCAAGAAAGAAAGGGATATCCACTGGGAACTGAAGCAGCAGCCCATACCCCTGTCGTTTGGAAGCAGTCAGAAGGCACCGAGTTCAGAGTGCATGTCTGGGGATCAGGGGCAGAAACAAAGACACCGGGGCTGCTGCTGGGTGCACCACGAGCCCACGGTGCACAGCGGGGCTTTGGGGCTGATCGAGTCCCCAGGGCTGTGCCAGCTCCCTGCCCCGCTCCCAGCAGAGCCTTGCTTACTTTAAATCTCTGAAACCTAAGGTGAGGAAAGCGCTGCTCACAAGGGCACAGACATCCCCCGTCGCTCGGGTTTCTGCAGGGGGTGGAGGCGGTCAGTTGAGGCTTTCAGGAGGAACCCCCGGTAACAGGACCCGGCCCTCCCCTCTGGATGAGGGCGCTCCAATTATAACAGCTCCTAAAGCCGAGAGCACTGATTTATCACGCGGTGGCAGCCGGAGCACCAGCGCCCTGAGGAGGAAGGGCTCAGCCTTTTACCTGCATTGCTCCTTTGAGAGGGGACAGCAGAGCTCTTGGCTTGGTGACGCACCATAAAGTAGAGGGAGCAGGGGAGGGAGCCGCCCCAAGGCACACGGGGCCAAGGATTCGCTCCTGACCCGGCTCCTGCTGCCCTGCGCCGTCCCCAGGAGCACCACAGCTGCTGCTGCTCGGGCACTGCACGCAGTGTGGGTAGGGGGTGGCCCAGTGCTGGTCCTGGGGATCCCCTCCGGCAGAGAAGCCCCGGGAGCTGAGGGGTTGCCCTGGCACAGTGCGCACAAAGAGGTGGGAAGGGGCTTCAGGACCACCCGTGGCACCAGCACTGCTGTGCTCTCCCTCCTGTGGGCATCGAGGGAGAAGAGAGCTCTGTCACGCAGCAGTTTCTGCTCTCAGCACAAACCCTGCTGGCAAAAGGAGCTCTAAAACCAACCTGGGTGGGAAAAGCTCCAGGATAAGCCTATAAAAGACCCGGGCCATGCTCTTTTTTAATCAACCTCAGTGGAAAGCGCAGGGTGAAGCACCTTTTCAGGCGCATGGCTGCCAGTGGCCTCACGTCCCACTGCTGAATATCAAAGCAGAGCCCCACAGTGGGGCCAGCACTTCCTGTGCCAGGGGGATGCAATGCTCACAGTATGAGCAGATGTTAATGCTGGGCAATGGCTGCCCGTGAGCCTTTCCTCATCCTTAGCACCCATGAGATGCTCCCAGTGGCTGCAGGGCTGTGGCCGGGGTCAGCCATGGTCTGTGCAGGGCATGAAGAGCAGGATGCCAGGTGAGGATATGGCCACCACTGGAGGAAGCCCAAAGGCCTGGGGCAGGAAGGGCTGTGATCACATTTGCTTCTGCAGCAGAGAGGAGCAGTGAAAATACCCCCAGCACCCTGCTGCCCGCTCCGAATGGAAGAGACTGGGAAAGAAGCAGTTTTTCCTTCTCCTTCGCTGCTCGTCCCCAGGGCTGGGGTTCAGGGTGAGGCTTAAGCAAAAAAGAAAGCACAGTGTGGGGCTGGGAGCTGCTTCTGATAGCTCTGCACGATGCCAGAGCCTCAGGCATCTCCCACCACAACCACAACGCGAGCAGCAACAATCGCTCTGAAGGATGCAGCCTCACTGCAGCCCTGGCAGTGCAGGTTCATGGCTGCAGGCAGCCGGGCTGCACTCCCACGGCTCAGCTCCCCTCCTCCAGAGATCAAAGGCAGCGTCTGGTATTCGGCAGGGCACCAACGGGGTCACACAGGAGCGGATACGGCGCTTCCGCCACCCCATAAACGCGTGACGGCCGTGCTGGGGCAGCGTGGGCACGTGGGGCTTCGGGCAGCGCTGGTATCCACGGCTCTCAGGGACTGCACAGGGACAGCTCTGTCGTTGCCAGCCGATGGCCTGGCCTCCATGCATTGGTGCCAGGCGCCTGGAGGCACCTCCCTGCAGCCACGGGCTCACAGCGGGTGCCACCTCTGCACGGCACGCTTGGGAAGTGACTGAGGGCAAAGGAAGAGAGCTGCATCGCAACTCCGCAGGCCAGGAGCAGCACCCGGAGCTCAGCAAGCATCCTGGTTCATCCAATCTTAATCTCATTTAAGAAGCTGCTGGGGCACGGGAGGAAATTTCAGAAGGTGAGGAGCAAAGCTCTCGTGCTCTCTCAGCACAAACGTGGCTGTCTTAAAGAGGTGTGAAGGAAGAGCATGCTGCGGCTTGTTTTGGTGCTCCTACAAGACCATGTTTTGTAGGGAACGGGAAGCAAGCTGGATGAAGATGGCTGCCTCACAAGGAAGATTCGGAGTGCTGCAGGAAGGGCACAGCTGCTATACTCTGGGTTTTGGGGCACGGAGCTCCAATCTCTGCAGCTCGTAGAAGACAAACCAACCACCACTGGTGGTTCTCAGGCTGTAGGGTTTTTTTTTTTGCCTCCCCATTCAAGTACTCAAGCCATGGTCTACATTGGCTGCAACTGGAACGCAGGCTGTCGCAGGGAAGGCTGGCACAGCACCAAGCACACCGTTCCCAGGCGACGCGGTTGTCACAACTCCGGCAGCGTACTTTAACCTTTATGCTTTCCATGGGTAAGGAAGGTTCTTTGCACAGCCAAGCCCCATCCAGGAAACCCAACACCTCAGCTAAATCGAGCAGCAGGGCCGCGAGCAGAGCCCACCTGAACGCTGGCTGAACCACGGTAACACAAGCCAGCCTGCCTGTCCCCACAGGGACAAACCCAGACCTGTGGTCAACAGCTTCACTGCCTCTATGTGCGCTGCAGGCCAGCCACAGTCCTACCACGTTGGGTCTGATGGAGGTGAGAACAGACAGGGAGAAATCCCAACGCCATCAAGAGATGCTTTGCAGAGCTTCCAGCAGCTGAGAGCAGGCAGACAGAATCGAGGCCAGGGGTCTGACAGCGTAACAAAGCCATTTTAGTCAGGATCCTCTTTGCCAGCTGATAAAAATCCTCCTGTTCTCAGCTACCCTTCAACATAAAGCCCAGGAAAACATTGCCTTTCGTTCCAGCTCTAGTGGGAGTACAGCAAGTCACTGCACAGAAACAACAGGACTTAGGAAAAACAACGCTGGAGATTTGATGCTAGAATTTCTCCCCGCTCCAGTTCTCCATCATTATTCCTGCTCCCAGTCCCCCTCACCCTCCATGCACGCTCAAAGCTGATGAACTTTGAGTTGTGGTTCTGCCTCTTCCTCCCTGGCACGCAGCTCCCCCCCAACGCCCAGCATTTATTGCTTTCCAGCACATGGATGTTTTCCTCCTAATTAAGAGAGCAGCTTAAGATTCTGTACCCCATTCAGCAGCACTGCCTGCTGCCCCATGCAGCATGGCAGCTCCAGGCCCTCTTTCACCAAGTTTGCAGTTTATGGGGAATATAAGAGGCCATATCTGCAGGAAGAGATAATATCTTTTATTAGCCTCTGTGATATAGTTGGAAAAAAATGGCAAGCTGTCAGGCATACAACCCCTTTCTCAAGTCCAAAGCAGAAGCCATGTAAGGCCGTCACGGAAACACAGTTGCTCCATCATTCAGGGATCGCTGTCTGCTGCAGCTCAGCAGCCTCGTTATCCTGCTTGCCTTCACATTCTTCCACAGCTCATCAGCATTCAGGTTTCCCTCTGACTCGCCACGAATTCACAGCTCCAGCAGCCCACGCGCTGCCTGCTTCACAGGAACTGGCACTGGGGGCTGGAGGAGTTTCTTGGTGGCACATTCAAAGTCCCAGTTTCTGTGTCTGGCAGCTCAGATGGAACAGCTCCACCGCGCCAGCGCTAAGCTTACGGCACACTGAGAAAAGGCTGCACACCTTTGGTCAGGGAGAGCCGTGCAGACCTGAGCATTTTCAGGAAGAAGTGATGAAGAGCACGCTCACACGCTGCTCTTGCATTCTGCAGACCACGGGGCAGCACCATTCAACCACACACAGATCTCGAGGCCCTCAGTCACTTTCTAACTGCACGGTACCTAAGAGAACACACACCCACAGCCAAGCAAGAACCTCCAGGTACAGTGAATGCCCAGCTTTCAGTTGAGCTCTCGTAGGACTTCCTGCCCCTATCAGTTCTTCAGAGAAAAGCCTGCAGTCTTACACACCTTGAAATTCTACCGCGATGCTAAGGGATCATCTGAATGAGCTTTAATCTGGATTTGAACATCTCTTCACAACGCTGCAATTTTTGTCCTCTAGCACCTCAGACCATTCGGTCTATATTTAGTTTGGCTGTGCTAGACTGGCCAGGAGACAATGCATCTTTAGCCAACATAGCTGTGCTGGCACAAGCCAGGGAGGCAGCAAAACAGCAAGAGTCATTTGCCAGTTAACTGGTTCCCCAAATAGAATGACTTCAGTTATAAAACAGCAGAAGGTTTAATGCTCTACCACACACAGAACTACTTTAAAGCAAGACAAGACAAATATCAGCGTTCATCTAAACATCATGACAGACCTCCGACACGCTGGCTTGTGGAAGTCTCGTATTATTCAACACGACTCAAACTTAATATATTGTAAAAGCCTAAGAGACAGCAAACTGAAATCAATACTTAGGTGTACAAAGGCAAGGCAGCTCTTCCAGGCGCGCACAGCCCCGCAGGTTCAGAGTGTCCTTTAAGAAAAGCTCTCTTGGAACGAGACTGAGCCTGCTAGCAAGAGACAGCAGTCAAATTATGACTTTTTTTTATTTAGTTTAAGTACACAATGTTTGTATGCAATATAAAAACCTGGTTTAGTCTTGGGAGACTAAGATGTCTAGATGTAAAAAGGAGGCCAACGGAGGCTGCGTGGCTCTCAGTGTGCTGTGCCTCTGCCATCTGCCTCAAACGGAGTCAAACCACTCAAACGATAACGGAGCCAAGTGTGGCTGCTGAGACCGAGGGGATCCACAAACAACTGCTCCTCCTCTGCACGTCAAGGGGCAGAGCAGGATGTGCTGTACTCCTGCTATCACAAGGATGCATGTCAGCATCGGAATCTGTCCGAGAAGTTTGGAGATTTGGGCATAGTCAGCGGCTGCTCACTGGGCTTCACTTCTACGCTGCGGTATCTGCGTATGGGGTTTGCCTTGTGAACCTGGAAAACCAACGTCAGCGTGAAGAAACGGCTGCGGTTATGATGAAGCTGAAACATGCAGGCCAGACATCTGATCTGCCCTGGTCACTGGAGTGAGGCACGAGGAGCACAAGACACCGAGGCTGTGGGTTTCACTAGGATTATTCCACTCCACACGCGTACAGCTCCAAAATCAGTTCTCAGCCACCTTTTCAGTTTTTACTTTTAAGCTGGGACATCAGTAAGGAGGCTGTGACAGGGAGACTTGAAAATACAGTCTTAAAGCGGTTCAACACTGACATTAGCTCATTTAGTACACTCACACATTCCTTTGGGTCCCTGTTTAGAATGAGTTCACTTACCAGTTCTTGTCTTAGCTTAGCAATTTCTTCCTTTTCACGTTCCTCTTCTTGCTGTCTGACTCGTTCTTGAAGCTTCTCTCTTCTGGCTTCTAGGTTTGCCAATCGCTTTTCAAACTCCTGTCGCTCTTTAGCTCTTTTTTCTGTTGCCAGCTCAAAGCTTTCAGGAACTACAGAACCAGAAAGGCTCTCTAAGTTTAGAAATAGAGGGAATAACATTGGTGCAAAGGCAGTCAGGTAAAGCAGAGCAGTACTAATATCAAGAAGCAGCCTCCCTATGGAGAGCTTCATCCTGTGAGGGTAGTTAGTAGACACTTCTGGGGTTCCAGCTTACAGTCCAACATGAGTAGCACTAACGCAGGCACTGCCCATGCCACAGGTGTTCTCACAGGAGGGAGCAAGCACACAGTGGTTAGAACAAACAAGTTTTTGACTCCTGTACCCTATGAAGTTTCTAGCTCCACATAAACTAAGTTGTAGATGCATTCATCTCATTACAAATGGGAAGAAAAGACTGACAGCTGCTGCAGAATTGCCATCTGTCTCTACAGGGAGCTCCTTGCATACTGTTTACCCTTGTCCCAAGCTAGCACACACATCAATCATCCGCCAATTGTAGCATAGCTGTTAAATACAGCTGCCATGTTGGCGTGGGCCAGGGGGGCAGCGGAGAGGAAACTCCCCCACACTCCCCAGGGAGGCAAGCTGTTAGGGAATTAGTTAAGTGCACAGCACCCCTGGCTGCACTGATAAAGAAAGAGGCATCAGCCAGCCTAAGCATCACTAATTGCATCAGTTCTGAGTTACAACCAAGCCTAGGTAGCAAGTACTGTACCTGATAACATCTTATTTTCCTTTTTAGGCACAAAAGGCTCCTGGTACACCACTACGTTGGGACGAGCTTTAAAACATGCTGCCTCCTTCTGCTTTTTCAAGTCTTTTTCAAGCTGCATGAGAAGAGAACCCATCAAGTGCCAGGAATAACAAAAACACCATCTTTCCCCCCCCCACAGAATTCAGCACTCCAGACACTGGAAAAGCCAGGCTGCCTTCAGATTGGATCACTTGCACTGAAAACATTATTAAAGCCAAGAAGATGTGTCACTTGTTGCCTGCCAGTTACTTTTGGGAGGAAAAAAAAAAGAAGCTCAAACAGTTTCAGATCACAGACCAGGATAATCTTCAAGTTTCCACTGCAAACTTGACGTGAGAAAAGCAATATATTATTCATACATCAATAAATCCTTCAGCACAGAGATGGTCAAAGGGATTCAGCAGCACATAGCTGCTGCTTAGCAGATACCCCACAGCTGTTCATGCAGTCATGGGAAGCCCATCACCCACTGTAACGGGTGAAAGAAACCCAAATCACCAGTCCCTTACTCACAGTAAAATCCCATGCCAAGTACAGAGCAATCCATTCAACTTATACCCTGATCTCAAGTGCTGAAGCCGAGCTCAACCCCAGCTACTTTCAGTCTGCTCCTATGTGTTACCTTTGTTATCTTACCTGCTGTTTCCAGCTCTGTTGCTTGGCAGCTCCCCGCTCGTCAATCTGTAGATTGAATGGCTCAGGCTGAGTTGGGGTTTTGACCTTCTTTTCTGGCAGCTTCACGTGGTCAAAATAAGGCAGAGGTAACGCCTTGAACTTTGGCACCTAAAAGAAATAGCTTGAAGTATTCCTTGCCCCTTCTGCAAACGCATAAAGCTTGGGATGCTTAACAGACAACAGCAAGAAGCAAGTCCTGCAACAAGCTTCCTACTTATGAGGTGGAACACAGGGTGCTTTCTAGCTCTTACCTCTTCCTTCTGCAATTCTTCTATTTTTTTCTCTTTTTGTATTAGCCGCTCTCTGTCACGGGAATCAAAAGAGAAGGGGCAAACTTCCACATGCCTCTGTTCTGGCATTTTAGGTTTGAAAGGCACTCCGTAGTGTGGCATAGGGTGAGCTTTGATCACAGGGGCAACCTCCTTTTCCTAAAGTGATAGCAGTGTTAGGATCTGACGCACAGCACTCTGCAGCAAGGTTACAACTCAGGCCCCAATGTCTAGAATCCCTGTAGTAAGGGTCAGAATAACTTCAAGAAAACACTTTTGATACCACAAGAAAGTAATAAACCAAGTAGCACCAATATACAGGCATGGTTGGACAACATTTGATGCCTCATTTGGCTCTTAACCCAACTCTGGGTGTATATAATTTGAACCATCTCCTTCAGTAACCAGAGTGAGACAGCGACTAAGCTGAAAGGGAAGTGCAAAATCCGTCCTTCTCAAATAGAGAAAGCCAATATCCTTTATTCTCTGGAACTAAGCAGTTTACTTTCCCCATTTGCAGAGCAACTCATCTAACAGCCTAGGCAGTGTCCTCATGTTTTAAGAATTCTGCTCTTCCCCAAGAGAATTCACTTTCTGTGAAATGAGTGCCAGTAATTCAATCTTTAGCAAAGAATAGTGCCCACTGGGGGACTGCCTAGCAGGAGGAAAGGGCTGGCCAAACCAGAGCATCACACCAACCAGCAAACATGGCAGGATGACTGAGGCAGTCACCAAGGTGGAAGAGGAAGGCTTTACAACAGCACATCCACAGTTACCTTCTCTTCATCTCTGCTAGTCACTCGGGTTCTGCTTTTCAAGGCAAAGACTGGAGACTTGGGTACAGTAACAGGAAGCACTTTCTTCTCTGGAACACCCTGTTCAAGACAGACAGTAAGGAGTCAACTCCAATCAACAAAAAAATGCCACAGATAAGCAGTCTTACATATTGCATTCATTGCTGTCCTTTGTTCTTACTCAATGACAGACAGCATTTACTGCAGACAATTAAATACACAATGAAACATAGCTGAGGACACTTTGAAGCTAGTTGTCACCTCAGTCCTAATTCTTGGGTATTATAAACTCACCACAACGTCCTCCAGGATTTTAGTTGGACACGGCCTGGAATGAAATTTGAAGTGCTCCTCTTCCTGCTGTTTCTTATTCTCACGGTCCTGAATTCTTTTCTCTATTTCCAACTCAAAGCCAATTGGTTGTGTGAGTTCCTTCACTGGGGGTTTCTTGGGCAGGATTGGCCCACCCTCCAAAATTTTGTGATCCAGCTCCCGTGCTTTGAATTTGTACCTACACAGGGATGACAAACAGTCACCTACACACTGCATGCAGCTCCTAGCAAATGGCTTCTCATGGCATAAGTCAGCAGCACTCGGGTTGTGCCACACGCATGCATTGCTTTGTGTGCAGCTCTAGTTGGCAACTCCTTGGCTTTTGGAAAAAGCAAGACTTCAAGGACCACCTCAAGGATTGCATTCTTAGAAATCCAAAATTTAGTTTACAGGAGAGTTTTAAGCTGTATGCAGATTATACATTGGTGCTATATCAGATTGCTTTTACTAATCATAAGCTGCACTCAGCAACCATCTCTTCTTGAAGACTCTCTTCTTCAAAATAAGTTGGCTGCTTTTATATCCTTACATTAACTACCCCAGGATTGTGCATGACACCAAGAAGCTGAAGTGTTTTTATGGTTCTTTCACACATACACACACAAAAAAGGGTCTTAAGATGCAGTATTTTGTTCCAGTGACAAGCAGTTCTCTCAGAGGATCAGAACCAGCCTTTACTTACTGTTGAATTTTCTCAATTTCCTCTGCTTCTAGTTCTGCTGCACTCTTGCAGGCAACAGGTCTGAAGCGGTGCTTTGTTTGAAGCACTGGTGTTTTAGGGTTGGTAAGTCGAGCTTTCACTGGCTTTGCAGGAGCTGGGCCTAAAATTCAAGTAACAGAGCTGAGCAGTTAATGGCAAGGCAGACTGCTTGCCCAGCAGAGTAAGCAGAGAGTCTCTGTGCAGTTTCCTGGCTGTATGTGTACAGGTTTGCTTACCCTCATCAGATTTCCTGCTCCTCAAATGGTAACGAGAGGGTGTGCGTTTCTGGAATGCTTCAACCTGCTGAGCAAGGGACACGTACTCAGATGAGGTGTCTTCCAGCTTTCTTTTGCTTCCCGTGGACAGATTGAAAGGTTTGGGGACAGTGGGTCCCTTTGGCATTCGCATCTGGAGAAAGAAACAAGATTGCAGTCATTATGGCCATTTAACAGAACGATGTGAATCAGAGAGAGAAGGAAGCTGCAATTTCTTCCCCTTATTTAGAAAGGGGACAACATTTAATGTGACACAAATCTCTGAGCACGCATGATAGCCATACCAAAAACTGTACAAGGGAGAAGACTGAAGCATAACATGTAGCAGCTAATAGATCCAATACTGAAGGGCCCAGCTTTGCAAAAGCATCCTTTAGCATCTTGTGCAGTGCAGGCACACAGTAAGCCAACAGTTACAGACACACCACTCTCACCTCTCAAGAATTTACCAGCTGAGAGATACCAGCAGCACGTGTTGCAAAAGCAAAACAAAGGAAAGTAGTGTGCAGAATTACTCAGCTGAGTGCTGGCAATATCAGGTTCTTACTGGAGAAGGAGGATGCTTCCTCAGCACTGCTGCAAAATCCACTTCCTTGTACTCCTTCTCAGGCTGGCTTTCCACATGTTGCTTAATTCTATTCTCTGTGCAGAAATGGAAGTCAACTGGCTTCGTTACTTGACCAACAGCTCTCTTCACAGGTTGTCCTAGGGAAGAAGAGCATGTAAGGACTGGAAACCTTTTGGGGTGGGATCAGAGGAAGACTTTTTTGGGAAGGGGGAAAAAAAAAAAAAACACCAAAAACATTCCCTAATATCTGGTGAAGTTTTTAAAGAACTTATTTAGAATCTTTCAGAACATGACAAAATAAAACTTTGTTTCCAGGAAGTTTAAGGAGAAACATACATAAAAGCCACCTAAACCATAACATGTAGTACAAAGTCCGGAATGCTTGCTTTCCAAAAAATACCTGCACAGCTTCATGCAGCACTCTCCTCATGAGCCCAGCACAGGCTCAGCTTGCAATTCAGCTGGAGCTCACCTGTTCCAGCAATAGCTGCCTTTAGGGACTCCTCATTCTTCTTCCGCAGCTCCATGACCTCTCGCTGCAGCTGCTGCATCTTTTCCAACTCCTGCTCCTCTGTACTCTTCAGCTTGCCAGCAGTATTGGTCCTCCTGCAGAAGCACAAAGACTGAGATATTCCCTTCCCTGGTTATCGGCATATTAGTGGACAGGAACATGCTCATCTCTGAGCTCACTGCAGAAGCACCACTCTTCCTACAAGTAGATTATTTAGAAAATACCTGTTGGGATTTTGTTTCCTCTGCCACCCCACGTAGCCATTTGTGGCACACACATTTGGTCAGAACAACTTTTTTCCCCCTCAAAATTAAAGGGAAAGTTTTCCTTTGCACAGGAAGAGTCGGTGAAGTATATTTCATGGTAACATTGTTGCCTTGATCTCCTATTTACCAGGTGCAATGCCATGGCACTCTGAATTGAAGTTAGAAACACTACAGCAAGGATTGTCACCTAAATCAACCATCATGAGCAAAGACAAGCTTCAGCCACAGCAAATGACCTACTTTAACATTGTTGGCGTGGAGGGCACGGTCAGTTTGTTTTTCCCTCTTGCTGGGGACAGGTCAGGATGATGCAAAAGCTCCTTCTTTGGGGATCCATCTGTCAGCTTCTCCTTGCTGCTAGAACTGAAGCGACGAGCTGTTAGGGCAAATCACCGACTGCCACGCTCTAAACAAAAGATCACCTGCAGCTCTCACCATCCCACACAGCATCCCAACACCCAGTGAGTTAAGATATGCCAGATGGGCCTTACCTCACCACGGGCCCAGGCACAGACCGTTTAGTTTTCCCTGGCACCCTACGGCTGTAGAAGGGAAGATTATTTACTGAGTTTTTGCAACTTCAGCTTTTCCTTCTGAGGAGGTAAACATGCTGTACTTCATCCTGGCCCTAAGCTTATGGATAAGTAATACCTCAGCAGCTAAGCAAACCTGATAAATATTTTAGCTGTGACTCCCCCGACACTTACGACTAATTGGTGACCTCCTGTCAGACAAGCGAAGCCAAATTCCAGCTAGCTGACAGACACTGAGTATGTAATAAAAAGCTTCAGATTCCCAAGCTTGTTTCATTCACACCTTCACCATCAGAGCACTGAATTCACGTCTTACAGACATTTCTCCTCACCTATGAGACCGCTGTCCAGGAGCCAGGCTTTGGTCTCCTGCCCCTAACCTCCAGAACAGCTCTGAGAACCAAAGAACCCTGCCAGCCAAGTGGAAATCCTTTTGAAAGGAAATATTTTCAACCTCTTTCTCAGCCCCAAACAGAAGCTCTGATGACATACATTCTCATTTTTTTCAGGGGTGGAGCCTCTTCCTTGTTAGCCAACGCAGCATCATTTTTCTCCACTTTCACTGCAGCTGGCTGTTTGCGTTGCTGTGTTTTCCTTTGCTTTGCAGCTGGTCTTCTGCCCGCTCTGCAGTGGAACAGAAAGCAGAGGTCAGCTTTCCCACCAGGTCCAAAAAGACTTGCGATCAGTACAGCACCACATCAGTGCCTTCCCCACTCCAACACGCTGTGTGCTTAATCTAACGGGCCAAATGCAGCATAAATGTCTTCAGTTGTCAATCCACAAACATAAGTCTATGGTGTATACAAGTGTACAGAACCCCTTGATACACATCAACAAGTTCTGCCCAACTCATAAACAAAGAAACTTTATAAGTCACCTCAGTTTCAGATATCCTCACATTCCAGAAGCTCCCAGTGCCACAGAGTCTCATTTGACAAATGTGAGACACTGCATTGCATTGCCACCCCTAGAGATTACCCTTCCAGCTTAGCAAGCAGATCAGCTATCCCAAAACACAATCCTTGAGCTAGAGAGCATTAGTCCCTCGGGACAACCCCAAAACAACTAGAACTGCAAACACTGAGAGTAAGGACCTGCTTAATCACACTGCTATCAAGCTTCACACAAACTAAATACCAGTATTTCACCTTTGAGGGGCCTCAGCAGGAGCTTTCCAGCTTGTCAGGGATCCAGCAGTACTCTGAGGAACCACATTGCTCTCTGATACTTCTGCTCCATCCTCTTCACAGCTTTCATCTGAGAACAGCAACACACATCAGCTTACACACACACACACACACACACACACACACACACACACACACACACACACACAGAGTAGAATGCAAAAATGAAGCCACAGGAGACTTTGCTACACAGCAATATAAGAAGATGCTTCCAAAATAGCCAAACTGAGGCTTTTCCATTTCCCTCGTGAAAAACAGGTAAAATTTATCCCCTCCTCCCCACCCTGTGCCAGCTTACTCTTTGTTATTCCTTGTGATGTGAGAGGAAAAAGAATGAGAGGAGGCTTTGAAAAAGCAGGACTGTTCTGCAAGACCTTTGCCAGATTTTCTGCAGGAGGGATATTCTCCAGGTTGGCTTGCTGGTCTGTGAAGAAAAGGAAGGAAGACTTTCATTATATACACTATATTTGAAGTTCATAACAATACCTCTGAATACCATTACGATGCTATGATGAAATCCATTGATGAATGATGCAGTCAATAACGACTCATCCACTGGCACAGAAGCCAACCAAGCATCACAGCAAGCCCTCATCCAACGAGGAAACAAACCAAGGAGTTGGAAACAACTTACCAAACCAGGAGTCTGCATTGTGCACATCATCATCGCTTAAAGTCGCAAAGTTGATGCAGGGGTTTGGGACATCGAAGGAGTAGCGAGACCCTGAGCGAGCCATCTTCACACCGCCCCTGGGAGGCCTCCACCCGCACTGCTCAACCCTGCAGACAACAACAATTGTCACTTGTTACACCAGATCCCAGCACAGGTGTCCACTCCTGCACTCTTACTAGAGACAAAGGTATCTTTTGGTATGTTTTCCCATCTTGCAATTCACGGCCTTAGGGCAGGAGGGCTCACAAGCAGCACAGGTTTGAAAACATCGAGGCTAAACTGCAGAAGTTCTCTGTGTACCTGGCAGGGCTAGAGATGTATTTCCACAAGGAAGTGAAGCACAAAGCTTTTTCACACAGTGACCCATCTGCTCTTTCCTCCCTCTCCACACACAGCAAAGGGGACCAGATTTGTTACCAGATTTGATGCACAGAGCAAAAGGCTGACAACCAGGTGGATTCCAGAGCACAGCACAGCTCCGCCTTTCTCCCTCTGCAACACTACAAACAAGAGCCAATAACACAGAGAAGCTCCAGCGTGGAGAACACTGATTTCCAAAACAGAAAAGAGTTCTGCAAAGCATTGTCATAGAGCAACAAGCAGGAAGAAGTCAGAACTGGGTTGCTGGCAAGTCCCATGGAACTCTGCTGAGAGGCTGGCCAGGCTGTAAACAAACCAAGCAGTAGGAGAGTGTCAAGATCAGTCCCTGCAGTTAATTAGGAGAGCAATGACAGCAGAAGGAGTCCTTATGTCAACAAGTGTTATTAAATACAAGGGAACAGGAGTAAAGGCAGCAACTAAGTAATAAATCCGCAAATTGGAACCACAAAACCTTTTTGCAAAGGCCTTTTTTTTTTAAAAAGGAATGATTTTATAATGCCTCATTCAGCCACAAGGCAAAGCCCTGGAGGATAGGTCATAAAACACTCCCAAAGGAAATCCCCTGAACCTTGCTTTTTGGAGTCCAACCAACTCCAAACCAAAGTATTCACATCCCACAAATTCTGAGGCGTCAGCCATTGGTCCAGGCAGAGCCCACACAGCTCCCCCTAGGCAACAAGCTGCAGAAACAGGAGCTTAAGAGTAAATAAAGCAGCACCTAGGAGGTATGACTGCTGCCTCTAACCCACAGGCTTACACCTTCCAAAGGAGCTGCACTGAGAACAGCTATTGTAAGGGGAAGAATGCCATCACAGAGGCATCACCCCCACGACTGAAGGTGTCAAGGTAAGATCCAAAGAAGGCAAACGGAAGGATCTGAGCCAAAACCAACCGTAATCGAGCTCAAGACACGGCTGGAATCGAATGCTTTCCTACCACCCTTAATCAAGATAGGGTTTCTGTCAACACTACCCACTTTTTTAAAAATCAAATGCGTCATCTGCATTCTCCCCTCACCCTCCGGTCAGCGCTGGGAGCTGAGCTGCAGGGATCGTGTTTCACAGCTACTTGTTTCCACTGCTCACTGCTGCTGGGCTGCAACACCTCCCACAAGCCAAATTGCTTCCAGTTTTTTTGCTGCATAAAGCCCGTGTTCTTCCACGGCTCAAGCAATGCAGGAGAGCCTCAACACTGAGCCCTTTCCCTCCCCACCCCGGCCTGAACACATCAGCCACAAAAACAAGAGCGCAGCAACACCATGGTTTCATACTCCAAGTCTTTTGCATGGTACAGAGCTGTTCTGAACGACCCCCAGAGAGCCTGTGCTTCAGTCAGGTGAGCTCCCAGCACCCTGCTCATAACTCCCTACGCAGCCCCCAAGTCTTAGGCTAAGGAATTGCCAGCACAGGGTCACAGAGCCCTGCAGGGACCCACAGCCCCATCCTGCAGGGCAGCTCACAGCAGGGTTTGTGCCTGGTTCACACCACCCTGACTCCAGAACAGCAGCACAGAGCAAAGATCCAGTGCCCTCACTTTCAAGAACAGCCCGAATTCATTTGGTAAAAGTGACTGCAAGACTAAAATTGTAATTCTCTTCCTAGTTGCAAACTGGCCTGAGTGACGTAAATAAGCTACACACAGACGTGACCCCATCCAGCTTCTGTACAGAGCAGCAAAGCCGTATCTGCAAAGGTGAACAGGCCATGGGCTTCTCTACACATCAGGTTGCTTTTGAGTAACTACACTTCGGCACGTTCCAGAAGAGTGCCTCAGCCTGGTTGGGATTAGTTGGCTTTGATAAAGGATTAAGCTAAATTGGAACAAGCATTCCTATCCCAGAATAAGACTGATCCAACAGCAAGCGCAATGGGTATTTTAGACTAACTTCACACCTCGCTCTAATCCAAATTAGCTTTAAAACGCTGACGTGATTGCATCACAGATGTGCTCAGTGTCTTTATCTCATTGCAGTTGTGAATTTCTTGCCAGAAACGTTTTGGCTGGATGAGGCCAGAGAGGAGCAACTCGGGTGACACCTGCACAGCGCTGATCCAGCTGCAATACAGCACCAAGCATGTGCTAAGGGGATGCTTCAGCTACACAAGTGTGATCTGACCACAAGAGGCCCCCCTTTGGAGGGGTTCAGTGTTGGGAGAAGGAGGGTGCAGGGAAAATCTGTTCTTTCCTGCTCCTCTGGTCCATTTGGAACACCATCATATGACAGTTCACCATTGTAGCTTCATAAGCTGCAGACGTTACTTCCTCTAAGATCCACTAGGTTTGTGTAACATCAGCAAGCACACAGGCATGGTAAAGGATGATCAATAAGCGTACAGAGAAGTTAGGATAGTAAGATTATCACGTTGGAAAAGATAAGCAGAGATAAATGGAAATGCTCCCCAGTGTCATAGGCTCACAGTAAACTCCATGAGGAGCAATCTCCAGAAAGAGATCCTTCCTCTGTGGCACTCAGCACTTAAATGGGAAGTCTAGGAAAGTTGGAGCCAGGCTCCACCCCTTCCAATCATACAGGTGAATTGCTTTCAGCTGTGCCCCCACAGCTGACTCGGTGCTCACCTCAGGTGATCAATCAGAGCTTCGGGCCACGATCCAACAGTTCCCCTACAGTTTGGAAAGGCAAAAAGAACCCAAACGTACCAGACATGCGAAAAGGACATCCTGAATTCCACTGGGAACCAAACAGATCCAACTTATTCAAACAGGAGTAAGCAGAAGCAGCCCCCTTAGGGCTGAGGACAACACACAGCCATTTGCTGCAGCGATTCCAGTGCCTTTTGCTGTCGAACTCAATGCTGACTGCCATTTAATCACAGAACGCTGCACTAACAGGGCAACTCCTTTAATTCAACCTGGCGGCTTTTTCATTCTCCTAGAGCACAAAGCTCCCCATGATAACCCAAAGCTCCCAGGTGCTTTTCACTGGATAATATATAAACTGAGCTGTTATAAAGGCGTGGAAACTGCCTTCTCCAGAGATACAATCCTGCCACCAAAGGCTTGGGGGAGGCTATCCCCCCACACAGCTGCCATGCAAACTTCCTCAGGGGGATGACAGCAGCCAGCAACACCCTCGCTTTCTCCTGAGTAGGGGTGAGAATTCTCAAATTCTGGATTTGCAGCTTCTCTTTCTTCTTTAGTTTCATCATTCAAAGCTGGGGGGGGGGGGGGGGGAGGGCGGAAAAACACGCTTTTCTGCAGCACAGAACCGACGTTGAATTCATTGCCCTCCCAAAGAGCAGTATTATTATCCCATCGTGTAACGCTTGGATTGAGGCAGAGAGCCGGGCTGCAGGCAGGAGGAGCCGCACACAGCAGCCCGAGGGGAGCGAGGATCCAGCAGCCTCTGCCCTACAGCTCGCCTGGGCTGTTCCCTTTCCAGCAGCCCAAAATAGAGCCCGGCCACCTCACACTCCGTAAATGAGACCCCAGGAGCTCTGAGAGGCACGGAGATGGCACTTTCTAAGAACAGCCACCGAAGGAACCGAGCGTTATTTTTAGGCGGGTAACCTCTGCTAGGTATTGGATAAACCGATGTCCAAATAAAAAACAGAAGAGCCGACGCGGTAGCACTCCGTTACCGAGGCACATCCCCCTTTCCTGCTCCTTACTGTTCTGAGGACTGAGATCCCGTTACAAAGCAGCAAAGCCCTTTTCCCCCATTTCAGGCACACGTTTCTCCTCCCAGAGCCGTTCACAGCGCCGGGCCGCGGCCTACTCCCAAAATGTGGCCAAAGGGGTCCAGAGGAGAACAGCAACCCGGGACGCCGTTACCGAGACGCACTCAGGACGCGAGGAGAGGCCGCTTCACCCCCGGTTCCCCTCCGCTCCCACTCACCTCAGCGCCGCAGCCGCCGAGCGCGGGGCCTCTGCCTGCCGCCGTTAGCGGATTTCAAACTGGGCTCGTGTTGTCCGAATGGACCAATCAGCGCCTAGAGCACGCCCTAGCTGCGTGCTGATTGGGCGGGCTGCCCAGACGCTAAAGGACCCGGATGAGCAAGCCCGACCCTCTCCACCTTCCCTCCTCCCCCTCCCGGGGCTGCCAGCAGAGGCTGATGGGAAATGTAGGATCCAAAGCACCGAGCCCCGACCCCTACCATCAAGAACAAACAGCAACTCCCATAATGCACAGGGAGGGAGGGGTCTGGCCAATCAGGGGAGGCGGAGCTCTGAGGCTACCTATCAGCTGCTTAGAGGCGAGTCTCCCGGGCAGGGCAGAGCGCCGTCCGGCTGGTCCGCGTCCGGCTCCAGCATCCGCCCTCTGTCGGGTTTGGGCACGGTCAGCATCCGCGGCTGCACGGCGGTGCTTTCTTTCAGGCTCTTAGAATTAAAGGAACAAGGCTCCAGAGCCTCCAGGCCCGCTTGACATCAGCAGCAGCAGCCGCCTTGGCTCGTTCCACCAAGACGCTGCGGGCAGGAGATAACATCCCTAGCTATTTCTGTAGCGGCTTAAAGATCTTTTGGTCGTGAGTCACCAGTGACTGGCTCGGCAAGATGACAGCGGGGGTGTTTTGTTCTCCATACAGCTGCCAACAGAACCACGGTCTCATGGGCATTGCAGAACAGAGCCATGAGCACTCAGTTCCTGTGCCATTGCTGTGTTACGGGTCACTGATACGCCTGGCTAATAGCTCCCATGAGCAAAGATGTCTGTCTCACTCCTACTGCAGAGGCTCTGCAGGGGTAGAAACGGTACACAGTGCAACAGCAGGACTGTCGCCTTCCTGCTCTCCTTGCTATGCTGTATCTCTCAACAGATGACAGGTCACCTGATTGCAGGATCCAGGAAGGATCCCACATTCAACTCCCCACGTCCGAAGAAGTCACGGCCCCGCACCAACCCCTCACACCCCACACAGCTCTCCATGGCCGTGGGTTCAGGCAGCCACGTCAGCCCTGTGCCACATCGGCTTCAGGCCTTGCCCCGGGTTCACCTCACCTCTGCAAGCACAGCACCGAACCGCAGTGCGGGGCACAGGACAAGAGATGCGTGAAAGGCGAGAACTGCGAGCAGAAGAGAAGCGGCTGCCACCAGGGGACGCCCGAGTCCAACCGTCCTCGCAGCCGTTGCGCTTGCGCACTGGCACGGTTGCCCAACGCTCTCTCGCCCCGAGGTTTTCGCGCATGCGCACCGCTCCTCACTCAGCCTCGCGGCGTTGCACGCATGCGCGCTGCCCCCTCCCGTTCTCCCGCCCCCCCCGGCTCGGCCGAGGAGCGCGGTGGCCGCTCGGTGGTGATGCGGCAGGAGACCAGGGACTGCTGAGCGGGCCGAGACCCGGCGGGGCTCCCGGCCACCCCGTGCGTCGTTGCCGGTTGGGCCCGCGGAGCGGGGTCTGTAAGGGCCCGGACCCTCCACCGACCGCTGAGGTGAGGGGCGGAGCGGGGCAGGCCGTGAGCGACGCGCGGTTCCGCCAATGAGGGAGGCCGCTCGCCGGCCCCGCCCTCGCAGAGCTCTCGCAGCGAGTGATTGGCTGACGGCGAGGGGCGGGCCGCGTGGGCGCGTGCCCTGTGGCGGCCCTCGTGCCCGGGCCCCGTGCGGGCGGCCCCGCCCCTCTGTGCGTCTGTACGGCGGCCGCGAGGGGCCGAGGCGGCGTTGGGGGTCGGGCCGCCCCTCCCGCAGCCCTCCTGGGGTCGACGCCTTGCCTCGTGGGTACCGGAGCCGCTTCCCTGAGAAAGCCCGGCTGTGGACAGGCTGTGCGCCGAGGCCTCCCCTTAGGACGGGTGGGAGCCCTATGACCGCGGGGCTGCGGTACCCCAGGGTCTCCATTCCGACGAACCCCGCGGCTCTCAGCCCGGCCCCGTCTGGGCTGCGGCACCTTTTGTTCCCGTCTGTCGGGGCCGAGCTGCGGGCCTGTAGCACTGCTGTCCCTGGGGATGTCACGGCTCAGAGCCCACAAACCAGCACAGCGGTGCTTTGTGCACTGCCCTGCAGCCCTTGCCCTTACCTGTGACCCAGTCCTGCACTGCTCTGACTCACTGACAGGCTTTGGCACGAAAAGAAGGTTACAGAGAAACACCATTGTACAGCACATAAATTATTGAGCACTTAACACACCGTCACTGCGAGCAGAGGAGCGGCCCTTGCTTTCTTCATAAATCATACGCTTCATTATCTGCCTTTTGGAGAAGAAAGCTTAAATCTCGGTTCTGCTAGAAGCTCTCTGCAACCGTGGGACCTCCCAAACTGCTGGGGCTGGCAGGGCTGGGGGTACCGTGGGAGCACGGAGCCTTGGCACTGAGCAGCAGGCAGGGAGGGAGGGCAGGAGGGGTGGAGTGGGGTGGGAGCACCGTGGGAGGGCCGGGAAGTTGCCTTCTCTCAGCGTCAAATTACTTTAATCCAACTCTCTCCGCCAGAAGCCGGAACGAGCTGAGATTTCCCAGCCCAGAGCTTTCTCTCCGCAGCTTTTCACGGGTGGGCGGGAACAGAACAGTGACTGTGCTTTCTGCAGCCCTGCCTGCCCACTGCTATGGGTCTTAGGGAGGAGCAGCCCCTCCAAGCTTTCCTCGCAGACCCCAGGGTGGGCTGAGGGGGGAATGCGGGCTGGCAAGGAATGCATTGCATGGAGGGTGCTGGGGTGCATGTAGGGACAGAGATGCCTTGTGAGGAGGAGGGGCAGCAGAGTCTGTGCAGAGGAAACAGAGCAACTGAGCGTAGAGACCTCAGACGGTTTAAATAACGTTACAAACGCCCTTTATTTTCACAGCAGCGGTGGTTTCACCTGTGTGTAGTTGCTGGAAGTCTTTAGAAGACTCTTCCTGGGGTTGTTTCTGTTCCTACCTTATTCCTATGTATGCTTCTCACGGTACTTTCTACCCTGGTACCTCAGTGCTGAGCCCCGTGCATCCTTTCTCCCACTGCAGCCACGTGGACAAACCTCCAAAGGAGACCCCCGCACCTCTTACCTGCTGCTTTTAAAGGACACTTGGAGCCTTTCTCCCTCCCATTTCCCCTCGCTGGGGGCCGTTTCGAGGGGCACGGGGCCGGGGCGAGCCCCCGGGGATGGCAACGGGAACGGGAACGGGAAGCGGTGCGCTGCAGCCCCGGCTCGGACACCGGCGGTCCCGTTGGGCAACGCCGGCGGGGGGCGCGGCCGGGCCCTTTAACGGGAGGGGCCGGGTGGGGGCGGTGCTGCCTCCGCCTCCGCGGCTCTCCGGGACTGACGGAGCGGAGCGGGGCCGGGCCGCCCGCAGCACCCGCAGCTCTCAGCCTCCGCCCGGTGAGCCCCGGCTCTGCCTGCGCCCGGTGAGCCCCGGGGCTGCGGGAGGGCTGGGATTGACCCCATGGGGGGGGGGAGTGGGTCACTGTTCTGTGTGTGGCGTCGGTTCCCAGCGAAGCTGGATGATGAGCTCAGTGTAACGTTAAGCTATTGATGTGCACGGCGCAGTAAGCTGTCGTATTAACCGTTTCCTTGCCTCTCTTTTCCTCTCTGTCTGTCTGTGCGAAGGTCGGATGTGTTCACCGGTCGCGAGGGAGCGCGGAGCCAGGAGCTGCTGAGTGTGCTCATCTGCTCGTGCACTGGACCATGGACTCATTGAGGGTGTCTCAGGTGTGAAAATGTCCAGCAGTAACCGGGAGTTAGTGATTGACTTTGTTTCCTACAAGCTCTCGCAGAAGGGGCACTGCTGGAGCGAGCTGGAGGAAGAGGATGAGAACAGGACTGACACTGCAGCAGAGGCAGAGATGGACAGCGTCCTCAATGGGAGCCCATCCTGGCACCCGCCTGCCGGCCACGTAGTGAATGGAGCCACCGTGCACAGGAGCAGCCTGGAAGTTCATGAAATTGTTCGAGCATCTGACGTGAGGCAGGCGCTGAGAGATGCAGGGGATGAGTTTGAGCTGAGGTACCGGAGGGCTTTCAGCGACCTCACCTCCCAGCTCCACATCACCCCTGGCACGGCGTACCAGAGCTTTGAGCAGGTAGTGAATGAACTCTTCCATGATGGTGTGAACTGGGGGCGCATCGTGGCTTTCTTCTCCTTCGGAGGGGCTTTGTGCGTGGAGAGCGTGGACAAGGAGATGCGGGTACTGGTGGGACGCATTGTGTCTTGGATGACCACGTACTTGACCGACCATCTAGATCCCTGGATCCAGGAGAATGGCGGCTGGGTAAGAACTGCTCTCCCATAGGGGTGACTCCCTGCATCCTAGCTCAAGGCCAGCAGCGGTGCTGGCCAGATCAAGCTGCCTGCAGTGATTGTGCCTGTGCTCGGTCTAGACCTTGCAGGGAGGGCAGTAAATTGGTACGTGGCCCTTCCCTCTGCATTCTTAATGCTCTGCTGCAAGAGGGTCAGTCCACTGATGGTGGAAACAAAGAGTTAACGTTCTGATTTGTCCTCCTGCATCCCTTTTTCTCCTCCTTCTCCCTGGCTGTTACATAAGAGACCCATTTTCCAAGAGCCTGTGGAAATGTAATGTCATCCAAGCTTGTTCTTCAAATGGGAGCCCTTGCTCTTGGGCATGTTCCTCGTGTCATTTAACAGCAGGGAGTGGAGCTTCCTCCTCTATGTGCTCAGCAGTGTTCCAGCCCGGCCCTGTGATCTGGTGGGGTAACAGCTACTTCTTCATTCTGGAGATGGGACGATGTCTGCCGCTGCCATCGCAGTGGAGTGAATCCTGCAGCAGCTCTCTGTGGGTGGGCAGCTGGGAGCAGCCCCTCACAGCACGGTACGGAGCAGCTCTGTGCCAGGGAGCTGCTGTGTCTATAGCTGCTCCTTGCTTGGCTTGGAGCTGTATTCCCAGCCGCCCTGAGCAGCACACTGAGTGCTTTCAGTGGTTAGGTATTAACATGAATAAGCATTTCTTCAGGAAGCATTCTTGAAATGCTTGGTCTGTCTGTGCGGGACAGCATGGGATTGCCAGCAGGAGGTATATAGCCTGCAGATGTTTGAGTTTTCTCCTTGCTTCTACTTCTGCATCTTAGTGATTCCCTGCTGATGTAACCTTTACTGGTGCCCACTGGAAAGAGTTCGTGCTATCAATCGTTAGCATCTAAACAGTGGGGTATTGCCTCCTTTGCATGCGTGCTGCGGCCTTTTAGCCTTATTCATCCCCAGCTCCCAGCAGCCGGCCGCAGGGCAGGATCCTCAAGGCCAGCTCTACGCCCTCCTGGCAGCTGGGACACACAGGGGCCCCTCAGCAGCACCAGGACCATGGGGAGTAGGTGCACCCAGGGAGGGAGCGGTGCACCCAGCGTGCAGGAATCCCTGGAATGTGGCCGCCCTGGGGCACTGCCTGGGTGGGGCTGCTCTGAAGCTTGGTTTCGATTAATAACCTGGGATCTGCTGGCTATTTTGGCTGGCTTTGTCTAGCCCATTAGCTCTCTCATCGCGCAGATAACGCTGGCCAAATGCTGAGTTCCTTCCCCCCCCCCCTCCCTCTGCCTTTGGCTTTTAAAGCCACAGATTAGTCTTGGAATTGAGTGATCAAATTGAGGTTTCCAAGCTAGTGTGGCTGTTGCTGTTAGTGACGGATTGGGTTGTATCCTGGAGACCTAGGCGATAATGCAATCTGATTTTTTGTAAATGAACTCTCTGGGGGATTTAGATTAAATCACTGGTGGAAAATCACTGGTCTCTGCTTGTAGGGAATGAAATACCTCCTCCCTCTCTTCCCCACCCCCAATCAACTATCACAGTTAAGACTCTTCAATTTTTTTGTGTGTCTGTCTCTAAATTCATTGTTTGTAGCAAATATTTGTTCAAATAGATTGCAGAAGGGCCAGGACTGCCCTATCTGACCCACCCACCCACTCTGCCTTTGAAGATCTCTGTTAGCCTGCTCCTCTCCCAGGGGAGCAGCCTTGCTCTCTCTCCTCCCAACCTTGACTGGGGTTCCCGACCTTGCTGCTGTGTGTGAAACAGAGCTGGGTGCTGCATGGGGGCCGTAGCAAGGGAATCCAACCCAGCAGCCTCCAAAAAGCAGGCTTATAAGCTCCCCTCAAGTACTGAAAAGCCACATTGAGATCTCCCCAGAGCCTTCTCCAGGCTGAGCACCCCCAGCTTCCTCAGCCTTTCTTCATCAGATGCTGTGTAGGCTGCTGAGTGCCTGTGATATGGTGCATCCATGGGATGCTCCCTAGGCCCTAATGTGACTCCTGCTACAGGGAGCAAACTGCCTGGGGCAGAGCAGCCCCTCTCCTGCTGCCCTGTTTGGTGCAGGACTGCTCCCAGCCTTCCCAGGAGGTGCAGTGGGTGAGTCCCAAGGTGGGGGATCAGCCGAACAAAGGAGAGCAGAGGATGATGGTGGGTGTGAGGGTTGCCTTCAGAGAGGAGTGCTCAGGCTGCCAAGTGCTGGACTATTACAGCTTTCCAGATAAACCATTTTTTGAAGGGGAAGTAACGATAAATCTTGGTGTGTGATATCAACGTGGGTATATTTTGTCATATTTACTGGCCCTGCCTTGGCTTCTCCATCACTCCACAATCTGCTACTAGGAAGACAAACACACAAGCAGAACTTCAGGGGATTTTGATAGCCAGCCCTGGGCTGAAGAGAGCTGCTGCCTCTGTGACTCATCAAAACCAACCAGCGTGTGTTCTGGAAGTAGATGCTTTGAGCAGGACTGAATCCCCCTGGCTGTGAACTTTAAACAGTGAGGCCAGTGGTGATCTGCAGCATCAATGGGGTGTGGAGAAGTCTGGTGAGAGGTCAGACATGAGAGGAGGAAACGCAAGGTGAATGCAAAAGTGCCTGACATGCAAAGGTGCATTGGCCATGCCTGATGTGTTAAGAGGGAGGGAGCTGAGCAGTGACAGTGTTGGGTGACTGTGTTTCCTTTGAAGTTAAATGTGCAGACTAGGGCCTGCAGCCAGTGCCATGGAGGGCTTGGGGGTAGCTCTGTGCACACAGAGGCAAGAACAGGATATGTGGTGGAGGCCAGGGCTGAAAGTGTGCAGGGTCTCTGTTATCAGTCTGTAACTTCTGAATCCTGACAGTCCAGGCTGGTCTGGAGTGGACTATTCCCTGTGAGTCCCATGCTATCAGTGCTCTGTGGCCATCAGGGCTCCATGTGCTGAGGCAGACACGTTGTACTGCTCTGCAATGGACTGGAAGCTTGTGGTTCTCTTTGGGGAAAACCCTTAGAAGATGTCAGTGTAGCGAACTCATTTTCTATTTTCTCAGGTTTATTTTCTTGAATGGTAGGAAATGACTCAGAGTGCATCATATGACAGATTGCAGCTGGGATTTCATCCTGTGCTCTTGCTCCAACCTTCTCAATGATTTCAGGTTAAGAGCTAGACTCCCATTCAACTCTTCAGAAATGCTTTTTGGCCTTGTGCTGCTTGTCTGGATAAACTGCACACGTTTTCCCCCTGCACCCAGTGATGCTGGCTGCCCCTTTCTGCTGCTGCTGTACCCTGAGATATGCAGGGGAGCAGCATGAGGTGTGCAATGCATGTATAGAGTGGCCCAGCTGCACACTGTGCCCTGTGGGGAATGCAGCCACCTCTGGGAGAGCACTGCTTTCCAAAGCTCTGCTGTTTTGATGAATGAATGACTCTGGTAGTGCACGAGGTTTTGGGACACCCAGGCACTGTTGATCTTGTTTGATCTCTCAGCTCAGCTTTATGTGTTGGCAGAGTTTGCTGTGGGATGTGACCAGGCAATAAGCAAGGATACTCTCTGCTTTGCCTTCAGTGATTGTTCTATGCTCTGGACCCCTTGCAGCTGAGATGATGATCCCATGTCACCTGCTGGGGGTGAAGAAGCGCTGTCCCCAGCCGAGTCCCTGCTATCCCTCACCAGTACCAGGTGCTGCTGAGGCAGGATGGCAGAGCACTCCAAGTGGCAAGAGCTGGAGCTCTGGGCTCTGCAGCACTGGCAGCTCCTCCAGCTGGCTGGGAACCGGGAGTCTTTTCTGCAGTGCTCTCCAGGAAATGCCATTGGAATGACTTCCACTGCCGCTTCCTGCCCGGCCACAGCAGCATTCCTGCCGCTAGACCGTGAAAGATGCAAAAACGTGCTTCCAGAGCTCTGCTTTTCACCCCTTTTGCTCTCCTTCTCTGGGGCCCCGGCCTGTTTTCCTTCTGCCCCTGGGCGTGTGGTGCAGTTTGATTACGTTCCTTAGATCTGTGATTACAGCAGGCGCCTGCAAGGCAGAGCTGCCATCTCTGGGGCTGGCGCTGGCTGTGACTCAGGGCAGCCGCTTAACCCCGAGCGCTGCAGCACAAGGGGATAGCATTTCCTCCCCTCCCAGGGGAGCCTGTGGGAACTCACACTCGTAAAGCTCTCTGAGATGCTTTAATCCAAAGAGCCGTGGCTTTTAAAAAGCACCTGTGAAATTATTAACAAACTATTCCTTACTGCTCTGTGTTCACAGCTGTTCTGGATAATGCTGGTCATCTTGATCATCCCGCCCTTGTGTAGAAGGGAGCCGGGTCCTTCCCTCAGCACAGCCCATGGTAGCTGCTGTGGGGCACCACATCCCAGCCAGGAGGGCTGGGAAGGAGCAGCGTGCTCTGCAGCATTCTGAATGTGTCCGGAGTGCTCAGCTGGGAGCAGCTGGGTGTTCCTGTGTGTGTTGTCCACCTCCTGCAGCACTGATACTCATACAGCCCACACCAGGCATTAGCATGGTGCCATGCTCCAAGGCCTCTGCTCAAGCTTCTTTCATTTCTACCTACCTGCTGCAGGCTACAAGCGTAGCCCCTTCCTGACAGCACAAAGAGTATTCATCCAGCAGCTATTTCCCCGCTAAGAGTGAAGCCAGAGCATTCCCAGAGGGAAGGGGAGGGCTGGGTATCAGTTGTACAAGTGCAGCTGAGCCGCTGAACTGAGAGCCAAGGGGATTGATGGTGGTTTCTGACATGGCAATGCGAAAAGGGGTGGGAGAGGCTGCCCTTCCCCTCTGGTGATCCCAGAAGGGGCTGTCTTGGAGGTGCTGCCTTTCTTCCTGGATGATTCAGGGTGAAAGTACACTCAATTCAGGGTGGCTGCTGGCTCGGAGTGGCAGGAAAGCAGCCACGTTCCTGCCCTTCTGAGAGGGATGTTGCCCTCAACCACTATTGTTCTGACTGAGTAAAGATGAAGGGTGATAAGAGGCATGAAAGGGAAGCAGTGTTCCTCTGTGCCAGGGCACTCCTTGGCTGGCTGCTCTGCCCTTGGACAGGGAAAGCCGGTCCCCTCCTCCCTGTCTCCACCTGGGAGGGCGTGCAGAGAAGTGATCGCTGCTGCGAGATCTCTGAAGCTGTGTGTCAGGATGTCCTGGGGACACCCGGGGTTTCATTAGAGAACCCTGAGAGCTTCCCCTGCATGGCCTTGGCTGGTGGCTGTGCGTGGGGGCTCGGCTGGGGCTTGGGGGTTGTCGGCAGCCTCCAGGTGGGACACAGCATGCACTGCAGCACAGGGAGGTCGTGGGGGCTGGCGGGGGCCAAGCCGTTAGCAGATGGCCCCAGCTGGGGTTACCGGGGAGCAGGTGTGGGTTTCGGGAGGCAGTGTTTGAAGAGAGATGTCAGTTGTGAACCCGGGGGGGGGGGGGGCTGAGCCGCAGCTTGCACGCCAGGGAGCTGTGACCTACTTGTGCTGTCAAAACGTTCCTTTTAGGGTTGTTTTGGGTTGTTTTTGTTGTTTGGGTTTTTTTTTTTTTTTCTTTATTTTTAGGTATTTTGCTTATTTTATCTTCACGTTTAATTTAGTTAGAGAAAATTAAAAATAAAATAAAATAAAAAAATCCAAGGGCTGAGCAGCGCTGGGAAGGACTGCCTCCAGGAGGGAACGCCTGCTGCAGCTCCGTGCAGCCAGCATCCCTCCTCCGCCCCTGCCTTCCCTCGGACACGTGCGCACGTGTACCAGCCCAGTGCTGTCTCTCAGGATCTCTTTAATGGGAAACCCAGTGCACTCAGCACGGCTGTGTGCCTCCGGGGTAGCGAGGGAGGGAGGAGCGGCCGCGATTCAGAGCATTAACCAGAGCGGTTCCTGCGGGACTGCGGGAGCGCTGCGCTGTCCTGCTCTGCCCCCTCTGCCAATGGAAGCTGGGGGAGCACGGTGTGGGATCTGCTACCGGCTCGGCAGCAGTGGTTGCTCTGGCTCTGTCTTGATAGCCGTTAACACGTCGTGTACGAGGAAGGGCAGTGAGATGTGTTCAAGCAAGGGGAACGTTCAGGGGTCTGTGATTCCCCTGGGGAGAGCTGCTTGAATTTATTGCATTATCCTCCTTCCTGCTCAAGCTTGCATTTCAGCTGTGTCTGCAGACATAGCTCTTGATTTAAGTAGATCCAATTAGCAGCTGGATGCTGGCATTGGCTCAGGGCCGTCACCCTTGGGGTCAGGAGCCCAGGGCATACAGGCCAGGCTCACCTATGGGCACAGGGCTGCCTGAGCTGGGCTGGGAGTAGGGCTGCCCCGCTGGCTTCATGCTGCTGGAGCTGCTGCCAGCCTGGGGCTCTCACAGCTACCATCAAACACTCCAAAATGCAGCTGCTTGGCAGCATGCAGGGCTCAGAGCAGGAGCTTGCACGAGAAGGGAGGCAAGAGCTGCTGAGTGGTCCTGCAGGGCCACCCAGTGACACAGTGCATGCTGCCCGTACCCGGTCCTGTCCTGCAGCTGGACTGCGTGCCCGAGCAGAGGTGGCTGCTGGAGCTGCTGTCAGTGCGGTGGTTGCTGCTCCAAGGAGAACAGAGCTTTCCTCCCTGCTGCAGGATGAAGGGCTCTTTGGAAAGCCAAGAGAAGAGGCTATCGTGTAGCTGGCTGTGTCAGTGAGCAGCTAATGCCGTGCTCCAGCGGAGCAGGGCAGCTGTTGGTCCCATCTGCACGTTGCTGTGCTTTTATTATGACTTAGGCTGCAGAAGGTCGGGGACCTCACGAGCGTTGTGCAAGAGGAATGGTGGGTGGCAGGACGTGGCACTGCTGTGCATGAAGCTCGTGGCCTGGGCTGGGACGTGCAGGCAGGGTGTGTGTGTGCGGCCCCAGGCAGTTGTGGGTGACATAAGGCTTATGTGCTGAGAAAATGAGGGGTTGCTACCTGTGAATGGATGACCGCAGTGGTGCTGTAAGTGCTTCCATCCTGGAACACTGTGGCTCAGGAGCGTATTACACTTGTCAGAGAGCTAATGTCTTTTATTAGAGCAACTGACCTCATTTAGAAGCTTCCAGTGCACCAGCCAGTGATTATTTCATGCAACAGCACATATGGAGGAGCCCAGAGCAGAACATAAAGTCCTCTTCTCCTGCTGCACTGTTCTCATACGTTTGCTGTATCAGCTCTGTCCTCTGCTTCTTCCCCTCGAGTCGGTGAGGATTTTGCTATAAGTGGCTCCACAGGCAGAATTATTTGAGATTTCATGTGGACTAACAGGAAGCGAAAACAGAATGAGCACATCTTCCTCCTCTTCCTGCCCCTCCACCCTTTCCCCTTTTTCATTCAAGTGCCATGTAAAGAGCGCTGCAGCCTTGTGAGGCGCTCGGGATGCGGAGGGAAGCAGGGTGTGCTGCTGGGATGCTGGGGATGGGTGACTCCAGGTAGGGCAGCCGGGGAGCAGGCACTGTGAGGAGTGCAGGCAGCACCACTCAGCAGGGCCTCTGGCTGGGGGTAGGGCTTGTGGCGAGGTCAGTTGCTGGGGAGAGCTGCGAGGATCACACCACAGCCCAGGGTGAGGGGAGCGTGGCTCTGCACCTGGGCACACGTGAGCACAGAGCATCGTTGGCACGGGGTGCCGTTGGGGAGAAGCAGCGATAAGGTGAAAACAGAGCTTTGTTCCCTGGGCGCTGCTGCAGCACGGAGGTGCTCTCCCTGTGTGCCAGGCTCGACCCAAGGAATCGCTGTGGAATTAAAGCAGGAGCATCCCCTGCCCCCGGAGCGTGCCCCTCGCACAAAAGGCGGGCAGGCTGCTGTGCCTGCCGGGGTTCAGACACCATCTGTCTGCTGGGGAGAAGCATCAGAGAGAGACCGACTATTCGGCCTAACGCTCTTCGGAAAACAATCCCATTCCCAGCAGGTGCTAATCTCTTGAGTGGATCCGGCTCAGCCCACGTGCTCTTAGCTGTGCCTTTGTGCCGTGGGCTCGTGGCTCCCCGTGCCCTGAGCCTGCTGCTGGCCTGGGCTCCCGCACCCCTGGGAGCCCTCAGCCCGGTGAGTTCTGGGAGAAGCTCTGATGAAAGATGGATGCAAGTAGATTAGTCACTCGCACCGTCTCCTGCTTTAATACACATTAATGTTTCAGCAGATTTCTGAAACGGGAGAGCACAATTCCCTCCCCTGCATCTCTTGCTGCGTGCAGCAGTCTCTGGGGCAGGGAAAGGGGTTACAGCTGTCTTCCGAGCCCCTTTCATGTATTTGGAAAACGCTAAAATTGTGCTGAATGGTGTGGGGTTATTGCAGGTTCCCTGGAGCTGGTGATGAAACCAGTTTGACAGGAGGCTGCCGCGGCGAGGATTAGGGCTGGAATGTGCTGCTGAGGGTTTGTTTCTGCTTAGGGAAGAGCTGGCTCCAACCCCGGCGTGCACTGAAGCCCTGCAGGTTCGGCGGGGCAAGGCTCGGTGCGGGGCTCAGCTCGTCGCCCTGCGGAGCTGCGGGTCCATCCGCACGCACAGCCCCGCAGCTCTGCGCCCCGAGCGGGCGGGCGGCATTCCCGGCCATTGTCATGGAAATCGGCAGCTGCTTCCCTGGAGGTCGGCATTTGCATAACACAGCCTCGTCCCTGGGGCGTGCAGCTGCGCTGTGTCCGTCCCCACGGCCCTTCCCCAACCCGCGTCCCATCCCCAGCCCGAAGCTGAGGGGCTGGAGAAGCTCAGAGCGGCGCCTGGATGGCAGATCTCCTTGGCACGATGCGCACCGGTCGGGGGCGCAGGCTGTGCTCCATGGGGTGACACCGCTGCCCTCCTTTGCGGCCTGAGCTGAAGATGGGGCGGGACGGGGGCATCCCTGCTTGCTGTGAGCCTGGGGTCGAACCTTCTTGGATAGTGGGGCATTGGGGACCTCCAGATGGCTCTGGCACATTCAGGGACCTGCTGCACCCGCCGTACGGGGACCCGCTGAGCTGTGTTTACAGGATCCCACTGGCAGCCTTTGGGAATACTCATGTTTTCCATTTTTCTGAACGACCTCAGCAGCCTTCTCCCCCCCCCCCCCCGTGCTTCACCTACAGGTTTGCACATGCCAGTCCCATGCGGTGAGCTGGCAGCCCACAGGGGCTCTGGGAACAGGTTGCTGCCGACGCGAGGCTTTGTTCTGCTCTGCACTGAGCTGCTGCCTTTCTTTCTGCACGCCTGTCTCCTTTCTGAGCACAAAACTGTTCCCAGCATCTCATTAACAAATGTCTGTTTGCCCAGATGACTCCGCTCCTGGCTGTAACCTCTTAGCAGTGACACAGCTGTACTTACAGCTAAGGTACAACAGAAACAGAGCGCCTTGTTTTCAAGTGAAACATTGCCTCGTGATGAGGATGTGTGGATCGGGAGTCAGATGCTGTGGGTCACGCTGCTGGCTCATGCACAACCCCAAGCAGAGCACTTAACCTCGCTGCACCGCTTTCAATCTGTCTGGGAGCGGTGTGGGCTCATCCCACAGGAGGTTTCAGAGAGAGCCAGCTCATTTTTCATCAAGCACAATAAGGTTGGTTCTGGGCTGGGAAAGCCTTTTGTATGGGGCTGCCTCAATAGGTGCGTGCTTGTGGGATGGAGCGCAGGTGGGGGCTGTGACGTGCAGCTGGTGCTAGCAGCCAGGCTCTGCTCTGCTCCGTGCACACAAAGCACAGCCCTGGTGGCAGTGGGACCCCGTCGGTGTTCAGGGCACGGGGAAGCCTTCTGCCTGCTGCCAGGGTCCCCGTGTCAAAGCTGCACCACGTGGCCCTGGCTCACTACGAGCAGGATCCTGGGCCTGGCTGCTTCTCAGCACCTCAGTGCCTGCCACAAAAGGAAGCCTGGGGTACCCGAGGTGCAGCTGCCCCTTCCCCTCCTTGCAGGGGAGCAGATGGGGATTAATTGCTGGCATCTGCTGCCTTCACCTCCCTTCACAGCTCAGTGTTACTGAATCCTCTTTCCCAAAGTGTTGCAGCTTATCTTGAAAGAGGAACCTGGTCTGTTTCGCTCGCCATGAATGGGATCCAGTGACTGTTGTCCCCGCTGTTCATCCTGTGCTGCTGAATGAAGGCAGCTGGCCTGGCGTGTGGAGCAGCAGGAGTCTGAAACTCGGGCTCTTCCCCATTTTCAGGCCTGTCCTGAGTGCTGTCTCAGCTCAAGCTCGAATCTCCTTAACGTGCTGTCAGACCCAAGACAGAGAGCACTTGGAGTTGAACCCATTCATGTTTTCCATTTGCTGCAGCCTGCTGGTCTGTGTTTGAAGGGCTGCTGCACCCTTCTTGGGGGCAGCATTTTGAGGTGGGTGGGTGGCAGTTTGAGTCACTTCATGAGGTCCCGAGCCCTCTGGCTGCTGGCCCAGGAGAGGCTCTGCATGGGGCGGCACGGGGTGCATGCAGCAGGAAGCTGCAGCAAGAAAAAAGGGCTGTCCTTCCTGAGAGCTTCAAAACTGGGGATTGCCTCAGCGAGGTAAAACCTCTGCTGTTTCCTCACTGCCTGAGCCAGAGCATCCCCTCTGTGTCACAGGGATGTGACGGGGTTGGGGCAGTGGAACGGCCTGTGCTGGGGCCGGAGATTGTGACACCGACGTGCTGTTGCTACCATAGTCCTCCTTCTGAGCAACTCAGGAATTCCAAATATTTCCTCTCAGATAAAGGTGACTGGGGGAGGCCAGGATTATCTGGACGTGTCTGGACAAGCCTCAAAGTCCAAACACGAGGCCAGAATGGTCAGAATTGATGCTCCATCGGAGTGCTGGACTTCAGGCGCAGAGTGGAGGAGGTGTGGGGCGGGGTGGGAACCCAGCAAGATGCTTTTCCCTAACCTTCAACCCCCCCAGGCTGGGAGAGATGAGGCTTCTACCTGTTTTTGCCACAGCCCTTGCTCCAGGATTGCTGTTCCCGGGGCACACATCTGGGATCACAGCTGTGCTCTGTGGCAGGATGGATCCCCAGGCCCCTTATCCATGCTGCAGTGACCCCAGGGGAAGGAAGGGGGTCCTGTCCCGTCCCCCCCCCCACCACACTCAGCTCCTATCCCGCTCTTCTCCTGTAGCACCCGATAGTTCACCATATGCATTTATCTCTTCTTCAGCAAACACTTCCTTTTCTTAGAAACAGGCTCTCCAAAGCCTATGCTTCTTGGAATTGCCTTTCCCCAAGCTGCGAGGTACATACCAAAGAAAAGGGAGCCTCAAGGGATGGGATGCTGTCCTGTCCCCCCTCTGCCCTGGGGCCTTCTCCCTGTGACTCTTTTTTCTCACCCTTGTGGGAGGCTGTGGCTCAGAGGTGCTACCATCTGCGTGGCCCCTGGCACCTCTGTGGCCTCACTGGGTACACTGGGGACATCTCTTTCCATGCCCCAGGAGGACGCTGAGGAGCAGGGACAGAAGCACTTGGCGCTGGGCTCAGTGGGACCTGCCTTAAGGAATATCTGAGCAGTGAGACTTTTTTTTTCTAGAGAAGATATCTTGATGTGCACAGCATCTTTCTTTTGACCCGAGTGCAGCTGCAGCATCGAGTGCTCTGTGTGCAGCTGGGACGTGACCCAGGGGATGGAGCTGGAGGCCACAGCACAGGGGTGCATTGGGGCTGCTCTGGACAGTGCTGTGTCTGCTGTCCTGCTCCCTGTGCCCACTGGTTCCCATCAGTTCTTCTACTTGCCACATTCTGTCACCACTCCTCTGCTTGTCACCACCTATCAGCAGAAGGATTTCCTATGCTGTAATTAAAAATATCCCCTCCGTTGGTTTAGGCTCTCCTCCCATCCATCTCTATCTGTTTCCACAGCCTTCCTACTGAGACTGCTGAGCAGAGCTGGGAGCAGCTGCTCTGGGCAGCACCTACACGAACCAGTGGCTGTCAGCTGCTGGATGGGAGAGCTGTGTGGCCAAACAGGGGAAGCAAGACAAGCTGCATGCATTGTAGTGCAGCACCTTGATGTGCAACAGCTTGCTGTGCAATGCAAACGTGTGGCAAGGTGAAAGACCAGGCAGGAATGCTGTCCCAGCCTTGGAACACTGTGGCGAGGCGTGACACCAGCACAGTGCCAGCCAGGCTTATCTCTGCTTTTCCAGAGCAGCTGCTTACTGGAACTGCATTCACTTATCAGGGAGCAGAGACCTCGCTGGGAAGATGGCTCAAGGTACAGCACTGCCAGCCCCTGGCTGAGGCTGAGCTGCAGGAGGTCCCAAGGCCAGAGGTACACAGCCTGTAGCCCTGGGGCTCCTGCTCAGCTCTGATAAACCCGTGCAGTGAAGCTCCCTGCAGCCTGCCTTGTTGCTGACCACAGGGCCCTGCACATATCCTTGGTCTTGCAGGGTGATATCCAGGTCCTTGGCATTCTGCTTCCTCTTGGTTTTGCAGGGTCGGTGGTGCAGGGCAGCAGCACTTTGCTGCACGGTGACATCTGCCCAGTTCTGGCTGTGGCTGGGGATGCAGGGCTGGAGAGGCCGGCTTGGCTGGGCCAGGCTGGAGCAGCTGCATTCCTGGGCTGGTGCTTGGCCACACTCCCACAGCCTGGGGGAAGGCAGGGCTTCTTGTCCAGCTTTACAGCAGCAACTTGCAGAACCCAAGTGCAAAATGCAGAGAGTGCTGCGAGGTGACCCAGAAAGGACGGGGGAGCAGAGGGATCGTGAGGCCCTGGACACAATGATGCTTGCATTGCAATCATGGGCTGTGGCCATGCTGCTGCTTCTCAGACTTCATTGGCAGAGTGCAGCCTGACACTGGCTCCGTTTGTCTCCTGCAACGATCACGCTTTGATGCTAATTTTAGAGCCTTGTGGTATTCTCCTTGAAAATCTTTCCTGGCATCGACTCCTCTCATGGCCAGTCCTGTGCTTCCCCCCCTGTCCTGTGTGCATAATTCAGAGCAAGGAAGCACACGGCGTCTGTCATCCGCTTGGTCCCCACCAGTGCTTTCCTGCCTGTGGGAGCCTGGCAGCCTTTCTGTCAGTAGGGCGGTGAGGCCCTGGCACTGCTGCCCAGAAAGCTGGGGGTGCCCCATTGTTGGAGGATGGGGCCCTGGGCAGCCTGAGCTGGGGGGTGGAGGGGGGCAACCAACCCGTGGCAGGGGTTGGGGACTGGATGAGCTGTAAGGTTCCTTCCAACCAACCATTCTGTGACCCTGTTTCCCGGGATGCCTCGGCCTTTTCCAGCTTTGTGTAGGAGAGCCCCAAATCATCACAGCCTGCACTGTGGCTGAGGAGCGGGCAGCAGAGGTGAGGGAGCCCTGTGAGGTCTGCGATTGAGGGCCGGCTGTTCTCCGGGGCCCCAACCTCCCTGCTGCTCGCTGCTGGCACTGCAGCCCCATTCCTTCTCCCTGCTCACCGCTCTCTTCTGCCCACAGGAGCGCTTTGTGGACCTGTATGGGAATAACGCTGCTGCCGAGCTGAGGAAGGGCCAGGAGACCTTCAACAAATGGCTCCTGACCGGGGCGACCGTGGCCGGAGTGCTTCTGCTGGGATCCCTGCTGAGCCGCAAGTGACCCCGTGGTTGTGTCCCCTGGCACCAGGACGGCTGCGCCTTCACCGCCACATCCACCACCCAGCTCCCGAGCACCACCACCACCACGGGGCCCTCACCCCGCTCCACGGAGCTCCTTCCCTTGCGCCGCCAGCTCCTTTTATTGTAGCCCCTCTCATTTACCGTTCCGTTGTGTTTTAAAGGCGCTGAGAGCGATGCAGCACTTCAGCCAACAGCTCCCAGTGCTGGGCAGATCCCACCAGTAGTGGCTAGAAGGTGTCCCAGCCCTGCAGGATCCTTTAGATCACTTTGAAAAGAATAAACAGACTTATTTTTGCATGTGTGAGTGCGTGCGTGTGTGTAGATGTGTCACTAATATAAAGTTCCCCAGCCAGAGCAAGGATCTGGGCTCCAGCCTCCGGCAGGGTTCCTGCTACCAGCCCTGCCCTGCTGCAGCAGCCTGGCCACCACAGGGACAGAGCTGAGCTTTGCCATCCCTGACAAATCTCTCGATTGTCCCCTGCTCGCCTGGCACTGCAGTGAGGCAGAGGGCACTGGGAGAAGGCTGATGGTGAGTAGCCCCAGACTTGCCTGGCAGCCCCAGAGCCTCTGTCCCCTGCACCTACACCAGGCACAGGGCTGTACCTCCTCCTCTTAACCCCCTCTTCCTCATCCCCCTCCCTTTGCTCAGAGTTGCTGTGTGGCACTGCATGCCCTCCTCTCTGCCCCATGTCCGTCCCTCCCCACGCACCCCACGCCAGGAGCCCGCTTTGCTGTTGCATTGGGGCCGGGATGGAGGCAGGGGAATTGAGGAGCACTTCCCCTTCCTGCAGACACACAGCCAGAGTTGGGGGGGGGGGGGGTGGCACAAGGGGCTCACCTGTGGGACCACAGCATCCCAGCAAACGCAGGAGCACGGAATGGGTGTAAAACAGCCAGGGGATCAGGACCCCAGAGGCAGCAGACAGCACAGGATGAGGCTCTTGTACATCCCCGGGACCACAGCAGGGGAACGGCTGGGGTAGGCGAGAGCCTATGGGACCAATGTAATGTAGAAGCCAACCCCAGGGGTGGGAGCAGGGCTGAGCGGGTGGCAGAAGCTGAGGGCCGGTGGCCACATTCTCCCAGCTGCTGCTGCTGGTCCCCAAAGCGCAGGCAGTGTGGGGTCCCTGTCCCGTGGTGTGGCTGTGACGGATGTGTGAAGTGATAGAGGTGACCACACTGCTTCCTCAGGAGCAACTCCTCATCCCTGGGAGACCACCAGGGCCCCCCGGCTGTCCCGGTGGGCTGGGCTGTGTACATAGCGCCCGCGCTCTGCTGTACATATCCGAGTAGTTTTTATTCATTTGTGAATACTCTAATGCTATTTTTGTTATCTGTACGTCTGTATTTATGTGTGGTGCCACGCTCTGCAGAGGGCTGGGGCCGGGCTCCTCTGCTGATGGAGCACTCGAGAGAGTGGGGTGTGAGTGGGGTGTTCTCCAAGCCCCGCTCCCTGGCCCTGCGGGGCGAACGCTGAATGCTTTGGTTTGCAGGTGGAGGTGAGCCCACAAATAAACTCTGTGATTGGAGCTGGTTCCGTGTTTTTTTGAGTGTCACACTGCTGGGCTTCATGCAGGGCTGCCCTGGGGAGGGGGAGGGAGGGTGGGCAGAACAGGAGCCGAGGCAGAGGGTTCTGTCCCCATTGGGGTGGGGGTTACAGCTGTGCCCGGGGGTGCTGGGCAGGATTGGAGCACACACAGAACCGGGGCACGGTGCTGCCTGCTCCCCATCCGGCACAAATCCATGCTCATCTCTTCTGCTTCTCCTCACTGGGATCGGGCTCCTGTGTCCGTCCTCGTGCTGTGCCCCCAATGCGAGGACAACGGAGCATAGCTGGAGGCACCCTGGTAACCCCTGCTGGGCTGGGGGTTGCTCTTGAAGCCGTAAGAAGGGGAACGCAGGGCTCGGAGAGGCAGATTGCTGCGGGGCCCGGCCACGGAGACCCCACCTCGTCCTTTATCCCCTCCCTTGGTTCTGCAGAGCCCCCGAGCGCGGCGCTGCGGATGTATGCTGTAAACCCGGGGCTGAGCGCTCCCTGCTCCCGGAGCCACGGGCACGGGCTCCCTCGCGTGGGCGAACCGGGAGCTGCTCGACGGCATCGCGACACGAAAGGGCTGCGGGACCCCCCGAGCACCTCCCCAACTCAGTGGGACCGGGGGGGCGCCGAAGGCACCGGGAGGCACGAAGACCCATCCTCACGAGTGGGTGCCGCCGTCCCCACGGAGCACCACGCGGTAATGCGGTGGTGATGGCTCCGTGCGGGGCTGGCAGCGGGACGAGGCACACACAGCCAGGCTGAGCCACACTGCCAGCTTTAATCCCAGCCGATGGGGTATAGGACCCACTGCTCAGCCGAGGCTGTGAGGGCACGAGATGCCAGTGGGATGGGGAGAGGGATGGGGATGCAATACAGCGTACAGTGCCAGCGTCTTCCCACGCTGATGCAGGGCTCAAGGCTTGTAGTGCAGGTCTGTGGCGATGAGCACAAAGCCCTGCGTGGAGAGACGGGTAAGAGAAGGGCATGGTGGCACAGGGACAGGGGTGAGGGGACAGGGGTGGCACCCACCTTGTGCAATGACAGGCGTGGGTGCAGCAGGGTGATGCCACGTGGGGTGGGCAGCGGGATGCCGGGACGGAGCCGCTCTGCAGGGATAGCAGAGCTGTGAGTGGAGTGGCACAGAGATACTGGGGGTTCAGGAGGAAGGGGACACAGCACTTACTGTTGGCCCAGGGCACCCCAAACAGCCACAGCCCAAACTTCAGCATGTTCTCCAGCTTCTCCACCTGTAGGACATCCGTGAGCGCAGCCAGAACATCTCCCTCAGCCCCTGGCCCCATGCAGGGTGTTGTCCTCACCCCCCCCTCCTCATCCACTTGTGGCCCCATCACCACCACTCACCTGCAGTGGGCCCACGTACGACATCACCTGCACCACGCTGAGGCTGAGAGGAGAGAGAGGAGTCAGCATCAAGCGCATGGATAGGGCTGTCCCCTCCATAGGGCAGGAAGGGGCTGAGGACTGGGATAGAGTTTGAGCAGCAGGGCAGTGGGCACAGGTGAGAATCAGGAGCAGGATGGAGTCGGAGCCGATGACACGGACCCAGGGATGGGAATAGCCAGAGGTGGAGTGTGGGGACAGCTCAAGGAGCCTGGACACAGCACAGGGCTGGGGACTCACCTCTTCAGCCCCACTGTGCCCACCAGCCTGTTCCCAGCAATGGTTGGCTTCCCTGTCACATTGACATCCTGCAACAAGAGGAGAGGTCAGAGAGACCGGAGCAGCACCAGCATCGATCCCGCATGGCCCCAGCATCACCTTGTGTCATCCAGCACGGCCCCAGCACACACAGCCCCCAGCCCCAGTGCTGTGGCAGCCTGGCACTCACAATGTTCAGCAGAAAAGCAGGGACTCGGGTGGCATTGGGCAGCACCACGAAGGCCTCAGCAGAGCCGAAGAGAGCCCCATGCAGGGCGTTGGGATGGCAGGAGAGCAGGGGCTGCCGGCGGGCCCAGAGGTGCAGCTCCACAGGGCGGCTGGGGAAGTGCTGCTGCAGCTGGCAGAGCGAGGGCAGGGCTGGCACCAAGCTGCCATGGCACTGCCAGCACCCAGCAGCGCCACAGCCAGGGAGTGACAACACACCCCATCCTGCCCACATCCCAGCTGCATCCCATCCTATGTCTCATCTTCCTGCATCACAACACAGCTGTGTCCTGTCCCAGCTGCATCTCATCCTGAATCCCATCTCTCCCACATCCCACCCTATGCCTCAGCCTGCCTGCACTCCATCCCAAACGTCCCATCCCTCCCACATGCCTCCCCATGGCCTCATCGCCCCCACCCCATGCCCACCTGCGGGGCGAAGCTCCCCATGCTCTCTGTGTTCAGCTTCAGGGGGAAGCGCCGTGGGAGCTGAAAGGCAACAGAGGTTGGGGTGATGTGGGGGCACAGGGGCACCACGGCCAGGACCCCAGGGGGCAGCAGCTCTGCCCTGACCCGTACCATCTCAGCAGTGATGTTCCTGCGCAGAGCTCCGGCTGTGAAATACACAAAGGCTGCAGTGTTGGCGACGAACTCGGTGACAGCCACCAGCAGCATGGGCTCCTGCAGCTCAGGCAGCTCCACAGGCTGTGCTGAGAAAGGGCTCTGCCACCGCCCGCGTACCCCAAAGAACTCTCCCTGCCAGGACAGACCCAGGGATGATATTTGGATTGATGAACGTGAGGCCCAGCCCAGTTCCCTGTGCGATGGCTCTACCTTGAGGTCAACGTCCCCGTGCTGCTTTGTGATCGCTGGCTGTCCCAGCAACGAGAGGTCAATGGCAGCAAAGGGGTCAAGCTGAGCAGACACTGCAGGGTGGTGGGGACACACAGGGAATGAGCCAGACCCTCGTGTCCCACCAGCCCCTTGTCCCACTACCCCCTCTCCCCACCCACCTTGCACATTCTTCAGGCTGTCCTGCAGCCTGCCAATGCCTTTCTGGATCTCGACACAGAGCTGGAAGCAGAGCAGAGCGTCAGGGAGGCTCAGGGTAGGGGTCCCTGAGCTCCAGTCCAAGGCACAGGGGCAGCACTGGAGTCACCAGCCGAGCTCACCTGCTTGTTGAGCTGCTGCCTCAGGGTTCTCTGGAGCAGCGGCACCAGGAGGTTGTACAGCCAGCTGTGGGGCACAGAGCAGGCGCTCAGCTCACCTCCCCAACCCACCCCCGAGCCACAGCAGGAGCAATGGAGCGACGGTCACCTCTGTCCCTGGTGGAACTCCAGACGCAGGTCGGTGCCGCGGGCGTCACAGCCTGCAGCCCACATGGAGGGCTGGCCCTGCTCATCAGCACCCAGCCCCAGCAGCACAGCCACCGCCAGGTCCCTGATACGCAGCCGCAGCGAGCCGCTGTCCTGCCTGGGGATGGCACAGCTGAGCACGAGGACAGAGGTGGCCCTGTCCCTGTCCTCACATCCCGGCCCAGCGAGGACTCACCAAGCACCCAGCTGTGCTCGCCAGGTGGCACTGAGCTGGATCCGGGCACGCTGCACTGTCAGCTGCACACCCACATCCTCAGCAAAGTCCACGGTGGAGTCGTTCATCTGCAGCTCGTGGATGTGGATCCTGCACGCAAGGGGTGGCTGGGGCTCACAGCAGTGCCCCGGGGATGGGGAAAAGGGACAGGGGTGGATGTGGAGATGGGGATGGGGAGGGACATGGAGATGCGGACAGGGATGGGGATGAGACGAACACATGTGGGCAGCTCTTACTGAGGCACGGTGTAGTTGAGTCTCCCCAGGAATGGGGCCTGGTAGGAGCCCTGTAGGTTCACATCGTGCTCCTTCTGCAGCAGCGAGCGGAGCAGATCCAGCCCAAAGCTCCGGCCTGGGGCAAAGCAAGGAGCTCAGGGCTGGCACAGGGGCACCCAGAGTCCCTCCAACACCCATCCTCAGCATCTGCGTGTGGTTCCTAAAGGCCCCCCCACCACCAGCACAGCCCAAGCAAGTGCAGACACCTACCATATTCCAGAGCACTCCGGGTCACCCGGCCCTTGATACCAGGGCTGGAGGTGGAGGTGGGCACGCAGGCAGCCATCAGGAGCAGGAGGCACAGCCACATCCCCAGGGTTGCACCGCTCAGCAGGTGGACACGGGTTGGGAGACTCCCACTGGCACCAGAACATCTGCAGGGCCTTGGAGCTGGAGCAGAGCACATGGCTGAGGGCACCCAGCCGATGCGGAGCCCCCAGCATCCTCACCAGCTCAGGCCTTATATCGGGGCACATCGACTGACATCAGCTCCCGTGCGCACATCGGGGCCACCGCGGTGCTCCAGCCACCAAAAGCCCGGCCTTGCCCAACGTGTGAGTCAGAGGGGAAGCCAGTTCCCCTGCTGTTCCCCGTTTGCGCCTCTCCTGGGAGTGCAGGAAGGAGAGGGTCCCACGCGTCGTCACTTCTGGCTGTGGGCTGCACGGGGATGGAGGCACCACCACAGCCCTGCCCTCGTGTCCCAGAGAGAGGGGACAGCACATAGGGATGTGTGGGGACCCAGCAGGGCCTCCGCGCCCTGCCTAAGGACAACTGAGGAACAGGAAGATGGGACAACGTGGGCCTGGGGATGGGTTCAGCCTTTGTGTAACCGTTCCCACCTCAGGAGGGTTCTGGGTCATACAGGGTCAGGGAGCCCCAGGACATAGCTGACAGCCCCAGGCGCAGGGTGACGGGAAGGCAGGGCCAGTCAGAGCGAGAGCAGAACTCTGTGGTCCTGCTGAAAGCCCCGGCGGGTGGTGAGGAGCTGAGCTCTGAACCCACTGCAGGCAGGGAACAGCCCACTCCCATCCAAGGAAATCCCCTGCGGGGATGGGGCAGGGGGCTGCATGGAGGGAATGCTGCTGGCCCAGAGACAATGAGTGGCCAGGAGTGTGGACAGACACACACACACAGCCCAGCTGCAGTGCACACTTCTTGGGTGTGGGGTCCCACCCTGGCATTGTATGGGACACAGACCCCTGGCCAACCGCTGCTGAGCAAACCACAGCCCCATACAGCGCACCTTAAAAACTGCCCTCTTCCTCTGGGCACCCATAGCTGCGTTTCCCCCTAGGCCAACCCAGCCACCAGCACCATCCCAGCACCCCGGCTCAGTGCCATCCTGCCCCTCCGACCCCAGGTGCCCCATGCCCATCCTCACCGTGGCCAACAGGGGTAGCGGGTCCCATGGTGGGTCCACTTTCCTTGTGAGTGACAGCGGGCAGCAGGGACCTGTGACGCCAATGTCCATCCCGGGGTGGACGGGCTGGTTGGACCGGAACATCACCCATGTCCCCGTGTCCCTAATCCCTTCCGGGATGAGTCAGGCACCCACCGCAGCACCCAGGACCTGTTGGGTGCCCGCAGGGGCCAGGCCCTCCCTGGGGCTTTCCCACAGATGCCGGCGTGGATGCATCCGGCACAGCGGCACGTGGCAGCACTCAGCCCAGCCCTGCTGGCCTCATCCCTGCCCTCTGTCTCTTCTCAGCGGTGCCCGCCCTGTGTCCCTGCCACAACATGTCCCTGTGCCTCAAACCAGGAGGATGCCACGTGGCGATGGCACCGAGCAGGGTGGGAGCAGAGGATTGGGACAGTGGGAGCAGCGATACGCAAAGCTCTGCTCCCCATGATGATACACGTAGAGACCACGGCCAGACGCTCCATCAGGCAGTGCTGAATCCCCCCCCAGGGCAGCCCCCCGGGTTCAGCCGTGTAGTGCGAGCGGACACCGGGAGAGGGAACCAGAGCTGCGGGAGCAGAGTGCTGGAAAGGGATGGGGAGGTGCTGGGAGAAAGGCGGGACAACGGGTGAGTGCAATCCCAGGGACCCGCTTCCCACATGCTCCGCTGCTGGCATCAGGTGGGCTCGGTTGGGCCACATCCCAGTTCCCTGCATCCCTCGCTCTGCTGGGAGGGACTGCTTGTGCTGGAAAAGTGCACACGCAGCTGTGAAGGCAGCACTGTGCAGCGGCACTACTGGCCACGCACAGGGATGGGGCTGCAGGAGCGATGTGGGTCCCATATTCCCACTATTCCCATCCCATCCCAACCAGAGTGGGACACACAGCCATCCCCTCATCAGGGGCACATCAGCGTACCGTGGGTATGAACACCCAGAGTCAGCCTGCGGAATGCAGCTGGAGCCCCCAGAGCCTGGGTTGTCCCCCAGCCCTGCAGGCTGTTCCAGGATACACCACACCCAGCGTGAGCACCCAAGCCTCTCCAGTGCCACCGTAGTTGCACAACCGTGTCCAATGCAATTTCCTTCACCAGGAACGTTGCTCATGCCCTGACCACGATCCCAGGGTGAGCAGCAGCTGCACGGGCATCCCAGGCACAACAGCTGCTGCCACAGCTCCAGGCAGCACGTGGGGAATTGTCCCACGCAGTGTCCCCTGCCCAGCTGCTGGAGTGACTCACAGGTGACAGCATGTGAGTCATGGGAGAACCACGGGCATCCCTGTGGGGAAGCGGGGCGAGGGCAGGCCCAGGAGTTGCCCGACAACGGCCCAGCTGCAGCTCAGCCCTGCCCCGAGGTGTGGGACCCAGGTGGGCTCGGAGCCCTGAGCCCGGCACCCACCTGCAGGGGGCAGCTCCAGGCCTTGCTGCTGTTTCCCACGGCAGGAACAGAAATGGGAGCCTCTTTCCCTCCAGCCCAAATCTTAGCCTCAAACCACGCCAGAACCCAGGGCAGATTAAGTAGCAGGACATGATGGTCTCAGGGCAAAGCCACCGGCTCCACAAGCACGGTGCTGGGACAGGGATGTGACATCTGCAGTCCCAGCAGCGCATCGCAGAAAGCCCCAGCCAGCAGCCTGCGCCCCAAACCCCCCACCAGGAAGCTGTGGCCGCCCCAAGGGGAAGCAAGGAGCCAGCCCAGAGCCTCCGGCACCGCAGGGTGCACAGGAAAACCCACGGCCAGCTCAGGATCTGGGAATCCAGGTGCTCCCTGCTCCATCCCAAGGTTCCCCTTCCCCAGCCCGCCCCGGGACGCCCCAGCACCACCACCATAGCCCAGCCCCAGTGCTGCCGCACCGCGTGCAAACAGCCCGCACCAGTGCAGAATGGCTCCTACGGGTTTGATGCTCCGTGCCCAGATCCCCCCCCCAGCAGCCCCATGCAGTGCGACCACGAGGAAGAAGCTTGCCTGGTAATCAGGGCTTGTTTAATAACAAAACTCCAGCTATTGTAGAACAATATTCTCCAGCATCATTGTAATATACAATACAGGGAATGCTCTCAGCAATCTGAGAAGGTTACGAGCCGCGGCCGTCGGCTCCGTAGGGGCGTCCATTCCGTGCACTTCGGCACAACCCACAGCTGCCGGTCCGGTCCGTGCGCGGGGGGCCCCGTTCGGGTCCGTGGAGGTCTCTCTCAGCGGCACAGTATGCGGTCGGCAGCGGCCATGCACGGAGCCTGCAGAAGGGGAAGCGGGCGGTCAGTGTGAACGGGGCTGGCACAACAGGACGGGGCACAACCGGAGGAGGACCGGGAGAAGCGCACAGAGAATGGAAACGTGACCCGGGGGTCGGGAAGGATTCGGAAGGGCTGCACTCACCTCGGGAGGCTCAGCAGCAGCGGGGGGCCGAGGAGGGCCGGGCTGCAGCGCCAGCTGCAGGTCCCAGATGTAGTCGATCACATGCTGCAGGAGCTCCACTTTAGAGACCCTCCGGTGCCGCGGCAAGGTGGGCACCAGCGCCCGAAGACGCGAGTAGCAGCCCTTCATGTCATACAGCAGCGCGGCGGCCGCCTGCTCAGCAGCTACAGCTCCCGGGCCCGGCCCACAACGGGCGGCTTCCCCGGGCCGCACGGCTTTCAGTGCCCCACCGGGACCGGCGGGCAGCGGCGAAGGAACGGCGGCGGCGACCTTCATGTCGAGCGGCGGCAACGGGACCCTGCGGGCGGCCGTGGGAGCTCTGCGCTGCGCAGCGCCAATTATAGAGCGCCGCCGACGGGGGGGCGGAGCCTCGTGGCGAGCGACGACCAATAGCAGCGCAGAGGGGGCGGAGACAGCCGCGCCAGCCCCATTCATGCGCCCCGACGGGCAGCGCCTTAAAGGGTCCGCAGCCTGGAGAATGGAGTTGGGGGGGAGCTCAGAAATGCGGAAGGGGTCCTAGGGGGTGCGGGTGGCTCTCGAGGTGCGGGATACAAGCAGGCACCGCCCGCCCCGCCGTAGTCCCATCGGCAGTGACCCCGTGGGCTCCCGGCGCTGTGTCTCCCTGCACCCTCCCGGGATCCTCGCATTCCCGGTTCCGCTCAGCCCAGCGCATCCTCTGCACCCCAGGACACGCAGCCCCGCGCTTCCCGCAGCCTCTCTTCTCCCTCTTCTCCCTCTCCCAGCCCTGCCGACCCCACACGCTCACTGCAGCCCCCGGGGCCTCGTGTAGCCCCCCCCCCTCCTCCCGCCTCCCCAGACCGTTAGACGCCAGGGCCGTGACGTCACCCATTCATAAAACTCCGCGCGCTGTCAGCGCGGCGCCGCGCGGGCGGTGCCCATGGCGACGGGGGCGGAGTGGGGCGGGGGGGGGGGGGCACCTGCAGCCCGACCCGGGAACGGGATACGGCCACCCCCACGGAGACACGGGAACGCGGGAACACGGCCACCCCCATGGGGACACGGAGACACCCAGCTCGGGGCGCCGGTGAGCGGCACCTGGGGCCGGTTGGGCGGTGGAAACCTTCGTGCGGTCTGAAGACGAAACAGAAACCCAGTCCCTGCCCTAAAGGGCTTCCGATCTAAGCGTTAATTAGCGTTAATGATCGCTACCTTAGCTCACACCTGCAGGGAGGTGCGGTCACGGCTTTGCGGGGGCCGGGCAGCACCGAGCGGGGCGGCTGCGTGGGGACCCCCCCCCCCCCCCCCGGCACAGCTGAGGGCCTTCCGGGCACCGTGCGGGCAGCGCGGACACGTGGGTACGTAGGTGTGTGCACACATGCACCATAGGTTCACACGCACAAAACCTCGTAGATGCACACACACACACATGCACGTACGTGGATGCAGAAACACGCGTGGACAGACGCACGTGCATACAGCAGGTACGCTGTGCGGGGGGTCGGTGCGCAGGCGTTGCTGTGGCTGCAAGGGGCCGCGCCGTCCTGCCCTCGTGGCAGGGGTTTGTTGTAGGTCAGACCCCCCCCTTCTCCCCCCTGTGTCCATCCCATGGCTCTGCGCAGAGCCGCAGCAGCCTTCCCTGGATCGAAGTGAGTTAAAGGCCTCCCCTCATCCTCCTCCTCTGCAAACAGGGAGCAGTCCTGGAGAGCTCTGCACACAGAGGGCCTTTAACCCCATCACCTTCGGCTCTGCCCTGCCAGCCTGGCTGTGAGAGCCGCATCCCCCAGTCCCTCCATCCCTCTGCCCCCTCCACCCCCACCCCGCTGCCTTTGTGAGCACCTCCAGCCCTCTGTCACCATCCCTCTGTCCCAGTGCGGTTCCCAGGGTGGGCACAGCTCTGGGGTCGCCCCCTCCATTCAGAGCCCCGCGGAGGGCCTGGTGCTGCCCGGTTCCCACCACGGCTCTCAAAGCCACTAATTAGCCCCCATCTGGCGGTGCTGGCCTGGCCGCGGCGGGGAGGCCGAGGACATTGTGCACAGGAATGCCTTTCAGCAGAGCCGGGCGCCCGCCAGCTGCACCGCCAACAATACGCCACGGCTGGGATGAGCCAGCCCTGAGCATCGGCCACCCCGGGTGGTGAGGGGACAGCGATGGGTGTCCCGTGGTCGCCCCATTCCATTAGGTGGCTCTGAGGGACCCCCCTCGGCACGTTGGGGTGCCGGGGATGCCAGCCCTGCACCGCTGCCTCGGCCGCAGTTGGGAGCGGGTGCGCCGGTGTCTGCGGGCAAGACGGATGGCTTCATTTCCATCTCAATTCTGGGAAAGGGGCACACGGTTCGGTAACAGCGGCCTCGGCCATATGGCGCTGGCGGGGCGCAGCCTGGCCGGGATTGTGGCTGCTTTGCGCCGAGTAGGGGTTGCCCAGCAGCAGAGCACATCAAAGCCTCCGGCCGTTCCCCCCACCGCGGCACCGGAGGGACCACACAGGGCACAGCTGCACCGCCTGTGCTGTGGAGATGATGGGGACGCTGCCACAGCCCCGTGGCAGCACCCAGCCTCGTGCAGGGCTCCGCAGCTTGGCTGCATTTTGGGGGCTGGGGCTTAGGATGGATTTTGCAGCCCAAGCAGCAGCAGCAGCGTAACAGACTCAGGAAGGACGACGTGTCCCAGTAGCACAGATCGGGATGCAGACACACGGCTGAGCAGCACGGACCTGCATGGATGCACAGATCTGCAGACACCAGGATTCAGGCTGGCTGTCCTCCAAGTGAATGGAGGCCCCAGGCTGTGAATACACACCCCAAAACCCAGATTGGGGCTGTGCATTGCCTCCAGCTTAGCCATCCCTACACCTATACGGCTCCTCAGCACCCCACCCTGCCCTGAATAGGGCTTCTGGCAGAGCGGGGCACTGTAGAGCTCCAACCTTGCCGTGTGGCCACCGGCACCCGTTACACAGCTGGAGAAGGGCTGAGGCCTGAGAAAAGCCCCCCTGCGTTCCCCTCCCACCTTCTCCCTTCCCGTTCCCGGCTCCATCCGCTGCAGCCCAGACCAGCTGGAGCCAGGCGGCCCTTCCTGGGATTTATTCCAGCTTCCTGCCCCTCCTCGCCAGCAGGCCGGGGATGGGGCTGCTCTCTCCTGCTTCCTCTCCCAGCTCACAGCCGACGGTCAGGCGCCGGCACTCCGTGGGACCCCGGCTCTCATCAGCAGCACCCCCACAGTCTGCACTAGGCATCTCCGTCCCCTGGTGCTGCAGCTGGGCTGGGGGATGCTTGGACAAAGCAGATGCAGTGGGGTGCTGCATCCAGCACACATCCTCACATCCCTGCTGGGTAAAACACACGGTGTGAGCGGCAACCCCAAGCACCAACACTTCTTAACCCATGCTTGGCATCTGAACCCCCTTTGCACCCACAGCCCATCCCGCCAGGGCACAGGGCTCAGCTGCAACCCCTGGCAAAAGGGGAACATGGCCACAGGCATCTGCATAGCTTTCCAACCCCAAGCTCCGCAGCTGCAGCAGGCTGGCTCTGTCCTGTCCCCCAGCTCCACACATTGAGGTTTCACACCGGAGCCGGGGCGTTTGCATTTCCGTGTCCTCCCCCTAAGCCGGAGGGACCCTGCGGGGAGGGGAAGGTGGCCCAGACAGAGCGGAGCCGTGCAGCCTCTGCAGGACCCAGGTGCAGCACGGGCGGGTGAGCTCGGGGCCGCCCAGGCGCCAGCTTTGCTCCCAGCTCCTTGCAGGGCCTGAACGCTTCCTTCCCTCCGGGCCCTGCCCCGCTTATCGACCAGGCAGGGCTGGGGTGACCCCGCTCTCCCCTCTCAGTGCCTTCCGCTCCTCATGGCGCAGCCCTGAGCTCTTGGAGAGCTCCCAGCAACCCGCTGCCCTCAGCTCTGTGGGCAGGAGGAGGGAGAGAGGAGGCAGCAGGCAATGCAAGGGCGAAGCCTGGGGTACGGCGTGGGCCCCAACGCGGTCCTGAATCCTTCAGAACCCCAAAAGCTGCACGGGGATGAGCGCAAAAGCATTGGGGCACCAGGATGCTCAAGCCTGGGAGGAGGCAGAGCCCCATAGGTTGTGGTGCCGGATCCACAGCCCCGGGCAGGGCGCAGCACCCCACGGCACAGCCCGTGTCATTTTCCATGGGACGCTGGAGGCTGCTGAAATCACATCTGGAGTCTAGACTCAGCGACTCCATGGGCCGGGCCTGTCGGCCGCACCGTGCCCAGGCCCTGCTGCACACTGTTTGCTTAGCTGGAGGTATTTAATTGGAATTAAAGTGGCCCCTCTTGTTTTTGCGGACAGGGCTGTTGGAAAAGGAGCTGTAAGTCATAGAAAACATCTGTAGGAGGCTGCGAAGGGTCATTAGATGGCAGAACGCAAGGCGCCACTTTTAGTGCTCACAGCCGATGTGGGGAATAATAGCTCAATATGGCTTTTGTGGAGGGGCTGCCAAGCCAGTGAGCACTTTCTATTTATTCTGGCAGAGGGGACAGCTAGAGAGATGCAGGATCCTCCACACGCAGGCCCTGAGGCAGCCATGGATGACACTGCGTGCTGTGAGCTGCACACAGCCCCCTCCTACCCCAGGGACTCAAACTTCCCTACTGGGCACAGCAGCTACGGCCCTAAACCTGGGTCTGTGGCAAGAGGCCAGGGAAGGGCAGAGCACTGCAGGAGGGGAAGGTCTCTTAGAAACAGTCAGACCAGATCAGGGGCCCAAATCCCACAGGAAGAAAAAGGCTGCCGGAGGGGTCAGGACTCCCATCCGTGGCTTGTGCACCAGGTTCCAGCAGCCAAAAATCACGGCCCCATTACCTCTCCTTCCTTTGAGATGGTTTAATATGAGAGAAAGCAAATGCACAATACAAAATTTAAAAACCGGCCTGTGGTTTGTCCCCTGCCTGCTTTGCACTCACGTAGGAGACAAAGCAAAGGAGAGTGTGGCTGCACGGCCCCGGGGGGCAGCAGGAGGGGTGGATATGTGGTGTACATCAATCCCCACCTGGGCGGCTGCTCCAACACACACAACACGATGCTCTGGCACAACTGTTTCGTCTGTCACTTGCAAAGGGTCTGGAAGGGCCTCAGCCCAGCGGCGCCAGGGTTGGTCCATGGGCAAGGTCACTTCTCTTTCTTGTCACCTTCTATCGTCTCCTCTTTGGAGGCCCTCAGCACCTCCTTGGGGGTAGAGCTCTCCTCATAGCTGGGGACAAAGAAACGAGAGCAGAACGGTTATCAGGGTCAGCCCTTCTCTGGGGATTGGCATGTCTCAGAACCCAGCCCAGAGCCTGGTGCATCCAGGAGCCTGGCACTGTGTGTTTGGGTTTGTCTCAGTACAGTGACTGAGGTCGGGGTGGGCTCCTGCCACTGGCCACAGGGAGATGAGCGCTGCCCCACTGCAACCACCCTCAGCCACAGGGGGGAAACAAGGGGGGGGCACAGAGGGGCCAGGCCAGCTCCACAACTGGGCCCTAACAGAGGAAACCTGGGAGCACACCAGGGCAGAGATTTCAGCCTCTTTCCCTTTTCGTGATTTCTGCCTCGCAGAGGAGGGGCGGCCAGCCCACAGCAGTAAGGTGACAGCTGCTGCATGGGGAAAGGGCAGAGCTGGAACAAGCCCCTACCTGGCCAGAGCGACAAAGAAAGGGCACCGCGTGCAATTGCTACATGGCACTGGGGCTTTGCTGCCGGCGTCGGCGGGGACAGGGCTGTTTCTGCTGCATGGAATCAGCAAGGCTGGCTGGCGAGCCGGACACGGTGGGGAAGTGGGTAAGTCTTGGTGTGTGCGGCAAGATTTCAGCAGAGGACTCATAGCTGCAGGAGACAGGAAGCAGGAAGGGAAAGGGGGAAGGACAGGACAGAAAGGAGGGGGGGGAGGGGGGGAGAAACAGAAAGAAAAAGCAGAAGAGTTTCTGAGTGAGATAGCTGCAAACCTAGCACCCTGTGCAGGCAGAACAGGATCCCCTCCGTCTGCTGGTACCTCCAGGCTGGCCCAGGGCCATGCTGTGAGGGCTGAGACTCAGGGAAGAAGCAGCTCCTGAAGGCATGCATGAAACCGGACAGCTGGAACCTGTGGGGGTAGGAGCCTGGATGCTGTGCTGGCAACGAGAGCAGCACAGGGGCTGTGTGGGCAGCAGACCTACTGCCTTGCGTGGGGCTGGAGGACACAGAAGTCTTCCCACACCTGACATCTAAAGATGCAGAGCAGATGGGAGTGGGAGGCTCAGAAGGCTGAGCCAGCTCTGCTCCACGAGGACCCCTTCCCCAGGGCTACATCACAGAGCTACCATTGCCTACCCTGCAGCACAGCCTGGCTGCCCTCTCCCAGGCACTTCACGCATGGCTGAGACCCCAGGGATTGACTCAGAGGAGCTGGTGCAGCACAAAGGTGCAAGGGAGCCACACCTGGGTGGGGGGGATTCCTGCAGCACGGGGCCTCTGGCCTGCACGTTAGGAGCCTTGCCACATCCTGCTTTCTCTGACAGCAAATAGAGTGACTTCAGGGGGGAGCAGGCAGCTTTGCTGCTGGTGCAGCCCATGCTTAGTGCTCTACGTGTCCTTATTCCTCCATAGGCAACTGCCAGGCTCCCCGAGCACCGCGCTGACCCAGGGGCCAGCCCTGCAGCTCGTCTCTCCCATGTGTTTCCTGGCACAGAGAGGAGGTGCTGCTGCGAGCAGCTGAGTCACCACACACAGGGAGAGCGGCTGCAGGATCCCAGGTGCACAGGAAGGACGATCCCAGGACACTCAGTGCCTGCAGCAGCGTCAGAAGTAAACATCAAAGCAGGGGCAGGTGCTGCAGGGCTGTGGAGCCAGCCCAGCTGACAGCCCGGTGGGAACACGCATACCTGCATCTCCCAGGGGAGGGGAAGGAGGCCGGCGGCAGCCCTGTTCCCCAGTGTGCAGCTGCTACAGCCCAGGCCCCACTCAGGCACTGTTTTGCCTCTGAGCAGGGTGGGGGCTTGTACTGGTCCCCCCCCCAAGCACAGGAACCCCAGCAGCCCTGGTGGGATGCTCCCTTCCCTTCTTTGCTTCAGGTGTTTTCAGGCAAGCAGCTGTGCTGGGGCCACCACAGCCTCAGGCACACAACAGCCAGCACAGTGGATAAACAGCTCTCTGGCAGCCTGAGGGGGAGGGGGATCTGCTCTGCCTGGAGCAAGGGGACAGCATGCAGGAGACCAAAGCCCACCTGTCTGCAGTCAGTGGGAAGTGGCTGGATAAAAGCATTCAAGAGAAGGAGTGCAGCAAAGCAAAGACCCCTTTTTCTAGATCCGTTTCCCCATTTCTGCAGGCCCAGGGTTGCAAAGCGTCTCCTTTATCCAAGCACAGAGGCTGGGATGTGCTTAAACCAGCCCTGGCTGCACTCGCAGCTGGATCCAATTCCATTCTCCCCCACCCACAGGCCCTGGGACACAATGACCAAGTATCTCTGCACCAGGTGTGCGGTCCCACCCTCCCCTGCCTGCCAGCGCATGGGAAGAGCTTGTCACCAGAGCGTAAAGCAACACCAGATGCTGCCTGCCTGTTGGTACGGCACCAAGGCTCCCACACGGCTACGAGGAGGTGGCTGGAGCCAGGGCCAGCGTGTAGAAACACAGACCCACTCCCTCCGCCTACATGCATGCACTCACACACACGCAGAGCATGCCCAGATGAACCCGTCCCTCCAGCTGTGCCCAGGCCTGGGAACATCTGCACGCTTCACGCGCTCCAACGCCACAGGCAAAACAGCTCCGTCCCCAGCTGAGGCTCACCTGAACATTTCGGTTACTTCTCCTTTTGCCAAGGCCACGAGAAGCGGGAATCCGATGCACGCAGGGACCAGATACAGAAGAGCAGGCTGCCAGGAAGGAAAACAATTGTGAAACCAAGCCACAAATTAACCCAATCCTCAGTAGGAGGGCAGGGAATGCTGGCCTTCTCCCTCTGCACCTGTGGCATCTGTCACAGATTGGTTAAAGCTCCAGAAAGCTGCTTCAAGAGCAGCTCGTTTTTTCTTCTAACTTGGCCTCCATGCAGACTGGCAAAAGCACCCACAGCATGCAGCTCCTAGAACCCCCCTTGCTCTGCAGTTCAAGGCAGCTCAGCTGCAAAGAGCCCCCAGAGCACTAGCCCAGATGAGTGACGCTGCCTGCTCCAGCAGGGCTCAGTTCCAGGGCTCTGAGCAGGGGGAAAGGCACAGGAAAAGCAAAACCAAGAGAAGGAATGCATCTACTTTTTCCTGGCGTGCTGTGGGACACTTGTGGCCAGGCTGGCGTGTCAGACTGCATGCATCTGTGTGAAGCAGCAAAGCAGAGCTTACCTGGGCATGCTTGAAGATGTGCATGATGAATATGGTCAGGCCCAGCCCAAAAATGTAGGCCACAAAGCTGGTGTAGAAATACGTGTGCGTGTTCTTCTTTAAGCTGTAGGGAAGGGAACAGAGCAAAACTTGTCTTGGGCTGCGGCTCTGGGGTGCCAGTGGCTGAAAATGAGCCAGCTCAGCTATGCAGGGCATCTCCTGCCATGCTCTGTCCCTGCTCATGGGCCACCACAGGCACTGCCACCAGCACAGCCCCCAGTCCCATGAATGCAGTGCAGGCCTGGATGGGTTAACACCAATGCACGGTGGTGGGAAAGGGAAGGAGGTGCACAACCCTGCTGCTGGACAGCTGCAGAGCATAGGGGTCAAGGCTGGGACACAGGAGAGGTCCCACAGCTGCTTTCCCCTGGCAGCCCGCTCCAGCACACGGTGTTTTATTATGGGCAGGCTGCAGGAGCTGGGATTCCCAGCAGGTGCAAGCAGGATGTGGGTGGGAACACCTGGAAAGGCTGGCACAGACTGGGAGGGTCTGTGCAACAACAACAGGAATGAGGCCACACCATGGCAGTGGCACGAGGCTGCCCGTTCCCAGCTGCTCCTGAGCTGGAGACATTCAGTGTGGGGTAACTGCTGAAAGCTACACCCTGGTGGCAGGTGCAGCTCCCTGCGTAGGAAGGAGCTGCGTTCCCCAGCATCTGCCCAGAGGCAGTGAGCACTGCCAGGCCTTGACTGGCACCCGTGTGAGCAGCACGTCCCAGCTGCCAGCATCTCAGCTCTTTCCCACGCTGTCTCTGCTTCCCCCCCCCCCCCGCACAGCTCCTGCACTTTGGTGCGTGAGCCAGTGAGGCCCAACAATGCTGCTGGCCTGGCCCCCTCCCAAAGCTTGCTTTTCTGCCCTATGCACAGCAACGCTCACCCCAGCATTCAGGACTTACCCACACCCCAGCCCTGCTCATCTCTACGTTTCCAAGAGCTTCCTCCTGCACCTCGCTCTTCCTGCTGCTCTTCCACATCCCCACCCCAAGCCCCAGATGAGAGCATAACCGTGCTACCAGCTCGTCCTTTTCTTCTACAACAAACAGCTCACGAGACTGCAAGATTCAACCTGTCAGCTCCCTTCCCGACCACCCACTCACCTGATGTCAAAGCGCAGCAGCAAGGCGATGAAGATCCCTGCAGGGAGAAGGAGAGAGGATGGAGGCCGACAAAAGGCTGAGCAATCCCACTGCCCCCGTGCGGCCATCCCTGGGCTCACAGTGCCCTCTCGTGGTACGAGGCACAGGGACGGCACGGGGACAGGGCTGCACAGCGCCTGGCTGTGGTGGGACACCCACGGGGCTGTGGCACTCGTGCAGCACCCAGCCCAGGTGGGAGGCTGTGGGGCTCTGGCAGAACAGAAGGCAAAGCTAGGTGAGGTGAGGAAGCTGCCTGCTCAGCTCCCCACGGCCAATTCAGAGGCAATCCCGGTCCTGTCCTCCCTCGTGTCCTTACCTGGAATGACAATGTCTCCCAGCCCCAGCATGGCAAAGTTGTCAGCCTCCAGGCCCTTCTCCAGCAGGTCCTGAGGGAAAACCACTACGAGCAGAGAAAGGCAGTGAAGGAGAGAATGGGCTGAGCAGATTCAGCACTGCTGAGCCTGGCAAAAAGTGACAAAGGGACAAAGGCAGGACCTCCAGCCCTACCCCAGGCCTCTGCGGCTCCCCTGCTCCAACCCTGGGCGCTGGATGGGAAACTGAAGGATTCAGGACCTGCCCCACTTGCAAGTTTCATCCACAACTCCCAGGACCGAAGCCACTGCCCACCCTGCAACCCCTCAATTCACCCCTCCAGCATGGCTGTTGTTGGGTTTGGGCTAACTGCCACCCCTGGCAGTGCTGGTGAACGCAGCCAGCTAAAGGCTCTGCAGTCCCTCCCCAACTCCTGGCTGATGCAAGTGGTTCTAGAAGCCCCTTCCTGCCTTCATCTTGTCTTCCAAACCCAGTGGCTGGGGCAGAGCCATGGGTAGAGCATGAAGCTGCTGCTCCTGCACACAGGGAACAGCTACTCACGTTTTATTGGGGCCTCAAACGATTTGGCAACTGTCACCATCACGTTGGTACCGAAAACCTAAGGGAAAGCAGAGGAGTCTGGGGTGACCATGGCTGCATGGGGGACAGGCATACCATCAGTGGCATGAAGCTACAGACAGCTTTCCCCACCAGCAGTACTGAGAGGATACAGACAGGCTATCCCAGCTCCTGGGGAGAGGGCACACGGAGGGAAGCCATCGGGCCTGCAGCACCAACCAGGCTGCATTCAGCCCCACTGAGCCAATGTGACACTACATGTGAAAGGGTGCAGGGTGTCACTGTGAGTAGGAGCCCTCGGCTGAGGGTCCCGACCACCAGCAGGCTGCCTGCTTCAACAGGGACCAGAGCACTCACCAGACGAGCAACATTTTGCCCTGAGGTCATTCATCACTATTGCACTGTCAGCTTTAAACGTTGGCATCTTTTGGAGAATGGACTGTAAGCACACGGGTCAACCACCCTTATTTCTGTTCCTTTCCAGCTCCCAGCCTCCAGTCTTGGCTACACCAGCAGTAAGCAAATAAAGCACACGCTGGCTAATGCTAGAGCTAGTGATTAATGAGAAGTCCTAGAGCAAACACTCCAAGGTGCATTATGCTCTGCACTTTGCCAGGAAGTGACTGACAGGACTCTACACTGAGACCAGCAAAAAGCACTGTATGCAAGTTCTCAGGATTATGCAGGGACACCGTATCGTTGGTTGACTGAGCAATCCCTTTGCCTTCTTGAAACCTTCCTTGGATCTCACTGCAATTAAATCCGTGCCAAGATCCAAGTGCCTGCTCCCTGCAGAAGGGCACAGCAAAGGGTTCTCCACTTTAGAGAGACTGATCAGGAATGCCAACCTTGATGGGCAGCAGCAGGAAGCGAAGAACGTGGAGCATGGTGTTTTCCAAAACATCCTGAGGATGCTCACACCCCAAGCACAGCACAAGGCACTGGTAAGGCTAACTGCTCCCAGTCCACTGCACTGGAGGAAGCAGCACGCAGACCAAGAAGCTGCACAGCTGACAACCTCTGACACAGGCAGCACCGGCCAAGTACAAAATAAGACACAGTAGCCAGGCTTAAACAGTGAGGGATTACTCAGGCAGCTGTAGCACTGCTGGACAGACCTCAAGGTATGCAAGTTTTAAGGCTTCTGGAAACAGAGTAATTCAGAAAGTGGATGCAGACAGGAAAAACTGAGGAATACAGACATTACACAGGACTCATGAAAAAGGGATTCAGAATCACTGCAGAAAGATAAGGAGAACCTCAGAATAAAGACATTGGAGTGCTGTACTGGCTGAGGGAAAATGCCTGGAAGCACTCCAGTATTTAGTTCTCTGTGCAAGAGAACAGAAGGATGCTAAGGAAGCTGCCAGATGACAGAGCTGAGGAACTAATACAAGCAGGATCGGTGTTATCCCAGAGCAGCCTCATCTGCCAGCCAGGCACAGGGCAGCCCTTAGTTATAAATGCAGATCACCAGGACGGGATGTGCTGAACACATGGGCAGCCTACAACAGCCAGGCTCCCAGATGAGATCCCTGCCCACGCTGGGATCTCCAAGTCAAACATTTTTAAAGATACAATTGGTGATCCCCATTCTGTCATCATTTGATTCTGTCGTCATCCCCACCGCACCCTTTTGGGCTGAGGAGATGGAAATCCTGAGTAAAAGTTCACGTCCAGCCAGCATGCTGCCTCTGAAGAGGCACAAGGCCACGCACATGCCTTCTGCCAATGGCTGCAACTCGCATCTGCCCCAGGGAAAGCTCCTGTTTACCCAGAAGACGTCGTAGATGAAGAGGCCCCCAAGCAAGATGCAGCCAGTGCTGACGTTGTTCAAGTGCAGCAGCTCCACTCCATTGAGGGAAAACGCCAGCCCGAAGAGATTGTTGGCAATCCAGTGCTGAAAACAACAGAAAAGGAGATCTGGGTTCCACGGCACGTGCAGAGCCATGGTCTTGCATCCCAAACCCCAGTCTTAGCCCAGCACCCCCCAAGGACAGTTGAGGCCCACTCACCTTCCTCAGCAGGTACCAGACCCCAACAACACTGCTCAGGGCCAGGCACACGAGATCCTTGGTGTCAAACTCGTAATTCACTATTTCTGCAATAAAACACAGAAGTCACGCTTGAGGCAGCCCTGCCAGCTCTCCTTCCTGTGCAGAGTAGAGAAGGCCAAGCTCACAGCAGGCACCAACACAGACCGCAGTGCTGCAGCTCCAGAAGAGGGGACTCTCTTCCTGCACACTGCCACATCCACAGTCACCACATCCAACCTGCACGTGAGCATGCAGCCTGCACTGGCAAGACCAGACCTTCTTGTCAGACTCTGCCACATGGACAGCATCTGTGATACTTCTGTCAGCAAGGAAATTGGATTCAGACACTCTCCTATGGCAGATCTGCTCACTCTTCCTGCACCCGGTTAACTCCTGCTGGTATCAGTTGAAGTATTCCTTTACCAGTAAAGCTACTGGGCAGACACTTACCAAATCACAGCCTACCAGTGCAGAGACTTGAGTCAGACCAGTGGAGGCAGCACTGCAGTCAGTACTACATCATCCAGTGAGCTTAAAATGCATGTTTAACATCAGCTCCCCCTCTGTAACACTGTTTCTGGGGCTTCCCTGCCAGGCACAGGTAATCAACAGGGAGAGTGCCAGCCTGTGTAAGATGAAGCACATGTCTGTGCAGAGCTGGCAGGGCTTACAGTAGGACACACAAGGCACAGCAAGGAGCAAGAAGCAAGTCTCTGAGGCTGTTTTAAAGGGCTGCATGTTGAAACAAGCGAGCAAGAAACAGAAACAGACTGGCAAGCCAGCGTACCTTCCTTGCTCTCCCCGGAGCCCTGGGTGAAGAGGAGCTGGTACTGTTTGTTGGGGAAATTTGCAGGGAAGAATCTGTTCATCATGGGGCTGAAACGAAAGTTGGAGAAAAGGAGAGTTCTAGAGAAACCCCACACAGGGCCCTGCCTGCACCTCTGCAAGACAGCACTGCAGCACGAAGTGTCAGCCTCCCAGTAGGACAAGGAAGTCTCAATTTTTGCCACGTCAGGGATCTAGTGTAATCCCCAGCTTGTCACCAAGCAGGGGAGCTCATCCTCCCCAGAGGTCTGATTTGCCTGCACGTGGCTGTCCCTAGAAACGCTCTAAGGAAAGAGACACAAAGCATCACGTGCAGGAAGCAAGAACCCATCCTTGGTGTGCACACACTGGAGACAAACAGTCCCCACACACTGTACAGGTCTGCTCACCCAGAACTGACTATGCCACTAGAAGACAGCTCTGCTACCGAGCTGAGAGCAACGATGAAGCCTGAGCAGAACAGCAGGACTGCTCTAGGGAAAGCATCTAGCCCCCAGTGTCCCACAGCTCAGGAAACAGGAAACAGATTTTAGTGCATCTGTTACTCAAACAGCACGAGGTTTCAGCACTTTGCACCAAACACTACTGCAAGACACCAAGGATGGTGCCACAAGATCCAGCTGCCAGTTTCAACTGTTCCAGAAAAGAGAACAAGGGTGTTGAGGAGCTCTGCCCTCCACAGAGCAGTGAGGACAGTGCCAGGCCAGAGCAGCTCCTTGGGGTGTGATGTTGGTGGGACCCACACTACCAGGAGCTCAAGGCAGGAAGGATTCCTGAGCCTTTGGGATGACCTGGCTCCCCTAGGAAGGGCTCACAGCACGCTCAAGACATGCCTCCCCAAAAAGCTGTCCAGATCCATCAAAACAGGCAGCAAGCCAGGACTTGGCTCTGCCTCGAAGCACCAAGGCTCCAGAACATCCAAATCAGCCCAACACCCTGCAGCCTCGTGACTGCACCCTACCTGATGGTGTGGGATAGGGCGAGGATCCCCAGCACAAAGAAATACATAGAAAGCAGAAGATTGATGTACTCTTGAGAGAATATCTGCAAGACAAAACCACAGAGAGGTTACAACTGCATTCTCCCAGCGTGAAGCATAAGAAAGTGCTTAATGTGGTAACTGGCAGCTGCTCCGTTCGTGCCCCAGGGAAACAGGAAGAAGAGTCGGAATAACCCAAATTCTTGCATTGCTAATATAAAATAAATTGGAAAGAGCAAAATAAATGCAACAGGCCTGTGAGTTGTGACACATCTATGAGCCACTCAGTTAAAAAAAAATAACCCCTGTGCTGCAGAAAGGAGGGCAGAGCCTCCCCACTGCATCCCCACAGCGCAGCTGGAGCAGAGCGAGGCAGCATGCCACTCCCAGGGCAGCACTGCCTTCCCTGCCCCACTTTAGCAGGGTATTATTAGATCTCCTGCCCTCCAACACACACAATGCCTTTCCTCAGGATCACATCCCTAATTCAGAACGTGCTAAAGCCTACGTGCTCACACAGGAGGAAGAATGCTGGAGCACCAGAGCTTAGAGCAGGATGCAAATACGAAACGGAAAAACCACACGCAGTGGTTTCCACGGTGTCATGCTACAATGTGTCCTTTCCTGGTGCCCACAGAGGATCCTTGCAAAGGCCAGAACTGTGGATCTGGGGGCTGTTTATTACCCCACCATCTGCAGAAGGTTGGCGGATACCCTGCCTTACTGCCACTGGCCTAAAGGAGGAGCTGGTCTGAGCAGGGAACCAGAGGTGCTTGAAGTCAAGGCACCTTTTCCATATGGCCTAAAGCATCTGCTGCTGGGACTGCTTCTCTGTGACTCAAGAACTCATTAACTCAGCTTCTTGGATCCACACATCTAAAGAGGCTTCATCTGGACACACACGGGCTCGCTCATGAGCTCATCTTCACCAGCAATTAGCCAGGGTCACAGCTGAGACATCTTCAGAAGCACAGCAAGGAACACAACAGACAGCAGCATTTGCAATTCAGAAGTGCTTAGCCCCCTCCAGTTTTGGTTTGTTCACCTCCAGATCACCCAAGGAGACAGAAAGAGCCCAGGGGTGAGCTCAACTCTCAGCAGCTCTGAATTACCCAAAGGCTATGCAGCCTGGAGAGAACTCTTGAGAACAGGCACAGCATGGAGGAGGCAGGCAGTGTGTTCATGGCACATCAACACCATTTGCTCACTTACTTTAAAGAAGAGGTAGAGGCCCAGAAGGGTGCAACTGGCAACAATGGGAAAACGAGCAGCATCTCGGCTGGTAATGGTCTCTGGCATCTCTGAGGAGTTCTGGGGAAGGAAGGAGAGGACACAAATGGATTACCTTGTGGCCCGTGCTCTGGCTTTGTACCTGAGCAGACACTCAGGGGCTCTCAGGGTTCCATGGCAGCACTGCCATTGGCTCCCAGTCATCTGCAGGGTTGCGATTGGATCGCAGGCAAAGCCCAAGATGGAAGAAAGCAGACCTGCCTGCATTTGTTTTTCCAAGGGCTGCCACAATTCACTGCACTTTTCCTCCTGAGAAGACAGAAACCCTGCCTCCCATACTGACGTTCCTCCTTTTTTGCTCAGAGCAACGCTGTGCACCTCGCTGCTCGCGCCTGGCCGTTCCCACAGCCTCCCCATCTGTGCACACCATATGTTGCTCACCCTCTGAATGCCGTTTCTCTCCAATCACCTTCTCATTGCTCACCTCACTTCTGAGCCACTCCTTGCGTTCAGAAGACCCAGATTCCTCAAACCGCTTCGTTCCCCAAACAGCTGTGCATCAACACAGCCAAACCCCCTCTGAGCCACTTCCCAAAGCAGACCCCCAGCACCGGGCAGGACAATTGCCTCCCCAGCTCTTTTCCCACCACAGGAGGCACAGGGGCTGCGCTCTCGGTGCTCAGGGCTGGAATCTCGGGCAGCAAACACCCCAGTCCGTCGCTTCCCAAAGCGTACATTGGCAGGAGCCGCTGCGCAAAGCGACCGCGAGAGAACAGCAGTGTGGCCAAGGCACAGCCGCTGCCCAAGGGGACACGGCTCCCCGCGGTGTGCAGGAAGGGAAATCCCCACAACACCACAGCCATTCCCTGCCGCAGACCTGCTGCACGCAGCTCCGGCGCCCGGACCGTAAGAACAGCTGACACCATTAAACGGAGGCACGGCGGCAGAAACGGGGGTTCAAAACAACAGCTCGGAGCGGCCCGCGCGCATCCCCCAGCAGCCGGGCTCCGAGCAGCAGGGCTGGGACACGAACCCGGGCCCGCCCGGAGCCGGGCAGCGCGGCGGGGAGCAGCGGGGGTTTCGAAGCGAGGCGGAGCGGGGACGGCCGAGCGCCCAGCGAGCTCCGAGGTCCCGTAAAGCCGGAACGGGGCGCTCGGCCGTGCGGGAGCCGCGCTGCCGGGGGCGGGAGGCCCGGGGTACCTTGCTCTTGGCGCAGCTGACGGAGCGCAGAGCCCCGAAGAAGATGGGCAGCAACGCCATGAGGACGAGGCTGCCGTAAGCCAGGGCGATGCCCTCGGGAGTGGCGGGAGGCCGGGCGCCGGCGGCGGGCACGGCCTGAGGCCCGGCGCTGCCGTTCTGCGCCTCCGCCATGGCGCCTGCTCCCGCCGCGCGCCAGGGACACGTCCCCCCTACCGACCGGAAGTGCGTCACGCGGCGCCGCGTCAGCGCCCGGCAACAGGGGGCGCGTTGCTAGGAGACCGAGCGCTGCATCCCCCCACGGCCCGGGCCAAGGCCTGAGCGCGGCGCTGCGCTCGCTTTACTGCCTCCTCAACCCCCCCCCCAAGCCCCGCCTTCCACCGTCCGGCCTGACTCCGAGCCCGGATCTCACCGCTGAAAGCCAAAAACCCCCCCTCTCCTCAGTGCCGTGGAAAAACGTCACGCTGTGTCCCCGCAGTGCTGTCCCTTGGGAGGGCGCGGGGCGGCACGGCGGGTGCTGCGGTGCAGCGTGGGGTGTGCAGGCGGAGGGTTTGCCTCCTGGGTGGGAGGCTGTGAAAGAGGGCGCTGCGGGCCGAAGGGATGGAGAGGAAGGGGGAATGGTTTTGTGCTGCGGGGTCCGGGGGATCCCAGTGCCCTCCCGGCAGGAGGAGCGGATCGCCCTGAGGTTGGCGGGATGGAAGATTTCGATCGGATCCCTTCCAACTCGGGATGCCCGATGGCTGCCGATGCCGTGGCACGAGGTTGGTCCTGCTGATGGATTGCAGTGCTGGGACACTGCGCTGTGTCAGCTCGGAACATGTTTACCCCACTGCGAGGATCTGTGCTGACATTCTGCCTGAGAGGGGAACACGGCGGCGGCTGCCTAAGTATGGACAGCATTTTTTGAAGGGAGACAGAGGATGGGATGCAGGACAGAGCCGAGCCCGTACCACGTGTGAACCAGGTCTGGGAGTCCTGAGCTTCTCCTCCAGCGCCGGGCTGGTTGTGTGCTCTGCCCTGCTGCACTGTCCCCTGCACACCCTCAGCCCACCTGTAACTGCGCTCAGCAGAAACCTCTCTTGCAGAAATGCCTTGTCAGTGAAAGCAAACTTCCTGTGCTGCTGGACGAAGGCCAGAGCTCTGATGGAAAACTGGCCAAAATGCGTGTTTTCCTTGTGAATATTCCCTTCCTCTGAGCTGCTGGCATCCTGGCCATGTCACCAAGCCACCTCCTCCTCCTCAGTGCCACCCTGTCCTCCTCTCCATGGCTCGGATGTCCCACAGTCCCTGGCGCTGCCCACACTCATCACCACAGCCCTGGTTTGGCAGCTGCTTGATCTGAGGCTCAGGCCTGGTAAAAATGGATTTTTCTGCATTCTTTCCATCTAGCAGCAAAGCCCAAAAAGAAGAGTCGAAATTCAGCAGAGGTCAGCAGGAGCTGCCCCTGCCTTTCAGCAGGACGAGATCCTCTGCTGCCAGCAGGGAAATCTCTTCTGTCCTGTTGTGGAAAAGAAGGATTCACCCAGCGTAAACCAGCACTGCACATTGTTATGGGGTGAAATCAGCCTCCTGAACCTGTGGTGTATCCCAGCCTCTGTGATGCCACCGTGGTCCCACCACGTCCCTTCCCCAGGGTCTGGTTTGGGGTTCACAGGTGGCAGTGAGGATCACAGCATCTCCACTGGCTCTGGGAACTGGCCCAGAGCCGAACCATGGGTGGGGAGCAGAGCGCAGCAGGGACAAAAAGGCCTCTGTTACATTACTTATTTTTTTTTCCCCAATATTTTTCACTTCTTTTAAAAAAAAATCTATTTCAGGACCTGGGGTGATTGATAGTTTCGTATTCCAGGCAGCGGGTGGATGAAAAGCCCTCACAGGAATGCTGATGTGCCTTTCTCTGGGGCTGGTCTCCTGCCTGGACGCTGTCCTTATGGTGTCACCAGTTCTCCCACAGAGAAAAGGGACAGGCAGTATGCAGCATCCCACCCTATGACACGGCGCAGCGAGGACAGCCAGAGTCCAGGTGACCATAACCCAGCCTAAAAGGATGTCTCTGGGTGTCCACTCACCCCCAGATCAGTGCCAACATGCACTGGTGTTTCTCTGGGTCTTGTTTCTCACAGACCTGTGCCCTGTGAGCAGGCTGCCAAACCTTCTGCATGTTTCTTTTTGCAGGAAAACCTCTGCTTGTGCTCTCAGGGCAGGTTGCAAGCGTGGGGAGAGCCCAGAACGAAGGCCACAGGGTTGCAATCCACTCCTGTCCTTCCAGCACGTGCTGTTAGACCAGCACCCAAAATAGCAGCAGAAATGCTAACACTCTTGCGTATTCTGCTGCTGAGTCTTTTATCAAAAAAACCTTCAAAAGACCTTTACAGCCCTTCTCCAAAGCGGCCAGCAGCTCTGAGGTTCCACTGAGGATCCCCAGCTCCCCGCTGGGTGCCCTTGCTCTGGCACTGGGCCGGGGTCTCGGAGCTACAATGGGGTCCGTCCAAGGACCAAGGCTCCCCAGCCAGTGGCCATGGGTCTTTCCTGCAGCTCTGGCTGGGAAAGCGGAGGGACTTCCCAGTGGGGCCGAGAGGGCAGGACCTGCTGTGTGGTGCAGGGAAGTGGCCGCCCTCCTCCCCTTTGCTTTTCTTGGCTGCTCCTCATGAGAAGATGCGCTGCAGAGTGGTGAGCCGGCCTGAACTCGGCCCTCTCCGAGTGGGGACAGTGGCTGTGCAGGGATGGATGGCGCTGGGATATGGCAATGCCAAGAGCACTTCTTAGTGCTGCCAAGCCCTGGCTATACTGGCCCAGGTGAGACCCCAGCTGGGGGCCACAGGCAGCCTCTGTCCCCCAGCAGCACCTCCTCCCTCTGTCCTTCCCTTTCCCAGTGCCTTGCTGCAGCCCCCCCAGCCTCTCCTCCCACCCTCCAGCACGGCCGCATTTTTCTGGGTTTGAGCTCATTCTTTCCACTCCCCTCGCTGCTGGCTGCCAACTTTCCATCCCGTTTCCCCCCCCCCCCCCCTTCCCCGCCTCCCGCCACAGGGAAGCATTGGCCACAGCTGCAGGACAGACTTGCAGCATCATATCCAGCAGCATCAGGAACTGGGGCACAGAGCAGCACCCGGAGCCAAAGCAGCAGCAAGGAGGGAGCAGCAACACTGCAAACATTGACAGGTTCGGGAGTGCCAAGGGATGCAGGAGAGCCCAGCTTTCAACAGAGATGGGAAAACATCCCCTTGGGCCCTTCTTGGCTACACGATGCTGGCTGCTGGTGGCTCCCCATGCTTGGGATGCAGAGCAAATGGAAACTCCTGACCTGTGCAGGGCAGGAGGGCACTGCGGAGCCTCCCTGGCACGGGGCCCAGGCCTGCTGAGCAGGCTCCCCTGCCACATCCCAGCCACTCGCCGGCAGTGCAGCCTAAAAACAACAGACAGAGCCCATGCAGCCCCAGTGTCACCTTCCTGTGTGCTTGGGGTCACTTGCTGCTCGCTGCAGCCCGGCACGTCCTTTCCTGTTGCCGCTGCCCCTTCCCAGGGCACCCAGGGACTGGCTCCTGGCCTAGGCTGGGTCTCCCAGGGGCTCCCAAATCCTGCACGGAGGCTTTAAATCTGCACCATAGCAACTGGAGTTGGTGCCGAGCCCTTCTCTGAGGACTTTCTGGGAAGAAAGAGGTGCCGAGGGCTTCTGCCATTGCAGGGGATGATGCTGTGACTGCTGGGTAAGGAATTGATGCTTCAGCACAGGGTGGCTAAAGAAACGTGGCCAGAGGCTAAGGCTGCTCCTGCTCTGGGGTGTTCAGGCTGATGAAGCTGAAGCTCATGCAGTCTGGCTGCAGCGGAACCTCTGCCCCAGCCAAGGCACTTGGCTCCCCATGGCAGAGACCAGCATGTCCCAGACGTGGTTTATTCTGCAGATCGAGGGGTTTCCCCATTGTACTGGTACAGAGACAGCAGAAAAACCTCAGGTAACACAGGTTCCAGGGAGACATGGCATGAAGCTCTGGCATGGAGGGGCTGGGGGTACCAGATGATGTTGCCAGAGCTCCCCCAGCCCCTCTCCCTGCCAGGCTCCTGTCCTTGAGGTGGGCATTCATTGCTCCCCGCTGCCCTGTGAAGGATGGGAGCCACGAGCAGCACCAGCCTCACTGCTGGCAGCCCTGCAGGGCCGCAGCCTCACCTCCAGCCCCCCAGGAGCTGGGCTGCCACCCTGATACCCACCCCACATGCAGCTGAGGGGACCCAGCCCCATTCATCCCCCATTCCAGAGGAGAAGCAGCTAGACCTGGAGTACCCTGGGTGTCCCTCAGCAGCTCCACGTCCTCAGAATCGCACCGGCCCCATGTGTGCTTAGCTGGCACCACGCTGCTGCTGGCCACGCTGATGGCAAGGGCAGTCCCCAGCCTCCAAGTCCAGTGGGATGGGCTCGTGGCAGCTCTCAGAGCACGGACAGGTCGTGGCACGACTTGGAGCGGGCTTTGAGGGCTACCTTGCTGCTGTTCCTGGTCACCAGCCTGTCGAGGAAGCGCCGGGCCCTCTTGGTGAGGCTCTCCTTGCGCCGGTGGCTGGACGCAGGCTCTTTGCACTCACGGCGCAGGCGCAGCTGCCGCACCACCCCCTCAAAGAGCTCATCCACGTTGTGCTGCAGGGCTGCCGATGTCTCGATGAACTTGCAGTCAAAAACCACGGCACAGGCACGGCCCTCTGCAAGGGGGGGGTAGGGGGGGGTAGGGAGGGGTATGGCCCCACTGGCACCCTCTGTACTGAGGGATGTAGCAGGAGCCATAGCGCGGGACATGGGGACAGACACGGACATGCTCACCTTCGATGGAGACCTCGCGGCAGCGCACCAGGTCGGATTTGTTCCCCACTAGGATGATGGGGATGTCCTCAGCCTGCCGTGCGCGGCGCAGGTGGATACGCAGCTCCGAGGCGCTCTCAAAGCTGCTGCGGTCCGTGATGGAGTAGACGATGACGTAGGCATTGCCCACCTGCAGGCACTGGCTGCGGCGCCAGCTCTCCTCGCCCTGCCAGCACATGGGAAATGTCACATCACTGCACTGCAAGGGCTGGTGGCATCCCCATCCTCCTGGCTTTGACCAGGCACAGTGCTGGGGATCTGCCTGCGTGCTCCAGCAGCAGCTGCACTGTGGGCAGCACGTGCACGGCTCCATCAGTAAAACACAGCTCCTGGTTCTGGGGCACATTTCATTTCCTTCCTCTATCAGCAACAAATTAGGGCTCAGCTTGGAGACAGAGCCACTCCCAAAGCTGCTTTTAGCCACACAATGCCAGCATGGTGGGCACAGCATTGTGAGCCACGCAATACTTCCAGCTGGGCAAAGTGGGATTAAGCAACTGTGGAAAGAAAGGGCTGTTCTCAGGGCAATGCAGTGCTGCAGCACGTCTGGACAGCACGGGCATTTGCACAGAATGCAGCCCCAGCCTATAGTGCTACTGTGCCTACGTGCAGCCTGGGTGCCAGCTCCATCCTTGTTCCCAGGGACCCATCGTGACAGTCGTGGAACCCCAGCACAGCCATGGGGGAAGGCAGAACAGGGAGAGGGAGGCGGCGATGCTGCACTGGGATTTCTGGCAGAAAGAAGCCTTCACTGCATGGGGCAGAGGGAGTGCCCCATGCCAAGCTCTTGGGGCCACAGCTCTGCTGAGAGCACGTGCCCTGGCTGCCAGCACTGCCTCACGTGGATTTGCTCCTTTTAGACCCACTCTCAAACCATTAGCTCACATTATGCTCTGTCCTGCAGCCCCTTTGTCCCCTTTTGCAAGGGACATCAACATGGGCTGAGGGACACCCACACAGCTCCTGCCATGCAAGGCTGCTCCTGCATTGACAGGGCCTTGCTGTGGGAGCCCCATCAGAGAGGCTGAGGACACACACCTCTCAGACTTCGGCACAGCAAGCAAAGAATGTTGGAGAGGCTGCTCCAGGCCAAAGGTCTGACCTCAGCATTCATTCCTCGGCACCCCCAGCCCTGCCAGCAGCTGGGGTTCATGCAGCACCCAGCCCAGGTTCACAGCCCCATGTACCCTCCGTTCTGGCTCCCAGGTGTCCAACACCAGCAGCGTGGTCTCCTCGCCATCCACCAACAGTGTGCGTTCGTAGGCAGCTTCTGCAAGACACCAGGAGAGCTCGGTTGGTGCAGCCGAGACCCACCGGTGGTCCTCTCACCCCAACTGCATTGCTTATGACTTTCTGCATTGCTTATGACCTTGTCCAAGCACGAGGTGCGTGCTGCACCTGAACACACCCCGCTACCTCCTCCCGGCCCCACAGGGGGTGACACTGCTCAGAAAGCCCCTGCCCCGCACGCAGCACCCACCTCCGTGCTGTTCCAGCAGGTCCCGCTCCTGGATGCCAGCAAAGGCATTGGCCAGGCTGGTCTTGCCCACGCCGGGGTCTCCCAGCAGCACCACGCGATGTTCCCAGGAGCTGGAGGAGGCCGAGGACTCGGAGGACCAACTGCCCCGCGGTGCTGCGGCTCTGGCACCCGGTTCGGACGAGGACTGCCCGAGCTGGGGATGGCCGAGCTCAGCCCGCGGCGCGGCACCCGGTACCCGCGGCAGAGGGGTGCTGGCCCTCCTCCGCAGCGGGCTCTTGTTCCCGGGCTGCGTGTTCAGGGTCATCTGGGGCTCGGCTGGCAGCGGGGCTCGGAGAGGCTGCCCCGATGAGGCGCGGTTCCTTGCAGCCCCCCGGTCGTGCAGCCCCGAGGCCAGGAGCGCGGCCCCACCGGTCCCGTTCCGAGCGGCTGAAACTTTCCCCGGGCCGGGCTGATGTCCGCCGCCCAGCCCCGGAGCTGCGACGCTTTAAAGCCCGGGAGGTGGAGCCCCCCGCCGCTGCCCGTCCCTCCCCCGCCGCTGCCCGATCCCCCGCCCGCCCGCAGCGGTCCCCGCCGCCCGGCTCCGCGCACCCCCGGGGCTCCGTCCGGTCCCCGAGGCTCCCGCGGGGCTCCCGGTGCCCCCAGTACCGGGGCTCGGCGAGATTCTCCCCCCGGGCTCTTCCGCCCCCAGGGCTCCCCGAAAGCCCGCTCCCGTCCCGTCGTGCCGTCGCTGAAGCAGCGCTGGGGCGGCTCGGGGGCTTCAGCCGGGCTCCCGTCCCGCGTAGGGTCGGATCCCCGCGCCCCCCGCCCGGCCCCGCCCGGCTCCACGGCGCGCCGGGACAGAGCGCGGCTTCGCCGCTTCGCCAAGTAAGGAGCGAGCCGTGCCGAGCCGAGCCGAGCCGAGCCGGTGCTGCCCGGAGGGGCGGCGGGGCTGGGATCGGCGGGGCTGCGATGCCCCTGTTTGGCAGCGCCGGCTCCAGAGCCGGTAACGGACAGCGCGGGGCGGAGGAGCGTTTTGAATAGGGCTGTTTTTATTTGAACCTGTGTGCGTGCTCTGTCCCACAGAGGCTCCGGTCTGGGACGGCAGGCCGGTCCGCAGTGGGATGTGCTCACCTCGGGGCGTCGGGGCCGGCATTGGGAGACCACTGGGGCATCGCAGCGGAGAGTCCCGGTTTGCCTTCGGCTGCAGCCTCTCTGGGGGCAGGTGATGCCGCTGGTGTGAGGTCAGGTGGCACAAAGGGCCGATATCAGGGGGCTTACATCGTGCTTCTTACGGCACAGCTGCTTATAAGTGAGTCCTCACAGAGGCTGAGTGGGGCCGGGAGGAAGGAGTGCTGCTGGGGAAGCGAGGGCTGCGTTGGTCGGCATCTCACCTGAGCGCTGCGGGCACCAGGGGAGTGGAGTCTTCTCAGTGGGGATACGGAGAACCACCTCGGTGTCTGGTGTGCACCTGAGCAGAGAGAGGAGGTACAAGGGACAAAAGAAAGAGCAGGAAAGGCAGCTGTGCTGAGGGAGCAGTGGACAAAAGCCCTATAAAAGCAGAGGTGGGGTTCTGGGGCACAGCCCTCGCTCAGCATGAAGCAGAGCGCAGCACTACTGCCCAGCAAACCCTATCCAGGCTGCGGGGCTCCGAGGGAGAAGAACAAAATCAGCTGCCCCTCCATCAATCCCAAAAGACAAACAAAAGCAGAGAAAGCACATCAGAGCAGCCGGTTACATCTGCTTTCTCACACGGAAAGGACAAACACAGCAAGCTGGGCTTGCTCAGAGGTGTGCACATCTGTCTGTGCATCAGGCCAGGACAAACTGTGCCAAGAGTGCCTCCAATGCAGGACTCCAAGCTGCTAGCAAAACCCACCTGGGCTCCCTTGAAGGATGGGGGTTTTTACAGGGAGAAGACTGAAATGCAGACACGAGTTGGTACATGGGGGCTTACAGCTCCTCGGGGCTTCACAGGTGCTGCCAGCAGCACGCAGGGAACCCAAGGAGAGCCAGCAACGGTCCCGCATCGCTGGGTGCCTTTGCACCTCCAGGCTAAGCGCAGCTTACGCCCGATTTTACTCTTTCAAGAAGCAAAGCCTGGAACCAAAGGGTTAATTGGAAACACGGAGGGCTGGTGGAGTCGTGTGAAAAGTTGCAGGGAGGTCAGTGGGAATCAGCAGAGATGGCGGAGAGGCTCTGGCACGGAGCGCTGCCTGTCAGGGCGGGTAAGCACCGAATGCCTGACTTGTGATATTACACAAACTTTCCACTTGGGCCTTCCTGCTATTTTTAACTTTTCTCCCAGCCACCCTCAGTAACCCCAGCCCCACCAGCCTAACAAATTCCTTTTCTTTTTTGTTTAAATCATTCTTTTATCGGAAAAAAGCAACCAAATGGAAGTTGCACTGATCCATCATGCAGCCACTCGCCTCTCCCACTGCCTCCTGACACGTTCCAGGCTTTCCTCCTGCTTCACATCACGCCTCTGCAGCCGTACCTGGCTTACTGTTAGAACCCAACACGGGAGGTCCAGCCCCACTGGAGAGGAAAGCCTCCCTTAACAGGTATCTCTGCGCTGTGAGCAACGTGTGCAGCTGCTGCAAATATGCACAGGCATGCACCAAGTACTGCACACAGCTGCAGGTTTCAGGCTATGTCACAGTCAAGGTTTTTGACCAATTTTTGGTCAAGTTTATAACCCTGACAACATAGAAAGCTGAGGCACTCAGCTGCTCTAAATCACCTGTGCTCTGGGCAGGACCCCAGCACTGTGGGACAAGGTGCAGCATCAGGCCTCCAGCTTGCTGTCTGCTGGGATGGGCTCCCACCATGGCTGTGGTGGAAAATAACTTGTCACAGCAGGCTGCTGGTATACCTCAGCCTACAGACTTGGCCAGCCTGTCCCTTGGCCCTGGAGAGGATAGCCCCACGGTCCCGTGAGCCATCTGGCAGAGCTTTCTCCCCGTCAACAAACAGCAAGGATTCTCCTTGCCCTTCATAACTTTAATATCCAGCATAAACACTGTGCACACTGGTAGGAGGGAGTGGAGATCAACCACAGCCTCCGTTCTGCAAGTAATCAGCCACCAATGAACGAGGGCAGGGAAAGAGCGCTGGGAAAGACAACAAAGTGTTGCCTTTTTGCTGCCAATGAATGCCTCAGACTTTTTTTTAATACATGTTATGGAAATGGCTGCCCATCTTTGTTCCCCCAGACTGCTCGTGCCATTTCACACAACCAGCAAAGTGGCTTGAGATGGTAAGTCCTGCCCTCCGCAGGAGCTTGGCCACATCCCTTTAGTTTTGCTTCCCAAATACAGAGAGAAAAGAACAATAAAGTAAGAATCGATGTGGTCACGAGGGCCTTGAAAAGCTCTGCTGCTCCCCCTTGCCTGTTCCTGCAGTCAATAATTATCACCACTTACAGGATGGCCAAAAGGAAGCCTAGAAGTGAGATGAGAAGTGACCAAAGCTGACAGCACACTGCTGTTATTTTGGCTGCTTCCTAGCTGCTATTAGGCAAGCTATGAGACCTGGCAGCAATCTGTCCCAGCAGGACCACAGAAAGCTGTGAGTTTATATCCCAAACTGCGTGTAGGTTTGACAGTGGCAGTCTGTGATCTGTGGCAGTTGCACAAAGGCTCTTCCTACCCGAGGCCACAGAGAAAGGCACGTGCCTGCCCATCGACCAGCCTTTCTTCTCTGGGAATTCACTGGCTTACTTTGGTCTGTGGAGAAAAACGTCAGCAAAGATTGTCTCCCTTGGGTCTCCTGCACTCTGGCGGAGCGTCTGGACGCTTCTCTTCAGCTCGCTGATCTCCTCTTCCAGGTCTTTAATAATCTGAATGGATGACATTTCTAAGAGTTCTTTATTTTACAACAGAAGCAGTAATTAAAGTTCTAGAGATTTTACGAACAGCAGAGCTAGAAAACATCCCTCATGCAAGTGAGTTCCCTAAGAGGACATCCTGAGGGTGAGCAGCCCAGCAGGCAATGCAGGAAGTCTAACAGCCCACTGCCTCCAGTGGAAGCAGAAAGCAACAGACCCCAGCCAGGCACACAATACCCTCCTAAAAGGCCCATAAAGGGCCAGGGCTGAGGGCGGCTGGCTCTGCCCCAATCCACTCACCTCTTTTTGTCTTCTTATTTCATGTCGAAGAACATGGTTGTTGATGACCATCTGCTTCAGCCCATCCTGGTGCAGCAACACCTCCTGCGTGGGTGAAGAGAAGAAACTCAGCACTAACTACAGCATGAGACCCTGCCACGGTCAGATGCCAAAGCTGGCCGCATTTAGATGCATTATTCTTCAAGGAATTCCTGCTTGAATAAGGTTTTGGTTCCAGGTCTACAAAGAGATCCCATTAGGATGACCATAGAACAAGACTGTGCGACTCCAGAAATCTGGTTCAGCTTCCCAGGGAAAGCTTATTAATGCTGCTTGGGTTACTTGTGTCATCTGTGCTTACAAAATCCACCTGTAAAAGCAGACAGCAGTCCTGCATCAGAGCAAGCTGAACAAGGACTCAGTGATTGATATTTTCTCAGTGCTCTCAAGCAGCTAACCCAGAAAAAGTGCTAAGCATAGCATGCAAACAGAAACTGTATGAAAGGAGCTCTTTCTGCTCTGAGGTGAGTTTCCTCAGCAGTGTCCCCACCAAGCAGCCAGGCAGCTGCTGAGTAATTTAATAAAGCAGGGTGAACGTTGGATCACATGGCAAACTCTCAGGAACAAGCCTGAGAGTATTTCATCACATTAGAGTGGCTTGTCATGGACACTCCCAGCCGACAGACAGCTCCAGTTTGGAGCAGAGCAGCAATGCTCTCTTGTTCTTTGTGTGCCAGCTAACGTGCTACTGCTGATGGGCAACATCTAGAAACCCCTGACTTGTCTCACAGCTCCCACACACTGATCCCCTCCGCCAAGCCATTCCACAAACCTCTGCAACTTTCTGTAATATCTCTTCTTGTTCTAGCTGTGTTTTTTCTTCCAGTTCCTCCAGGATGGCCTTTCCCATTTTTTCTGTCTCATCTATCTCGTCCTGAGAGCGGCAGGAGGCAGTGCACAGAAACAACAAGAGCATTCATTAAGGCAAGCATTGCATTCCTTCCACCCCTGCCCTCTCCTGCCTCCCTAGTGATGCTGCAGGGGAGGAGAGGTCTCAGCACTGTTGTATTAGGTTACAACACAGCACCTGCTGTTGCTTCTTCAGGTTTTGGATGTCGGACAGCAGGAGGACTATCTGCATAGCTTGGTTTAGATAATGCACCTCTGTGTAGGTCCGAAGGATGCTGAGCTCATCCTGGAGAACCTGTACTTTTGATGTGGCTTCATCCAGTTGCTGCTGTAGCTCTAATTGGAAGTCAAAGCAGAGAATGTCATTTCAGGGGTTCCAGAGGCTGTCCTGCATACACCTGAGCCAGATGATACACCGTGTGGGAAGTAATCTGGATGAGGGAGATCGCATGCTATGCGAGCACAGAGAATGAATGGCCATTCCAAATCAGACCACCTCGACCAGATCCTGCCCCAGTGGAATGGTGCAAACAGCTGCCAAGGAGGTGAGCCTCCCCACCCCCTTTCACACGGGCTGATGGGTGCCACAGAGCTCTGCCCCTCCTGACAGGAACGTTACCCCCACACAACAACTGGAAGATCCATTTTCAGGAAGTGAACCGTCTGACATTCATAACATCAGTGCAGTGTCGTAGGCCCTAACAAGATGGAAAGCAAAGGTAACACGTTTACATAAACCATATTTCATAGTAATGAGAGCAACTCACTTCCCAGATTCTTTTCCATTGTTTTTTCCATTTCCTGGAGCTCTGCCCTTGCCATATCCAGCTGGTTCTGACTGATGGTCTGTGTCATTGCCTCGATCATCTGCAGAGAAATCCAGACACTGATCTTTCCCCAGAACTATGAAATGTCCCCATGCAGCATCCCTGATGTTCCTCTCATGCTATTGTTTATTCTAGCAGCACAGATGAATCTGCTTCTGTGGTTAGTGCCAGCTTGTGGACCTGCATTGGGATTGTTCTGGGGCTTCCAGGAACCACCTTCCCCCACAGAAGGATGTATTTGGGCTGTTAGAGGGCTGACTACTCTTGCTTGGGACAGTAACCCATCAGGAAGCTCTGTGGCTTTAAAACACAGGCACAAAACAAGAGCATCTCACAGAATCGTTGGGCATCGGAGAGCTCCCCTAGCTCTGGGGACGCTCCAGTCAGTGGAACTGACCATGCAGAGCCTGGCCATTCTTCACTACTAACAGGAGCAGTGGCACATTTCATGTTCTGCTGAACTAGGGCAGTTGGCCAGCTCTAAAACCTCACCTGATACACTTCAAACTGATGCAGCAAGTCTCTGGCTTGCTTGGCAGTGCTATCGTCAGTGTGCTGGATGTCCTTCATCAGCCAGAAGTTGGTCTTTGCCAGGTGGTCACTGCACTGCTTCAGCTCCTCTATGGCTTTTGTCTTCAGCTTGGTCAGGTGCTACAGGAGTTTGTGGATTAATGGATGGCAGATTCCATCAGTGCCACCTGCCCCAAGTTTGCTCACTATCACCTGTCACCCCCAGGACACTCCTGTCCCATGCAAGGCCCTGACCAGCTGGGCATCATGCAGCAAGCCTCACCTCATTGCCAAGGCACTGACTTCTCCCACCCATCCCAGTCCTGCTTCCACATTGCTTCCTACCTGCTTTGTGATGATCAATAACCACCCTTAACCTACTAAAAAACTCCACCTCAACCTTCCCTTTGCTAGACTGAGAAATTTTGGCACCGTCAGTCTTTTCTAACAGGTCACATTTCCTAAACCTCATCCCTTCCACTGCTGTAGCCTGGGCTCTCTGGGTCTATCTTCAGTTTTCCTTAACAAACATCAAGGTTAGATTACAGCAGCATCAAGCAGAGCAGCATAATTACCTCCAGTGTATTAATAAATGAATATATGCCATTTTGCCACAGCGAGTCAGGCTGCTAGAATTTCCTCCATAAATGCAACCTGGGTAACTGTATGGATCAGCTCCCCACATTCCAGCCCTGGGTATTTGTTACATGTACCGTGGTCATTTTCATCTCTTCCAACACTTCAGCTAGTTCAGCCTCCTTGAGCACCCATTTCCTCTCAGTGAATGCTCTGTGCTTCTCTTGGGAAGATGTCTTCAACACCAACGGGATTGTTTTCCTCGACACAAACACTGCTGCTGAAACAACCAAAAAGCCCCGGATGTGTTTACACACCTCACACCCACCCCCTCCTGTCATGTGGGGCTGAGGGAAATAAGATCAACTGAAAGGCTGATTTCAAACCTCCTGCAGCCCCAGCAGGAGCAGCTCACGCTCTCAGCTCAGCAGCAAAGCCTACAGAGCCTTCCCTGCTCTTTTCCACTCCCCCCTCTTTATCCTCAGCTGCTTTTCGTGCCTTTTGACGAATGTCTCCCAGCAGAAAGCACAGACTGAATGCAAACTTGGCACCGGGGGGTGGCAGTGACAGAAAGGCAGCGGATAAAGGGAAATCTCTCCCAACCTGCCTTGTTCTTCTGCCCTTTCTTCTTGCCTCCGTCGGTGATTGGTGGCAAAGCCAACTCGTGGGCTGGAAGTTTCCTCTCCGCTGTTGCCTTCTGCCACGTGCTGCCAACCTGAACTCAACATAACGCCACACACACAACGGATTAGGAGTCACAAAGGCCTCCACGGCCCGGCCTTGGTCAGGCCCTTCTCTCTGCCCTCCTCCCCAGGTCCCCTCAGCTCCCTTCACCACCACCCGTCTGACCGGTCGCAGCCACAGCGCTCCAAACCCCACAGAGCCCTCGGGAGCTCAGCACTTACTCTTCCCTTCAGCTCCACCACGGCTCTCGGGCCCTTCGCATCCATCCCCGCAGCCCCACGTGTCGCACCGCCGTCCAGTTGCGGATCACGGACCCGGCGCGGTGCCGCCTCGGGCCGCCCGAGCCGCGCTCGTTCTTCTGTCGCCACGGCAACCGGCGGCGGGCAGCCAATGGGAGCGCGCCCTGAGGCCTCAGCCAATGGGAGCCGCCCCCTCCGGGCAGCCCGCGGTCTCCGGGGCAACAGCGCGGCTGCGCTCCGCCATTGGCGCCGAGCGGGGCGGGCGGCAGCGGGGGAACGGCGCGGAGCCGCGACGGGACGGGAGTGAGGGATGCGGGGCTGCGGGCGGGAGGGAGAAATAAATTACGGAGTGGAGTCCCGGGGATGCGAATGCGGTCCGTACACACAGCGTACGGACGGGGGTACGGATTGTGCTCGTGGTTGGGTGACCCCCGAATCGCCGCGTTGCGGTGTTGCGCGTTCGGCTCCGCGGGGACGGAACTGTCCAAGTGATGGAGGGATGCAAGCGCGGCGGCGGAACGACGCCAGGGGTCGCGGGGTTGGAGAGTTCGGGTCGGGAGGAAAGCGCTGCTGTGCTCGGAGCAGCACCGAGGGCATCCAGGGGGGACCGACGTTTGCTTCGTGGCGAGGTGCTGTACTGCATGCAGGGTTTCCATCGGCAGAAAGTAAAGGCGGTTTCGTGGCACAGGCACGGGGAGTGTCACCGTCCCTGGGGCGTTCAAGAACGGTGGAGGTGTGGCACTGAGGTGTGGTGGGCTGGCGTTGGTCTTGGGGACCTTAAAATCTCCAACCTGAATGATCCCACGTGTCTACGGAGTACGGGGGTGAGCGGGGAGGGGGCACGGGAGGGGGGTTGGGGACCCCGGGAGGGAAGCGGCATCCCGGTGCTGGAAGCTGTGGGGTGAACCGTGGGCACAGCGATGCTCGCGCTGGGAGGTCGCTGGGGAGCGCCTCCCCCCCCCCCCCAGGGTGCGGGTAACGGGCGCGCCTCGGTGCCGTTCTCTCCAGCAACCCTTCTCCGGTGGTCGCCCATTGGCAGCGGGGGAAATTCCCCCCCGCCCCGCGCCCAATGGGCCGAGAGGGGCGGCGCCTCCCATTGACAGAACCGGCGCGGCCGTGTTTACCGGGGGCGGGGCGGGGCGGCGGCGGCGGCTGCCGATGCTATAAGAGCCGTACCGGGGGGCGAAAGGGGCGTGCGGCTACAAGGCTGCCCGCACCGCCCCGGACCCGCAACCCGCCCGGACCGAGCGCATCTCCGAACCGATCGCATCCCTGGGGCGGTGCAGAGCGGACCCGATCCGACCCAGAGCATCCCCGGACCCAGAGCATCCCCAGAGCATCCCCGGACCCAGAGCATCCCTGGACCCAGAGCATCCCCGGACCCAGAGCATCCCCAGAGCGCTGCAGCGCATCCCCGAGCCGCCGCATCCCGAGGTCCCATCGGAGCCGCCCCGCAGCCACCGCCCCGGCGGAGCCGTGCCCCCCCGGGTCCCTCCGCGGCCCCCCGCGCCCCGCCCCGCCGCCGCCGCCCGTTCCGCACAATGGGGGCGGCGCGGCGCGGCGCGTAGCGGCCGGCGGGGAGGGAGAGGCGGCGGTAAGGGGGGCGCCGGGGGGGCCGACATGGTGCAGCGAGCCATGCGGGGAAGGGGCTCGGAGGGGCGGCGGGAGCCCTGCGCTCCTCTGCCCGCCCACGACGCGGAACCCGCCTGGTGCAAAACGCCCAGCGGTCACATCAAGCGGCCCATGAACGCCTTCATGGTGTGGTCGCAGCACGAGCGCCGCAAGATCATGGACCAGTGGCCCGACATGCACAACGCCGAGATCTCCAAGCGCCTGGGTCGGCGCTGGCAGCTCCTGCACGACTCCGAGAAGATCCCCTTTGTGAAGGAGGCCGAGCGCCTGCGCCTCAAGCACATGGCCGATTACCCCGACTACAAATACCGCCCTCGGAAAAAGGGCAAAGTGGGCACCGCCACCGCCCGCCCGCGTCTCCCGGTGAAGATCAAGCCCTCGGTGCTGGGCCGCGTCCCCGCCGCCCGCAGGCAGCCCTCCAAGCCGCCCCCCGAGCCGGGCATCGCGCAGCGCCCGCCGGAGCCGCCCGTCGAGGACAGCCCCGGCACGGCCACGTGGAACGCGGTGCCCACCGGCGAGCGCAGCCCCGCGGCCGCCACCAGCCCCGAGCCGCGCCCGGAGAGCGCGTCCCCGTCTCCCGCACCCGCCGGTTCGCCTCCGTCCTCCTTGGGTTCCTCGGACGAGGAACTGGAGGAGGAGCTGCTGGGCGTGCTGCCCGCGCGGGCACCGGGTGGCACAGCGTGCGGGGCTCTGGACTGGTCCGTCCTGGACAAGGACCTCGATCTGTTCCCGCGGGGCGCGTCCTCGCACTTCGAATTCCCGGACTATTGCACGCCCGAGGTGACGGAGATGATCGCGGGGGACTGGCTCATGTCCAGCATCTCGGACTTGGTCTTTACCTACTGAGTGCCGCGCTCTGCAGGTAACTCCTCTTCTTTTCCCACAATCAGGTCGTCTCAAACAAACAAACAAACAAAAAAACAAAACCGAAACCAGCTGTTTACATGCAGGAATCAGGTATTTAGCCTTGAAGCCGCTGGAAGGCAGAGCTCCCTGCTCCCCCCATCCCCCCGGCACACACCCACTCCTCCTCCATCCATCCATGGCGGTGCAGGGCTCAGCCCTCCTCGCTGCACGGCGCGCTGCCGTTCTTCGCCCATGAAAGGCGACTGCCTGGCAGGGTCCCATTGTCACCACCCCCTGCCGGACCCCTTCCCCCTGTAGCTCTGTCCCTGCCTCTCGCTGCCCCGTTTTCTCCTCCTTAGCTCTCCCACTCGCCCATCCCTTGGAGAACAGCCAATTTCCTTTATTCTCATTATTGTTGTTATTATTATTACGGCTTTTTTGGATCGCATAGAAAGCACGTCTTCGATTCTCTCCTGTTCCTCATAGCAGCCCTTCGGGAGCGCTACCTTTGGCCGCGCCGTGCCCGAGGCTCTCCGTGGTGGCACAACCCATCTCAGTCCCTCCCTACCTGCTGCCCTGTGCTGTGGGGTCCCCGCCTTTGGGGTTGGGGGTCCCTCAGGACCGGTTCTCTCCTTGCGTTTTGGCTGCGGCGCGTTCTCCCCGCCACTCGGTTTGGGGCAGAGCGAAGTTGCACGCACGTGATCCGCACGTGGCGCGGGGAGGCTGCGTTATTCCTCTCTCCAGACATTTGTGCACAGCCACCCGCACCGCGAGCCCGTGCCGTAGGGCAGCCTGCCCGGCGTTAATGCCCAGGCGTGGGGTGCCCATGCCTGTATGGGACCCGCTCCGGGCTCATCCCCCCCCAAGGCTGGCGAAGCCTGTGCTGCAGGAAATCTGCCTTAAGCTCTCGCACGGGGCCGCCGCAGCCACCAGCAGCTGATGCTGGCGGAGATGTGGGGTGCGGGCGGTGCTCCGGTGCAGCGATCCTCTGCGGTGCGCCCGGTGTTGGCTCCGAGAGCCTGGGTTTCACCGCAGAGCAGCGCTGCGGAGCTCCCCAGCAGGGCAGCTCCTGCTGCAGCGCTCCTCCGGCCGCGTTTGTCTTTGCTTTCCCCAATGGTTCCTTCCTGCAGCAATCCGCCTCCTCCCGCTGTCTGCGAGCACGTGGCCGTGGTGCCGGCAGGGCGGGGGACGCGGGGCTCCATCCCACGTCTGTGTGGCACAGAAGCGGCCTCTGAGGTCCTCGATTCCGAAGTGGGAATCTGGGCACGAAGGATCCCCCTAACCCTACCCGTCCCCGCTTTCGGGGGGATGCCGTTTCCTCCGGTTGCACGCAGCCCCGCGTGCACCCGTTGCAATGGGGCTGGATGGAGCCACGAGCAGGGCGCGCTCAGCCCCTTTGTCCCCCTCTATGGGGAGCAACGTGGGGCTGCTGGCGTCGCCGGAGATGCCGCAGGGAGCGCCGTGTCCCCGCTTAAGGGCACCGGGTGCCTCCCGCCCCAGTGGCCGCGGGGCTGCGGAGCCGCGAGCTCAGCGTTATCGATGTGTAGGTGTGTAGAGGTAGCTGTGGTGTGCGTGTGTCTGGTGTTGCGTCCCCGACGGTGTTTAGTAGCCCCGGTGCGGCTGCGATCCTGCGAGGCAGGCGGGCACCGCCCACATGTCCCCATGTAGAGAGCATCCTCCCCCCCCCCTCCAGACCCTCTCCCTCCACTCCAACCCAGCAGAAAAGCCAAATGCCGAGGGGCTCCACGCACAAACCGGGTTTGGGGTTCATTGAAGGGCTTCCCCGGCGCACAGCTCCCACCCGACACCTCGCTGCCTTCTGGGGGCATCGGAGCCCCCCTACCGCCGCCACGTCCCACGCGGGGAGCCAAACCCCAAAAACCGGCAGGGCCCGAGGCCACGGTGCGGGGCTGCATCCCCAGCGTTTCCTCAGGACAGGCTCTGGCTCAGCCCCCCCCCCCTCCGAGCCCGGCCTCAAGCACAACACCGTGCGCGTGGTCCCCGTCCCCCCGCCCGTCGTGGCCCTCCTGGTGGATGTTCTGTGCTATGTGGTTGTAGTGCATAGAAACCCCCCCCCCCGTCCGTCCCGCCGAGCCCCCATCCCCTCCCCCGGTGTGCGAGCGAGTGTGCGTGCGCCATCCTCATCACTAGAGACAAAGCGAATCGTCATTAATAATAAGTGGTAAAAAATAATAATAATAATAATTAAAAAAAATAAATAAATAAACCAAACCTCTCTCAGGAAGAAGCCGCCTTGGCGGCATCCCAGCGGGCCGGAGCTGCCGCGAGCACTCGGGGTTCCTTTGGTTGTGTTGGGGAGGGGTCCTGCAGCTGTTGTCTTGGGCTGGTGGAGGGGATGTCCCACCCGTGGCCACCCCGATGGCACGGCCAGGGCCCGTGGTGTGGAAGCTCGGCTAGTGGTTATCCCAGTGTTGTGACTATGGAATAAAGTGTGTTGGTCTGCTCCACGTGGCTCCGGCTCCTCCTGCGCCGCTTACACCTCCCCAACCTGCACACATATGGGGACCCCCCAGGGATGTGGGGTTCTGGGGGTCAGAACCCAGCTCCGGCTCAGACGCAGTGGTTCTCATACAACTCCGTGGGGTTCCACTACCAACCCATGGGTCCCAACGCTCAGTGGTGTTCCAATACCAACCCACTCAGGCTGTACCTGCCTGCATGTGTGTGCACAACCGTGCATCCATGAGCACCGTGTGCTCTGTGCATGTGCTCTGTGCATGCATGTGCTCACGCAGCCCCATTGGCTCCATAATGTGGCAGCAGGCATTGATCTGGCCCCACTGGATGGGGCCTCAAGGGGAGGGCACACAGCGCTTGCATCACTCCCCCCCCCCTCCAGCTGTTGCCACGGCAACAAGGGAGCCTGCAGCATCCTTGGGTACCACAGCATCCCTGGGTACCACCTGCCCTCCCATCCTTGCTGGGGGAGGGGCTGGGCACTGGGCTGGCCCTGCTGAGATCTCCCCCCCCCCCGATACCCACAGGACAACACCCACTGTGGGACATGGAGGTGCCTCTGCCTGCAATCTCGGCAGCACTGAACAGCCTGGCTGTGACCCAGGCATGTGGCAGCCCTGAGCTGTGAGTCTGAGCTCCTATACAGTGACCCCATGACACAGCAGTGTGCTGGGATGCCCCTGGTCCAGCCTGGTCTTGCTGAGCACCCGGTGCTGCCCGCACAGCCACGTGTCCCCACCGCCAGCCCCGCTCTGAGTCACACACAGCAGCGGCTCACAGACGGTGGCAGCTCTCAGCTGTGCAGCAAGGAGTCACGCTGCTCCCTTCACACTGCCCCAAAACCCCCTTGGGAAGCAGGGAGTGTGCCCAGCACTGCCTCTATCACTGGATCCCGGCTGTGGGATCCCACACAGAGACGGGGACAGCAAAGTGAGCACTGCTGGTGACAGCGCTGGGACAGGGAAGGATGTGCTGAAACCCCCCCAGGTAAGCAAGGAGCAGGTAGGGGTGATGCTGTGTATTGGATGCAAGATGGATGTCCCTCCCAAACCCAGGCAGCACCCCCTGCATGCAAGAAGCACCCTGTGGCTTCACTGGGGCTGTGGCACCAGGATGTTCCCAGCAATGGGGGACTGCTGCTCCCCCCCCGTGAGGCCTCTCTGGCGCCAGGCTTTGTTCAGCATCACAGCCCAGCACCGAAAGGGTCCCACACGTCATCTCCCCCCTCTCACACACCACGCTGCAGGGACGCGGTGACGAAGGGCTGAGCAGGCAGTTCCCATGGCAATGTCCCTACGGCGGCGGGGAGGGACACGGCGCTCTGACTGCGGTGGCTGCGTCCCCGCACCCAGCAGCCCCCCAGCCATGGGGACACGGTGGAGGCCACGTCCCTTCCTGCCGCCGCCCCTCCATCCCCATTGGTGCCTATGGGGAACTGCGGGTGGGCTGATGTGGGTCCCGATCCTGCTGGGCCTGTCCCAGATCAGGCAAGGCACAGAGTGCCCCCTCCCCTATTGCATCCCACGGGATAAAGGCTTCTCTGTCCCAGGCAGAAATGGCAGTCCCTCTCGGTGCTCCCCAGAACGGGCAGGGGGGCACATCTGGCACCGGCACCCCATCCCCTGCCCTGGGCCCAGGGGAGAACTAAGCCCTATGGGTGCTGTGGCTGTGGGGAGGGCTCAGGTGATACAACAGCCCCCATAACCCCCCCAGGCCAGATGCCCACCCTGCAGCCCTCCTGCAGCTGCAGCCGCGGCCCCAGCGTGGCACAGGGGAAGTGGTACGGGGTGCGCTCCTACCTCCACCTCTTCTATGAGGACTGCGCCGGGGCCAGCCCTGATGGGGACACAGATGAGTCTTCACCTTCCCATCCCTACGGTGTATGGCCCTCCATTATCTGGAAGGTAAGAGATCCCCCTCTCCCAATTTTTTCTTCCCTCTCATCTTGTGTGAACTACTCAGGCACCCCCATACCTGCCGTGCACTCCTCTAGGCTGACCCGCTCCCCATTCCTGTTCCCAGGTGACCCTCTCCACAGGCACTCTATTTCTGCTGGTGGGAGTGGCTGCCCTGACCACAGGCTGGCTGGTGCCCCCCAGGCTGGAGAGCATCGAGGAAGAGGATCTGGTGGTGCTGGACGTGCAGGCCATGCGCTACAACCACGTGCTGAGTGCGTGCCGGCTGCTGGGCACGGCGCTGTGCATCACAGCTGCAGTGCTGGGTGCTGTGGGGCTGCTGTGCTGTGTGCTGGGCAGAGCTTGGGGTGGCCCCCAAGAAGAGGAGCAGCAGCTGTCGCCCATCCTGCAGAGCAGCCCCCAGGGCCCCGCGGTGCCCTTCGGTGCCTCCCAGCTCCATGGTGTCCAGCCCCGGCAGGAGGTGTGAGTGCACTGGGTGCACTGCTGCTGCTAGGTAAAATGCTGGGAAATGCCCTGCTTGAGGCTGCGTGCGTGGGGGTGGGCAGAGTGGGAGGAGGGGAGGCTGCTTGGGCCGGGGTGCTGCAACCCAGTTCATAGATGTGGTGGAGATGGGATGGGATGCAATGGGATCGGATGGAGCAGGCAGCTGCCCAGCAAAGCCCTGATCCTGACCTGACACAGCCTGATCTCAGCCCAGATCCAGCCTGGACTCATCTAGATCCCACCTTGGATCCCTTCCTGGCACTCAGATGGCTGACCCCGGATCCCAGCCGTGCCACAGGGACTCCCTGCGCTCAGCACCTGGAGGATCCTGTGCACCATCGGCCACCACCAGCTCCTGGCCCAGGACTGCAGCTCCTCCACCTGCTCCCCAACCAGCCATGGGGTCGGACAGGCACAGCCAGCAGCTGCAAATGCCCGATGCTGCCAGGTGCCTGCAGTGGGAGCCCTGCCCCCAGCACAGCACCCTGCCCTGCAGCCCCACGCGTTCATCCACGCCGCAGCCCTTGGGATGGAGCAGATGCTCTGCACTCGCCTTGGTTTCCTTCATTTTGCTCTTTCTGGGGTGAATAAAAGACACGTGGCTGTGGGCTGTTCTTGCTGCTGAGGCTCAGCTCCGGGGCAATGAGTGTTATGCATGGGGGATGTGTGCTGCAGCAGCAGTGCATCAGAGCCAGGCAGGTCTGTTACAACAGAGCACTGCCAGGCACAGGCACCCACCTGCCCCTCACTGTCCCAAGGGTTGCTGCACAACACCCAAGATCATTTTCTTTCCCTCAGTGAAGACAACTGAGTACAAATACCCTGCCAGGCTGGGAGCAGCCCTACGCCAACACAAGGGACTGAGCCCACCAAGGGGTCCGTGCAGCTCCCAAATGCAGCTCTGCAACCCACACAATGTTCAAGCATCCCTTGCTTCCTTGAGGAAGGGGCCGCAGGGCCTCTGCTTTCACATTCCTTCTGAAGGGCTGAGGGCACTATTAAGAAAATTGCTCCTCCAGAGGAAGTCAGAGCAAGCTAAAAATAAGCCTGGCTGAGCTGGTAAACACGGCCACCAGCCTCACGCAGAGCACAGGGACACCACAGAGGGGCACAGTGCCCAGCAGTGCGGGATCTCCTCCCGGCCGGGCAGCCAGCCCCAGGCACACAATGGGCTGCTGGGTCAGGCTATTTCCATCCCTGTGCTGCCAGCCGTGCTGCTGGCGTGGGGAAGGCTGGGAGAGCCAAGGGCAAAAGCACATGCCGGCATTCCAGAGCCGTGGGCAGAGGGAGGGCAGCAGCACAAAGGCACCCGGCTGGCTCCTGCTCCTCTTCCCACGCTGTCCTGGCTGCTGTGGGATGGGACGCGGCCCCAGAGCGCATGGCAGCGCCGGCCCCTGGTGGCACAGGGGGAGGAAAACGTTTAGTAACTGTTTATTTTACAGCAATAGGGTTTGTACAAATCTGCATTTACACAGGTATGTATAAGTCTGTACAGAGTCGCTGGAGCACCCCAAGAGACCACCCCCCTCGCTCGCCCTTCCCCTGGGCAACGCAGGAACTAAAGTGCACGGTGGGCAGAGAGCAGGGGGCTGCAGGAGGGCGCTGTGCCCCCCACACCCCTCACCTCGGGGGGGGCAGAGGGCACCCAGGCACTGCACTGCCCAGGTGTGGCAGGGGACCCCCAGCAGCACCTCCAGCTCGTGGCACAGCCACCACAAACTCTGGTACCACAAATTTCTAAAGTGCAAAGTCACAGCCTGTTTCCCTCACTGTTACTGCCTTGGCAGAGGCTGCTGCTGCCCCATACTGCCAGTCCCCCCACACGTGCAGGAAAGCACTCTGCCTTCAGCCACGGAAACAGCCACACAGGCTGCCACCAGCCCTCAGGAGAGGCAGAGAGAGCCCTGGTGTTGGCACCAGTAAGTGGCACGGCCAGGAGATGCCAACACAGGTGAGGGACCAGGTCCTGCTTCCCTACCTGTGCCACACAGCGAGGGCCCACGGGGCAATCCAAAACTTGCATGGATGCGGTGATGAATTTGCACACAGGTGGTCAGGGACAGGAGGGTGCTGAGCCTTGCAGGGCATGAGCTTCCTTCTATAACCAGAAATCTACAACTCTTCAACCAGCATCTACTTTTCAGGTGTGCAGCCCCTGGGCACAGCACGGATGGCTTTGGGCACAAGACAGCAGGGGCAGGCAGCTGGGTGGGAACCAGTCGGGGCAGGTAAGGGCACTTGTGGGAGGTTTAGCAGTTCAGGGGGGAGGTAGAGGCATAGAGTGTCTGTTGGCTTTGTGTCAGTGGATATGGAGCTCTTGGAGCAGAATTTGCTGCTGAGCTTTCTTAGCAGGCAGGGAGCAGCAAGGCTGGGCCAGGTGGGGCATGCAGCACTGGGGTGGCCTTTCTGGGAAACCCCTCATCTGTGTTATTCTGAGGGGCGTCACGGAATCTGATCAGCTCGTGGGGGTGAATTATGACAGATGTCTGCAGCAGACTTTTTTGTCCTGTGCAAACTGTTTCTAAGTGTAAAAAAAAAAAAGCCATTCTCCACTTTGGAGTCTGCTCCCAGAGCTGTGAAAATGAGCAGCGTTAACGGCTCTGCTAATGCTTGTGGTGATGGGATCTGACACAGGCAGGATGAACAACGCCTTCATCACCTCACTGACCTGATAACACGACTGTGCTGCTGTTGCCAGCAGAGGACCCCGCCGGACCTGTCCCCTGCAAGCTGACCAGTCCACAAACAAGACAGTGGAATCACAAATTGTTATGCATTGGAGATGACCTCACGGCGGGGTGCTGACAGGGGCCTGGTACAGGTTTGGTTCTACTGAGAGGCTGCCTGTAAGGAAAGAGAAGGGTCAGAGCACTGGTGAATGCAAATGGAGAAGGCAGGCTGCCCTGGCAGCCAGAGTGATACAGAGCCAGAGGGCTCCTCTATTCCACAGGAGCATGTACAAGCCTCTCACCACTAAGCAGGTCAAACCCTGCCCTGACACTCCCCCCTACGTGAGCACCTGCCCTCACTCCCACTCCCAGCACCTCCTCACTTCCCAACAGAGGAAGCAGGATTGCCTCAGCACAGCCCACACACAGCTCACCACTTGTGGTCACTTGCACAAGGCTGGAAGTCAGACTCATCCGTACAGTGGCAGCGTCCACCTGCTTGCCCCTGCATGGGGAGGAGAAAACAAGGTGAGTGTCGGTGTGGGGAACAATCCTGCTGGACTGGTTCCCATCAGTCTCTGTCACAAAGGCCAAGAGCATCACGGGACGCAGCAAGAACAGAAAACTCTTGAGACAGGTTGTTTCCAGACACGTCCTTCCAAACATCATTCCGTGTCGACGTGGGATGTGACGACAAGGTAAGCACTTCCTTTGGCGTCAGGGGAAAATCTGTAGTTCAAACTTGGGTGCCCACTCCAGTGCACTCTTCACCACAGCCAGGGCAGCTGCTCCCAGTGCCACCGTCAGCCCCATCACTGCCAGCTTGACAAAACGGTTGGTCCTTGGCTTTGTCAAAATGGATTTTGTCCGCTCCTCCCCTCGGAGCCTCTCCCTGAAGCGCTGTCTCAACACAGTGTCTGGTCTCTGTTGCACTGATGCCAACTCAAAGTCCTTAAACGTGGAAGCCGCGGTCCTGCAAGAGAAGAAATGGGTCAAGAAGTGCCTTAGAGCCTCCTGTCTGGGCAGGGAGGTCTTCACCAGGCAACGAGACCCGGCCAGGGCATGGTGCAGAACCCAGGCACAGCTCCAACACCGGGGGCACGAGGCCGCCCTGCACTCACCGCTCAGCCTGCTGCTGTGCCGCCTCCCTGGCGAGCTCAGATGGAGGAAACTGAACAAAAAGGTCCCCTGCTCTGCTGATCAGAGTCTCATAAGGAAGGTCCTGTGGGATCTGGGACAGGAGGTGGTGCACCGAGGCCATGTCGCACTCGCAGTCCAGAACTTCCTGCTCCCGGTAAAGCACAATCTGCAGAGGAGAGAGAGCACTGAGCACAGCCAGGGAAACAGGGGCAGCTCCTTGTCCCTCTTTGACACTTCAGGGCCAGCAGAGAAAAACAATTCACTTCTGTCTGAAAGATCTGCCCTTCCTCAGGGGATACACTGCGCTGAAACACAGCCCATATGGGAAGAGAAACGCAGAGGGCAGCAGAGCACCAGCACTGCCAGACCCTCTGCGCAGCCCCGCGGCACCTTGCAGTGGCTCAGTACATCCCCTGCCACCATTCCAGCCAACACGTACCACAGCAGCAAAATAAATGGGCATCAGTGGATGGCAAGCCAGGAAGAAGTCGTATAATCGCACGACGTGCCTGAAGTCAGACAGAACGTGCCCAAACCACGTGATGAGCCAGCTGAGAGCAAAGATGGTTCCCACCTCCGCACTGCACAGAGAGAAAGCACAGTTAGGTCAGCTGCTGCTGGCAGCCTGGAGACACTGCTGAAGCACAGCCAGCTTTTCACATTCAACCCTGAAACTTAGCACTGCTCTAGAATTTGCAAGCTTGATACCCGAAGGCATGCTGGCTGTGAAACGCTGACAGACAGCTGCCCAGAAAAGGGCTCTGCACAGACCCTGCTGACTTACCTCCTCACTTCTGCTTTATTCTATTCATGCTACACTTCTGCATCCCTGCTGCACAGCCTGGCAATTATCCCCAGAGCTAGCAACAAACCACAGAGATGCAACAGCAACCCCAAAACTGCAAACTGCTAACTTGCAGCTTTGTATGACATGGAATGCAAAGTAATGCAACCCCCAGCTTTTCCAATACAGGCCACTGGGGTGAAGATACCATCATTTAAGAGCTCCCAGGATAGGCAGAGCGTTTGGGTCTGCTTGTAAGCAGGGTGCCACGTGGCTCTGGACCATTGCCATGAGCTGTGGGCCAGCTGGTGACTCACAAGAAGCCACCGTGGTGCTGGGGACAGGCTGGTGCAAATGGCCCCAAGTACGATAATGTGAGAGAGGCAGGGCAGAGCCAGGGAACGTCTGCGTACCTCTGCATGAAGTCATGCACCTCAGGGTTCACCTGGTCTATGATGGGCATCAGGTAATTCAAAATGTGCTTGGTATTATCCATTGTTGGGTCCATAAAATCCCTGAGAAAAGATTTAGAAAAGAATTCTGTCAAGAAACAACATCAGTGAGTTTCTCCTCCAGTGAGGCACACAGGAAGTAAATAAATGCACTGCAATAAACAGCTTTGCTGGGAGGGTGGCTCTCAGTCCCAGGGAATTCTGTTTGTAAAGCTCCCTGCCTACCAATCTGGGTGCACACAAAACCTGGACCCAGACAATCGCAGTGGTGTCAATGGACACTTCTTTCTTTGCTGTACACATGAGCCCTAAAGCCTTTTCAGCTTGTCACATGGGAGAGGAGACAAAACCCCTCCAAAGCACTCACCAACTTGAAGGCTTGTTCTCATTTCAACGCACAAAGAGGAAAGGCACTTAACCTGGCCTTAGGACACTGGCTGTACAGACCACAGTTTCAGTGCAGAACTTCCCCACGGCTCTATAAAGGCTGAGTGGGAAGCACTGTGCTGAGCCCTAGGAGCCAGAGAGGCCCTGACAGGACACATGGCCAACAGAACCATGAGTAATGCATGTTTGCTGCTTTTTCATCTTCAAGAGATGATACAAACTAACTGACAGCCCTGTTAGCCCAGCTGCCTGCAATCCCACGTGCCATCTCCAGCTGCACCTCCTGGGCGCAGACAGACAGAGAGGCCAGCCCTAATGGGGCTCTGCTTCAGGACAGGCCACCCCTCTGCCCCCACAGTCACAGTCACAGCAGCTCCTCTCCCCTGGTTGAGTCTCTGAGTACCTGAGATGATGCGTCGAGAGCTTCTCCACCAGAGCTGTGGCCAACCTGTCCCCAACCACCAGGAGGAAAGTGACCACGATGTCGTGGTAGCCCTGGTAGTAGTGCAGCTGCGGGTTGCGCTTCAGGACGTGGAGGATGATGTCAATGAGCTCCTCCTGCAGCCCCTCTCTCTGGTCATCCGGCATCCCTACGGGGACAAGGCACTGGTGAGATGGGCTGCATCACCCGCTGCTCCCTGCCTGCATGTTTATCAACCAGCCTCATCACAAAGGATGTTGGACAACAGGGAGCGGGCTGAGAAAGCTGTGTAAGACCCAGGTTCCTAATGCTGCTCCTGCTGGCCCTGGAGAAGCCAACCAGCTGTGAGCCTGCTTAACCTTTGGAGCTGCAGGGTCTCTACCTGCCAGGTAGTTCGCCGTGGATGACAGGGTGATGGGTGTTTGTACAGCGCTGTGAGGAGCAAATTGCACTGCACATCCAGCACTGCTGAGGACATTTTAATCATTTTTAATTTCCCAAGGGCTCTAGAAAAAAATTAAACAGGCCAGAGTTTTCACAGAAACCGTGCCAGCTGCATCAGATTGCGAGGCCTCAATCGCCACAACTTCGTATCGGTCCTCTGCTCACAACATGTGTTCAGGGACAGGATGTCACGGGAAAACCACTGTTCCTGCCACGCACAGCTGCAGCTGTTTTTTTGGCAGTCCCTGTCAACAGAGAAAATGCCCTACAGCCAAGCAGAACGTCCCAGAGGAGATCCTGCAATGACAAAGTTCTCCTTTTCCCCTCTTTCACTGATGCTTCTAAAAATAGGCAGGAGGAGGTCGCCATTCAAGGGCAAAAACAAACAAACGAAGCAGCAGCAGAGCCTTCAGGAATCAGGCCGTATCCGCACCCGAAAGAGAAGCAGAGTGAATCAACTGTTTATGCACAATAAAGCAGCAGAAGGGGGGATGCAGATCCTGGCCAGGAACAACGGCTGCTCTGCAGAGTTAGATAGCTGCTGGATTACTTGCTTTATAAATAGCACCACAAGGCACCAGCCACCCTTCAGAACCAAACAACCGCAGGAACCTTCCGCTCCCAAAGGTTACTGCTCTTCAGTTTGGTGTGGGAATCACAGAGGGAAATCTGGCACGGGGATTGCTGTGAAACAACCTGCTCTGACAGATCTGCCTTCCACACTCCTCGGGCACAGTTCCCTGTCTGAAATACACCGAAGCAAACGGTCAATTTCTCAAGCGTTCCATCAGCCCTAATCTCACCCTGGTGACAACAGCTGAGGGCTGTGCAGCATCGGACATCTCTGCGCTGGCACCGTTCAGCAACAGAGGACTGAGCACAGAGGGTCTCAGCACGGGCAGAACAGACAGAAAAGCATCAGGCCCCAGCTGCAGCCCAGGCAGGGGCTGGAGGAAGCCGCCAGCTGTGCAACAGCTCCAGTGTGCAAAGAAGCTGCTGTAAGCTGACACAGGGAGGCTTTCTAGAGGTCAGCCTCCCTGCAGCGCTGGTCAGGCGCTTGCTGTGAGCCCCTCTCACCTGGTGGGAAGCGCCGCAGGGAGCGCCGTACGTCCAGTAACACCTGCTGGTAATCCTTATTGCCCTCCCGCAGCTCCTTTCCTGCTGAAAGAAAAGAGGAAGTAGGTAATTGTGGAGTAGTGCAAAGGTACCAGGAAGAGCACGGGGAGATGGAACTGGCCAGGAGGAGGAGGCCACGCAACACCTCCATCCCGTTCTCCGTACGTCACACAGCGGCCCCGGCCTCTCACTTTCACTGCTGCACAAACAGCAGTGCAAGGAAACAAGGCTATTATTTAAACATATGTTAAGATGCTTAAACTGACACCATTCCCAGAGTTCCTGGAAATATCTTAGCTCCACCATCTACACTGTGAAATTCACAGCGTCCTCAGCAACAGCAAGGCACAACACGCTGTGGAGGCAGTGAAGAATGGCTGAAAGAAATAATTCAGAGGAGAAAAAGCAAACACCCATTGGTAACTAAGAGAGCTCGAACAGAAGTGAAAAGAATTTGCTGGCACGCTACCTATGCTGTCACATGAAATGCAACGCTGTCTTCCAGCAGCTCTGATCACCTACCACAATCCAGCTCTCGACTGACACGGGGATACATGCACTTCTGAATGACCACAAATTCAGGAGCAACAACAGAATCTGTCCCTGGGGGCGGTGACTGCGACAGCTGCAGGACTTCCAGCTCCTATACCGCTGAGGTTCAAAGCCATGCAGGTGTCACATCATGCAGGTCATTTCCCCTCCTTCCTCTCTCAGCAAACATCACGCAGGCTTCACACAAACTGCCTCACCTGCAGCTGGCAGACACCTGAGCATATCCCACCCCAGCACTCCTCAGCACAGCCACCTCACCAAAGAGCCACCAAAAACAGCCTGGCACCTCTTGCTACCAACCGACGTATGCGTGCCAACCAACCACACAATGCCACAAGAACCACATCTAAAGATCTGTCACTAAAGATAATGACACCTCCAGGGAACAACAGAAATGTTGTTTTAGGAAGCTCTCTGCTTCCTGATCTGCCATTTACACAAGATACAGAGCGCACAGCCTGCGGTGTTCGTTACGCAGCACGAGTCCCTTTCTGTGTGAGCTCAATGGGAAGCACTCCAGCATGCAGAGAGAAAACTTAAAGCAGAAAGACTCTCATCAGAACCCTGCCTGGGCTGCCCTGTACCTGGCAGGGGGGGCAGGTCATCTGTGTTCACACTCAGCAGCTTTGGCCACACTTTGCAGCGGATCTCATCGGTCAGCAGCCCTCCTTCACTGATGGCCATTCGCCTGAGCGCTGCCACATCAATAGGGTCGCTGTTCAGGGCCTGGTAAATTTCTGCCACTTTTCTTTTCTTCTTGGAGTCAAAGTCTGCAAGAAAAGCACAAAGCAAGATAACAGGACACGTCAGCGCAGGCCCTGCTAGCACAGACCATGGCCAACCCACACTGTGACCAGCACAGGCTCAGCACTGGTTGTCCCACTGATGCAGGAGTGCCACAGAGCTGCTCGTCACCCTCATCAGATCACAGCTCCACACAGGACCGTGATGGCAGCACGGAGCTATTTTGCAACTGTTTCCACTCCAGGAAGGGCTGACTCAGCCCCAGCTCAAGTGTTGTGCACTCTGTAACACCTGGGCCTCATGCTCCTGCTGATTCCTGGCCAGGCAGCAGCTCCTGGCTACCATCAGCCCAGGGAGAGGTCTGAACTACAGACAGCAGCTGTCCCAAGGAAGGTCACATTTAAACCAGTTACAAGTATCACAGTGTACTGACTTACCTCCCAACAAACACAAACTTTCTGGCTGTTAGCCTTGTGCAGGTGAGCTGCTATTAAAGGAACTGCTTTGTAGAGCACAGGGATTCTGGGGCAGGGAGGGGAGAGAAGAACACACACAGAGAGTGGGTTTCTCGTGGGTTAAATACACAGATGGCACACAGGAGCATTTAGTGTGGGGCTGAGGAAGGGCACTGCTTCACCCTGCCCATGGTGCAGGTCAGCACAGCCTCAGGTGGGCAGCAGGGAGGCAGTTCAGGGCCATTCCATGCAACACGCAGCTCCCATCTCGCTGCTCACAGAGGCTCTGTAGGGCCACGCAGGGTGAAGCTGCCAACGCCACCCTTCCTCAGACGGCTTTTCCAAGGGACGCAGCTCCCACTGCTCATGGAACCCAACCGGGATCCGCCGGATGAGGAACTGTGGGCCGGGAGGAGCTGGGAGGGGCCGACTCTCCCTGACGCCCACCTCCTGCTGCCCTGTGGGGTTTCGGTGCTCGTGGGACACAGGAGCCACGCAGTGAAGCGCCGAGCATCTTTTTTTGGCACACTTTTTGGATGAAAACCCACCACAGCAGCCTGCGGCAGAGCTTCAGCTCCCTCCGAACACCAACGTTAAAGCATCCAGCAAGCCCCCGGTGACCGCAGCTTTCCTTCTCTTTCACTCCCACCCATCGCACGGACAGCACCGACGAGTCCCCAACGGCCGCATCCCGCGGTGCCCCGTCCCGGAGCCAAACGACCCCTCGCTGCTCCCCCGCCATAACGCCCGGCCGTAACGCCCCGCCCCGCCGCATGGGGGCGCACTGCCAACGACCCCACCCGGCGCCCGCGAGGCGGCGCTCGAGCACCCCCAGCCCACTCCCCTGAGCGAGGAGGCGCTGCCCCCCCCCCCCGCTACAGGCCCGGCCGGGCCGTACCGTGGCCGCCGACACCGTTGCGCGGCGGGCTCCGCCGGGCCATGTTTGTTCCCGGGCGCTGCGGCGCATGCCGAGCCGACGGCCGGGCCGGGTTGGGGCTGGGCGCTCCCGCACCGCCCGGTCCGGTCCCGTCCCTTCCGCGCCCCCACCCGCTCCCCCGCCCCTCCGCCGGCGGCGCGCGAGTGTTACGTCACGGCGCTGCGGTGCGCAGGCGCGGCCGCGTGGCGGTGTCGGGTGGGCGGGGCGAACGCGCGCATGCGCAGACGAAGGCGGGAAGCACGCGTGCGGCTTAGGGCCCAGCCCCAATCCTGCGGGCCGCCGCGTTACGGCACAACGGTGTGAAAACGTGGCTCAGCGCCCCCCGGGCGCCCGGCGGGGCAGATCGCACGGCGGCAACGGGCTGCGCTCACCCGGCTTCAAACGCAGCTCCGTAGCCTCCTGCCCCCCAGCCAACCTCACTCGGAGTCAGGAAAGGTCCGGGCTCGGGGCCCCGCGCTGCTCACGCCGCTGTGCGACCCGCCGCGCGTTGTTCGCTCGTAGTCGGCGCTTAAAGACGCGGCGCAGCCGACGGGACGAGGCCGCGTCGCTGCCAGGCCCCGCTCCTCCCGCCCGAAGGAAAGGAAGCGTTGAGAAGTGCCCAGAGAAACGAGCGATGGCCAGAAGCAGCAGCCGCTGCAGCTCAGGGGGGGGAGATGTCCGTGTGTGTGACGCCACCCCTGAGCCCCCTACACAGGGAACTTAAATCTAACCTCGATAAATAAAACCAAATGTTTATTTACACCAAAGAATTCCAACACTGGATCTTTCACATATGAAGGACAAAGTATATATACACAGCAAGGGGTAGCAGGGCTGTAACAGGGGTGCTTTTTTTTCTTTTCCTTTGTTGTCAATGATAATATTTGTCCACAATTACTGATCTACCATTTCAGTTTAAGTTAAGTCTGCTCGCTCCTTCCTCTCAGTGCATATTTACAAGACTGTGAGGTAACTGGTATTCTCACCACATGGCACGTGAGGGAGGGGATGGTGGGTGAAGATGTGGTATCTGACTTGGCGCAGTCTGATTTTTCCAGCTTTAAGTTGCCACCAGCTTGAAACCTATATCAACAATTTAAAAACAATATACCCAATAACAAACTAATTCCAGAGATCCAAGCCAAGCAATGGCAGGAAGCCTCCCCTTCCATGAGAAAGGTGCTGAGCAGAGGACGGCTCTAAAGCAGCACCTTTACCAGGAGGCGGAGAGGACTTCAGTTGGATCGGTCACTTTATGTTTGAAGACTAAAATTACATGCAAGGGGGTGAGTTGGCATTCTGGTCGGCTCCTAAGGAGACATGATTTGATCAAAATAGGGTTTTAGACATTATCTGCACTTCTTTTAAGCTTATACCGCCTCTCCGTACTGGAATTGTCTCCTCAGTGTACTGAATCATATGCAGGCTATGGGGTTAAAGTGAGTGAGTGGTACTTAGAGAATCCCCCTCCCCTGCCTCATGAAGACTTGGTTTGGTAGTCTCTGGAGAACAGCACGATCTCCCAAGGTGTGTGCTCGTGGAGGAGTAATGGTGGGAACATGAAGAGAAGAGATTTCCAGCAGGATGCAATAGTTTGGAAATGCTGTTGATTCATCTTTGCTCTTAAATGAAGAGTACTTTTTTTTGGAGGGGGGGGGAGGAGGGGGGAAAGGGAAACTGTCCAAGAAATTTTCCATCTGTAGGTATTTTCAGGGAATCCCCTGAGTTACGAAAAGTTCAAGTAAAAAAAGAAAAATCAGCCTATAATAATTTTGTATATAATGACTGAACTACTATAAATCCACAAGCAACAGTTCAGACACGGTGCCTCCAAAGCGTTCATCCCCTCCCTTCCCCTGCCAGGCACGAGCTGCGTCCTGAGGAGAGGCGGAGGGGGAAACCTCTTCCCCACCTGACTCAGCTCAGGCAGCAGGAGACAGAACCCATCACTACTGCTGAGCGCCTGCAGCAGCTGGAACGGGCATCCCCAGGGTGGTGGTGGCAGAAATGACAGGTGAGCCTGCTAGAGGTCCAAGGGGTGAAGGTGTTGGCACTGAAGAAATCCCTGGAACAGAGACAGGTAAGCAAGAATTAGAGTGAAACGGGTGCACGGATATCCAGGTCTGCTGTGCTGCTTCTGAAAGGACACGTCATCCTCGCGGGTCACTTCCTTACATTTTCAGAGCTACCGAAATAAGCTGAGAGCAAAGATCTTTAACAGAAAAAGCTCAGCTTATGCACATTTGAAGTGTCACCAAAGGGCAGATGTGGCAGCATCACTGTCCTTCCAGCCGCTGCCAGAAATTCCACCTGCAAAGCACTTTGCAAAACACAAGGCCAGGAAAGCAGGTCAGGATGCAGCGAGGCTCTTTTCCCTCTCTCCCACCCACGTCTTTTTAGCCCTGCCTTCATCCTCAGTTGCAGGAGACGCCCCAACACCCCAGCTGCACAACTCTCCCTCCCAGACATTGACAGAAACGCTTTGCAACACGGTGCGCCAACAAGAGGCGGCAGAACTGACCTGACATCATACTCGCACTGCTGACAGGAGTGCTGCCACCCGGCATGTTGGACGAGCCCATCCGAGCCTGGTCTTTCACAATGGGATCTAGGAAGAGCACACTGTCCTTAGGCACCGTGCTGCCAGACAGCACTGAGGCACGCTGCCTGCCTGACCCCAGTGCACAGCCAGCGCTGGCGAGCTGCCTGCGGCACAGATGGTATCAGCCAGCACCTACTGGAGCACAGAAGTTTGCACCGACTCCGCTGGAGGACACCCAACAGGGTACAAAGGTAACACAACTAAAAAAGTCCAGACGTTAAGGACAACTTGCCCAAATTCTGTGGTGTGGAGATCAGCAGCACTGCTCGGCACTAAGAGCTGAAGCCATGGCAGTTATCTCCTTTCTACGTCAGATGTTTCATAAAACTAAACCCAGCAAATGAATGCAGTGAGCAGAAACATCACAGGTGGTAACAAGTCATGTCTCCAACCATATCCCACAGCTGTGAACTCTAATGAGGTCCACGTGTTGCCTTCCACAAGATGCAGGTAAAAAGCACTGCCATCAGGACTGTGACATCCCCGTCCTGCCTCCCAAGCCTACTGCAGCAGGTGAAGTAATTTCAAGTTTGCCTTTCCTCACGATGCCTTCAGTACAACCTTTACCTGCACCTAGACAAAGTAATTTTGCTGTTTCCCCATTCTCTCTTTCACAGCTTTCAGCTCTGCTAATGCTCATATTTGCAAAACGTTACGTTTCAGCTGAACATTTGCCACAAGCATAGGACTGCTGGTTGTTAGTTACAGAAGTCAGCTCACCACCAACAAAAATAAAGAACCTGAGCAGATACTCCTATTTGTGTTGTCATACAGCTGTTCTCACAAATCTTAATATGTAGGTTTCTGGGAAAACTGCAAGCATTCAAACATTAATTTTTCACGTTTACTAGTGAAAGTTTCATTTTTCTGCCTGGAAAACAAGACTTCAACACAACACTGACTAAGGCACATTTAGCAACAAGATGACTTCAAAGGGCCTGTTTCTCAACAAAGCAGAGTCACCTGGTTTCATCAGACACAGGAATCCGTATATCCAGACACCTGCTGAAATGAGCACAGGTTCAGCAGCAAAGATTCTTTAATGCAGTGCTGCTGATTCACTGCCCTGACAGAGGCACACAACGCTGCCTCCTCAGCTGCTGCAGATGGCCATGGCCTACTTATCCCCCTCAGATGAGCAGCCTCAGCTCCAGCACAGCTACTTGCAAAGCAGCGGCCTCTGCTGTTGCAGTTCTTAGCTCTGTCTGTACAACTACTCGGATAGAGATTTCCCAGAGGAAGGAATGCAGAGGTGTGAGTGTGAACAGCAGACGGCTGTAAGACCTGCTACTTACAGAAGTAGGGGTGTTCCATGGCTTCTCTTGCTGTGAGTCGTGACTGGTGGTCATATCGCAACAGCTTGTCTAAGAAATCCAGAGCTTCAGGACTCACCAGATGTTGGTTCTCGCTGTGAACAAAGCGCTCCCATCGTTTACGGGAGTGTCTGCAGAAAACAAGGCACCCAGGTGAGGTGAGGCAGAGCACACAGGTGCCAGATTCCTGTTGTTCTTAAAGATAGGGCTGCAGCAGATGCCCAGCTCAAAGACAGGTCACTGCTTGCTGCAGCAGCGAGGGGCTGAGCCGAAGCAGAGCACAGAGCACACGGAGCAGTACACCCAGCCTCCACGTGGCGGCACAGCTGCCACGTTTCAGACAGCAGAGGTCAGAGTGAAGGGACGGGCCTGAAGCCTCGGTTCTGCTCTTCTGTTACACTCTGAACACTGCTTCGTGGTCACACATGAAATAACTACGAGGAAAATAACATGCCAGTGCCATCAGCAGAAATTCATTTCCTATTTGACAGTCTTGAGAACCACGGCTGCTCTTTTTTCTGCAATACCAGAAGGAGCGTTGGCCCTTCATGCTTTATGCTCTGGCAGTTCAATTATTAACCTAAATGACACTTAAAACTTGTTCCTCAAATGCATCTGCAGATAAAGCTGCATGGGAAGCACTGGCAGAGCTGGGTCAAAAGCACAAAGCAGCAGTTCTCTCTAAAGCAAGAGTCTTTGTTTACTTCAAGCTCCAACTCCACCACAAGCTCACCATCTTCTGAACTACTTCCCAGCTTGGCTCACCTGCCCAAGATGTCATTGAAACGTGGATCCAGTTCAATGTTGTATTTGTCAATGTAGTCATACAGATCTTCTGTTCCCAGCACCTTGGCTATCCTCACCAGCTAGGAACAAACAGAAAAATAAGTCACTACTGTGAGGGAATAATAACAACAACGTCAGAGCCAAGCACAAAATACTGCAGCATATTCCCTTGGGAGCTGGAACACAGTCTGAGACAGCAGGCATGGGCTCATCTCACAGCTCCAACCACCCCACTGTAACTGTGGGCACCAGAAGTGTGTCCCCACTCAGTAAGGGCTGTGTAGCCCAAAGCAGCCTGGTGGCAGCTGCGTGCCCTCACATAACGCTTAGCAGATGGATAGGACAGGGGCTTTCCACAAACTGTCACCTCAGGAGTAGTGGTTCAATGTCCCAGAACACATCCCCCTTAATAAAAGCAAGGCTGTAACTTTTACCAGATATATGCCAAGGAGCTAAAAAATGCAAAGCACTAAACTATTTCTATCTGTTTTAGATAACCTTGCATGGTTTAAAAAAGGGAAGGGAAGGGAAGGGAAGGGAAGGGAAGGGAAGGGAAGGGAAGGGAAGGGAAGGGAAGGGAAGGGAAGGGAAGGGAAGGGAAGGGAAGGGAAGGGAAGGGAAGGGAAGGGAAGGGAAGGGAAGGGAAGGGAAGGGAAGGGAAGGGAAGGGAAGGGAAGGGAAGGGAAGGGAAGGGAAGGGAAGGGAAGGGAAGGGAAGGGAAGGGAAGGGAAGGGAAGGGAAGGGACATGGCTTCAAACTGAGCACAGAAGCCATTAAGAAAATGTTTAAATTCTTCTTTGGATTCCTTGATAGAAGTGTCAGCAGAAAGTCTTCACTGTGAGAAGGGAACAGAGACCACACATGAGCAGCTCTCACCTGATCATAGTTGTCATGGCCATGGAAAAACGGCTCCTTTCGGAATATCATACTAGCCAACATGCAACCCAAGCTCCACATATCCAGACTGTAATCATACATCTGTACAAAACCAGAAGGACAATTCAATTTCTAATGAATTCAGCAGACAGGACTCCCAAAACTCACAGGTTCCCCCTCCCTCCAGAAATGCAAACATGGCCATATTACACCAGGAAGAAATATGTTACTGCATCTTCATTATCAGAACACTGTTCAACTCAGGGGGAACAGTTCACACAGCATTAGCTCCTCTCACAAAGACTTCATTTCCATTCCTCACTGCACAACCAGGCTTGATTAAGAAAAGAAATAAATCAACATTTGTATTCCAACATCCATGATGAAAGCTCAGCTCTTCAAGTCCCCAGGTGACTCCCTGGTTTCATTTGGTGGCTTTACATCCATTGCTCTCTTTGTGTATTTTAGAACAGACCACCTTCAGAGTCAGGTTGCTGAATAGCTGAATTTCTGGTTCACTATCTGGAAACATTCAAGGTTCTCTGCATACACATCAGTGATGAATCCTGGTCATTCTTACCTGATAATCTACAAGGAGTTCAGGTCCTTTGAAATATCTGGAAGCCACTCTGACATTGTACTCCTGGCCAGGGTGATAGAACTCAGCCAAACCCCAATCTATTAGTCTAAGCTAGAAATGGTAGAAAACAATGAAAAACATCAAGGGATGTGCCAGCTCTGCTCCTACTGAGTCGTGCTACGACTGTACCTGAAAGCTTCATTTACAAGCTCTCTCTTCTCAGTTCATTTGAAATTGATCAGAGTATCTGTTCAGATATTCTCCACACGCCAAGACCATCAACCACTCTAAGTCAGATCTCTCCTTACCAACCCAACCAGAACACACAACCCATAAAAATCTTAAGGGGTTCACAAGATTCCAAGTTTCTCCATGCCATGGAAGCACAGTCCCCCATATGACCCCCCCCCAAAGATGTCTGCAAGTACCTCTACACAAGCATACCAAAAAGGAACCCCTGTTTTGCCAAGACAAAAGTAGGACCCTTCCCTGCCCTGCAGTACCTTTCTGTGCTCATGATCAATCATGACGTTGTGAGGTTTGACATCTCTGTGCATGATTCCCATGCTATGGCAGTAATCTAGAGCCTGCAAGTGACAAAGAAGCAGATGCTGGAGTTGCAAGAACCTTTTCAAGCTCAGTCACATTCAGAATTATTTCTGCATACACCAAGGTTACCTAGGCAGCACGACTTCACTGTTCAGTGATACACTCAGAACCAGACTCACAGACCACAGCAAAGACCTCCAGCATCCCCTCCCAAAGTCCCAGCAAAAGAAGTGTCTGGTTTCACCTCCTGCGTTTACTTCCCAAAAAAAAAAAGGATTTCTGGAGTTCGCAGTGTATCCAGATAAGGGCTTTGCTATCCTTAATAAGGACTAGCATTTCTTGTGGAAACGTGGCTAACCCATCAGTACTGTGCTGATCTGATGCCTATTTTTAAAACCAATTCTTTCATAGTAACCAATTTCTTTCATTCTTTCTTCCCTTCCCCCATTAGTGACAAGATAACCATTGCTAAAGGATCAGCTGACTACAAAGCTGAGAAACGAATCAACAAAACAGGAAAACCCCAACTTACCTTCAAAATCTCATACATGTAGAATCGAATATCATAATCTGTTAATGTCTGATATAATTGCTGTGGGAAACAAACACATCCCATCAGAGGTCAACACCAAAGAAAAATATCACAACTGTGCCAATCCAGAACGACCCAATTCTGTCCTCTGCTGATGTGACTCTCCAAACCATCTGACTCTCCAAACCCCACAAATACTCAGCCTGTTCCTCTCCCATCCAAATCACACACAGCTCACTTCCAGCTGTTCAGAACTCTGCTCTGCTCCTCTCACTAACTCCCAGCACCAGCCCACCGACTGCCCGATTCCTTTTGCTGCAGACTGGCTCTCAAACACACTGAGGGGCTCCCAGCTCGAGTAAAGCTGTCCCAGGCATTGATGGTCTACAATGTTAACGGATGAATTTGCTCTGAAGGTTACAATACCACAGCGATCTGGATCTTCACCTTCTAACTACCAAGGAACTGAATACAAACTTCTATCCAAGTGCATTCATCTTCAAAGACAACTGGTATGTTGGAAGGAAATGATTACATAACCTGCCTTCCCTCTACATGTTAGCGTCTTCCCAGAACATTACAAGAGGCTTCAGAATGGAAAACATAGAAGGTCAGAACTCATACTATACCTTAAAGTCTGTGTTGTTTACATGTTCAAAAACCAAAGCAGGGGTCCGAGACTGAAACAGAGAGAAAAAGTGTTCAGCCTTGTTAAGACAAACAGTTTCCATTCAAGATAATGCATTAAATCATTTCAACTCCTAAAATTCCTAAAAAAACCCCTTCTGCCTCAGGCACAGTTGTAATTTCCTTCAGACAGAACAGAGCCTGCACTCTGTTCTGCCCCCAGAAGAAATGAACACGTCTCAGTTCACTGCTGCTTCCTTATAGAGCGAGGGGCAGAAGTGACCTGTGGGGGGAAAGGCCTCCAAAAGAAGTTAATCAGATTAAGAGCTGATCTCATTAAGGGATTCACAAGCAGGACTTAAGGGCAGAGGAAAACAAAAACGTCAGATCAGAGCTGAAGTGAAAAACAAACTTTACCCACAAACCCAAAGCACCCTTTACACCCTGTCCATACTCACCACAGGGTCTTTTACTATATCTGCAAGAGTGATTATATTGGGACCGCCTCGCAAGTTTTCTAAGATCTTGATTTCACGCTTGATTTTCTTCTTTTTAACAGGCTGGAGAATAAAACACAGAGCATAAGACAAAGTGGCCATCAAGTGAGGCAAACAGACACAACAGATGACAAAGGTACCTGACTGCAAGTTAGCAAAATACATCAGCACCTCTGCAAGTTAAGTTCCAACAGCCACACTTGGTTGTTACCTATGAATCATTTCAGTAAGAACTCACATCTCTGAACACATTCCAACAATCAAAAATCTGTTAACTGACATGTGCTAGATGTACAGTTAGGAGAAACCCATCAGCTATCCAAAGGCCACACTAAACAAAGGTATTTCACCAGTCAAGATTGTGGAACAATAAGTTTCCAGGAGACCTTAACTCAGCCTGGAAGAATATTATGCCTGCAATGGAACGTGCAAAGCAGAAATTCCAAATTTAAGGTTAGCAGCCTCTGAATTGTATCACTGCCTTGAAAGGACAACAGTCCTGCGAGCTTATAGGCTTCATTCCACATAAAAACATGCTGGGGTTCTGGTAGCTAAAAGAGGTGAGAATTCTCTAGTCAGCTGCTGAAAACTTTTCTAGCTCCAAGTAAAAACACTTTCAGAAGCGTGCTGCACATCAGGACTTCTTTAAGAGAAAGGTTAATTCCTTACAGGCAGAGATTTAACTTGATAACCAAGCATATGGTTTCTTATTAAGAGCTTGCAATGATAGCCTATTTCACTGAAGGGGACTCTGAAGCCAGACTTCAAGGATTTCAGTCTTAGAACACAAGACACTTCAGACCAACTGCTGCATTTTCTGGCCTCCCGATCACTTCAGGACCAATCTCATGTTTTCCCCAAACCCCTGCTCACCTTGAGAATTTTAACAACTACTTTTTCATTATTTGTAATGTTGATGGCTTCAAATACTTCACTGTATTTGCCTCGGCCTAATTTTCGAACTAGCTGGTAGTCATCTTGATTTCTGTGGAGATAAATAGGTAAAGAATTCCAAATAGCTCAGACATTTCCATCAGAATTTACAAGGTGCTCCTTAACTCTAAATCACTGCCACCCCCTTCCAGAGAAGGTGGATAAACAAGCACCTTCAGTCCACTGAAGGCCATGATTACGAACTGAGAGAAGCAGGGAGCTTCTTTGTCCAAGCCCAATTCAACCCACAAGTTGTTTCTTCTGCAGTAGTAATGTGAGCCCATCTGGACTTCAGCAAACTCAAGCTATCTTTTCCAGAGGTCTATGTAGGTTTGGGAGCTATATTTTTCCTAACATAACGCTAGGAAAACATCAGTAGAGCTATCAAGACAAAAACTGCATCGACTCTGAGGACAGGGCTGTCTGGGCCCTGCCCACAAAAGCAGGAGCACAGAGCCACCAAGCTGCATCACTGCCATCTGATTCTTGGACATTTCAGTCATGAGCTCGATTCAGACACTTCCCTCCTTCAGAAAGGAGCATAGATGTCTTTTGTAGTCACTTGCAGAGAGAAGAGCAACAGGTCACAAGGAGACATGTACCTATTTCAGTTTGCTGAGTCTCTGCACTCCTCCAAATCAGAACCATTTCTCCAGCCCCACTCCCAGAGCCATTTAGCCTGTTTCAGATAAAAGACTTTCTTCCTTCTGAAAAGAACAAGTTTCCTGACTGCGTGTCAAAAGCTATTCAAACCAAAATCTTAACGGAGGCACTAAAAACGTTCTTGTGCTGCCAGGGATCTAAAAACTTGAGGAGACGATTTCAGATACACAACAGGCTGTTCTGCCATTTCTGCAATGCCAAAGAAAAGCTGTGATCCTGACTTGCCATCTACACCACACATCCAAAGAGCGTGAAAGCCTAACGCAGCACAGGTGCCACAGCTCCCCCTGCACCACCCTGCAGACCCTACGAGACCCTGCCCAGCCCACACTTACCCCCACTCAACCACATGCGACTCGTAGTCCCAGTACTCCCGGGGTCTGTGTGTGTTCACATCCGTGTAAACCCTGGCCCTGCTCGGCACGGGTCCCGACATATCAGACAGGTTGGCAGGTGGAAGCGATGAGATGGCTGAAACCAGAGGCTACCCAATCTCCACAGTAGGACAGAGGAGAAAGGCCTCAGACAGGCCTCTGGTTCTTCCAACTAAAGAGAGAGAAAATAAACCAAAGGTTAAAATCTCAAGATAGTATAAAAATATTGAAGTTAATCATTAAAAGCTGTTGAGAAGAAGTTGGAGTTCAGCCACGGACCTGGGATCATTTGTCAGGACCTGAAAACCATTTGCCTGCTTTTCCTCACACAAGACAGGACCGCCTGGACCCAACAGCAGAACTAACACCCTGAATGCACCTTGCAACTTTCAGTACCAAGTATCTAACTTATGGCTGGAAAGATAACTTTCCACAAGGGAAGAAACGCAGCATGCTCTGTATCAGAAGGGCTCCTCCCTTCAGCTCTGCAGCAAAGGCAACGGCCATCGACTGCAACTTTTCTCCACCCCGGGCAAGTTTGTGCCAGTGCAGAAGCAGAACCCTTCACTCCCTGTGTGCTGCACGTCCTGCCCCTCTTGCAGGACACTGAGAAGCCGTGCTGCCAACAGCAGACACTTTTACAAGGTCACCTGTGCAACCTAAGTTAAGCACAGCCCCAAGTTTCGATTTCTAGAAACGCAATCTTCATTGAAAGCAGAATTTCAGGCCTGTTGAGTTTCACCGCCATTACGACTAGCTGCAGTAACTGAGCAGGAAGCTGCTGTTCATCCAGCACATGCTCTGATTTCGGAATATTTACAACAGTAACTTACTCTAAGAACTACACTAACCATGCGGAGCAGCTCTGGTTCCCAGCCTGCCATAAGACCCCAGAGTCACTACTGATTTCTCACCCAGTGACCATACAGGGAAGTTTTACTCAAAGCCCTGCAGAGGAATCACAAGTGTGCTTCGTAGCACAAATGAGCTCCTTGGTGCAGAGGCAAAACCTGCTTATGGAGCACACTGCTTTCTCAGGCCTGCTCAAAGGCCCCAGCTAACACCGGCAGGACCTCCATCAGCAGGACAGTGACCCATCACCTCCAGCCCAAATTGAGAGCGTGCTTCCAATACTGTCAGTACAAACACACTGCATGGGCTACAAACACCCTGACGTGAGGGATGAAAAGCAGCACCTACAGGTGATCCTACCAATATCACCCAATTGAATTAGAATGCACAAATATTACGGTGGCATAAAAACTTCAAGTCAATAATGACGGTTCCTGTATAAAAACCAGATTGTTGAGACTCTGAACAAAGCTCCTGGTGTTTATAAATCCAGGCTATCTATTAACAGCACACTGGTAAAGGCAATAACGCATGCCAAAAACCTCACACAATGTTTTTTTTTTTTCTTTTCAATAGGCCAGAAGCAGGCAGAGGAAAGCTCTCCATTCAGCCAAGCATTAAGTGCTATGGTTTTATACCGGACGTATCGTCCTGCCTAAATAAAAGCAGTGCCTTGCACCCCTCAAATCTTTCACCACGAGTGAAAGCTGACATACTTTTAAACATTTAAATACAAGAATGCCTTTGTCAGCTTTCAAAATAACTTTGGAGGAAGGAAGCTGTATCAGTCTGAAGGAGCATTGTTCGGCACGCAGCACAAGGCAGGCTGCACGGCTGCGGTCACAGAACGGCCCTCCGTGGGCAGTGCTATAACCCAAATGAAGGGGAATTATTTGCTATGCAATCCTATCCCTTCGTGCAGCTACTACACTGCAGGAAGAAGCAATAGCACCATTGATCAGAAATTAATAAGACCTAGAAACCTGCTCAGAGCCGTTAGTTTAGGCTACCAGGATGGATCACGCCAGCAGAAAATTCTAGAAGTCAAATCCTGCTCTGCTGACAGCGTCCTGTCCACGGCTTTGATGTCTGCAACAGGGAGCCCAGAGGCACAAATCCTCCTCCTGCACTGTTTCCTACAGCTCCACCAGCAGCCGCCTGCTTTGGATGCAGGAATGTCTGCGACATCTCCTCCTGGCACGAGCGCACCAAGCCTTCTCTCACAGCACCATCCGTGGTAACGTGGGTTATTTTTTGACCTGGTGACACACAAACGCTGTGGCAGGCAGCTGCAGGTAGGCAGGGAAGCAGCCATCCTGCCTCCAGGCTGAGAAAGGACACAGCACTGTTCTCAAGTCTGCAATGAAGGCGCGACTGACTTCTGACAGCAAGGGACAGGGAGCATCCAGGTAAGAGCACCAAGCACAACTGGAAAAAAACAACCCACCTGCTCCAGGGCAAAACGTTCATTCCTCTAACAAAATACACCTTTCAACAGATCGGACAGCAATCATCTCAGACCTCAAACCATTTATGTGGCATGACTCAGCTGCTCAGAAAGTCGGTGTGTATTCCAAGGCTGCATTAGCAGAACGTGCAAGTTCACTACAGTGCTCTCAGCACCGTGCAGTTAATTTAATTCCAGAGTTTCATCACTCTGTTTTTGTTTCTCTTATCTCCTCGTGCTTCCAGCAGGTTTTCCACTCGCTTTTTTTGTCTGCCCAACGCTGCTTGTGTGGGACCTACACATAGAATCAGAGTATCTGGAGTTGGAAGGGTCCCACAGGGATCGAGGCCAACTGCAGCCTGCACACAGGCAACCCAGTGTCTGAGATGACTGAGCAATTCTAATTTTTAAGCACAATCCACATCCACACAGAACATGATTGTTCCACACCACCCAGCAAGATCACTTCTTCAGCAGGCAAAAAAAAAAAATTAAGAAGTCAATCTCATTATCCAAAGATGGATCAATTTGCACAGTAGATATTTCCTTGTCATGTAGCTGCAGCCTAGCACGAGCTCTGTTGTAACGGACTGCTCAGAGGTTTTTACAGGAAATCAACTGTAGCTTCTAAGAATGGCACACAGTGCCTAATTGTGAAGGTAGGTATTCCATCTACTCCTTTTTTAAGTGGAAAGGAGAGAATCTATACAGATAATTTGGTTTTGAAGCAAACAAAGTTACTTACTGACACAAACTTACCTCACCTGAAAGCTTCTCACTCCCCCTACTCAAACTGCTAAGGAACGTGCATATGTTTTGCATTCACTGCACCTGCAGAGGGATAATCTTGCAATGAATCCAAATTCTTTGACAGGGGGACAAAGAGGAATAAATAACTGTCATGTAGTTTTAAGGTAGAAAATACACAGTACAAGTAGCAATTACACCTAACTGAGATGAGTGTCCTGAGCTTATTAGAAAGGTTAAACTCTATTACTGCAGTCAGAATCCAAACAGAACGGGCCATTTATTAATTCCTGCATGTGACAGCATCACGGAATAATTTACTTATTATCTGGACCACCAAAAGCACCCTATGTTGTAGGTAAGGTTGCTGTCACTAGCATCACCAACAACCACCACCCTCACAATGGGAAGAAATAACTTCTGTATCTAATCAGAATTTCTCATCATCTGGAGGCACTCCAGGGCTGTGCTGCAAAGTTCTGTAACCACGTCCCACCTCCTCCATTACTCGTCTTCCCCATCTGAACTCCCTTCAGAGGCAGCAAAGAACCTGCAACAAAAGCAGACCAAACAGACCAAATCCTCCATCCACAGAACTGAACCCACGGTGTTGTGGCAGTAAAACAGCAGTTCCTATGCTAGAGTGCAAAGCAATGTAATACCTGCTGCACCTAGGCGGAAGCTCTGCTGTCGTCAGTCCTCTGCTGGCAGACAGGAACCTGCTGCTCAAGTGCCACCAGCTGGCTGACTGTGAGCTGGAGCTAACCTTACACTGAAACATGTGGGGCAATAGGGCAAGCAAAGCAAAAGCATTCAAGGACTCACGAAAACAAAACACACCTCTGAAAAAAAACCTGTCATTTCACTGGTTTAGCTGAAGCACGCAGCTAAGAAACAGAAGCACGAGTCTGTAGGCAATGCAGCAGGTCAGTGAGGAACACAAAGCCCTCAGTTACCCGCCTGGCACTCGCTGTCCAGCTCCCTGCCTTGGCAGTGCAAGGACACAGAGCAGCTATTCTGCCCCAGCTGTGCTGCCCCAGCAATACCCCTCAGGCAGACGTTGCACGGTGGCAAACCCAAACAGGCCCAGCAGTGGGTTTTTGCACACAGGCCTGCCCTTAACTATGGTCTGTCAGTGTCAGTAAGCCAGCTATCAGCTCACCCTGCACCACAGGGCTCTGCTTATCCTGCGTGCAGAACGGTGAGAACGGGGTCAAACTCCACGCTGCTGATAAGTAGTCCATAGGAGTGCCTGAGAGTCAAAGTCAAGGGATCAGAACAGCTGTGCTGCCTCCATACAGGAACGGCACTGCTGGGCCCACTAATTAAGAGAGACCCCTTCTTCAGAGTTTGACTTTCTCTAACAGCAGCTTGCTGTGCTACCTTTGCTGCCTGAAGTTCAGCAAAACAGTCAAGAGATTCTCGGTGTTTACTTTGAATTTGATTTTTAAAACTTTTTAATTCTTTAATTTAAATCACTGCTAGAAAACACCCCCTTTTTAAGAAGGAATCTAGCATCTATGCTGTGTTACTGTAATCCCTATGGCAACCCCTGCCCCCATGGAGGACTTCATTCCTCATGAAGCATCCTCACCTAGAGCACCATGCACAACCACTACAGGGATTTCCTTTGCCAACTTCCCAACTGCAGCACTCTGAGCAGGTGGCACCAAAACACAGGTAAGCAATTAAGCAAATCAGCACAAACACACCTACTTGGCCTCTAGTACAATGCTTTTTTTCTTTCCCTTTTTTAAAGTCAGAAACAACCAAGGTACTGGATTTTTTTCCCCCCTCCTTTTAAAGGCAATGCTTTTAACATGGAGTGCCTCTCAAGTGCACAGTTACCAGAACCTGAAACCTAGAAACCTGCAGCAGTGTGACGCAGCGCACACAGCGAGCTGGAAGCCAAGAGCTTCCCAGAAGACTGTTGTCCTGGGGAACTCCAAGTACTACCAAGGGATGACCTTTGTGGAGAAGGCTTGGAGTATAAATAAGGCACCCACAAGCATAAGCATCGCTTGACACTGGCCTGCCTGCAGGCTGCTGCTCCCAGCACAGCTAGCTCTTGTTGTCCCAGCAAGCGGGACACTGCTGGCTGTTTGGTGCCACCCAGGCAGACCAGAGAGAACTCTGTCCCCTCTGTTCAGTATCACAGGTGACTCACTTGAACTTAGGTGGAGTCAGCAGAGTGCATCCTATCTAAGGGGCAAGAAGTCCTAAGCTGCCCCAAGCCAAACCCAAAGAGCCAAGAACACATTTCTATCGCTTGGCCAATTCCACACCACCTCCTCCTGCCCCCAAGCAGAAAGCTGGATGTCACAGTGGTCACACAGGTCTGCAGACTTCCCTCTCACTTCTACTTTCCCCACGTAAGCTCATTATAAGCTGCAAGTATGACTAAGTAAAGCTGTCAACAGACTAAAACAGACAACCAGTTCATTATGGGGAAAAAAGCCCTCAACCCGTCGAGAAGGACAGTATTACTGTAAGCAGCCTGGAACCAGAGGTTACACTGCTCCTTTATTCCTGCTCACCAGAGAGACATTACCTTCCAGAGAAAATGGCTCAAACCCAACTTCTGAAATCCTAAGTATAGGAATGTGCTTTGTTAGTGGGAGGAAGCATTCCAATTATTAGACAAAATTGGTTATAATCTTTATAATCTCCTCCACGTAGCCTATCCAGCCCTTGCCTGTGAAGCCTCCCAGGAAGGAGCACTCACTTCTTCAATGTTTGGAGAGCATCTGGTACTGGGTAGAGGCTGCTGAAATTAAAAGAGCAAGATATGCCTAAATACTATAATACAACCTACTGACAGCCAACATTACTCAAATCTCAATTTAGGAAGAAACAATAGTAACCAACTTGATCAGAAACACATGTTCTATCTCACAACAGAAATCTGATGTATTTTCACAATAGTGGAACTGCAGCAATACAAGAATGGAACAGATGACCTCCACAAGTCCCCTGCAGCCTATATTTCTCTGCGATTTTATAGCTGAAATAGAAATGAGCCCGGATCAACAGAACTGACATTTCACATCCTTTCCTGAAACCCATTTACCTACTAAAGGGACAGTATCAACTGAGCAGCAGATTTTTAACATCTAAATGAGTTGAAAGAAAGCTTCAGTTTGAAACCAAAAACTTTTCTCTTGATATTTTTTTGGAACAGCAGCCTGCTCTAACAACATGTTTCCAACAAAATCATTTTCCAGATTTCTTTTAAATAGCTGCTTGTGTCCGGCCCTGGAGCAATCATAAATCTAATGCATAAGGACCTCAAGCATTACTTTTAAAAAGAAACAGGAATAGTTGTGATTTAATTCAAAGTAGGACATGACCAGCCATCAGGGGAAAGAGATGACAGGCTAAGAAACATCTTGGAGCAATTCTGCACCAGCAATGTTCTAACATTGAGACCGGCTCTTTCTTTACCCACGTTACTAATTCCTCCTCTGAATTCCCTGCAGCTTCTGCCAGTGAAGAAGTAATCCCTCGTAACGTGGGCCTCAGTTGGACAGAAGTCACAGGACCAGTCACTGGAATGGTTTTACTGCAGCTCCACAGTCCTGGGCACACCTCAGCTCTCCTGCTTTACAAACAGTGCAAGAGCACCCCACGCCTGATGGGCCACAGGGTGCTCAGCAGCTCCGTCACAGTTAGCCTTCATTGTTGTTCAGAGCCATAGCAACAGAATTTTAGAAGAGCTCACACAGAGAATCACCACAGATCATCTACAGGTTTCCAGACTCTCAGCCTAGTTGGACAAGCGTCTTTTGCAAACCTCCTGTGTTGGCAACTGCACATACACCTGGGCCAAACGAGCTGGGATTTCCTCCAGCAGCAGGAGGCTGCCAGGGACTGGAACGTTCCTCACTGCATCTCCTAAGAGATTCCATACAGAACAGCCAGTCAACTTTGCAAGTTCTTCTCTTCCCACCCATCCCATCAGGTCGTAGCCTCTCCTTGCATATCTGAAGAGCTGAGCTAGTTCACGGCACAGAGAGCGAAGGGAAAGCTCTTCCCCACACAAACCCACCCCCTGGAATGAGCTGCAGCACTCAGCAATGCAGCTGAGACCCCCGTGCCCTCATAGCAGAGCACAAAGAGCAGCAGCTCCTCCTGCTACGGTTCCCAACCCCCCCAGACAGGGCAGGTGTTGTTACTGCCACCACCTCACATTCATGGCACAATCAAATAAAAATGGCTACAGGCCTAACTCAGAACAGACAGCAAAAAAAAACAGCTCCAAGTGTAGCCACAAACAGCCAAACTGTGCCCACAGCAAACCAGAAGGGGGTGACAATCCTCTGCCGCCAGCATCTCTTGGCACTTGGGGGGGCTGAAGAAGAGGAGTTCTCCCTCACATCAGGGACAGCTGAGGCTGTGTGCTACCTGGGGCTGTAACACAGAATATAGGGTTTGTTTTTATTTCGAGCATTTCAAAGCAATTGCTTGCAAGGACTTCAACACAGAGCGAAGCAATTCTTTCTCTTCTAGACACATTGCTGTAAACTGAAGCTCCTGCTGGAGCTTTGGACAATATTTTCCTGTAAGTCAATGACCAAAATTACCACTTCTGAGGTCTTGGCAAAACCGGGGACTTTTCCTGAAAGCTCAGAAAGGGGAATGTTTCAGCATCATCACAGGCTCTTCCCAGCTGACATCAGGTCAACTGGCAGCACGCTCCAGAAGGTTCTTCCTTTGTAATTACCACTAAGTGACACAGTTGTTTTCCACATTAATTAGTATGCAGAGTACTGACAGCGCCACGGCTCAGCTGATTTGACTCCCGCAGTTCACACGTGGCACGAGTCAGCTAGAACTCAACAACTAAATGGAACCTGCTGTCTGTAAAAGTGATTTTTCATCAGTCTGATCAGGTGACTCCTAGAGGCAGGGAAAGTTACCAAAGCCAGAGGCTAAACCTGTTTGTATGGCATGTAACCATTTCTTCAGGAAATCTCTGTCATCAGCTGCTCCCATCAAGCAGGCAGTGCACCATGGGCCATCTCTGCAGTTCAGCTGGCATCCAAAGGGCTGGGGAAGGGACACTCGAGGCAGCTCCATCTGAAACAGTCCCAGCACTGTTCTGCAGAAGTGTGATGCTGTTAGCATGAGACATACCTGCAACCACTCCGAAAATCCAAGGGAAACAAAATCACTTCTGAAACTCCAGGAATCGTTCTCTATCATGTGCTGGCTACTCCAACACAGCACAACACGTGCTTTATGCAGCTACAGCCAGACACAGCAGCTCTCCCAGATATGCCAGGTGATGTCAACACACCAACTGAGAAGCACGCCATCGTAATTCTTGCATTTTGCACCAGTGCTTTGGAAATTAACCAGCACCTCATGGACACAGCATTCATCACTGTGTAACCCAGCAGGGATGAGTGCTGAAGCTCACTAAGCCAAACCACGGTGCTGGCAGTCGTGGGGCAAGCTTGTCCATCTCCCAGCATTGCTCTTCACCCCTTGGAAAGGCCCAGTAAGGCCAGTGGGCAGCATTAAGTCATGGCTTAGGAAGAGGATGAGCTGTTGGGTCTCGTTAGATGCACCCATACATCCTGGAATGCCAGAACTTGTAGCTTTGAATTCGTAACTCAGTTGAAGTTAAGCAAAACCACCTCCTCTTCCTTCTGGAACATCATCAGAGCTGTGGAATCTGCAGAAGGTAAGGCTGAAATTTAACAGCAGGCCAGTAGCAGCTAGAGAAATCCACAACAAAACTTGTAAGAAAAGGAGCGGTGCAGCAGCTCTCACTTTTCTATGCTAGCAATTAATTTGTTGTGCGCATCCACGCTGATCCATTTTCAGAACACTAAAAATAAAGACACAGCGATGGCTCCTGCACACAGGGATGTGTGTGCGCTGCAGAACCGCCTCCTCCCAGGCCAGGAGCCCATGGAGCAGTTCCCTGCATCACCCTGAGCACGCAGGAGGACTTCTGGAGGTACTTCAGCACGCACTGAGATCTCCCCCACCCAGTCATTAGATTACAGAGCTGGACAGCCTGCTTCAGAAAGCAAATGGTAATGTTTCCTAAAAATCTGGAAGTGGATCGCAATAAAGTCACAGTCTGCACTCACACAGAAATAAGTTCTGTGGAAAGTTCAAATTATTGATATTGCAACCTTCCAAAATGAGCCTGGGCGAGAGCTGGGTTCTCCAAGAGCTCTGAGGTCTCCTCTCTGCTCTTCAGTCTCCCAAATAGCAGCAAAAAAACGCACAGTGAAATCATCTGTTGGAATTAAGCTGCCCAGAACAGCCTGGCCAAAGGAGCAGGTACGAGTCGCGTCAGCATCACTTCACTGCTCCTCCACTGCTGAGGGCTGACCCACAGGAGATATCCTTGAACTGCTGATCCTACATGAACATCAACAATCCCACTTCTGATTATCCTTTCCTACTGAAAGACAGGTTGGGCGCCTCAATGGCAAATTTAGATGGAGTGTGAGAAACGGGCTGTAAGACACACTGCTTTCATCACCAGAACTAATGCCAGCTCACACAGCTGCAGCCTCCTTTTCAAAGTGGGCTTTCTAGATCTGAAGGAGAACATCTTTGCTCCAATCAGGTTCCACAGATCCCAGGGAAGTCAGCTCTTGGAAGCCCCTGGAAGGAGACATCCAGGCTCAGATGAGTTATCCAAGTAAGCTTCCAATCAAAAGCAGGTAACAGCTGCAGTGAAATCAAGTCTCTTCTGATCTTAAAACCTGGGCTGTTTATTCTCTTCAGACCCTTAGAGGACAAGAAAATCCAAGATGGCACCAACCTCACCACAGTTCACAAACCAGATACCTCAATGCATGCAATTCAGAACTGACAAGCCATGGAGGTGACAGCTCTGGTAATCCAGAAATAAAACCCTGCCCCTTCAGAAATGTGACACGAAATTTATCACACCAGCACAATGTCACCCATTTGCCTCTCCTGTCTTCCTTGCCATTATTCCTTAGAGGACATGAGGAAAGGTAGAAAATTAGTTCTGTCAGGAGAAAATGCAGGAAAAAAAACTGGAGTGGAAATGGTAAGGATACTGACATTTCATACAGCTGGGAGAAGTTACCTCCCCATTCCTTTCATCATTTTAGAGACACAGTTTCTTTCTCTACTACTCTATTACCATATTTTGGTGTCTGACCTCCCAATATTCCCACCAGAACTGTTTCAGGCATTGAAAAATGCCTGGAATCTCATACTACAGTGATTTTGTCACACCTTTGCAGAACTGTACTTTTTCAGATTCTTCCCCAATAATCCCCACTCACTTTGCTTGCACTATTGCTCTCACTTTGCATCACCTTTTCTCAAACAAATGAATACCATTCACTGACACTTCAAAAGACTTAATTCCACTAAATTTCAAGAAATATTCCTTGATCCAGTTTCCTCCAAATCTGCTAGAACCTACTGCCAAGTTTTACCATCCCTCTTCCTAAGAGCCATTATTTCCAACAGAATCCACTTCTCCTCAAACCATGAATCCACACTCCCTGCCACAACCAGAACCTGCTCTGCATCAGCCACATGGGACTACCTGCTTTCTCCTCCAGCACCACTCATCACACTCTTCCACCCCACTCTTAACTCCAGCACAGTACATTACCTGCCTATCCAGTAATATCTCCTACATCCTTCCTGCTCTTGGTAACAGCAAAGGAAAGAACAACGTTGCCTCCCTCACTCCCGGGTGCAGACCCCAACCCTATTTCTACTCCTCACAGGTGGCACCCCACAAAGCAGGCTCACCCATCCCATCTGCAGGGCGCTGAACTCTGCTGCTGCCCACACCCAGACCAGAAGGCAGTGAGGTTTCACCGACACCAAATAAATGACAGAAATAACACCACCAGGTAACAGAGGAAAGGCAAAACTACAGAAATCTCGCCTAAGCCAGGATGGATCACTGCCTACCACTGGAGACCCAGGGTCTCTAGAGCAGTATCCATATGATAAACCCTCCTCTGCCAAGAGGCACCTGATCTGGAGGACTTCCAGCTAGCTATTCCACCTTTTTCTTGCTCTAAGTATAGACACAGTTTGTGTCTCCACAAAGGATATCTCACTGCTGATGTGCTTCACCCAGGCACAGCACTGTGCTACAAGAACCAGCCCATTACCCTAATTCTAGAGATAATTAAGGAGCCGATCAAGCACTCTTTGCTCCACACTTTCCTCTGCGTAGTCCTCTGAAACAGAGCCTCCCCTCTCCAAGCAGCTTTGCCCTTTCTCCAGCATGCCAACATGAACATACAGGATGAGCGATTTCACTGTTCCTACATACGCTACAGCCAAATCCATGCCACTAGACTCACCTCCAACACCTAAGCTGACTGGCAACACAGCATGAACACCAGCTCTCTTTAAGACCAAATATTCTGAGCAACTACTACAGTTTTAATGAGAGCCTTCTGAGCAAAAACTGCAACACTACCTGAAGGAAGCATCACTGCTGTCTCCAAGTACCCAGAGAAGCCCTCAAAGCCTCTACAAAGACATGGCACCAGCCATCTTCAGCAGATGCCAAGTTCCAAAGACCACACAACCAACTTCCCAGTGCCAGCACAGTCTCTCTGGTGCAAAGACACCAGCACAGTGCAAAAGCCTGCCCTGCAACACAGACTCAGGTCCCATAAACACAGCCTGCAAAAGGGACGTGATACCATTTATGAGCCTCAGCATATATCAACCACTGCTGCCAGCAGAAAACATATCAGTGACTTAGTGTTTATAATCCAAACTTTATTGGTTGTACCCAAAGCCCTTAGTATGAAAGAATACCTAATAAATAGCACACATTAGGTTTCATAATCTTATCTGCCCTTTCGTTTACAAAGCATATTTTACCAACAGTCACACAGCCTGTTGCCCCAAGGCGCACCGAACTAAATTACAGCAAGGGCGAGACTGACCACTGCTGCTCCGGGAGGAGGGGAGGCCCTGCGAACCGCCTGCTTTGCAGCCAGGGCGGCCCAGAGCCGAGCTCCCGTGCCGGGGGAAGCAGATGGAGGCCCCTCCTCGGCCCCTCGCGTTCCCCCGCTCACTTAAGCCGAGGAAAAGAAGGAAAGACGGAGCATTTTAGGTAACGACCACCTAAACCGACGAGAAGACGGGAGGGGGAGGGGGGGGATGGGAGGGCCGGTCTCCCACAGAGCCCTGCCCACTCCGCGCGGGAGGCAGAGGGGGGGGGAGGGGGGAAGGGGAAGCAAGGACCACGGGCCGGCCACAACCCAAACCGCCCCGGGCCCCGCTTTCCCCGGAGGCACGGAACCTCGCCGGGCAGCGGGGGCCGGCCCTGCCTCGCTCCTCCCGCAGGGCCGTACCCGCTCCCCACCCCCCCACCCCCCCCCCCCGCCCTCGCTCCCCTCAGCGGCGCCCAGCCGAGTCCCCCCCGCGGCCCAGCTCTCCTCAGGGGCGATTCCAGCCCCTCGGCCCACACTACGCCCGGAGCGGGGCGCGTAGCGCGAGGAGCCACGGCGGCTCCTATCCCCCGCCGTCCCATCCTCTCTGCCCGCCGCAGAGCCCCGGGAGAGGCGCCGGAGCTGCCGGGGCCCGCCGGTACCTGCCGCGGCCGCCCGCTCGCCGCCCGCCCGCCGGCCGCACACAGACAATATGGCGGAGGCACAAGGCTCGGCCGCCAGCCGCAGGGACCAGAGCGAGGCGCGCCGGAAGCGGAAACCCCACCACCCGCTAGCGCGCGACGTGCCGCGGGAAGGAGGGGAGGCGGGGAGGCTTTGCGCACGCGCGAAGGCGGGCAGTGCGCCGCAAGGGATTGTGGGGGCTGTAGTTCGCAACCGGGAGGTAGGGAGATTGGGAGGGTTGAGGCCTGTTACGGTGCGGCTGGAAGGCGCGGGGAGGACCGGGGAATCCTCGCTCCGAGCCCGGAACGTCCCGCGAGGTGCGGCGGGGCCTGGCTGCCATCCATGAGCGACCTCGGTGGGAGGCGGCCCGGAGGAGGGCCGTCCCTCCGCGGGTCTGTGCTCGGGGCCCGCCGCCAGGTGGCAACTGCGGCCCAGCGCGGCCTAGCGCGGCCCGGCCGCCGGGAGCCGAGCGGTTCCGTGCGCTGCCCGGAGCTCTTTGTGTGCCCTCCGAGCCCGCGGTGCGACCGTGGCCCCCTCTGCTGTGTGGGAGCCCTGAGCCCCTCCAGGGCCCGCACACCACGGCTCGTCGGCTTTGATTCCCCGTCGTTCAGCCCCGAGCTGCACCGCTCCGCCGGGGTTTGGCCAAAGGCCGATATCCAGCACCTCTGCTGCAGGCTGAGACCGGGAGGAGGAGGAAATGCATTGAGACCCATCTCGATCGCATCTACTGCCCGCTCTGCCACCGCTCCGCGCCTTCAAGTCCCCCAAGTAGGGCAGGAATGCACCGCCAACAGAGCGCACCCCAGCTCGCATCGCCCCATTTGGAGACATGTGGCTTCATGCTGATCGCATCCCTGCTGCGGGGGCTGTGCTCTGGCCAAGTGCTGCGGCCCCCTGGGAGCTGGGAGCCATCCCATAGGCGAGAGGGGCTCTCACTGAGCCGTGCCCACGGCCTCCTGTCCTTGGGAAGCCGTATGCTCCTGCCCGCAGCCCACGTGCCTGCACCCCTGCGGCCTCGTGCTGCACTCTGTTCTCCCTGTGTGGGAGTCTCACTCACGGGAGGAGCTGCTGGCGGCTGCTTGCCCAAATCCCACAGCCCCCCACCCCAGGTCACTCCCATTAGGTAAAGGAGCAGCTCGTCTTGGCGGGGGTATCTCCCTCTTGTGCTTTCCTTGTATTGTACGGGCCTGGGTCATCGAGGAAATCTTACAGGTCCTTCTGCTGCCGAGTGGTCACTGGGGAAGCCCGGCCCCCTTCCCCCCATTGTCAGCAGCCGGGCTGTATCCTCACTCTGAGCCCCGGCCCCTAAAAATAGCTCTTTGTCAGGCGATTGTTCCGACACCTTCACGGCGGCATTGACGTGGGCTGGAGCAGGACAGAGATGGGGTAGGTGGAGGGGAAGAGCTGGAGGTCCCCCCTGGGACCGCTCTGAGTATTTGCCACTGATAACAGCTCCTGTGGGGGGAAATGGGCTCCAGGCACGCGGCTCTGTGCCAGAGGCCTCCCTGCATGCTGCTGCCCACCCATCACCTCTCCCCCACCTGTCCCTGCTCCGTGTTCATCCTGGGTGCCCAGGTGACCCTGCTGCATGTGGGATAGAAGCCCTCCCAGGTCTCTATCTTGGACCCTGCAGCAAGGTGCTGGACCTGGTGTGAGGTCCAGACTGACACCCCCAGACCAGGGGAACCCCAGGGTTACCCCAGGGAACCCCATGTGTCCATTGCAACGTGGTCGCTGCAGGCAGGAGTCTGCCCTGTTGGGGATTGAGTTGGGATGGAAGCCAGCCCAGATCCCACTGTGTTTTGGCCAAGCTAACCCAGCCCTACAGACCTGTCACTGTTGGGTAGGACAGAGTTTGCTCCATGATGGTGCTGCCATGAGCTGCTGGCCCTGCACCCTAGTCAGGGTGCCATACTGCTTGGAGGAGTCCCTTGCACCAGAAGGGGACCCCGCTCTGCTTGTCCTCCTTTGCCCCCTGCTACCTCGCTCCCTGTCAGCTGGAGGTGGCCGTGTCCCTGGAGACCTCTCCTGCCCAGCCACCCCAGCTGCAGAAGCAGTGTTTTATTTCCCATGAGCTCGAGCAGGTCTGGATTAAAATAAACTGCTGGCCCAGATCCCTTTTCTGGTGTCACGGGAGATGCTGTGCTTGCTGTGAGCACTGCCTACAGCCCTGCTGAGCCCCGACCCTCAGGCCCTGTGTGGCAGCGGGGGCTTGCCCAGCTCTGAGACCTCTCCATTTGCCCACTGCCACCATCCCCATGCCGAGCTGAACCCTCTGGGACTGTAGGGCAGGGCACAGGGCCAGCCCCACTCTGATTACCCCCAGCGCTTTTTCCTTTTTCTCCCTTAATTTACTGAGTGCTAAATCCAAATATTACAACTTCCCCTCCACACCGCTGGTTACGCAGGCGGCCCCCGGCCGGGCATTGTCTTATTGTTTGCAGAGGGAAGCTCCAGCGGGAGATTAACCTGGCGTTCACCCCGCGCACAGCTTCACACCCTGTCCCTGCTGGGGGGGCTGCACCCCAGGGAGCACACAGTGCATGGAGGGTCGTTGGAATAGTGACTCTGCAGGGGCTGCTGCATGAGGGCAAGGGGCCTGGCTGTAAGAGCCCTGGGTGCTAGAGCAACACCTTTGCCTCCTTCCTTCCCCATGGAGCTGGCAGGGTGCCGGGGTCTGCAGGGAGGCAGAGACTGCCCAGCACCCAGTCCAGAGCGCTATGGTGTGTGCACCTCATACCATCCCATTCCACCCCACAAATCCCAGTTTATATTGTGCCCGTCTGTCCCTGCTCCTTCCCTGCTGTTCTGTACCCATCAACACATTGGGCCCACTTCCCACAGCCTCCCATTTGCCTCCATGTCCCATGGGTGCTGAGTCTCGGGCTGAGGTTGGTACATCACACATGGGCAGTAACTGCAACGGGGACGTTTACCACGGGCAGATGCCATTTAAGACACAGGAGCTTCACCTGGGCAGAGCCCAGGCTGCACCCACAGGTGCTGCCAAGTTGCAGAGATGAGGAGGGCTGAGTGCCGGGTGCCGGGCCTGAAGCCAGATCTGTTTGCATGGCTGCACGCATTTGGGCATTAGAAGTGGCTCAACCCTGCTGCTGTATGCAGGCACTGCTCGCTCACTGTGGGCTCTGCAGTGGCCCTGGTGTGAGCCCCAAGCTCACAGCCCTGTGGGCTGCAGCAGCTCCATCCCATCTGAGCCCCGCTCAGCTGCGGGTGCAGCCCCACTGCATTCCTACCCTGCTGGCCCAGCAAGGTTAAACTGCGGAGAGGCTGAAATATTTGGGAGGGGAATGGAGAAGGGAAAAAAATATATCTATAAAAAGAACGCTTAAAAACACAAGTTAGAGAAAAAAATACCAGGCGCGGAGTGCAGCTGCGGTTCTGGTTCCAGTTCCCAGGTGATGTCAGGCCTGGAGCGTCTCCAGCCCCGGCCCCTCGGAGACGGTCTTTGTGGGTTCAGCACTGAGTGTTTTTCCTTCCTGAGACTCGGGGACACCTTCCTGTCTCAGAGAAAGCAGCCAAAAGCCATTCCAAGGGTGTCCGCGCACAGGAAGGGGAGAGGATGGGAGGGGAGCGCGGGAGGCAGTGCGGCACAGCGCGGCACGGGGCCGGCAGCGTCCGCGGCTGACCGGCTCTGGTGGTCCCATGGAGCACACCCTGCATGGAGCAGAGGGACACCTGGCTCCCAGCAGCCCAGCTCCAGTGCCTCTGAGTCAACATTTCCCCCCTGGCAGCGTTGGGAGGGTTTGGAATGCACTGAGACCTACAGGCTTGGCACTGGGACCCATGGGTTTGGCACTGGGACGTGCTAGGGTGCACAGCACGCGCACTGGGATGTGCTGGGACCCACGACCCCAGAAGTGGGACGTGCTGAGATCTGCAGCTAAGCACTGGGACATGGTGGGATGTCCATCTTCTGTACTGGGACATGCTTGGACCCATAGCCCCAGCATTAGGACACACTGGAGTGCACAGTTCCTGCACTGAGAGATATTGTGACACACAGGCACCCATGTTCTCGGCACTGGGACACGTTGGGACCCATGGTCTCGGCGCTAGGATGTACTGAGATGCACAGCTCCTGCACTGGGACACACTGGGACCTATGATCCCAGCAGTGGAATGTGAGGGGACACACTAGGAGTCTTGGCTCTGGCACTGGGACATGTTATGCTGCCCAGCTCCTGCACTGCGACCCACTGGGACTCCATCCTCAGTGTGGGGACATGGGAGATGCTGCAGGACTGTGTCCCAGCACCAGGACCACCGGCACTGCTGGGACTGGGGGTGCATGGGGGCTTCCCAGGGGCTGCAGGAGGACAATCCCCTTTCATCTGCGGGTCAAGCTGTTTGCAGAGTGAAGCCCCCACCCCCAGCCCCTGCCCCCCGATAAACCCAAGGGCAGGGATTCTGTGTCTGGGGATGTTTGGAGAATCTCACGGCTGTTTATTGGGGTCTGGGACACATTAGACACGCTGAGAACAAACCTCTCCCACCCACCCCGGTCCCTGCCTGGGACTCGCTCTCACAGCTGCGCTGTGCTGTCAGCTCCATAAATCAAACCCGAGGGAAAGGGGGGCTGGGGGCCAGCATGGCCTGGCCACACGGGGGCCAAGGGGTCCATGCCATCACCTCATCCCCAGGGTGGGCGAGAGGATGGCACCAGGATCCCATGCTCCCTTTCTGCAATGGGATCTCTCCCTGGAGAACCCCGCAGCCCTGGGGGGGGGCACACCAACAGCCCCAGGCCGCCTCATCCACAGCTGTTTCAGCTCCATGGGATGCAGGAGCCCCTGGGAGCTGTGCGCCCCTGAGCCCGGCACCTTTCCCAGGCTCAGCTCCCTGCAGAGAGCAGGGGGGCTGGGCTGGGAACCCCCACGTCCCTGCTTGACCCTGCGTCTTCAGCCCTAGAGAGCGTGGCCGTGCACAGAGACAGTGGCAGCCATCATGGAAGCAGTTGGGAGTCACAGTGGTCACAGCATCCCAGGCAGTGAAGAAGGTGCGGAAACAGAGATGAACCCCAGTGCACTGCATGCACACCCAAAGTGCCAGCAATGTGTCCCGTATGTCCCATACATCCCACGTGTCCCATGCATCCCATTGCAAGGCTTGAAACTCTCCATAGCCCAGATCCTCATGGCAGCAGAGCTGCCTGCAGGGCTTAGGGACACGGGGACACGCGTGCACGGGGTCTCACACTCATAAGGAGAGTAGGCAGCGTCGTGGTTGGGACCGGAGCATGGCTCAGAGACAGAGGGCCATTGGGACACAGCCATGTCGAGGAGCCCACGCCACGCGGTGGGAACAGCAGGCAGGCACCAGCCCGTCAGAAAAATAAGGTTTATTTTCCAAGTGGCTGCGCGTGCATCAACAGCACCTGCGGGGCTGTGCCGCCATCCCCCCCGAGCTCATCGACGCCGGCCATGTGCGGGCTGCTCATCCCAGCCCACCCCTTTGGACCATCCCAGGGGTGCTGGACCCCTTCTCCCAGCCCTAGTAGCGTCCTCTCGCCGCAGTGCTGGTGCCGGTGCTGGCGTCGGTGCGGTGCCAGCCCACGACCCTGCTGTGCCCCATCGCCTGCGGCTGGCGGGCAGCTCCCTCCCTCCCGCTTGCGGTCTCTGGGGCTGGCTGTGACAGGCTCTGCCGCCGTTCTCCTGCGGGTGCTGGTGGCACCGGTTCATCTCCGTGCCACCCGCAGCGGGGTCACCCCCCTCACCTTCAGGCAGTTGCCCCCGAGGTCCCTGCGGCCGCCCTGCGGAGAGAGGAGGGGAGAGCTGCGGGGTGCCTGGGTGTCCCGGTGGGAATGGCCTTGGGGACACGGGGGTGCGTGGCACCAGCGGGGTGAGCGTGGAGGAACTGCACACGAATGTCATTTAGGGTGCTGAAGTGGCAAAGATGGTTCAGTGATGCCCAGGAGGGATACATGGATTTGGTCATGCATGGTGGTGCTGGGTTGGTGGCCTGGGTCTTTGTGTCCCTGTGTCCACATTACAGGGACACAGCCCCAGCATAGCCCTGCTTGGGGACAAGGGCTTGGACACCGACACTGCTCAGTGCAACCAGCCCAGCTCAGACCAGTATAACCCACTGCATCCTATCAGAGCCCAGCTTGGCTCAGCATAGCCTAGTACAGCCCATTTCCAGCCAAGCCTAGTTCCTGCCCAGCCCATTTCCAGCCCATTTCCAGCCCAACCCAGCCCAGTACACTCAATTTCCAGCCCATTTCCAGCCCAGGACAGCCCATTTCCAGCTCAGTCCCAGAGCCAGAAGGTGCAGAGCGGCCCCAGCCCAGCTCTTATCCTTGCCCCCAAGGTCCCAGTGCCACCAGGTCTCCTGGTCATTGCAGAGGGTCTCAGCTGGGGATAGGTCTGTAAAGGACTGGGGCAGGAGGACATCCAGGAGGGGCTGGGAGGGGGTGCAGAGTTTGGCCAGTAAGCAGTGGGGGGGGGGACGGGACGGAAATGGGAAGAGCAATTAAAAATGGAGCAGCAGAAACCCAAAGAGCACTGAGGGCTGAAAAATGCTCTGCAGTCACTGCTCGGATGGGGACGGTGATGGGGACAGTGTGGCAGCCCCAGGGCTTGGTAACAGTAGGTGGCCACTGTTCCTAAACCCTGGGACAGCATGGCTGGTGGGATGGGCTCAGCATGGATACCCCCACCCACTCTGGGGTCACTCTGCAGCCTCCAGCCCTGTGCCACCACCAGTCCCCATCTGGCACCATGCTGCACGGGGCCATCCTCCCACTGCTTCAACTGAGGGAGGCTCATGGGGCGTGAGAACAGGGTCACAGGGATGGGATGGGGATGTAGATGGGATGGGGACAAGGGATGGGATGGGGATGGGGCCAGCCTGCTCGCTCCGCGCTCCCTCTTGGCACAGCCACATGCCCCAGCCCCGGGGTGACCGTAACCCCCTGAGAGCTCCCGGCCTGGATGGACGTGGGGGAGCAGCCCGGCCCTCTGACGCCAGCAGGACTGTGGGCGTGCAGCTCTGAGCAGCATTTGGCCGGGAGCTGCCAAAGCCTCCAGCGGGGGCCAGAGCTGGAGCCCGCGCGGAGCTCACGGGGACTTGCCGATCCTCCCAATCCCAGGGCTGTGCCGATCCCAGGGCTGTGCCGACCCTCCCCCCCACTCACCCCTTTCCGCTGGTTGCTGAGGCAGAAGGTGCAGATGCTGCGAGGCTGTTTGCTGTCCAGATCGCCCTTGGCCCCGTAGATGGCACTGAAGCAGGGCTGCCCGTCCTCGCAACCCTCGCCCAGCAGCAGCACGTTGGCCAGGTGCGAGATGTAGCTGGAGGCCAGGCGCAGCGTTTCGATCTTGGACAGCTTCCGATCCACGGGTTCGGTGGGGATGAGGGTCCGCAGGGCCGTGAAGGCGGTGTTGACGCTCTGGGTCCGGTCCCGCTCACGCGCGTTGGCCGCCTGCCGCTGCTTCACCATCACCATGGGCCCCGTCTTCCTGGGCACCTTGCGCCTCGCCTCGGCGCCCTCGCAGCAGCCGTACGACTGGTCCGACGTGTCGCTCTCGCTGCGGTTCTCCTCGTCCTCCGACAGCATGCCGATGTCGGGGTAGAGCACGCGGGCAGCCATGGGACGCAGCATGGTAAAAGCCATGGCCGGAGCCCCCCGCCCCGCTGCGGGCAGCCCTCGGGCTGCGGGCAGCCTTTCACCGTTAACACGCTGCTTTTGCTGCTCCGCTCCTGCGTCCGAGCGGGGCTGGGACGGACGGCTGCGGGGGGAATCGTGATTTATACGGCCGGGGAGGGGCTGGTGTTGGAGCCCACCCCCAGCCGGCCCCCGGCTCGGGGCCAGGCAGGCAGCCAGCGTCCAGTCCCAGCCCGGCCGTGTAAATCACGATTCCCCCCGCAGCTGGCTGCTGGCCTGGCTGCGCTCCGGTGCGTGGCCCCAAGCAAAGGGTGCCTTGTGTTTGCACGGTGACATGACCCGGTTGTGCCGCCTGTTGTACCGAACCGTGGCACGGACTGATGACCGGGCCATAGGGAGTGCCACAGCCCCGGGAGAGGTGCCACGTGCGGTGTCCCCAGTGTGTCCTCAGCCCTGTGTGGCCTCAGCCACCAGTAGGTTGCACTGAGTGGCACAAAGGGCGCAGGAAATGGGATGAGGGTTGGCCCTTGGAGTGCTGGCACCGCGTTGCTTCCATGGAGGGGACAGCAGTGCTTGGCCAAGGGAGGCACTGCCTCGCTGGGGCAGGGGTGGCCAGGCTGAGCCCTGCAGCCCCTTGTGCACAGAGCTGGCACCCTGTGTGCTGCTACAGGGCAGGATGAGGATGAAAACCTTGGCCCTGACACCACAACAAGGTGCTGCCGGGCTGCCAGGAGCGCTTCCTCTGCTGGAGGAAGGTGTGTGCCAGCAGTGGAAAATCCAAGTCCCTTCCTGCAGAGTTGATCCCTGGAGCTGCAGAGCTGCGGTGTCCTGAGGGCTGCTCTCCTTGAGCAGCAGTGATTGCCTCCCCCTCCCTGCACTCAGGGAGGATGCAGGAGGATGCTCAGGGCAATGGGGGCAAAAAGGGGATGTGCTGGGGGCTTGGAACGGTGTCTGTGGGCACAATGGACACACAGAACATCCTAGGGAAGGGTGGCTGGCTGGGTCCTGGAGTACAGAGCCATGTGATGGCATGTCACCAAGTCCCTCCTGGGGCTGTCCTCATGTGTAACAGGACCGTGTGTCCCCTCAGGAGCAAAAGGCCCCCCTGCCCCTTGCTGCGGGGCCCTGACCCTGTTTGCCTTCACCATTTGTCCTCCTGCGCAGAGCCCGTAAATCACACTGCAGGGGGGCGAGGGCCGAGTCAGGGAACTGTGGGGCTGGGGGTGTGCAGCCTGAGGGTCTGGGGGCTGCTTTGGGCTTCCACATAGACACAAGTACATTTCCTTTGCTAGCTCCACGCTCACAGCTCCTCACTGAGCTGGGGACCGTGAGGCCCACCCCACTTCTCTGGGGCACAGACCAGAGTTCATCCTCTGTAAATGGTCCCTTGAGCAGAGTTGGAGACAGACAGACCCTGGGCACGAGGTGGAAGGAGCAGGCAGGTGCCTGCAGCCAATGGAGCAGTGGATGGTCCCCAAGGGGGACACAGCCTCATGCAAAGGGGGATGCTGAGCTGGCTGCTGGAGGGGAGCAGGGGGAAGGCAGCCCCTGTGCACCCTGCTGGGTGCGAGCCGGGGCCCCCCGCCCCAGCACTGACAGGCAGCAAGACGGATGGCAGCGGCTGTGTACTCAGGTGCGGCCGCCACACATGGCCACCAGCTGACAGGGACGAGTGGGGGGGGAGCCCTAGGCTCCCAGCCCTGCTGGGTTGCACGGGGGTGCATGGCATGCCTGGGGGCATCACCATGCATGGGGTGCTGGTGTGCATGCGTGTGCACGTGTGTGCACATGTGTGCATGTGTGCAATGGGGGGGGCTGTGGGAAACAGCGGATGCTGCTGAAGCATGGGGACGTGAGGCAGCTGCCTGGCTTTCCTGTGCTGCCCAGCCAGTGTGCAGGACAGGACGTGTGTCCCCGTGTATGGCATGCTGTGTGCCGTAGCTGAGCACAACCCAAAGAGGGGCTACCACGGGGAGCTGGCATTCCCCAGGGCTGGGTTTTCCCCCTGTGTGCTGGGAAATGTCCCCTGCCCTCCCACACTGGAGAGCGTTTATCTGAGAGGTGATACTTAAGTGTAAGAAAATAAACAGAGAGCAGATGGCACGGGGGGCCGGATCTGCTCCCTGCCACTCTGTGCTGCTCCAGTCCTGCTGGGAAAACACTGCTTCTTGCGAGGCAAATGGATTCCAGACCCCACGGCTGTGCAGAGCATGTGGCTGCCAGGACAAAGAGTGACCCTGCCTAGGGCTGGGCAAAGCAGTGCCAGCCTGACCTAACATCCTGTACCATCCTCATGCCACGCATCTCCATCCCATCCGACTCCCTCTGCAAGCCAAGGGAATGCTGACTCTACTTGCAAACATGGGGAGACCTGTGCTATCAATAGCTGCCTCTGGTCTGTACCTGAGTGACTGGGATGGAGACAGCGGGATGGGGATGCTGGGATGGGACTGATGGCAGCGGTCCTGGCAGGACCCTGTGCCGGTGGCTGTGCCCGGGGCATTGCGGGCCCCTCACAGGGCTGTACCTGTGGGCCGATCTGGAAAGCATTACACGGCTGTCGTGTGGGGAAGTCTGTCCCAGTTCCGGAGCTGGGACCCTCCCAGCCAGCCCAGACGGAGCGGGAGGGAGCCCACAAAGCGCCTTTGTTCCTGGTCTGGAACGAATGGATTGGAGGCAGCTGAGATCGGCTGTCAGCCGGCGACACCGGAGACCCTGCAGGTCAGGCAGAGGGAAGGGGGACAGGTGGAGGGATGGACGGATGGACGGATGGACAGACACAGGGATGGCTGGCTTTGGCAAGGCTCACCCCCATGCAGGTTGGGACCTGGAGGTGCTCCTGGCGCTGTGTGTCCCCCCGGGAACACGGGGCATGCAGAGCCCTGCAGAGATCCCCACGCTTGTGACGCGGCCTGGGGCTTGGCAAACCCCCCCTCCCTGCCCCGGGGTCCCATTTCTGTGTGCGAGGTGATCTGTATTGCCGAAGGAGCTGCTACCTCATCCCTCCCCCCGCGCTCTACGGAGAGGAAACTTTTTAGCACGCCACAATTCTTCGCAGAAATTTACGGCCCATGAGGGAGCCGTGCAGCAGGGCCGCTCTCTCCGCGCACGCTCGCAGGGTTTCCTCCCGGCGGAGGCAGCTTTGATGCGACGCATGCAGCTCGGCCGTGCACACCCCCAGCCCCTGCCCTGGCAGCCCCCAGCCCAGCCGGCCCTTCCTGCGGAAACGCAGTGGAAGCAAAGCGTGCCCCAGCAGCAGGCAGCACCGTGCGTGCTGCTGTGCAAAGGGATGGCTGCAAACCCCCGCAGAGCTGCCCGTGCCCTCCTCCCAGCTCCCAACCCCGGCCCATTCCTGCCCTTGAAGGACAGGATCCAGCTGGCATGGAGTGTGGCCAGCAGGCAGAGTGTCCGGACGCAGTTCCTGTCCCAGTCCTGCTGCTGACTCACAGTGTGATGGGGTGAGTCAGTGGCCTTTCCCCTCCCTGGTTCCTGGCTCAGAGGGATGCCGGATAGCTGTGGGATGCTCAGTGTGGTTTTTCCAGTTTGCACATGGGGTGAAGACGTGGCATTTGCAGAGCTGATAGCATCCCAGCATGGCGCAACTGCTCTCAGAAGCAGAGTCGAGTCAACCCTAGGGCAGCAAGGACTGACCCCGTATTTGTCCCCATCAGAGCACCCAACTCTCAGCACAGTGCCTGTCTGCTGACACAGCGTTGGGTACCAGCACAGTGTCCATCCCCACCCCACATGTCCCTGTGCCCCATCTCACAGCTGCTCCCAGCCCCTGCCACTCCCAGCACCAGCACACGGACCAAGGGGTTTGGTCACCTTTATTCCCAGAGCAGCAGTGGGTGTCCCCTGGAGACAACCGCATGGAGAAGGGGCTGTGGGATGCATCTGAGGATGGAGCAGGCAGCTCTGGAGCAGGCACAGCCCAGAGTGAGCCTGGAGTGGCGGTGGGAAGGCTGGGGGTGGTGAGTGCCCTGGTACAGGTTTGTCCTGGTTTGTGTGTCCCAGTTCGGCGGTGCCCTGGTTCAGCGGTGCCACGCTTTGGTTTTATCCTGTCCCAGTTCCACGTGCCCCAGCTCGACCCACTCCTTCCCGGTTCAGAGATGTTCCGGCCCAGCTGTGCTCAGCGGGTGTCGCTCTGGTTCGGTGCCGCGCCGGTTTGGGGGTTTCCCAGTTTGGAGATATCCTGGTTCGCAACGTCCCGGCTCGCGATGTCCCGGTTCGGAGACGTCTCGGTTCGCGATGTCCCGGTCCGATCCCTCCCCGCCCCGTTCCCGCGGCACACGGTCGCCACCTCCCGGCCGCGAGTGACACCCACCGGCACCGGGACCCCCCCGCGACCCCATCCCAACCGCAACGCCGGGGGCGGGCGCGGTGTTCGGCTGAGCCCCGGGGCGGAAGGAGGGGTCCGCCTCAGCGCAGTTCGGGCGTAGAGGAGCCCAGGTAGGTGCGGAGGTCGCTGAGCGTGGACGGGATGATCTTGGCGGGGATGGTGTCCCGCTGCAGCTCACGGTGCGCCGCGTAGCGGTGACACCCACCGAAGGAGTAGAAGTAATCCCCGCCCTGGCTGCCCTTGATCCATAGCACGTCAATGGGGGGGACCTGCTCGGGATCCTCCTGGGGGGAGAGAGGGCGAAGGAGAGAAGGATGGAGAGAGCCGCGGTGCTGCGCGCTTCTTCGGCTGTGCCCGGCAGCCCCGAACCGGGGAGGCCCGAACCCGCGCTGTCCCGACCCCCGAACCCTCCCGGCACCCCGGGTCCCTTCGGCACCCCCGACCCTCCGCGCCTCATAGAACCCGGCACCCCCGACCCCATGCATCCCCGGCACCTATGACCCCCCCGGCCCCGCACATCCCCAACACCCCGGGCTCCCCGGCACCCCGAACTCCTCGGCACATCCGACCCAACACCTGTGACTTTTCCGGCACCCCCGACCCCTCCGGCACCCCGGAGCCCTCGATACACCCGACCCCGCCGTCTCCGCACCCTCCTTATCCCCGCACCCACCTGCAGGGTCCGCACCAAACTCCGCACTTTCTCCGGCTCCAGCACGGAGGGGATGGGCCGGATCAGGACGCTCATGGGCACGTTGTGTACGGCGGCGATGTGCTGCGTGTGGATACTCGCGGTGCCACCGTTCCCCTCTTCCTCAGCCATGGCCACCGCCGCCAACTCCGGCCGTCGCTCCGCCGCTCCTCGCCCCGCACCTCCCGCCCCCGCCCCGCGCAGCGCCGCTCCCCGCAGCGCCGCCCGCCCTCCGCCCGCCGCCATCGCCGCGCTTTGCAGCGTCACGGTGAGACCGCGGAAAGGGTTGGTTGGCCCCGAGCTCCGAGGGCGAAGGTGCCCGGGTCCGTGCACTGAGAATCGGAGAGGGGGGGTCACGGCCTGGAGCTGCGTGGAACCGACACGGATGGAACGGGGTGGGGGGGTAGGGGGGGGGGGGGGAGTCGGGAGGAGTTTCAGCCCTGGGTCCGTCTTCGTGGAGCTGTGGGATATCCCGGATTAGAAGGAATAGAGGTCATCGGGTCTGGCTCCAGGCTGGGATGGATGTTCTGGGACATTTCTGGCTCATTTCTTGGAATCAGTGTCCCCAGTGGTAGAGAAGTACTGGGAAAGAGTTTGGGTCCCCCACGCCCCTTGTTCTGAGCCCCCCACAGCCCTACCCCGACCCCTGTACGCCCCCTGGCCCAGCTGCACGGTTCTCTATCCCCAGTGCTGACTCAGGGTCACATCCCACGGCCAGCATCTCACGCAGTGCTGGGTGACCCCTCTGCCCTTCACTGGTGACGGTGAGGATGAGGAAGGACATCACAGCAGAACCCCATTGGTGGATTCGGGATGCAACACCCAGTGATCCCAGCTGGGCAGTCCCCAGGATCCACACCCCACTACTGGCACTCTGCACTTTGCTTTGCTTTCAGGTCAGTGCTCTGCTGCTCCCCCTGGTGCTTTTTGCAAGCCGGGTGCAGCACTGGGAGCGGGATCCAGTGCCGTTAATGGGGTGCAGTGCTGTTAATGGGGTGCAGTGCCATTAATGCGGTGCAGTGCTGTTAATGGGGCGCAGTGCCGTTAATGGGGTGCAGTTCTATTAATGGGACACAGTGCCGTTAATGGGGTGCAGTGCTGTTAATGGGGTGCAGTGCTGTTAATGGGGCGCAGTGCCGTTAATGGGGTGCAGTGCTGTTAATGGGGCGCAGTGCTGCTGTTGGAGTGCAGTGCTGTTAATGGGGTGCAGTGCCGTTAATGGGGCGCAGTGCCGTTAATGGGGCGCAGTTCTATTAATGGGGTGCAGTGCCGTTAATGGGGTGTAGTGCCGTTAATGGGGTGCAGTGCTATTAATGGGGCGCAGTGCCGCTGTTGGGGCGCAGTGCCGTTAATGGGGTGCAGTGCCGTTAATGGGGCGCAGTGCTGTTAATGGGGTGCAGTGCCGTTAATGGGGCGCAGTGCCGTTAATGGGGTGCAGTGCCGTTAATGGGGCGCAGTGCTGTTAATGGGGTGCAGTGCCGTTAATGGGGCGCAGTGCTGTTAATGGGGTGCAGTGCCGTTAATGGGGTGCAGTGCCGTTAATGGGGCGCAGTGCCGCTATTGGGGCGCAGCACCATTTGCAAAGCTTGCACTGCAGGTGCCACCGCTCCCCTTTGAGGATGTGCACAGAGCACCTGCTGCCCACCCACCCACCTCCGTGTGCACAAAGAGCCCAAGACACAGCTGGTAGTGGCAGAAGTCCCTTTTATATCCCTGAATTGCATTACAAGTAATACTGCGGGCGGTCGGTTCTCCTCTTACCGCGGCCTGTCCAATACAAAACCTGGCAGAAAAAGAAAAGCGATCATGCACGGAAAAAATTATTGCTGTGGTATCCGCTATGTACAGTATAACACACGGGGCAGCCCAGCCCCGCACGCCGCGCTGCCCGAGGGGACGCACGAAAAATGCTGCAGCTCGGGCTGCCCACGGAGCTCAAAGTGACCCTGGGAGCCACGGGCACGGCGGGAGGAAGACTGCGGTGGGAGGAAGACGGAGCAGGAAGACTGCAAAGGGAGAGCCAGGCTGAGCCCCTGGGTGCCGAGGCCCGAGGTAGGAGCGGCTCGCTGCGGGGCAGGGGTTGCATAGAATCGCTGCTTCGTCCCCGTGCAGGGAGCAGAGCGGGAGCTGGCGGTGTGGGGTTCTGTCTCTTGGGGCCGTGTCCCCATCCGTGTCCCCGTGGCTGTGTCCCGGGCACGGCGATCCGCCTCCGGTCTTGGCAAATAAATAGTGAAAAGCAGAAGGAATAAATAATATAAATAAGAGCATCAATTAAATAGACTCACCCGGGCTCTGTGGCACCACCGACCCCCTCCTGGGGTGTGCGGGGGTGAGGGCAGAGGGGTCTGGGGTTGGCCAGGGGGGAGAGGGGATGGAAGCAGCCCAACAGGGGCTGAGGGTGAGGGTTCTGCCCCAGGGGCTGTGCCCACGTGGGTGGGGGCAGCAGGGCGGATGGGGTCCGTCAGTCCTGCCTGGCTCTTCGCCCCATGGTCCTGTCCTTGCTACGGACCAGGTGAGTGTCTTTTCTCCCCGGCAGTTCCTGGGAGGAGAAGCAGCAGCTCTAAATAAATAATAGGAATAAATTAAATAAATAGGGGTGAGCATCGCGAGCTGGGGAAGGTCTGGCCCAGGTGCAGGCGGTGCTCCCGGGGCAGTCCCTGCAGAGAGACCTGCCTGGCTGCGGGGACTGCGTCCAGCCCTTCCCGGGGGCCGGGGGCTCCTTTTTATTTAGGGGGTGAGAGATGTAGGAAGCATCCTCCAGCCCCGTAGCGGCAACTGGCACCAGGATGGGGAGGGGTAGAGGTGGTGGGGGGGTGCGTTGGGGGCGAGGGGGGGAGGGCACGGGGATTAGTTCCCTATTGCACAGCTGTGTTCGGAGCCCTTGAAGCAGGCGGACTCGTAGTGCTTGTTGAGGTACGACTTGAGGGCGAAGGTCTTCTCGCACTGCTTGCACTTGTAGTGCTTGAAGGCGGAGTGGGTCTGCATGTGGGCGCGCAGGTTGGAGCGGTCGGCGAAGGCCTTGCCACAGTGAGAGCAACCAAAGGGCTTCTCCCCGGTGTGCGAACGCATGTGGCCCTGCAGCAGCCAGGGCCGGCTGAAGGCTTTGCCGCAGACGTCGCACTTGTGCTTGAGGTTGTGGGTGAGGACGTGCATGGCCAGGGCGGGCATGGAGACGTACGCCTTGCCGCAGGTCGGGCATTTCCTGGCCATCTTGCTGTCCAGGCTGCGGTGGGTCTGCTTGTGCCGGCTGAGGTTGGAGGAGGTGGCGTAGGTCTTGCCGCACTCGGGGCAGGAGTGGCGGTGGCTGCCACGGCGCTGGCTCTCCCCGCGTCGACGCGACCTCCCGTCGGTGATGAAGAAGGCGTCCATGGAGTAGCTGTCCGTCACCGCTGCCTCCCCGTTGAAGTAGCGGGCGGAGAAGGTGGACTGGGGGCTCTCGGGGTCGCTGTATTCCTCCTGGCCGGGCGTGTAGGCCGGGTCTGGCGGTGCCGGCGGCAGCCCCTGCTTCTTGTCGGGGTTGTAGCCGGCAGGTGCCAGGCAGTGCTGCAGGTACCCTGTGGGGACGACACGAGGGTCATCCTCCTCTGGGCTGGGCTCTGCCCGGCAGTGAGCTGAAAACACGCAGCTGTCACTGGCCCTGCACATCGGAGCTGCCTCATGTGCACAAGGGATGAGCTGCCCTGGGTGCCGGCCCGATGGGAGGCAGAGGTTGATAGAGCTCTGCTCCTATCCCCATCTCCCTATTTCTAGGAATGGGTTGAGAAGGCAGAGATGAGAACAAAAGGGCTCGGAGAGGTCACCCCATCTCTCTCAGGAATGTGGCACATGGGGACTGGTGACACCAGGGACACTGGGCTCACACTGAGGGTAGAGAACCATGGGCCCCAGGAGCAGAGGGGGCTCATGGCCATGCTGGCAGTTCCACCCTGTGTGACACTGATGCAGATCTGCTCATGGCTTTTAGGTAATTGACTCTTGACCTGTGCCAGAGCAATGCCACGAATGCCTCCATCCCTCTGCTGCCAGCATGCGATGGTCACTGCACTGCGTGCTCCCAGTGCCTCCCAGCTGGGCCAGCAGCTCGGGGCACACACAGTGGGACACGTGGCCACGCAGGCTGCCCTACACCGGTCCTGGCAGTCACCTGCCTTGTGCACAATGGCCCCTGCCAGCTGCTCCAGAGGACGCATCCCTGCTGCTGATGGTGATGGTGGGGGCTGTTGGGGGGCTCAGCACACTGCCAGGCTCACCGGCACTGATGCATGACTGTGGGGCCATATGCACACCCCACCCCACAAAATACCCCTAAATGCAGCCCCCCCTCCCACCTTTGGGACCCCCTCATCTGGGCTGCCCGGGGCGTGCTGCAGCCGCGGGGCCCCCACGCTTTGTCCCATTGAGGCTGGGGGGTCCCTGCACTGCTGTGGGGAGGGGTCTGCGAGGCTGGGGCACGGTGCAGCCCCCCCGCTGCCCGCGCTGTGCTGACAGTGCGGTCGCACGGGCTGTGCAGAAAGCGCTCTGCTCAGCAATTTCTCACGCTGCCTCCGAGCATGCAGCAAGGTTATTTCCAGGAGAGCAGCGTCGGCAGCTTCTGCCCAGCTGCAGTGCATCCCTCCCCCACCAGCTGCTGCTCCCCATAGGATGGGGAGGAGAAGGGGACCCCCAGGTCGTGTGGGCATTGCCCCGTGCCCCCTGTGCTGGGCAGCAGAAATGAGGACACGCAGAGCAGCGTTGGCTGCATGGGGCTGGATCGGGCCCATCGCTGCACCCAGCGCAGCCTGCGGCTCCAGGAGCAGCCGAGCCGTGACCTGGGAAAAACGTCCCCATCGCCGTCCCCTTTCACGGCACATCCCCGGCTCGCCCCGTCGGGGGTCTCTGCTGAGCGCAGGTGACCCGCACAGAGCCCGGCCCGGTGTCATCCCGAAGCTCGTGGCTCTGGGGGCCCCATCGCCCTCATGCCCACCCTTCGTACCTCTCTTAGTGCCAGGAAGGGGGCTGCCCCCACCCCCCCCCCCCATTGTGCCCGGGGTGGTGACAGCGCGCGCGGAGCTGTCGGAGGGGAGCGGGGCTGCGAACAATGAAAGCCGCAGGCACGGCGAGCAGCCCGGCCCCCCCACCCCTCTCCTCGCTCCCGGCTGCTTCGTGCCCCCCAAAACTTGCGCTGGAAGGAGCCCTCCTCGCTGCCCCCAACCGCGGGCAGAGCGGGGTCCTCCGTGACTCCATCACCTGCACTGCCGCTGTCACCGCGTCCCCAAGGACCAACTTCGGCAGGGGCTGGTGGCGCTGGGGAGGAGGGAGGGGGGACCCACAAAGGCGAACAAGGACGGGACCCGCGGGACGCAGCGTTGAGACCCCCCCCGCCGCCCTCTTCCTGCCCTCCCCGAGCCCCCCGGCCCCGCTTCCCCTGTACCCCCGTTCCCCCCCGCTGCCCCGTCGGGCGCACACAATAGGGGTGTGGGGGGGGCGTTCCCCGGAGCCCCCCGCCCCGCACTCACCATCTCCGGCAGCTGGGCCGGGCAGCGCGTAGGGGGGCTCCAGGGGTGCGTAGGGGGGCGCGGGGGCCCCGGCGAGAGGGAACGCGTCCGCCTTCAGCTTCTTCACCAGGAAGGAGCGGGGCATGGCGGGGCCGGGCCGGAGCCTTCAGCACTGGACAGCTCCGGCACCGGCACCGGCCCCGGTACCGGCACTGGCCCGGCCCGGGGCGGCCCCCGGCCCCGCGCTGCGCTCCGGGCCGGTGGTGCGGGCTGCGAGGAGCGGGGAGCGGAGTGCGAGGGGCGGGCGCCGGGGAGGAGGAGGAGAGGAGGCTGAGGAGGAGGAGGAGGAGAGGAGGAGGGGGAGGAGGAGGAGGAGGGGGAGGAAGGCAGGCGGCGGGGGGGAGGGGGCCGCTCCGCCCGGCCGCGCCCCGAGCCCCCCCTCCCCGAGCCCCCCGGAGCGTCGTGGCAGTGTTGGGTCCTCGCTCCCTGCTTCCCTCTGTCCCAACCCCCCCCCCCCCCCCCCCCCCCCAGCCGCGGACAATGGGGACACACGGGGACATGGGGCGGAAGGGGGGTGGGGTGGGGGTGTGCTGCCTCCTGCTGCCTTTGTCTCCCTGCCGCCAGCCCCCGGGGCTGTGAATGACGGGGCGGGGGTCCAGGCGCTGTCACTGTTCTCATTCTCTGTCCCGGTTCCATCCCTTATCTCCATCCCTGTTCCTTGTTCCTAACCCCATTCCGTGTCCCACTCTGTTGTCTTTATCTCTGCCTCTTGTCCCTTTCCGACGACCCCTTTATTTTTCCCTTGTTTCTTCCCTTATTCTCCATCCCCATTCCTGCTCCCTGTTCCCAGCCCTTCCCGTCCCGTCTGTCCCTTTCCCCTGTCACCACCCCTCTTCTCTTGTCCCTTTCCCCACCTTCTGTCCTTCTCCCATGTCCCTATCCCTATCCGTGTCCTGGGGAAGTGCCGTGACCTTCACAGCCCACAACAATAGCCGGGCTCGTGGCGGTGCATTGTTCCCTCCTGGAGCCCCCACTCCCCCTCCTCCCTTCCCTGCACTGAGCACGCGGCACAGCCGCTCATGCCGGTCCCCCCAGACCCCCCCGGAACAGGATGAGGCCCTTCTTGCAGGCAGGCCGTGGTTCCAAGCTGGCAGGTGACAGTGAGGACCTGGCTGGAGCACTTCTGCTGCCCATCACTGCTCTCGCTGCATGGCCAGTGCCCTGTAAAATGAGCTGGGAGCCACAGTGGGAGCTCTGGAGCAAGACCTTGTGCCAGCTGGGGGTGACAAAGGGCTTATGGGGTACAGCGAGCTGGGGGATCCAGCACAAAGGACCTGCTCCCTGTGAGTCCCTGCCCTGCCACCAGCTTGGAACCTCAGCCTGCCCTGCCTTGCTCTGCAGTCCCCTTGAAGCCGGTGCTTCCCCTGTTACACCGTGAGCATCCCCCTCCTCTGTGGGCAGCTGGGGAAAGGCCATGCTGTCCCCGAGCCCTGTGCTGCACCAAGAGCATTGCAGCACTCAGCCCCAAGCAGCCCACCAGTGGTGGTCAGTGTGGGGATCTGACGGTGCCCTTTGTCTGTGCACACAGTGTCACACGCAGGGGACAAGAGCAGCACCCCGTGGTGGCACCCCGATCCTAATGCTGCCCGTGGCATGCTGGTGGCCATGTGCTTCTTGATCTGTGCTGGGAGCTGGGGGCATCTCTGCTCTGCATCTGTGTGGGGCCAGCGAGCGTACATTCACTGCTTTGTGTGGCCTCCCATAGCCAAGGGAATGTTCCACAGCACCCCACATCCTAGGACATCCCCTAACCTGGGTTATCCCAAATTCTATAGCACCCCACAGCCCATGTTACACCATAGCCTGGAGCACCCTATGTTCTATAGCATCCCATAACCCAGGGCACTCTATAGGGTGGGGTACCCATAGCCCACAGCATCCTGTAGCCTAGGACACCCCACAACCCCAGGTACCCCACGTCCTATAGCATCCCATAGCCCATCTCATGCCATAGCCCTGGGTTCCCATAGCCCACAGCATCCCATAGCCCAGTGCACCTCTCATCCTAGGGACACCCCACTGCCCGCCCCACTCCTGTTCCCAGGCTGGGGCTCCCACCCCATTCCCCCCTTAGCACTGGGGCTCACTCCCCATCAGCATCACTCACCAGGGCCGTGGGCACCAGCCCCATCTGGCCCTACGGTGCAACCCTGACATCAGTCCAAGTCCAAGGTCACCTCTCCCCGAGGTGCAGCCTTGGGGTCGCCCCAGCATCTCCTCCATCCCTGGGCCGCCGGCTCCCAGCCCTGTGCTCCTTTATTTATTTATCTGTGTGTGTGCGATCACTTTTCTTGAAGGCACGTTTGCAGAACGGACGATTACTTACGCCCTAGTTGGGCCGAGCTTGCCTGCCTGCCCGCTGCCCTGTGATTTTTTCTCTCTCCAGGCTGTGGTGTAATAAGGGAGGTAATTAAGTGTAAAAGACAGGGGGAGGGAGGGCTGGGAGAGGGGGAATAGGAACTGGCTCCTTTCAGAGGCAGGGGACTGAGATAATGTATGTTAATAACCTGCAATCAGTCCTGCGGAGCTGTGCTAATATTGCTGACTGCAGCGCGGCTGGGCCCCCCCCCAAACCTGCCCCCACCACGGCGGGGAGGGGGAGAGCCAGAAGAAAGGCCCGGGCGTTCTCCCGGAGCGAGGCTGGGTGATGGCTGCATCCCCATCCCTGCCTTCCCGAGCAGCTGTATGGAAATAATTCCTGCTCGCTCGCAGGGCTCGGAGGCGATTGTTCCCCTGTGCCGTGCTGGGGAGGGAGGGAGGGGTTGGCGGGGCTGTGCAGGGCGAGGGTCTTCGGGGACCTGTGCGTCTGGGATGGGCAGGAGGGTCCTCATGTAGGGCGCGGGGGGGGGTGGGGGGGTGGTGAAGGGCTGCGTCCCTTTAGCTCGCGGTCTCATTGCAAGGAACGTGGGATGCGCCCTGCTCTTGGGATGGGATAAGTCCTCCACGGTGCCCCCGCATCCACCGCTGCTCCTCAGCCCCCAGCTCTGCCCCTCTCCCCACGCTCCTCCTGCAAACGGGGGGATGCGCGGTGTTCAGCTCAGGCCGTGGGACCCGTGCGGGGCGGTGGGCGATTAGCAATTCCAGCCGCGTCCTTCCCGCAGGCGGCCGGGACGCAGCCGGGGCCGGGGGCTGCTCGGCTCTGCTTCGTTAAGGCACAGCAGAGCGGGTCTGTCGCTGCTGCTCCCGAGGGGAGCAGATTGCCAGACAAAGAACCGGGGACAAAGGCCCGGCTGCCTCGTGCCCCGGGGAAGAGGCGCAGGCGCGTACGGCGACCGAGCGCTGCTCCGCCTGGGGGCTGACGCTGCTCCCCCGGACCCCCCCGGACCTCCTGTTGGCACAGCCGAGGTGCAGTCGGGTACCAGGTGGCACAGTTCTGCCACCCCGTGCCGTGTGACAGCCTTGTGTTGCTGTTCATGGCACGGCTGTGGGCACGGGGCCGTGCTGCAGCTCGACTGGGACACAGGGCAGTGGGGAGAGAGCAGAAAGCATTGCCAGAGCCCCAGAAGGGCTCCCTGGGAAGGTTACCCCCATCCCACTGGGCCGCGTCTCCTTCTGCTGCTGCTTTTCCAGGAGGGACCTTTGTCACCACAATCTGAATATGGCTGCAGCCCCCCCTGTCCCAGGGCAGCCATTGCTCTCCACTACGGCATGGGCACGAGAATGAGAACAGGAATGAGAACACAAACACTGCTCCCAGGGGTGCTGAGCCCCCGGTGCAGTGGGGCGAGGTGGAAAGCAGCAGGTCTGGGCACAGGCCAAAGGGCTGAGCAAACTCCTTCTATTTGTTTGAACACAAGAGGAACGCCGTGCTCATACTGGGCACTGCAGGCTGCAGTAGTCGGCGGATTGGAAGAAGCCATAAATGTTGACGAGGGGGAACATGAGCAGGGCACCCAGCAGGGATCCCAGCTGCTCCAGTGCCCCGTACCACACCAGTGCACTGTGGCTGCGGCTCCTCAGGATGACCCCGGCCATCACCTTCACGTAGGAGAGCGTTCCGGTGAAGAGCACCCAGGAGAGGATCTGGTGGCACAGGAGAAAGCGGTCAGTGGGGACCCTGAGACCGCTCCTGAGGTTTGAGGGACCCAAAGACTTACAATGATGGCGTTGCCCCACTGGGAATGCTGCAGGAGAGGGCACGGGCTCATCACTGCTATGGCCATGTTGTAGGCACCGAAGCCTGTACCCGCCAGGCTGAGGATGCCCATCAGGGCCAGGGACCTGCAAGGAACAGTTAGGTGACACCGGTCAGCACTGCCACCCCAGCACAGGGAGAGGCACAGCCCCACAGCAGGCTCAGTGCTGGCCCCACTGTCCTTCCTGAGTGCCTCTGACGCCAGGGTATGAGCACCCTGAGGACACCCACCACCCCAAAATGGGGCTGTTTGGGGTCTCCCATACCTACCTGCTGGGCAGGACCATGGCCACGATGCAGGCGAGAGGGTTGGCCATGGAGCTGAGCGTGGCCGAGAGGTGATATGCGGTGTTGCCATATGGCAGGCAAGAGTAGGACTGCACAGATGGCAGGACTCCGTTTGTCAGAGAGCTCACCCAAGTGATAAGCAAGTAGATGAAAGCAAGCTTGGCCACAGAATAGGAGACCTTCTCTGGGTGGGTCTCCATGGGCCGCTTGGTGCTCTTTGGGCATGAGTAGCCTTTGCCTCGTCCCGTGCCAGCATCATCCTCAAGGACCTGGTCAAAGGAGTTCAGTATGATGGTGCTGGGACACAACTGCTGCTGTGAGAGCTCCCATACCTTGGGCTGCCTTGTCAGGAAGAAGAAAGCCACCAAGCAGACTACCATCATCGCAGTCATGAGGAGGAAGAAGATGAGGGTAGAGAAGCGGGCTGGGAGGTAGTGGGTCTCCATCTGGAAGACAGTGCCCTCCATGGTCTCATTGCCAGACGTGATGTTGACCACCTGGCTGACATTGGCACAGCTGGAGATGCCGGAGCCCTGGCCCAGGGCGATGAGAGCAGGGATCAGCCCGCTGAGTCCTTCACCTATGAAGTAGGTGGTGAGGTATTGGGCCTGCAGCTGCATCATGAAGGGCAGGAAGGTGACGGAGGAAGTGCAGTCAACCAGAGCCAAGAAGAAGGTGAGGATCAGGAATGCAGTGCTATGGGAGGTCCCCGCAATGGGGGAGGTGCAGTTCCAAAGGAAGGCCAGCAGCAAGCAGGCCACGATGCCCACAGACACAATCACGTAGATAACAACCACCTCCTTCAGCGAGCCGGGCCAGAAGCGGTGCATGAGGGTGACAAAGAGCGGCCCCACGTTGGCCATCTGGATGATGATGGTGATGAAGGAGGGCAGGTCCCACTGCTCTGGCAGCACCGTCACCAGCAGCGGCAGCTCGACCCACAGCCCATTGATGGCCATCCAGGAGCCCATGCCAAAGGCACAGGCGAGAAGGTGGGTGAGCAGCGCCATGGCTCAGGGCCGGGTGCCACTGTGCTGTGGGGAGAAGCTTCATTCAGTGGTGGAGCTCTGTCCCCCAGGCCCCCACAGATGCTGCCTATGTCCCCTCTCCCACAGGCAGCTCCAGCTGCTTCTCCTGCAGCACAGGACTGGCAGAGTGGCGTAGCCTAGCCAGCAGCGAGAGGCCTTGTGCCACCAGTGCCCCACAAGGCCCCCTGCTCTGCCTGAGGCACTCATCGTGCTTGGGGCACAGAGACTGGAACAGGGTAGCGAGCTGGAGCTGAGCCAGCTTAGCATGGCACTGCCTGGCATGGCCTAACAGCCTGGCATAGTATGGCCTGGCAGGACATGGAAAGGCCTAGTACGGCCTGGCACAGCACGGCATGGCCTCGTATGGCCTGGCATGGCACAGTCTGGCACGACTTGGCACAGCATGGCATGGCCTGGCACAGCATGGCATGGCACAGCACGGCATGGCCTGGCACAGCATGGCATGGCTTGGCCTGGCACGGCCTGATGCACCGTCGACTCTCACCTGGGGGCTGTGAATCCTATGCAGCCGCTCTCCCGGGACTCGAGGCCTCGCCCTTCCCTCCGCATCCGCAGGCAGCGCCCAGCAGCTCCTCTCCTCCCGCCGGCCCCCCCGCTGACTGCACGGGGCTCCGGCAGCGGTGGGGCAGAAAGGCCCCGCGGCCCCACCTGCAAACAGGGCCCAGCTCATACCTGCGGGCTGACTCAGCCCCCGCCCGCCCGGAGCACCTGCCGCCCGCCCGGCCCCATCCCAGCACCAGGGGGTCCGCACAGCCCCGCGTCCCCGAGCCCCGCGGTGCGGATGGAGGTGAGGGGGGGGGGGGAGGGTTGCGGACCGGGTGACCCCCAGCGCGGTGCCGAGTCCCGGTGGAGGAAACCCGGGTTCGCGAGGCCGGAGCCGTCCGCCGAATGACCTCATCCCGGCAGGGAGGTGTGGGGACTTTTTGTTACGGAGCAGAAGGGAAAAAGGAAGAAACGGGAGACCGGTCGGACCGGTGCCGGGGTGACGTTCGGGGCACCTCCCCGCACGGCAACTCACTGCGCTTTGGGGGACGGGCGGCACGCGGCGCAGCGAGTCCGGGCTGCCGGGCGGTGACGTCAACCGGCCACGTGACCGCCTCCGGATGCAGATGGGTGGCAGCGTGCGGAGCGCCGGGTGCTGCTCCCGGCGGAATGAGCCTCCCCGCCTCCCCTCCTCCTCCTCCTCCTCCCCCCCTTCCTTCCTCCTCCTCCTCCTCCTCCCCCCCTCTCCGGGCGTGGGGAACCGGGCGGAGTCACGTGACCTCGTGCCGTCCCGCTGTCCGCTCGGCGGTGGGTCTGACGCTGTGCTGCAGGGCTCCCGGGCTGGAGGTCCCAGCGGGGTCCTGGAGATGGGGGAGGAGGGGGGGGGGTACGTGAGCTGCGCCCCTACCCCTTATGTGAGCGGTAGTTTGGATGTTGGAGTGGGGTGGGATGAGACAAAGTCATAATGATGAATAAAAAGTAACGTGCTGGGGGCTTTGGGGGGGGTGGGCGAGCGCCTTTTTCTTGAGGGAACCCCCCAAATCCCTGTTGCGTTGGGGACAGAGGAGCAGCTGTGATCACAGCCAATCCCACTGTGATCCCGTTCCATCAGGAACAGCTGGAGGAGCTCAGGAACACCCCCCTTCTTCCCAACCCCCCTCCACCCAGCACGCCCAGCTCCACACTTTTGGCAGCATCACGGCCACTTGGTCCCATTCACTCCCCCCCCCCTTCCCCCCCCTCCCAGCTCCAGGTGCTGGCTGGGACTTCCACACTCCAAACTCAGCCCTAGTGCACAAAGTGCTCCCACTCGCTCTATCCCTGCCCCCAAAGCACAGCCCAGCCCCTCCTGTCCCCACATACCACCAGGGTCAGCCTCAGCGTGCTGCTGTCTGGCTGTAATGCCAGGTGCTCTCTGCAGTGCTGTCTCTGAACCTGCACACCCCGGTTTGGCCCGGTGCCGGCATTTATTCCTGGCTGTGACACGGACTTTGCCCTTGTCCTCAAAAGAGCCTGTGTCCCACCTATTCCAAGATGCCACCTTGCGAGTGCAAATGTCACCGTGCAGCACTGTCTGGGATGGATAGCTGCAGGGCTGCGGGTTGAACTGTGTGCCCTGGGAACACAGAATGTGGCCTGCAGGTGTGCATTGTGCACAGACACTCCTCCAGCCCTGCTCAGCCAGCACAGGGTGCACGGTGGCTGTGGGACATGACCAGGTGCCCAAACATGCTTGAGCTGGCAGATGCGATGCTTGCACCCTTCAGGAGCTGACAGGGGCTGCAGAGGACAGAGCAAGCTGGGCCCTATGGCAGCGCAGCCATGCAAAGGCTCGTCCCAGCACCCAGCTCCCCCCTCGGTGGCTCTTCCCCCAGCACCCACTGGGTGTCGCTGGGAGAGCGGGCTGCACTGCGCTGCCTCGTGCAATGCCCTGCCTGTCCCCTCCTGTCCCTAATTGCCCTGCCTGTGCCCCGCACCTCTGTGCCCTGCAGCCACCCCAGGCACCTAGAGCAGTGGTGTCCCCGCTGTTCCCAAATGGGCTGCAGGATGGGTGTTCAGGCTTTGGGACTGTTGGGGTTCTGCATCTGTGCGCCCTGTGTTGCTAGGAGGCACCGGGCACCGGGGGCTGATACAGCTGAGCCCCCTGCTCCCCATGGGGACGGGACAGCAAGGGGACAGCGGCTGTGCCTTGTTCATCCTGCAGCACAAAGGAGCCCGAATCCAGGACTAATTGGCTGTGGCACGGGGGCCGGGGGGCACAAAGGGTTGATGGGCACGGGACCGAGCGCTGCTGCACGCTTCTCACCCCAACCCAGCTGATACGTGCTGCCTGCTGTGCCGGGGGGGGCCGCCCCCCAGCCCATGCTGCATCGCACGGCAGCTGAGCCCCGGCCCCTCTGCACCCCGGCAGATGCGAGCAAAGGCCCCAAGGCAGATGGCAACATTTGGTCACCGAGCCGGTCCTCGGCTATGGGACTGTGCTGGGATCAGGCAGGCGAATGGCCCGCCAGAAACTCCCCCCGTGTCCCCAGATGCAAGGCCATGTCCAGTAAGGGTGAGAATGCAGCAGGGCCTCTTGGGTGGGGAGAAGCAGGTGATGAGAGTGGGGCTCCATCTCTGATTCCGCAGGCCTTTCTCACACTGGGAATCCCTGGTAAGGAGTACAACCCACCAATGGGACCCCAGTTTTCCTACTGGAGGGGGCCCTGTCATACAGGCGGTACCTCCTTACTGGGAAGCCCAGCCAGAAAGCGGGGACCAACAGCGGGTCGCTGCCCATGGCCCTTTCCTCCCCTTCCATTCTCCTCCTCCTCACAGCTCCCCATCTCCATTTGCATCCTATTTCCATGTGAATGGAGCAGGTCAAGTTGAAAGTTGAAAGCTGCGCGGGGCGCCTGGGGAAGGGGCCTCTGCCAGAGGTGAGAGCCCAACAAAAGGGGCCGCATCCCCAGGGCACTGCGCTCGCATGGCTGCGGCCACAGCCCTGGCCCCAGCACAGCCGCCCTTCCACCATCTGCGGGTCCGAGTGCAGCCTCCACTGCTCAGACAAAGCCCTCACACCCGGCACGTCTCCATCTGTTGGATCCCCTGCACCCGAGCACAGTGTATCTTTGGCCCTGAGCATGGCTGCTGTCTGCAAGGATGTGCACAGAGGGATGTGCACGGCAGGATGGGCATGGGCAGCATCCAGCTGATGGGCATGAGGTGAGGCTGTGCGCATGAGAGCACTCCTCATTCATCCTTATGGTCTCTAGGGAGCTCCCTGTGCCTCAGAACAGGCATTCAGCATCAGGGAAACTGAGGCAGGGAGCGGGTGGTGGCTCGCCTCAGTCAGGGTATAGGCATTTCCCAGCTCCAAAGCTATTTGAACCATTGTCTGGGTGAGTGGTGGTGATAGAAGCCTGGAATTAGCACCCACCAAAATGAGCACGGCGGCAGGAGGAAGGTCTTGTGGAAGCTGCCAGCACTGGGGAGGGCTAAGGTGAGCCAACACCTCTGGGCTGGACCTTGTGCCATGAAGCTGCAGCCCTGTGGTTTGATGTCAGGCATCCACAACCCTCCCCACCCAACACTTACAGGGAGGATTTGGCCTCTGAGCTCTTTTTTTCTTTTGCACTTTCCTAGCTGCATTTCACTCCTGGGGGGTCCTGGGAGCTGCACGTGCAGGGAGCCAGCCCTGAGCACCTGTGGGAGGCGAGCACAGAGCCAGCCCCAGCGCCCATCCACCCCGGGGCTGCGGGATGGGTGCTGAACCCAGGGCGTGCTCCTGCATTGGGCTGCCCTCCCCAAAACCATCCCGGGGTGCTCCTGGGGAGGGTGAGGCTACAACGCCCTGCTGAGTGCAAGCAGCCGGCGTGCCCAGACAGCACCAGCTGCCTGCCTGCAGCCTGCACCGATCCCCTACCATAGGGATACACAGCCTGGCCACCCTCAGCGGGCAGATGCCCACGGCTCTGCATCACCAGGCAGTGTTTTTCCAGCTGAAGCCATCGTGTAGGTCCACCTTCTGCTGGAAGCATCACCCAAGTGCAGGGCGGCTCCGAGCTGGGGCTGTTTGTTTTCCCAGCTTCACCCAAGCCCTGCTTGTCTCGCTTCCAAGAACAGTTTGAAAAACGTGCTGCTATCCCTGAGCTCTGATTCTGTGTGCTGTGTTTGCCCCTGCCCTAGGAGCTGGGCTGTGTGCAGGCAGCAGCCTCACTCGGTGACCTTGCTCTGCTCTGTCTCCTCACTCTACGCCATTCGTTGGGCTGCTCTGTTTTAAGCACAGGAGCGTTTTGAACTTTGGGACTGCAGGATGCCGGGGGGCTGGTGGTGACCTGGGGCTGGTGGGTGTGCAAGGGACCTGTTCCCTTGAGAAGGCTTTGAGAAGGCTCTGCTCCCTGTCCTGGTGAAAGCAGGGGATGTCCAGGGCCGTTCTGGCACCTGCAGTGCTTGGTGCTCCAGTTGTGCCACCACAGCAGTGCTTTTCCATCCCCACTGACCGAACTGTGGGTCCCTTCACGCTGCCCAACCGGCGCTGCCGGCTGAGCTTAGACCCACACCAGGACGTCACCGGCCACGGCCACGCTTTGTGATGCAGCCACAATTAAAATGCAGCCTGGCTTGGAGAAAAGCCCTGTGCCTGTGCACACACGCTGGCAAGGAGAGGTGTTTTCGATCCCATCTGAGTGCTGGGCTGCCTCGGAGGGCGTCTTCAACCAGCGGTGACTCAGACGGAGCCGTGAGCCGCCCTGCAGTGCACAGACCTGCTCCAGCACCCTGAAACCAGCTGCACTGCAGGGAGCAGGGGAGGCAGAGGGCACAGGGCCACTCTGAGACGAGAACAGGAAGCAGAGACACAGCAGCTGAACCAGGCCAGGGAGCACAGAAAGGTGGGTAGGTGGCGGAGGTGGGTGCTGGGTCGCTGTGGCTGAGCATGGCAAGCTGGGTGCCAGCCACAGTGCCTGGACTGCTGTGCTCCATTCGGGTCAGCTGATAATGTCGCTTTGCTTTCTGGGCTGTGGGAGAACAGCTCTGTGCGGATTGGGGCAGCTGTGCCAAGCTGGCAGCTCTCCATCCATAGGAATGTGGAGCAGCAGGTTGTGTCCGGCCAGCTGACCTTGCTGACAGGGACAGGAGCCCACCCTAAGCACTGCTGGCTGCTGGGGGGCTCTGCACCCCCATCCCTGTGCCCAGCAGATGCTCCCTATGGAAGCCTCCCCATCCATGGCACAGGGTGCAGGGTGGCTGCTGGCAGCGTGCTGTGCTCCAGCAGTGCACAACACTGGAAGATGACCCCTACACCACCAGAAAACACCCAGAGCCGGGTGAGTCAGGCCCTCGTGTCCCCTCTCCATCAGGGCTGGGTGACACAGGACCTCGGGGAGCCTGACGGTGATTTCCCACATTGGAGGCTGCAGCACTGCTTGCCCCCGAGCACCTTCCCTCCATGCTTCATTGCCCCTGAGCACAGAGCACGGCTGCAGCGGTTGGGGCCCTGCCTTCCCCGTCATTGCCTGGCGGGGACATCGGTGCCCTGCACTGCCCTGTTCCCAGCTCACCGCCCGCAGCCGATGCCGTGTTGTGGGCTGTACCCAGGAAGTCGAGCAAGGAGGTGAGCGGCCTCAGGTGGCGGCAGCTCACTGGGAGAAAGGAAGCGGGGCTGTGCCGTGCCCACCGGTGGGCTCCCTTGTGCCCTAAGCTGGGCAATGTGGGGCTGAGGAAGCTGCGCTGGGCAGCTGCGGTGACCCCGGTGCTGCAGCACCGCCTGGTCAGGTGAGTGGCACAGCCCCAGACTGGGGTAGACGGGGACCCTGCGGCCAAAGCAGCTCAGGAGAGGTCGGTGGGTGTCAGCCCCTGGCTGCTGACGGCACTGGGGTGGGAGGCACGGGGCCGCTTTGAGCCCCTCCGTGTGCGGGCTGCTGCTGCTGCGCGACCGTTGGGGCGGGCGGGTGCTGTGCTTGGCAGAGCCCCAAGGGCGCGGGGTTCCTGGCTGCTGGAGAACGAGGAGGGCTGAGGAAGCACGGCTGGGAACCCCCGGGTGCTTTCCGGTGGCCCACAGTGGGAGAGGGATGTGCAGGAGCACCTCTGCCGTGGGACCTGCACACACTGCCCTCCCCCAAATGGCAGGGGGCCGTTGGGACAGGCAGGCGGGCCGCTTGCATGTTGGCATTCTCCCTTTTTCTCTGTGAAGGAGGCGGGTGGGGGTGCACGGCAGGGGGGAAGCTGCTCCTGGGGCTGAGCATGGGGGGGCTGCAGGAAGCAGGGCCCGACGTTGCAGCGCAGAGAGCTGGTGGGCGATTGGGGCAGGCGGAGCACCCCACGCACCCCGGGCAGCGGGCATCACTGTGGGGCAGCAGCCCTTCCTAGGGCTCCCCTCACCCCAGTGTCGGGGTGCCCTCCCCGCGGCCCCATTGGCCGTGGTGCCGTTTGAAGCAGGCTTGCACCGCGGATTGGCCGCGCTTCGTCTCGGGGACGCAGCCGGAGGCGTGGTCCCTGCCTTGAAATAGGAAGCCCGGAGCAGCCGGCGCAGACAGCGCGGCACCGCACGCCCCGCGCAGCGCTCGGCCCTTTGTCCGCCTGCCTGCGGGGACGGGGTGCGGGCAGGGGGTTGTCACCGCCGCCCCCCGCAACCTCCCCTCATTGCGGTTCCCTCCCCCGCAGCCTGCGGCGCGTGGCCCCGCTGCCGCCCGCACGATGTCGGTCGAGGCGCTGCACGCCGGCGATGCCATGAAAGGGATGGCGGCGAGAACCCCCTTCACCTCGGCCATGCCCATCCGCATCCTCAACAAGGGACCCGAGTATTTCCGACGGCGAGCTGAACCGGCCGCCCGAAAACCCAGCGCCGTAGAGAGGTTGGAGGCCGATAAAGCCAAGTACGTCAAGAGCCAGCAGGTCGCCAGCACTCGGCAGGAGCCGGTGAAGCCTCCGCTGCTCAAGCAGCCGCTCTTCGTGCCGGGCGTGCGCCGCGCCATGCTCACCCCCAGCCGCAAGACGACGCCGGGACCGCGCTCAGCAGGCAGGGCCAAGACCTCGCTCAACCTGGAGATCCTCAACCACCTCATCAACGGCTGCGATGGCCCCAAAGCCGAGAGCCCGCGGGGTGGGGAGCGGCACGGCGCGGCGGAGGCGATGAACGCCAGTAGGGTCGGCAAGGCACCGGGGAGCCCCGCTGCGCCCAGACCCCCCGGGACCGTGGCGGTGCGCAGGGTGGACGTGCGGCCCTGCGGGGCCCTGCCTCCCGCCGTGCCGGGAATACGGGTGCCGTCGTCGCCCTCCCCGTGCAGAGCGCCCGCAACGCCGGTTCTGAGCTCACCCAGCCGCCCCGAAAGCGCCCGCCGGCAAACCCTGCTGCACCGCTCCAAGTCGGACCTGAGCGACCGCTTCTCGCGGGCCACCGCCGACCTGGAGCGCTTCTTCAACTACTGCGGCCTCGACCCCGAGGAGGTGCGGGACATGGGGGCCGAGCATTTTGCCCGTGCCAGCTCCGACATCGTGTCCGTCAAGTTTCACAGCGTCAGCACGGCCAGCTCGGAGGGCGGACGCTCCCCCCGCAGCGCGGCCACGCCGGAGGGCCGCCCGGCTGAGCGCATGCCCTACGGCATCTCGGTGGTGGAGCGCAACGCCCGCGTCATCAAGTGGCTGTATGGGCTGCGCCAGGCCCGCGAGCCCCAGCAGGTCTCCAACGTGTAGCCAGGCTGCTCGGCTGCAGGCGGTGCTGATGTTGGGACGGGAGGAAGCATCATCCCGTGCTCCCCAGGAGGGCAGCGGGGCCATCCCGGATCCCTGAACTGAGCCCGCTGTGCCTCTCTCCCCATCCCTCTGTGCAGCTGCAGAGCGTGGATGCTGTGCGTCCTCCTGAGGAGCGCCTTGCTTCCTGATGGACTCAGCTCTGCAGGACCCCCATCAGCACCTCGGTACCCCTGAGCCTGTAGAGTGCAGGAGACACGGTTGCACCTGACTGTGTGCTGCTGGCTGGGCTGTGGGTGCATGGTACCTCCTTTGGGGACCCAGCTTGAGGCTCTGCATTAGCACTGGGGCCTCCTCTTAGTGGCCACAGGTTGAGGTGCTGTGCCCCTGCAGCTTCAGAAGGGGACAGAATCCTGGTGGTCCCCATCAGAGTGCTGAGCATCCTGGAATGTTTGGGTGCTCTGCGGGGAGGAAAACCCGAGATCTCCTTGGAGAAGCTCAAGTTTGTGTATGTGTGTGTGTGTGCGTGTGTTTGTATCCTCTTTTTTGTATGCCAGTGAGAAAACCCCGGGCACAACGTGCCCTCTTATTTATGAAGAAGGTTCTATTGGTATCTTCCTACTGTTTTTCCTGATGTGTCAACTGTAAAAAAGTGACAGTAATGCAGTCAGTTTTATTAAATTTCAGTGCTTTGGATGCCGTGCGTGTTGCCGTCTACAGATGTGGTGGGGAATGAACTGGGGCAGGCCCCCAAGAGCCTCTTCCCTGCCAAACTCAACAACACGATGGGCACTGCGTCCCAGTGGGTGTTTGCAGAGCATGAGTGTTGTGCCATGCTGTGCCGTGCCGTGCCATGCCGTGCCGTATGGTGCCATGCTGTGCCAGCCCAGGGCCCGGCAGATGCAGCAGGAGGAAGGTTTGTTCCTGGCAGGTCCTGGCAGAGCCCAGCTCCGGGATTCCCCTCTGCACCTCCCCAGCACTGTGCCAAGCACGCTGCCGGGCTCTGCTCTGCGCTTGCTCCAGCAAAGCACCCCACAGCTTGGCTGCATCCCCAGGGCTGCAAGATGGGGAGGCGATAGCAGAGACCTCCCAGGCGCTGGGGAGGTGTGAGGATGAAAGATGATGCAGGGAGTGCTTTGAAGATGAAAGCGCCGTGTGCTGCGCTATCCCCAGGTGGGTGTGGGCTCCTGCAGCCCCTATGCTCCCTTGCAAGGGGAAAAGCAAAGCACCCCATGATGCTGCTGCAAACTCTGCCCATCTGGGTTGCTGGGGAAGGTGGCACCCAGGCCACCAATACCCGCACCCAGCGCTCCCCCCGTGGGGCACAGACCTGCTGCTGCTCACACCCCAGCCCTGTTGTGCGGGACCCATTGGGCTCCCAGAAAGGAGCCAGACAGGTCTGGGAGCCCCCACCCAAGGTTGGTGCAGGATGTGGTGGGGAGGATGCAGGACAGCACCTGATAATGAGTCAGGGAGGAAGCACACGCCCAAGAGATCCTGCAGTGCCAGCACACAGGAAGCTGGTGACTCCCCAGAGAGCCAGACATGGGGCTCAGCCCCCAGTGCTTGGTTCTGGGGTCCTGCATAGGGCTGCACGGCTGGGATGTGTGGTGGCTGCACACAACATGCACAGCCAGCCAAGTCCCGTGTGCTCACATGGTGCACATTTGCACCCCCAGCCCAGACACTTGAGGCACCTTGCTCCCCCCAGGGGATGCCCCAATGTCTCTGTATCCCTGCTGGGGACAGGAGGGCAGCCCTGTCCCTGCACTCCCGATCACTTTCTTTGGCAGCTGCCTCCCTGCCAGCTCCGGTTTCAGCATGGAGCCACAGCTGAGCCCGCAGTTATTTATAGAGAGGAGGAATGACCAGGGGAAGGTTTCCACTGCCTTTGTCCTGCTTACTCCCATAACTCTTGTTCCACGTTTCTACGTGGCTCATCACAGTGATGACCCTTCAAAGGTCATTTTCTTCCCCAGTCACTCAAGAAAAGGGCCTGGGGATCACATCCCAGCCCTCCTCAAGTGCTGCGTGGGGAAAGCAAGGAGATGGGATTTGGGGTGCAGGGAGTGAGCAGGGCTGGGGGGCATGCAGAGGTTCACAGCAGCACCAGGATGGCCATAACCACAGTGCCTTGCAGGTGATCCCACCTTTAATGCATTTCCCATTTTTTCAATTATTAAGCACGATCTGATGAGCACCTTAGAGGAAGTGCCAGCTGCATCGCATGTTTTAATCAGTGTTAATTAGCAAATGCCTTATGAATGGGGGAGGGGAAGAAGCAGGTCTGTGGGGGTGTCTGAGGGATGGGTGCTGCAGGGTCAGTGAGGGGGTGGATGTGTGGCTCATGGCCTGTGGCAGAGCTGCTACCACTGCTGGTCCCCAGAGTCTGCTGGGAATCCACCAGGGCACAACGCTCCTGTCCCCCATGGATGGGGATGCTGTGCAACGTCACCAGGCTGTGGAGGACCTCTAGTGGCAATAGAGTCGAGGGGGACAGGGGTGGCCCATGATAAGATGGGAAGTGCTGTGGAGCTGGGTGTCACCGAGCCCTCATCTGTGCTCTGAGCTCAGTCAGTGCTCAGCGGGTCAGGATGGGGCTGCACCCCCCTGAATGATGCAGGCGTAGCAGGGAGACTGCTGGAAGGTCCTTTATGTGGAGATCATACACACTGCATCCCTGGGGCTGAGGCAGTGCTGCTGCTGTCCCCAGTAGCGAGCCCACAGCCACAGCTCCCATCTCCACCACTGCCAGAGCACTTGGCAAAGGTGGGAGCTGTGCATGGGGGTCTCAGGGCAAGGCTGAGTGCTGCCTGGTGCAGCTCTTGGCCAATAAATATCTCTCAATACAAAAATAAAAGGGTTCCCATGCCAAGATCCAAGACATGGGTGGGTGTGGGGGCTTTTCTCAGCAGAAGGAAACACTACTGAGCTTCGCCCCACATTCTCCAGGCTGCCACCAAATGTGCCTGGGTCCAAGTCTGGATTCTCCATGCCAATAAAACAAATGGCCTGTCAGCCCCACCGGCACCTTCGTCCCCAGCTCCAAGCTCCCTCATCATCCTCAGCTCCCTATGCCCCACCTCAAACCACAGCCCTGTCACCATGTGCTACCCCCATCACCACCCCTGTGTGCTGGCACCCAACCCCATGCCTCTGGTGGCACCTCCGTCCCTTCGTACTGTCCCTGTCCCATTGGGATGTGCACAGCCAGTGATCCCCTTGCATGGGTAGAGTGCATGCAGGAGGGGACAGCTGTGTCCCCCTTAATGACCGTGCAGGGAGGAGGGATGCCATGCGCTCACGCACCGGTTCTGCTCATCCTGCAGGAAAAGCAAAGCAATGGGGAGTTTAGGGCAATGCCCTAAAATATATAGAAAAGGCAAAATATGGTCTGCCTGACCCTGTATGACTCATGCAGGAGGTCTGGTGGTCCCAGATGCACACTCCGGCGCAGCACGGAGCCCGGAGCCCCACAGACATGGGGGAAATAGGGAGAAACCAGGAGGGAATGGGATCCACGCGCTGCAGCTTGCAGGAGTGGGGCTGGCTCAGAGTCAGCTCCGAGATCTGAGAGAAAACAGGAGTGAGAAAAAAATAATGGGGGGAAGCTCTCCAGGGGCTCCGTCCTCCTGCTGCTGCGCCGCTCCGGCCGGCTAAAAGCCCGCGGGCCGTATCAGCATGCGGGTGCCCTTCAGCGAGTAGCTGGGCCCCTGGAAGTAGTGCCAGCGGATGCCGTTCAGCTTGCGGATGTTGTGCCGTGCCGGGTAGTAGATGCCATTCAGGTTGGAGAGCCCGCAGGCGTCGAACCACCACCCTATGGGAGGGAGCAGGAGGAGTGGCACCGGGATGGGCACGGAGCGAGGACCCCGACCCAAACCTTGCTGCTCACCTCCTGACAGCATCTGGGCACACTTGCAGAGGCAGTTGTCGTTGTCAGCATCGCGGGTGCTGAAGTTGGTGCCCTGCATGGCCAAGCCGCTCTGCTGCCCTGCTGTGCCGCTGTAGTCCTGCAGGGAGAGCCTGCGGCCACACGTGCCATCACTTCCCTTCTCACTGAATGGGACTGCAGAGTTCGATGCCCCCATGCTCCCGCCCACAGCCCGGCTGACATCCCTGTGAGTGTGCACTGTCCCCACTGCATCTCCATGAGGATGTTCTTGGGGACAAACCCGCTTGCACAGGCACTGGCCTCGCCAGGATGGGAAACTCTTCAGCCTTATTGCAATTTTATGCATCTAACTGGGGAAGAGCCCGGGGAGAGGGGGAGCAGGCAGTGTAGCAACAGCCCCATGGACGAAATCTGCCAAGATCCCAGTGAAAGCCTTATGGGAGCCCTGCAGCTCCCCAGGCAGGCAGCGGTGCCAACCAACCTGGGGGATCGGGGACAGCAGTGCCTGGGGACAGCTCAACTCTGCTCACCCACCTGTAGAGCAGCCGCTCGCTGTCCAGCTGAAACCTGCCATAGTGGGCATAGACCTGGCTGCCCTCCCAATCCCGCAGTTCCACACGCAGCACGTAGGGTTCCCGGTTCGTCAGGAGGTGCACGGCTTCATTGCCCAGCCAGTGCTCGCCCGCCGCATCCCCAAAGCCCTGGGGGAGCCGAGGGAGGGTGGGTGTGGGTGATGGGTGCAGGAACGCCCCATCCCCAACCCCATGCAGACCTGCTTGTACTCCCTCCAGCCCCGCTGGAAGCTGACGCTGCCGTTGGTGCGGAGCTGGATGACCGTCCAGCCACCGCCGTCTGTCTCCATGTCACAGAACACCTGCAGTAGGGAACCAAGCAGCTCTGAGTGAGGTGACGCATCCCACTGCCAGTGGGGTTGGTTTGCGGATGGTTGGGCCCCACGGTGCCACCGTGGCAGCCCTCTGTGGGCTGCTCTCACCTTCCTGGGCTGGCTCATGTTGGTGATGTGCAGGGTGTACACCCCGCTGGCACGGCTGCCGGCCCGCAGCACCTCGGTGCAGTCCTGGAAACGCTGCTCCTCACCAGGCAGCAGGGCTGGGCAGAGGGGAGAGCAGCTGGCGGATGCTCCAGTGACCCTGCAGGTCCTGCAGCCCTGCTCTTCCCATCTCCCCAGGGCTGGGGATTTGCTGCAGGAGAAACCTCTCAGGGCACAGGGCGGAGTCGCTCTTGGGATGCAATGTTTTTAGGTTCTCCCCACTCACCTCTACCCTCTGCCACGAGGCGCACCAGGCTCTGCACCGACTCCAGGAGCTGCAGCTGCTGTCGCTGCAGCAGGCTGGCGTTGGCACTGGCTGCCAGCAGAGACTTCTCCAGCTCCTCGATGGTGCCGCTCTGCCTGCTCAGCAGGTGCTGCAGCCTCTCCTTCTCTGAGCGGATCCCTGCCAGCTCCGCCTGGTGCTTTGCCTCCATATCCAGCACCCGCACCTCCAGGATGCTGCAAAGGGATGTGTGCTGGAGATGGGCAGCCCCAGCCTGGCTGCGGTTCCCCCGCACTGCTGTGAGCTGCCCCTGCTCCCTACAAGTGGCAGCTGTGGGATGTGAGTGATCTGTGGGCACGCTTCCCCACCCAAAGGGCTCTAATGAGACCCTGTCACCCACGGGGACCCCCGATGAGCCCTGGAGGGGCTCCAGCCCTCCTGCAGAGCAGCCCCAGCCCCTACTTGTTCCTGCTCTGCAGCTGGTGGATCTCGTTTGTCTGCACCAGCAGCTGCTTCTCCAGCTTGGTGGTGGACAGGGAGTTCTCCAGCAGCTGCATCTCGATGCGTGACGTCTGGTTCAGCACCTGCACGGGGACATTGGGAGGGTGGGCACACACAGCAGAACGCCTCCTTGTCCCCGGCGCCCTCAGGAACATGACTGCATGAAACCAGCATCCCTTCAGGGAACAACAGCAGAGGAACTTCCCCACCCTGCAGTTCCGGTGGCAGTGGGGACATGGGGACACGCGTGCCATCGCTGCCCACCTGTGCCTCCACGTCGGTGAGCTTGCGGCTCTGCTCGGCGCTGCGGTTCAGCAGGGAGCTGCCGATCTCCAGCATGGTGGCCGTGTGGTTCCGCACCGCCGTCTGCCGCAGCCGCGCCATCTCCGGCTTCATGCTGTTCTGGATGGAGCTCTCCAACTGCAGACGGCAGCGAGGGTGGGATGGGATGGCTCAGCCGAGGAGCTCACCCCGCGCTCAGCCTCAGTGCTGCCTCCTGGGCACACTGATGTGGGAGCGTTGCAGTGCAGCACGAAACATCCCGGGTGCTTTGGAGCTTATTGGGAGGATGGGACGTGTCGCCTGTGGCTGCAGTGCTGTGGGGGAGCCCAGGGCAACGCTGCCGACATTCCTCATCCAACACCCTCACACAGCTCTGCTCCCACGTGTCTGGGCTGGGAGAACGGCTCCTGCTGTAGCTGGCACTGCAGCTCACGCTGCTCAAAAGCAGCAAGATGACACAGTGGAAACAGCCCAGGACAGCATCCCGGGTGTATGGAGGGGGGGCACTGCTGTGGGTGGCACTGGAGTGGTTGCAAAGTTGGCGTGTGGCACAGTGGCAAAGCAGAGCTGAATGGGGTAGGTGGGATTTATTGCCATGGGGATGCCCACAGTCCCCAAATGGGGCTTTTCTCTCGCTAGGACCTGGCACAGGTCTGTGTGTTCACAGATCTATTGTTGAACTGGGACTACTGACCAAAAAGGGAGGCACTGGCATAGGCACCAGCATCAGCACCAGCACGGCTCAGCTGCTGGCTGAGTTCCTATGGCTGCCAGCATCCTCCCCCCCACTGCCCCATCCTGGTGAAGGCAACTTTCCCAGTGCTGGCTGCTGCCCTGCTGCAGGGAAGTGCTCAGGGCTGGGAAGCAGCTGGCTATGTGCGCGGCTCTGAAGCATCTTCCGCTTTCCCAGCCCGCAGGGGACAAGCACTTCCCAGTAGGTTTCTATTTCTGGCAGCTGCCATGAGGTTCCCATTCATCCCCTCTCTGGGGTGACAGCCTCGGCGAGGTCTGTGGCCCTGGGGCCACTGTGCAGGGACTGCAGGGAGCGGAAGGGATGTGCTGCTGCCCACGCTGGGAACACTGCCTCGTGGATCCCACTGCCCCGTGGATCCCACTGCCCCGTGGATCCACTCTCCAAGTGGATCTTGTGCTCTCTGAGCTGCTGCAAACCAAACCCTAGTGCCATGTCTGGAAAGCGCTTTCCCAGCTGAGCGATTGCTGGAGAGTTTCCCTTTAACCACGTCGTTAATCTTGCTGCTTCTCAGGGTTCCAGAGGCCATTTCTCCCTCCTGATTTTGCCTTTTTTTTCTTCAAAATAAACACATCTCTGAGTTAAGGGCAGCACATACCCATGGAAAAGGTCGGGCTGGCACAGGCAGGGCTGAGCGCGGCCCCAGCTGCTCCCTGTGAGTGGTGCTGGGGCCTCTTTTGTAAGGTCCCTGCCCTACCCAGGGGGAGCATCAAAGCCTCCAGGCCCCAGCCACGGCTCTGCTGAAGGCATCGACCTGGGAAGCAGCTGGGACTGGAGGGAGCTGCAGAATCCCTAGACAGCGTGGACCCATGTAGGGACTGCATGGCTGCAGAGAGGAATGAGGGGATCCTCCCCAGGAGGGAGGTTCTTCCCAGAACCTGCAGCCATGGGGCCACTCTTGCAGGGAAGGAATTGCAGGAGCAGGGCAGGGATGGGGCCACAAAGCCAGGAAGGCAGCAGGTTCCCCACTGCTGGTCCCATCCCTCTTGCAGCGTGACACTGGGCAGACGCTGCTCCAGCAGTGCTCTGACCACAACTGAGCCCAGCTCCGGCCCCGCGTTGTGTCCCGGGCCAACAGTGAGAGCTGCCAACATTTGCAGCCTCCAAAAGAATTTCTGCTCAGCAGCAAAACCCCGCGGCAAGAGGCCCCCAGCCAGCAGCACAGAACGGCCACCCCAATGCCCCCACGCTGGGAACCCATTGCAAACAGTTAGAAGGTTCCATCGCATCGGGCACTGGGGTCACAATCCTTCCTGTGTGCAGGTTTTGTGCCCCACACTTTGTCACTCCCCAAAGGGAGGGCCAGAATGGTGGCACTGAGAGGTGCTCGGTGCCCGTATCCTCTGCAGCACCACCACGCAGCCTCCCTTGTGCAAAGCCACGTGAGTGTCCTCATGTCCTCGTTGTGTCACTGCTTGTCCCTTCTGGTGACAGCATGCCTGGCGGTGTGGGGAGAGTGACCTGGCCTCCAGAGGTCTGTGAGCTGAAGGTCAGGGGTCCCAAAGGGACTGTGCCATATTCCTGGCCCTGGGCGCAGCCCAAATTCTCTGCTCCACGGGCAGACAGGGATTTGGGGTTGTTTACAACCAGTCCTCAAGTCCGGTGCCTCCTTTGAGCCCAGTTTGTTTGTTCAGGCCTGGATCCCAACCAAAACAAGCCTCCTTGCGCAGTTTCAGTTAAATTAGGAAAGCAAAGAAACTGGACACACACAAAAAAAATAAAGACCTAACTGCAAGCTGCCTGCAGCAGAGGGGCCATGCTGTGGGGTGGGACGAGCACCAGTTGTGCCCCTGCTCCTGGGGTGCAGCACCACTGCGTGCAGCTGCCCAATGGGCACACACAGCGCAGGCAGGCTTTGCTCAGCGTATCCCTGGGGCTCAGCATCCTCCCAGGACTCAGCACGCTCCCAGCTTTTGAGGAATTTGTGGTCTGAGTCAGCTGAGGAGAGGACAAGGGGCAGCCCTGTGCGTCCCTCGTGTGCCCACTGCTGTCCCTATGCAGCGCTCGCAGTGTCACTCAGTTCGACTGGGTGACAGCCGTGGGGACTGAGGTCCCACTGTGGGGACGTGGCTCTTCCTTGATGCTCACACAGATGTGAGGTCAGGAGGTGTCGGGTGAGACCTCGGAAAGGAAAAGCCTCTTCCTGCCTCACCCTGAGAGGCCGGGAATGGGGGAGTGCAGCAAGGAGTCCCTGGGATGGGCTGGGAGGGTCCATGGCACAGGGTGCCCTCCTTCCTGCTTTGCCCCTGCTGTGGGCCTTGGGGCTCCCAGTGCCCCCGTGGGGCCGGAAGGTCACGAGCTGTGTTTCCCATGCAGAGTCTCGCCCAGTGCCAGGAACATTCGTGAAGCCCACAAGTGGGAACACAACGAACCCTGCCCTTCGGTCCCTCACCCTGCCGCCTGCCAAAAGCCTTCCCAGCAGCTTCTCGGCAGCGCCACATTCTGACCGTGAGCAGGGCGTGCTGCACTGTAAGGTGCCCAGGACCACTGGCACGACACGGGCACAGGGACAAGGAGGGGACCGCGGTGGGGACGCAGAGGGACACAGCACGCTGAGCAGCAGCACGCACAGAACCCACCCACCCCCTCTGGGCAGACAGCGCTGGGTGAAAGCAGCACCGGCTCAGGCTCCGGAGATGAGATTTGGGCAGAGCGGTGCACCAAACCCCTGCTCAGAGCTCTGACAGGGGACACCCCCTCCCCATTGCCTACCTTCAGCAACCACTGCGTGCTGTTCTCCAGGATCCTCTCCAGGTGCTGCAGGCGCTGGGTAGCCCCGCGGGCAGTTTGTCCATTGCCGGACGGCGAATCCCGCTGCAGCGCGTTGACGGGACCGGGGACGGCGAGCGGGCACGGCGACGGCTCGGCCTCGGGCAGCACGAAGGTGTAGCTGCAATGCCCGTGTTGCACGCGGTGCCAACGCCGGCGGTTGCCCACGTCCAGCGCCCTACGCTGGGATGCGGCTGTGCACAGCGCTGCCAACGCCACGAAGCTGAGCGCACGCATGGCGCGGGCACGGGGCGCACGCAGCCCCCCCCCCGGAGCCCCGGCACAACGCAGCTACCCCCGGGCGCAGCGCTGCGGGGCCGGCATCGCTTCCCGCTGCTCTCTGAGCCGCCTCCGGCCGCCCCGCAGCCTTTTATCGCCAGGCTGAGTCCCGCGGCAGCCCTTGAGAGGGAAGAAAAAAAAAAAAAAAAAAAAATCTGTTTAAAAACAATACTTTTATCTTTTTTTTTTTCTTTCTTTCTTTCTTTCTTTTTTTTCCATCTCCTCTGAACCCACCGCGGGGAGATCAAGTTTCACACGTCATCTTCGCCTATCTCACACGCACAGCCCGGATGCCCTCCATCCCTGCGCGCCCCCAGCCCCACTGTACCCCCGAGCCCCCCGCCCTGCTCCCAGCAGCCCCAGCTCCCCCCTCCGGGGCCGCCTCCCCCCGCCCGCGGCTATTAATAACGACGGGGGAAGCGGAGCGCTGCGTTTGGCTGCTCGGCTGTGGGATGGGCCCGTGGGGACCGCGGGGACGCAGAGGAGCGGGACCTGGATGAGCCCCACATAGGATTTGGGGAAGGGCTGCTGTGGGGTCGCTGGGGACGAATGAGGTTCAACTCAGTGTTTTCCCGAGCTCAGCCCCATGTTAAGGAGCCGTTGTGGTGGCTGAGCTGCGTGGAGTGGTGACACTCTGAGTGTCCCATGGGCCGCGTGGGGTCCTGGTGGCTGGCACAGAGCCCTCGCAGCCAGGCTGTGTGCAGGGCTGCTTGCAGGATGTCCTGGGATGCCTGCAGGATGTCCATGACAGGGCTGGATGTGAGGACAGAGGGTAGCATGGGGACAGGGCTGGCCATGGGGACGAGGGTGGCCATAGGGGGGGATGGCTGTAGGGTAGGAAATGGCCATGGGGACAGAGCAGCTGTTGGGACAGGGCAGGCCATGGGCACAGAGTGGTCGTGGGAGAGTGGTGTTTCCCGGGCACAAGGATGCCCAAGGATCTCCTTGGGTTTTCTGCCAGGTTTCTTGGATCCTAACCCTAACACAGATCCTGTGTGCACCCCGCTGGCTGCTGTCCCCACGTCCCTGCTGTAGCACCTGGGGAAGGGACAGGATCCCATTGATGCAGCTTGCTGCTCATTGCTCGCTGCTCACTGCTCACTCCTGCGGCTTCAAAAATAAATGGCGAAAACCACTGCTGTGCGCTGCGGGGACAGAAGCTGAGAGTGACCCCAGCACCCCCCCTACCCACGATTTCTATAGCAATGCCTCACAGAAGCTGTTTCCACAGTGCAGGAAAACAGAAAGGCGATGGATGCCAGAGGCTTTAATAGTTTATTTGTCCATAAGCAAACAGAGCAGTGATGCTCCCGGCTGGCTCGGTGCTGACACCCAGTGCTCTCCTCCTAGAAGGGCCCCACAACCCCCATTTGTGCCGGGAGGAGGAATGGGGTGGCCAAACTCTTCAAAGAGTCACAGAAATTCCCATGGTGAGAGCAGCAGTTGGAGCAAAGCGCCTTGCAAAGGTGCTGCAGCGCTTCTCCATGTGCTTCCCATGTCCCTTGGATGGGGACAGGGATGGTGTCGCCCTGCTCATGTCTGGAGGGGGCTGTGGGGCTGCTCCCCAGGCGCAGGGGGCTGCTGTGATATGGAGTGCATGGGTAAAGCCCCCCTTCCCCCCCCATTGTTGTGAACCCATGCATGTGCCATAGGTGCTGAGCCCTGCAGGACCCCAGTGTACACAGGATCCAGTGGGGATGGGACATCTCTGGGATGGGTATCCATGGCCTGCAGCACGGTCAGACCCACACCAGCCCCATCCCACCCAGCTGCAGAGAGTGGCAGAGGGAAGAAGAGCAAAATAAGGGAGCCACCCCCTGCCCGAGCCCCGGGGCATTGCTTTGGACATTGCAAATTAGATTTTCTGAAAAGGAAATGTTTTACAGGCCATAAATTGTCTCAAAAGAAAGGGGGAGGTTGGGGTAAGGGGGTGGTGGGGGGAGAAAATTGTGCAATTTTTCTGCAGCTGGAAAGCAGGGGCAGCACGGGGGGGCTGCTGTGCTAGGTGCCCGCGTCCTGCTCTGTCCTCTGCTTCTTCTGCCGCTTTTTGCCTTTGTTTCTGAGTTTGGTTTTCTCTGGAAGAGAAAAAAAAAAGGAGAAATAGAGGGGTTTCTCACTGGGGATGGGCAGCAGGGGCCCTCCTGTAGGTGGGTGACTGCTGCCATCTGGATCCTTCCTGAGGCCCATCAGTGGGACGGGGGGGGATGCAGGGCTGCCCCTGGAGCAGCGCTGGGTGTGTGGGCACAAGGACCAACTGCTGGACCCCAAATCCTCAGTGTCCCCAGAGCCTCTAGCTTTGCACGATGGGGTCAAAGCAGTGAACCTTGCCTCTGCACAAGGAGTGAGGAGGTGAGAGCAGGTTGGTGGGACATGAATGGGACACAGGTGGGACACGGGTACATCCATGCCTCCCCAAATGCCTCTCCAGCTCCTGAGTCTGCAGGTCGGTGGGGACAGTGCTGAGACCCCAAAGCAAAGCAGGACACAGAATGAGACCTGCAGGATCCAATGGAGCAGGGAACATTTGGGAGCTGCCCAAAATCCAGGTGGATTCACCGGGCTGTGCGGGCACCCAGAGCGCGAGCGGCACAGCGGTGCATTCCAGCTCTGGTGACGCTGCTTCTTTCTGAGGGCTCCATCTCTTTTCCTACTCAGCTCTGTTTTTCTGCTCTGATCTCCCAGACAATTGCCACCCACAAAGGAAAGGGCACGGCACGGATGCCAAGCGTCTGGAACGGAGCGCGGCGGGGACACAAGGCAGATTTACAGTGGCGTGGACGGTTTTGTGCCCGGGCCAAGCGCCGACGCTGCTCGTTTCCAGAGGCCGGCTCAGAAGTGGTAGCACAAATCTCTCATCGCACAGCGCGGTGCTGGGATGAGGCAGTGCCTTCCTCCAGCTCTCGGCGCGTCCAGCGAACCCGCTGTCCCATAACATCTGGATCCCATAAGGCAGCAGTCGGCTGGCTGGGACAGGAGCCTGGAAGCGAGGGTGGGTGCATAGGGACAGGGAGCAGAGGGGCTTCTCCTGCTGCTGGGGCTGCATGCAGCTGCACCGGGGGCTTCCTTCTGTTTCAGGGAGAGACCCACAGCTGATCCCCATCAGCACCCGGCTGTGCCCCAGAGCCCATCCCTGCAGCTTTGGAGCTCAGGTCAGGTCACCCCATGAGATGTGGTGTATCCAAATCTATGGCCCCACAAGGGGATGGTGGTGGGGGCACCGAGCTGTGTGCACACACCTCCAGCACTTGCATGGCACCGTGCTCCAGAGCCACCAGCCATCCCACTGCCACCAGCCTCGAGGGGCCACAGGAAGTGCAGCCACATTTCCCCGCATCATCACCACTTGGCACCCCAAAGCTGCCTTAGCAGGGCAGGATATCAACTCCATGCTGTCAGCACGAAGCGTTATTTATGACTGATGGTGCTCTGATGAAGATGCACTCCTGGCTCTGCAGCCCCAGCACACCTGGCTGCAGCTATTCCCATCTTCCTCCAGCCCTTCCCTCCTGCTGCCACCGCCTCGCAACGATGCACAGCAAACCTGCAGCTCCAATATCTGCAACGCCAGGGCCGGTGGCTCAGATCTCCTTCCAAGGTTCACAGATTGGTATCTCATGCAATCTGCCTTTCTGCCAGTTATTAAGCAGAGATTTATTAGAGCAGCTTTCAGTCCAGCTGGTTGCATCCAAAAGTGACATCAGCCACCTCCCGGTTCCCATTGCCATCCCAGTTGCCACTGGGCTGGGTGCTGGGAGAGGTGGTGAGGAGCCCCGGGATGGGGGCTGGATAAAATCAGGGAGACCACCGGGCAGGGCAGGACAATGCCTTAACCCAAGGACACATCTCAGAGCAGGATGAGGACTTGGCTGTCTCAGCTCCCTCAAGTGATGCCCTCCAGCTGTCTCTGCATTCCTGGTATTTTGCAGATGGTTGCAGGTTTTTTTTGCAGACTTTTGCAGGTAATTCCCCCCTCCCCAGCAGCTCAACCCTCCCCGTTTGCAATTGCAAAGCAGAAAGCCTCAGCGCTGCCTCTCCCTCGCAGGCAGGGCAGGATGGGGCCGGTGCCAGGGGCTGCTCAGCACATGTGCTTGGGAAGGCGGCTTTCTCCAGAACTGCACGGTAATAACAGCCGCCACCGACCTCCAAATGCTTGGGAGATGAGATCCCGGCTCGCCGCTCACCGCCGGAGCCCACAGCGCTCCTTGCTTTTAGGGACCGGAGGGCTGCGCGGGGCCGGGGGGCTGCGGGGGGCATCCGGGGCTGCGCTCACCTCCCGGGCAGTGCTTCCTCAGGCGGCACCTGCGGCTCTCCAGCAGCGCGGGGCACGCAGCCCCCTCCTCCCGTGGGGAGCCCGGCACCTCGCGCACCCGCGTCTCCAGACCCCATTTGCAGCCGCAGCTCCGGCCCTCGTGAGTGCAGGCGCTCCACTCGCTCCAGGGCCCCGGCTCGCATGTTTCTGTAGGACGGGGGCGCGGGGAGGGGACGGTGACCATGCCGCGATGGCACGGGGCGCGGGGTGCGCGGGGCGAGGGTGCCGCTTACCTTGGCACTCGCGGGTGCCGGGCTGAGCCGCGGTGCTGGGGGGGCACTGCCGGAAGCATTGGCCTTTGTGCAGGTAGAACTTCTCCTTGCATTTCATGCAGAAGTCTTTGCTGAAGCAGCTCTCGCAGCTGGGCGACCTGCACTCTGCCGGGGAGGGGGCTGTGAGCGGGAGGGCGAGCGCGGGGCCGAAAACCCCGGGGACCCATTGCAAACCCATTAGGTAAGGGAGAGGGGGAAATCCTTGCATCCCAGCCGCCTCATCTCCAGCCAGTGCCCAGGACTAGACGTCCTGGGGATGCTCCGGGAAGCGGGGGGACCCCGGGGTGCCCACAGGCAGAGCAGCTCTGCTGGCTACACCACGTACTTGTGCATCTGTTGACCTCCAGACCCCGCACGCCGAAGTAGCCGGGGGGGCAGGTGTGGACGCACACCCCGTACTGGCGGATGCCGTCCCTCCAGATGAGCAGGAAGAGCCGGTGGTGGCAGGTGATGCAGCCGTTCTCCTCCGAGCACAGGACGCAGCCCGTGCAGTTCTCCAAGAGGCCGGCGCTCACTGTGGGGACAAGGACAGGGGCTGTGCGTGTGGGGGGGGTTGGGGGGTGGGGGAGTGGGAACAGCAATGGCACCTTCAGCGCATCCCAATGGGGGGTTGGCAGGTAGAAATGTGTTCTGATACGTGTCAAGGGAACAAAAGGGTTTTGGAAACATCTGAGTGCAGCTGCAATAAGGATCCGTCTGCTGGCTCCAGAGCTGCCACCGCTTTCCTCTGCCCCACTGCTGTGATTTACACAGGCAAAGCAGCCCTGGGGGGCTCTGCTCCCAGGGACGAGGATGTGGGCACATGGATGGGGTGCACCCCATAACAGTAGGGCATCTCCGAACCAGGCCCTCCCCGGCTTCTCCATGCACACAGCCAGATGCCTCTGCTGCACCCGGTGCTATTGGGAACATTCTCTTCTAGCTTGGAGCTCACCCTTCGTGCCTCTAAGCAGAAGTGCCTGCTGCGCAGTGGCAGCAGTGCCAGAACAGAGCAGTGCAGCACTCTGAACACTGTCAGACCTGCAGCAGCGTGGAGATGGGATTTTCCACATAGCAAAGCTCTGAGGAGGAGGCAACCCTGGGCACATGGAGTGAGGCCAGATCTCCATATTGGCACACAAAAAACCCACTTGAGTAGTGGCACAGGTGGCAGTGCCATTGTCATCATGGTCCCAGAGCCCTCCAGGGAAGCAAGAGAGGGAGCACAGGACTGGGGGAGCAGTGAGGGGATGCAGGCAGAGGGTGCCCTGCAGCCCTACAGACCCACAGCTCTACAGCTCAAGGGTAAAGGATGCACTGCAGTGGTGCCACGCAGCTGTCCCTGAGCTGCCCCCTCCTGCTCCTCCTGCCAGGGCACAGGGACTCAGGCAGCAGCACTTTGAGGCCAGGAGGCTGCGTGTGCTGGGAGCCCGCTAACGAAGCACCTTGGATCCATTAAGTTGTTATGGTCTCTGTTACATATTTACCAAACGCTGACAACATTTGTGTTCCTGGCTGCAGCCAGAGCGGCTTCCCAGGAGACGTGGGGATTTACGAGTGCCTTTCCCTTCCCTAGTTCTTTGGGATGATTTTCTTTGCCGCCCTCCCTCCATCTCCTGGTGGGCATGGAAGGTGGGGAGCCGACACCAGGACAGGATGGGATGTGATGAGTCGATATTATGATGCCCACCTTTAAAAACAGCTCTGTCTGCGCATCGGATTGGGATTCCATAACACTGGGAATGGGGAAATCAGGGGCAGCTCTTGGGTACCCCTCCCCAGGTGCTGTAGATGCAGATGGGGTTGCACTGGAGGAGGGACCCCACCTGGATGCATGGAGCTGTGCTCAGAAACATGGATGCTCCCTCGCACCCCCCGTAGTGCCGGCTCACACTGCCAGCTTTTGGGGCTGTCCCCACACCGAGTGCATCAGCAGCAGCCTTGCCACCCCCATGGACACATCTTACAACCACATACAACGCAGGGAAAACTGTCCATTTGCAATCCAAGGCCTCCGAAAAGCCCTGCTCTCACAATATCCCATCCCCATCCCGGCACAAATTGAGCACCTCGTGTCACAGCCCCGCGGTGGCACTGCCCAGCAGAGGGGACACATCTCAGGACACCCTGCTCTGCGCCCTGGATCTGTCTGCTCAGGGGAAGGATGGGGCAGGGGATGGTGGTGTCTCCGAGCATCCTTCCAGGATGTTTTGCTCCCCTTGCATCTCCTGCATCGAGCTGAGAGCAGAAACACTGGCAAACCCGATCCCCTGCACGCACCGCACCCACCCTACCTTGCTTTTTCCATCGGTTCTGCGAGAGCATTTCCATGGAGCTGATGAATAACAGCAACATGAATATTATCCACTGCATCTGGGCAGGAGGAGTGGAGGGCAGGGAGGAACTCAGACCATCCGAGCGGAGCTCACAGCATCGCCCCGGGCACGGCACAGCGCTACGGGGGCATGGGGCGGTCAGCGCAGGGCAGCGCCAGTGGGCTCTGCCTTTAGGACCACCGGCAGCCCCTCGCTTTTTCCCCTCCGGAGAAACGGGGAGAAGGGAAAATAATCCCCGGAGACACCGGCAGGAGTGGGGACGGACGCGCTGCGGAGCCCCGGCCCGGATCCGAGCGTCCCGCCGTCCCGCCGCCGTCCGTCTGTCCCGCTGCCATCCCGGCCCGGCGGGGGCACGGCGAAGCCCCCGGCTCTGGGGGGCGGGGACAGCAGGGTGGCTCCGCCCCGGGACGGCCTCGATCCAGTCCCGGTCGGGGGCGAGGGCGCGGGGTCCTGCGGCTGCATCGGGCGTGCCGAGCCGAGCCGTGCCACGCCGGGCCGAGCCGTGCCATGCCGGGCCGTGCCAAGCCATGCCGAGGCCTGCCATGCCGAGCCAAGCAGCGCTGCGCCTTGCCAGGGCGAGTCAAGCCGAGCTGAGCTGGACCGATCTGAGCTGAGTGAAGCCATGCTGAGCTGAGCTGAGCTGAGCTGAGCTGAGCTGAGCTGAACTGAACTGAACTGCACTGAGGTTTTCTGAGCAGAGCCAAGCTGAAGAGAGTCGTGTTGAGCTGAGCTGGGAGCAGATGAGTGGAACTGGGTCTTGTTAAGCTGAGCTGTGCTGAGCTGAAGTGAGCCGAGCTGGGCAGAACTGAGCCAAAACAAGCCAACCTAGCTGAGCCAAGCTGAGCTGCAGCTCCCAGCACCTGGCTCCCAAACAGCTGCCTGCACCCCTCACCCTGTGTACAACCCAGGGCTTTCAGCACACTCAGAGGGAGCCCTGGGCCCACACTGAGCATCAGCAAGGGCAAGGCTTGTGTGCGGGATGCTCTGATCTATGTGTGGGATGCTTGGCAGTAGTTTCCCACCACAGGTACAAGACCTTCAGGCCAGAACCCTGAGTGCAGGCTGCCCCTTACCCAAAGAATGGGCTTGGGATGTCCTGGGCCTGCTTTACCTTGTAAGGGCACAGGTCGGGCTGGGGGACCACTGAGCACCTGCAGACTCACTGCAGGAGAAAGCACTGCGGTGGATGCATCCATCAGTGTCACCCCAGTTCTGGGCAGACCTGGGGACAACTGGGGACAGGGAGAGGGAGAGGGAGAGAGGGAGGGAGGTGGCAGCTGCCCCACTGCTGAGCTGCACCTGCATGTCGGGGTTGCTGTCCTCACTGCCTCCATTCCCCACTTGGATTTCTCCCTCTCGCTCCCCCAGCCCTCCCCAGGTCTCTCTGCCTCCCCCATCCCACACATGAGCGTTTCATTCCCAAGGAGTTACGATTCAAAAAACAAAGGAACTGCTTCAGACCCCTTTGGAAACCAGGAGTAACCATGGTTGGGATTGCTTTCGTTTTTTTTTCTCATGCCATTGTGACATAAATTGAAAAGTTACCCATAAAACACAGGTTTTCAGCATCTGGCGCAGCACTGCTTTCCACAAACAAGGCCTGCAGGAACAGGGCACAGCCCTGTGCACAGCTTCATCCCACGGCACAGCCACGTCCTGTTCCCTTGTTGTGGATCCGTGGGGGCTGGCAGGGCCCTGTGTGTGCATGGCAGTGTGTGGCAGAGCAGTGTGGGATCAGGAGGGTCTGTGTTTGTCCGTGAAAATGCATTTGACATATTAAAGTCCCCCACCAGCAGCCTGCCCCTACCTCACTCTCCCCAGCCCTCTGTCCCTTATAAATAGAGCTGCTGCTGCCCCAGGAGCAGTGGATGCTGCTGGCTGCAACTTTGCCACCCTGCTCCAGTTATTGCTGCCCTGATCCCAGCATCACCGCTCCCAGCATCACCGCCCTGCTCCTGGCACCACGCTGCATCTGAGGCCAACCCCCGTGCCAACACGCGCTCGTTGGGTGGCTCTTGTTAGCACTGTGTCCCTGGGGCCAACACACAGCAGGTCTCCCAGCTCATCCCTCAAGCTGTACAATGCCCATGGAGGCTTTGCCAATGACAGTGATGACACCATTCCCATTTGCTGTGCCATTTGCTGCTAACGAGCCCGATGGGTGATGAGTGCTTGCACAGGAGCGGATCAATCCCGTTCACTTCCCTTAACGTGGTCATTTATGACTACTCCTCCTAAAATTGTAGTGGGAAGGGATGATTTGCCGTCCGCTCATTAATCAGGCGCCTGTTACCTCTTTGTTCTCGGCGGCGTTTCGGGGCGAGGTGCCCGGCTGGGGCCACGGCCAGGGTCTGTGCTGACTCACGGACGGCACCGGAGCGCGCAGAGTGGAGCCCGCAGGCGCCCTGGCAGCTCCCCTCTCCCTCCCGCAGCTCCACACCGTGCCAGCATTGGGGGGAATGTAATGTTCCTCCTCTGTCTTCCAAAGCACCGGAGAGAAAACGTCCGGAGAGATAATTCAGAAAGTTTGTTTGACACTTGAATGTGCTTTCATCTCTGGGAAATGTTGGGGGCCTTCCAAGGCTGCACCGCCCAGGGGCACCACGCCGCGATGGGTGATTTGGGGATGGGTCCAGAGGGGACCTGCAGGGATGGAGGGATGCGGTGGGATGGAGGGAGCCCACTGGGATGGAGGGGGCCCAGTGCTCCCTGTGGGTGAGGCACTGATTCCTCCCAGGTCTGAGCCCTGCGTGCCGTGCTGGCAGGGAGGGGCGGCTTTCCGAAGGCATCGTGCATCCAAAGCGATGAATATGGGTTTGATCAGGGGAGGATTTCAACGGATGGTAGTGGATAAGGAAGAAAAATATTTGGCATTCTTCTCCCATCATAACAAGCCCAGATGCTTGGACGGTGGCAGCCCACTTCCCACAGGAATGGAAATTCACAGCCGCTCCCCACGCCAGCTCTGCAGAGGCCCTTTCCCCGGCGTTTACGGAGTGACGGCCCCACCTCATACCAGGCGGGGCATCCTGCATCCTCCATCCACATCCCCTGCATTGCTGGTGTAATCCCATAGCACAGCCTCATCCCATGGCACAGCCACGTCCTGTGTTCATCCCATGGCACAGCTATGTCCTGCATGCTGCTGGCCTCGTCCCATGGCGTGGCCACATCCTGCACTCTGCCAGCCTCATCCCGGCTTCCTCCTGGCCTCCTCCTGGCCTCTCTCATGTGTCCCATAGCCCTGCACTGGGGAGGATGAGCTCTGTGGCCCGTGGGCAATGCACTGGAAGCATTGAGCTGCAGGTTAATCATCCTTGCACCAGCTGAGAGCATGGAGCATCCTACAGCATCCTTACGGCAAGCTGTTCTCCACCTCCTCCTGCCATGCCTTGATCTGTGCCAGCTCCCCTTTGTGCCTCCTAGGGGTTCCTCTGAGGATACAGAGCTGCTGGGCATGGAGCACGGAGGCAGCTGTACCAGGGAAGGTTGGCTTCACCCCATCCCCTGCCCTGCCAGCATTGCAGCTCCTCCAGCCCTATCCTGGCTGCTGTGGCAGCTGTGCAGTGGCAGAGCCAAAACAGAAGCACACGCAGAGATGGAATTGGTCTGGAGAAGTGATGAAGGCAGAAAGGGCAGTGGGAGAAGGGAAACAGAGGAGGAAAGTGAAGGAGAGTGAAGAAGTGAGAGGGGAAGTTCGGTGCTGGAACCGAACTCCTCACCCATGCCAGCAGAACAGGTTTCCAAGTGTTTATTTTATCTCCTTTAGCTTAGCCCCTTAGAGGCAGAATATATTGAATGGCTTGACTTTATATAATGGAAATAATTGAAACAATACTCCTGGTTCCCCACCACAGTTTGTCATGACGTGAGCCAAGGGTGACAGCCTCTAGGTGGTGGGGACAGCCGCCCTCGGCACTTGTTGGCTGGTGATTGTTGACACATGTCAGCATTGCTTCCAGTTTCCGTACAGCTGTCAGAATGGGAACAATGTGATGGCAGCTGGCAAGGGCCGGGCCGGGGCTGGGCATCACCTGCAGCACTGGGGTTCTGCAGGGAGAGGGGAATTTGGGGCAGCACTGTGGGTGTGGGGATGGGGATGCAGGAGGGATGCGCTGGTTGTGAGTGCAGCGTCAGCCGTAGAAAGATAGAGGGAGAGGGATGTGGAGGTTGAGAGCTGGTGGAGGTTGTGTTATTTCCTTAGGAGTGGGAGAGCAGAGAGCTCCCTGGTGCCCAGCATCTCTGCAATAGGTCTGTGCCAAGGGGCCTTCCCATGATTGCTACCCAACTCCTGTGCTCTCTGCTCAGAAGCCAGGAAGTCGCAGAGCTGGTTGGACCAAACAGGAGTAAATGCAATGTTGAGAAGTGCCCCTTGTCCAACTCTACCACGTTTCACTCCATGTTTGCTGAAGATTTGCAGGAAAGGGTGGTACAGAGCTTAAAAGAAAAATGAAAGCCTGGGGGAGAGCTTCGGGGAACTGCAGCACTGTACAGGAATTGGACAGAGAGCTCTTCCTGCCTTCAGGGCATTCCCCTGGCTGTGCTGCACTGTGGTTTGGGAAAGAATCCCTTGAGATAAAGCAGGGAAATGAGCTGCAGGGTGATGGATGGATTTGCAGAGCTGGGGCAGCTCCCAAAGAGGGGTCTGTGGGGAAACCCGGGGACACGGTGCAGGGCTGTGCCAGGCTGAGGACACCAAAGCATCACTGCAGGCAGTTTTGCTGCTGCAGTTCCCCCAGAGTGAGGCATCCACAACCTCTCTGCTGCCGAGCCACACCATGGAGCATTCCCTTATCTGCTGGGCAGGCTGTAGGCAGCCCCTGGCTCTCCCTGCAGTGCAAATTGTATACGTGTTAATGAAAGGGAGCAAAGCAGCGGTATGTTAGCAGCTGGCCCTCTTCTGTTCACTGGAGAATCATTTATGCCAAATTCCAATTGAATTTCTCTTAATATTTCTGCTATTTAAGGAAAGTATTGGGAAAGACAGATGGAAGCATCGGTCAGATGCATGTCCCGGCTCCATGTGATTCAGCACTCAGAAGTCCTCTCCTTTTTCAAATAATTGCAATGTGACTACGTCGCTCCCTCTCACCCGTCATTCCCAAGAGGGTCAGCCCTCTGACTGCAGCCGATGACTCTCACCAGGAGGAATTCAGCAGAAGACAAAGGCTCTGGGCAGGAGCTCCTGGGTGGTGGCATTCCCCTGGCAGCCTCAGTGCCCAGAGGGATGTGGCTGCAGCTGCGGCATTCGTGGTCCCCCCTTGCCTCCACTCACCCTCACCGTCCCGGTCATGTGCTGGTGGCCAAGGGCTTGGCACAGAGCTGGGGATGGTGGTTCTGCTCCTTGGGTGGCCAAGGAGAAAGCAAAACCCCAGCGGGGCTGAGAGAACAGTGCCAGTGGTGGCATTGCCCGGGTGCCACCCTGCCCATGCACAGCCCCAGTGGATGCCACACAGCTCTGTTAGCTGCAAAGCCTCTCGCTTGCAGCCTGCCTGGGGATAGGATCCAATTTGTACCGTGACCAAATCGCATGGCTCCCTGCTTCCTTTCCTCCTCCCCGCCCTGGCTGGTGCTGAAAGGATTTGCTCATGGTTTTGGGCAGCAAGTTAGAAGGAAATAGCGTGTCTTGAGGGCCCTCTGGGCGTCAGCCCTTTGCTTGGATGTGGGTGAGCACATGGCTGAGTGCCTTCAGGCACAGACACGCAGCTCTGTGATGGGTTGGTGCCACTGGAGCCTCCCCTCCTGCTCTGGGTCAGGCTCAATGTCACGCAGCTGAGCGAAGAAACAGCCATGCACCTGCTCCTTGGCCACCTCGAAGTCCTGTCTGTCCTTGTCCTCTCTCCTTGCTCCACGGGCCAAGCGCCACCAAGCCACCCTGCATGGCCCCAAGCAGTGGGAGTCCCCAGCTCCATCCGTGGGAATGAGGGCTGTGGGTTCCCAGAGGGATGTGGGAGCTCCTCTTCCCCCCGTCCCTGGGCACAGCCACATCCTGGGGTCACTCCTGGCCCCGCTCCCCATTGCCCCAGGGCTTGGGGACATGAGCATGTCACCCCCGAGGTGCCCGGCAGTGCAGCGCGGCCATGAGTCACAGTGACCCATAAAGAGTTTTCTCAGAATTAATACCAGCAGGGACACAAGCTTTAATATTTCAGAAGTGAAAATGGAGTGATAATTATATTTTGTCGATGTTCAGGAAAATTGCTACCACCTGGCAGGCGGCAGCCGGCCCTGCTCAGGGCTGACGTCAGGGACGCCACCAAGCAGCAGGAATTTGGGGCAGAAAGAAAAAAAGAAAGAAAGAAAGAACCAACCAAGCAAAAAAAAAAAAATAAAAAGGAAAGTGCAGAAATTGCGAAGGGAAAGCTTTTGTTCTATGGGAACCCCGAGCTGTGGGAGCAGCCCCATAACATTGCATAGAGACAATGGATTCAGCCAAGCTTCCCCAGGTGCTGCAGAGCATCTCGGTTTCTTGGGGGGGGGGAGGAATAATCCACCACTCGTCACCATCCCAAAAAAGGGGTCAGCCTTGCTGAAACATCCTCAGCATTGGGGCGTCCCATTTCCCCCTGCAAATGTGGGGGACAAGAAAGGCAGCGGGTCAGCAGCGTCTGTTTGCCATTAGGAACGAGGTTTTAATAAGGCACAGAATGCCAGCGATGTGCTCCTCACCGGTCGCCTCCTTCATCGCAGGGAGAGCCATGGAGAAAAACACTTCTCACTCTTTTTTCCCCCCTCCTTTATATCCTGTTTATGCCGCTAACAAATTCAATTTTCAGGAGCTGGAATCACAACAAAGCCAGCGTTAACGCAGCTGAGCCGCTCCAAGCACTGCTCTTTGCGGGCAGCTCCTCTCCCCGAGCGCACAGAGGACGTACTGCTCCTTCATCATCCTCCAAAATGCTGAAATGTGGGAGGAAAGGGCTGGGGAGTGCGAGTGCTGAAATGGATGGTGGTGGCATGGGAACGTGGCTGTCCCTGTATTTGCTGCATGAGTCGCAGCAGGGATGCGGTGGCACGGCCCCGTTGCCCGCAGCCACGGTGGGAGCAGAGCTGCTCTACAAGCTCCAGCTTATGGAAAGAATTCTCCACGTGGGAATGTGAGCAAAAAAGATTAAAGGAAGGAAAAATGGATGCCAGAAAAAGTGCATTTCCAAATATCTCTCCTCTGCTGCCTGCCACGCACTCATGCTGGGCGCTCCTGGTGCGCCGTCTGTCCCACAGCAGCATTTCAGGGATTTACTGCTCCCCACCCATGGGGACAGACCCACGCCGGCTCCATGGGCACGGTGGCACGGAGGGACAGTGTCACCCGGTGCCCTCACCTCTGCCTGGCTCCCAGCAGGGTCTGTCCAACACCATAGTATTGCAGTGGGAGAGTGATGTACGGCTCGGCCTCCTTGGTTGGAGCAAAACGCTCCTCTCCTAGGGAAAGGGGATAATTTGAGGTTGCTGATGCTTTGTGCTCTTCTACAGCGCAGCTTTGCTCATCTGAGCCTCCTTGGAAGCCACATCCAGACAGGGGCAGGATGCTGCAGGCAGGATGGAGCTCAATCTCAACATCACCAGGGCCTGGATGGCACTTGGTGCTCAGCCAAGGCATTGGGAAGGAATTGCAGAGCTCTTGGTGTGTCCTTTCTTTTCCTAGAACAGATCAAGAGCTGAATTCTATTCTGCCCTGCAGTCCTCTCTTTTCCTTTCGCCAAGTTTTCCAGCAGGGCTGAGAGAATGGAGCAGAATGCAGCTGAGTGGGACACAGCCCCCCATAGGCTTGGAGGAGTCTGCAGGGCGAGGGATCATCAGGTCAGGGCTGCTTCCCTGCATCTTCACATCCTTACATCCCTCATCCTCACATTTCCACATCACTGCTTTCCGGCATCTTCACATCCTTACATCCCTCATCCTCACATTTCCACATCACTGCTTTCCGGCATCTTCACATCCTTACATCCCTGCATCCTTCCCCTTCCCCTTCCCCTTCCCCTTCCCTTCCCTTCCCTTCCCTTCCCTTCCCTTCCCTTCCCTTCCCTTCCCTTCCCTTCCCTTCCCTTCCCTTCCCTTCCCTTCCCTTCCCTTCCCTTCCCTTCCCTTCCCTTCCCTTCCCTTCCCTTCCCTTCCCTTCCCAGAACCTCTGCCTCTGCCTCTGGCAGTGTGTTGCTGCTGCCATGGCTCTAGGTGCAGATGTCCCCAGAGAAATGGTGGCAGAAGGATGGTGCCATCCCTGTCCCTGTCCCGGCGCATCCCAGGGGCGAGGGCGGCAGCCGGCTGGAGAGGAGCAGCAGCAGCGTCAGTGGACGGCCAGTCCCCAATTCACACCAGCCCAAAACAATGACGATGACAGTGGCAGAATATAAAGAGATGAAAAATGTGTCTGCGATTTTAACGAGCGGGAAACACCCAGCGTGGGGGACACAGGGGCAGGAGGACAGCGTGCAGAAACCACTGGGTGGGAACGTGGGTCCCATTTGTGCCCTGAGCCTCAACGCAGGGCTGCCCCACTAGCAGGTACCCAGCTCTGATCACACCCGGTCACCTTTCAGCTCCCTTCTCCTTTTTTCTCTGCTATTCCATTCTACTTTGATTATTATTTTTTAACATTTTCTTTTTTCATCGTCTTTTAAACCCCGTAAATATTTAATACAAAGGAAACTAAAAAAAAAAAAAATAAAAGAAAAACCCAGTGGAACCGTTCTCAAAATAATTTCACAATCCGCACATATCCCCTCGGCAAATTCAATTTGTAGGAAATAAAGAACAAAATGCAGCCATAAAAGGCTTCTCAACAAATCCTAATGCTTTACATGTGTAAGCGCCAACGCCGTGCCTGCGTGCAGGAGGTGGGTGGAGGTGGACAGAGGGCACCATGGGGTTGGGTGCAAGAAATGGGGGCTCTTTGCAGCCCCTAGAGTGGATGCAGGGGAGCCCATCCCATGCCCTTGTGCCTTGCAGGGATGCTCGCCAGCTGTCCGTAGTCCCCAGCTCTGGGGTCTGGGCTGTGCACTGGGGTCCCTGCAGGTCCCCGCTGTGTCCCTGCTGTGTCCTTTCCCAGTTCACAACCCTGTTTCCCCTCTGCTGTTTTCCCCCTTGCTTTAATTCACCTGGCACCTTGGGGAGAACATTCCTTTTAAGCCTTCCCGTTTTAATAGCTTTGATTCTACGTCTTAATTAGTGACCTGGAAAAGACATCCATTGTTATGCGCCATATGGAGCCGCTACCTCGGGCTGCAGGGGGAGGAGGATTGGTTCCAGCATGGAGTCCCTGGGACCACGGTGGGAGCTGTGGGGTGGAAGCAGAGCTGGGGCCACGGTACGGTCAGCCCATGCTCTGTCTCTTGCTGGGAGTCACGGGCAGAGTGGCTCCATCCCTTTGCTAATGGGGATATTTGGGGTTTTGCACCCAAACTGCCCCCTCCCTGCCCTGCACAGCCCCACCGTTCCCACACCAGGTCATCTCCACCCGGGGGCCACGTGCCACCAGCTCTCTGCAGCATGGGTTGGCCGCACGCTGCTGGCGGGCAGGGTGCTGCCGTCTGCGGCCGCTTTGATGCGGGGTTCCCTCTGTGCTCAGACAGAGCCGGCCCTGCCCGCGGGCCGTGGCTGCATGAAGCAAGGCTGATTGATGGCCTTGTTTTGTTCCTGCAAAGCCCGGCCCAAGCCATGCACATCCACGGTCCCCCAGGAGCTGGGGAGGGATGGCGACGGCTGCCTGGGCTGTGGGGTGTGGGCTGGGGGTGTCCGGGGGGGGGGGGGGTGCTGCCCCCCAGCTGCTGGGGCGGTGCTGGGAGCACTCTGTGCCTCAGTTTCCCCATCCTTACTGAGCCTGTGGGTGAAACCATCCCGCTCCTCTCAGGTATGCGGAGCATCCCCAGAGCTAAGGCAGACACTGGGAGCACGGGAGCCCCATTTGGGATAATGCTCATTAGCAGTCCAGCAAGATGACCTCCAAAAAATGGAGCTGAGCTCCAGCTGATGAGTCACGGCCGTGCCTGCATGATGCGCTCCTTGCAAGCGAGGTTTGCACCATGGAGCTAACAGGCTTTTCTGGGAAGCACTGGGGCTTTGAGCTTCCTAATTATGTTCAAAGGCTGCTGGCAGCACAGCTCGGACGGGGATTATGCCTGCTAGAAGCACAGCACCAGGCCTTGTTCAGAGGCCTGAAAGTGCTAATTGACTTTAGGTCTCCCGTCGCTGTTGAGAGCCCGCTCCATGCAGCCCAGTCCCTCCTCCTGCTCCCGCTCTGAACCCGCTGCATGTGGTTTGAATTTCTTCTGCAGAGAAAAACCTCCTTTCTCCTTGCCCTGGTGTCATCTTACCCTGGAATTTGGGGGAAATAGAGAGGAGCTTAAATGCTCACAGAGGGACTGCTTCTCCTCTCCAGGAAACAAAGAGAGGGGTGAAAGTCATCCCACGGGCACCCCCTGCTGATGCCCTGTCCCATCCCATGTTCCTTGGCACAGGGATGTTGGCACCTTCAAGCGGTTCTGCCCATGCCAGCAGGCACTGGGTGGCCAAGCAGAGCACACAGAGGAGAATGCTGGCCGTGCAGCACCACTGGCTCAGCCACAGGGATCCCCTCCTTCAGGATGACAGCAGCCTGCGATGCTGTGGCTGCTGCAGGGAATTGCCCATGGCTCCTTTCTGCCTTCTCCCACTGGATCCTATGCAAAAGGTGGCGTACGTGACACGGCACAGCACGGCACAGAACAGTGAGCCAGCCACCCTGGCTGCCATTCCCAGCACGGAGGGCTCATGGACTGCGGACGATTGGGAAATCAGTTTCCTCTTCTCCCCGTTACGACACTGCAGTGGGCGCATCCATCGGGAGCTGTGAGGCAGCAGGAAACTATGAAGGTCAGGGAGGCTGAGGTTTGTGTGACGGAGGTGAGCCCTGCCCGAGGCACCCCTCCACCTGCTCATGCACCACTGCCACACGCACCCTGCTCCTTGGTCACAGAGAGGGGAAAAGGGCTGCACAAAGCTCCTCTTCATTCCAGTGCCACAGGCAGGAGGGTTGCTGCCGCAGATCCGGACAGACATATTTTATGAATGTTCCCAACATGTTAACTTACCCCGTTCCTATTCCTGTCTTCTATTTTAAAGCTGCACAGTCTTCTGAAAGTTGATCATCTCCGTTGCTCCAGCACCAGCACCATTGTGACGCGCTTGCCTTGCAGCACTAACGAGCCGGCCCTGCGATTCTCATCACCTCATTAAGGATTTGGCTGCCAGTTCCAGCTGTGCTGCCCGCTGCCTCCCACTTTGTTTGCAGGCTGCAGGACTGGTGTTAGGGGAGCCATTTGCATTTGGCCAGTGGTTTTCAGCACCTAAGAGCCACAGCGCGAGCCAGATGCCAGGGCAGGAATGAGCGGACCAGGCAGTGGCAGCAGGGCAACATGGTTTCTGCAAATGCAGCTTCAATTTAGCAGCAGCGAGACATGGGCATGGGCACAGCTGTGGTGAGGGTGGCCTCAGAGCAGGGACACGTAGAGGGGTGTATCCTGCTGGAGGAGCTGCTTGGTCCAACGGGTCTCAGTCCCACGACCACAGCTCCCCAGGACATCCCCAGTCAACGACCATGAGTGGGGGATGCAGGAGGTGGCTCCAGCAGTCCGTACCCCCTCCTGCTCGTCCCATTATTGTGGTCTAGCACCAAGCCCATGGGGAAGATCCACCAGCCCCTGCTGGTGCCTGCGTGGAGCTGGAAGCCCTTTTCATACGAGGAAGGGAAAATAAATGAAGTTGTAATGCAGATGTCAAGGTGTCATGCGGACCCTGCCGGTAGAAGGAGACTCCAGGTTGGTACAAAAATGGGAGAGGGTCGCAGCCCTCAGCCCGATGAAATCTGTCCAACAACATGGAGCCAGAAAGTCACTGCATGGGTAGGGCTGGATTCACCCTGCTCTCCCAGTGCAGCCCAAATACCAGTGTTACCCAGAGGCACCAAGGCAAAACCATGTGAAGACAAGCAGATGGATAGATTTGAGTGTATGGAGATGAATGGAAGGATGGATAACAGGTTGGTGAACAGGGATGGAACAAGTTGGATGGAAAGCTTGGTACAAGTTGTGCATGTGTGACTGCTTCCTCTTGTCTCCCCCTGCCCTAGAGCTGGCAGTTTACAGAGCTCAGACACCTGCAGCAGAACTGCAGCCAGCCCAGTGAGCAGCTCTGCACAAGTGGGGACAGGATTTAAGGTCAGGTTCCTCAAGAAAAGAGATGCAAACTCTGCCAAGGAAAGGGCATTCAGCTGACACAACTCTTGGTGCTCCCTTCGTCCACTGAGAGAAGGGCTGTGCCTGGGAGGGGCATGTGGAGCTGCACCTTGCTGCTGCTGCCTGTCAGGATGAGCCATCGGGCAGCATGGCAGAACTTCCCACTGCTATGAATCATGAGCCTGGCAATGGAAAATCTCCAGCTCCAGTATCTCCTGCTTCTCTCATCAAACCCCAATCGGATGAAGCAGACATTGCTCAAACTGCCCTTCGGAGGGGATCGGCCTGCCCGTATGTTGGACAGCCCCGAGCCCCCAGCAGCTGCCCACTCAGGGTACCCATACGCAGAGGATGGTGCAGAGTCTGAGTCGGCACCTTTGAGCCCAGCTTCTCAGAGCTTGGGGCAGGGCTCCCACAGCCTTTCCTGGCTCTTAGGGGCATGGAGGCCTCACAGAATTCATTGTCTTTCGACATTCCCTCTTTTTTTCTTACACATGAGCAAAGCAGCCGTTGGCTGGAGCTGAGTCCCGGATGCCCATGATGAAAGCCTGGCTCAGTGGAAACCAGTGGTCACTTTCCTGCAGATTCCCACCTGGCCTGCACGGCTCTGTCAGATTTCATGCCACGAAAGTCTTCCGCGGAGCAGGACCATTCGCAAGAGGTGCAACATTTCCACAGCCACCAGGGAGATGATTCACAGGAATGGGCAGTGCGGAGCAGCAGGATTGGCTGCGGTCAGTTGTTCAGCTTCAGTGATTTCTTGAGGAGAAAATGGAAAGAGTGGACAGAGCAAGTTACTTAATAGATGCATCATGAAGTCAATATGAATCAGAGTATTCCCAAGGAGCTGGAGATCAGATTGGGAAAGCAGCAAATGATGCCTTTCCCTGGCACAGGGCTCCTTTATCCAGATGCTGCTCCAGCCCCCTGAGTTGAGGACTTGCTGATAACACCGGCTGCAGGCCAGGCCACTGCATGGCTGGGAAACTCAGCGGCAATTTTAACAAGAGCTCAGGTGATACAGAGAAAGGAGACGAAGGAAGCATAGGAATAACTCTGTCAATGGCTCATTGCAGTGTCCTTCAGGTAACGAGGGAAGTGCTCAATTCAGGGGTGCACGTGAACACAGCTGCAGGTTCTTTAGATTTTTATTAACTGGGCAGCCAATGTCGCAACGCTTCTGGTGAGAAAGAGCCCGGGCTTAGGGAGCAGGAGCCGGGCAGCAGGAGGAACCGGCACACGGACACCAGCGAGCCCTGCCACATCCACGGGCCGCCCCCGAGAGGGAGCGGCGATGCAGCCCTACACGCAGAGCTCGCCCCGTGCACGCAGAAGCACCGCACTCCTCACGGAAATGCCCGCTCTCCCAGCCCCAGCGGCGGCCATTTCACTTCAGCCCCCATCCCCCCTCCCAACGCCTCCGCCGGGCGCTGCACAGCAGACGGGAGCCCCCTAGTGAGGGCCGGCCCGGCTCAGCCCAGCTCGGGGACTCGGCTCCGGCCCGGCCCGGCTGTGCGAAGGGGAGGGGAGGGCCCGGCCTGGCCGCGCCTGCTCGGTGCGGAGCGGCCATGGCGGGGTTGGAGCTGCTGTACTGCTCGGCTCAGGCCGGCATCTCCTGCCCGCAGGATGCGTTGGTTTGCGGGATCCACTGGGAGCTGATCCAGCACGGCTACCGCTGCCTCGGCGCCGGAGAGCAGGTACAGCACCGCCGCTAGGCCCCGCTAGGCCGCGCCGATCCTCGGCCTTTCCTAGTGCCGCTCGCCGCCTCCGCGCGGCCCAACGCGGCAGGGACGTGTGGGGACTGCGGGTTGTGCCGGTACCGGCGGGACCTGGAGGTGGTGCTGCTGCGGTGTGTCGTTGGGGGTTCCCGGAAGTGTGGTGCTTTGGGGAGGCTGTTGCTGCGGGGATACCGGTGCTGAGGTGGGGATCGGGAGCCTGGAGCAGTGCTGGGAGATGCCTGCCGGGGGCTGTGGTGGGCTGCAGGATACTGTTTGGGCAAAAAAGCTCCCCGCGACCAGACGGCTCCCCGTGCTCGGAAGTTTTGGGGTGACAGGCGGCAGGGAGCAGCGTCTCCTGGTTTGGGTCTTGGTTGCCTTTTACTCAGCAGGGGATGGCTGTGGCCCCTCCTGTTCTAGCTGCTAGCGGGCCTTACTGTCCTGTCTGCCTTGCTGTAGCCAGGTCCTGATGAAAGGAAGTCAGAGCTGCTGCCCGCTGGCTGGGAAGCCAACAAGGAGGTGTATACACTGCGCTACAAGTCCACAGACGATGCCCAGGAACTGCTGCTGAAAGCCATCGCGGTGGAAGACAGCATGATCCTTAATGTCATGGTGAGCACCTGAACTGATTGCTGCAGAAATTGGAGTCCTTTCAGATGCAGTGTCTGCTACTGTCCAAAATGTGTGAAAAACAGTGGAGCCAATTTCTTAAATGTTTTTCTGCTATTTGTTCTGCCTTACACCATCATCTGTCCCTGAGAGATGTGGCCCAGCTGGAAACTAGTCAAACACAGCCACATCTGGCCATGGATACAGTCTTCCTTGCACTCTGGCCCAGTGTCCCTTTATGTGCCACTTTTCCAGCTGAGGATGTATTCTCACATCACTTCCCAACAAGCATATGGCTAGGATGTTTTTGCTCCATGTCACTTGTTCCTGACTCTGGCTGTCATGGGATTTTGGTCTTTCACCTTCACAGCCTGGGCTGGGGGAAACGAGCAGGGAGAGTTTTGCTGCATGTTGTGGTTGGTTTTTTTTGCTGCTGGGGATTTGGACACAGCACAGAGACATGGACAAGAAGCATGCAAGCTTTTTCTTCACGTCCTGGTCTCCCTACCAGTGGCTCTGCTTGCTCCCTCCCTCAGTCCTAGCTCTGCGTGGCTGCTAACACCATGCTTCTCCTGTCTTTACTAGGATCGTCATTCTCAGAAGGTGGCAGACGTGACCTTGGCAGTGGCTGACTACATCAACCCAGAGCACCTGAATGATTTCCACAAGTAATCTCAGTTCTCTGACATTTTCTGCAGGAGAAAAAGTCTCACCAGCATGGGGAGGGGGGCATATGGGATCAGAGATGAGGTTAGGAGGAGCCTGGAGGACTCCTCTCTCCAGTGCAAATCCAGGGTGCCAGCTGGGTACATGATTTGTGCCAGAGATGCCAAAAGAATGTACATCCTCTCACTACCCCGTCCAGCACCTTTGTGCCTGAGTGCCATAGTCTGTCTGTCCCACCAGCTTGCCTCTCATCCCTGCAGAGTCTACAAGAACATGGAGGAGTTGAGGACAAGGATTGCTTCAGGTATCATCAGTCCCCTGGGGGTCCCCACAGAAAAGGTCAAGAAGGAGTCCCAGGCAGAGAAGAAAGATCCTGTCTCGCCCCAGGATTATAACCCCCTTGGGATCCCACCCCGGCACCCTGCAGGCACAAGAGCACCATCATGGTGAGTGAGCAGCGGGTGTCCACTGAAGGTCCTGGCACAAACTTTACCCCTGGTCCCCATCTTGCACAGATGGAATGGGGGGTGAAGGGGATCGAAATCCTCCCCACCTGTTCTCAGGCTCACTGGCTGCCAGCTTTTCATTGATTTAGGCTGTTTGCTGAGGGATGGGATGATGAGTTCAGGAGCTAGTTTTGCCCTACTTTGGAAAGATGTGGGGCAGAAGGAGGGAAGCCCTGCTCTGTACTGGTTGAGGGACCATCAGGGCTTGGGGGCTGGTGGAGCAGAAACAGCAGGAGCAAGGACAGTGCTGTTGTATGTGGCAGGTTCTTCCCTCTGTTCCCCAAAAGCGTTTGGCTGGAAGTCAGAGACACTGTGGTGGCTCTGCTGTGGCTACTGCCTTACATGTCACCTCCTGTTTCTTTAGCCCCACTGCTGTCTGCCTGAGCTTAGGTTGCATGATACTCCTTCCAGGAGTGCAAGGACAGTCGTTGTGTTGTTGGCTGGAAACTGCATGAAATCAGCCCTGCAGTGAAAGTCTTGTTCACTGTGTGCTGTTTCAGGCCCTCTCCTTTGAACCCCTTCGCTGTTGGTGGGCAGGACCTGGACCCTTTGGGGTGAGTATGGCTAAGGGAGGTGGTGCTTTGCATGTCCTGGGAGCATCCCCAGCTCTGCCCTTCACTGAGAGACCTTCCCTGAAAACAGCTGTCGTTGGTCTGGCTCAGGCATTGAGCAAAGTGTGTCTGAGTGCGGGTGGCAGTGGAACAGTTCCTCATTACAAATTGCAAAGGAGCAATTGACAGTTGCTAAACCTCAATATGGTTCTAATATCGTAATAAGATCCCGTCGCTTGCTTAGATGATAGGTTGCAATCTGCGTCTGTTTAATAATCAGCCTGTATTCATTTAACATGCACTAATTCCTTCAGTAAATCAAAGCTGAATACATCGTTAAGTGAATGTAAGTCTCTAATTTAAAATGGTACCAGCTGCTGCATTTACAGCCCAGCAGTCTGGAGAGGGAGAGGCTTAAAGTTGAGTCCACAGATGCCCGAGTCCTGATTGTGAGCCTCCAGGCTTTTTGGGGCACTCGAGCAGGGATGCTGGAGAAGGCCTGAGTGGAAGCCAGGCAGTTTGGGGGACTGCTCTTCCCAAATGCATGTCTGGATTTTTCGGTTTGGTTGGGCAAGAAGGACCTGTCATCTGCCATTCCAGATAAAAGCACATCTTCAGACACAAAACAGTCCTTGGAGTTGCTGCAAAGCGCCTTGCAGCTCAGGGGAGTCCTCGTTAGAACAGCTCTCCTGTGGGGATCGCATTTTTTCCCTCTTGCAAGACTTGATTCTCTGTGAGTTTGGCCAGCTAGAAATGTCCTGCCCTGCGGGAAGGAGAAGGCTGGGTGACTGGAAGGAAACCTGATAGCATGAGGAAAAGGGGTTCAGTTGTGGGGGGGACCCTGTTTCTCCCTCTGCCTCCAGCTCTTCATTGGCAGTTTCTCTGCAGATGACACAGAAATGATTGTAAGTGATAGCAGATTTGTGTGCTGACACCTGCCAGCACTGGGGCTGGAGACCCAGACTTCCAGGCATATGCTCATGGGGCCTGGCTGTCCTGGGGCGCCGTGGGCAGCCAGCCTGGAGTAATGGAACTCATTAGTGCAGTTGTTAATGACTTGTATGATGGCAGCGGTGTCCAGAGACTCCAGCTGAGTTTGCAGAAAGCCGACTATGAGGAAATGACACTTGCAGCGTGGAGCAGCTCTGAGGAGCCGCCACGGTCAGCAGATGACTTCCAGGCAGTGCTTTGGAAAGGTTTGCAGGGTCTGCAGGCTCTTACAACACTGTGCTCCCATAGGGCAGCAGGGATGGGGCTACGAGTGTCAGTGATGACCAGCAGGTCCAACGCACGGTCAGCAGCCCGCTGGGGACTTAGCAGCCATAGCTTGTGTTCTGCCTGGATCCTTGCAGGAACTTGAAGGAAGAAGGAAGCTGCTGCTGTTGCTTCCTTCTGCATGTCCCCAGCTAGAATAAGAGGTTGCAGATATGGTGGTGCCTTGGATCTGAATGCTTGCTCATGCCCTGCATTAGGTGTGTGTGCTGCAGCCATAAGACTCCCATCTCAGTGTAATGTTAAGCTGCAGTTTACACCCTGCGCTGAGCACGTGTTGTGCTGCAGCATGGGGAAGGTGCAGGAGGAGCACGTTGCTCTTCTGTGCCAATCTCATCTCATTTGCTGCCTTTCCTCTCCCCAGAGGTCGGAGTGGTGGAATGATCGTTGATCCTCTCCGGTCTGGATTCCCACAGCCTGGCATTGACCCATCAGCAGGTCTCCCCGGCCGCCTTCCCCCAGGAGCAGTTCCACCAGGAGCCAGATTTGACCCCTTTGGCCCCTTAGGGGCTGGTAGGGCCGGGTAGGTGTTTGGCCATGCCTGGGCAGCCACTGCAGCAAGGATCACAGCATGCTGCCAGTCTGCCTCTGCTCTGCTGCTCCTTCCAGGGTTGTGCTCTCGTTCAGGGTTTGACTTTGTCCTAAATTCCTTTCTAGGCCAGATCCCGACCACCTCCCACCTCCAGGCTATGATGACATGTTCATGTGAGGAGTCACTGAGTGGTTTCTCAGCTAGCTGCAGCCAGAGCAGTTTCCTGGAGTGAGGAGCACTTTCCCCTCTTCATTCCCTTCTTTGGTGGACTTTGATCTTTTCAACAGTGATTTTCTTCTCCCTGCTCAGGGCTGCGCTCCTGTGTTTCAGACTGGCTATAAAGGTTTCCATATGCACAGAACAAAAGAGGAAGCAGTAGGTTCATTTCTTTCTCTGCTCCTCCAAGGGTAGCTGGCCATGGGTACGCAGCAGACATGGGCCTGCCTTGTGCCAGAGCAGTGTCAGGAGCAGCGTGGTGTGCTGAGAGCAGCCCTGGGCTTTGAGGTTTCTCCTCTCCTCCAGGGTGGCATAGCTTTTGCTGCTGGGATTATGCATACAGTCAGTGGTAAGGAGGGAGCTGGCTTCTTGCCACTCCCGTGCTGGGGAGCTGCAATAGCCTCGCTGAAAGCTTCAGCTGGAGAAGGCTTCCCATGCATGGTGGTTTCTCTCTTGCTCTTTATCCAAAGAGTGCTGATCAGTACGGAGGGCTAAAGCCCATCTCATAGGGTCTTTGTGGGCAGACCCCCAGTAGAGGCTCAGGTGGGCTTCTGCATGGGCATGCACACTGAATGTGAAGGGCTCCAACAGCAAAGCCTTTAACATGCATGAAAAGAGACATACAGTGAATTCCTGGCATTATCTGGCCCCCTGTAGCCATGCTGTCCTTCATTCCTGGGGATGTGTGCCAAACCCACAGGCAGTGTGGAGAGCTGCCTGTTGGGCACCGTGTTGGTTGGGGTGGAACAGGAGGCCTGGGTGCCTACCTGAACTCGGGGTCCAGCACAGTCTCTCTGTGCCTGGTGGAGCTGAAGGATTTAGGGCTTTGCTTTGCAGCAGGTTTATAGGAACATGTTTCACTGCTGTCAGTCCTATGGCATGAGGCATGAGACCTGTGTGGCTCTGCCCAGCTGGACTCTGTGTTGCCATCACTGAACAGCTTGTGGAGGAAGGACAAGACCTGCATGAGTCATAGGATTCTCAACTTTCCTGCAGCTCCCTCTGTGTCAGATAATTTTGGGGCTGGAGCCCCCCAGGAGTTCAGTACTGTATTTTCTTCTCATGGTTTGATTTCTTGGAAAGATGTTCATGAGTTTGAAATAAAAATCTTGACAACAGTGTTGTGTTGGCAGTTGTTGGGGGTGACCCCCCCACCCCAGTTGGCCTCCTCATCTCCCCCCATAAGAAGAGGAGCCCCAAAGCTGCACTTAGGAGCTCTGTTCTTTCTGTGCTTGCCCTATCTGGGGTGTTGGGTTCGAGCTGGGAGCCTGCTTTGTTCTTTCCCTTCTTTCCTAGCAGCAGTGCTTTTCTGAGATGATGAGACTGTATTAAGAAAATTAAATGGAGAATGGCCCAGCCCTTGTTTGGCTGTGCTTCTGGTGGTAATTGGCTCTCCAGGGCACTGAACACCGTTGTTACACTGCATGCAGCTGCATAGGCATAAATAAAGAAGGGGAAGTGCTCCCCTCTCTCCCTTTTCCCCTAAGGCTTTTCCTTTTAAACCCCTTTTGCCTACAAACACGGCTGATAACAGCTGAGTTGCAGTGTGTGGAACCTCAGACTGTGTGCATGTGGGAGGGGGAGGACTGGCCATAGAAATTTGGCTGAACTGGAGCAAGGTGAGGCTCTTGCTGCGTCCCTGCTGTTCTCCCAGCTCCTGGGCAGCCCCGACCTTGCTGTGTGACGTTGAGATGCACGGTGCTGCAGGGAGAGGAAGCGGTTCTGCCTTATCAGAGAGGCTCTCTGCGGGAGACAGCTGCTTTCTGCTGCCTGCATTAATCATGTGCTGCAACCTTTCAGGAGGGAGAAACACAGCCTGCTTTGATGGGGCTAATTAAAACGATCCAGAGCCAGGAGAGGCTGTGTCGGGTCTTGATAAACAATCTGTTGTCTGCAGCTCTTAACCCCAGTGGGTTTGCAGTGCCTTGCAGCTTGGGGGAGCAGGTGGGAGAGGAGGGGATTGAAAAGAGGAAGAGCACCCTGCATGGAGCTGGGGTGGCTGTGGGCTCGTGGCTGAGCCTCGGGGCTGCTGTGGTCTCTGCTGTCTGTGCTCAGAGAGCAGGGGTGTGGGAAGATGTGGATCCCGCACCAAGCGTGGCCAGCAATACCAGCACTAACATGAGTGACTGAAGCTGTTAGCATGCAAGGGAGCACAGCGGTTGGTGCATCTTGAGCTCATGTTATGGGGAGTTGTAAAGAGTGGTTGGGACTGGAGTGTGTGATCCTGGCACAGGCACAGCCCTCGCTCCTCCCGCAGTGCCAAGGAGGTGCATCCACATCGCAGTTGAAGAGAGGCACTGGATTATTGGCAATGGCTCGACGTCCCTGGAGAGTCCTTCAGGCCATCTGCCAGCCCGCCCAGCCAACAGCACCTGCCTCTCATGCTCCCGATGGCAGAGCCCTCGTTCTGCTAATTACCCTGCGGACGACGCTCCGAGCCAGGATCCTGCACGGCCCGTGGATGGTGCAAGGGAAGAACCATGGATATTGCAGATGGGAAAACAAAGCAGCCTCTGTTGTAGAGGAGCGAGGGAGGTGTATGGCGCCGTTCCCTCCCTCACAGAGACACTCCAGGACCCTGAAGATGGGTGCTTAAGAGCTCTGCGCTGAGCCAGCTTCTCCATTGGAAGCTGGAGATGTGCAGAAATGCAAGGTGCTCTCCAGTGGGACGGGTTTCACTGTGCCTCCAGGGCCACAGGGACTTTTCTAGGGGTATCCCAAAGCTGCCCCAACCCACCCGTTAGCAGCTGCAGAGCCCAGGATGTGACACTGTGGGGCTGAGGCCTCATCCTGTCCACACTGCCCTGCCCCAGCCCACCTTGCTAGGGCAGATTTGTCTCACCACCCGGTCATAGTTTGGGTTGCTTCCTAAATCATCGCTTTGGCTCGATGTTTTCAGCCTGCTGCACTGCTCTCCTCTGGTCCCACTGCTGCTCCTGTGCAAAATCATTCTCCAGTCCTACAGGTCTCAGTGGGGAGCCTCTTTAATGGCATTCCTTCCTCAACACACTTCATTCACCTTAAATATTTATATTTCAATCCAGAGGATTCTCCCCCACTCCTCCAGGCCCTCCTTAAGGGACAGCACAGCAATCTGCTGGCACAGCAATAACAGCCTCCTTCCATTAACACCCCTCCAGCAGCCCCACACTAACACAAAGGAGAATTTCTTGCGCCCATACAATGCAGGTGTTCAGCAGATGCAGCCTCCCAGCAGCCTGTGTGAGGCCATTTGAGGATTCCAGGACCCAATACTAAACACAGAGCAAGGCAGGTGATACAGGGGTGGGCAGAGGGACGTGTGGCCCTTGACAGCACTGCTCGGAATGGACACCGTTGTGCAGAATGGGGATGGTGGCACGGGCTGCAGGCTGTCCCCAGCCATGGGAGGGGTGGGAACACCAAAGGATGCTATGGGAGCCCTGGAACAAGATCTGGCCCCAGCAACTGTACCACATGTAAACAACCTTCCCCATGTGTTGGGCTGTCTGGAGAGATTTGTCTCCGCACATTTGAAGCAAGGAATTTATGGGACGGATTAAAAACTGGTGGCAGTTTGTGACAAATACCAGCTTTCGTGGGGCTGCGTTTTCCTATGGGACAATTCCTTGCCTTTCTCAGCATCCTGCGCAGACTGATTTTTTCTCTCCACAGAACGTTGTGCTTTAATGATGCTTCATGTTTAATTCCCGAGATGCAATGTTACCTTCGAGCTGCAGACAATGGCTCTTGTGAGCAGCACAAAGGCACCCCAGTGGGGCAGAGCTGCTTCTCTAAAACAGGAAAAGAAGGAGCCCGCTGTGCACGGCAAGTTATCCTCTCTCCTCCAGACAGAGCACCCTGGTTTCTGAGGCCGTTGTGGGGCTGCTGGTGGGATGCTAGGCACGGGGGGGTGTCCCAGCCTTCATCCCGCTCTCATGGGATGTGAAGGCTGCAGGTCAGGAGGAGGTGGCCCCGTGGATGGCGGTCACATTGAGGTCCCCTTCTCTTCTGCTACGCCGCAGAGTTTTACAAGAAACTATTGCTACGAAAGATTGCTGATGGCAGAAAATCAGATGCTACATCCCAAAGAGGAGCTCGGCCTCGCGTCCAGCCCGGCACAGGGCACAGAAATCCCACGGGCGTCTCACAATGCCGTCACCCCGTTGCTGGTGGAAGGCGGTCCCGGTGCTGCGGGATGGGACGCCGACCGGGAGAGGCGGGGAAGGTGTCCGATGGCGAAGCCTCCCCGATGGCATCGGTGTTGCGGTGTGGCGAGTGTGCGGGGCTACGATCCGGACCCCTCGGGGTGCCGCTGGGGCGGGGGGCTCAGCTGGCTCTCCAGCAGCGCCCGGGACCCCTCGGCCGACATCCGCCGCAGCCGCAGCCGCACGGAGCCGTAGTTGCTCCCGGCACGGCGGGCGGCGCGGGCCCGGCGGCGGGCGGCGGCGGCGGCCAGCAGGAGGGCGGCGAGCAGCAGCCCCCCCAAGGCCAGCAGGGCCAGCCCGGCCACCGTGCAGCGGTCGAGGCGGGCGCGGAGCCGCGCCGCCCTCTCTTCCAGCCGCTCCATCTGCCGCGCCGGTACGCTCGGGTCGGGACGCGCCGCCCGCGGCACAGCCCCCGCCAGGACCACCAGCGCTGCCCCGCTTAGCGCGCAGCCCAGCGCCAGCGCCAGCCCCGGGCCCGGAGCCGGGCCGAGCCCCCCCGGGCCGCCGCCGTCCGCCGCCGCTTCGCCCGGGCTCCGCAGCTCCGCCGCCCGCGGGGACGCCATGGAGCCGCCGCCCTGCGAGGAGAGAGGTGAGCGGCGGAGGGGCTGCATCCCCCGCACCGCCTGCCCCAGCCGGGATGCACCCCCTCCTGTCACCCCCAAACCCGGCCTCCGGAGCAAGCTGCTCCCGCCCGATCCCCCGAACCCCAAGGACCCGCGTCTCCAAACCGGGCTGCTCCCTCCCTGCTCCCATCAGGCCGAACCTCCCCAGCCCCCGGGACCCACATCCCGAACCGGGCTTTATCCCGCGTTCCCCCGTCGGGTTGTTCCCCCCCCCCTCACTCCCTCGTTCCTTCGCTCCCTCCCTCCCAACCTACCCAGGGAACCCTTGACACCCCCCGGGCTGCCTTCCCCGATTCGGGCTGTCCACCCTCCTCCACATCCCGGACCTGCCGTCCCCTCCTTTCCCCCGGTTCCCTTCCCGCACCCAGCCGCCTCTCCCCCCGCTCCCCGCACCTAGCTGCACTCCCTCTTCCTCGGTCCCAGCCGCCTCCCCGGTCCCGCCCCGCCGCTGCCCGCACCGAGCTGCCCCCCCCCGGCCGCCTACCCCCGCCGGCTCCCCGGTGCCGGTGCAGCCGCGGCGGAGGGTGGGGAGGGCGGTGGGACCGCGCGGTGCTCCCGGCGATGCACGCACACACGTGCACACGTAGCGGCGGCTGCCCCGGGGCTACACACGTGCACACACGTATGCATACACACACACACACACGGTTGCACACCGGCACCGCCCGTGCAGCGCATCACCTGCAGAGGAGGGATCCCGAGGTGGGGAGTTTGCAGATGGAGGGGGCTAAGCAGCGCTGCAAAAAGCACGGAATGTGCCCCAGGGGATGTCCATATAGGGTGCCGGCCATGCACCCCCAGCCAGCCCCACTGGGGCCATAGGACAACACCAGGCTGCGGTCTGCAGCACAGAGATCCCCAGCACCGCATTATTTATTTCCCTTTCCCCACTGCCACCGGCTGCACGCGCTCTGCTTTTCTTTGACCTGAAACTGGACCCAGGCCCGAGCCCCAGCAGTGACCTGCTGGCAGGAGCGTGCTTTGAGCCGTGTCGTTAATGAGACGTGTGCTATTCCTGCCTTTGGAGCGGTGCCTGGAGATGGTGGTGCGGATGTAAATCCCGACTGATAGCGGGTGGGCTGCTGAAAGCTGCCGGGAAGATCTGTCCGTCACACTGCCATTCCCTTCAGCACGTTCCCATGCCTCAAACACCTTCACAAGCTCACATATGACAGCGTGAGATGATGCTCAGATGCTGCTGCCGGCACCAGGTGGGCTCACACGCTCATTCCCCACACCCTGAGCCCCCCATGAAACAAATCCCGCAGCCACTCTTGGCTCCATGCAACCCACAGCACTGGGGCAATGTCCTTCACGGTGACACCAACAGCAGCTTTCTACCACCATGACATCAACAATCTCTGTGAAATTCAGTCAAAACCACAAAGGTTCTAAGAGGGTGCATGGGGGTGCAGAAATAAAGGGGTGCACGTGGATTTCTGTGCAGCTGAAGGCTGTTGCACATCCAGGTGCTGGTGAGGGCTGCTCGGCTCTGGCCCTGCTGCTCAGCGGGGCAGTGACAGCTGACAACTTCATCCTTCCCTCAACACCTTCTGCATTAAACAAATGGTGGTTAAAATTAGCCTCTGGATCATTTTGTAGCCGTTTCCTTCCATGTTTTATTTTTATTTTCTTCCACGTGCCCTTAGGAAGGCTTTCTGCCTGGATTAATTCGTTTCATTTGGCTGATGCTGACCTGCTCTTCCCGAAGCGGGTCTGGGGGTCACCTGCCTCCTTTGCTGCCTTGTGGATGCACACACCACTCTATTATGTTTTGTTCACAGTGAGGGATGTGTGTGCTGTGTGCCTGTGACCACCCTCCCAGCTCCTCTCCTGCGCTGTGTCAGAAGGCAGAGTCTTCCCAGCAAACAGCATCCCTGGGGATGCATCCAGAACTGGGCTGAGAAAAGAACGGGATTAAAAATAAATGTAAGTGCATCCTGACACGTTAACCACATTTAGAGAGGTTTCAGTGCCAACCCACTCGGCGCTCAGATACAAGTAGGTCACAGGACGCAGATTGTCCCGAATCAGCAGGAAAGGATGGATGTGGAGCAGGCGGGCAGGAGGGAGAGGGGATGGGAGGAGAGCTCTGCGCTCTGCTGCCACTGCCACTCGTATTTCCTTGGGGGGAACAGAAATGATGATGGTTTGCTCCTGAGCTCTGCATTTTGGGGCAACCGGCTCCCATAGTGATGAGGCACCGGAATGCGCATGGTCTGTGTGCAGAGCTCCTGTGATCCCATGGTTAGATGGGGCAGCAGCCATCAGGAGGACATGACAGATGGATGAGGGAGACGGGACGTGAGAGGGGGTCCTGCACCTTGCTGTGCTGCTCCGCTGCATTCACAGGATGGGTGCTGAGGGATTGGGATGTGCAGCCCCAAACCTACAGCCCCAAATCCTGCACTGAGCTGATAGGATTGGGATGTGCAGCCCCAAACCTACAGCCCCAAATCCTGCACTGGGCTGATAGGATTGGGATGTGCTGCCCCAAACCTACAGCCCCAAATCCTGCACTGGGCTGATAGGATTGGGATGTGCAGCCCCAAACCTACAGCCCCAAATCCTGCACTGGGCTGATAGGATTGGGATGTGCTGCCCCAAACCTACAGCCCCAAATCCTGCACTGGGCTGATAGGATTGGGATGTGCTGCCCCAAACCTGCAGCCCCAAATCCTGCACTGGGCTGATGGGATTGAGATGTGCTGCCCCAAAACTGCAGCCCCAAATCCTGCACTGGGCTGGCAGCTGCCCCAAATCTACAGCCCTAAATCCTGCCAAGCTGGGAGCTGCCTCAAACCCCATCCCCAAATCCTGCCCCGGATTGGTGAGGCTGCAGCATCCCCGGGGAAAAGAGAGGAGGGATGGAGACCGCCGCTACCAGCCCAGGAGCACAGCGAGGAGAGAGACAGCCAAGGTCAGACAACCCCGCCAAGACGCAGAAAGAAACCTGCGGGAAAGCAGGAAATAAATCGAAAGGAGAGGAGGGGAGGAGGGAGAGGGGCAGGAGGATGGAGGAAGGATGAGGGCACCGAGGGCGGCAGCGGGCGGGCGGGAGAGCTGTGGCTGCGGGGCCGGGCTGTGCGCGGGAGGGAGAGCGGGCGGAGCCGCCACCACAGCGCCGCCAAGGCGCCGCGCCCTCAGCCCCGCTCAGCCTCTCCTCCAGCCGTGGTAACGCAGCACCACGGTGATGCCCCGCAGCCCCTCGCTGCCACCTCAGGATTTCCCCCCCCAGGGCCACATAAAGACCCCGTCCCCTGATGGCAGGGCTGGGCGACGCCGTCCCCTCAGGGCCCCGTGATGCCCTCGTGCCCTCAAGGCTGACAGAGTCCCATGGAGCCCCATCCCCTCAGGGCCACACAGCGCTCTCCATCCCCTCTTGGCCCCGTGAAGCTCCCACCCCCTCAGGGCTGACAAAGCCCCCCATCCCCTCAGGCCCCCCCCTCAGGACCCCACAAAGCCCCATCCCTCAGGAGCCTCACAAAGTCCCCCATCCCTTCACGGCCCCATGAAGCCCCCATCCCCTCAGGGCTGACAAACCCCCCCCCACCTCATGGGAGGTGCTCCCTCTCACCCCTCACGGTCCCATAAAGCCCCCATCCCCTCGTGCCCCTGCCTCCCATGGCCCTCACACAATCCCACCCCATGCCCCCTTTGCCATCCCAACCCCCTGTTCCCCATCCCCATGACGTCTCTCCTCGTACCCTCAGGTGCTGTCAGCTCCAACCCACAGCTCCGGCTCTCTCTGAAGCCCCAGCAGCCATTCTGCTCAGGACCTTCGCAGCCCAAGGCAGGAAGGCAAAACTCAGGCAGAGGCACTGCAGGAATCCCAGCAGACCCGCACACCATGTTCTACATGCATTTGCTCGTGAACAGGCGTGGGCCGCTGGCCAAGATCTGGCTCGCTGCCCACTGGGAGAAGAAGCTCACCAAGGCTCACATCTTCGAGTGCAATTTAGAGACTACCATTAAAAGGATCGTTTCGCCAAAGGTATGTTATTAAAGCGGGAGAGCATCTCCTGGTGAGCCCTGAGGTGTGAGTGCTGCAGGGAATGGGGCCATTGCTGCTGTAAGCACGTAGTAAGAAGCATTTGTGGCTGCTTCAAAACCAGCGTGAGGCAAATCCCTACTCTGATTTTATGCAGTTCTGACTCAGACATAAGTCTCAATCCCATTAAATGATAGTAATAGAAATGTCTTGCTTGTTATTTTACTCTTGGAGGTCTGTGGAATGTACTTGTCTATGGAATAAGAACATTTTTATTGTAGCATTTAAACTGGGGCCATGAAGATGACCAGAGGGCTGGAGCACCTCTGCTATGAGGAGATGAGGGAGATGGGGGTTTTCAGCCTGGCTCTGAGGAGTCCTCACTGCAGCCTTCCAGTACTTGGAAGGAGCTTACAAATGGAAGGGAGATCAACTGATAGTGATAGGAGAAGGGGGAATGGCTTGAAACTAAGAGAGGGGAGATTTAGGCTGGATATCTGGAAGAATTTTTCTGCTCAGAGGGCGGTGAGGTGCTGGCACAACTGCCCAGAGGAGCTGTGGGAGCCTCATACCTGGAGGCACTCAAGGCCAGGCTGGATGGGCCCTGGGTGTCAGTGTTGTGCCACTGGGGTCTCCTCAGAGATTTTGAGCTGCAGGTACACAACACAGCCTGGGAACTGACAGGATCTGAGGAAATTGTCTCAAAAAAGCAAACAAACAGACAAAACCAAATTCAGCCACTACACCAAAATCAAGGGAGAAGGAAAACTACTGTAAAATTGTACAGAGATATTTGAGGACTGTTTTTTGCTGATGTTACAGTAAGTAACTTTTGACATATAATAACTATCCTTGCACTTTCAGTGGACTCCTTCCAGACCCACCGTTATAAGCAGATAAGTACATAAATAAGCTTAATTGGAGACTCTTATAAGAGATTCTGCATGAATCCTTTGTGTATCACAGAGAAGTTGGGACTCAAGCACAGATGCAGGCAGTATCCATGACTCAGTCCTTGGCCTCTCAGTTGCAACTGCATCCAAGGGAACAGTGAGAACATTTTGCACTGTCATTAATTGATGGTGAAGGAGACCTGAGGCTTTCTGCTGGTGCAAGCAGGATTTTTTTTCCCTATGAAAATACCTGTTTGATAGGGTAAATTTTATCATCCGTCTTCCATGGGTTATGATTAATCGAGCATAATTGGTTTGGGACTTAGGCTTCAGCATGGCAATGCTTTGGAGCAGAAGCAATTAGAAACTCCTAGCTCTGAATATTGCTTTGTCTCTGCTCCTCTGTCACAGGATAAAGCTCTCTGCAGGTGTGTTTTTACCAGAACTCTGTTACTCCTGTGCATTATTTCCATTTTAAATTGTTTTTTTTGTTGTTGTTGTTGTTGTTGTTGTTTGTTTTGCTATTAACTGCTGAACAACCTTTTAAACTCATCCAAGTTTACAATAGCTCTGCGCACCTCTGGGCACTTACTGTTGGGAGTGGTGCGGATCTACCACAGGAAAACAAAATACCTCCTGGCAGACTGCAGTGAAGCTCTGACAAAAATGAAGACAGCCTTTCGTCCAGGTACGTGCAGGACTCTGCACCTTCCCACCTGCATTGCTTTCTGCTCTGTTAACTGTGGTTGTTTCAGTCACGTACACGTCACTGGTCTCAGAGGACACTGAATGTATTGGTGCATGCTGCTGATGGTGAATCTGGCTTAACTGAATGCAATTTCAACTCTTTGACTCCTTTAAAAGAAGCAGTATCTTAAATGGTCCTCCAAGAAGCAGCTTGAATTCAGCTTCCGTTGCTAGATAATTAATTGTCACCGCTGATGACTCCAACAACAGGTCTAAGAACCTGTTAGTGCCAGATCTCACTGTGTTTTGAGCTCTAGCCACAAAGCTAGCAAGAAGGGAACTGAGATGATGGAATCCTTTCCAGAGAGGCTGTGTGTTTGCCATGTTAAGGTGACAAATGGGGAGGCACTGTTGTCTAAAAAAAAGGCTTAAAATACCAACATCCATTGCCAGCCTCACTGTCCTCTGTGACCTAGATTGGTTGCAGAATATTGAACACCCACTCTGCGTGGTTTTCAAGGACGTGACTGTGATCAGTTAATATTTGTGAACGTGGAAACCACTGGAAGAATCACTTGCAATAAGTATGCAGTGCTGTTTTTAGTGGGTGCTGTAGCAGCTTGGAGGGGACTGCGCAGCACATGAGCAGAAGGCAGTGGTCACAGCTGCAGCAAGGGAAACTCCAACTAGCTGCAGGAGGGGAACAGTTCACACTGGCAGCAGTAAAATGCTGAAACAGGTTGTCCAGGGATTCTGTGGACTCTCCATCATCAGAAATAGTCAAAAGTGATCTAGCTTAAGAATTAATTCTGTTTTGAGCCAAAGCTTGGATTAGGTGACCTTCAGAAATCCCTTCTAACCTGAGTTGTTCCAGCATTCCCTGGCTGCTAGGTATTTGCAGCCAGTTGTTATGATTATTTGATGCTGGAGAATAGTGTCATATAGACCCTGGATAGAAAAACAAAGCACAGTCACCCACTTGAAGTCATAGTGACTTCACATAGCTGTGCATAAGCACAGTGCATTTACAGTTTTTCAAGAGCTGTACCAGTGTCCACCAGCAGCATCCTCTTCCCTGTCTCTCTATAAAATATGGCTCCTAATTACATGCAAATTAAGTATTTTCATTCCACTTTGGAGTCTTGTTGACAAATTGCCCACGCTTCTTGTTCTCTGTGATGGCAACAGACCTTTCTGACAGGTTTACAGTGGGAGGACATTACTTCTATGTGATGGCTGTTTATGTCATTTCATTTTCTGTTTCCTTTAGGACTTGTTGACCTTCCAGAAGAGAGCTGTGAAGCTGCTTATCAGTCCATTACATTGCCTGAAGAATTTCATGATTTTGAAACAACGCTACCTGATCTAAAGTAAATTCTCCCTCCTTTTTATTCATTATTTCACTGTTTTCAGATGTAAAAGACATCCTTACAGTTATCTGACCAAGACTTGCATGGAATTGTTTCGATTTGACAACTGATCTGTTCTGAATCCCGAGTTGAACTTTACAGGGCTGCAGTCACAACACTGTGCTTTTGTAGAGCTCCTCCAAGTCCATTTAACCAGCAAACTTGAACAATAAAATACATCGAGCCCACACTTCCAGATTTTCTCATTTACAAATTGTCTGAGTGAACCCTGCAAAGAGATTCCTGTCCTTGGAGGAGGTGTAAAAGCCTGAATGCTGTTGTAACACCGTGGAGCCTGTGGTTTGTAGGCTCATAGTGTCGTGCTGTTCTGCTGTGTAAATGCTTTTCATTTCTGCTCCCTTGCTCTTTGGGCCCCGGCTGTTTTATCAGCTCTAGGAAGCTTTGCTTCCAATGAAAAGCCAAAGTGCTTCTTTGGCTTTTTGGAATGGATCAGCACTAATGTAGAAAAAGTGATAAAAGCAGAAGGCTAAGATGTGTTTCCATGCCCCAAAAGAGCCAGGATAGTGGATTTCAACAGAGATTTTCTCTGCACCTCACCATAAATGCGGCTTGAAGGCATCTGTAAGTCTTTAGTATTTTCTAAGTGCAGCTGGGATGTAATACTAGTTATTCCATTTATTCAAGTACTCCAACATGCCACGTCTTTCTGCCTTTTCTGTCTACCCAAAGAATCCTATGGTTTGGTGTAAAGATGACAGTGGGACATTAATTCGATGCCTTCTATGTGACAAGTGAGTAGTTAGCAGGGCCTGAGCGTGACCAAACTCACACAAGCCCAGATTTGTGGCAGAAGAATAGAGAACTAGGAAATAGAGAGAGGAGCAAATAGAGAGGTGCTTCCCTTGTCCTGCAGACATGCCCACTGCTCCTTGAACAGATTGCTTTCTGAGTGCACGTCTGGATTGTTTGGTCACAGAGTGCCAGGTTGGGGATTTGCTCTGCAGTCCGTTCAGCTGAATGCTTTCCCCTGATTCACAGACCTCTCCCTATGTAGCATTTGGTTGCAACCATTCCAGATTCAGCCTCCATTGTACAACCTACATTGGAGACTGCACAGGAGGCCTGGCTAGCAAAGAAAGCAGCTGCCTGCTTGCTTAGAGGTAGCCCTCATAACCCACAGCCAGCATGTTTTCCACATGCTCGTTTTGAGCTTCTAGAGGAAACTCAAAGCAGTGGTTTTTGTGCATCAAATCTTAAATAGCTTGAATGCTGATGGCTTTGGGAGCCAGTTGTTCTCTCTCCACAGAAATGAGGATCAGGTGGGATGCTTTCAATGCCATAGGAAGCAGTTATCTTCTGGGGTTTTTCAGCAGAATGTCAGGTTTGCAGACTGGTTAGCAACACGTTTTCACAGTCAAGTGAAATGGTGAATGAGTTTCAGTTCATCCTGTATTTTGTGTAATGTTTCTTTCATCAGTGCCATTGATGTTGCTGAGCATTTTACCTTGAATCAGAGCAGAGCTGAAGACATCACACTTAAAGAGGATTATGAAAGCAATGTACTTCTCTGTGATAGGAGCTTTGGTGAGAGAAGTTGAGAAATTAGAAACATTCCATAAGGAAAAGTATGTTTTATGCAAAACGTTGTACAGTGAGTAATTTATGTGAAAAACCTATCCCTAAAAGAGGATTTGTTTATGTTTGTGCTGACTGCCCTATCGTGGTCTCACGCTGAAATTTCCCTGTAAGCACTCTAATTAAGTAATAGAATGTGATCTTGGAAACAGGGAATCAAACCCAACGTTTGGCAGTAGATGAAATTGACTTTTGTCCATTCCACGTGAGGCACGGGACGTCCTACCACCTTTGAAAGCTATTTGAAAAACTCAGGAGGTGGAGAAATGCACGTTTCCCATAGAGGCGTACAGGTGGAGCCTGACGCTGCCTGTGTTTGTCCAGATGAGGAATCAGATGCGCTGAGGAAACAGAGCTGCTTCGATGTGAGCCTCCTGATGAGCAGCTGCAGCCTCGTGGCTGATCGCAGCTCTGCAAGCGTGAGTGGAGACCAGGCTGCTGTGCGTGAGGGCTGGCGCCGCTGGGAGCAGGACTGCTTCGGGGATGAGGAGGCTGGTGCAGACATGATCGGTAGAGAAACAGAATCGCTTTCTTTCAAAATGTTTTTTTTATTACCGCAGGGGAACAAATGAAACGGCTTGAAAGTCGTCGTTTGCAAGCAGCAATTCGTTCTTCTGTTTTTATGCTGTGTTTTTTGCAGCTTGTCACTGTATCTGTGATCGCTTAGATGTCACTAAGTACAAACTAAAGATTTTAGGGCTTTTTTGGAGTTAAATGCGTTTGATTTATATTTATTATTGAGTAATTTGATGTATATTTATTATAAGTAACATTAGGCTACGTCAAGCTACTGCATGACAACTACTGCTTAGAATGATTCAACTGTGTGTTTTCTGTTTGAGAAATCCTGCTGAGGGATGAACAAAATAGCCTAACTAATGGCATTCTTGATATGGAAGAAGAACTTCCTTTGTCACACGACCTGCAGGAGAGCAGCACAGCAGGTGAGTTGGCAGCACCTCCTCCTCACGCCTCACGTGAACTCTGCTCCTGTACCAGTGCCTCAGTTACTCCCATTCAGCTCTGTGTGCATGGATCAACACCCCGAGCCCTTTTCCTTTGTTATTTTCCTTTCCTTCTTTCCTGGTGTGTGTCATTCACCATTTTAGGTATAATTTAATTGGACCTAGGAATTCCAGACACACAACTTGACAGCGCTTAGAAACACAGGTGCATGATATCCTGAGATCCACACTGCAGCTTAGGCAGTAAGGTCACTTCTGTAGGGAAAAGGAAACAGAGCAGAGTAACTTTGAATGTTGCCTGCCAATAGGACTTCACATTTCAGCCACAAGTGACTGTCAGTCATTCACACAGGTGTTCTAAGCCTTGGTTTGGTTTGGTATCGTTCTGCTGATATTCAGTTTGTTTCACTGCCTGCCCTAACAGGGTCTTGTGTCAGCAGAATGTAAGCAGCAACAGTGCAGATGCAGTGGTTCAGGTCACTGTGATTACAGACTGAATCAGAGTTTGCAAATTCTGACCTTTCCTTTGCTGTCTTGAATGTTGTGAGGTGGAGAATTCATTCCATCCTGACAAGGTTTTGATGTGGATCTTTTGCTGGGTGTTCTTATAGCCAAGTCCAAGCATGCAGACACTGCAGTGAAGACAGAAAGTCATCTCATGAACGAAACGATGCTTTTGCCTAAAGAAGAAGGGTTTGTGCTTGAGCCAGTTGATGATACAGGTCAGAACTCCATCAGTTTCTTGCTGGCTGTTTGCATTGCTGTGTTTGGTTTTCTCCTTGTTAGTGTAAATATTTGCAAAACATTATCTTCACTTTTGTTTGCTCCTGCTGTCAGAGTTCTGTTCTATGCTCATTCTCATACAAAACCAGGTTGATGGGTATTATCTGATCCGCCCAGTTCTCTGCTTACAGCTCCTTCCCCATACCAAACCAAATGCTGCTGCTCTGCACTTCTGCTGGCAGTGCTACCAGAAGTTCAGCTGAGCTTTTGTTGCCAGTGACACCTCCACGATCCCATGTATGTAAAACCACAACCTTATACTCTGAGGCTTTGGGATCTCTTGTCTTTATTAAGATTAAAAAAGAAAAATGTCTCTTTTCATCTGTGTGTAAATCTAGGTCTCAGCCATTCTGATGGTGGCTGCTAGCACACGAATGAGTTCATACTGATGATATTTAGAATACTGGCATTTTCCAGCCTGCCAAGACAAAGTTGAGGAAGCTACAGTTGTACAACCAATCAGCAGCTCTGTTCTGTGTTTACAATCCACATCTCAGTCTAACTGCCAAAGTATTAAACTGACAAATACAGATATTAATTAAAAGCTAATGAAACCTGTTGAGTACATTGGGAGTTCTTGGAACAATTAATTCCTGGTGGATTAAAGATAGCCTGCTCAGTCCCGTTCACATATCATGTGTTCTCATTAAGTCACTGTGTTCCTGATTCCTCAGTGCAGTATTCATGTCTCCTGTAATTAAACACCTCTGGGTTTCCTGTACAAGAATACAGAGAGGAAGCTTTACAGACACTTCTGGGGGAACAGGCCATCCTCTTCAGCTCTGTGAAGTCAGGAGGTCTCCAGCTGTCCATTTACTCACACTGGTTCTCTTCACACTTAAGTTTTCTGTGGATGGCACCTTATTTGTGTATGCCTGCTCTGTAATGGCTGTTGAAAAACAGGCCTCCATCAGAAATGAGAGGAGCTGATCCTTGTCAGCTTTGAATATTGAAATTCCAAACAGTGAACATGAGGCTGAAGGGGACAATTAGCTGAGGGTCCTCAGCTGTCCCCATCTCTGCTAGTCAGCACTGCAGGTAGGTGTGCCTGCAACAGAGGCCAAGGATCACAGGTTGCTAACGATGGGAGGAACCTCTTGAGGCCATCTGTGTTCTGAGGTCAATGCTTTTTTATTTTTTGAACGCTTGATCTCTTTAGATTTCAACCAGAGGAAAAGCAATAAAAGGAAGAGGAAGTTGCTTGTGGATGCAGACAAGGAGCTCAGCTGCCATGCTATATACCACCAGCTTAACAACAGCCTGGGCACCCTTGTTGCGTTAGACCTCGCACCTCCAACTAAACAAACAATGATGTGGAAAGAATCAGGAGGAGTGGAAACACTCCTGTCCCAGCCTGCACAGCTTTTGTTTCACGCTGAGCTGCAAATGGTAAAGGTTTCTTCCTTGTTGGTTTGTGTGCCTGTGTGTAGGTGATGGGACTGTTGCACATCCAGGATGGAACTGCCGGGGGTTTGCACAGCACTGCTGGAAGTATTGTGTCACAGCTCTGTTCCATTGGACACCTAATGATTATTTGCATGCTCATCACTAATTGCTTCAGCAGAAAGACCATCTGTGCAGCTCCTGGCTTCAATCTCCAGTGCTCCAGCAAGTTAAAAATGATCAGGAGAGCTTGCCTTTCAGGTGCTCCATGGGTTCTGGTTGCTGTGTCCCATGGGTGAGCAGGGCAGGGCAGGACAGGACAGAACACCCCTTGCATGCTTGTAGGCCTTAATGCTCTTTTTGTGCAAGGGAGAGAGATTTGCTCCATGGAAATGTATGTGTCAAATCCTTCCATGCCCTGTGTGTTATCTGACAGGTCTTTTGAAGAAGTTGCACGTTTAGGAATGATGATGAAATGAAGAAAGATCAACTTGTGTGCAGGGAGGTGGAGAAAGGTGCAGTGCTGGCTCTGTACAGCAGCCTGGTGCTAATTGCACTGCGTACTCTCTGTTGGATCTGCAGGCAAACAGCTCAGCAGGTTCCATGGGGCAGAACAGCTTCACCTCTTGGAGTCCAGATGCACAATTAGAGCTCGTTCCTTAGCTGTTCCTATGACATTTCTTCATAGAATTTGCTGCCAAAAGGCCATTCCTTTTTTAAAGGTGCAGATTTGAAATGACCCAATGCAAATCTCTAAATTCTGGGGTGAGGTGATGAACGTGCAACTCATCTTCATACCTCTGCTTTGATGCTTGCAAATAATCTAACACTGTATTCTGACAGTAAACAAATAAAAAATAATTGCTTTCAGTTCTTTGCAAAATGCTTCAAGAGAGGTAGATTTGAAATGAGAAGAAATGTAACACAGATGGAGACAGAAAAAGCAAAGGAGGAGCAAGATGCCACAGGTAATGTTTTAATTCTGCTGTGGCAGAATTAGCTGTTAGCAAATGCTCTCTATTTTATGTGATGTTTCAGACGTGCACAGCGTGCAGCATTCTACAAATCAAAGGTCAAAACTTTTCAACCATCAACAAAACTGGCTGTTTTAATTACAAGAATACTTGTTTGGCTTTTTTAAGAGCAGGTGAACAGTCACTTCATCTTGAGCCTTGTGTTTCTTTGTCAATACAGAGGTGCTGATAACAGATGAGTCGAGTTACCTGCAGGAGTTGGACTGCTCCGAGGCTGAGGAAAAAACTGGCAATGATTTGTTTGCACTGGCAGCATGGAATAGCAGCAATGGAACTGTGAATGGCTTTGGTGAAACCCTGGTGAGTGGTTTCCTTATGTTCTGCAGACCCAGGTGTACTTCCTGGCTCCATTTTGTGCTGGGATTCCTTTTCAAACAGGTGAAGAAATTGTTAACGTAGGTTTGCAAAGCCTCTCACTTCAGGAAAGTTTATTCAGGAGCATTTTGGCAGGCTCTCACAATGAGGGAGCTGTCTGTTAATTGGTATAGATTACAGTGTGATCACTAAGTATGGCTGGAACCTGGATATAAACCATAGCCTGTTTGTAAAGAAAAGATGCTTTTTCATTTCTAAAGATGGTTATGCTTATCTTTGGTGTCAAAAGTTGAGAAAACGCTCGAGCAATAACAAATTATGTAGTTCTGCCATCTTTAATGTGAAAGGGGGGACTTAGGAGTGTATGGAAGTCCTTGAAGTTGACAGAGAATGACAAAACTGGACTTGATGGCAGGAGAACATTCAAGGCTTGTGCCCAAACGAGGGTAGATCCCACGTGAGAAGAGGTGTGGTAGAAACAGCAGCTGTTAAACTGTTCTGGAAAGTATTTGTAACAGTGAACTGAGCAGAATCGTTGTCACACAGCACAATAATGCCTAAATTGCAGCACCAGCTGATGCACCTCCCTGTTCTGACAGCAGGATGAAGCTGCTTTCTCTGAGAGCTCCGTGCTGGTGAATAATTCAACGGGCCGAGAAGCTCCAGTGCAGCAAGCTGAGATAACACACGTGTGTATGCTTACAGCTGACAGTTCTCACACTGCAGAACAGCATCATTTCACAGGAATATTTCTTAAAAATAGTTGCAATTCCATGAATTTACAGTGGGTTTTGGTGTGCTACCAATTTTTGACACGTTTGCCTTCTAACTTTCCGTTGTATTTCCCATCAAGGAGCGAGAAACGGAAAATAAAGACAACGAAGAGGTTCAGTGGAGCAAAAGAACTCTTCAGGTGTTAAAAACCCTACAGGTAACAGTGCTGGATTTTGAAACTAGAAGCCCAAACCAGGTATTGATTTCTATTGGGCTGTTTCAGAAAACCTCCTGCTTCCACTGCGTAGCATCACCGTGTGTCATATGCAGAGTGTAACTGCATTTTGTGGGGTGTTGGTGGAGGAAGCCAGGATTCTCAGTGCCTGACATCACGTTCACTCTCCCACAGCTGCTGGAATTGCTGTGGAGTTGGATTGGAAATGCTCTGCACTTTTGTTTGCAGTGCTTGCTGTAGCACTGATATTTTGTTCTCTCCAGCATCCCCACAAAGGCCAACTTCCAAGCACCTGCAGGCTTGCAGGATCTCTGCCATGCATCGCAGGGTGCCTTCATTTGACTGCTCAGCTGCTGGAGCTCTTCCTGAGATGAAGGCTATGGAAAAGCGTGGTGGTTGTGCTGCAGATGGTCACCCCTTCTCTAAAAGGTTTTAATGCCCCAGGGCTTTCAAGATGCTTCAACACGAGCAAGGCAGGCAGGGCTTATCCTGCCTTCCTTGCAGAAAGAACTTCGGGGCTGGTGGAGCTGTGTGATGCCACATGCTGTGCTCCCACCAGCAGGAACATGGCAGGCAGCCTGGGCTGTCCCAGCACTCAGTGTCCAAGCCCTCACTGGGTCACCTTGTTGCTGAGCTTCTGCTGAAGCAAAGCTCACCAAACCCTGCTCCCAAGCCTGGCTTTTCCCCACTGCCTGAGTTTGGCTCCGCAGCCTTCTTGGTTGTTTAATGATGTGAACATCTTTAAAAGGTTCTGTGCAACACCCATAAAGAACTCCGTATGTATATGTGCAGCCATTAAAAACCAAGCAACAATAGGGATGAGTTAGCTGGAACCGGAATTGCCTGTGGTGTGGCTGGTGTTCTGCATCCCAAGAACAGGGCATGCAGTGATTTTGATTGCTTTGCATCACGAAAACCATTACAGGTAGGCTTCCTCCTGGGCTCCAGTGCTGTTTCACTGAGTTCAGTGGAGCTGTGGGCATGTGTAGGTGTTAGTAACATACGTAGGTGCCAGCACTACTACAGCAATCGAATGTGAAGAGCCACTGTGTGAGTGTAAATGCCTGCTAAGGTCCTGTTCAAGGCCTTCAGGCAGGAAATAGTGGCTCTGAGCAGCACTGTTCAATCCGGACTTACTGAGCTCTGCTTTTCCGTGACCCGACTGCTTCTCTTTTTCTCTCCTGCAGCACCTGAACAAATCTGGAGTGAATTCCTTCAGCTTCCGGGAGCTCTGTCAGAAGAATAACCGGAAAGAAGTGGCAGTGAAGTTTTACATCTTCCTTGTCCTGCAGAAGCAGATGGTCGTTGAGTTGGTTCAGCGCGCTCCGTTTGCAGACATCACAGCCGCCGCCGGCCGAATGTTCAGCGCTCACTGAAATCCCCCAGCAGCCAGATAAGCTCAGCCAAACGCCGTTCTGTTCTCTTTTCCCTGCACAGAAATGGAACTCAATCAAACCACGGTGGACTGAGCAGAGTTCTTTCATCCCTGCGCCCTCTCAGAACCGCACGGCCACCAATTGGTGCCGCTGTGTGGCTGCAGTGTTGCTGAGCAAGCTGTTTGCTGCTGTGGTCAGTTTCAATGTAGGTATGTTTATAAAAAGCTGTTACTCACCCTGTTGATAATAGGCAGCTAAAATTCATGCTCCCCCTCAGACATTTGCAGCATGAGGGGCTTGATGAAAGCTCTTCTTTCTTAGAGTCCAGTGTTGGAAATTGGGTTATTTTCAGCTTGTGTGTTAATGAGGTACCGTGGTCAGAGAAGGGAAGTCCTTTAAGCTGGCTTTGAATTTATTCAAAATTATTTATTTCAAAGAATGTTCAATACTTGTCGTGTTCAGCTCTAACAAGCAACTGCCTGCAGCACTGCTGTTGTGTGTTGAGATGGAAACTTCTGCTGTCCTTGAGGTCAGGAGGAAATCTGCCTTCCAGGAACCCCAGCGCTGTTCCATTTCGTGGGGCATTTATACAAAGACTAACAGCTCCCCTTATGCATAGGCCAACATAAAAACGGCTGTTAGAAATGTTAGTGATCCTTTGTACGTTTATCTGATTTATTTAAGGCCTCTACTGCCATTCTGTTGGTAATTTCCACGTGCTGAAAGCGTGGCTGTGTGCATTTGGTGCTCCAGGACATCCCAGTGCTCTGGCTGTGCTGACACCTCTTTCTATGGAATCAATAAAAGTCTGACCAAGATGTTTGCTGTGTATTTGTTCTAAAGGATCAAAACTGGTGCCGCCTCACTTTGGTCCGGGCTCATCTTGGTGTTTGCTGTGATCTTTACATGTATGAGGGTGGATGATGCTGTCATCCTGACTCTCCAGGCCTTCCTGTTGGTTACACCCCTGCGTGCCCAGCCTTGCTAATGTGGTGCTCGACACCACGAGGGGTCAGGAGGTAAACAGCACAGAGGACAGGCCTGGGAGATGAGGAGAAGCCGTTCCTTCCCCCGAAGGCACCTGAAATGAATGTGTGTTGCAGCAGAGCTGCTGCCTGCACCACGTCTGCCGCTGCCATACCAGGGAGAGGAGCTCTGGCAGCAGCTGACACGAGGACAATTTGCTCTTTCAGAGAGGGAGGCTTCGAGTTGGGTTCACCAGGAACTGGAGACACAAAAGGAGGCTGGAGGAGAGCAGAAGACAAGCGGGAATAAACCAGAGGCAGGTTGGCAGGATATACATACATTGAAAGCAGTCTGTATGGCAGAATAAATGAGGTGCAAACCTTGCTGTAAATAGCAGAGGAAGAAAGACGAGCACATCTACAAAACAGGTCTGTCAGAATTCCAAAATAACCGGCTGGGGAGTCACACACGGAGCTGCAGAGGAAGCCCAGCATGCTGGCACTGCTTTTACATGTGCTTGGGCTGAAACGTGGGCTTGGTTTTCCTTCTCGGTCAGGTGTGCTCTGAGGTTGGGCTGTGATTTGGATCCAGGAACACGTCCTGCTCTGACCTCGCCAGCACACGAACCGTTTCCTCCCTTAAATCCATATGCACATGCAGACGTGTAGGATCCAACGCACGCAGCTGTCAGGTCGGTTCCTGCACTGCAACCTCGCTGCGCTGCCCAGGGCTCAGCGGAACGGAGCTGCAGCACCGGGCTGCCCCCACCGGCGGGCTGCAGCGATCGATGCGAGCCCTGCTGGGGAGGGCAGAGCTCAGCCTCCCACCCCAGGTGCAGCTCCTTCCAACGTTAGGTTCAGCCGGCTGCGAATGGAAGTGTGCGGGGAGCACCGTGAGTAACCGCGGGACGGAATTCACGTTTCCCGTTGCACTGACAGCACCTGGCCGGACCCCAGCCCGGCTCGCCCCGCTGCCGCAGCCCCGCTCTGCTGATCCTCCGCTCCAGCTGCCATGAATCGAAGCTTTTTTGCTATACGGAAGTGCGCCGTTAGCGGGGCTGGGGGAGAGCACGGCGAGTGTGGAGGGGTCTGGAAGCCCGACTTTTTATTTTTCCTGCTTTTTTGGGGGGAGTTACCATAGAAACCAGGGAAACCCCGCGGGGGGGCAGCCGGGCTGCCGTCGCTTTAAGAGCGCAGAGGAGCGAGAGGCAAATTACGCAGCTGCGACGCTCATCCCTCCCTCCCTCTCTCCTGCCTCCATCCCTCCCTGCCGGCTCCATCCCTCCCTCCCTCCCTCCCTCCCTCCGCCGCCGCACCCATGGAGGCCGGCGCAGGTGATGGAGGCCGCGGGGTGGTGGTGGGGGTCCCGGCCCTGCTCCGTGCTCCCCCCCGCTTACCGCCCGCTCTCTCCTTTCCCCTCCAGGTCGCTGAGCCCGGCGCTGCCGCCCCCGAGAGCCGCGGGCCCCGCGCAGGTGAGCAGGGAGGGGGCACCGGGGGTCCGATCTGGGGGGTTGGAAGATGGGGGGAGCTGCGTGTACCGGGGGGGTCGAAGGACAGAGAGGGGGTGCTCGGGGAGGGCAGAGCACCAGGCCTGCAGCACAGCCCATGGCACACACCGGACACACGTCATGCGTGCTCCAGCCCTGCACTGCATGCAGCAGCCCCGCATTGCACACGCCTGCACTGTGCCCACAGAGCAGCAACGCAGGCACTGATGCCCTATTGCATGCACTGGGTCCCTGCAGTGGGAATCGCATGACTTGTGGTCGCTGGCCTTGCAGTGCACCCCCACCCCATGTAGCAGACCCACCTCGATGCATTGTACCCATATGACGTGCGTCACACCCATATGGCATGCACCAGAACCCCACTGCATGCACCAAACCCACCCTCCATGCACCAAAACCCCATCAGCCCCATCCTCCGTGCTCCAACCCCACACCACATGCACTGGGCACACCCTCCTTGCATGCCCCAAACCCTCCTTGCATGCCCCAAACCCTCCTTGCATGCCCCAGACCTGCACCTGCTCCATGCAAAGCCCAGTTGTGCCTCCCAGCACTACGGGGCACTGCAGGAGCTGGAGCTGCTGTGCGATTGAGATTTGATTACTTAATGGCTTAAAGCTCCATCTCCAAAGGGATAGAAAGCACATGAGCAGATTGATGAGCTGTGCGCTCCTTTCCTCTTCTCCCTGCAAGGTCAGTGCTGCCTGCTTGTCACATCCAAACCCGCTGCCATGCATTGGGTGTGCCTGTAAAACAGCAGTGCTCCCACTTTGCTCTGGGTAACGCATGGGCTGTGTTGTGACCTTGTGCAGGAAAGCAAAGATGACATCTGCAGGGCTTTGGGGTCTCTGCTTGGGGTCAGGAAAGGCGATGCTTGCAGATGTGTGCCCACAGTGGGGAGCGTTGCAGCAGGTCGGGACAGGAGATGTGGGACGGTGCAGCAGCACAGGGACCCTACTTGGGGTGGGTGGGGGTGAGGGCAGCCCTACCACTGCCACGCTGCGGCTGCGTGTGTGCTGGGAGGGAGGGGTGGCTGTTATGCTGGAGGATGAATTCATCGTCTGCATCTCTGCCTTCCTGCCCTGAAGGAGAGCTTTCCTCTCCCTTCTGTGTGGCTGCACGGGGTGGTGGGAGCACTGGGCACCCCCAGCTGTGACCATCAGGTCTGGGTCGCAGTGCTGCTCTTGCTGTGACTGCCGCAGGGTTTGTCACGATGCTCTCCTCGGGGGAGGGATGAGCTGCAGAGCGTGGCATCCAATGGTCTCTATTTTCCTGCAAACTCCGGGTGTCAGCTCAGTGTTTTGTTACAAAACAAGGGAGAATGAAAGGAAAAAACCCTGTGTGAGAGAACAGCTCGGAGCAGGATTGATTTTTCTGGTGGTGCTGAGTAAACGCTCGGCGCGTTGTGTCTCTGCTCATGCCCCGAGTGCTCTGCTCTGATGTGACCTCAAGCAGTGTCTGTCTGTCTGTCTGTCTGCAGACCGAGGCTGTGCGTCCATCCACCTCTGCGTTGGCCCCACATCCATCCAGCTACATCCCAGTCCCTTCCATCCCTGCCCTGATGCTGGCACTGTTGCTGTTTTCTGGGCCGCAGCGTTCCATCCCAAATCGAGTCTGTGGCTGTTTGCTGTTGTTTTGCACTTCCTTTATTTTTAGCGTGAAGGGAAAGCAAAGTCGGCACACAAAAAAAAGGCAGTGAGGGCTCCTCCAAGGCGGGTTTGTTCCTTGTGGAAGTGGAGCTGTGATCTGCTGCCCCTTTTTGTTCTCTGCATTCGTTGAGGATGTCTGTGGGGGGCTGATATGGCCCCGGGGGTCACTCTGGGCCAGTGCTGGGGCTCCTTGGGGCCACCGTGGCGCAGCATTCCTGTGCAGAACGTGGCAAAGGAAATGAGGAGGTGTGGGATTTAGGTGGCTTTGAATGGGGTCTGGTGAGGTGTGCCAACCCCAGAGCGTCCCATTGCTGGAACACTGAGGGGCTGGTGCTGCTCATGGGATGGATCCAGCTGTGGTCCAGCCCCATGTGGGGTCACATCTGCTGCTGTTTGGGGCTGTGTGTGACACGTGGCAGAGGCACCGCATGGAGGTACACCTGGTGGCTGTCCCAGATAGCCAGGAGCAGCTGTGGGAATGGGAATGGCAAGTGGGCTGGGGGCATCCCAGAGCATCCCGTGGGGTTTGGGACTGGGCAGCCATGGGAACCCCAGCAAAAGAAGCAGCGGATGGGGAAGGCAGCACAGGGGCAGGAGGCTGCTGCAGCAGCCGGGTTAGTGAGAAGCCTGTCTGCTTCTGTGTGCTCCATGAGAGGGCAGGATGAGCTGGTGGGGCAGGGCATGGCCGGTCCTGCGGGAATGGGGAAAGTGGGGTATCTCAGGAATGTGCAGAAGCAAAACCCCCCGGGAAGGAGCTGAGGGTCTTCAGAGGTGTTGGTCAGCAGGGTCCATTGCCTAAAGAGCAATGACAGTCCAGCCCGAATGGTGTCCATCCCTGGCACAGCCTGGAGGAGCCGCGCTGTTCCACCTTGATGTGTTTCCCTGCGAAGCACCGACTCCAGAACCAAGGCTGAGCGCTCACCTTGATGGGGAGAAGCCCTTCCCTGCAGCACGGGGCTGAGCTCTGGGTGCTCCGCCCGCCCTCCTCGCTTCACTCCGTTCCATTGCGTGGTCTCCGGGGGGAGCTGTGCCTGGCACTGTGCTGCCCGTGCACCGTCAGCACGGAGCGCAGCGCTGCCCACTGCTGAGCGCAGCAGATACGGAGCGCTACCAGAGCAATGATGGCTGAAAGCACTGGGTGAGGATGGAGGGTTGGTGGGGGTCGCGGGGTGCTGTGTCCTAGGAGCAGGGTCGTGCTGGGAGCTCCGTGGGGGATTTTGCTGTTGGTTGGTGTGAGGAGACAGCACTGGAGCTTGCGATGGGCAGCTCCATCCCACCATTCCCCGAAGCTGGGTTTGGCACAGGTACAGCTCTGGTTCCTCTGGACACTAGCGCTCCCCAAACCCCCCAGCATCGCTCCTGGTGCCTTTCCTCCCATCCCTCATCTTGCAGAAAAAGATGAAAGCAAAGCAGAGGAAATCAGCACCCAATTGGGGTCATGGCAGTGGATGGATCCTGCAGGAGCCGCTCGGGTGCTCCAGATCTGATTCCCTTCCTGCTGCCCTGGCTCCTGACGTCCATTTTTAAGGTTCTTGGTGTTTTCCTGCTGTGCCATACTCAGCTTGGGTTGCCTCCCACCCAATATTTTTGCGGGATTTCTTCTTCCTGCCCATCCTTGCAGCTTTGCTTTGACCCCTTCCAGAAGCCACGTTTATTGGGCATTTTCTCCTGTTACGGTGACCTGCTCCTGATTCCTCCTCAGCTCTCCCCATGCCTGCCATTGTCTTCCTGGCTGGAGAGCACACGGCGCGCTCGGGGACCCTCTCATTTATCTTTGGACACTTTCCATTTCCTCTCTGTGTGTTTTTCCTAATGCCTAATGGATGAGCAGCCGGAGCTGCTGCTGTGGGCTGCCTGCCATGCTGGGCAGCTCCCACCCAGGCTGCAGCTCAGCATTTCAGCTCAGGCCAGGCTGTGGGTCCCACCAGCAGTGTGACACCTCCATCCCTCTGCCATTTCCCTCCCGCATCCCTGTTGGGTTCTGCAGCAGAGCTGCCGGCAGGCACTGAGCGTGCAGAAAGCAGAGAGCTGTGCTGCGTTTCCCTCTGTTGCGTTTCAGATGTGATCAGATCACCTCCCCTTTCCTTCATGGTGAGGTTCTGTAGCTGCTCATCCGGGTTCACATGTCGGCGTTAATTGCGAGTGCAAATAAGCAATTACCTCCTCCCTCGGAGGCAAAGTGTGCAGCGTGCGTGGGAAGGATGTGCAGGTCTGTCTGTCTGTCTGTCTGCCAGACCTGTCCGTCCTGGCAGCCCGTGGGCACGGTGTGGCTTTTGGGGAGATGGAAGCAGCCTCTGGATTTCCTGAGAACAAAGAGAGCACTGCTTCATTGCCAGCAATGGGAACCAAGGCGGTGCGGCGCAGGAGGGCACCCAGCAGCCTGAGCAGGGAGAACGTGCACTGGGTTTGTGTGCACCCGAGGGCTCCCTCCTGAGCTGAGCTTTGCTGTGTGCCCACGGGGAACGGGAAAGGCAGGAGTGGGAACGGGAGCTGGCAATGGGAAGAGCAGGATGCAGGCGGGCGCTGCGGGGCAGGCACGGATTGCCGTGCAGCACTCGGGGCGGTGAGAGGGCGAAGAGTTCACCTCTGTGGCTGCAAATCCCGCAGAGCTCGGCCCGAAGGCAGCACGGTGGCAATGCACGGGGCCGGGCTGTGCTGCGGCATGCGCTGCCGGGGGCCGGGCTCTGCTGGATGCTGATTCATGCTGCTGCATTTGCAAAGCCCCGCGGCCGCGGGCAGCTGATCCGGGAGCTCTGATCCTGCAGCACAGAGCACTGCTGTCCCTTCCAAGGGCTTCCCCCCATCCCTGTGAGCCCAAGCCCAGGGACTGGAACCTTTTGCGTAGGGCATAGGGCTGCTCTGGTTCATTCTGTCTCGTTGGTGCCCTATGCTGGAATACAGGCAGGTGTGAACCCAGGAGAAAGGAGAGCACTCTGAGCATTGGATGGAAGTTATCCTTGGGGGAGACAATCTGAGATTTCCAACACAAAAGGCTCCATCAGGCGTGGGCCGGCAGCGTTCCCTCCTCCCCTCTCACCCCACTTCTCTCCCAGCCCTGGCCCGCAGCCCAGGCAGCACTCAGCAGTCCCAACCCATCGATTATCAGAGGGCCCATTGCTGGAGCTGCTCTGGGCTGGAGCTGCTGAGATCTGGGACAGATGCAGTTGGAATGTACCATGATGGGGGGGGGGAGGAGAAGGGGGTGAAGGCGTGCAGTGCCCAGCTGTTCCCAGCCCGCTGTGAATGCCATAGGGCAGCAGCAGCACTGCTCAGTGCCATGGATGTGCAGAACTGATGCTCTCTGTAGTGATCCTCCTCTGCAGCAGTTCCCATCCCCACGTGGACCCAGAGCTGCTGCCTGCTGGAGCTGCAGATCTCGGGATCTGCCCTATTTATTTTCAGGCAGACGGGATGTGTGCTTCTCATGGGATTAGCAGCTGCTGCTGCTGCTGCATCACGCAAGGATCTGTGCTTCCTCACCTGATGTCACTGATGAATGGGCAGTTCGGGTTTAATTAATGAAGTGTGGAGCAGGATGCAGTGAGGGGGCAGGAATGGGTGTTTCTGCCTTAGGAATGTACGTGCAGGTGTTGGTTGTGCTTTGCCTTATGAAGGGAGGAAAGACTCAACTCTGGGCACAGCACTGTGATGCTGCTGGGCCGTGGGATCACGGCGCAGTGCCATAAAGGCAACCCAAGGACTGCATCGACACCTCACACAGCTGGTGGTGGGCTCTGTCCCGGCTGGATTTCCCCTTTTGATCTCCTGTCTCTGTTGCTTTTCCTCTGCAGTTCCCCTGTGCCCAGGACCCGCGGCACCACGGCCATGTCTCTGCCGGGGAGCAGACGCTCATCCACCGGATCACGAAGGTGAATACGCACAGGGAGCAGCAGCGGTGACCAGCCAGGGCCACAGCAGGGCAGGGAGCAGCCCAGGGATGCAGCTTTGAGGATTCGGGGCGTTGCATGTCGCTGGATGCTGCCCACAGCTCCCCGACCCCGCATGGAGCACCCCCAGCACAGCACCCGTCCGTCTCTGTATGTGTCTGCCGCACTCGGCACCAATCTTGCAGTTCTGGGGTCCACTCCATGCTCCCAGGATCTGTTCCTTCACCCCAGGATCCACTCTTGGTCCCGTCCACCAAAGGTGGTGTTGGTGGATGTCCCCGTCCCCCCCCCCCCCCCCCAGTCCTAGGATTGGCAGCAATGCTGGGAGGGGAATTGGCTCTTGGAAGGGCTCTCTTGAGCTGTAGCAATAGCAAACAATAGGGAAAAAGAGAGGGAAGAAGCATTTATTCCCCTGTGAGTGTCTCCATACCCTGGGCTGCACTTTTTTACTTCCTGACCGCAGCCATCACCAGCAGAGAAGGGGCAGATATGCCCATGTGTGAGTGCTGTCCACCCCAGCCCACTTCCAGGACTCTCTCCTAGGGGCTCCCAGTCCCTGGGCACGGGGATGCCATGCGGGTACCCATGGGATGGAGCGGGTGGGTTTGGGCTCCCCTACCCCCACCTTCACACCCGTCTCCGTGCCATTTTGATCCCTGCTGTTTGTTCTGTCCTTTTGTCTTGTGTGTTCTCGGTGCGGTGGTTGGCAGTCGCGGGCTTTATGGACGGAGTGGTTTTGCCTCCTTCTTTAAGTCGTCAGCGCCCTCAGCCACTCGGCCTGAGACACAGCCTCTTCTCCCTGCCTCCAGGCGCCCCTCGCCCCCCGGGAGGGACACCTACGGCACCTCCTCGCTGAGCAGCAGCAGCAATTCTGGCTCCTACAAGGGCAGCGACAGCAGCCCCACCCCAAGGTAACCCCTCGCCCACAGCCCCATGGGCACTGTCCCCATCTGGGGGTTCCCTGGGCAGGGGGAGCAGTGCCGGCCCCGGTGCCCACAGTGCCCACGTGCCATGGGGCAGAAGCACAGGGGCTGCAGGAGGAGGCCGTGCTGCTGTGCTCGGAGCTGCTGGAGGGGCTGCTGAGCCCCCGCCGTCCCCACAGCTCCTCTACTGCTGTCATTATGTCTTCTCCCCATTGTCACCCTCCTGCCAGCTCCGTGCTCATCCCTCCTGTCCTGCCCTGGCTGTGGCTTGTGTGCTGCATGCGTTCCTCCCTCTGCTCGCTGCTCCCCAGGAACGCTGCCTTTGGGGCAGAAGGTGCAGCAGAACTGTATTTGGGGCTGCTCACACATTGCTCTGGGCGGTGAGGCTCATCCCTTGGTTGGGACTGACCCCACCAACTGCGTTCCAGCTCTGGAGGTGGCTTTGCATCTGGGAGGAAATGAAGGGGTCAGCCAGCAAACAGAGCAGGGATGGGGTAGGATGACCACCATCCTACCTGGCTTCTCCCAGCACATTGCTTCTCTCTGCTCAGAACTATGGATCTGCCTGCATGACGCCTGGCAGCTTTGAGCTGCGCCACGGCAGTGCATGGGGACTTTGCTCTGCTGCAATGCACAGGGGGTTTGGAGCACCCCACTGTGATGTGCAGGGTCTCAGTGCAGCCTGCTGCAAGACACGAGCATCTGGAGCTGTGCACAGCTCTGTGCCTGCTCCCTAGCTGAGCATGCAGCCATAGAGCAGCAGCCTTTCTCCTCCCCTCTCTCTCCACCCCATGCTTGCTGAGCTGCACCGGGCTGATGCCCAAAGACATCCATCAATCTCAGCTGTGCTGGTGGCAACACAGGGAGGGTCCAGAACTGCTGCTGCAGTCTGGGATGTGTGGGCAGCTCAGACCTGCTTCACCGTAGCCTATCCCACTGCACACCTCTGGTGGGACTGACCCCAATTTGGGGCCTCCATGCTCATGGTACATGTGCTAAGAGATTGCTGTGGGCAATGTGCGTGTGACATCTCCGTGGGGAGCACAGCCCTGGGCCAGCAGCTGGGTGACAGCCGTGTCCCCGCAGGCGCTCGGCCAAATACAACCTGTGCAGTGACAACCATGGCATCAAACCACCCACACCAGAGCAGTACCTGACCCCACTGCAGCAGAAGGAGGTTTGCATCCGGCACCTGAAGGCCCGCCTGAAGGACACGCAGGAGCGGCTGCAGGACAGGTAGGTGTGGGGTTGCGGGGCTCCTTGCAAGCACCTGGCTCTCTCTTTCTAATTTTCCTCAAATCTGAATTCACTGCCACAGCACGGAGCAGCTGGCGGGGCTGCAGAGCCTGGCGTGCTCACCGGGGCTGACTGTGCTCTTTCTTTCGTGGCTGGTTTTTCTCTCCCACGGTTTTTCTGAATGTCAGCATCACGCGGTGGCTGAGCTCCATCTGCTCCTCTGGGGGCTTAGGCACGTCCTCACCGCCCTGCCAGCTGCCAGCCAGCCACCATGGGCAGCCGGTGTCCTCGCACAGCCCTTAGAATCACAGTCATTGAGCTTGGAAAAGAGCTCCAAGATCCCCAAGCCCAACCCCACCGTGCCCACTGGCCGTGTCCCTCAGTGCCACATCTTCACGGATCTGGAGCACCATCCGGTGAGCCCACCATCCCCTGGGCAGCCTCTGCCACTGCATCACCACTCTTTCGGAGAAGAAATTTCTCCTACCACCCAACCTGACCATCCCCTGCAATATGAGGCCACCACCTCCCCCCCCCCCCCAGGTAATCTCTGTTACCTGGGAGCAGAGGCTGACCCCACCTTGCTCCAACCTCCTTTCAGGAGCTGTAGGGAGCAATGAGTTCTCCCTAAGCCTCCTCTTCTTCCCTGTGATCATAGAGCCATCAAACCTGAAAAAGAACTCTAAGATCATCAGAACCAAAGGCCAGGCCATCCCCACCATGCCTGCGTAGAGTCATTCAGATTGGAAATGACCTCCAAGGTCATTGGGTCCAACCACCAACCCATCCCCACCATGCCCACCAAAATATGACCCTATGTGCCACATCTGCGTTTGGGAGCTGGCTGGGCATCACTGCTGGGGTTCCTGGATACCTGGACACAGCCCTACATCCCAAACATGGTTTTTTTTTCTGAGTGTTTTTACCCTAAATCGCTGCTCTGAACCACCGTGGGAACCGCGGGGCATCCTGCTCCTGACCCGTGGTGACGCCGTGTGCCCGCCTGCATCTCATTGCAGGGACGCTGAGATCGAGGACCTGAAGACGCAGCTGTCGCGGATGCAGGAGGACTGGATCGAGGAGGAGTGCCACCGCGTGGAGGCCCAGCTGGCGCTGAAGGAGGCCCGCAAGGAGATCAAGCAGCTGAAGCAGGTGATCGACACGGTGAAGAACAACCTGCTGGAGAAGGACAAGGGGCTGCAGAAGTACTTCGTCGACATCAACATCCAGAACAAGAAGCTGGAGACGCTGCTGCACAGCATGGAGGTGGCACAGAACGGCGCGGGGCTGAAGGAGGAGGGGGCTGCTGAGTCGGCGGGGGGATCCCCGGCGAGATCCCTCACCCGCAGCTCCACCTACACCAAGCTGAGCGACCAGGCGGGCGGCGAGCGCACCGTGGGCGGATCGCAGACCATCTCGGTGGACGAAGGGGCCGACAGCGGCTTTGCTGGGGGGGACGAAGCTCCCGGCCGCCCGGACTTGTTAGAAGGGGGGGAGCCCTGCGGGCGGCTGCCGCCCAGCTCCACCTACGAGAAGCTGCTGGGGCTTCGGGGCGGCGTAGAGGCGGGCGTGCAGGCCAGCTGCATGCAGGAGCGCGCCATCCAGACGGACTTTGCGCACTGCCAGCCCGACCTGGACACCCTCCTGGAGAAGGTGATGAAATCCCAAGCGTGCAGCTTGGGCAGCCCCACCTCGGTTTGGGTGTCCGAGATGGAAGACGTGGCGCCGGGCTGCGAGATGCCGAACCCCGCCGGCGTTATGGACCTGGAGCCCGAGGACGGGGAGGTGCCCCACAACCCCACCGTGCAGCAGCCCCCCAGCGCCGGCCCTTCGGTGGCCATCGCCTGCGCTCCCGAGGAGGATGCGACAGCGGAGCCGGGCTGCGACGGCGCTCCATCCAAGAGCTATTGGAGCCGCCACTTCATCGTGGATCTGCTGGCCGTGGTGGTGCCGGCTGTGCCCACGGTGGCGTGGTTGTGCCGCTCGCAGCGCCGCCAGGGCCAACCCATCTACAACATCAGCTCGCTGCTGCGCGGCTGCTGCACCGTGGCCCTGCACTCCATCCGCAGGATGGGCTGCCGCGCCGTCAGCAGCCCCAACCCCGGGGGCGGAGCGCAACCCTGACCCCCCCGCAGCCCCGTCCCGCCCCCCAGCCCACCCCACGGAGCCGACGGCTGATTGTAGAGCCCCGCGCTGGGGGACGTGGCGCTCCGTCTGCTCTGCTCCTCGTAAAGCCCCTTGGGGTGGGGGCAGAAGGGGCACGGGGTGGGCGTGCTGCCCTGAGCCTTTGTCCCCAAGGATGCCGAGGACTCGACGCGGCGATACGAGGGGTGGCCAGGCCCCGTCCCTGCAAGCAGCTCTGCGGTGCTGGGGATGTCATCCCGCGATGTCACCGCGTGGCACTTTGCTTTCTTTTCGGTTGTCCTCGCACGGACCCGGGGACGTCGCTGCAGTGGGAGAGAGCGAGGAGGCACCGAGCACCGGGGTGGGGGCTGCGATGGGGTGCAGCCCGGCCCCTTCCCCAGGCAGGCTTCTTGCTCTGGGTGCAGCATTGCACAATGGGACGTGGAGGAGGACGGAGGGAACCCCCTGGACATGGAGGGTGGAAATGGGATGGAATTGGATATACCTCACACCCGAGCAAGGCTGAGCCGCCCGCAGCGCCGTCCATTCCGTTCATTCATTTGCTTTGCACTATATTCACTTTCATTTCCTTTTGGTAAAGTTGGGGCCCTGGAACCGGGTCTGGCTGCTGTGGAGTGGGACCAGGCACCCTCTTGGTTTGGGTGCATCCTTGTCCACCCCTCCCCACCCAAACCCTATTTTCCCAGGAGGGGTTGGGGGGGGAAACTACTGCAAAATGCCTTTTTTTTTCTTTTCTTTTATTCGGGGGGGGAGGGGGGGGTATTTATTTATTTTATTGGAAAAGCAAAGACAGCAAAGATTGGTCAGCAGGGGCGGCCCCCAGGTGTACCGAGGGGTCCTGGCCCCCACCGCGAATGTCTGCAGCTTCCTCGTGACTTGAAGCAACGGTGTCCCCCCCCCCTCACCACAGGACGCTGTGCCCTCCCAGCCCCCCATATCCAAGGGGTGGGGGCTGGCACTGCATGCAGTGTTTGGGGAGCAGCGGTCGGAGCGAGCAGCCCTGGGCTATAACCTCTCGTGCAATGTATTCGTGGATCCGTGTACGCGTCTGTCCGACTATCCAAAGCTTAGCCAAGAAATAAATGTAACGTTATATTTGAAAGACAAATCTATATAATATATTTTTTAAATACAGAAGTGGAAAAAAAAAAAAGAAAAAAAAAAAAGAAAAAAAAAAAAACTGACAAAGCTGTAAACCTCTCCCCCCTCTCTTCTCTCGTTTCCGCTGTCCTGTACTGCGGTGGATGTAATAAACGTCGCTGGGTCTGTGTCTGCTTGGCTGGAGACGGCCTTTGGCGTCTGCCCTGGGGGTGGATATGGAGGGCACGGGGGGACAAGGAGAGGCACTGGGGGCAGGAGCACATCCCCCAACCCTGGTCCGTGTGCCGAGAGCTGGGGGACATGGGATGGTGTCGCGCCAGTAGCTCCCCTGGGTTCATTCTGGGGGGGCTGAAGGGGTACCTCCAGCATTTCCTTTGAGTTCCCTCCCCTCTTCCAGGCTTGGCCATGGGGGTGCCCACATTGGCGTCTGCCCCCAGGTGTTGGAGCAGCAGGGATGGCATCAGAGGTCGGGGATGGAGTGGTCCATGGATGACTTCATCTGTCCCGGTGACAGCCTGCATATGGGGAAGGGGTCAGGGGGAGCCCCAGGGTCCCCTGGGGGCACTGTGGGGCTGGGGGTGATAGGAGATGGGGAATAGGGAGAGCACAGATCTCACCGTTTCACCATGTGCTCATAGATGACAGCAGGGATGATGGTCAGAGTGATGATATTCCCTGCGCCCGCCAGCACCTCCATCAGCTGTTTGTGCTGTGGAGGAAGGGGCAAACATTACGAAATGCCGTGACAAATCCCCACCTCACATCCAGGGCAATGTGGGAATCCCCACACCTCCCAGGGCAGCAGCAGCTCCAAGTCCAAAATCTGCACCCAAAAGCCCCATACCAACTGCAGGGGTGCCCTCACTCCAGGCAGTTGTGCCATGGGGAGAGCAGTGGGTACACAGCCGTGTCCATACCTTCATGCCGATGACGTTCTGACCATTGACCTCGCAGATGTAGTGGTGTGTCAGGAGCCCATTGCGGGCAGCAGAGCTGTCCTTGGACAGAGACACGATTTTCCCCTTCTTCACCACAACACCCACATGCCCGGTGCTGTCCTTGTGCATGGTGACAGTACGCTGGAACGGTCTGTAGGGACAGTGGGGTCAACGCCAGCCCCGCACACAGCAGCACTGCACACCCATCCACCAGACATCTCTCACCTGTCCCTCACCACCATGACAATCTTCTCCGGGGACGCCTTCTTCAGTGCCCGCTGCGCCTTGTCGCTGCTCCAGCCTGCACAATTCTTGCCATCAATCTGCAGGATCTGGTCACCAAAGCGCAGCCCCACCAGCGCCGCCGGAGAGTTGGCCTTCACCAGCTGCACGAAGATGCCCTGTGGACACAGCGAGGGGAGCGATGGCGCAGGGCCGCCACCGGGACCAGGTGGCAGTGCTGAGCTTTGTGCCATGCACTGCCGTGCAGCGATGCTCCGTGTCACGCCGTGCCGCACAGCAGAGCACCGCAGCTCCCCGCCAGCCCAACCCCTACCTGGTCGACGTTTTTCAGCTGCAGCCCCGTCTTGCCCCGCTCGTCCTTGCAGAGGTGGATCTCTCGCACACCTGGTTTGATCTCCGCCCGCCGCAGCCCCGCATTGTTCCCACTCAGTGGGGCAACCAGCTGTTCCGGCAGAGACCCGACGGGAGTCAGCGCCTGCAATGGGGCCGGGGATAAGCAGGGACATGGGGACACACATCAGCCCTCGAGGGACGCTGCGTCCCTTTCCCAGGCAGGATGCGGCTACGGGAGGGGACCCACCGCCCTGAACCTACAGTGCTGTTATCTGGGAAGAGGTTTTTCTGGATCTCTTCGCTGGAGAGCACCAGCCCCATGTAATCCTCCAGCTCGGCCAGGTTGGGGTACAGCGCGGGTGGTGCTGAGGGCACTATGGACACAGAGAGACCCATGGGATGAGCCAAGAAACCCCCACACCTCATCCCCTACCCACACACCGAGTTGCTGGGGTCCTCAGCTGAGCCCCCACCATGTGGGCACCCCCATACCCCAACCCCAAACAGTCCCTTGGCACCACACCCCACATTACCGGTGCTGGAGGTGACCGATGGCTTCTCCAGCTTTGGCTTCTCAGTGAGCACTGTGGTGGCAGGGGTGCCAATCCCAGCAGCTGCCTGTGCCTGGGGGAGATGGGGTTTGCTTGAGACACAGCCCCTGTCCTGGGCTCACCATGAGCACCCAATGGGTCTGATCACCCCCATAGTGCAGATGAACAGACACTGACCTGCAGGACCTGGTGGGCCTTCATGTCCTCCAGTGAGGGGTAGAGCGTAGCCATCGCTGGTGCTGAGCCTGGGGATGGGATGGGGATGGGGTGAGGACAGGGTCAGGGCTTTTTAGGGCTGGGTGCAGTGCCACAAACACCCCTCAGGGACCCACAGGGCTGGGCTCGCTCTACTTCTATCTCTGTGTCCCAGCCATCACCTGCAGCCTGGGGCATGACTCAGGACTGCATCACTGGGGCCACTGCCTCTGTCACATCCCAGCAGCTGGGGCACGTGAGGGGCATGAGCATGAGCATGAGCATGAGCATGAGCATCCCAGCAAGCACTCTGCTCCAGGTGTGATGTGCTGGCTACACCAGGCAGCCAGAGGCTCTTTTAGTTTCCCCAGACTCAGCCGGGTGATGCCCCCATGGGCAACACCCCCATGGACAAAAACCCTCCATCACTACTTCTTGCTGTTCTCAGCCCCCCACCAGCTCCCTCCACCCCATGCCCTGCACACCTCTGTGCCCCAAAAAACATCACCCAAACATCAGCGCTCGCCTCCAACCTCTGCTCCAAGCACCACTGGAGCCAGGCAGGATCCTGCCTGGTAGCAGCATCCTGAGGTGGGGGGGGGGATGATCCCACAAACCCAGTCTCACCCCCCAGCCCAAGTCCCTCCAGACTCACCTGCAGATTTCTGGCTCCTATGCGCTGCCCTTCACCTGTTCCGTGCTTTTATAGCAGTGCCCATCCCCGGGGAGGAGCCCAGTGGCCTCAGCTGACTGCCACCTCCCTGTGCCAGGTGGGGCATGGGGGAGGAAGGTGAAGGCAAAGCAGCTGGGCCGGCCCCAGGGAGGAGCAGACAGCAACAGGGATGGGGACATGGATGGGGTCACTGATAGAGACAGGGAATGGATAGGGACACACACGGAGATGGGGACTGCTTTCCATGGCTCCAAGCATCCTAGGAGCCACAGAGATGGGGTCGTGCATTTCCAGGGTGGCCTCCACCCTTCCCACCCACACAATCCCCAGGCGCCACCATCACACTGCTCAGTGTCACCGTAACCCCCAACCAGAAGCCACCACAGCCCTTTGCCCAGCACAGGGTGGGCGCAGCGGGTGCCCTCAGCCCCGTGTTGGGTGTCTGTCCCCTGTGACACCTCTCTGTGTGGGGCTGACGTTGCCACATCCCGCATCCATTCGTGATGGCCCCGTGGGAAAACTGAGTCAGGGCTGCGGGCGGAGGGTGTCAAGCCAGCACTGAGCCACGCATCCCAACCTGTGTGATGCCATCGGACCCCGTGTCCCCACGCATGCAGGGCCTGTGGGTGCCCGTGGCACAGGGCCAGCCCTGATGCAGGGCATGGCTCAGCTTTGTGTGCCAGCAGGAAGCAATCTATTTTACCAGCATTATTTTTAGCCTGCGGTGCCCAACTGCCCCGGAATACAATGGGAGCAGCAGACATGTGATAAGCACAGCTGAGAGTGAGCACCAGGTCTGCCCTAGAAGGATGGCACCCGTGCCAGCAGGGCTGTGTTAGCCTTGTGGAAATGGAGTTGGGAGGGCTCAGGTGCAGAGAACACAGAGAGCGCTGGGACTTTGCTGCCCACTGCAAACACAGGGCCTACAGCCGTGCACACACACACACTGCACACACAATGCAGCCATGAGCACACTTGCAGACCCTGCTCAGGCACACGGGTGTGCACACAAATACACCAACACTCAGTGATGACTTGCAGCACAATGCCACCATTCAAAGAAGCTGCTGCAGAGCCCTGCAGACAGACAGACAGGAAAGGGACACTGGGTCGTCTGCCCCCCAGGGCAGGAGGTGGCAGCCCCAGGTCCCCCCGGTCTTTTTGCTCTCCAGTCTTTATCTCTGGCCACAAAGCCATGGCACAGCCTGACACTGGTTAATAATTAAAGCAGAAGGCATTGCAGGAAGAGAAACCCAAGCTCAAGGGGAAATTCTGCCTAGGAGCAGTTGCTGCAAAGGGCAGGGCAGCTCCCTGCCTTCCTCCTCATGTTGCCAAGCTGAGGGTCCTGGAGCATTGACCTGAGCCTGGAGGCCTGCAGCACTACCCCCAGCCCAGGGATCACCTCACTGCAGCTCCTTCCAGCCCGAAGCACCAGAGCAGCACACATACAACGTTCCTAAACCAGGTGCTGCTGGTCCCAGCCTCAGGAGCACAGTGTAAGGAGCTCAGCCCACTGCACTGCTCACTCTCAAAGGCCTCATAACACTTCTCTCTAAACACAAACTTTGAACCCGCTGCGGGGGGATTTGCTGCAGACACATTATTGATTGCAGCCAACGACGCAAAGGCTGTTTGCAAAGAAGCCAGGTGTTGGCACGGGGATCTGAGCAGCACGGCTGGGGACCTTGAGCCTTTAATGCTACTGTTCAACCCACACCCTACAGCTGGGTGCTAAACCGGGCTCCCCAACACAGCCAGCAAGAGCAGCACCCACACTGCCAGCCACACACATCCCCTCAGCACCCGGCCTGCAAACGTCAGCAGGAAAGACCAGAAGTCACAGCTGTGAGCTCTGACATCCAGGTGAGAAACCACAGCGCAGCCACGGCCAGCCCTGGGGAGGAAAGGCTGCAAAGGAGCAAAGGCACTGCTGAACAGAGGCATCAGCAGCAGATCACGAAGGCACCAAAAATAAATGGATGTAGGACAGTTTTAGGGTCCCATGAGACCCAATCAGTGCATACAGCCTGCTGGACGTGCACTTTCCAACCTCCAAAAGGGGATAAAACAAATTGAGATACAGCCCCCATGGAGCAGGAGAGACCCAGCAGGCTGAGCCACGGGGAGGCCGAGGGCAGCGCTTAATGGGTTTGTGGTAAAGCAATTAGAGCAGGTCGGGCAGGTCGCTGCCCCACATCCCTACGTGCCCAACGGTGCTGCCAGCCCTCCCCACCCAGGGAAGAACCTCCAACACACAGAGCTGAGAAAAGCCAGCAAAAAGCGTCTTTATTGCAATCATAAAACTTGATACCTTTATGCAGTGGAGAAGGAAGTGAACGGCGGCGATTTCTCTTACCACGTCACTGGGCAGGGCTGGGGGCAGTGGCGGGGGAAGCGATGCATGGCGTGAGAGCAGCCAAGCGGCGATGACCAGCATCAGGGGCAGGAGAACGGGCAGCTGTGCTCAGCCCGAGGGCAGCCAGGGTCTGAAGCTTCCTTCCCAGGGTGGGCAGAAGGGATGGGGGTGTTTTCTTGCAAGCTCACCCCCCCCCCAGCTCCACCACCTCCCTTGTAGCACCTCCCAATTTGTCTGCTGCTGTTTTCTTGTTTTAAAGCAAAGAAAGCTCAATGTAAGAGACAGAATTTCCAGGGGGTGGGTGAGGCTCTGACGGCCCAACCACCGCCACAAAACCAAAAGTGAGACAACAAAGGGAGGAGGTGGGGGAGGACAGGGGCTGAGCATCCCCCATCCCAGCGCGGCCCTGTGATGCTGCGCTTCCCCCAGAGCGCAGGGAGAGGAATGCTGCTTCCCCAGCACCCCAATTCCAGGTAACTACACACATCCTAACACTACTTTGTTCTCCACATCCATTCAGCCTCAACAGCCTCACTCTGCTATGGCTTTTGCAGCAGCAGCAATTTCTGGTTTTAAAACATCATAGAGATCCGAAACAAGTAACTAACTAGCAGGTTTCCTTTTGTTCAAACGATTCCTATCTAAGGTCAGCCCGTCTGCGTGCTACTGACAGAATGCAGTCTACACCTGGAACAAAAATAAGATTAAGAACTTGACCCAAAAAGAGTTGAGGTTTACGGCGTATAGTTTAAAAAGACATAAAAACACGATACAAGGAGGAAGAGTCAGACGCAAAGCTTAGTGACCAAAGGCATTCAATCAAGGTGTAAGGTTATACAATGAGTGTAGTGGACTATCAGGAAAAGCTCCGTACAAAGTCATGTGCACTCGTCTTGAAGCTGAGATTCTGGATTCCTCCATGTGCCAAACCTGTTTGGGGAGAGGAGAGGCACTGTGACACAGCCACCCACTGCAGCCCACAGGGACCGGTGCAGGAAGGAATGTGGTCACAAAGGGACGGCCCCATTGCCAACTGCACGGTCTGCTCAAAGCAGAAGTCAAATTGTGCTGATGTGGGGAGCGGGACACCATCCTGCCCACTGCAGAACCCATACAGTACGAGCAGTGGGGAGGACTGAAGCACATCCAGCCAGCATCGAGCTGTCTCTGTGGCACGAGCATGCTGCAAGCTCTGCTTCTATCCCACAGCGATTCCCAAATCCGCGAGCCTCCAAAACCAGCCCACAGCCAGAAACCCGTTCTCCACACCACTAACACCTCCATCCCATCTCCCTGAGGCAGACTATGGGAACTTGAGCCTCCCCCACGCTCCAACGGCAGTCGCCCTGCAGCTCGCCCTCCTTACCCAAGGACAGGGTGTTGGGGTGGGTCATTCCAATTTCATGAGCTCCACGTCGAAGATTAGAGTGGCATTTGGTGGGATGATCCCTGGGTGGCCAGTGGAGCCATAGGCGTAATCTGGGGAGATGGTCATCTTCGCCCTCTGACCAACGCTCATCTGGGAGGAGGAACGAAGATGAGGATGTCAGATGCACACAAACAGCGGGTGAGTGACAGCGGGAGAAACACGGAGCTGTTTCCCCAATGCTGGGCACAAGCAGAGGGGACCGACGAGAGATAGGAAGGACATCAGCAGGGAAAGGCAGGCAGCAGAGGCTGGAAAAGGAGCAGGGATGCAGCAGAGGGAGCAGAGCTGGCGATATCCTTCACCTTCACAACCAATTCCGAGGTCTGCCAGGCTGCCCCCTGCAGACAGCAGCATCCCCGTGCTGCAGCGTGGGCGCCAGCTCCCAGCAGCACAGAGCCCTCTGCAGTCACGCACCCTCCCCAGCCCCCTCCCCTCGTGCCCACAGCCATCCCCAGCAGGAGCAGGGGGCCCGAGCCCCCCACGGCGCTCGCTCAGAGGTGACTCAGTAGAGAAATGTCAGTGCTGAGTCACCGGCGTGCCGTAGGTGTTCCTCGGCCCGGCCCTGCTCCGTTCCTGCCATCTGGCAGGTGGCAATGCAGAAGGTGATATTCACACCCACGCCTCCCATGATGGAGGGGGTGGAAAACTGAAGGGCTGCACGCAGCGATTTCTGCCCACACCGCAGATCCCCACGAACGAGGGGGATGCCGGGCACCTGAGCAACTCCTTCCTCCCAGCCGCGGATCACCTCCTGCTTGCCCATCACGAACTTGAAGGGTTTGTTCCTGTCGCGGGAGGAATCAAACTTCTTCCCATCCTCCAGCATACCTGGGGACAGAAAGGGGAGGGAGGAGTGAGGCTCGTGTCACGGGAACGGGTTGTTACCCAGCAGGTGTGACGGTCACCGTGAGAAGCTCACATGGCCCTGAGTCAGTGGGATTTCCCAGCTGCCCTGGCAGAACACCTGTACAGCGGGGGGCTTCCCCACCAGCACCTCCTGCTGCAAAGAGCAGGGCAGGAGCAGCCCTCGAGTGGGCAGCATTGCTCCTCCCAGCTGCAGGAATCACCACGTCTCTACTCTGTGCTGTCTTCATGCAGAGAGAAGCCCTCCTGCGGGCGAGGACAGAGGGCAGCCAGGGGACACCTCGCCTGTCCCAGAGCACCGGCGTTCTGCACAGCAGCATGTGAGCCAGGGCTGGTTTCTGTCCTCGAGCACACAGAACGCAGCCTGGGCTGCCGGCCTCCAGCCTGCCCATGCCCAGCCATGAGCCAGTGCCCAAAAGCAACAGTGCCAAGTAGGGATCACACCTGCCCAGGGCAGCCCCACAGCACGTAGCGCAGGCTCAGCAGCACCAATAACCACAAGGCTAAATATAACCCTCCAGCACGAGCGAGGAGGAATTTCCTCCCTTCTCCGTGGTCCCTCCCTTGCTCCCTGCGTGACCTTCTTGGGGAATCTCACTGCTGGAGCTGCCTTATAGGAGCAGCGACGTCGCTGGGAGCACAGCCCCGCTGGGAGCCGTGCCGTACCTGGGGATTTGCCCACCCGATGCACAGAGCCTGACGACGGGCACAGGCAGCAGACTGGCCACGGTTAATGAACAGCACCGGAGGGTTTATAATTTCAGAGCAACTGCTGCCAACGGTTCTCTCTTCTCCACTTCCCCCAAAAGCCCAAGAACTTGTTTTTCTGGTTGGAAAATTCTCTTTGTGAAAAACAAACTCGCTGCCCTGTCCAGCAGTGCACGGGCAGCAGTGGTTTCCCTAAGCAGGGTGCAGTGTCAATGCCCAGGGGCGATGGAATACACAGAGCATGGGACATGCTGCCCAGGCTCGTGCTGCGGTGAGCAAGGTGCATGGACAGCAGCAGGCGTGGTGAGATGATGAATGGAGGGTGTGGGAAACACACAAATCTCCACAAGAGCAACAAGTACCGAGGGCACTGAGCAGTGCCCATGCAGTCGCCATCACCCCATGCTCAGCATCACACCATGGAACACTCAAATCACACCACAAAGCACAGCAGTGCTGCCAGCAGTAACACAGGGCACCCAGGCTCGCTTGCTCACAGAATGGGGCCACTGTCCCATTTCTTCTGGGGAGCAGAATGAAGCATTTAATCTCACAGAAAGCAAAAATCTCCCGTGCAGGGCCCCCAACACCAAGCATCAGCACCAGCTCAGCCACTCACCCTGCAGCCCTGGACTTTGGAACAGCAAATCTGGGGTTTTCTTGTTCCCTCCTTCCAGGGTAAACCTCTTGATGCTGAGCCTGCTCCCAGCCCTGCCTGGCACTGGGACAGCAGCAGCAAGGATGTGGGCAAGGGAAGGACAGTGGGTGCAGGCAGCACCACAAGCTGCTCCCAAGCTGGGCTACAACAAGCCGGGACAGCGCAGCAGAGATCTGCCTCACCAAGGGCAGAGGCTGTGGCCACAGTTTCTGCGATTTCACTTTAATGAAAACAAACTGTGGCGTGCTGCTGCTACCACACAGCATGAGGAAACCAGAGGCCACCCCCTCCCCAAATCCCTTCTGCACTCTGGCACACAGAGCTTGCCCCACGCACAGCACACAGCCACGGGATGCTGTGCCGCTCAGCCATGCCAACAGTGAAACAAAGAGCTCCGAGGCTTTTGAGATGGCATCTTCATCTCTGCAACTTCCTCTGCCAGAAAGGCTCCCAGGAGACTTCTCCAGCCTTGGACAAGGAAGAGCAACCATTTCCTCCTCCTATCATCCCCAAGCGAGGAGATAACAAGATCTTAAATCTATTAGTAAGGCAAAGCATCCTCTGGCTAGAGGCAGAGCCCCAGATGCTGCAAACAGCCGAAGGCGAGGAGCAGCTGCCAGCCCAGGGCACATCCCAGCTTGTCTGAGCTCCGTGCAGGGCATCGTGGAGCTGGGAGACCCTGCAGCACAGCCACCCCACCGCAGCAGCTCCTGGCACTCACAAATACAGACACCAGGGTGGCTTGGAATAACCAAAGTGAGGGGAATGCAGGGCCTTGCCAGGACAGGACGCTGCCATTCCACCACAACACGATACAGGAGATGAGGGGCTCCAGAGAGCATCCCCAGCTCCATTTGGGGCTGGCAGCAGGGCTATGCCAGGTCTCTGCCACACTTGGCAGGCAGTGGCTGGGAGACGCCGGCTGCAATGCATGACTTGGCTGCGATCCCTTGCTGGGCAGAGACAGCGGAAAGCAGACACACAGAGGCAGCCCTGCAGCCAATCTCCCTCCATCCATCCTCAGATGCAAGCCCTTGAGATGCAGGGACAGAGCAGGCAGACCCCTCTGCTGCAGCTGGAGGAAGGGATGGCATTGGAAACCCTTCCCACTGAGGGTTCTGCTGAGCCAAGTGTCCCACAGGACACAGCTGCATGCACAGCACAGCGTTGGGTGCTAGGGGAGCTGGCACCGAGCTCTCACCCAACTGCTCAGCAGTTGCACAGCCGGTAGGAGAGGAAATATCTTGCAACCGCAGGCTGCTGTCATACGAGTGTGGCAGCATCTTAGAGAGCAATGCTAGGTGCTGCACAGGCAGCAGGAAGAGCCCGTGCTGCGCTGAGCCATGGCTGAGGCTGCGCTCAGCTGCACAGCGATGTGCAGGCGCTGGGGGAAGAGTCCTGCCTGTCACTGCACTTCTCCTGCCAAAGGAAGTCAGAGTTCTCCAGCATCTCTCCTTGCACTTTGTCACATCAGACCTGCTCCAGTCCTGGTGCCCCCCAGCATGGCCACTGGTCATCCAAGGAGCAATGCTGCATGGCCAGGTGGTTCTCCACAGCCCACGCACCCACTGCTCTCACCACTGCGAAGGATGCGGTCTCAGTTCCAGCTGTGCTGCAGGGTGAACAAGAACAAACCCCTGCTCCAAACTGGCTACATGGCCCCAAGGAGCCTGACGCATGAAGCATCGGGGCTGCTACCCACAATCAATGCACTTCTGCACTTCGAAGCCATCCTCCCATTGCTCTGAGCAGTCCTGAATACGTTAAGAGGAATTTACCCTTGATTTAGTTTCCTTAAGAACCTTTTCCATCAGACCTCACATCAAAGCCTTTTCCCAACGCCCCGCTGCGCCAGCTCTCCAGCAGTGCTCTTCCATTCCCCCGGGGGCTCAGCTCCCACTGGGAGCACCGACACACCCAAAGCACTGCTGAGGATTTTTTTCCCTGTCTGACCTGGGAGCAAAGGAAAATGAAAGGATGGACCCAAATCCCCCCTGCGTGTCTCTGCTGCCACTGGGAAAATCCCAGCATGAGTGACTGATGTCTCCCAAGCAGCAGCCTGGAGGATGCTATGCTCTCCACCTTCTTCTCTAAGCACTGCCCTCTTGTGCTCCCACACCAGGGCTGCCTGCCCATGCATCCATCTGTCCATCCCTTACAGTGCTGGGGTGACATGGCTGCTCTAGCTGGTGCTGGGCAGCGCTGCAGTGGGGCAGAAGAGCTGCATATGGGTAGGACATGTGGGCTGTGGGGCAAGGGGACGCGCATCCAGCACCTGCTCTATGCCTGTTCTAACTAAACAAGCAGACACGGAGCACGTAGGGAGGAAAGGATTCTTTGGGCAAGAGGTGCAAAATGGATTTTGATCAAGTGACTGCAAATCTATAGCTCACCCATTAGAGCTCACTGTGCTCAGTGCTCCCAAACTGGGGCTGGGTTTTTGCACAGAGCAAACTGCAGCCACGGGGCTGGATGGCACACGGGGCTCATGATGGAGCCCCTGAGCCCAGCACTGAATGCACCGCGCTGTTACAGCTGTCACTGCACTGCATTCAATGAACAAGCCTCAGGGCCGGGGGAAATTAATGGTTTCTTGTATTTTTTTTTTTGAGGAAGCAAAATTCCCCTCTCTGCTCACAGCTAAAAGCAGGGGATCAGGGCCTATGGGCATTAGGTGTAAACCGGGGGCTTTGACTTCAGCTGCTTGCCAACAGATCAGGGAGCTGTCTGATGGGAGGCAGGGGGAGAGGGGGCTAAAGGCCAAAAGGAGACAATAACAACAACAAACAATACCAAATTAAATCAGAGAACCACTCCCAAGGCCAGCTTGTCGCTCACTGCTGCCAGAAAGGGTCCAGCAAGAGGCAGGTCCCTGCACTGCCCTTCACCCTCCCACCCCAAAAGCAAAGCGGGGGGCAGGAAATCAGCCCCAGCGCCCCCCCCCCCCCCCCCCTCAGCAGCTGCAATGAGCAGCCGTGCCCTTTTGCTGGGGTGGGAGCAGGGCTGGCAGCAGCAGGGCTGGCCCACCAAGGGCCACTTGACTGCCTGCCAGCGTCCCTTTGTTCTTCCCCCGGCAGAGGAAACGGGGTTGCCGGCAGAGGAGGTGGCCAGGAGAGAGCGAGCCGCTTCCTCTCCTCCGGAGCAGGGAATTAAAAGGGATGGGGAAGGGAAGAGGGGGCGGGGGGGGGAGGAGAAGCAGATGGGCTGGAGGGAGAGCTCAGACAGCGCTGCGGGAGCGGGGCTTCGGGGGCTCCTGAGCAGACCGGCACTTCACCCTGTGCTGCTGGGAGAGCAGGAGCCGGCCGGTGGCGGGGACAGGCGGGTCAGCCGCTGCATCCTGGAGGGCTGCAGCGAGCAGGAGGGGCGGCTGACGGGTGTGCGTGTGTGCGGCCGTGTCAGCTCACATCGCGGAGCTCCGAGCACACAACGTGCGGAACGTCACCCACCTGGCTGCGTGCGAACCCGGGCGGCTCGGAGCACGTCGGAGGAGGGCTGCTGGGTGGAGAACCCCGCGGCACCGCACCGTCAGCCACAGCGGCAGCCACCGAACGGGGGCACGGGGACGGGCCGCTTCCCTGCCGCCCCCTCCCCGGTGGGGCCGTAGGAAGGTCCCAGCGGGGCTAATCTCAGCCCGCCGCCGCGCAACGAGGGTCGGACGCGGGGAGAGCTCGGCCCACCACCCCGGGCCGACCTCGGGGACCCCCACCCCAACCCGGGGAGGCACCGACCCCACCCCGACCCCCGGCCCCGCGCCGACCCCCGCTCGCGCCTCGGGGGCAGCCGAGGCCCGGCCCTCCATCCCCCGCCCGCGCTCCCGCAGGCCGCACGGCGGCGTCGGGGCAGATCCCGCCCCGCCTCCCGGTACCGGCCCGGCCCGGCCCCGCCCGCACAGCCCCGCACTCACCCGTGTAATGCACCACGCACGTCTGGCCGCGCTTGGGGAACGTCCGCCCTGCGGGAAGGAGACTCGCACCGTCAGCGGAGCGGCACCGGAGAGAGAGAGAGAGAAAGAAAAGGAAGGGGGGGAATAAAGACAGAAGGAGCGCGGGGCGCGGCTCACCATCCCCAGGGGCGATGGTCTCCACGTGCACGCCCATGTCGCCGGTGCCGCCGCCGGTGCCGGTCCGTGCGCGCCCGCAGCGCCCGCAGCCCGAGGGAGGGAGGGAGGAGGGGCCACGTGTGCGCAGCCTCCGCCGCCATCGAGCCCGCCCGCCGCGCTCCGCCCCGCCCCGCCCACCGCCGCCATCTTGCCCGCTCCCCCCCCCCCCCCCCTCACGCACACTTCCCGCCCCGCCGCCATCTTGGCACCGCGCTGTTGCCGTGGAAACCGCAGGGCCGTGAGGCGCCACGCGCGGTGCCCGCCCGCCCGCCCTCCCTCAGCGGCTGAAGGCAGCCGTGCGGCATCTCGGCGCCCCTTTCCGAGCTCCGTCGCGCTGTGGGCCCGCGGTTGGTACCTCGTGAGCACCCACGAGGGAGCGGAGGAACCCCAAGGCAAATAAACCCTCGGGTTTTCAGCATTAAAATGGGACACGAGGAGACACTGAAGAGCAAATCTGAATTGTTTCTGCTCCTTGCCTGTATCCTTTATGCTGGAGCACCAAGCTGTGGGGTTTTATTTTCCTGCTTTAAGCCGTATCGTTATTTCTTGCATTAATCTGCAGTGCTCTGTGTGGTCTGTGAGGTTCCTCAGGCGCCCCACCAGTAGGGGAAGTGCACGAGGCCTGAGATTGAGGTGGGAGGAAATGAAGGGTGAGGACACGGGGCTTAAAGGCAGCATGGAATCATAGGGCAGCCCGAGGCAGAAGGGGCCTGTAGGGATCGTTGTGTCCAACTCCCAGCATCGCTGGGTTCCAGCCGCCCATCAGACCCAGCCATGGGCTGCATGGGGAGCTTCTCCTTCAGAAAACAATCTGCAGATTGTTTCCTTCAGGATCTGCAGCCATCCTGCAGGTGCTCCAGTGCATCTCCAACGTGATCTCTCACAGAATCACAGAATCACCAAAGTTTGAAAAGCCCTTCGAGATCATCCAGTTCAACCATGCATCTGTCACCAATGGTACTCATTAAACCACGTCCCTCAACACGAAATCCAACCGTTCCTTGAACACCTCCAGGGTCGGTGACTCCACCACCTCCCTGGGCAGCCCATTCCAGTGCCTGACCACTCTTACAGAAAAATAGTACTTCCTAACATCCAGCCTAAATCTCCCCTGGTGCAGCTTGAAGCAGTTCCCTCTAGTTCTATCACTAGTTACGCAAGAGGCCAACCTCCAGCTCACTACAACCTCCCTTTAGTAGTTAAAAAGAGCAATAAGTAGTTATAAAGAGCAAACCACCCCTGAGCCTCCTCTCCCATCCATTGTGGTGTTGCAGTGCAAGGCGCAAAGTTTGCATTAATTCAGCGCGCAGCTGGGGAGTGATTTGCTCAGATCCTGCCAGTGTGCACCAGGCTGGAGAGCTGCAAGGTCAACCAACGGTCATGCACAGCTCCGGCCCTAAAAATAACCAGCTCCAGCAAGGCTGAGCACAGCGGTGCTGCCGGCAGCAATGGTCAGTCCCTCCTCTCCCCTCCTTGCTGTTGCCAGGAGAGACGTGGGGGTGCTGAGATCCTGCTGGGAGAGATGGAGTTGTGGGATGGGGTTAGGGAGCAGGTGAGCTATTCTCAATATTTTGCCCAAATCTTCCATCCCGGCACAAGCAGGGATAAATGAGAGCCCACAGCTGCCTCCCACACTGTGCTGCAAGAGCTTTACACCCCAGGCTTGAACATCGCTCATGTTCCAAGAAATTCTAACCCTTTCCCCAGGAAAAGGCACTCTAAGCGCAGAGAGACCTGCTATCCAGGTAGCATTTTCCCTAAAAATGTGGGTTTCTCTGAAAAGTAACCCTTGTGTTCTTTGTGCACACTTGCCCACATGTTAGAGCATTGCTGTGAATCCAAAGGGGCACTGCTCTGCTGCACTGCAGAAGGAAGCATGGCTCCTTTGCCCAGAGCTGCCGGGACCTGCAGGAAGGCAGCAGTGCAGCACACAGCTCCCAGTGTAGGACGTGGAAACAGGAAACAACAGGAAACAACAGCTTTCCCTGACACCAGCACATCCTGACAGCACACAGCAAATCCATGTCCGTCCTGGAGAACTCACCTGCTTCACCCCCTGACCTGTTCTGAGCACACTGCTGGCACACAGCCGCCTGTTGGCCACTGGGACACCTGGCTCCCTCTCCACAGAGCTCCTTTCCAGCAGCTCAGCCCTCAACCTGTTCTGATGTATGTGGTTGTTCCTCCCCAGCTGCAAGACCCTGTACTTGCTCTTGTTGAACCTCATCAGGTTCCTCTCTGCCCAGCTCTCAGCCTACCCAGCTCTCGCTGAATGGCAGCACAGCCTTCTGCTGGGTCAAATACTTTTCCCAACTTTGCATCATCCTTCCATCTTCTGTAAAGCCCCACTCTCGTGCTTCACATTCTTCAGTCTTAAAATCTACAAGCTGCACCAGGCTTCATGTAGCTGTGACGGCGGCAGCCCAAGCAGAAACTGCAATACCAGCATCCAAGGCATCTCTATGGATCAGCAGGGAAAGCACAAGGAACATTTCAGCGCACGGCAAAAGGACCGATGGCAAAACCTCTATTTTACTTGGCCTTGGTTGGCTTTAGCAAACACTGTACCAAGCCTCAAGCGTCTGGCAAGCACCCAGCGACCTCCAGGCAGGGGCCCAGATCCTTCCTGCACACACAGGGAGCAGTGCTGATGTGCCCTGCTTCTTCCTGCCCTGCCCACGGCCAGAGCCAGATCCCTGCACCGCAGCGCGCCGTCCCCGTCCTGCAGCATTAACCTCGCACCACTGCTGTGGAGCACTTTGGAGTATTGTTTGCACAGCAGTTCCATTTCTAAAATTACAAAAGCATTTCTCTCGGTTTGGTGGCAGCTTTTGTTCCCTCGATGCTCGCAGCAGGTAGAGCAGCACTCTGCTGGAAAGTCGGCAACAGCAGCCCAAGGCAGAGCCGCGCTGTGACAGAGCGTTCTGAGCCTGAGTCACACACTGCACACCCCCACAGTCCTGCTGAGTGCTGTGTGGGTGCTGGGCTGAGCGTGCACGTGGAGAACGCGTTCCCGTGAGGATGCAGCACCCTGGGATGTTGATTCTGCCCTGCTGCAGACAGCTGTCCTCTGCAGCACTGCGCCTGTGCGTCCACCTGGAAGCACGGCTGTGCCTGATGGCACATGGGGTGTTCCTTACCCCAAACACTGATCAGGGTGAGGTTTGACAAGGGAAGGTGCAACGAGGTTGGAAGCCAGGGTGCATGCAGTGGTGCAGGACGACAGCTTGTGGGCTTTCTGCAGCTGCATGGAGAAATGCAGTGCTCTGCAAACATCAGGACAACGTCCAGTGCTTCATCCCTGTCTCCGGGCTGCTGTCGCATTGAGGTCTTCAGGGTATGGAGGAGGAATTGTTTGCCCAGGCTCCAAACCACTTCAACAGCCACTAGCATGCAGAGCCAAATGTGGGCATGGAGGGCAGCTGGAGCCACCAGGGAGCAGGATGAGGTGGGGGTTCTGCTGTGTGTAGCTGCCACTCATCCCCAAGGGTTGCAGGAAGAACAGGAGCTCCTCTCTGGCTTCTTACCTGGACTGTGGAACCCCGGTTCCCAGCTTTGCCCTCTCCTTAATGAGTGCAAGGCATGGTGCTGCCCTCGCCCAGGACACTGTCACAGAGCAGGAGGTGTGGGATGCATTTTCCTTTCTCTATTAAGTAAGATCTGTAATTACAAACCTCTTTCAGTTTGTGAGATCTCCCATGGCAGTGCAGCCCCCACGCAGTGTGCTTTAGCCCAGTCACAAGGAATTTGCCATTCTGAGCCCCCTTCCACAGCCCTTTCCCAGCCCGCGGAGCCCAGCAGTCTCCACAGCACAGCCACAAATTGCTCCTCCATTAGGAGCAGCGGGAGCCCAGCCGCTGCGTGGGAGCAGTTCCCAAGGCAGCAATGCTCCCACCACGCAGCTCCCAGCAAGCAAAAGCAGAAAGCAGCTGGAGGAAACACACGGCGATGGGCTGGCGCTGAGGGGGCACACGTGGCCTCATCGATCTCTCCACAATTAAGGGCCCTAAGGTTGGTTCCATCACTGCACGTCAGAGCAGTGCACCCTCCCAGGGTACCGGGGAGCATTCGACCTCTGCTGCCCCACACCCACACCTGTAAGCTGCATCCCAGCGCTGTTCAAAGTGCGTCATCTCCTGCTCAGCCTCCCCTCGGCCACTGGGGGTTAATGAAAAAATCCTGAATTTCACAGGCTGAGTCAGAGCGCGGTTCATGAGCCGCAGCACAACTGAGTCAGCAGCATCTCTTTTCACTGTGATTTTACTGACATCTCTGATCACAAATATTGCTCATGCTGGACCACAGCCAGCGCAGTGGAAGCCAAATCCCTGTCTCCTACTGGCGTATCTAAGCACGCATCTCTGTAAAAAAGCAAAATACATCCCTCTGCACCCAAGAGGAAAGGGGAAGTTCAGAAGGAAACATAAAACCTTAGGTTTCAATTTTTTTCTGGGTCATTTTGTACCCACTCAGCATGCCGTGCTGCATTCGGGCAGAGACCAGACACCTTTGGAAACTGCACTCAGCTCTCTGGCTCTTTGGCACTCATTTACTCTCCGGGTGCAAATAGCTGCATTTTCTGCGTATGAACTCGAAAGCCAGCAGATGACCAACAGCCACTTCCCAAAGCATCTGTGCCTATTGCTCCATAGCCGTTTCAGAGCATGATTCTCTCCAGTGTAGGAATTTGTTATTTGTGCTCTGCTCACCTCCTCCTTTTTGCATTGCTCAGTGCCTTGTACAAGGCAGCATGCCCCATGAGGTCTAGACAGGATGTCCCGACGGCTGCTGCAGCAGGGGAGCGCGCATCCTGCCCTGTGTGAGCTCAGCCTGGTGCCAAGGGGACGGCTTTCAGCCAATGGCACCAATCTCCCCGGCTGCTAAGCAGGCTGGCAACGAGCTTTCTAAGAACTCTGCACAAAATCTAACCAAAGCAGCACGCTGAGGAGCAATGGAAGATGTCTTTTCTGTCTCTACGCTGATCTTTTGCTAACAGTTGCTTAGAAATAGGTAGGAAGAGAACGCAGCAGTGCTCTGTTTACCCCCTTTATTCTGCTCTTAGCAAAAAGCTCTGCAGCCTAAGAAACACCAGCATGTTGGAAATCACCACAAAGGAAAGTTCCTGTCCTGAGAACCCCGTTCCCCGCTGCAGAAACACGAGGCTTTATCTCCGAAAGCAGCCCAAGGCCCAGGAATGCACGCTTCAAGCAGCTCCAGTGCAAGCCGTCAGCTTCCTGCCAGGCACCGTGGCCGACACAGGAAGGCTGCCCCACTGAAATAAAATCCAAAGCCTGCAGATGGGAATTCTTTGGCAGAGAAGCGGATGGCAGCAGTTGGATGTGTTGCACTGACAAGTGCTCTGCGCCCCTCCCCACACCTCGGCAGCTCTCAGCCCCCAGCACAGCTGCTCCTCTGGGGGCTGCAGAGCTGCTGCGGCAACATGGGGCAGGACAAGGGCTGTTGCCTCTGTAAGCCAGCCAGAAGTTAATGTCATGAAGAATAATGAAATGTACCTGAATAAATAAGAACCTATGGAATCCACTGAGGTTGGAAAAGGCCTCTCAGAGCTCCAGGTCCAACCCCAGCCCAACCCTTCCATGCCTACCGTTCCTCACTGCCGCATCTCCATGGTTCTGGAGCTCACCCAGACGGTGCCATGCGTTTGAGGTACGAGCACCAGTGTGAACAGCCAGGCTGGTAGGAGAAGTAACCTCACTGTGCCATGAACTCTGCCCTTTGAAATTGCCAATCTCCAGCTGTAAGCATTCTGGCTCACCAACAGAAGGGAGACAGTTTGCAAGCTGTATGGGATAGCATCATCACTCTTTCTAAACTCAGCAATGAGACACAGCCTGCTGCTGCCCCAGGCTCCAACACAGGTACCACAGCCTCCCCTGTGGTGGCAGGCTTTGAAGAAAGCCCTGTACATCATCCTTTATGTGACTGCAGCACCAATCCCCCAGGCCAGTTCTCCACGGTAACTACATTCAAGAAACCTCAGCTCAAGGTCCTTGCTCTTGATAACAAAGGATGGAAAGCAGTGCTGCTTTCAAAGGAAAGCATTCCCAACAGAACACCCGAAATCACCCCAGGAGCACCCTTTAATCACAGCTCCAAAGAAACACAGGGGGATCTGCAGACCCACCCCACGATGTGTCATTGCATGAAGGTTGTGTCCTCCTCCTCCTGGAAAGGTTTGGTGGCACCCAGCATTGGGGAGCCAAGATTAAATTAAATAATTGATTAGAAACAATGACAAGAATATAGATATGTGTATATACACATACAGACACCCTTTTCTAGCCATGGGTGGGCCCACTGGGCCTTCTTGCTCCCTATCTCCTGTCACTGCATCCATTTCCCATAGCAGCTAAGCTGCCCGAGCTCTGTGCTGACACAAGGCAGCCAAGCAGGGATCTGGGCTGTGAATGTTCCACCCAGACCAGCAGCAAGAAGCACAGCAATACCTAGAAATCACAGTAGCTGCAATGGAAATGGCTGTGCCTACACCTAGATGTGGGTATGCCCACAGCAGGGCACTGAAGCGCTTCCTGAGCTCTGGAAGAGCAGAACCTCCAGGTCTGGCAGGAAACGTGGAGCAGGAAGCACCTCACAGCAAACACAGCGTCACGGAGAGCAGGCTCCGTTCCCAGGAAGCTGTGCAAAGCAGCTTTGGAGAGGAAACACAATCGGAAGGCACTGCTGTGGGACTTGGCAACACAGACACGTGAAAAGGAAGAGGAGGAAGCAACAAACTACATAGGATGGGGAAGAATAAAACAGAAGTCGGAGGAATGGAAAGTTGCTGAAACGCAGCATTCTGTGGAAAACTCAGTTACAGAGAAAGACATCAGAGCACAGTTATAAAGCTGAGCTGCATCTTACACGGGAATGAAAAAGCAGCAATTTTTCACGTGCAATACAGAGTTCTGCCTCAACACGGGGGTGTGGAAGCCTGCAAAGACGCAGGAAGAAGTCCTTCGTGGGGGGGAGGAATGAGAAAAAAGATCCCGAAGCAAAACAGCCCTTGGAGCAGCGCGGAGCCCCGGGGCAGCGCCGCGCCGGAAGGGAGCGGAACGCAGCTCCTGCTCCGGCCTCGGCAGCACTGCCACCATCCGGCCCCGGGGGAGAAGGCTGCACTGGGCCGGGAGCCCCCTGGGGAGCCTCACGTTGGATATTCGGAACAGTTTCTTCTCCAAAAAGCGGTCAGGTATCGCGACGCGCTGCTCGGGGAGGCGGTGGAAACGCCTTGAATTCCCTCGCGCTGGGTCCCGCAGTGATCACGATGGAGCGCATCCAGCGCTGCAGGTTGGGAAAACCCGCGTTCACCTGGCAGAAAACTTACAGAACAACCCCAAGGCTTTTAAACTCATTTAGCTGAAGGCATCTCCACGTTGGGAAGACTGCTAGCTGGGGAACCCAAAGCTGTAAGAGTAGCTGGCAGCACACATCATCCAAAACAAGAACAGATGGTAGCCATCGTGAGAAAGGGTCAGATGCTGTTTTCCTGTTTTCCGGGCCTTTAATGGTTGTTTTCACAATAATTTACAAATATGCTGTTACGCACATTATATGTCCACTTAATAATGAAGAACCTGTTAATTCAACTTGCTGTAGAAAAGCCCTTGCTGAGCTCTGCTGCCTGCAGTTCTGCACCCAGCCAAGCGAGTTCCTCGTGCTGAACCTGCCCGACCTGCCAGCCCTCCCAGCTGCACGCACCCAGAGCTCGCCCTGCTCACAGCAAGGAGAGGACCTGGAGCTGCAGAGCAGAGATGTGCTCCCAGCACAGCACCCACACAGCTCCCAGCTGAGAGGCAGGGGACGGACAGGACTGCACCACAGCTGCAACCCAACCTTTTCCAAAGGACAATGCAGATGTCACTGCAGCTCCCAGCTAGCTGATATCTGAACGCCTACTGTCTGCTAAAGTTCTGCTCCAAAGCACAGGGCTGGGATAGAAAGCATGTTGCAGATCAGTGAGAAGTGCCGTGGCACAACACTAGATGGCAACTTGCACACAATGCTGTACCAGCACTACCAGAGCCTTGCTCACCAGCAGTGAATTCACCCACAGCATTCTGTCCAAAGGAAAGAAATGGAGACCTGAGTCCAAAACAGTGGACAGACCAAAGCTGGAGCATCCCAGGTGTTCAGCTCTGTGGTCCTCAGCAAAGGAAATAAATCAAAGGGTCTTAAAGCCTCAAGTTTTTCACCTGAACTGATTCAAACAATCACTCATCTTAAAATAAAATCTGCTTTCCAGTAAGATACTGTTTGCCTTGTAGTTTCAGTCCTTTCAAGCTGATTCAGCTTCGTGCCTTCCTTAGAACAAAAAAAATCAGCAGGAAGTTGGGTTTCTCAAAGAAATGCAATACAGCAAATTAGAACTGCAGTCAGTCAGTCTGGACTGCAGGAGAAAGTGCTGGTAGAGCAGGTGGGAACTGTAACAAACACCTCCAGTGTTCTGCTGAAGGAAGGAACATCAGGACTTTCCCTCCAGAACAGCCCAGTAGTGCCAACCTTTGCACCTGCACACACACAAATCAGTTTTCCCCAAGCTGAGCAACAACTGTTTCACAAAGATTCCCCTCACAGTGCTTTCACAGTAACGTTAACCATTATCCTGACAGCAACATCACCCATCCTTGTATCTTTATATTCAACGTGCAAAAAAAATAATAACAGTTGCAGCAGTCCCCAGAGAAGAAAAAATAACAGACTGCAAACAGCATCTGATCGGCACAGAGGGAAACTGCTCCCTGGGAACTCCCTTCCCCCTTACCTTCTTCCCCTCTAAAGAGCACAGAAACATTCCACAAAGGTAACTGAACTCTCCTGGGAGAATCTGTGGCTCAATAGGCTGCATCTCCTTTGAAAACAGGTTCGTTTCCTTTATTTATTTTAAAGTCCACTGATCATCACAAAAAAAAAAAAACAAAAAACCATAGGAAATGCAACTAAAGAGAAAAGAGTCCAACCAAGACCTAAGAACCCAGAGCTACAAGTAGATGTGAGCCTGTTTGCACAGTGCAGGTGCACGCATGGCTGAGATGACGCACGCGCGCTGCGAGCAGGAGTGCGGCGACACGGGTTCCTTTATGTCAACCTCTGAACAATGACAGCATTGAGCAGGTTGGCTTCCTTCAGGGTCTGGTTCTCATCAGTCAGCTCTTTATTTGGGAAGGTGGTCATGAGGACGAAGCTGGTTGCTGCCATTGCTGGCCGGGCATCTACTATGAAGAGCCGGATGTCACGGATCCTGTGCGAAGGGATCAAACACACAGGGGTTATTCTGTTATTGAACAGCCTGTACAAGTGAACAACAAAAGCTTACATTCACCCCTTCCAGAGTGTGCAACCCTGCACTCACTGCACTTGTTTTCCAGGTAACAATGTCAGCTGCAGCCAGACAATCCTATGACTTGAGATGCTTTTCCATAGGCAAAATAATAGCAAAATAAGCTACTTTCTAGGTTAGAAATTTCACCTCAATGCTTTTTTTACATTGCTCAACTTCTGTGGTGTAAGCAACTATTTGAACCGGAAGGGTTCTGAGCCCTTCAAGATGAACAGATTAATAAATTGCTCCTCACACAGCGTAACCCAGATGATCTCAGCTCCCAAGGGCAGTCACAGCAGTGACAGCAGATCTATCTCCTGCACCTAATCCCAAAGGATTGTCTTTGTGACCTTCTGGAACATGCTGGATCTCTTACAGAAACCAGAGGAACCAGGATGGACAAACAGGCACTCTCTTCAAGATCAGAGAAGTGAGAAAAACAGAACTCTAATGAAGCAGCAGGGTATGCAGGCCAGCTTTGTTCGTCTGAGGGAACCAAACTGTTTAACAGCACCCCTCAGTGCTGCATTCAGTAGACAGGGAATAGCTCAGCTGAAAAGTCTGAATTGAGAGAATAACTGCACCAATTCCTAAATACTTGATAGTTTCAAAGGGCTTTTTAATAGATGTTGAAGAACCGAGGTGCAGTATCACCAGCTACTGCCCACCACTATTTGGAAAGAAACCCCATCCTCCCAACAGGAAACATCTGCCTTAAAACTCCACAGTTTTAATCCCATTCATCTGTACAGAAGGATCCTCAAGGCTCCCCCTTTAGTAGGCTAGCCAGGATTTCACCTGCTCCATCTGAGCACAATTTGCAGTGTCATTCAGGCCTTAGTAACCCATATTTCCTGCTGCCCTGGTACCTGTGATTGTGATTAAATTTCTGGACCAGTCGCCCACCATCAGCGAGCCGGATCTGGATGTTGGTGACAGGCTGCGACTCATCAATAGCAATGGCAGAACTGGCTTTGGCTTCATTCTCTGCCTGCTGGGCTGGGGAGCTGGTGCTCAACACCTGAGGGGCGGTGCTGAGAACAGAAGACACAAAAAGCTGTTAAAAACCAAACGACCCCCCTGACAGCAGCGTGCCAGGAGCCAGACTGCGAGCTTTCACCTGCTGGGCCCTGCTAACAAGGTTTCCAATCAAGAGATGCCAATGCAAGTTGGAAATGGGAATTTGGGAATTAGCTAGCAAGGTGGCAAGGCAGTGGGCACTCATCTGTAGCTTCACCCACACCATCACCTCACAGAGCACCCCTCCTCCGTTCTTCACATCCCCACAGGAACAGCAGTGATACAATCAGGAGACGCTGCTTCTGTGTGACACATCACAGTGGGTCCAAAGTGGAGATTTGCCTCTTGCCAGTAAGAGAATGAGCCCACAGTACACATCACTGAGCCTCATTTCCTCTCCCACAGCAACACCTCACACATCACAGGCACCGAGTACCTTCTCTTCAGGAAGATGAATCAATAAGCTCGTCCCACAAAACCTCTTAATTGACTCTTAGTCAATTAAGCTTCTGCTTCCTCACCTGCCCAGTTTCTGTCCTTCTCCAGTAAAAGCTCTGAAGACACTTTTAGGTTTCACATACTCCTCATCACGGTGATCCTCCATATCCAGGTTCACCTGCCCGCCTCGCGCCAACCTGCGCAGCTCTGCGGGGACTTCCCTGCAAAGAGAGGGTCTGAAGGAATCTGCCTGAAGAAGCAGATCAGGAAAACACTGAAAACAGGATCTGGGGCAGCCAAAAAAACCTTTGGAATTTCATGCACTGCTGTTTAACTAACAAGGCAGGTGTGCAGCTCCCCACTAACAGGCACAAGCTCAAGGTTACTTTTCCCTGCCCTTCGCCCGGAACGAAACGATGCACTGGAAATCCTCAGCCCAAATACAAAAGTCTGTCTGTTCACTTTGAAACATCAAGATCCTATAAAAACCAAGGCAACTGCCCATGAGCCTAAAGTAAATCTTCAAGTGTGCCTTCCCAAACTTTTCGTATGGAGAATTTAGCCCTCAGGTAAAACGTGTCATAGATTCATGATCCTGGATACCACAAAAACCCGTGTTTCAGAAAATAGCTTTTCTTTCACTCCCTTCTTGCTACATAACAACACACCACAACAAGTTCTGTTGCTACGTACCCTCGGCGGATATCATCAAGGAACTGGGCATTGGATGGATCCTGGTAGCTTCTCAGTTCTCCACTGTCCAGACTGAATCCACTCTTCCAGAGCTTCAGTACAACGTGCACCTGCAGCAGAGCCCAGACAACCAGTCTCACTGGAACACCTCAGTAAGGGCAACCAGAAGCAAAATGAAAAGCTGCTGACTGGCAGAGGAGTTTCAAGTAGCAGAAAACATCCCAGCTATGTGCCACCAGGTTGATACAGTCAGTGGTGAGGAAAAAAAAAAGCACTGGCTATGTAATGATCATTCATCAGCTCCTAGATGACAACACAGACCCTTTTCTGATAAAAGCTGTTGAAAAGCCAAGTGTTTGACAGGGGCCTAAACTAAGCTCCCATCAAGGCCTCAACAGATATTTGCTCACAAAGCAGAAGGGGTCCTTGCACTGATGCTGTTGGTTCTGCATCTCTTCAACAGTTAAAGCCTTATCACCCGGTGCTCTTTGCACTCTATTTTTTACCATCAGTATATTCATACTACAGAGGCTGAGAAAAGATCCCCGTGCTTCTAAAGAACACTCAGGTAATTAACAAACATTGGAAAAAGTACTGCATAAGACCCAAGCACGTGCATTTCTTTTTTCCTCCTACCAGAAATCCCACAGGAAGCAGAATTTATCATATTTCCATCCTCCTGAATTTATATCAAGCTTTGCAATTCTCTGACTCACAAGCTTTCACTTGTAGCAGAGCAATCCCCCAGGTGACCACTGCAAAACAACAGAAAGACACTCACATCCTGAACAGAGTTCTGTCTCCTCTCTCCTGCCACGTAGGCAGACTCTTCCTCTGGAGTAGCTCCAAGGCGATATCCTCCCCCTGCAAAAGGCTGCAGAAGAGGCAGGCAAAGAGGTTACAGGATGACACGTAGCCAGGACACCATGATTCCCTTTCCCCAACATCTTCCTGAGGGAAAGCAGAGGACTTCAAAGTATCAGCAACATTTGCTGGCCCTCAGGCTCAGCGACCAGCTTGGACTAGTTAATAAATACGGCACGAAGCAGCTTTTCTTACCACCACGACATGGAAATAAGAGCTGCAATAACACAGGAGTCCAGACTCAGATGTTCCTTTAAGTTAGTTTTAGTACTCCACAGGACCAACCAGCTGTCACAGCGGGAGCCACATACAGACAGCTCCAACAGAGAAAGAGAGAAAAGAAGGGAGAACTCATCACTCCTCACTTTAGGCTTGCTACTCTCGCCGCTGCTTTTGGCTGTCCGATCAACTGCCACTGCACCGTGCTCCTTCGCTCCCTTGAACAGATCCTCCACCAGCTCATTGGGACTCTTCTTCCTTGGAGGACCAACAATCTGTTGTCCACTTCTCTCTGAGCCACCGGCATAAAACCTAGAAAGAAAACACAGCCCGTCTGTGCAGAGCAGAGCACAGTTCCCACAGGACACGTGTGACAGGATCCAGCACATTTATTTACACCAGGATTCAGCAACAAGCTGCTGCTTACTAAGGAAATAACTGGCACTTGGAGGGAAGGCAAACATTAATTCTGCACTGAAAGATCACCACTCGCAACAGGACTAAGTGGAAAGCAATGAATGCACTGTCAGTGAAGTGCAAATAAGCACTTGTGGAAGACTGGGGTTATTAGCTTCCAGCTGGTTTGTAACACATCCAGAGCAAGCTCACAGCTGACTGCAGAGGACCAGGTGGCCTACCTGCACTGAGCACCCTTAAGTCGCATCAGTTCCACTCAATTTACCTTGCTTGTGAACCTAAAGAGTATTTAACTGCTTACAGTCGACCCAAGATCCTTCAGTACAGGAACTGCACGTCTACTTAAATCTGCTTTACAAACCTATGTATTCCTGTACATGGGCAGCAAGCTGCCACAGAACAGCAGGGATAAACACACAGGTTTCAAGGCTAACTGAAAACTCACCGCTGTCCCTCTTCTTCCTCATCATCATCCTCCTGTGCATGAACAAGGTCTCTAAACGACGTTACTCGGTGGTCACTGCAAAAGTTGATCACAGTACATCAGCCTCATGATACACTTCAACCACATGAGCAGAAGTTCCTAAGCACAGCATGTTAGGTTGACTCTGTTCTACTTTTAGGCTCTGACTCATTGCTCTACAAAATCACAGGTCAGCAGTGGTGTAACTGAGCAGTGAATAATGTTCTTGAACCTCTGTGCTGATCGCATCAACACAAAACAACCGACTGCAGGCCCAGCAGCAGAATTAACTCTTCAGCCATCTTCCTGCTCACATACTGAATTTCATTGCCATTCCCAAATACAATTTCTCTTCCAGACCCCAGTAAAGTCAAGCCTCCAAGACCACTCTTGTTTACCTGTGATTCAAACTGAAATCCAATCCTTCTGCAATATGAAGTTTATTTCAGAGCCTGAAATGAGAGCACTCTGCCTTCGCAGTACAGTCAGTAACTCCTCTTTAAAACTGGATAACATTTACTGCACAGGGACTTGGTATGGCCCAATTAACTTCCCTTGTAAAATGCTTAACAGACAAGGTACAACAGAAAATCAGAAAATGCTTATCCTATATAGGTACAGCCTGCTTGAACAAAAGCGTCACTGACCGTGTGATTGCCTCTAACCTCAGAACACAAATCCAGTTTTTCATGAGCAATGAAGCAAGTCATTCAACTGATCTTTGGATCAGTTGTGTAATAAGGCCATGCTTGTGATATGGAAGTGTTGTTGTTGATTTCACAGCTTCTAGAGAGCCTTATGAGGTGAAGCAGTTCTAAAATCATGACTATTATTCTGAATACAAGCAAATGCTGACGCTTCAAATACAGCACAGGGTTGGTTTTTTTAATGTAATTTGTTTTCACAGTGAGCCTTAAAGCCCTTGCTAAACAAACCAGGCCAAACTGAAGCTCTCTCCTCACCTGGCTGCAGTGCCTCTGGATACAGAGCTGGGTGTCGGCTGGGGGAGGGTCAGGATGTCCTCATCACCCCCATCCTCATAGAAACTGGCAAGGGCGATCTGAAATGGAAAACCCAGGAGTGTGTCAAGATGAGATCAAAGATTCCACAGCAGCAGATCAAACACACACACACACACACACACACACACACACACACTAATAACATAACTGAACGTTCTGTCACGCTGGAATTCTGACACACCGACTGCAGCCGTTTTACGGGCTTTTCCCCTTTGGATGTCCTAGCAAAGACAGGACGCTGCCAGCCGTGCTGCCCGGGTTTGCTATGTGAGGTCATCACGACTGCACGCGTTCCTCCCCGACCCGAGGCTCCCATTTCTGAGGGGTTACGCTGCAGGAACAGCCCCCAAAGCACCGGGGCTCAACAAAACCCTCGCCCTCTATTAATGAAGTTGACTTAACGAGATAAGCGGATCCAAATCGAGCTCCGGACCCGCGAAAACGGCAGACCCGGCCCTGACGAGACGCTGAGGGCCGAGGGGGCGGCGGGCCGAGGGCCGAGACCGCAGGAGGCCGGGCCGGGCCGGGCCGGGCCGGGCCGAGCCGAGCCGAGCCCTGCACCGCCCCGCACCGCCCGGCCCCACCGCGGCCCCGCCCACAGCCGGCTCGGAACGGCGCTACCTGGAGATCCCAACCGGCGGACTCGAGGAAGAACCGCGCTCGCTCCTCCTCAGCTCCCGTCACGGCAACGAATTCCCTCAACGCCTCCTCCCGGTCCGCCATCTTGCCGCGGTGCAGCGCGCAAATCGCTCCGGCTCCCACAGCCCCGCCCCGCCGCGGTGCGCACCGGAAATCGCTCCGGGTGGGAAACGCGGCCCCGCCCGCTCCGCTCCGCCCAACGGCGCCCCCCTGCGGCCCGGCGAGCGGCCATGCGTTGCGCCGTGCCTCCCGGAGGGCCAACCCTGCCCCGACGTAGGAAAGCAGCGCGAGGATGAGCTCGGCAAAAAGTTGTATTGATTTTGGCACGAGTTTGTGTGGAGTCGATGACTTTATCTTTAAAATTCGTGCAGCGAAGCAGCGGGAAGCACGAGGGCGCAGGCCGGGCCCATCCCGAGAGCTGCGGGCGGAGCTGCGGGGCTCGGAGGCGATCGCGGAGACGCTGCTGTCCAGGGCAGCATCAGGGCAGGAAGCGCTTGAAGAGGAAGAAGAGGACGAGGGCGAGGAGCGCCTTGTCCAGCAGCAGGCCGAGCCATAAACCGGGGCTGGACAGGAGAATGGCACCTGTGTGGGTACAGACACGAGTGTGTGGCTTGGGGCACGCAGCCCGCGGAACAACGAGCTCCGCCCAGCTCGCGCTGCAGCTCTCGTGCACCGCTGTCTTCAGTGGAGCTACCTCCGGGTCCCCACTGGGCTGCGACAGCGACCCGCAGGATGCCCGTGCTGGAGATGGGCTCCTGGTCCTCGTGCACCACCCGGCAGGTGAAGCTGGAGCCGCGCTTCTCCTCCACCGCCTGCACCGTCACCGTGCTGTTCAGCTCAAACAAGCCCTGGGGGGTCTCTGCTGGCTGCGTGGTGCTCCCCGCGTTCATCCCCATCCCGTTCTCCAGCCAGGTGACGTTCACAGCTCCCGGGTAGAAGCCCTGCACGCGGCAGCTGAAGGTCACCGTCTTGTTCACCTCCACGGCGCCCGGCGGTGCAGCGACCACAGACACGCTGGGGGGAACTGGGAAGAGAAGCAGCGCCTGGAGCCGGCGTCCCTGAGCCCACGGCTCAGCCCTGCCCCAGCCCCGGGGCTGTGAGCCTCACCTCGCAGGGCCTGGCCCAGCGCGTACGTCCTCCTCAGTGGGGCTGCCAACGTGCTGTGCTGCACCTGGCAGGTGAGCTGTGAGCGGACGTCGTCCTTGGTCAACGTCACCTGTACGGTGCTGGACATGTTGTAGGAGGAATGTGACTGCTCTGAGGTGATGTGGGACAGCACAGCCTGAACTGGAACGTTGTTCTTGAGCCATTGCACCTGGATGTCACGGGGAAAGAACCCTCCGGCACTGCAGGTGAAGGACACCGACTGCCCTGGTGCCGCTCGGTGACTCGGCCCTGACACGGCCAGCTTGGAGGGTCTGGCTGTGGGAGAAGCATTGGCCCATCAGGGAGCGTCCTGCCCATCCCAGCCCCAGAGGAGAGCCCACCAGGACAGGCTGGGAATCCACTCACCGTGCACCAACACCTCCGTGCCCCCACCACTCTTAAACAGCTCGTCTCCAAAGATGCCTTTTCTAAACTTCACACAGTAATAGGTGCCGGCGTCCTCAAGACGAACATCCCTGATGTGGATGGTGAAGTCTATGCCGGATCCATTGATTGCTCTCATCACACGTGGGGAGGAGCCTTTCAGATCATAAATGGTCTGATTGCTGCTGCCCCAGCCCTTCAGCCACTTCACAGGGCCAGGGGGACCCAATGCAGACACTGTGCAGTTCAGGGTCAGTATCTCCCCTTTGATCACCACCACTGGGCCCTGGGGCTGCTGCAGCTTGAAGTCCAGATACTTCTGGGCACCCACACCTGGGGACAATGACATGAGAGTCTGGGGCTGGCAAGAGGCTCTGGAGCCAGGGTGCAGCACAGGGCCTTGCTATACCCCAGAGCAGAAGGCAGAGAGATGTCCCCATCCCTTACCACCCATGGCAGCTGGCACTGTGACACTGTGGGGCAAAGACTACAGGTAGTTGGATGTGGTCACGTAAAGAAAAGTGCTTGGCTGGGGATAAAAGCAAGCTGGAATGGGAGAGAATAACCCCAAATATCTTTGGGCTCGAAGAAGGGTTGCCCTGCCAGCAGCAATGGGGAGTGCGTTCTGGGAAAGGCTGTGGCTGTGCAGGATCACACACTCACCTGGGGCATTCTGGAGCAGGAGCAGCACCAGGGAGGTTAGAGGCATCGCCTGCAGTGCCCGAGTCATGCTGATTGCCATGTTCTACTACCTGCTGCTGTGGCTCAGTGTGGCTCAGAGTGGTGGGGCCCCAGGCTCTCTTCCTGCTGAAATAGGAAGGAAGGGGTTTGGGTTTTTCCACTGACCAAGCTCCTCTCTGCAGCCCTGTGCAATCCCAGAGGGTGCCGATGGTGTTTGTGGCGCCTTGTTTTGATGAATGTTCCTTGTCATCAATGCTGGTCCCACTCCACCCTTGAATGAGTGACACTGCCACAGCCACCAACATGGGGCAGCCAGAGAGACTGGCTCCAAACCGATGTGCACCTCAAGCACGGGAGGCTGCTGTGCCACTTGTGCAGGGCTTCTGCATAGCCCCCCTACTGCTGAGGCTGTCTTGCTGAGACCAAGGTCAGAGCTGCTCTCCTGCCCTGCGCCCATCACAGCCCCTCCAGCCCTAAGCTCTGTGCAGGGGTTGGGGCAAACTCAGGGTGCACCAGTCCAGGATGCACTTTGAGGTTTAAGCCCCGCTGAGCTCCCTGCTGGCTCAGTGTCCTACCGGCTGCCCCGTGCAGGCACCAAAAGTGTTAACAGCATGCGCCCGCTCGCCTCCATTTCCTGTGCAGCTTCTCATTTTCCTTCTGGAGTCAGAGCCCAAACTTTTGGCAGCGCCGATGGCTGAGCTCCATGCTGTGCTGCTGCTTCAGCTCTCGGTCGGGCAGCTCAGCCTCTTCCTGGCGTGGCTGTGGGGTGAGTACGGGGCAGTGCAGCAGCAGAAGCTGTGGTCAGCTCTCTCTGTACCTGTTCCTGCTGGCTGGCACAGCCACTGAGTGCTGCTGGCTGGGAGGGGTTGACACGGCCGCAACTGGGAGTCTGCTGTCTGCATGCCTGCAAAAACAAACCTTGGATGGGGGCTTTTTTCTTCTGACGTTCTGGGCTTGTGTGGGATTGTTTGGGGTGAGGGACTGCAGGGTGTGCGGACAACCCACCTCCCTCCCCAGAGCTCCTTGGCCATTTCCCCCAGCATTGGGACGTGGCACTTGGCCTCAGCTGTGTGCCCAGGGTGAGGGATGTGCAGGGTCTGGTGCGCTGCGCTTCGTTGCCCTGAGGAAGCCACATCCAAAGGCTTTGGGCAGGAGGGGCTGAGGGCAGGAGTTGGGATCCTGTTGAAGACATTTAGCAGCCATGCTGGAGGGAGAGGAGGGCTTTTTCCTGCCTGGCTTCCCCCCCCCACCCAGCAGCTCTAGTGCCAGGTATAAGGAACACAACAGGAGTCAAAATCTCTCCCTATGCCCATTTTGAAGCTGGCTTCCACCACTCCTATTGAGTGCCATTTTCTCACCCAGCTCTATTTCTCAACTGAGGCGCTGAACAAGCAGTGGGTGCTCTGCCTGTGCTGGGCAGGAGGAACAAAGCAAGCCGTCCTCTCCTTGCTGAGCTCTGACCCTGCTGCGCTGTTGCTGTACCCACATGCAGGTGCCCAGGCAGGATGGGGCTTCAAGCTGCACCAGCCCGAGAACAAGCTGTGGGTGGCCGTGGGGCAGTCGCTGACCCTGACCTGCACAGTGACTGGATTGGGTCCCCCTGGCCCCGTGAAGTGGCTGAAGGGCTGGGGCAGCAGCAATCAGACAGTGTATGATCAGAAAGGCTCCTCACACCGCGTCACGAGGGCAGTGAATGAGTCCAACACAGATTTCACCATCCACATTGAGAACATCCACCCCGAGGACGCCGGCACTTATTACTGTGTGAAGTTTCACAAACAGATCTTGGGTGACGAGTTGTTTGATCACGGTCGGGGCACGAAGGTGTCAGTGTATGGTGAGTGGGCTTCCATCCCGGCGTGACCCCATCCATCGTGGCTGTCCTGGCTCAGCCCCAGCCCTGCCCACAGCCAGGCCCACGCTGCACTGTGCCCACCACCTTCTCCCTGCTTTACTTTGTGTCCCCACAGAGACCTCTCCGTTCCCCAGCATGGCGGTTGCAGCTGCTGTGCTCTGCTTCATCCTCCTCATCTTCGTCCTCGCCTTCTGCTTGTACCGCAGGAAGCAGAGGGAAGGGGAGCAGAGCCAGCACGTGGCTGAGGTGGCCACAGGAAGCTGCTTGCCCTTCCCTCTCCCATGCTGTGCAGGGAACCCTGGCACCCCCAGGTTGGTATTGCTGCCTTTTCCCTCTGCACCGTGAGGTGAGCAGGCTGCCTCACTTAGCTGCAATTTAGGGAAAACACCACATTGTTTTGCTGGGCCTGGGTGGTGTTTGCTGTGGGTGTGGTGAGGAGCTCAGCTGCCTTGTCCTTGCTCTAACAACTGTTCTTTCCTCCAGCAGTGAAGTTGAGGATGCAGAAAACCCAAAGCTGCCCCACCAGGTACGAGCAGGGGGTGGATATGGGGCAGAGTGATGCCCTGATGCAGGACCTTTGCCCAAAAGCTCCAGTAATGCAGCTGGTGGTGGGTGGTGGGTGAGCATCCAGCTGTCCATGCACTCCGTGTGGAAGCTGCCATGCAGGGGTGATTATAGCAAGGTTTTCTACATTCTTACAGCAAAGCAGTGAGGTGGACAAGGACATCCATTATGCTGACCTGCAGCCGCTGCCTGCAGCACGGTGGCCCAGCAGGAGCCCTGGTGCTGAACGCTCTGAGTATGCCAGCATCAGGGGAGCTGCTAAGTGAGCTGGCCCTGCCACAGCGCTGAGGCAGGAAGCAGAGACTTTCTGCGGGCACCAGAAAGAAGAAGTGGAGCTGCTTGGAGCCGGCCAAGTTTGGCACGAGGATCTCAAATCTCTCCTTCCTGTCTTGGTGGCCACGCCAGGCAGGGGCAGGCTCAGCTCAGGCTCAGCAGAGCCTCTCCAGGAATCAGCAGCCCCACGGAGTGCAGGATCAGGGCAGTGAGCTGAGCACCTTTGCCTTGTGCAAGCTGTGCAGTGCTGTTGGCTCCAGGAGGACCTCATGAATGTCTCCACCAGCACAGGCCACCAGAGCTCAACAGATCCGCGATTCGTATCATCCCATCACCACACCAAGCTCATCCCCATTAAAGCCAGCAAACAGCCATGCCACCTGGTCCTGCTGTGTTCAGAGCCAGAATGATGCTGCAGTGGCAGCAGGGGCCTGGAGATGTGTGGCCACCACAACTTCATGCCCAGTGTGCTGCTGCCAACTCCGTGCTGAGCCCCCCAGCAGCTCCCACCAAGCAGGGCTGGGATTAAATAAAGCAGAACCCCAGCTCTGCTCTGACCCGCCTGGATGGTTGGTGAGAGGCAGGCTGGGCTCCCTGGTCCTGCAGCCCTGGTGCCTGCCACGTTCATCTCCAGCCCACTCCTTCCTTCCCTCAGTCCTCTGTAACCCACATCCTGTGGCCACACGCCGGGAGGAGGACGGAGCGAGGTGGAGGCAGGGAGCTGTGTCATAGGCTCTTTTCCTGCAGAGAAATCATTGCAGCTGCCTCTGACCTTGAAAGCTGTATGCACTTATCAGCTTTCAACTATTTTATCTGCTTTTCTGTGAAATAAAAAAAGAGAAGTGAAAGAGGACAGCGTAAGATATCTGCATGTGTGCACGCAGGGGAACTGTGTGGGGACACAGAGATTGTATCGAGGGGCAAATTGTCGCAAGGGGAGGGAAGGCACTTGTGAAATTCATTTGCATGCTGAAGCAGCATCCCCTGCATCAGGGGACAGGTCGTGGGGATGGTTTCAGGGTTATTCTCCCTGGGGAGCAGCTCAGAGGCATGCAGCAGCCAGCGTCCTGTGCACGGTGCTGGGTGTTTGTAAGGAGCCCAGTGCCTGACCTCCTCTACACAATGCCGGAGGGCACACAGGGGCTGTGGCACCGGGAGCTGGGATGGAGCTCTGGAGCTGGGAGCAATGCAGCTGAGCAGAGCTGATGGCGAAGCAGGGGCTGCTGCAACCGGGGCAAAGGGTGCCCAGCCCCATGCCTGGGGGGATTGAAACCAGGGAGAGTCCTCGCAGACAAGGGGAAACGAGATTCGAGGGCATTCAGCGCTTTTGAAGCTCTGGGCTGGGCCAGGAGGGGGGAAATCCAGTTTGATGCAAGCATATGCAAAGCAGCAAGGGGCAAGTGCACGGTGGAGCGCTGTGCACCTAGGAAAGGCCCAGGTCTGCAGCTTACGGCCCAGGAGAGGGATTTGGTGGTTATTAAAGGAAAATCCTTTAAGCCATCAGCCCGGGGTGTGCCGGCAGTGAAAGCACAAACAAGCGTCCGAGCGTGGACACAAGGTAGGAGCGCACCGGGCAGCGCCACGGGGTGCAATGGGGGTCCATGCACTGAGAACAGGGGTGGTGGTGGGATCCAAGCTGTGCCCTCAAGGATGAGCGTTGCACCGCTGGCCCCGAGAGCTGGGAAACGGTTCTGAGGCTGCAGGGGCTGTGCCAGGAGCTGGCGTGGGAGGAGTGGCTGTGGGGAAAGCAGCGGGGAGCACGAGGCAGAACGCGCATGGTGACAGTGAGAGATTAGTCCAGGGGGAGAGAGTGATGGACGAGGCCGGTCCAGCAGTGTGGGGAGGGGGAGGAATGGTTGAAAAGCAGTGAGGAAGAGTGTGGTCTCGGCTAGCAAACGAGGATGGCTGGACAGGAGCATGGCTGAGTCACTCCCGCTTTGGCTCCATGATGTCCACACCGGGTGCCAGGGCAAGGAGAGGCTCTGCTCATCCCTGGGGGGCAGGGGGCTGGCAGTGCTTGCAAGGAAGCAGGACAAAGCTGAGCCTGTGCTGGAGCCAGGGCTGAGCAGGGGGGAAGGGAAGAGGACAGGGATAAATGTGTGAAAAGCAGAGTCCAGCGCTGGCTGTGCCTCCTGCAGGGACGGGCTGTGCCTTGGGGCTGCCTCTGTCCGAGATGCTCCTGCTCTGACCCCATCCCTGTCCTTGCTGCCAAGAGGCTGCAGTGGCCACAAAACCCACAGGAAAATGGCCATGGGACAAAGAACATCCAAAGCCACAGGGACCCCACGATGCCATTGGGTGCTGATGGTGCCCCACTATGCTGTGGGAACCAGGTGATGCCATGGGGATGCAGTAATGTTGTGGGGATCCTGCAATGCCATTTGGGTCCCCGATGCCTTGGGGACCAGGTGATGCCATGGGGATGCCTTGCCCAGGACACCAATGGGGAGCAGCCCTGGGAGCTCATGTGATGCCAGTGTCTGTCCCCAGGCTCCGTGCTGTGCCAGGCTCTGTGCTCCCATCTCAGGGGACAGAGAAACTCAAAACCCAACAGCCCTCAATTTATCAAGGCAGCATTTTAGTCGGAAAGCAAGGAATGAAGCAGAAGGAAGGCAGTGACACGTTTTGTGCCGTTCTTGATTTATTTTGTGTCTTCCTTACTGAACCTTATTCCTATGTTTCGTGCTTATTGTGGATTTTTATTAAAGGGGATAAACAGGGCTGGGATTTGGGGTTGTCATAGGAACTGCTTCAGTGCTACAGCCTCATTGCCAGCTTTGTCCTTCCCCCCAATTTCTTGATGTGGAGAGGCCTCGGCTCTCTCCAGGTTTTCTTCCAGCCCTGTAGGCTCAGCATGGACGCAGTGCATTGTGAAGCACCGTCATTCCACAGGAATGGGGCTGTACTGCGGCACGGTGGGACCTTCTGTATCCCTGACTATGAGGGCAGGGGGCCCTGCTGGGTGCTTGGGGTCCTCAGGTCTGTGCCATGCCTGGGGACATCCATGGGAGCCCCAAGCTGAGCTCTGAGCTGAGGAGCAAGGCAGCTCTCTGGAGGATGCTGCTGGTGCCTGAGAGGAGCTGTGCTGGGAACCACCCTGCCCTGCCTGGTGCCATTTCTGTGACATCGCTGGAGTTGTGGGGCAGATTGGAGATCTGCTCTTCTGACCATTCCCCATCCTCCCTGCCACAGGCCTTAGGGGACAGAGAGTGAAAACGAAAGCTGTCAAACACATTTAGAAGGAAATCCTTTACACCCAGTGCTCATTTAGCCTCGGCGGTGCTCCGCTGGGGGGATGTCATTGAGGCCACGGTGCTGGCAAGGATTACAGAAGGATTTCCAGGGCTGTGGGACGAACAGGAACATTCAGTGCTGAAGAAAGACTCACTTTGTGCTCTTGGTGTTTGATGGGACATTGCCTGGGGACGGCGGCCATCAGAGCCAGCACTGCTGCCCTGCCTGGGATCAGCACCCATGGGGACAATGGGGCAGGCAGGGGGGGGTCCTGGTGACACCAGGGGCACCCCGTGCTCCTCCTGTGGGGTCAGCTGCAGGTGGCACAGCTTCCTGCGTGCATCCTGCCCCAAAGAGCTGTGTGCAAAAGGGTTCAGCTCCAGAGGACAAACTGCTGCAAAGGGGTTTTACGTAGGAAATGAGCTGCTGGAGGCAGAGGGGGGGGGTGCTGTGGGGTTGGACAGGATGCTACAGGAACCCCATCTCCAACAGCACGGAGCGACCTTAAAGCTCAGCTGCACTTGGCTGCAACCCCAGTGCTGGCAGCGCCCCGAGCCCAGCACAAGTGCCCCTCTTAGGAGAAGTGTAAAGGAAAGGAAAAAATATTTAGAGAGGCAGCAGAGCGCAGCAAGCAGGAGCAGCGTGGCCGTGGTGGATGCGCCTGCGGTGCTGCCAGCGCGGAGGGGCCGTGCGGTGCCAGCGGTGAGTGCAGCGGGGTGCCCTGCGGTGCAGCCCATAGAGCAGGATGGGGCCCCACAGGGGGCTCAGACTGCGGGATGGGGGGCACAGCGGGGAAACAGCGTGGTCTGTAAATAATTGCATCTGACAGATCCATTTCTTCCACAAGGTTCAGCCTTAATTTTATAATGGTAGCGGTCACTATGGCAACGTGTAAAAATAACGTATCCCCGAGCGAGGCAAATTCCCCATAAACATCTCCTGCTTCCAGGAGCGAGGGGAGCCCCAGCCGTGGGGATTCGTGCAGCAGAGCCACTGCTTTGGGCACGGCAGCACCCCAAACCCCACGCCCCGTTGGCTGCCAGCACCCCGCTGCTGGGACAGGCCGGGTGTTTGGGTTGGGATCAGCTCGGGGTTTAATTAACGGCGTTAAGCGCTTACGCCCCGCGACGATGATTTTATTCGTTAATCCTTCGGGCGATGCGGAACGCACAGCAGCTAATTGGGTGGATATCATTAATGCTGGCGGCCAGAGCTGCTGCTAAAGGGCTGCAGTGCAATGATTGCTGGAGCGTTTCAGCTGTGCCATAACACCGAGCTTCGCTCCATGTGATTGAACTTCATGCCCTGCACATCGCAGGGCAAGAGCTCTGCCCCAGGCTCTGGCGATGCCCTCGGTGTCCCATGGCACTGCACTGCTCCCCTAGAGGGGTGGGATTGGTGGCACTGGCCACAGCTGGGACCCTGCATCCACAGCCCTGTGCCATGCACACGCACGCACGCATGTGCAAACACGTGCAATGCAGATGCAACACACACGCAGTGCACACACAGAACGGGCTCCCCACGGACGTGCATCCTGTCTGCAGACATCTGCTGGTGCTCATTCTCAGCTCACAGGTCTCAGGACACCACACAGAGCCCCTAAATCATAGAATCATGGAATGGCCAGGGTTGAAAAGGACCTCAAAGATCATCTAGCTTCAACCCCACTGCTGTGGGCAGGTTTGCCAGCCACTAAACCAGGCTGCCCAGAGCCACATCCAGCCTGGCCTTGAAAATCTCCAATCCCTCTCCATAACTCTGCTGCCCTGTTCTGTGCTGACCACACTACTCCAGGGCCGGGCCAGACCCAGGGAGCAACGCAGCCACCAGGAGCACAGTGCATGTTTTGCAGAGCCTCGTTCTTTCTGTGGCTCCCCTAGCCCCCAGGACACATCCCTGCCACCTCCAGGCTTCGTGTCCTGCAGCACGTCCAGCATGAGCTCTGACGAGCAGGAAGCGATGGGCTGAGATAGCACACTGTGATCAATCCTCCTGCATCTGCATTTTTGTTTCCATCCACTTTATCGGGCAGCAGTGAGGTACAGCCACCACAGCCTGGGGAGCACACTGAGCATTATCTGCTGCTGCAGCCATGGATGCACTTCTGTGATAACAGCTTGCCGTCAACAAAGAACTCTGAGAGAATATGGAAACAAAAAGAGAAAAGCAGAAGAAAATCAAGGTGCTATCACTCCTCCCTTGGCCAGATCCTCACCCTGTCTGCTGTGGCACTGCCTAAGAGGGAGCCCGGGGTTTCTCCAGCACTGTTCCATGGGGCTGCCTACTCACAGGCTGCCTGGTTTGCTCCCATTGACCCTGCACTGCTGTTGGAGAATGGAGCTGAGCATGCAGAGCTGTAGGCAGCCTCACCACCCACAATATCCCTGAGCTTTGCAGCCCAGGGGTGCAGGATTGGCCTCTCTGCTGCTTTGTGACCCAGTCCCCATGTGTCCCCTGGTACCACAGGATCTCAAATGTCCCCAGGCATCGTGGGACCACAGAATGGGAGAGCAAAGCCTCCTCCAGGGCCAGATGCAGGATCCTGCTCACCATCTTACACTGACCGAGTGCTTACAGCAGTGTGTCCCCACCAGCTCCTGTCCCTGCAGTTGGCTTTTCTCACTGTGTCAGCAGTTCAGCCCAAACCCTGCATCCCTCAGCTCCCAGGGCAGGCTGCCAGGCCAGGGCAGGAAGTAGAACACCTTTCCTGCTGTGACACAGCCCGGTAGGAATTCCCCCTTGGAAATGCGTAGGGCTGTGTTAAGGAAGCCCAGTGGATTTACCCCAGTGCCAGCATCTCACAGGGTGCTGCTGCAGGGTTGGAGCATCCCACACATACTGCAGCCATCGATGTGGTGCAATGCTGCTCTGCATGGGACATGGACAAATAAACCCCATAACCGTACCCAATGCATCACTTCCAGCAGCAACATCCCTCCCTCTCCCTCCACACACGAAGCAATCAGAGCTAAACTGCTCCATAAATACCTCTTTATGGACTTCAAGAGCACCACCTGGCCCTAGCAGAGCACTCCAGTAGTGCCGGAATGGAGCAGGCTGTGATTATGAATTTGCCTCCTGCCCTGTCCTGCTGTGATAGGGAGCAGTGAGCACACTCATCACTGTGAAGCCTCAGGGAAGGACCTGCAACGTCCCAGCAGAACCCTAGATCATGCTATAAAAGCATAAACAAAGCAAAGCAGTTTCTATGAGCAGCCCCCTCCCTCCAAGTTCTGCTTTAGGCAAAGCCACACTTGGCTCTACAGGAGCAAACCAGCAGCCCCCATCCTACTTTCCTATGGCCATCACAGCTGCACTGGGGTCATAACAAAGCACCTGCAGCTCATTAACATGGCATAAAGGGGTTCCCAGGTACCACACTATTTCTTTTTCCCAGCTAGGTGCTGCAGGGAGGGTAAGCAGTGAGTGGGTACAATGCATTCTGGTTTCATCAGTGGGGATTTGTTGGGCTGCATTGCTCTTCCATTGGTATCTGCTCCCTTTGGGGTCTGACTTGGGTGGATCTGCTTGCTGCTTTGTGCACACGGGCTGAAGGTCACTGCTTCCCATTTCCACGCTTGCATATTGCTTGTTAGAAGTTAACATCAGATAAACTAATTTAAGCTCCTTCTGTACTGGATGTCTTGGGCTAAGTTGGCATGGTACCTAATGAAGCTGAAGCTCCATTTGTTGTGCTGGAAGCCCTAAATATCAGTGGCGTAATTGGAAATCCCTCCTTAAGGAGATATTTGTGTGTTTTTCTCTCAGCTGAGGACTCTGTGAGGGCTGAACCCACAGCTCAGGGGTGGTGGGGAGAGCTGGGGGGTTCTGCAGGATGCGTCCCCCCAGTTTGGGGCTGTGGGTCAGGATACAACCAGGTGGCTCTGAGCTTCTATGGATCCCCACAAACCCGAGTGTTATGTGTGTGCTGTTGGTGGTTGTTGGCTGCATGGGGACAGCTGTGAGGCTGCTGTTGGGCTTGGAGATGGAGATTTGCTTGAGATCATCCCTGCAAGTTGATGCTGCTGCTCCAGCTGTGGCTCATCCCGACCTACCTCGAGGATGCCGTTGCTTCAAAGCTATGAAAAGGGCTGAAAATGGTCCTAAACCCTTCTTTAGCCCCAGCAGCAGCTCCCAAGAGCTGGGATCTGGCAGTGTGAACCTGCAGGGGTGCTCTGGAGCATGGAGGTGCCACGGGTGCAGCACCAGTGCTTCAGAGCTTCCTGCTCACGTGCATAGGGAACCACTTGTGATGGTGTCACGCCTCTGAAGCACCGTGCTCCCATTTCTCTGCCTCCAGCACAAGGGCTGCTCCCTAGGCCGGCTTCTCCAAAGCCCACATTCCAGCACAAGGCTGCAGGCAGCAGGGAGGCAGCTCATACTGCCCATATGCTCCCTAACATAGAGCAGGAGGAGCTCTTCCCGGGAAGCACCATCTGCTGTGCTGCAGTTCCTCCTCTCTTAAAAAGCAGAGCTTTTTTAAGCTCCAACTTTCCTTCCCGAGCGCTCTGATTGCGCATGGGGCTGTTTGTGCTCCGTGCTCATGAGTTTGTCTGAACCTTCAGTGCTGAGTAGGAGAACAGCCCAGACAGGCTGCAGGCAGCCAGGCCCACAGGAGCTGTGCTGCTGCTGCAAAAGAACTGGGATTGGAGGCACCACCAGCACCTTGCCTTGCTCTGCTGGTGCTGCTCCAAGCATGGGATCCGAGGTGCTGCAGACCAAGCTGTAGCTGATCCCGTGTCCTTTTCCCCATGCAAAGAGCTGATTTATCACCACGCTGCCTGTGCAAGAGGCTAAAAGCCAAACCCAGCTGCTGCCTCGTGCTCGCCAGATGTGGGAAGGGGAAATGAGGCAACGGCTGTGTTGGGCTCTTGGGAGCTCCCTGGGAACAGCAGTGGTTGGAGCTGCTCTGAGGATCCTGGGGTGCAGCACAGCCATCGCAGGTGCTGTCCCACCTCCAGAGCAAGTGAGGTCAAGTAAAGCTGGATGTAATGCAAGGGTGTAGCTGTACTAGCAGGGCTGAGGGGGAGGCTCGTGGCACCAGGAATGAGAATGCAGAGAACGCACCCAGGCTGAGCAGTGTGCAGACTGATGGTGCCAAGACACTTCAGCTATCTTTGCTGTTTGTTTATGTGAAGCTCTAAATAAAGCCGACAGCCCCAGCGGCTGCTGGAGAGCGAGTCGGAGCTGATGCCTGTGGTGGTCCCAGCATGGCTACAGCTGCTGCCCTCGGGTTGAGACCTGTGCTGGGTGCTGTGAGCAGAGCAGTACGCCGTCCCTGGGTGAGCAGAGAAACTGGGAGCTGCCTGGATGTTGGGAGTGTGGCTGTGCAGGGTGCTGGGCACCAGGCTGGTCCCTGGCCTTGAAGTGCTACAGGGTGGTGGGAGGAACCGTGGTAGGAGCAGATAGCAGAGGACGTGTCTCCCGTGGGAGAGACTGTGTTGGAGTAGCAGGGATGTACGGCCCGTGGATGCTCTCTCCCTCAGCTCCATTTCTCATGGCAGTCACCTTGTCCTCTGGGCTGTGGGCTCCCATCCTGCATGCTGGATGTGCTCCTGCTGAGCCTGCCAGCTGAGGGGACACACCAGGGATGTCTGTGTGTGCCCAGGAACTGGTGCAGAGATGGAATATAAGGACTTCTCCAACCTGCCCTGCTCCAGGGTCCTCTCTTTGCTCGGTCTGACCCTGATGGGCCAAGCTGCCCACTCCATGTGGAGTCTCCAAATCAGCCACTCATGCTTCTGCCACGGGCCCTCCTGGTTTGGTGCTGGCACTGTGTGCTCTCTCGGATGGCACAAAATGCCCAGCCCATCTGGGAGCACTGCACGTCCCCACCACCTCTGTGCTTTCCCGGTAACAGCACCGGGCTGCGTGCCATGCTGTGAGATGCCCCAAGCCATCAGAGCAGCTCCAGCCACCGCTTCCAACCCTTCACGGGCAGCAGCAGCTGCCCCATCCTTACCCGCATCCCTCCTGCGGAGGGTGGGGAAGCTTCCCCCCCGGCCCACCTTAAGAAGGCAGCAGCCGGTGTCCCGGGGGGGGGCTCCCACCCACGACTGTGCCAAGAGCCAGGCGGTGCCGGGCTGCGGGGAGCCCCGCCGCTACCGGGGCCGCTCGTGGTGTCAGGGCAACGGAGGCGGCGCCGCGGAGGGGCGGTGCGGAGCGGTGCGGAGCGGAACGGCCCCGGGGCCGCTCGGGGCCCGGCCAGGTCCGTGCGATCCGCACCGCGCTGCGGCGAAACGGGGGGTGAAAAAAGGGGGGGGAGAAACGGGGGGGGGGGGGGGGGGGCACGGCCGTCCTTCCTCATTTGGGGGCTGAGAAGTGCCGTTTCCTTCTCCATCTGCAATTCTGCCCGGCTGGTTGGTTGGGTTTTGTTGTTCTTTTTCCTCTCTGAAGCCGTTCTGCTCTCTGTTCTCCAGGAGGAGCCGGAGATGGAGCCCCGTCCCCCCGCCTGGCCGCTGCTCTGCCTGCTGCTGCTCTGCCCGCCCTCCTGCCCAGGTGAGCCCGGAGCTCTCTCTTTTTGCTGTGTTTTTTTCCCTATTCCTTCTTCTCCCGTCCTTTCTACCGCTCCTCTCCCCGCTCCCAACCCCGCACCGGCCGCGATGCGGTGCCGCCGCGCTTTGCTGTGACCTTTCCAGGCGATGACCTCCAGCGCGGGGCCCGGCTCCATTGCTCCCGGCCGTTCATCCATCCCCCTCCGCAGCCACATGCGGGAATTAGGGACGTGAAGAGGCACGTTGCTTCCGACCCTTTGCCAGCATCCCGGGAGAGGCGCATCGCCGCCGGCGTTGCTGCGAGTGGGAGGAGGGCAGCTCGGTGGGGAGCTCTCTTTAAAACTCAAACCTTGTTTTTATGGCTGCCCCCCCTCACCCTCACCCCCCCCCCCCCCCCCTCCATCTTGTCCTTGCTCCTCGCTGCTCAACTGTTGAGCTCCAGCAAAGTGGGGCTGCACCCCGTGCTGCTCACTTAGGGCAGCTCCGGGTCCCCTCGGGTTCCCTGTGGCTCCTCCTGCCCTCCCGTGGCTGGTGGCCCCATCGATCCTAGGGGAAAGTGCTGTGAGAAGGCAGGGTCGGTGCTTACCCCGTTGTTTCCCTTCCCCTTATGGGAGCAGGAAGTTTCTTGGCCCACCAGGAACAAAGCCCTGCGTTGGGTGCTGCTTTCAAGGATGTTTCATTTCTAGAGTGTTTCAGTGTCATTAATTTTGAGGGATAGCGCAGAGGAGCTGGGCTCCTTCTGGCCTGCTGTTGTCTGTGGCTTTTTAGGGGACGGAGCAAACTTTATAGGGCAAAAGTGATGCACCTCCCCAGTGGGCACTGTGCCTGTGTAGCTCTGTCCGGACCCCACATCTCCCCCTGCAGTGAGCTGCACACCCTGAGCAGAACTGTGCCTCTCCAGGCCCACTGGAGACCTCTTCCCTTGCAGCTCTCTGTCGGTGCAGAGCTGAGTGTGAACTCCAACAGAAAGCAAATGCTTTTGACACGGCACTGCTTGCTTTCCTAATTGCCTGCCCGCAGCTGGGGAGCGTTGGCCCCGAGCTTTGCGCTCCGAGCTGCTCAAAGCCAAAGGAGGTTTTGGCTGCAAGTACTGCCCCAGTGAAGCCGCTGTGATTTCCTGCCATGATAATGGCTGAAGCAGAGCTGTTGAGCTTCACCAAGTGTGACCCCAAAGGGACAACACCTTTTTTTTTCTTTTTTTTCCATTGGGACAAAAAGTTCCATCCTGGCCCCCAAAGGGGCACAGAGTGTTGGATCTCCAGTTGGTTGGAGAGCTGCTTTGTCTGGCTGATGGTGCAGGCATGCAAACCTTGTTTCCCATGTGGGTTTTTAGCAGGGACCGTCCTGCCCCGCAATCCAGCTGTGCTGCAGAGGAGCTGGCAGGGGCAGTGCTGCTGCAGGAAGCAAAGGGGGAAAGGGGAGATCCTGCAGGATATCTCCCTGTAGGGCAAAGAGCCCTCTGCGAAATCTCGGCCGCTCGCTTTCTGCGTGAGCTTTGCTCACTGAAGGGCTTCAGCTTCCTGCAGCCTCCCTCACTTGGCTGTGGGGCTTCGGCCACACAGCTGAATTTCTGCTACTGCTGTAAGAGTGCAGCCTGCAAATGATGGCTGTGCGTGATCTGATGTCACCGGTGTCAAATATAGCCCCTACTATCGCTCTGCCTGGGTAATCATCCCGGGGTCTCTTATCCTCCAAAATGCTGCTTCCAGGCTCTTTTTATAGCCAGCACCTGTTAGTTTCCCCACAGCCTCCCTGTGCAGGTGAAATTCCATTGGGATTATTTTGGGGTGCTGCACAGTGCCTGCATGCCGACGGCCAGCTGCACGCCCCGCTCCATCCCAGAACTCCTTCCTTGGTGCTTTCAGAAGGAAAGCTATTTTTACCGGCCCTAAGCATGCAGGCACCTTCTCCTGAATTAAACCCCGGCCTCTTGCAATCTGTTCGGTATCAGATACTTCAAAAGGTGGAAATAGAGCAAAAAAAAATGTGTCACCGAGATGGAAAACTCGTGGGGATGGTGCATGCTATGAGCTGAGTGAGAACGAGGAAGGAGAGAGGTCTGCATGGTGCAAGGGGAAGCTGGCTGCGGGGCAAGGGCAGAAGGGAGGAAATTGGGTTGCAGCTTTGCATTTCTCGGCTTGCAGGGGGTTTTCATGCAACTTCCCCTTTGTGCTTTCCCATTGTAGGGGGTGGGGGCTTGGCAGTGCTGGGATTGGGAGCAGGTTGTGCCCTGGGAGATGTTCTGAGAGGGGTGTCGGGGTGTTCCTGGTTTGGGATTGCCGGGCTGTGCAGGGATGGCTGTGTGGTTGTTATCCAGGAGGTGCAGTGGGGCCGGTTAAGCCAGCGTGGTGCCAATGCTGTGTTCTGTGGCTGAAGCTCGTGTATAACAGATTTCCTGCAAATCCTGAATGTAGCAATCTGAAAAAAGCGCTGGGCAAGCAGATCTGTGGGAAAAAATCTCTAAATTAGCACATGAAAGAAGAAAAAAATAGCCAAAAGCTGCGAGACTGTTTGGAGCCGTGTGATGACGGAGCCCCAGAGCTGCCAGCATGGAGATGCCGGTGCTGGGGGCCAGCAGGAGCCCTGGCGGCCCCAACCAGGGATGTGCTTTCTGAATGAGGAGTGCCCACACCCCAGCCCCACTCCGAAGCCCCCAGACCCCAAAGCTGGAGTTCTTCCTCCCCTCCAGGCACGGCGCGTGCCTCGCCGGGAGCGCAACAGATGGAGAGAGGGAGGATGCAGAGGGAACGTGTGGATTGGAGCGAGCTGTGCTCAGTGGGGCTGCACTGGGCTCCTGCGGCGTGATGGGTGCTGTGGGTGCCCAAGGGAATGGGGTGCAGGTGCACACTGCTCTGCTGCAAAGCCAATTTTCTGCAGGGTTGTAGTTGGGAGCAGGGAGAGAAGCGCTCATCACGCCGTGCCGAGGGGGCCCAGCTCTTCCTGCAGCGCGACCTTTCCTGTGTTGCAACACCTCATGCTAGTTTGTGGGCTTTGTTTGCTGGACCGGGTGCGGTGAGAGGTCAGCAAAGCAGCTGCTCTGGGTGCATAAAGGGGCTGGGGGTCTGCCCTGGAGGCAGTGGGTCCCCGTGCCCAGAGCAGCCCTGTCCCCGTGTGGGGCAAGTGATGCTTTATGACTTCCTCTCTGCGTTGCTCAACTGCTCTTGCAAAAAGCCTGTGGGCAGTGGAGGAGCTCGGGAGGGGCTCACCAGCTGAGCTGGCTGTGCCATGTGCTGCTTGTGGCCTGGGCTCTGCTTTGGGGCTGCTCCCCAAACGTGGGTGTCACCCCAAAAGTCAGCTCCAGTTGCAGAAGCCCACACGGTCACTGCTGTGATGGAAGGCAACAGCTCAGCCTGTTGCTCAGGTGGGACAGTTGGTGTTTCCACCTTTATCTTGTGGCACAGGTTTGGTTCAATGCCACGTGTTGGCTTAGTGGCTTCCAAAGGGAAGCACCAAGGCCCAAAGCTCGTGGCTGTGCTGGGGTACAGCTGCACCAATCTGAATTGGGGACCTCCTGGTGCAGGAGAGCCGGGTGCAGCTGTGGCCCTCTATGCAAAGGGCCAGTGAGCAAGCTGTGGGGCTGCAGCTGCACCACAATGCATGCATGGCCCTGTCTCGGTGTGTGCACGCTCTCAGCGCTGGCAGCTGCAGCAGGAGCTCCCTGCTCAAACGCAATGGTCTCTGCACAGCCGTGGCACCGCTCCCACGCACTGCTTGCCATCTCCAGAGTGGTAGCGTGGTCATGTCAGCTCTCAGCAGGGGATTTCTCCTAGGCTCCGGGAGGCTCAGGAAAGGTGCAATGCTCCCATCGGGGCACGAGGCGGAGGCACAGCGCTGCAGCTGCAGCCACCGTGCATCCAGGGCACGGCTTTCCTCTGCCGGCGGCCAAGGGAACGGCATCGGCTGCAGCTGGGAGCCGTGCTGGCACGGGTCGGGGCTGGAACCGGGGAGATTCAGTGCACAAAAAGCGGTGTTGCATCTGTGTCTGAGAGGAGAGCTTGGTTTTCAGTGTGGTGCAGCGTGTGCCCTTGTTTCCTCGTGACATTCCTTGTTTTCCTCCCCACAGTGGGATGTGTTGGAGGCGGTGGGTTTGGATATCTGTGTTTTGGGTGCAGAGCATGGCACACGGGGGTCATCTGTACTGAGGGCACTGGGCTCACAGCTCCATCCTGGTGCTGGGCTCAGGGCCCTCCTGCAGCTGGGAGGGACTGAAGGGGGTCCTGCTTTGTCCCCAGGTGTGGGTGCCCAGAAGTATCCGGACTTCAAGCTGCAGCAGCCCCAGGGCCCAGTGGTGGTGATCAAAGGGGAGATACTGACCCTGAACTGCACAGTGTCTGCATTGGGTCCCGTTGGCACTGTGAAGTGGCTGAAGGGCTGGGGCAGCAGCAATCAGACCATTTATGATCAGAAAGGCTCTTCCCACGTGTGATGAGAGCAATCAATGGATCCGGCATAGACTTCACCATCCACATCAGGGATGTTCGTCTTGAGGACGCCGGCACCTATTACTGTGTGAAGTTTAGAAAAGGCATCTTTGGAGACGAGCTGTTTAAGAGTGGTGGGGGCACGGAGGTGTTGGTGCACGGTGAGTGGATTCCCAGCCTGTCCTGGTGGGCTCTCCTCTGGGGCTGGGATGGGCAGGACGCTCCCTGATGGGCCAATGCTTCTCCCACAGCCAGACCCTCCAAGCTGGCCGTGTCAGGGCCGAGTCACCGAGCGGCACCAGGGCAGTCGGTGTCCTTCACCTGCAGTGCCGGAGGGTTCTTTCCCCGTGACATCCAGGTGCAATGGCTCAAGAACAACGTTCCAGTTCAGGCTGTGCTGTCCCACATCACCTCAGAGCAGTCAAATTCCTCCTACAACATGTCCAGCACCGTACAGGTGACGTTGACCAAGGACGACGTCCGCTCACAGCTCACCTGCCAGGTGCAGCACAGCACGTTGGCAGCCCCACTGAGGAGGACATACGCGCTGGGCCAGGCCCTGCGAGGTGAGGCTCACAGCCCCGGGGCTGGGGCAGGGCTGAGCCGTGGGCTCAGGGACGCCGGCTCCAGGCGCTGCTTCTCTTCCCAGTTCCCCCCAGCGTGTCTGTGGTCGCTGCACCGCCGGGCGCCGTGGAGGTGAACAAGACGGTGACCTTCAGCTGCCGCGTGCAGGGCTTCTACCCGGGAGCTGTGAACGTCACCTGGCTGGAGAACGGGATGGGGATGAACGCGGGGAGCACCACGCAGCCAGCAGAGACCCCCCAGGGCTTGTTTGAGCTGAACAGCACGGTGACGGTGCAGGCGGTGGAGGAGAAGCGCGGCTCCAGCTTCACCTGCCGGGTGGTGCACGAGGACCAGGAGCCCATCTCCAGCACGGGCACCATGCTGGTGGCTGTCCCAACCCCAGAGAAAATCGACAGCAGTTCCATCGGAGACAGCAGTGCGTGAGAGCTGCAGGGTGCATGTGGGGAGGGGTGGATGGGAGGTCACCCCCGGGACAAGCTCAGAGTCCCACCAGAATGTGGGTTAAGGTCTTTGTACTGGGGGTGCTGCTGGATGTGCCCCTAAGTGCGTGCAGTGTCACCACGCTGCCCCTGGGGCTTTCAGGTCCACAGTGACATTTCTCACATGCAGTTCCCATTGTAGAAAGTCTCATCTATGTGGTCGTGGGAGTGGTGTGCACTGTGCTGGCGCTGCTGGTGATTGCAGTTCTCTACCTCATTCGGACAAAGCAGAGCAAGGGTAAGGATAAAGAAACTGTGTGCGTGGCATGGGGGGGAGCTGCTGCAATGAAGTCAAAGTTCTGAGAAATGCAGCGTGTAGGCTGGCATGCCTGGGGAGGTGGGGGTTCTCTGAGCTGTTTCTAAACTATTTCTCCCCTGTCAGGTAAGAGCTCTCCGTCTGCCAGGTGAGTGTACATCTCTGTGCTTTGCATCTGGCTCTCCCCCCCCCCCCCAATCTACTCCATCACATGAGAAGAGATACGTGGTGCACCTGACCCCTCGTTTCCCCTTGCAGGTTACACGAACCAGAGAAGAGCAGTGGAGCCACCACCACCCAGGTGTGTCACCAACCTCGGGGACCGGGGTGGGGAGCAGCCCCCAACTATGAGACAGGAGTGTGGAAAGGCTGTGCACGAAGTGTCTCAGTGTCTCCACACTGTGGCCGAAGGGAGGAGGAGCTGCAGTACTTCCCAGCATCATTTCTGCCTTTGCCTTCTCTCCTCCTCCTCCCGGGAAGGCCTGGCTTTAGGACTGAAGCAGCTGCACCATAGGCACGAGGCAGTTTGTGGGGTGGTTTTGCATTTGGTGACGTGGCTGCGTGCTGTGGGATGGACCCAGCGCTGCTGCATGGGCAGCGCAATGCGCAGGCGGTGTCGGCGCTTCGGAGAGCATTTTGGCACGGGTGGGAAGGGAACTCACCGTGCACTTTGCAAAACAAAACCCTTTGGTGTCTCACCCAGGAGTCTGATCCCAACAACCTGACCTACGCCGACCTGAATTTTGCCAAAGAGAAGAAGAGCATCCGCCGCATCGTCGAGCTGAGCCAGCAGTCGGAGTACGCCTGCATCCAGGGCAGCAATAGCAGCAGCAGCCAGCCGGCCGCCAGCAGCGACAACCTGACCTACGCCGACCTGGACATGGTGCACCTCAGCAAGGCACCCCGGCGGCCCGCCCCACGCCCCGAGGAGAGCAGCTCTGAGTATGCCAGCGTCCAGATCCAGAGGCAGTGAGCGGGGCTGGGGCTCACGGGGGTCCTGGTCCTCCCCCTCAGCTCACAGAGGAGCTTTCTCAGCATCGCCGATGGCCACGGTACCCGTGTTCTGGGCTGGGAGTGTGGCCTTCAGCACTGTGCCTGCTCCTGGGGGTTGACTTGGGTTCGCAGACTTGTGGGATGGCTTGAGGGCTCCTTACCTTTGGGACTCCCAAAACCCTTGGCTGTGGGGACCCCTGAGTTGTGCACTGGGTTTGCTCACAGAACCTGAGGATGCGTCGCTGGAGAGCACTGCAGTGCATCGGGGTCCGGGATGGTGCCTCCAGACCAGGGGCTCCCACCTGCCTTTGGGGGCTCTGCTGTGTGGAAAACGAACTCTGGCTTTAAAGGAACGATGTCAGTGTCCACCTCTCTTTCCAAGTGTCTCTTCCACAGGCTCCTGCACTGATGCCAATAGGACTGGGGGGCTGCAGGAGGCGAGCTGCAGCCATATTGGCTTTGCCCCATCACCAAGCATCCTCCTCCTCCACACAGCCCAGAGATCTGTGCCCTGGGCTTGCACAAAGCACGCAGCCCCCTCCAGCCAGGCAACCCTGTGTGTTTGGGGCCACAATGAGCCCCCCCCCGCCAGGCACAGCCCCCTACCCCTCAGTAATGTTTAACATGTTCTAAATGTTTGCCATGTAAGTCCTAATTTCTAGAGCTCAACCCCAATGTTTCACGTGTTGTACGTGGGTGTACTGCTGTGTACGTTGCACTATAGGGTAAGATGTGCAAAATGAAGAACAAGGCCTCCGTAAAAACCCTGGAAACCCCATAGAGCTTCTGTCTGACACGCACCCCCTGCTTGAATGTTGGCTGGGGGCACCAGCAGCTCCCTGCAGCAATGACTGGAGGGGGACATACATATCTTCTATGTGTCCCCTGCCCCAGGCCCCCCACTCCCCCATCATGCATGGGACCAGTGTGGGGTGGGGAAGCCCTGGCATTGCTTTGGGATCTGCGAGACTGCCTGTACTGACCGTGATTTTTTCTTCTTTTTTTTTTTTTTCTTGTTGCTTGCAAGATATTTTTATAATAAAAGTGGAAAGTCCTGTGTGTTGGTGGCTTTTGGGGCTGTCACTGTGTCACCTGCCTGTGTGGTGGGGGGCCGGCAGCTTGTGTTGTGTTCTTGAAGGGGGGTCATCCAGCGCAGCCCCAGTGCTGCAGCAAAGGGAAAAGGAGGAAGAGAGCAGCCTGGAGGTGATGCTGAGGTTGGGTGGTCAGTGCTGGATCCCTAAGTATGCATCCCCCAACAGCTTAGTGTGCCTGCAGCCTGGGGCAGTGAGGCTATGGAGTTCTGCCCTGGTTTTGCTTTGCTGGCACAGAGCTGCCGCTGTTGGTCATACTGTGCTCAAGAGGAATGTGTGGGAGTGGGATGGTTTGGTCGCTGTGCCTGGGTTCACAACCACACATGGCCTTAGGGAAGCAGTAATGGGATTTGTGGGCACCCCCAAGGCCCTGGTTTGGGATGTGATCCCCTCATGCTGAGGCTGGATCCCCCCAGAGGAAGATGATGCTCAGCACCCACCATGGCTTTGTTGGCATCTGCCTTTTATTGGCTGTAGAGGGAGCAGGGGGCTCAGGTGAGGTGAACCAGAGAGCGTTCTTGTATCAGGGAGGGCAGCGGGACCAGGTGGAACTAGGATGAGCAGAATGCAGTGGGTGGACTGGGGAAAGGATGGGGATGCTCAGCCCCCTGCTGCCTTGCCACCCCTCCCTATGGCCACTGTACAGTCCCTGGCCTGCTGGCTGCATCTCAGCCCTGCTCAGTCTCATCCTTCCTGGGGCTTGGAAGCTGTTACCTCATCCACCAGCTGTGATGTTTTCCAGCCCCTGCTGTGCATCTGCAGCTGTGGCAGGGCTGGGGATGCACCCCCACTGGATGTGCTGCCAGCAGCTGGGGTGTGATACCATCCCCTGGGTACACAGGGTCCCTAAAGGCTGTGCAAGTGAACCAGAGAGAGACAACAGGGGGCAGAACTGGAGCGTTTACAGGGCTGGGGTGGAGGTGGCAGAGCCCACGGCCCTTTGAGGAGGATGAGGCGAGGATGGTGGCAGCAGCTTGGAGCAGGAGACAAAGGGATGGGGATGGGGTGATGGCGGCACAGGGTCCTGTCCCATGCCAGGCTCTATAGGTCTAAGACCTCCCCTGAGTAGGCATTGGGGTCCTCATCCGAGCGCGTGGTCACCTTGAACTGCCGCCGCAGGAAGCCCCCGTAGCGCTTCTGATTGTCCCACTTGAGCTTGGGCCGGATGCGGCGCATGAAGCCCCCGTAGCGCTTGTGCAGCTCTGCCAGCTCCTGCCCCTCAGCCCCCGCACCCTCGGGCTCCTCACTCCCCCCCCCCCAGCCCCGGGTAGTTCTCAGGGGCCACCTGCTCCCCTGGATTGTGGCTGAAGCCCCCCGACTTCTTGCTGAGGCTGCCCTTGCTGTGGGCGTTGTCGCGCAGCAGGGACAGCAGCCTCCCCTTGGCCAGCGTCTTCATGAAGCCTCCGTAGCGTTTGGCTGGTGCCAGCGGCAGCTCTTCAGGGCTGGGATCCTGCTCTGGCTCTGCTTCATCATCCGGCTCTGCTGGGGATGCTTCTGTCCCTTCTGTCCCCTCGGCCAGGGCCACCAATGGGGCCAGGAGTGCCAGCGCCTTCCTGCAGCTCTCCCACTCGGCGCCAGGCGGAGAGGAGCCCTGGCACTGCCACAGGCACATCTGCAAGACAGTGGCTGTGACAGCACCAGCATCACCCAGCACTCGGGTACCACCACCCCATCCATCGCCATCCCATCCTCTGGATCCATGCCACCAAGCTCACAAGGAGCCAAACTTTGTGCCTTCCCAGAACCGCTAGGTGCCAGTGACCACAACCCGCAGACCATGCACCACCACCCCGTGACAACCCTGAGTTGTCCCTGCTGTTGCACCCCAATGCTGAATGCTGGGGGCTGCTCGGGGCCAACACTCACCAGGGGCTGGATGCTGCTCACGGTGCCACGTGCCTGGTTGGCACAGAGGGAGCACTGGGTTGCACAGTCAGCAGAGGCTGTTGCAGCCAGGGAGAGGTAGAGCACCAGTGCCAGCACCTGCTGTGCCATCGTGCCTCGCTGCCTGGGGAGGGTGAGAGTACAGAGAGCATCACCTATCTGAACCCAGAGCTGGGAGTCATCACCTGTCCGTGCCAGAGCCTGTCTGTGTGCAGCAGGCACCTACCTCTTCTGCCTGCTCCTGGAGAGCTGTGCCTGCATCCACATGACTCACCTCCAGGATCTGCTCCCAGGGGAGCGACCCAAGGGATGCTGCAGGACACTGACCCCGTGTGGGTTCACACACAAGGACCAAAGCCCCACCCCAGCCTTTGCACTGCCCGGCACGTATCATTTGCAGGCAGAGTCTCTCATTCCTTCCAGCATCACAGCTCTCTGCAATATTGCGATCGTATGTTTGTGTGGCACAGAGGGGATGAATCAGCCCTCCCTTTGGCCTTGGGGAAGAACAGTACCGAGACAGAGCTGCTGGCAGAAGGGAATGCAGGGGATGCAGAGGCACCGGGTGACCCAACTCCAGCACAGCCTCACCCCGTGCTCCATCCCCTGCATCCCTCATCCCACCTGCTGCTTCTGCATGGGGAGGGGGAGAACGCCAATCCCAGGTTTAATCCTACCTGCCGGCTGCGACCACCACCCTCCAGGCTCCAAGAGCCCTGCACGAGGCCAGGAGGGCTGCATGCCCTCCACTGTGGTTGGAGTGGGACACCAGAACCCCCAGCAGCTCCTGCAGAACCCAGGGGCCGCAGTGCCACCAGCCCCAGGAGCAAGAGCCAACCCAACAGCATCCCACTGCCTCCGCGCCTGCTTCGATCCAAGGTGGGAAGGCATGACCCAGAGGGATCAGTTACACATTAATGACGCATATTAGAGACTATTGTATTCTTTGGCACTGTCTGCTAATGTACTCTAATTGGTGCTGATGAAGACATGTTAATGCCACGGTATTAATTCATGCTAAATTAAATTTGAATTTGAATTATCTTCACCATCGTGTGTCGAGAAATCTGAATTCTTCAGCTGCGCTGCACAGCCCGAGTGCAGCGATGGGCACAGACACGGGCACAGCAGCACTGACAGCCCCTGCTCATCTCAATGGCACGGAGCGAGGAGAGAGGACTCACCTGCTGCTAAGGTAAATGCTGCTGTGCTATCGTGCCTGGAAGCTGCAGCCCCGCAGTGCCCCGTGCACCCGATGTGAACGTACCTCAGCACAGGTGCTCCCAAGGTGCTCTGCCGTCCTGCTGCTGCAGGAGGAGGAGAGAACGGGGCAGGGAAAGGGGAGGCAAGGCAGGGCTTTAGGTGAAAGTGAGAAGAGATGCTCAAAAAGGGGAGAGACAAAAGGAAGAGGAAGAAAAATGGGGTTGGAATGGGACCTGGAGTACCCTGAGGTGAGCTCTGCCCGGAACATCCATCCTGAGGAATGCGTCTGCACGATCACAGCAGCGCTGTAAGAGACTGGGGTTGCCCTTGGTTCCTACCCGTGTCCTGTGTGTGCTGCACGGCTGCTCCTTCTCTGCCCCTTTTCTGTTCAGGTTTTTGGTGCCAAGATGTAAGACAGCCCCAGGTGTGTCTGTGCACCACAGCTCTGGGTTACAGCCCCGGCTGCACCAGCACAGAGGGATGGGGAGCAACCCTGGGTGCGCAGCAGGTGGCAGAGCACAGCACGGCCACGGAGGGCTTTGCTCCCAGCCATCACCCCCTGTAGCTCTGAGCATTTCTATACGGAGATGTCACCACGCAGTGCAGACACCCGAGCTGCGGGTGTTTCTCCCAGACAGCTTGGGATCCTACAGACACTTGTGGAGGAGCAGAGCCTGCTCCCAGCAGCTCTCTCCTCTCCTTACATTGACCTTTCGAATCACAACACACCCGGCGTTATGCCGTCACCCATCCCGTTCCCTCTGCCCTCTCCCCGAGCTCAGCTTTGCTCTGGGGCTGTGCTATCTCCATATGAGCAAACAGCCATGGCATCAGCATCACCCCGAGCCCCAGCAAAGCGATGCTGTGAAACCACCGGGGGGTGAGTGGGGCACCTGCAGCGACCGTGCGAGTCCTGAAATAAAGCAATAAAGCAACGAGTAAAGTGCGAGATGCTCCCAGCACGACTGCTCAGGGATGTTTTGAAACAAACTGAGTCACACTCCCTCGAGCAGCTGTGATGCCCAGCATCAAGGTGCGTGCGGGTAAAGGGAAGGGAACCCCAAATCCATGCACCCCGTCCCTACCTGTTGCTCGCCCCGTCCCGCTGCGCTCTCAGGTCAGGCTGAGCTGGGCATGGGCCACGCTGGGTGCACACCGTACTCACCGCCCGGCGCCTGCCCGCCAGCTTTTATGGCCACCGAGTCTCCTCCTGCGGCGGGGCCCCACTCCGCTCAGCGCTGCGGAGCCAATCGGGGCGAGGAAAGCCGTGAATAATCAGCCCCGCAGCATCCCAGCCCCAGCCCTGGTGGGCTCTGTCGCTGCAGCCCCAGGGATTGGGTGTGAGCACTCCAGGTTGCTCCTTGGTCACTGCTACCCCATTGGGGTCCTCGGCATGGGCAGTAGGCAGGGGTCTCTCTTGGCTGCTGGGTGCTGAATGCAAGACCTGCCCGAGGTGTGGGAGATGGGGAGCCCCCAGCCTCATGTTCCTGGCTTGGGAAAAGCCCCAGCCTCCTGGAAAGCTTGGGAGAGGACGGAGGCCACCCAAAGGGCAAGGGGCAAACCCAAACTCCTCCTGGGGACAAACCCAAAGAGCTGAACCCAAAAGGGCTGGGGGAGAGTGGTGGTGGGAGGCAGGGAGCCCCTGCACCCTCTGCTTAGCCCCGTACCCTGGACACATTACCTCTAAGCCCATTTTGGGGATGGGCAGTACTGGGGAACACCCAACCCATCCACCACTGTGCCCCATCAGCACTGCATCCTGACAGCCCAGTGCCCACACATTAGACCAAGGCACCCCGTCCCCATGCCATCCCCATCCCATCCCATCCCCACTGCCCCACTGGCTGCAGCGCAGCCTGCCCTCTCGCCTTGAAGATGGAGCTATTTTTATCGGTGCTCAAGAGGGATGTTTCCCAGCAACCTGCCTCTCTCCCCGGCTCGAGCACCAGCTGCCGGACGCAGTGCCCGTGCTCAGCCTTCCCCGTGCACAGGGGAATGGACATGGCTGGGAGCTGGCTGCCTGCACTGCCACCACCACGTTTGGGGTGCCGCATGTGGACGGCACGTGGCATTTCATGGGTTTTGCTGGATGTGGGTTTTGGCTCACCCAGGCGCCCAGGGAGCAGGGTATGGAAGGGTGAAGCAAAGGCCGAGCATCTCTCATCTCCCAGGGCTGGTGGAGGGGATGTGATCTGTGGAAGCTGTGCTGGGAGGTGGCAGTGCTGCAGGGATGGGGAGGCTCAGTCCCCATGAGGGCACAGGCAGGAGGTGTGTGGTGTTCTGGTGTGTTTTCAACCCCAGCTGAAGGTTTGCAGGCGCAGAACAAAGCCGAGAACAAAAGGCAGCCGCAAACCACAGTGGCATCCTCTGTGCTGTGTGGGCAGCCCTGGGAGGTTTCACCCTCACTACTGAGCACCACAGGGTTCCACAGAGGGTTCTCACACTGAAACCATTACATGTAGCCAGCAGCAGTCCCTTATCTCATCCTGCACGTCCCCAAAACCCAAACTCCTGCTGGTGCACTTAGTTCCCATCCTGCCTTAGCAGCTCCAAGAGCCCCACCTCCAGGTGTGGTCTCAGGGATTGCAGTGTGGAGCATCCCAAAAGCAGGATCAGATCCTAGCACATGAAAGCAGGCAGCAGGATCAGATCCTAGCACACACCTGGAGCATCCCCATCCCCAGGTAATGCCCCATAGGGACTGGGGCTTCTGGAGACTGAGCTAACCCCATGGGCATGGGATGGAGGAGGTGCCTCCACCTCGCTTGCTGCAGGAAGAGATCGGGGTTCTCCCATCCCCAAAGCACCGCAGCCCCCATTACTTCCTGTGTGTGCAGATCTGGATGCATTCTGGTCCCTGCGGTCCGGGTGGGTGTGGGGGTGGCATGGCCCTTTTGGGAAAGGCACTGCCACCAAAGCCACCCACCTGCGAGCGTAATTAATATTCATCCGTCTCTTCCAAATGGGAAACTGCCTGTGAGTCATGCTGACATTTCCCTGGGACAATGGTAATTAAGCACCTGGGTAAGAGAAATGAGCGGTAATAGAAAAGTTAAGTTTGCTTTAACTGCATCAGTTCTAAGAGGGTTCGGAGAGGAGGGGGACGAAAGTGCGAGGCACAGCGGGTGGGAGGCAGCGGCACGCAGCGTCAGCGGCACCGGGCTGTGCCCGGGGGCTGCTCCCGGCCCGGCCCCGCAGCGGTGCAAGGAGGGACACGGGGATACGGAGCAGAGAAAGGGGCGACGACAGCCGCAGGGACAGCGGCTGCGGACTGAGGGCGGCAGTGAGCGGTGTTCGGGGCTGCCTCGTGCTGAGCTGCCGTCGGCCGCACGCTGTGCCCCAGGCAGTAGGCTGGAGCAAAAGGGGCAGCCCCGCATCGCCTGCCGGGCAGGGAGGTGAAGGGCTTCCAAAGTGAACGGAGCTCGAAGCACACGCAGGAGATGCCCACGCTGGGTGCGTGCAGCCCGCAGAGCCACCGCAGGGTCTTCATCCGCGTATTTCGGGGGGATGACGGGGCGGGGGATGCGGTGCGGAGCAGAGCGGGCTCAGGGGGAACTTCACCGCTCCCTGAAAGGAGGTGGGAGCGGCTTCTGCTCACAATGGCCTCACGTTGGGGCAGGGGAGGGGCGGGTCGGGTATCAGGAGAAATTTCGCCTCGGGAAGACCGGTGCTGCTCTGGCACAGATTGCCCAGGGTGGGTGTGGGTGTGTGTGGGGGATGTCACCATCCCTGCAGGCGTTCCAGAACGTGGAGATGCGGCGGATAGAGCGGGGCAGGCCGACCGCGCACAGCCGTTCCGCCCCCACCGTTACATAAGGCCACAAACCCCACCGGGGCGGAGCGCTCCCCACGGCCGCGGTGTTTACAGCCGCGCGGCGCGCACCAACCCGCGGGGGAGCACCCGGCCGGACCCGCGCCGCTCTCGTCGCCTTCCGCGCCGAGGAGCCCCGCAGGCGGCACAGGCAGCCGCTCCCACCCCTACGGCCCCGTCAGCCCCGCGTCTTCGCCGCGGTTCCCCCCCCGCGGGATGCGCCCCACCCCGCCCCGCGCCGCGCTCCCCCCCCGGCAGCGCAGTGGTACGGCCCGGCCCGCCGCGATTGGCCGAGCGCTTAAAGGGGCCGGCAGGGCGCGCTTTTCCGCCCTCCGATGCGGCGGCGCGTGCCCCCTCGCCCGCTCGGCGCTCCCCGGCGCGGCGCTCCGCGGGGCCAGGCGGGCGAGGGGGGGGGGGGCGCGAGCGGGGCTCCCCCCGCGGCGCTGCCATGGAAACGGCGGACGGCGGCCGCCGAGGGACACAAAGGGCGGCGCGGCGGCGGCGGGCTGCGCGGCGCGGCCCCATGGCGGCGGCGGTAGCGGAGGAGGAGGAGGAGGCTGCGGCGGTGGGCCCGGGGCCGGGCGGTAGCGGCGCGGGGGCCCCTCGGTACCGCCTGCTGGCCGAGATCGGCCGCGGGGCGTACGGCGTGGTGTACGAGGCGGTGTCGAGCCGCAGCGGAGCTCGGTTGGCGGTGAAGAGGATCCGTTGCGACGCCCCCGAGAACGTGGAGCTGGCGCTGGCCGAGTTCTGGGCGCTGACCAGCCTGAGGCGGCAGCACCCCAACGTGGTGCGCTTCGAGGAGTGCGTGCTGCAGCGGCACGGCCTGGGGCAGCGCATGAGCCACGGCAACAAGCGCAGCCAGCTCTACCTGCGGCTGGTGGAGACCTCCCTGAAAGGTACCGCCCCGCACCTGCCCCGACCCCCGGCTCCTTCCTGCCCGGGTTTCCCATCCCTCGGTCCGTCCCTGTGTCCCCCTCTCTTAGGGATTCCCTTCTATCTCGGTTCCTATAGGCTGCTGGGCTCCCCCGATGTCCTCCCCCAGCCTTCCAGCTCTGGAGCCCCCCCATGGATGTTCCCATTGTACCCTTTTTCTTTCTCTCTTCCTCTTTGTCACCCCATTGCTTAAATCCCTCCTGCGCTCAGGCAGCCCTCCCTGCTTTCCCCAAGTTGGCCCCAACTTGTTCAGCTCTTCTCCATCTCTTTTACTTTACAACTTTTTCCCCCACTCAGCCCTGCATTGCCCGCACTGTGCTGTGTCCCCTGACCCCATTCTCTCCCTCCCTCTGCTGCTCACAGGGACCCCTCTCCTCCTGCTTTCCCCCTCTGCAGCCCTCCTACTTTGTGTTCCCATTGTCACCTCCAGGCTCAGGCACATCCCTCCATGCCTTCCCCATCCCTCCATCACACCCCCATTTCTGCTTCTCTGCCCACTGCCACAGCCCTATGCTTGCCTTCGGTCCTTCTCCTGCGCAGCCCCATCTCCTCCAAGCGCCCTGAGGCTGTGACCCCACTTCTGTGGTGCCCTCTGTGTTCACATGGGCTCTGGCAACTTTGGGACCGTTCTCTGTGCTCTACCATCCCTGTTTCTCCACCACTCTGCTGTAGAGGGACGGCTGCCACTTCCCCTGGGTCCCCTTGGCAGCATCACGCAGCTGCTGGGGTCACCTCCTGCCACCACGGATGACTGTGATGGTGACATCTCCAAAGCGCTCTCTGCCTCTGCTCCTTTGGCTGCTGTCAGGCCCAGCTCTGCCAATATGTAGTGAAGAGGTGAAAAAATACTGGAGCCCCATCTCCTGTGTGCCCCCAGTGCCTCTCCCGATGCCTGTGCCCCTTGGGGGTTTGGTGTCCCCTTGTGGAAGGTTGCAGAGCTGACCTCTGAGCAGATCCACAGCTCCCAAACCCTTGAGAACATCTCTGGACCTGTGTGTGACCCACATGGCCCTGAGCCTGGCTTCTTTTCACTCCTCACATGCACATCCAAGGCAGTGTCCCCAAGAAGGGCACTACCCTATTCTTTGTGCACCCCTGTGAGGGTGCCTGCCTACCACACAGAGAGCTCCTGGTGGTGGGGTCTCTTGCCCCACTTAGGCAGCATGTCTCAGGGAAGGCTTTTGAGGAGCTGTCAGTGCTCCCCACCCATCTGCAGGCAGGTGGAGAGCCCTCTATTCCTTGCAGAATTACCTCCCTGCTCGGAGAGCTTTGCTTGCCTTAGTCCCACTTCAGCTTCTCCCTCTCTGTGCCTGCATTCCAAGTTGTGTTATCTGCCGGTCCCAGGCAGAGACTGTGCTCATCACCTTCCCCACCTTTGGCTTTGATACCGTACTGATAAATATTGCTACAGCAGAGCCAGGAGAGCCCCTGAGCTGCCCGTGTTCCCTTCTTGCCCACAGCACTGCTGGCTGAGGCAGCAGTGGGCACGTGGCCGTGCAGCCGTGCCATTCTGCACGACCGCAGCGTGGCTATTTACAGGCTGCGCAGATGCTGTGCCAAGGCGCCCGGCTCAGGGTGTGGGGGGGGGATTAATCTGAGGCTCTTTCTACATCAGGAGCGTAACTGTCGGGATACCAGGCTATGCCAGGTCGCAGCTACAGCGTTCAGCCATCATCTCCATCGTGTTAAATTGATTATGCCATGTCTCATTTGAGGCAGAATGCAAAAAGGCAGTGCAGTGCGCAGTGCTGAGCCTCGAGGAGAGGTGTGGACTTGAGCAATGTGCTCAGTGCCCCAGTGTGTGCACACCTCCAGGTTCTTGTGCATGGCTGTGTGCACTGTTAGCTGCTCCTGACACACAGCAGCGATGGGCAGAGCTGCTTTGTTCAGTGAGCAGAGCTGGGGCTGTGCTCCATGGCACGTCGCCTGCGGGTCCAGGTGCCTGGCTTCATGCTGCTGGCTCCCTTCTCTCCAGTACAACGTCTTTGCACAGTGGGAGTTAGAGGTTCCATGCAGCACTGGGGAGTGGGAGGCTGGTTCTGCTGGCATTAGATTGTTCCCAGTGATGCTAAGCAAATTAGCAAGCTGCTAATGAGCTCCCAGGACAGGCTGCAGGGTAGTGGCTGTGGGGATGGAGGGATGCACGCTTGGTGCCGGAGCTCTGGGCTCTTGTCTGTATCCCTTCAGCTCTTGGCAGCTTCTCTTGCTAAACTCTAATCTTTAAGAAGTGGCTTGCCAGCTCTTTATGTTTAAAGCTGTTTGTTTTGAAGGCAGGAAGATGATTTAACAACTCAAACACTTTCACATTATAGAAAGAAAATGAGGAAATATTACTCTTGGCTTCAACCTCTCCCAGCAGCGCTCCACCCAAAGTGAAGTGCACCGTGCTCCCAGCTACTGCTGGGTCAGCGGCGTCCTCCCTGTGCCTGCGGAGGTGTGGGGCCACATCTTGAATCTGAGCCTTTGTTATGCTGAGCCCAAACCTCAGCATGTCAAAGCCAGCGGGTCTTTGCTGCTTTCCCCTTGGGGTGGGGCTGCTGGGAAATGCTGTCTCCTCCCACCTGTGTTCTGTGCTGTGATGCTCCCAGCTCTGTGCACATGGCACTGCTGTGGTTCCTCGTGCTGCAGGCTGACAGGAGCTCCCTGATCCCTCGTGCTGGGCACTGTGCTCAGCATTTTGCAGACCCCAGGAGGGAGCTGTTGCCCCCCCTCCACGTCCCATCCCAGCTCTACTCCTCATGCTCTGCTGAGGGCAGGGAGGTGCAGCCAAATCTTTGTGTTGTGCAGGATTTGATTTCCATAGCAGTAGCCATGGATACAGACTGTTTGTGCAAATAACCAGTATTCCCACCCACACCAATCGCTGACCATTGTGGATGCCAGAGAGCCTGGGGCTCGATGGTGCTGGTAGTGCTTGGCTCTACCTGCTGCTGGGAGTTTGCTTTCCCAGATGGTCTGCAGGCCTTTGCTAAGAGAGAAAAAAATAACTTGGTAAAGTAGGTGGAGTTCTTGAAGTGGTTTCCAAACACTCAGACTTGCCTGTGCTTTGCTGACTGTGGTAGAGGCAGTTGGATCCATCAGCATGGCTGAGATTGCACTTAAACATAGTTGGCTACTTGAGCTTCCAGTTTGTTCTCTTTGAAGACCTGTTGGTGTTTCACTAGAGCTGTAGAAAAGTGGCAGAGCTTTCTCAGCACAAACACGGTGCCTAAGCAGCATGCATCTGGCCTGAGAGCAGCTGGTGTGCTGCAGGACTCTGGCCCTGGCAGTGTTGGGTGTGTGGGTGACTCCACTGCTTCCCTGGGCAGCCTGCCCCAGCGCATCTCGTTCCTAAAACCTTTACTATCTTCATAAACCAGCCTCGTGTCTTGCCCTTGTTCCGAGTTAGTGTGGACACCTTCCAATGTGCCTGTCAGAACTCACTCTTTGTTTCTTTTTACTCCATTTTGGTAAGGTGAGAGGATCCTGGGCTACGCGGAGGAGCCTTGCTACCTCTGGTTCGTCATGGAGTTCTGTGAGGGGGGGGACCTCAACCAGTACGTGCTCTCACGACGACCTGACCCTGCGACCAACAGGAGCTTCATGCTGCAGCTCACCAGTGCCATCGCCTTCCTGCACAAGAACCACATTGTCCATCGGGACCTGAAGCCAGACAACATCCTGATCACAGAGAAGTCCGGCACCCCTGTTCTCAAGGTGGCTGACTTTGGGCTCAGCAAGGTCTGTGCTGGTCTGACAGCTCGAGGCAAGAAGGGTGGCCACGAGAACAGAAACGTGAATGTGAACAAGTACTGGCTGTCTTCGGCTTGTGGCTCTGATTTCTATATGGCCCCCGAGGTCTGGGAGGGGCACTACACTGCCAAGGCTGACATCTTCGCCCTCGGTATCATCATCTGGGCCATGATTGAGAGGCTCACCTTCATTGATGCTGAGACCAAGAGGGAGCTGCTGGGGACTTACATCAAGCAGGGGACTGAGATCGTGCCCGTCGGGGAAGCGCTGCTAGAAAACCCAAAGATGGAGCTGCACATCCCTCAGAAACGCAGGACTTCCATGTCTGAGGGCATCAAGCAGCTTCTGAAAGACATGTTGGCTGCTAACCCGCAGGATCGACCTGATGCCTTTGAGCTTGAAACCAGAATGGACCAGGTTACATGTGCTGCTTAAATTCAGGGCAGGGCACTGCTGTGCTTTGCAGCTGGGTAAGTGATGGGTAGTTTTTATATTATGCTGTCTGCTGTCCGGCCTGTTAACGCACTTTGTAGTGACACAATGGAGTCCTTTATGTTCCCAGAGCTATTTCTATAGTGACTCATCAGAGCTCTGTTTCTGAGTGGTGTTTTTTTTCCCACCTATTCTGTTGCAGCAGTACAGTAGAGGTGAGAAGCAATGAGCAGCTGCGTGTCCTGGTGCTGCCCAAAGCCCAGGCACAGCTCCGCTCCTTGGGCCTGGGCTGGGGAAGCATTTTGAACACCTGGCATCAGCTTTGGGTGTGTTGGTCCCTTCCAGAGACAGGGAAGGAGCTGCCCCTTCTGTCTCCTCCCATGTGCTGTGATTTCAGCAAAGCTATGAGAGCTCTTATCTCTCAAATACGGTGCTCCTTCCCCACTGATATTAGGGCAGGGCAGCTCAGGTCTTGGCTGGCCTGCAGGGGAGGCACTGAGCTGAGTGGCAGGTGGGTTCTGGCACAGACATGACTGTTTTCCTTGCTTTCACTTGCAAAGCATGTGCATCCATCTCATTTCATTTCCTTGCTAAAGGCAGGACTTCAGTGCCAAGCACAGTTGCATAAACCCAGTGGGATGCTTTGGTGTTTAACATCCGAGCTGAGACCTGAGTCTGCTCAGGAAGGAAGCTTACAGAACATCTGTGCTCAGATGGAGCTTAGTTCATGCAGAGTCCCTCCCTTTTCCCCCAGGCTAAATTTCCCCCAGGTTCTAAATAGTCCTGAACTTGGCTTCTGCTGCATCCTGGTCCTTAGTGGAGGTCTGGAAGGACACCCATGGATGTGGGATAGCTGGTTGTGTCACTCAGCAGTGACACCAAAGGAATGAGCAGTTCTGCCTTTATGGTGAAGCTGTCTGTCAACAAGAGCTGTTACTATGGGATTCTCCTGGCCAAACACTTCAATGAAACTGGAAAATGACAGATTACAGGGTGAGGCAGATATCTTTCCAGCCTTGGTCTTTCACAGGCTGCTTCAGAGCTGGACGGTGCTGCTCCCTGATTCTTACTACCAGAAACCAAACAGATCCTTCTGGATCAAAGTGAAGCACAGATACAAGAGGACAAAGAGAGCCAGAACTGCTGCTGTCTCTGGCAAACACCCAGCTGTCAGCTTTGTGGTCAATGGCTGTGTGCCATCCACTGCCATTGCAGGGTGCAATGGGGAAGGCAAGGCCACTTTGGCAGGAGGTGCTCCAAATTCTCCTTGCTGCTCATCTGAGTGTTCCCAAGCTCATGAGGAATGATGTGCCATCCGTGCAGAGTCTGCACACACAGCTTTGTGGTGCTGCCTCCAGCATCTCTTGGTGGTCCTCTGCCTGGGACTGCTGCGCTCCAGCAGCCAGTATGGAATGTGCTTTTAGGGGATGGGCTGCTGGGGCCTATCCAACTCCTGGCACCCTTACCTTCTGTAGGAAGTGCTTGATGTGAACCCCAGAGAAACAGGAGTACAGAAATGGGGATCCCCTTTGGTAGGTGTGGTGTCATCCCTCCTGGTTTGTCCAAATTGGTCCGTGAACCACCTCCTTTCCTCTCCTGGCACAAAATGCACTAAATCCCTTGAAATTTCCACCACAACTAATTGATGTGATGTGACAGAGTCTGCCAGGGGCTGGGGTTTGGTGCTGGTCCTGGTGTGAACGTGGGGTGGGGATTAGAGCAGGGCCATGACCTGTAGCAATGCGAGTGCTTCAGGCGTGAAGAAGTCCTGGGTGCAGAGCAGGGCACCCCACCTTGCACCCTGGGGCAAGGGATGAGGCTTTTAGCAGGGCAGGGATGTGCCTGCTCAGAGCTGGGGCTGTGCAGGGAGGGTCAGGCTTTGCTGCTGCCATCTGCGATCACTCGCCTGCTGACACGATGCTGCTGGGTTATGCAACCAGCCTGTGCCCTCTGGGGAAAACTCATCCTGCGCATATCTGCAGAATAGTACACGCAGGGATAACAAACATGGAGGGGACAGTCCTACCCTGGGGCTGTTTGCATAAAACCCAGCTGCCTTCTCAGCCCCCCCCTCCATCCGTCCGCCATGAGCTGCCACTGATTGTCTGGGGGTGACGCAGCTGCAGTGGAGATGCTGTGCTTACATAAGGCAGCGTGGCCCAGATAGGAGCCTGGCACTGGCCGTATGCTCCCTGCAAACCCACAGCAGTGCACTGTGCAGCAGGAGCATTCCTCCTGTGTGCTTTTGTAGGGCAGTGGAATTGTCTGGGTGCTTTTCCTATAGGGCTTCTGAATGCATCTTGTATGCGTATGTTCAAACCAGCCTACCTCTGTGGGGCTTTCATTTAATGCAAAGCTTAAATCGGAAGCTTGAGAAGCTTAAAATGGGATTTAGGGCAGGGCCTGAATTCTGCTCTCAGGTAATTTAAGTTGACCGGGAAACTGAAGTAACCTCTCCCTGCTTGCTTTGGGCATTGCGTGCAGTGCAGGGCTGGGCGGCGAGGTCCCCTTTCCAACAGCCCCAGCCCCTGTGCAGACCTGGCCCACATTGTGACCTGGAAAACTGTAACCCTGATCCCGGAAATCAGATTTTCCCCCATCCTTCATCTCTTCTGATCGTGCTTTGCATCCCAGCAGCTCTGCCTTCAGTCCGGCTGTGGATGCTGCGCAGACCTGCTGCTCGCTGTGCCTCTTATTCTGTTATCTTGCGAAACAGAAGGATTTGGTGTCAGCTCCCAGCCAGCACAGTGCTTCTGGCCTTGCTTTCAGCTGAGCCTGGGTTAGATGAGCTTATCACTGCCTGCCCCCCAAGGCAGCAGCGTGTCCTGCAGAGGTGGGTGGCATTCCCTGGGGATAACATCATCTTTTCTGAGCATTGCTTCCTCATCTCCTGAAGTACGGGTTTATCCAAACCTGAGTTTGCTGTTCCCACAGATGTGCCTTTTTGGGCAAAGGGTCGAAAGCCTTTCTTATACATCAGTGGTTGGGTTGTGCTGAGTACCTGCTGATAGTCTCCTGATTGCCATGTGACAGCCCAGCCCCGACTGCGGCAAAAGCAGTATTTCACCCTTCCTTACTGATACAGCAAGGCTCTGTAAACTGAAAAGCAGCTGGATCTGGAGTTGTTTTGCTGTGCCTTGCTGCCCTTGCTCCCCAGGGACCTCCATTCACCCATCAGCAGTTGGAGCTCACGCACAGGTGCAAGTCCCCTCCTTGCTGGGTTGGTTTCTTGCAGCTCTGCCCTCATCTCCTCTTCCCCTGGGTCCCCTTGTGGGTGTCACTGTCTATGCCCATCATTCTCATAGCTGCCTTCCCAGGCAGTGTTTGTGCAGGATGCACTGGGCACTCATTAGCCAAGCTCATAGATCCTTAGATGCATAGAATGTCCTGAATTGGAAAAGACTTGTGAAGATCATGCAGCACCTGGCTCCACACAGCACACCCGGGAAGTCGTTGAGGTGTGTGGTGCAATGGGAGTCTGTGTGCTGCTCACTAATCTTGTCACAGAAAGAAAGGGATCACAAAGGGCAGCATCGCCCACCACCACAATTTAACACGTAAGAAAATGTGTACTTTTAATTTCTGTAAGGTGCCAAACTGCAGGGGTTTTGTTCAGTGTGGAAGGCAGCTTGTTCTGTAAGTCATACTCTGTAGTGAAACAGGATTTTTGGGATAGCAGGCGGGAATGTGAATGCAGAGTGATTCGGGCTGAGCAGAGGTGCTGCCCTCAGCTTTGCCCCATGTTCTGACACTTTCTGGTGGCAGCTGAAAGTAACTGCTGGCATTTGCCTTGTTCTGTTTGCATCTGCGAAATCATAGAATCAGTGCAGCGGGGCTGATACTGAGCAAGCTTAGCTGTGCAGTGGCACCTCTCTCTGATGAGCACGTCTGCACAGACACCTGAGTGCTGTCAGTAAGCAGCTGACCTGTAGGAATCCACCTCTGAAGGGCAGGGATCGGTGCTCATCAGAAGCAGCTCTGGCTGTGAGCTGCCAGCGAGAAGGCTGCTGTGTTTGGGTACGTTGTGTCTGTTAGGGCATCAGTAAAAGTGCCCTGATGCTGCAGGAAGGGACCTCATCAGCGTGTCAGGGAAATGTTGGGCATGGTTTGTCAGTCCTAGCATGGACAGAGCAAGCCGTGGGGTGACAGCAGCATGATTAGTTCCTCTTGGCCGTGGCAGCAGCTGCAGCATCTCTAGGCCACCCTGCAGGGCACCCTTGAGGCAGTGTCACATCCATCTGGAGAGGAGCAGAGCCCTGGGCAGGGCTGGGTGGCTGCACCTCTGGCAACGCGTGGCTTTGCTGCTGTGAGTCCCACATCCCTTCAGGGAAGGCTCTGGGGTTGGATTGAAGGGAGCTGCCAAGGAGCCCTGCACGCGTGTTTGTGGAAGGACGTGGGGGTACAGTGGGCTCTCAGCCCCCTCCCTCGCACCCTGCATCCCCACGCAGGGCTGGATGATGTGAGCACAAGGAGCTGCCAGCTTATGTCTTCATGCCTTGGTGAGACCCTCTGCTACCCTGAGGACCACGTTCTCATCTCCATCTGCTGTAAGCTGCACGTTAGTGTCATCCTCATCAGTGCTGCGTGAGGGCTGTGGGCTGCTGGTTCATGTTCTGCTGATGCTGAGCGAACATTCGAGCTGATTAAAACTGGAAGTGGCGTCAGCAGGGGTATTAAAAGCTCTTGAACAAGCCCAGAAACAGCGTGCGTCAATGCAGCGAGCTTGGAAGCAGTCAGACCAGGATCTTCCTTGAACTGCTCCTGCTCCAGGGAGGCATGAATAGCAGCAGCACAGCCCTACTTGCTGATGGAGCTGCACCACAGGAGGAATCTTACGGACAATTCTTCACTCTGTTGCTCCTGCCCTGGTGTCCCAGTGCCTCCCACAAGATACAGAACAGCTTCTCTCTGATCCCAGCTGAGTGCAGGCAGCCCTGGCCTCTTCCTTTAAAAGTAGATTCTGCAGGCGTGGATTTCTTTAATGAGATTTCCTGGGACTAAGGGATTTGAATCATTTGCTGGGTAGTGGTTATGGCACAGTTTGTCTGTGGAGCTGGGGGGACATGGCTGTGCTCCCAGCACCGTGAAGGGAAAACCAAATTCCCCATTTTCTCCATGTTATGTTTCTCAGAGCTGAAGTTTGGGGGAAGATTCAACTGCTGTTAGTTGTGGGGAAAACTATGTCATGAAGCAGCATGCTGCCCTAGGTTTGAAGGTTTGTGCATTGTTTAACCAGGAGAAAAAAGCTTCTGTGCAAAGCTGAGCTCTGCCTTCCCTCCTGCCCCAAAATCCAGGCTCTGAGCATCCTCAGGGGCTGCACAGAGTGTGGCACTGCTCTTGGTTGCATCCAAGTGGATTTTAGCAGCCTCTTGCAGAGCACTCAAGAGCCTGAGCTGCTGCTGACGCACAGTACGAGAGGTTCATTGTGACCCCAAAGTCCTGGTGTGTTCTGTGCTCAGTCACATACAGGTCCTCAAGGACACTGCCATCACGGGCAGTGCTGAGGCTTTACCTTGCAGCCCATTCCTTCAGTTAAAATTTGCTTAAAAAAATCATACAATACCCTGAGTTGGAAGGGAGCCACAAGGGTTGTAGAATGGTTTGAGTTGGAATTGACCCTTAAAGGCCATCTGCCCCAACCCCAAGCAGTGCACAGGGGCACCCACATGGCTCCATCAGTGCTCACAGCCCCCAGCCTGACCTGAGTGCCTGCAGGGATGGGGCACCCACCTCACCTCTGGGCAGCCTGTGCTACTGCTTCACTGCCCTTATTGTAAAGAACAACTTCCTAATAGTGAACCTAAATATCCCTGCTGCATGTGCAGAGTTCCCCAATTCCCAATTCAGTGATTGATTGTATCTTCCTCCAGTGCACAGCATCTCCTAACTGAAGAAGTAACGTCCTACAGGCAGTATAATGAAATTAATTAATTAAAGGAGGCTAAGGGGAGGAAAGTCTCACTGCAGTAACTGGGACAAAGCCATGCACATATCTGATCTCTGTTTCTCCTTTCTTGTTTTTCCTGCAGGTTTATTAACCAGGGACCCATCATCTCCATTACGTGCAACAAGATAAGGGAAGGTGACAATACAAAAGATCCTCGGTCTTCAGGATCTCTGGCAATGTGAAATGTTTGGGTGTTTGTTTTGTTGGTGAGCAGTGTTTGGGGGGCACAGAGGAGCTGCAGGGTCACAGGCTGGGCACTTGTCGTGCTCACCTAGACTATTGAATGAGATCCAGAACACAGAGCTGCCCTGCCCAGCTCTCCCCATGTCCCCCTGCTCTGCAGTTGGACTTTACAAGAGTTAATAGGCAGCTGTGGTCTGCTGCCAGACAGGATTGCTGAGCCCAGCCAGGCACAGGTTGGGGTTTAAAGCTATTGTTTCCACCTAGGAAATGGGTTTGCATCTGGAGTGCATTGCTTTAGAGGTGAGTCTTACAGAGAGTGCATTGCAAGCAGTAGAATGTCTTCACAGCCAGGCAGCTTCTGGGTAGGTGCATGCTGCCTGCACTAGAAACAGCTGTTGTTAGGTAGAGTAGCATAAGCTGGAAAGGCAGTGGGGAGTCAGCACTGCCCTGCAAGGGGCAGAGCCTTGTCTCCCTAATCTGGATGTCATAGAGATGTTTGTTAGGGGCACACAGCTAATGGGGAGTGTGTAGGAACATTTCGGCTGCGTACACGAGAAACTGAAAACAACCCACTACTCTGAGCCACTTGGTGCCAAACTTCAGTTGTGAGGAGCGGTGCTTGGGAGAGGAGGTTTGGCCTCAGTGGCTCATGGGCTGGATTCTGGCCTGCTGTAAAACACTTTTTCCTTCTAGGTAACTGTCTCAATAAAGTAAAAGGCTGGTTGTAGTTGCTTGGTTGCAGTCAATACAGCTCAGGTAAGGAGACTGGAACCTCAGGCCGATCAGTTAACACTCAGTCTCTTTGCCTATATTGTAGCAACACTAACACTCTGGGGCTATGTTGCTTGTCTTTAGACATTGCTCACTGTAAATGCAGTGTACAGCACCACCTCTTTTCCAACCTCTGGGGCCTGGACAAGCTAAAATGCTCCCTGCTGAGCTGACACTGTCAGCATCAGTCTGGGGGGCAGCATCACTGCCACTGTTCAGCCTCCACAGCGCCAGGGCTCAGGCAGAAGGGGATCCCTTGGATCCCACTGCCCTACCCCCCAACTGTTGGCATTGCCCTTCCCCTGGGCAGAGTTGGATGGCCCCACTCATGCCTAGCATTGCCCCAAGGGCCATGGTGAGCTGAGAACTGATCTCTCTTGTTCACAGTACAGTGTTAGTGCCCTACTCCAAACCTTCATTCCTCCACCCGATAGAGCCTTTGTTGCTTATTGACTGTCCCTGGCATGAACTGGTGCATGCAGAAGGCTATACCCCCCCATCCTGCTCATGGTTCACTCTTCTGGAAGGGTCCCTTGCTGGGAGAAGCCAGCTTTCCAGCAGGAGGTCTGCACGCAGGACATGGAGGTGGGAGGTGAGCACGGGGGAAAGTACCCCCTCCTGGCCCATTGCAGGTTCAGGCCATCTTCAAACCACACATTTTCACCTCAGCTTTTGCATTTCAGATGTGTTTGTAAAGCAGCTTGATGTTAGTGAGCTAGACCGTAGTGCCTTACTTAGGAGTTAGCAAACACTTCCGAGGACAAGCCCTAGGCTGCTAGCCTTTGGCCAACATGGATGTTTCCCTGTTAATTTGCCCTTTTCAAAGCATTTCTCCCTGATGATTTTGCTGCTGTTTGCGCTCGATTCCTGGATGAAGCTGCCTTGTGTTTACAGCTCCTAGCACCTCTCCTCCAATTGCTTTAGCCCAGACCAAACTTGTTCTGTGGAGTGAGGTGGCAGCATCGGGTGTCTGTGCCCACCTGGAACTGTCGAGCATCTTCTGCGGGCTGAACCCTGCGGAGGGAGTTTTTGGCATTGAGCTGCATCGCTGGGAATGTTCAAGCTTAAGATAGCAACTCCAAGGCTGGGCCCAGGGCAACTCCATCTCCTGGCTGGAGCAAAGCATCCAGGTATGGAGGGTGTTGCTGTCACGGGGGGATCCAGTGCCCTCCCGCCGCCCTTTGGGCTTTGCGGGGTCCAAGCTGAGCCCAGCGCTGGGGGTGATTGTATGAAACTGTTTACTTCTGACTGCTGTTTACAAGAGGGAGGTGGGTTGGGGGGTGGGGTGGGGAACAAGCCAAGCCTCAGGAGGATTGGGGAACACGTTATCTGCACCAGCCTGCAGCAGGGCTGGCTGTCAGCACCATGTGGGTGTGCAGGCAGCTCTGCAGGCAGCGTCGGTCTGTGGAGAGGAGAGCAGAGGGGTTAGGCGAGCTCCCCTGTGCTGCTGTGTTTGAGGCTTAACGGTGCTAGTGACAGATAAGAGTTACCCTTGTGGTCTTCCTTTACTCCTCAGGACCCAGCTCCTTCACATATCAGAGGCTCCCAGAGCCTTTCTGGAGCAATAAGATTTTAAACAAGCATTTACCATCGTTGTGGAAATCCTCCGTTGTGTGCGTCGTATGTCTCCTCTGTATGCAGTACCGAGGCTGGGTTTAAGCCTGCTGATTGCCATGGGAGGAACACGAGCTGCTTGCTCCATGCTGCAGTGTGACAATGCCACGTCCCACCTGTGGGGCATGGGGACACCCCTCCCCCCTGAGGACAGAAGGCTTAAACCCAGACTCCACAGTAAAGTTAATAATATTAGCAAATGAATCTGTATTACTTCCCTTTTTTTTTTTCCTTGCACAGAAGCTGGTGATCTAGGACCTATGTGTGAACAACTTTATATAAATGTTTTTTTTTGTACTTGGTTTACTCGGGTTGGTATGAGACGTTCTATTTAAGTTTTGAACACTGTGGATACCCTGATGTGTATGAGTGGCAGAGGCTTTGTAAATTAAGAGACGTTTGTGTGAATAAAGTTGTTTGATGGGGTTGAAAAGCCACACCATTTGAAACGGAGTTCCGTGCATTTGTTCCCAGCTGTGCTGTTGGCAATTAGAGGGGGTTACATCCACCACGGTTGGACTTGGAGAGCCAAAAAGAATGAGCAGCCCCGCCTGCCACCACCAAGGAAAATACCCCACAGAGCTGATACTTCAGTAGCTACCAAACACTGCCTGTCCTTGCACAGATGCTCTAGATCCACAAGCCAAAACTCACCCTTCACAGCATCTGGAGCCCCCGTGCCACCATTGGCATCCACAATAGGAAGAGCTCAGAGAAGATGAGCTGTGATAACAAGAAACCCTCCTTCGTGCAGGGAAAGGCAGCCAGTGATGTCCTGAGTGGCAAGGACATGAGGCCACCCCTGAGCAGGCAAAGGGACACGAGGCCAAGCTGTGCCCTTGTGTGACAGCTCCCTTTGCCCAGCCATCACTGCTGTGCTGCATAATTGCTGCCAACAAACACCCAAAGCAGATGCTTCCAGCCCCATGGGGCTGGCTGGCCCCAGCTGCCACAGTGTTAACAGGCAAGTGCTGGGAGCAAGCTGCATGCCTTCCAGGAGCTCCAGGCACCAGGTGGGGAACCTTGGGGCTGAAGGGCATAATCTGTGGGTGACACACAGTGAGGGCAGCCCTGGTGTTCGGAGCCCCAAGTCCCACCTTGGAGCAACCTTCCTTTGGGGGGGAAGAGGCTGGAGGAGCTGCAGGAGCTCTGGGCTGGCTGCAAGCAGTGGTAACACCTACAGCACAAGTGGATCATCAGCTTATGTGAAAGCACACACCCAGCAAAGCCCAGCTCTTCTGTACCAGGAACACAAGTCCTTCCAGGGCACAGCTGTAGCAGTTGCTTTCCAGAGTGCAGCCCTCAAGAAGTCCTGCTTTCTTATATTTCCTAGAACAGTTTGTCAAAACCAGACCCCTGTCTGTGTAACAAGACAATCGCCAGTGCAGCTGTCCCCTCGCACAGGGAGGTGTCAGCCCATTTCCCACCAGCAGAGCACATGCATGGATGGACCATTGGTCCCTTGGTGCTCCCCAGCCTCCTTGGAGCAGCATAAGGGTTTGCAGCAGAAAATGCTGCTGGAATTTCCCTGTTTTAAGCTACACTGGTTAGGGGGGGGATGGCAAAACATGCTTTGCTTCTGGAGAGGTAGCTGCCCCCATGACAAGCTGTGCTCCAATGCCCTCAACAACACAGTGTTGTTAGCTTGGTTCCTGCAGATGTCGTGATGGAGCTCGGGGAAGCCAGGTCAGCTGGCACGTGTGCCACCACACTGCACAGTGAAGGTGCAGGAACAGGTGACCATGCAGCCGACAGGCAAAAAGCTTTTAAACATCATTAGCAGAAAGAGCTTGGTGTCAGTCACAAGGAGAAACATTTCACTCTGGATTTGCTCTCTGGAGACCTATTTCACATGCAAAGAGGGCTGCTAAACTCCACAAAGACACTTCAGTTACTTGAGAGCTGAAAAAAATACACCCCAACAATTCCTGGCCCTTCATCAGCCAGGCACGTGCACCTGCAAGAGCTGCACATGGCAGAGCCGTAAGCAGGAGAAAGGCAGCAGGGCCAGGGCAGGATAGGCACCAAAGAGACAATCAACAGCCACCATGGCCACCACAGCCCCAAGGCCACCAGAAAGACTGAACATCAGCAGCCGTGAGATGCTGCCATCACCGCTGCGTCCTCCCTCTCCTAGAGCTGCTGTGACACACGTGGTGGAAACATTTTCAAGAGCCTGCACTCCACAGAGGCTCCAGCACTTGTAGAGCAGGAGCATGAAGTCAGTCGGTGCAAAGCACAAGTCCATATTTCTCTCAAGATCTCTCGAGCTTTCCAGTCGTCCATGCTGGACCACTCCGGTCCCGTGGGTGGGAGGAGAACGAAGCTCACGCTGCAGCACAGGACATCCATCTCGCCTCATCCCTGAGCTGATGAATAGCTGTTCTACCCAGCGTCAGGCTGCAGCAAGTAGAGGATGAACAGCCTAACGCTGCACAAGCCCACACACTGCGTTTAGCTGGGGGATGACTCAGACAGGGCTCTTCATGCTGGAAGAGGTGACAATGACACGAGGGCACGCTGGAGAGCGCGGGCTCTGCTGCCCATGCCATATTGCTGCAGGAGGACAACAGTGGGTCACGGGCACAGGGATGGGGCGGCTCTGGTGCTCTGCCACTGCCTCCCCACTGTGGATGGCTGTGGGGTGTCACTCATTAAATAGCCCCTGCCCCATTGCCCACAGCATTGTAACATTCTACAGCACAGCCACTCCATCCTTTCTCCTGCAGAAATCCCTCTCAACAGCCCTAGGGATGCTGTGATACCCAGGGCAGTGAGGCAGGCAAGAAGCATCACCCAAACCCCCCCCCCCCCCCCCCCAAAATAAAACCACTGCTTCAGAAAACAAAGATAACCAAGGCAGAAAAACAGATGTATTTTTGCCTGGCATCCACCCAAGCACACACACTGGTGGGGCTGCACAGGGTGCCTGCTGCTTTGCACACAGTGCAGGTGGGTATCAGCTCCTCTACCAAAAGACCCTCATCCCCAGCTTGTTTCCTGGCAGAACTAATGGCCTGTGCTCCTCTGGGAACCGAGCACTTGCAAAGAGATGCGTTGGGAGGCAGCAGCAAGGGAACGAATTAAGACGTTATTTCCTCTGCCAGAGATGAAATCTTTAAACAAGCCTTTCAGCCAAGAACTTTAGTATATATTTTTTTTTTCCTTAAGGTTTTGCATGGGAATCTTGTTCTCCAGAATTGCATCCGCCTCCAGCCCCACTTAGAGCTGCCAAAGCCTGCGCTTCCCTGGGGACCAGCCTGCGAGCAGCAGAGATGGATGAGTTGACTTCACCTCCGCCCTCCTGCCGCCAAAGCCAGGGCTTTGCAGTCTTCCCCAGCCCTGTGGATGAGCCTCGGGTACACAGCTGTGCTCTGAGCACCTCTACATGCTTCTGCATCCCTGTGCCCAGTGCATGTTGACGTGCCAGCCTCGGGCAGGTGATAATGAGCAGAGCACAGGCTGCAGTTCTGTCTGCTGGTGCAGAAGGTGCTGTGCTCTGTGCCAGTCCTTGCTCCCTGTTCTGCATCCGAGCATGCGTGACCTCTTTAGGAGGTTTTCATGGAAAATGGGGGCACGCATGCTTCTCTGCTTGCATAAGCCTGCAACTAACAGCCAGCTTGTGGGATCTGGGACACGACAGCCTGCCTTCAGCTTGTGCTCAAGGACATCTGTTTCACAAGGCGCAGCACGGTACAAGGATACCTGAATGGGCTTTTGATGAGCTTCCAGTCAGATAACTGGAGCTCCTACAACCCCACTCCATCTTCCTGAGATGCATCAGCTGCAAACCCACCTCCACTGCAGCCTGCAGCTCAGAGGATCTCTCACACCCACCAAAGCACCTGAGGTCTTACATCAATATCACCACTGGGGAGAGGAGGGTCTGTGGCCCTGGGACTCCTCTTAGTGCCAAGAGCTGCCCAGCCACCAATTGGTGAGGAAACCAGAGGTGACAGACAAAGGCTTCCTACCTGATGCAGTCCCAGGCACTCAGCCCTGCCCGTTGCAGATCTCCTGGTTGAGCTCATACCCCATAGCCTCCTCCCAGAGCATTATTAGTAGGTGCAATGAGTTAGAGATAATTGCTGCTTAATTGCAATTAACTCCTCCCTGGCCTGATCCAGCTGGAGTTCTTCATCTCAGAAAAGCCATTCTCCCACTGGGTCCCTTAGAAAATTTACCTCCCTCTTCCTTTTCCAAGTGAGCCCTCTGAATCACATCCTGATGAGCAAATTGAGTTCACTGGCGTGTGGTTTAGATTTGGGGATATAATCTATCTGGAACATGTAATTTATTTCAGGTGTATGAGGCACTAGTGAAACTGGGAGCAAGCAGTGAGTAAATCAATCACACCCTGAGATCCGGGGAGCTGAAGAAGCCCAGTGCAGACAGGCAGCTCCCGTGGCATCAGCCAGATATGAGCTATAGGTATGGTCAATTGATACAGGGACACAGCCAGGAGCCCTGGTGGTGACACTGGGAATCCTTCCAACAGTGCTGCCAGCAATGGATGCAGGAAAGTGGCAGAGCAGGAGCAGAGCTCTGTCCCCAGGGCCACGCTGCAGCTGGTGCTGCCCCAAGAGCTGCTCCAAAGCTGTGTCTGCTGCCAGCAGCCCCTGGGCCCCACCTTCACCCAGGAGATCTGACCACCCCTGCGCAAAGAGGAAGAACCACGCACTTGCCAGTGACAAAGTCCATCCCCTTCCCTGCTCCTCTTTGCAGCAGATTGCTATTTCATAATGCAATAGATGTGAAATATGAAGACAGAAATTGCCAGCGACTTTTAATTTGGATTCTGCCAATTTCTCTGTTCCAGCTATTGATTTTCCATAAAGATGAATTCCAGCTTCCAGGTCCCTCTGACAAGCACTATCTGGGTGTTTTGTTTGCTCCGAGAGTGGAAATACATGTTTTATTAAGTGTCAGAACTCACTAATGAGAAGAGGGAGGAAAATCAATTGTCTGCTTATATCTTGATCTTAAAGACTAACAAGTTCTCTATTTCGATGCTGTGGTCAGGAGGACAGGGCAGAATGACAAATGGTAAACAGCAGCTGTCAGCTTCTCAGCAGCGGTAGCTCAGCTGATGAGAGGGGAGGGAGAGGAGTATATGAAGTTTGATGGCTTCAAACACGTTTTGTATTAATTCAGAGAAACCTCGGGGAGCTGTACAAAATCCTATAGTTGAATTGATCTCTGATGTAAAAATGCTGAAAATATTGGAGACTGCAAGCAGGTTTACGCTCGTGTTCCTAAAATCGAGACAGAAACTTGGCCAGCTGTTTAGGATAGGGGTCACCAAAGGAATTTCATTTCTCCATTCTAATTTGGGATGAAGATTCTCACTTATGATGGTGAGAATCACAAGCAAGCTCAGTGCAGAAGTCTCAGCAACAAATCCGCTTTCAATCTCACATCGTACCACGCTCATGGAAAGTGTTCAGATGGCATCCTACCCTTACCAAAATGAAGAGCCACGCTGGCTGAGCCAAGGACTCCACCTCTGCTGTTTTAAAAGCCCAGAACACGAGGACGGCTCCAATTCCCAACATGCTTTCCCTAAGTGATGGGTTTGGGATCTATGACACGAACATCTCAGCACATTTATGTCTTGCAGGAACTTGGCATGCTTATTACCAAATAGTGATCTCTGTTAACCTCCTTCAAGCAAGGATATCAGTCTTCTTTCACTTGTATTTGTTATCTTCCTCATCTGTTACAGAATCACACCTGACAATTGTATAGTTAATCTCTTGGCAGCTGTGAAATGAAACAGTGAGCTCAGGCTGCCAGGAGAAGATGCATTGATTTCTTAAAATGACAGATCACCTCCTTGCTTGATGCTCAAGCAGAAGCTCAGGGACAGTGTTATGGATCTTGGCTATCATTCAGTTAAAAAAGCTTAGCAAAGATGCACCAGCTAAACGTCCAAGACAGCATTAAGGCTAAGCCCCAACCCAAAGTCTTAATCGCAGGGAGTATGAAAGCAACTTCAGACCCAGAAGGTCTGTCCAGCTTGCTGATGGCAGCACCAGTTGTGGTGCAGAGCTTATTGCTGTGAACCAGACGAGCCTGCCTCTCCTCTGCAATAAAACAGAACAGTCCCTCAGCACAGCAGAACAGGAAAATCCCTTCCTACCCAAATGGAAGCTCGCTTCACTTAATGGAGCAGTCACTTCCCAGGGTGCAGAGAGACAGCTCAGGGCTGCCCAAGATGGAACCAGCTTTTCTGCTCAGAGCTGAGGGTGCTGTGCAGACAAGGCTGCCCTGCAGTAGCTGTTTCATCTCTGTCTGCAGGGATCCTTGGCTTACAGCTGTGTCACCGTGCTTTGCTGCTGAGATCCGGGCTCTGTGCAGCGAACAAAGCTTTAAACTGGCCCACAGCGAGGCGGCTCAGTCATGCTCTTTGGACTTGGAGGTAGGGATGGCAAAGCACTAAAGCCGCTGCCAGCTCCATCCAGCAGAGGGGAGGCACGCTGGAGGAGCAGTGAGAATGGCTTACACGGGGAATCAAAGCTTTGGAAATTGTCTTTTGGACACTGCAATAAGCACAAACCCCGGACTCCGGGGGAACATCAGCTGAGTGCTCCCATAGCCCACAGCAAGGGCACAAAATGGGAGGTAGAACAAAATAGGCTTGTTGTGGAGGAGGAGGGAGCTCCTCGCGCTGCCGCTCATCCCTCCGGCACTCTCCAGGAATCCACACTGGCAGCCCAGCGCTCCGTGGCGCAGCTCTTGGCCGCGTTGAGGACAGTGGCTGCCTGTGAAGCAGGCAAAAGCCAGTCCCTCAAACCCCAGGACGGCCAGCACCCAGCTCAGAAAGGCAGTCTGAGCATATAGCATGCACGCACACCTCGCTGGTTGACCAGGGACAGGCACCCAGCCCCAGCCGCGGGCCTCAGCCCTCATACAGCACAATGCGCTGCCATGGCAACGGCTGAGGCTTGCAGCTTGCAGCCAGCCGGGCCACAAGGCGGCTGCAGAAGTGGGACGGGGCTCCCTGGCTGGCCAGGGGGAAGGAGGGCTTCCCAAGGTTGGGTAAGGTGGGTCAGGGCGGTCCAGCTTCCTCTGGTTCCCATTTCCTACAGCCAGCCCCTCTCCAGAGCCATGCAGCACCGGGCTCTGCTGTTCCTAACCTAGCAGTGCTGCTATTCCAAACCCAGCAGTGCTGCTGAAAAGCAGCCGTTTCTGGCAAGAAAAAAGGGATGTAAAAACAGAAAGGAAAACAACCACAATCACATCTCTGTCTGTGGGCAAACAAACCACTCCAGACAGCCAAATTGCTCTGGAAGCGCTGGTGTAACCTGTTGTGCTTGCTGTCCCTGTTCCGCTTCGTACTGGGCTGCCAAGAACCGTCACTGTTTTGGTTTTAGGGTATTTTTCTGGAGAGAAAAAGTAAAAAGGAAATACGGTTTGTTTTTTTTTTTTTTAAGTTGACAGCTTTCTTGGAAAAAAGATTTCGTGTGAATGAGTGAAACAGTGTAAATTGCAGGGAGGCCAGACTTCTGGCAGGTTTAGCAGCTCCCGAAACTCCAAGAAGGAAGTGCTATCACTTCCATTATCTATTTAGGGAAAGCCAGGCCAAGAGAAACTTCTTTGTCAACTGGATACCACCACCTAGCTTCAAGGCATTAGAACGTCACAGTTGGGTACTATGACCAGAAAGTTGCACTGCATGGGTAAAGAGGCCGGTCTGATTGCAAAAGGGAGAGAAACAGACGTCTACAGAGAGTTAAAGACTGGAGAGAAATTGTGTACGGGAGCACAAAGGTGTTTAATTAGAATGAAAGAGCAAATAGGGGAGAAATTTTGGCAGAGTGTATCAGAGAATTATTCTGGCAGTGAATCTGTTAAACAGAGCGTGACCAGTCCAGGGGGCTAACAGGAGAGCAGCTGATCGAAATGCATGCAAGTAGACTGTACAAAACATTAGCAATCATACAGCTAGAAAGGAGAATTCCTCTTAAAATGCATCTGGTTTAACAGTTCTTTCTCATCTACGAATTTGTGAGATAGGCTTAAATTGAGAGAGAAAAGTCACAGCCATGATTTCCTTCGCAGCTGCTTTTTCTTTGGTTCTTAATTTCATTAAGCTTTTTTTTTTTTTTTTTTTTTTTTTTTTTTTTTTTTAAACAGCAAGTTTTGGAATCATGAGTGTGAATCTGAATGAGTTTGAAAGCAATTCAGAGAATGCTGTAGACAGCACAGAGGAACGAGGCAATGCCATCTGCAGGAGGTACGCCGAGAGAAGCAGCCTTGTGCGGCAGTACCTGCAGGCTGATCTGAGCCTCCACCTCCTTGAGGCACAGCAGAAGAAAGTGGAGCTTCTGAAGAAGTGTTGCTATTACCTTGAGGTTCTGCCCACGTTTTTGATCCTGAGAGATCAGAATCTCTTGGCGCTTCCTACCAGCATCTTCCAAGTCATTGACCCCTGGAAATTCCAGAGAGTGAAGAAAATGGGAAGATCCCAGACTGAAATCCACCTGCAGCTTTTAACCCACCTGTTAGAAGAGCTGCAACAAGGTCGGGAGGAGCTGGTCTGCTACGTGGAGACCTGTGACATGGTAACTTTCCTCTCCAAGTGGGACTCAATTAAGCAGAGAATGTCAGAGCTCTCCGAAGCAATGAACAATTTCAATTCTGTGCAAGTATCAAGAAGACTCTACACCAAGCACCGTTTGGTGTCATGTGCAGAGATTAGGGGGAACAAAATACCAGACATTAGGCTTTTTCTCTGTGCAAAGATGCCAGTTCTGTTCGATCGAAACGAATCATATGCACACAAGAACTGGGCCCACCTCAAATGGTCTATTGAAAATCAAGAGTCATCCCATGAACAATATGAACTGCATTATAAGTTGGTGAAGCGTGGAACTCGGCCAGAATTTGGACACTGTGGGCTTGTGACACGCACCACCAACACCTGTGTAGTGCAGGGCCTGCTGCCTGACCGGTCATACCAATTCATGATCAGAAGAGCAGAAGTGTACACGCTTGTCTATGAACTGTGGCATGACACCATCACACTGACGACAAAAGCTAACACAGCTGAAGACAAAAGCACCTGAGAACCAAAGGGTGAGGTGACTGACAAGAATGTTTTCTCATATTTTCCATTTGAAAAAAAGTGGACAAGAATAAAGAAAAAATCGTAGCATTTGAGCATTTTGTTAAGCTATGTTTCCCTCCCCTCCCCCCTCAAATTTGTTCTGTTTTCGACAGCAAGAGCCTCCCACGAGTTCATCCATGTTAACAGCAACCAACCCCAGATTTCTCTGAACAAATAACATCCTTATACAGCATGCAGGACTCAGAGCCTCCCACAGTCCTGCAGGGCACCAGGGAAGCAAAGTGCAGGAAGAGAAACATCTCTGCCTCCCAGTGCTTTCCGTTCACCAAAAGATGCCCACTGCTTACTTCATGCACGTGTTGAAGTCATGACTTGGTGCTTAGAAGGTATGGGCTGCCCAGAGATCATGATTTCATGCTCACCCCTTACAGTGCAAGGAAATTAATCAGAACAGGAAAGGGTAACATACCCAGAAGGCCAACATTTAGAAGGCAGTTTTTCCGCCACGTCTCACCCTCAGTGCTACTTTTCTTTTGCACCATTTGGTTAATTGAAAACACAGCCCTCACCACACAGCTTCTAATTGAACTGCCACGTAAACAGGACTTTTAGTAATAAAGTTTATTACTTAAATAAATTCGAATCACTTTAACAATTATGGCTTAAATATTAAAAAGAAAAAAAGGGAATGTCGAGGTTCATTTCTACAAACGTTAGAAGCAGGTAAAAATATTTGTATCCAAAGAGTCATTTGAGGTCTGTTGCAAGTCACAGACATACAAAAAAATAAAAACCTGCCATATTTAAAGTTCCTTAATGCTTTATGCCACTTAACATTTCATCTCTATTAAAAACAACAATTTATTGCAGTAAATTAACTGTCTGACATAGGTCAGCCCGAGCCCCTGGGCTGACACAGCCACCCCAGCAGGCTTTCAAAAGTAAATTAAAAACTCTTGAATGAAATCGGACCATTTTGAGCTTGTTTTCTGTATTAATTCCTATGATTCTCTCTGTTCATGAACACAAGGACGAGAACGTGACATTCAGCTGGCACTAACAGTCTAATAAAAGTTTGGTTAATTGCACTTCCTGCTAGCCCTGACTATTGCAGCTACTCAACCCACTCCAGAGGTACCTGATCACAGCACAAGCACCCAGCAGCCTGGGTTGGCTCTTAGTGCTGCACCTTCTGCAGTTCTCCATCCTGCAGTCATCGCTGAGACAGATGACTGCATTTCAGTCACCCACAAGATTGTTTCTATACAAAATTATTCCTATACAAGCTCGTTTTGGGATTGCAATAATATTTGCAAAAGCAGGCTGGCGTGGAACTGTTAAGATCCAGGGTGGAATGGCTTCGAGGAGGAACAAAGGACATCAGGTTTTACCACCTTTAGAACCAGCAGGAATACTTCCCAAAGGCTGTTGGACCATGGAGAACTGCAACCATCTGTCAGTTTTCACAAGAATATGGATGTACAAATCGAACCCAGAAGTGCAGGAAGGCAGCTTAAAACAAGGGAGGAACAGAACTGCTCCGTAGGTTCTCAAGCCTAACGGAGTCAGAACGCAGTAACACAGCATTAAGGGCTTTGTCAGACACAGTGCTTTCTTATTGCACATTCCTTCACACTGGGAAGAGCCACACTACACTTTCTGCTGCAATCACAGGGCAAAACTCATCTCTGCCACAGTGCTGTGAAGTTCTTTTATGCCAGGGATGTCCCAGCGCAATACATATCTGTGCATGCAGTGCAGAAGTGCTGTGACTGCATCTTGGCCCCATCCTATGTGAACAGCCAGAGTCAGCCACGTGGTTTCAGGGACAGCTGAAGCAGGCACTTCATACATTCAGAACTGCAATGAAATGAAGGAATTCTCCTTCAAAACCCTCGTGCTTCTAAAAGCAGCTCCACAATCCAGTAGAGAGCATCAATTCCCCACAGTGCATCCCTCTCAGCCATGGGTTCCTGTGCAAAGCAACCTTCCTGAGCAAATCACAGCTTCCAGTCCACAGCAGTTTGGCTGCTTTAAATAAAAACATACACTATAGACATACATGTTGTGTGATGAGCTCACCAAGTTATCACCGCTCTTAAAAAAACCTCAGGCCACGGACTGTGAAACAAATTCACAGATTTAAGCATTAATAAATTAGAAGCAGCTTTAAAAAAATACGGGGGGGAGGGAAGGGAGGAGAGAGAAGGGAATCGCACAGGAGGAGATTTCAAATAAAACTCAGAACATTTAAAATATCTTTACAAACTCCAACATTTCCTCGTAGGAGCAGTCCTCAGTTTCCACTGACTGTGTATTGGTGAGGACAGCCTCCTTTGTACAAAGAGTAAAATCTATTTACAAAACCAGCTTAGCCTTGGGTCAGTGATATTTACAAGCTTGGAGAACAGCACTTTGGCTAGACAGCATGGAACGCGGTTCCCTTTTTGCTTCCTTCTCTTGAGAACAAAAACAAGCCAACAAAAGATTATTTTCCTGCTTTGAGAAATAAAAAGCCTAAAAAATTCCCTGGCCTTGATTTTAAGATGAGTGGTGCTACTCAGAAGATTTGGACCCATAGGGCAAATCACAGCTTGCCGTGTGGATCTGCCACATGCAGTCATTCCACCTCCGACAAATAGAACATATATTTGGTCCCCAAAGCTGCACTAACAGATAGGATGGTGGCTGCACTGAGCATCTTCTAGTTGAAAATAATCATCAATAAAGTCACATACGCCCATCCACCCACTTCCAATGCTTTTTGGTTTGCTAGAGGTGAAAGTTCCTATACAAGGTTGCAGTGATATAAAAAACAAGTCACCAGTGCACATATGGAGACTGAGCTGTCAACATGCAGGGAGAGATCCCAACTTTTCCAAGTGCATTTGACCCGTGGTTCACGTACAAATAATGGAAAGATTGCGTCCTTCTGAAGGCACACGTAGCACAGTTCAGGTGAAGAGGGACGAGCTCAGCCAGGCATCTCTCCTCTTCACCGGTGGAAGGGTGAACTCTTCCTGACACAAATCCCTTGGCCTGTTGTATAGCAGTTATGACTTACGTAGTGCTGGAGCAGTCTCCTCCACAATGGGTTGCACTCCAGGAGGTACCGGTTCCCTGTTGGCACAGGAAGGGAGGCAGTGGTCAAAAGAGGCTCACAGAGAATCATCACCTCTGCTTAACATTGCTAGCAGTGCTGGGTAACTCTGGGGATGTTCCTGTCTGCCAGAGCTCTGTGAAACCACAGCTCCCTTTATAGTTTTGCCACATTTGCAAGCAGTTTCCTTATGCATCACAGCCTACGTCTGCACAATTACTGGGAAACTACGAAGTAAATTCTGTTAGAAGAGAGGACTAGGATGCAAAGTGATGGAAACAGTATGGTCCAAAACAGAAACGAATTATAGATGCTGCACATGAGCTGCACACAATCTCTGCTTTGCTCAAGCGGCCCATATAGCCCAGTTTCAAAATCACAGAGAGCCCAAAGGGCAGAAGAGTGAAGCAAGACAGCCACTTTCTACTAATGTGGACCTTCACCCCTTCCTGCAAATTGTGCTGCTCCCCTGCAGGCTGTGCACACTCCCAGCTCACCCACCTAGAATGCAGAGTCCTTCCTGAGCGCGGGTGATGCCGACGTTGACCTGGTTTGGGTCAGTGACAAAACCCAGGTACTTCTTCTGCCAGCTCTTGGTGGGCTTCCTGTCGATCTCGTGTCGAGGGCAGGAGCGTACGGTTGACAGGATCACGTATCTCCATTCACTTCCTAGAAAGCACAAATGAACCACGTATTTTAGGTGGAAGCATCCGGCCACTCCACACTACACAAGATCCACAACCTGCAAGCGCCAAGTGGTTTTCTCCAGCTCTGGAGGCCCCCCAACTCCTGCTCATTGATCTTAATAACCCTTTCAAGATGTCCTCTCCGTTGAGCCTCCCCCTCCCATCAGTCTCATCCCACTTTGGGCGCTGTGATTTATCACCATCACAAAACACCCAGAAACTGGGTCCATGCACGGCTGCAATTACTCTGCTGTAGGATTTGTCTCGGTGAGAAGTTGCTCCAGCCCTCAGGAGAGGGGAGCAGTGCCTTCCCTCCGGCCCCACCTTGGCTCTTCATGATGGTGCAGACAGTGACGCCGCAGATGCCTTCTTTCAGCAGGCGCTTGTTGATCTCGGACACCTGGGCGTTGTAAGGGCTGAGGATGGCGATGCTCTCCGGCCGGATGGTGCCATCTAGTGTCAGCTGCTTCGCAATCTTCACCTGGAGACACCATGATTCTGCTCACCTGGGAACCTCCAGCAGACCTCCAGCACGTCCCCAAGGCAGCGACGGCGCCCAGCTGTGCTGCTCACCTCTGGGTCTCATTTCCCTACCTCTGACTCTGGCCAGGAGCAGCATGGCACGCTGCAGACACGAGCAGGACCTGCACCCACCCCACCGATGGCCACCCGATCTCAAAATTCACCATTCACAATCCCTCCCAGCACGGCATCCTCCCATTCATAACCCTAGGGCCCTGCTCACCGCCTGCTCCACTTCCTCTGGGTTAGCTTTGGAGTTCTCATTTCCTTCCTCAGTGGAAATCACGAGGCTCTGCTCCTTCCCCTCCACGTGCCCAAAGATGATGGGGCAGCAGCGGTTATTCTTGTGGTATAGGACGCTGAGTTTGCGAAGAAGCTGGGGACACGTCTTCAGGCGATGGTCATAGAACTCCTGCGATGGGAACTCACAGATGTTTTTGTGCTGGCAGAAAAAAAAAAAATCAATAAAATTATACAATGACATTAGGAAAAAAAACGTTCCTAACTGGCAGCATTTTTGGAGCAGGTTTCACCTGCAATTCCACTGTGCTTTACTGGGCAAGTGTATTATCCATTGCTCTGGCAAGGGAAATGGAGAATATCTGTTTTCCAATGGCTTCAGCCAAACCCTGCTGATATTTTCTGCTGCTGCTTGAGGAAAGCCTCACCATGCGGTACTGCGTGTCCAGCATCCACGCCTGCTTCTGGTAGCGCTCAAAAAGAGATGTTTCCATGCCAAGGCTCTTGCAGAAGTCACTGTTGACCACAGGCTTCAGCTGTTTGTGATCCCCAAGCAAAACGACCTGGAACAAATGGTGGATGCTTCAGCTATGAGGGCAGTGGCAATGGTGAAGGTCATCAGCTCTTTGAAAGACTAATTATATTCTGATATTTGTTGCTATTTATTTATGTTACAGTTACAGCAACCTCAAACAAGGACCGTGCTGTATATTATATAAAAACCCTGACCCAGATAATGCAGAGCCTTATTCCCATCTGACAGGAGAAAGACATCACACAGAAAGTCTGTGGAGATCTGCCCTCTCTTCCTGCTATGTTGACAATTTGTACCTGGTTCAGGACATATTTTGATGGCAGTGATGCTCCCCTTACAACAAAGCACCAAAACCACATCCACACAACTTGGTTTCCCTACAGAAAGCCAAATGCAAGATCAAATCCCTCTATCGTGGACGTCATCTTTGCTGGGTCAACTCCATAAAAGACCAATGAACACAATCATGGACACCATTGTGGCTGGGTTGATCCCATCAAAGATCAACAAACCCCACCATTGACTTTTACCCTGTCATGGACCCCCATTACTGCTGGGTTGATCCATCATGGTTGGGTTGACCCCATAAAAGACTGATGAACCCCGTCATGGACTCAACATCATCACGGACTCCATCCTGACTGGTTTGACCCATCATGATTGGGTTGATGCTCTAAAAGTCCACGAACCCCATTATGGAATTATTCCATTGTGGTTGGTTTGACCCCGTAATGGTTGAGGTGATCCCTGAAGTGATTCACTGAAGAAAGGGATCTGACCAAGCAGAGAGGCAAGCAGATGTTACAATTCTCCACCGTAAATTTCAGCCCTACAGGAGGTCTCAACGAGTCCCCTTTATGTGACATGAACAGGTAACACAGCTCATATGTCTGCTGAGAATACTCACATACCTTATGTACCTCTCCGTGCCAAAAGACCTGAATTAGAGTTACGCACCAGTCAAGAAATGACTGCCTGATACAACATCACGGGTACTAACAAAAACAGCCTTAAAACCTGGACAGGCTTGGAAGAGCGTGGTAAGAAGTGGGAGGTGTGTGGAGACTCAAGAGCTCTGAGCAGCCATCCTAAAGACAATGCTCTGGAAAGGACTGACCTTCTCAGCACGTGAATGGCTGACCAAAGGGATGAGGGTCTCGGGTTCGGTGGACATGGCGCACTCATCGATGAGTATCTGCTTGACATTGAGCTTCTCCAGGGAGTTGGCAGATGCAGAGGAGCATGTGCACAAGATGACATCGTGGCATGCCAGTTCATAAGCACGAGCTTCCTTCAGGATACGTTTGTGCCTGGTGATTGATGCAGAAGACACCAGGTTACACACAGTGGAAACATTCCCAGGTTCCTTATGCAGGAACCAGGCAGAGGCTGTACTTCCCTAAATGATTATGGCTCTGTTAACCACCCCAGGACAAGCTGGTGTTCCCAGAAAAGGGCTTGAGGCACACACAGCAGGAAATGCATTTTGTTCTGAACTCGACAGGGCACAGAGTCATGATGGGAGATGGGAGATGCACACACACACACTTGAGACTCTGGGACCAGAAGAACAATAGCATTGAGCAGATGAGATGCTGAGGTACTAACTGTAGCACTAACCCTCAGCTAATTGCTTACCATCATTCTAAATGATGCAGAGCTTATTAGTCTTTTTTAATGTTTTCGCCTGGTCCCTTGGTTTGCATGAACCAGGACAAACCTGCTGACTTTCAGATATCTCTCACCAAGGTCTCCATCTACTCACTTCTTTATTTCTTCTTCTGTTATCTCCTCTCCTGCCCTCACTCGACGGTCAAATTCACAGATCTGGACATGTTTAGGGTTTTCCGGCTGTCGGATCCGATGGTGCAAAATTATCTTGCTAAATAAAAAGACAATATGTAAATATTTTCCTCATGGAGACCCAAGATTCTACAGTGAAGCACGCCACACCTGCCTATGTGGAGAAATCATGTTGGCTGAAGAAGTCACAACCAGATTTGTACACGTTTATAGGCCTATCTCACACTTAGCCCTCGGGAACACAAAATACAGCAGCCACCCTTTGACAGTTGCAAGCAGGAATGAAGTCAGAGACTTTCAGAGCTGTTCAAAAAAGAAGTGAGAAAATCTAGGATATGTTCAACCGCCTGAGTTTCCTGACTAGATAATGGATAGATATAAAGCTTCAATTGAAAAGAAAGAAAGAAAAGACAAAGTGGGTGCTGTTAACAGTGCTGTTCTGCACTGGAAACCAAGGCTGCTCTGGGTTGTTCAGCTGCAGATCCTACCTGAGCTCACGATTTGGCTTTGCATCCCGCAAGGCTTTGCGGGAGAGGTGCCGGCTGCTCCCTGGGTATGGGTACTCCAGCATCTCTATGGCCTCTCCATAAACTCTCAGTGGTTTCAGGCCCTTCATCTTCATCAGTATCTCTGGAGGGAGAGAAAAAGGCTGCTCAGACGGCACTGGGCCAGCCTCTCCTGTCTCCCAGACTCCTGTTCATCTCCCTCCCACCACTACTGCAGGGGCAGAGAACGTGTACTTACCAGCAACAACATCCACAGACTTGTTGGATGGGCCACAATACAAGATGCACCTTTTCCCTTGGGGCTCATCCTCAGCAGGGCATGGCAGTGGCTCCTCCACGGTGGCCTCCTCATTCAGCTTATGGAACCAGTAGACAATGTGAGTTCCAACAACGGTTTTCCCTGTACCTAGAAAAGCAAGAACGCTGCTAAGAATGCTTTAACCACAATACTCTTGCTCTAGATCACTGTCCAAATGATCAGCCACAAATAAAATCCCAGAACCAAGGGGACTGTCCTGAACAGCCTGAGATGATGCCAACCTGCATTGCCTCTGCCTGTCCCAGGGAAAGCAACAGACAAGCTCTCAGCTGCCTTTAAGGACCAAGAACTCAAGAGCTGTCCCCTGCCTTACCTGGTGGGCCTTGGATGAGCGTGAAAGGTTTTCTTAAAGCATTTAGCACAGCCTCGTTCTGACTCTGGTTGAGCTTCCTTTGGCTGCCAGGGAGATCAAAGGATTTTTGCTTCAGGATTTTGGACTTGGTGACTGTTAGAGCAAAGAGACATGAAAACCAGTTTAAAGAAGGCTACTGAAGACAGCACACATGCAATCCAACAGGAGGACGTGCCAGGTTCCAAACAATTGTACACAATTACAAGACCGTCCATATGTAATTCCCATCCCATGCCAAGAGGGTCTACCAAGGAGACTTCTCTGTGTGTCCTACAGATGAAACCCGACCTGCACCTGCTCCAGAAGGAGCCTGCACTCTGTTGGGCCAGCAGCCACCCCAACCCTTTACAGGGAAACCTTCTGGCCTGAAAGCAGAACCCCCATGGCAAAAGCTCGGTGAAGCTCCAGGGCACCTGCCTGGCCAGCAAAGACCATAGTATGAGAATGGAGAATGCCTTCTCTACCTTTTGATGGAGGTTCACAGCCAAGGGCAATGCTTTTAGCAAGCTTGGAGGCATGCTGGAGCCTCCAAATTGCATTTTCTTTCCGTCTGTGAGGGAAAAATAAGAATTATTGAAGTGTAACATAAAATAGTGAAAACAACAATTCAGCTTTGTACAACTGTCTTGTTTGCTCCCTTTTTGCTTTGGTGTTGTATCAAATCCTTCCAGAAAGAACTTGAAATGATTTGCATACGCGTCCTATTGGGCAATTTGTGCTTGTCTGAACAGCTGAGTCTGCAAATACGTGGAGAGGAAGGAGCACAGCTTCTGTCCCAACTCCATTCTATTACGGTCCAACTCTATTTTCTTGGCCTAGCTTCCAATTTGTCCTAAAATTTCAGACATGAAGGAAAGTAAATTCTGCTCCCAAAAAGCTACAGCAGGCACTGATGCAATTAACAGGCAAAGGAAGGCAAATGAGACACTAGCTCTGCTTCAGTATGAGCAGACAACACTTCACAGCAACAAAGGAGAACAACTGGAACATCAGGGAGCAAATCCTGCCCCAGTGCTTCACACTGCCTTTTACTACACACACTGCAGCAATTTAGGAACAGAAGGAACAGATGTGCAGTGAAACCTCAGCATGGCACCTTCCTTTGTATCCCCAGCCTCATCCTCACTGCCAAATGGGAGAACATAAGGCATCCGGAGAACAGATCTGAGAAAAGCCGACTCATCCAAACATCAATGACCCAAGAGCTCAGTTGGAGCTGGGCAGTGACATTTTCAGGCAAAGCAAAGACTGTTTGGGCTGGGCAGAGGAGACCCATGGGAACAGCTACTCTGTCCTACTGCTCTAACTGGAGCATAAGCACACTTACACGTCTGGCAGCATCTTTGGGATGAGCTCCACGGTGAACCTGGCAGAGTCCTGCGAGATTTCCGCAGGGACATTTTCCATAGACATGTAGTTGATGTAAAAATTCAGTGTCTGCTTACTACTCCTGTCTGACTCCTGATCATCACCAAACTCCTCAGTGAGCCCGTGAGCCACCCACGTATACGTATCCGGATCCACCACAAGTTTGTTTTTGGATTTCTCCTTGTGACCCAAGGTCAGCTCCTGGAGGCTGCGGCTAAGGCACTCCTCGTCGCTCTGAAGGCTCCTGAGCTTCAGCCCACCCAGGCGAATGCACAAATAGCAGTGGTTGAAGTCCACCTCAATGGAGCACTCCTCCAGAAAGCTTTTTTTAAGGCAGAAAGTCCCTTGCAGCTGCCCTTTGCTTGTCCTTTGCTTTGCCCAGGATATTTTGACGTCATGGAGGACAATAGAGTCATTTTCAGCCACCGCACACGACGCAGACTCCATGGCGCTCATTGGCATCCACACCTTTCTGTACTCCACAGCATCCTTGTACTTGTCCTTGGATGGCAGCGTGGCGTATGCAGAGAAGCAGTCAATCGCCTTTTCCGTGTGCTGCAGGCAGACGTCAAAACCTGGCGTGACACACCACAGCTGCACAAAGGGCACCAGAAAGCCCCGGAAGACATCAGTGGTGAGCTGGAACTGCAGCGTGTCACCAGCGCTCAGCTCCACCATGACTTCCACGTAGTGCGAGCAATCGCTCTTCCTCACCCAGCCCACACGCCGCCTGTAGAGCTGCTTGCTGTTCTGAAGGAGGGAGGACAGGGCATCAAATTTCTCCTGTCTGATGGCCATGAGTATATCCTGCCACATCTTGGCTTGGAAGAGGGTGACGCTGTGGTCGTAGAGATGGCAGGGCTGCAGGCTGTGCTTCTTCATCGTTTCCACCGAATACATCCTCCTCTTCCACGTCAGCCTAACACTGCTCTTGTCCTGCAGGAACATGGGCTGCTCTATCAGCTGAAGAGCCCTGTAGTTGATTACATGGGGATCAGGAAGGCTCTCTCTATTCAGTGGGAACAGAGCTTTAAAGTACCTGTCCGTTCCTTCGATATCTACTACAAAGGCCATCTTCTGCATGACCTGGCCCTTCAGCTGGGTGGCCATCTGCATGCAGCGGGCTCTCTTCTCGTACATTGTTGCCTTGGAGTTCTTCCTGTTGAAGTCATGACAGAGGAAGTCAATGTCATCTGAAGAACAGGCAATGGGCTTCTTGCGGAGCACAGCATGGAGGTGCCGCTGCACTACGATGTCCATGTATCGGCGGATGGGAGAGGAAGCCCAGGTGTACGAGTCAACCTTCAGGGAGTAATGGCCCACTTTGGACTGGGCAGTGGAGTTGGAGCGACAGAAATAGGAGCGGCCAAGCAGCCTCCTGAACTCCAGGGCAACAGGAGCTAGTTTTGGGTGGATGTCATCAGTAACAACAAGGTCTAGCATCTTCTGGAGGTCAGATTGATGTGCGGCGGACTGCAGGTGCTCCCAGATGGGGCCCAGGAGACAGAACTCTACTTCTTTGGAGGGGGGTTGGCTAGAAGGCTCATCTTTCAGGCGGTGTGAGAGGTGGAGGGACAGAGGAATGATATGGCTGTACTTGTTTTTCATGAGTAAAATCTGTTGAGGGTTTGGCTCACCCTGACACCGGACAGGAGTGACATTTTTTGTGACCTCCTTGTTAGTGAGGAACTCAGCCACAAAGCTGTTGAACATGATCATGAGCTCCTCTATCATCTGGTGGGACCGCCTGTTGCCCGGGGAGCTTCCCTCATCCAGCTGGTCATAGAAGCAGTCCTCCTGCAACCGAGACTTCCTGTGGATCCTGGAGAAGTGATAAGCCACAGTGAGGCAGTCCTCCAGGGTATCAAAACGAAGCGCATCTGCACCTCCCTGGTAGTGGTCCTGAATGCAGAGCTCTGCCTCTTCATAGGATAGCTGCCAGTCCGAGCGGATCACAGAGAGGGTGAAGATTCCATTAGTCACCTTGTCAGTCTTTTTTTCTACGGTGACAAAAAGGGAGATCACACGACGGTCCTTCTGTGGCAGGAGGCTGCAGATGTTGTTGCTAAAGGAGGGTGGGAGCATGTGCACCGGATCCTGCTCAGGAGCGTAGTAGCTCACACCTCGCCTCTTTGCTTCCAGGTCCACAGCACTGCCCTTGGGGATGATGCTAGCCACATCTGCAATGTGGATCCCAATCTCATAGTGATGTTCAAGGCTCCTGACGCTGATAGCATCATCCAGATCCCTCGCACCTTCAGGATCAACAGTGAAGGTCAGGTAACTCCGACAGTCCCTCAGGTTTTCCTTGCTGGGGTTTGGTTTGCTGGAGGTGTTGTATTTGGCTAATTCCTTGGTAACAACAGGTGGGTATTTCCTCTCCAAGCCATACTCTGAGTTGAGAATCCTTAAGCCTTCTTCTGAAGTCAAAGCCACGTGCAAAATCTCAGTTACTATCCCCAAAGGGTAGTAGAAACCTTCCCGCCAGGCGATGATCTGGACAGAGAAGATCTGGCATCTCCTTGTGTCCTGGTTGATCTTCTTCCAGCTGACCACTTTGTACTTCCCATTGACAAGCTTGCGGACAGGAATGACATTAGGTTTCTCTTTCAGCCCCGGGACAAATATTTTGGTGACAGTGGGATCGATGGGTACCATCACCCGGGGATCGAACTCGTCCACTGTGCAGATGAAATTGCGCTCTCTCTCGGCGCGCTTCAGGATGCCCACTACCTTCCCCTGGGGCCGCAGGCCGCTGCTGTCAGCTGTGCTGTTCTCCAGGATTTCCACAAGCACTTCGTCGCCAGTGAAGGCTGTCCCGCAGTGCACTCTGCCTTTGATCTGAATGGTAACGGCAGGAGAGTCATCAAGGGGGAAGGCTGAAGCCTTGTCAAACCTCTCTTTGACCAGCTCACACCTCTTGTACATTTGGGGGTGCATGTGCAGATATTTCTGCATCACCTGAGAAGAGAAGCTGACGTATTCCTGCCTGTCTTCCCACTGATTTGAAGCGTCAGACTTCACATTGAGCAGCCCTTCTTCGGACACTGTTACCAGCACGTTCTTACTCTCATCTAAGAGCTCCTGGAGGATGGGATCGTCGGGATTCATGCTGTCCATCTCAGAGCTCCAGGAATCCGTGTCGCTGTCCTCATCATTGTCCTCTGGGCTCCTCCTGCACCAGCTCTCCTTGTCGCATGCCGCCTGTTTGATCTGGGCCATGGTCAGGTTTGCTGGGGAGATGCTCCCCTTCTCAATGCACTCCTGGATGAAGCGCTTCCACACCCTGCAGCACTGACCGTAGGAGCACAAGGCCACTGCATCTCCCACCACAATGACCTGTGACTGAGCCCTCGTCATGATGGTGTTGAGCACTCTGGCGTCGTTGAAGAACTCAAGGTTGTGGGAGGCTGAGACACGCAGGCTCTCGCTGGTGTGGACTGTGCTGATGATGATGACCCGGAACTCACGGCCTGCACCGAAGGAGACAAGGGAGAAATCACTCAGCATAGGAAAGCTCTCTGGGATTGCAACATCCACAAAGTGGGATGGATGCCACCAAGTGAGGGGTTGGAACGAGATGATCTTTGAGGTCCCTTCCAGCTCAAGCCATTCTATGTTGCTAAGTCACCACCACCCATGCACTGTGAAGGCAGGGGAAAGGCCGGGCACTGAAGCAGTGGCAGTGGCAAGGACAGGGCAGTGCCCCTTTCACAAGTGTCCCTCTATCCGCAAGGACATTGCTGCCAGCACAGCAAATAGCAGACACCAGGAGGCACCCCGTGATTTCTGAGCTAAGAGATGGTAAAGAAAGGGTGTGGAGATCAGGAACACACCCCAGGGGTCAGTTATTCTCACCATGAGGAGTCGTGGCTGTACAATAAAAAACAGTAATAATAAAAACATGACTGAGACGCAAAGAGTCACACAGAGGACAAAACCAGCCCTATCCCTCTCTCATCATCAAGAACAACAGACGACTCCTTCAGAAACTGCTCTGCAGTTATGCTGTGATTGGCACCCACAGGGCATGCTGGTTTCAGTTCCCTTCCATTGGTGTCCCTGGGGGTACTTGGGGCTTCACATGATTCACGCATGCTGACGGCTCTGGGATCGCACTTACAGGGTTCCCACCCTCCTTCCCAGCAACATCCATAAGTTTGAAAGGAGTTGATGGTTGGGTGCAGATTTAATTCAGTGTGAAATCTTATTCACTAAGGCAAGAATGAAATCAAGGAATTGCCAAGCAGACGGGGATGGAAATCAGCCAAAGGATTTCTAGGTTCTCCCTCCTCATCAGCACTATGTGGGTTTCAGCAGCAGGGAGCTGTGGGGAAGGACAGCGGGGCTCTGCTGGCAGCCCCACATCACTCAGCCCAAGAGGCATTTTGCCATGAGTGCTGCCAGGAAAGGCAGAGCATCCTGCCATCCAGCCATGGGTGAGTGCCCATAATGAACCCTTTGTTTCATCACTATCCCTCAAGCATTTCAGCAAGGACAAGATTAAGATGTTCTGCTAACCACCCAGTGTACTTTCTCCCTGCCCATTACACAGTGACTGCAGCTGCAATAGACTCTCCTGTCCACAAACTTGACTGGGAAAGTCCCTAGAAAGCAAGAGACCTCAAAATGCAATCAGAGTTTACTAGCTATTGCACAGGACACAAACCTGGCAAGTTTTCATAGTTTTCTACCACCACATCTGGTAGCTGCTTCTTTCTCAGCTCCTGTCTTATTGCAGAAACCTGGCAAAAAAGAAAGGCACAGCTGAACACACTTTCAGCACAGGAATGCCATCACCTAAGGTACAAGGTCTCTCATCTGTCAGTAAGGTTACAGGACAGCAGTCAGTCAGTGGTGCACACATTCCCCTCCAGCAAGGGAAAACATTCTTGTACGTACCTGAATCCCATGGGAGACCACACAAATCCTCTTCAGATCTTGAACACCCCACTCATGTGGCCACCTCTGATATATCTCCTCCACTTTCTCAATCACTTGTATTATCTCAGAAGCATTGTGCCAAGAAATCATGGCCATATCCCTTTCAGCCACACCAGGAACATGGCAGAACACGAGCGGGTAGATTTCAGGGTGGGGTGGAATGTTCCCACTGGCATGGATAGCATTGCCTTTGCCAACGTAGAAGTGCTTGGAGACAAACTCAATGATGCCTGCAGTGGAACGGTAATTCTCGTTGAAGATGATCCTGCTCTTCACGGCCACTTCATGCTTCTCTTTCTGGTAAAACTGAAAGAGTCTGTTTAACAGGGTGTGATCCGCAGACTGCCCATCCCCAACACAGAACAGCTTTGGGGTTATCTGCATGTGGTCCCCAGCGAGGACGATGCGCGTCTCGAAAGTGGCATAGGAGAGTGGAATCAAAGCTTCGCATTCCAGCATCTGAGCAGCCTCATCGATCATGATGTGGGTGAAGTACCCCGGGGCAACCTTCAGGTTCTTGGATAGCATGGAGGTAGTAATAATGATTTGATGTCGGCCGATCTCCTCCTGTGTGGGGTAGCGGAAGAAGCGCTGGTCTTTAGTGAGGCAGCAGTACATCTGGGTGGTGGGGTCAGTCAGGTTGATGGGGCGGTCAGTGGCTATAATCCTCAAGGGAACAGCCCAGGGATGCCCACTGATCACGTACTTGTGGAAGTACTCCCGGATGTAGATATCAGCAGCACTGAGAAGGAACAAAAGGGGAAACTATCAAGGGACAGCGTTCTCGATGTTCTGACCATGAAGACCATTGTCTTCTTTGATCGCTCACCACCAAGCAGCCAAAATCTCCCCTAGCTTTGGCTAACAACACACTCTGCTCAAGAGATATGCAAAGATGTGCAAAGAAGCCTCTAAGTCCAACCATATTGTGAGAGCATGGTTTAAAATGTGAGTTGGTACTTGAGACTTGGGCATCACTCAGTGCTCACATGGAGAAATCATTTGAAAAGCAACATGTCCAGTAAGATCTGTGACCCTGCTTCTCTAGGTCCAAATCCTACATACGTGGCCCAACACCTCCCCTCTGCTGACCTCCCGGCACCCCAGCCCAGGCAGATGATGACAACAGAAGCTTCAGTGCAACCAGACTGAAACAGGCTAAGATTAGGAGTCACCTGTTCATTATACAATAAAAACCGAGGCAGTAACCTCCTGCACGATGGGTCGTAGACACTCATCTCAGCACAACTGCTCTAATTTTAACAACCTTGGATTCTTTCAAGGCAGACTCAACAGCAATCAGATCTGCATTTCCCTTTCCCTATAATCTTCCTCGAAAAGTCAAAACATTGACATGTGCACAGAGCACTTGCAGGCTCTTTTCCATTTCTTCCTGTACACACTAAAGGCTAGAAAGAAATATGGTCTCACCATCCCCACTGTACAACAAAGCTGCCTCTTTTGCAAACACTTCCACCCATGCCAGGCTTCCTCCTAGCAGGAGGGCAAAGCAGTTTAACACATATTAAATAAAAATGAATTATTTATTTAAACAAGTAATTGAAAAGCAAACTGGAAAAAGGCCAGCTCAGCTCCCCCTCACAGACTCTGGCTCCCTCTCATCACACTGGACGATCAACACCCAGAGCAGGAACCCGGCCACAACTCCGACTGCCTGTTCCCTCACCCCCTGCTAACCTGTTGGTGTGAGTGCAGATCAGCACCCGCGTGTTGGGCTGCCTGATGACCTCCAGGGTGGCCATGGCCAACGTGAACGTCTTGCCTGTGCCGAACGGCCCGTAGATGAGAAGAGGTGGGACCTGCCGCCTGCTGGTTGCCTGGCCAGTGATGAAGGAGATGGCCAACTTCTGTTTGCTGTTCCCTGTCTGTGGCTGTTGGAGGCAGCAGGGGATAGAGCAGCTGGCAACATCAGGTAGGACCAGTTTCTCATCCAACAGGCGATCAACAGCCTGGTGCCACTGCCGGAACAGCAGCTGGTCAATTTGGAACTGGATCTCCACATTGTGGGAAGTTTCTGGCTTTAAGTTCAGCTCTGAGCAACATCTCTTTGGTATCTGTAGCCAGATTGTCTTCTCAGTGGTGGCTTTATTCTCCACGCTAACCTCATAAACTCGATTGTCTACAGGTGGGTCAAGTGCCAGGAAAGCTGTGGGCACGGACCTGTTCAGCAGATATCCCTCATCTGTGTCTGGTGAGAGGTTATAAGGGGTAGGCACTTCAGCAAACAGCTCGCCAGCCTGGGCGATCTTCATCCCCATGGAGAGGTTTTGCATGGTGGAGGTCAGCGAGATGAGGACCCGCAGGTTGAGTCTGGAAGAAAGAAAGAACCAAATGAACAGCAGAGAACTGGCCAATCAGCACATCCCCACTGCAGAGGGGAGATTGCCACCCGCCTCTAGCTAATCCACAGCCATGGGATGAGACAGCCTTTCCCTTCCTATCGCTCCCCAGCAAGCTACCTTGGCAGCTTTCCACCTGTCTGGGAAAGGTCTTACAGACCCATCCCAGAAGAGACGGCAACTTCACAACCAGCACGGCTCCAAGGGCAGGGATAGCAATGGGTTCAACGGGAGGAACCCCTTTGGATCCACACCTGGCACTTACTTGGCAATCAGAGCCTGCTCGGCTTCTTCCTCGCGGAAGAGGAAGCTGTGCATCCTCTCGCGGTAGTTGATGCGGGTGATGACGGCGCTCGCACCGCCCTCCCGCTGGGTGTCCAAGGAAAGAGCAGCAGGCTTGTACTTGGCCAACAGATCCACGTCTTCGCTGGTCCTCACCACGCTGGGAACGATGATGCGATTGCCTCGATTCCACCGCACAAAGTTGACGGTGTGGCCGTTCCTCCTGCCAGTGGGGACGTGCTGGGCAGCCTCCCGCCGGCCCACCCTCACTTTCAGCTTCTTCATGAGGACGGGGCGGCTGCCGAAATCGAACACCACCCACTGCTCGAAGACGCCCAGCGTGCAGCACTCCAAGGAGACTTCCACCTGTGCCACGGGTGGGTTGGATGGCAGCACGGCCACATGCTCGCCCCGGAGGTATTGCAGGCCCCTCGCCAGCCCATTTCCTGACAGGTAGAAGTTGGCTCCGGGTTCTCGCTTCAGCAGCGCCACGTGTTGCAGGGGGTTCTGTCGGGGGGAGACAGAGGACCGTGAGGTCCTCCAGCAGCCATTCCCCCCGAAAGCTGCTGCAGGAACCAACGCCTAGCGTTCATGATATTCACCTCACGCAACCCCACTGAAAATTTCTTTCAGCTTTTAGGTTTTCAGTTTTATGGCACTTAAAATACTCCGCCATAAACTGGAGATCTCTTCAGCTGGAAGAGGAAAATTAGACCCACCCTCTTGCTCCTGACACCTACAAGACCCCGAGCAGGAGCATGGCTGGATCTTCTTAATTTTGACATTACACAGAGATGCTGAGAGCACTACCAACATGTTCTCATTCTTCTAAAAACCCGTTGCACAGAGCTGAGCTTACCTGGGAGTGAACCTTGAACTTCCACTGGTACTTCAGCTGCCTGTCCTCTGAGTGCACATCCAGGGGCTCCTGGCACACCACCTTAATGCCCTCAACATCCTCAGATATCTGTGGGAGAAGCACGAGAAGAGAAGGATGAGGGGAAAAAAAAAAAAACCCATGGATCACACCATGGCAACATTTTCACCTCTTTTCTACCCGTCCCCCACGCAGGACCATCCATAAGTGGTCCTGCTCATCATTCCCAGCCTTGGGAAATGAAAGGCCTCAGGGTAGGCTGTTGGTGCTTGGCTGCTGTTTGGATGGGGTGAAGATGTAGGGATGATGCCTCTCTTTCTGCATCTCACTCAACTATGGTCACTGCCATAGTTGCATGAACTCCCTTCCCAAGCCCAACTCTGGCAACAAGGCCTTTGCAGACCACAGGCTCCCTTCCCACGCCAGATTCTTCTCACACCACACGAGATGTAAGGGGCTACTGCTCCCACCCTGTCGCCCACGACTTACAATCAGCACCTCGTTGGAGCACGTCTGGTATTCAGCAATGAGCCGGTCCTGGTAGGACACCAGGCCTTCCTTTATGGCTTGCTTCTTCTTCTTGGCAACAACCTTCATCCTCTGGATCCACTCCTGCAGCTCCTCGTTGGAGTGAGCCTTGGTACAGCTGTCCCCCATCTCGCACACCTCCGCTCTGTTGGGAGAGAGCCATCCCAGCTGCCACCCTCACCTGGAACCCGCACCTGGAACCCGTGCTGCTGCCCGGCCCCTTACCTGCTGCACAGCTTGAAGGTGCTGAGCCCAGGTGGTGGAGCACGGTGCACCCACTGCACGGAGGTGTCAGCCAACAGCATCTGCGCATGCTCCACGGAGGAGCAGTGGTTCTCAAAGCTGTCCTGCGAACTGAAGGTCACCAGGCACAGGCGGCAGTAGAAGTGCATCGGGGCGGGTGCTGAGGGTTTGCCATTCTCCACGCACGGCTCTGGTGCCGGCAGCAGGTCGGAACGCACCAGGCCGTGCTCCTTCTCAGCCTCCCAGATGGCCATCTCCACGTCGCTGTGAGCGTACTGGCAGCGCTTGTCACCGTGCCGGCACAGCTGTCCCTTGGAGACGAAGTGGCAGTAGCTGAAGGAGACCATGAACTCGGGGCAGGGCCGGATGGCGGTGTACTGCTTCTTGCGGCGGCTGTCGGTCACCACGTGCACCAGCAGCGGGTCCCAGACGCGGTGCAATTCACACAGCTGCCCGTGGCCGCCCGCCGAGATGCGCTGAGGGCAGCCAAAGAAGCAAAGCCTGCAGATCTCCTGGAACTGGCCCCCGAACTCACTCAGGATCTCACTGCAGGCGCTCAGGAGCTCGGTGCTGGAGCTGTCCCCAGACTGCGCATTGGAGTTGTCCCCCTGCTGTGCCAGCAGCACCGCTGCCTTCAGCCGACGCCGCTCCAGGTTGTGCTCCCGCTCGAAGTTCCACACAAGGGCCTCCTCTGGGCTCCAGGCAAAGGTGCACTGGTTGCCATGCTTGCTGCAGCCCAAGCCCAGCCTGTAATACCTGCAGACGGCGTAACGCGCCGGGTTCGGGAAGCCCGGCCGCCGGAACACCTTCCTCCAAGCAACACTATGCCGGCTGCGGCAACGGGCCAGCAGGATCTCATACATGCACTTGTGCTCCACTGGGCGCAGGTGGTAGGTGATCTCATCCTCCCTCACGCTGCACTTGGAGCAGACCAGCAGCAGCTCCAGCTGGCGCTGCAGGCTGCCCAGCGGCACCGCGGGGCCTTTGGCATTCGGCATGGTGGCGGTGCGGGGAAGTTTCTGCGAGGTGGTGCTAGCTGGCTACGTACCCACCGGCCATTGGTGCGAGCCCACAAAGCCTGACAAAGAAACAAGCAACAAGTGACTTAGCAGGAAGCTAAGTTGGGCACTTTGCTGTGCTGGGACACTGCAGTCACGCTTCCTGGCTGAGCAGTAAAACTCGGCCAGAGCCACGCTCACCCACAGCGCCTGAGCACTTGGAGCCTGCTCCCAAAGCACCGAGTGGCCATGGATCTCTGAGAACCACGCGATGCGAGGAGCGAGCTGCCAACCCTCTGGGTGCTGGGGAGGCTGAGCGCAGCCCTCGGATCTTCTGCACACACCGAGGAACTGCCGGCAGCACTGCGCGGCGTGAGTAGGGACCGCGGTAGGCACCGACCTCCACCCGAAGCAGAGCCCGACAATCCCACTTCCTCTTCCCGCTCCCAGCGCCTCCCCCGGCTCTGCACACTCCCAACAGTTTTCCCTTTCTTTTTCCCGCTGTTCCCCTCCCCGGGTCGTGCTCCACCACCATGCTGGAGCAACCCCAGCCCGAGCCCCCAGCCCTCCTCCCCGTGGTTTGCGAGATTAATTAGGATTAATCCACACGGCAACCGCCCTCCTTCCTCCCCGGCCGCAACAGCCGAGGGCAGGAGCCGGGCGCGCTCGGCCAGTAAACATCCGGCTGCAGACATTGTGGCTTCGGTGACTCAGTGCTCCGTGCCACAGGCGGGAGCATCCGCGAGCCGTTTCCTGGGCAACCAGGGGCAGGGAGCATCCCCAGAAAGGATGCCGCGGGGTTTTTGAGGTGCGGCAGCTGGCCGGGACGCGGTGCTCAGGCAGAGTGGGGCAGGATGTGCCACCAAACAGCCACCTGTCCCGTGCTCAGCATCCGCCTTGGGCTCCCAAGCCGCAGCCCCGAAGGCAAAGCTCTCAACCAGAAGGGAAGAACGGCAATGAACGGCCGTGGTCCTACGAACAGCAAAGCAGGAAGCTCAACTCTGTGCTGCTTCAACACGAGTACTTTTCACTGAGGGGTTCACTGAGAATCCTTTGCCCGCCTCTGGGGTGTTGAGGCAGTGGGCAGCAACGGCAGCAGGATGCAGGGCTGCACAAATGGTCCAAACCTACACGGTCTGCAGGGACCATACTGGACTTGTTCATAGAGCATCACCCTCATGCCGTGTCCTGCATGTACCCAGTCCCAAAACCCCACCGAGATGGGGCACACCCTACTGGATGTGCCTCTAGCTCAAGTATTAGGAGCATCCCTGAGGGGAACATGAAGCCAGGGTTGCCCCATTCCCATCCCCAGGGCTCTGCACGGCCCCGCAGCAGTGCCAAACTCCCAGGCAAAGTCAGAGAGCTTCAGCTCCTGCAGGTGAGAACCTTTGGGGTCAGAGGCAGCACTGGAATCCAGGCCAAGGGTGGGATGTCTTAGCATGAAAAAGCCATGGGGAAATATTCTGGCTTTAAAGGGTCAATTTTGCCATTGTTTCTTGGCTTAAGAAAGCATTTGGTTTTCAGCACGCTGACTGTTGGGTCTGCGAGTAGGAGGGAAGAGGAAAGGGAAGTGCATGCCCCTATTAAGGTTTCTGTGTGCCACCAGCATTAAAGCCAAACTCCAGTTTTTTTCCTCTTACAGAACACAGAGGAAAAAAAAGGAGGGGGGTGAGGGGAGCTTTTGAAATCCAAACAGAGTCACAGAGAGATGCAGATCATGAGGGAGCTGAGGGAAGCTCTCCCATAAGGCAGCCCTCCTCACAGTGATAAGGCTTTGATGTCAACAGGGCAAAATCCATGTGGCACAGGGACAGTGGCAGCTGGTCGAGAGGCACATACGTATCCCTGCAACCCGCAGGTTGGATTCGGCGTGTTTTCCAAACAGCCTCTCCTCATACAAGCCTCCAAAAGCATGGTCTGGTGTTAAAGCCACTCATCCCACTGATGGGATCAACGAGCTGCTCCCATCACTTGAAGATGTATTGTGTCCCTGCTGCACACCCAGCACCACCAGCACGAGCATCCTCCTCAGCCCCAGCCGGCCATGCCCTCACCAACACAGATATGTGCATCCGGTCTGAAAACAGACCGAGCCAAGCCAGCACCTCACTGACGGCGTTTCCCCATCTCAGGAGGACACACGCCGTCGGGCAGGGCTGCGTTTCGCTGCCACACCATCGTCCTCCGTGGGGGCCGTTCCCAGTGGGACAACCGCATTTCCCCAGCAACGGTGAGCAGAGGAACGCACCGACGTGGCCGCGCACCCCTCTGCCCTCCCCGCCCTGCCACGCTGGAGAGCAGCCGGGGGAGGAGGGCGGCTTTTTGTCAGACCTTGCCTTCGTTAATTATTGACGGGAGATTAGGCAACGCGCCTCGCCGCCGGGAGCCAAGCGGCGTGAGGCAGAGTGCCGGGGCTGCGCCTCCCCGCAGCAATGAAGGCACCCCGGGGATCCGCTCCCCAAACCCGATTTCCGTCCCTGCCGTGTGACGGCGTAGGACTCGGGGTGCCAACACGGCTCTCCAACCCCGGTGCTTCAAAGTGCCGATGGGGAGAGCAAACCCCGCGTCGCGCACGGCCCCGGTGCACGGCGGCAGCCGCAGCTCTTCGCTTTTGACTTCTCCGAGTTGGAAAAGTTCAGACCGTGCCCCCAAAGCTCCGAAGAGCAGCGGGGAGGGGATTGGGGCCGGGGGCTGCTCGTCTGAAGTGGCACCCAGCGCCCCGCCGGCCGGCAGCTCCACACTGCGTAGCCCAGGACTTTGCACCCCGATTGCGGTCCCCTTCACCCTCATCCCTCCACCCCCCCTTCCGATCCCAGCGATCGATGCTGCGAGCCAAAAGCTCTGGGTGAGCTGTGCGCCGTGCGTTACCCCAGAGCTCCCGGTGCCATTCAGGACCTCACAGCACCCCACGGCCACCCCGGGTCGGGCAGCACCCACACTGCGCCCTGGGCCGTGCTGCATTCCAGGGAGCCCCGTGCCCTGCAGCACCCAGTGAACCCAGTTCCCTCCGGGTCCCGACGCGCCGCGGCACCCCGCGCACCTCACCTCACCCCGCATCACACCCGGCGTTCCCGGACCCGCTCCGCTCTCAACACAGTTACCGCCGGGAATGGTCCTTTGCCACCGCCGATGGTTTCTCTTCTGGGGCCTCCCCGCATTCAAACCGGGGCCAGATTTCGCGGAAATTGCATCACGGCGGCCCCGCCCCGCCCCGCTCCTCCCGCCGGCACCGGGGGGAGCCGACACCGGCAGCGGCACCGGAGAGCGGGGAAGCGGGGGGAGGGGAGGGAAGGGATGCGCGGGGACCGGGCGGCACCGGGGAGCGACGCACCGGGGGGGGGGGGGGTTCAGTGCGCGGTACCGGGCTGGAGCGGCACCGAGGAGGGGCACACCGACACCGGGAGGGGACGCACCTGGGGGTGATGCCCGGGAGCGGCGGGCCCGACAGGCGCTGCCCGGCCCGGACTCCGAACAGGACGGCGGCTTTTCTCCCATTCCCGGTTGGAGTTCCCCGTCCCGTTCTCGCTCCCGAGGGTCGGGGTACTCGGTCCCCCCTCACTGCCCCTCTCCCCGTCCCCGCACCGTCGGAGCCGCTCCCCGCTGCTCACCGCTCCGCTGCCCGTCGACTCCGGCGGAGACCGAAACGAAGGGCGAAGTGCCGCGGGGAGCCCAGCGCTGTAGCTCGGCACGGGGCACGAGCGGACCCGGCGGACTGGGCTTTAAAAGGGCTTCCGGGAGGGGCAGGGTTTACTCCGTTTCCTTTCTGTTTATCATCAGTTTCGTTTTCCATTCCTTTCCCTGACTGAAGAGGTGCAGCCAGCTATGCAAAGTTCGAACCGGAAAAGAATGTATATATAAATATAAATACATATATATATATGTATGTATCAGTCTACCCCCAGCAGTGAGCACACAAGGAGTCAGGAGCAGGCATGCAAGCGTCACCTCCAGGACTCAGCAGCAGTTTGGGGGCTCCTCGTCCTCCAGCCGTGCCCCTCCCCCATCTATCCCAGTTTTATCCCTCCCTTGTCTGCTTTGCCCCTTCTCAATTCACTTGCAGACCCCACCCCGTTAGAGTAGGATGCACAGCTAGTTTGCCCTGCTGGCACTGCCCCCAAAAATGCACAAACCCATGGGAAGGTCAGTGGAACCAGGAGGGTTCCCCACAGCGTGGCAGACCCCAGCAAGCTGCAGGGCTGCAGCTGTGCATTGTGTCACCACCCAAAGGGACAGCACGGGGATGGGCAATGCTCTCAGAGCTCAGCTTTCCCATCTCGTAAAGTTATCTCCATGCCAACATCCAGCACGTTCTGGAAAGTGATCGGGCAGCACTAGGGCTCCTCCAGATGTGAGCAGCTGGGAACAGGGCCCAGGGACAGCAGAGAGCTGGCAGCAGGGTTACGAGTCCTGTTGCAAAGATGCAAACCGTCGTGGGTGAGCTGAAGGAAAGCTCATCTGCGGGTCAAGCAGCAACAGGAAGCGCAGAAGCGAGCAGCAGTGTGTGCAGATGGGGAAGGAGGGGCAGCAGTTCCTGGTGTTTGTCAACAAGGGTGGGCAGACAGGCTATGATGCTCGCTGCCTCCCATCCTCGCAGCGCAGAGCTGGACCTCACCCAACCCAAGCAGTGGGTCACGGCCCATCGGCCATGCGGGCAGCTCTGGTCTGTGCACTGAAATCCCACTCCCTGCCAGCCCCATGGCGTGATGGCAGTGGGGCCGCAGCCGTGGGGCCACGATCTGTGCTGTGATTTGTCAGCAAAGGACGGGCGGCCCAGGATGTGACCCTGCTGTCACCCCGGGGCTGAGAGAGCCTGGTGGTTTCTTCCTCATTGGGAGCACTGTTGGTTCAGGGCAGTGCGGGGTCACCCTGGGGTGGGAACCAATCCTTTTCCCCCATGAAAATGCGACTGTAAGGCTGAGGAAGGCACCATCTGAGCACAGAGCAGGCACGGACACCGTGATGCTGAGCAGCAGTGTTGCTGTGGGCACAAATCCCCCCCCAGTCAGTGCTGAGCCGGGCGTTATCACTCAGCAGTCAAGCACCACAACCACAAAACCCAAACACATCCTCCCTGCACGACGCAGGCAGCGATGGGCTCACACAGAGCACCGAGGGCTCGCTCTTATTTTACGGGTGGGTTATTTCCCATAACACTGCAGCTCTGGGTGTGGGAGCAGGGGAAGACATCGGCTTTCCACAAAGCAAACTGCAGGACGTCCTCACAGCACGGGGAGGTGAGGAAGCAGAAGGAGCCTGGCCGAAAAGCGGCACGGCTGTTACCCAACGTGCAGGAAGAGCCGCGCGAGGAGGTAAAGCTGCATCGCCGTCACGGCACCAGCAGTGGGGGTGCGCCGAAACCCGGCGTTCGCTCATTTCAGGCAGACAAACCCAGCCGTAAGTGCCCAGTTTCGGTTTCCATTCCTTCTGTCGGAGGAAGCAGGGGGGGGGGGGGGGGGGGGGTGGAGGGGAATTCACCAGCAGTCCGCGGCAGCCTGGAGCCCTGCGCTCATTCCGTGCTCACCGCTCGGCACTCATTGCCCATCGGGGTCCCTATGGGGCTGGAGCACCTCTGCACCCGCAAACCACGGCAGCAGCGGGGCGGGTGCAAAGCTGAGCTCCGTGCGCTGCGCTGCGAGAGCTGGGAGGGGAAAATAGAAAGCAGCTGTGTCCAGGTGCCCCCCACCCATACAGAACCACGGGGCTGCAGAAGGTGAGGGCAGGGAGGGCTGCAGCACAGCTCTCAGCCTGGAGCCAGTGAGCAAAAGGCAAAAGCCTTTCCCCAAGGCACACACCCACGAATGGTGGTTTACCACTGCTGCGCACGGGGCTGTGGAAGCAGAAGAGAAACAAAGTGCAGAGCCACGGGATCTTTACTTTGGGTGCATCACTGGCATCCTAATGGGCGCAGCCTGGCTGCCTTCAGCCCGAGGCCAGCAAGCCGTGTGTTGTTACTTCTCTTTAGATTTCTGTATATATACACAACTCAGCCATTTTTCCACTCTTGGAGTTCCAAACCCATCCTTGTCCTGGGCACCACTCTACATCCCAAGCGTTACCTGCACAGAGCAGCAGTGGGGGAACACCGTGGGGCTGCTGAGAGACCGGGATCCCATGGAAGAGGCTCTGCTGCACGGGTTGCTTCTGCAGAATGCACAGACACCTTCAGTGGGGACAGCACGGTGACATGTGGCAGCACAGCCCTCATACCCTGGAGCAGAGCACACTACAGGGCTGGGGCACTGCAGCTGCACCCTGTGCCCACTGTGCAAACGCTGCTGCAAAGGGATGGAGAATTTTCCCAGCCCAAGTCCTCCTGCAGGGATTTTATTGCTTTATCCTCAGGGTCACCAGGCTTGGAGTAAGGAAGGGATGCTGCACAGCCTGTCCTGCTGCATCCCAGCTCAGCGCTGCTGCTCACACTGCAGGGCAAACAGAGGCCAGGGTCTGTTATACCTCTTTGCATTCCCTCGGTCTGATCTATCGATGGTGTCCCAAGCACAGAAATAGCAAGGAAGAAATCACAGTGCTCTTAATGGCTGGCAGCCCTGAGAAGGGAGAGCCTCAGCCTCCATGTAGGGCTGTGGCCCTGGGTCAGGGCACATGAAAGCAAACACAGCTCATGCCTGGAGGGAAGAATCGCTCCTCCTCACAGCTCTGCCGGGTGGATGGCAGCAAGCACAGCATATATACGCACGTGGGTATTTATAAATATGAGTACTTGTGTTTTCAGTTTAAACAACATGTTCCTGCCCCAAGCTGTCAGCACCAGACACAGAAAGGCAACACGCCAGCAAAATTCTGTCAAAAAAAAAAACAACACCATGTTTATTAGCAGATAGAAGCAACCTGCCATTGCTGCTGCCAGACTGAGCTCATAGAAAACCCACACCTGAGGCAACCAGCTCCTCCCAGCACCCAAACACTGGGGCATGCTTGAGGCCAGCGCCCCATTCCTTCAGAGCATCCTCCTGCAGCGGGTGATGGATGCCAGCACCCAGTGGGCTGATGCTGGGCATGGGGTTGCTGCCGCTCAGCCCTTCACTCTGCACCCCGCACCCCATTCTGCCTTAGTAATCCAGTAATGTGCTCCCAACCTTTAATTTAAAAAAAAAAAAAAAAATCCTAAAAATGGATTTTTTTTTTATTATTTTTTTCTTTTTTTTTGAGAAAAATAGAAAAGAGACCCTAAAACCCCAGAAGTCGCAGCTCTTCCCGGCCCTCTGGGTTCCTCTGTTCTCTGGGGAATCACAACCTGGGATCCTCCTCGCTCTGACCTGGGCCACCCGCTCACAGTGCCTGCACCCAAGGGTCAGCCCCAGGGCTCCGTGCCCCTCTGTGCTGCAGGACAGGGACACCGAGTGGCCCCACACTCATCCCACTGCTGCCTGTGGGCTCCCAGCAGCCGGCTCGGTGCCGGCGCAGCGCTCCGTGCTCCCGCAGCTCACACTACACCCTACCCTGCTCCTCAGATGCAGCGTGGAGTAACTGTCCCAAGAGAGCAGGGAGGAAAGCTTTATAAAAACTTAGCCTGAATTTTTTTTTTGTTTGTTTCTTTTTGGTTTTTTCTTTTTTTCCAGACCTCCTCCCAGCAGGGCAGAGCACGCTGCTGCCCTCATCTCCTCCAGGCGTCCACCCTTCCCTCGCTGCCTGCCCCTCCTCGCTCCCAGCTCCAGCCGCCCTGAGCCTCCTCAACCCACGCCCCTCATTGCACCACGCAGACCCAAGGCCGTTCCCCCGAGCGCCGTGACGAATGTCCCCTCCAGGCAGGGCCCCCCTCCTTCACTTCTGCTCTGCTTCATCGGCCACCGCCGTCACCTCGATGGCAGCGTTGTGCTCGGCCGTGGGACCCTCGGAGGGCACACTGAGCACCGCACCGCCGCCACTCACGTGCGTCACGTTCTGGATGGCGGCACCGAGCCCCGGCAGCGCCAGCAGCTGGAAAGGGCTGAGCACCTTCACAACCGTGCTGCTGTCCTGAGCGGTCGCTGCCGCCGTGCTCAGCACCGTCACGTTGGGAGCGTCCGGGTGGATTTCCACCGCGCCGGGGAAGGCGTTGCCGGCAGAGGCCAGTACAGTGTAGCCACCCAGCAGCGGGGAGGCTGGAGAGCTGGCGGCAGGCGGTTGGGATGGGGTTTTACCCAACACCGAGGATGGGAGAGTCGAGACCACTTTGCCCAGAGGCAGGCTGGCGAGTTGGGACATCGGCACGGCCGGGGTGACGGCGATCTGCGCCGGCTGGGACAGCACCTGGGAGGTGATGGCAGCCGGTCCGGAGGTGGCCCGGGTGAGCCGAGGGCGTTTTAAAGGTGTGGGGACAGAGACGGGAGTCAGAGTCATCAGCACGTTGTTGAGGTGCTGCGATTTGTGCTTCAGCTCCTTGGCACGCTTGCGGTGCTCATCACACTGCTGCTCCAGAGCTGCAAGAAGAGCGAGGTCAGCGTGCATCGAGCATCCCCACGGCTCCAGCATGGGCCTCACAAGTACCAGTGTGACACCAAACCTGCTGCTTTACACAGTAACAACCCAACGCTGCTGGGTAACTGCAGGAGCATACCTGCCAGATCCCGTGTGTACTGCTCCCTGGAGCGATCCATCTGGCACTTGTGGCTGGCCAGGACTTTCTTGACCAGGTCCAGCATCCTGAAGTTCTGCACCACGTTGTTGAGTAGGACAGCATCTTAAAAGGAAGAGAAGAGACGGGTCTTTGAGGAACAAAACATTCCAAATGGTTTGGTAAAAAGCTATCTGAAAGCAAAGGTGTTCAGCTGAGACAGCCAAAGCCTGTGTGAGGGTAACACAAGGAGCTGGGCAGGAGAAGTTGTGAGAAAGTGTAGGAGGTTATTCCTGGATAAGCAGCACTCTCGTACTTAGAAAGGATCAATAAGCCTCCTGGCACAGCAGCTGCTTGCTGCACCATTACTCCAATGGCCAAAGTTCCTTCCAGCTCCAGAGCCAAATGCTTGCCCAGCATCCTGAAGGCAGCACGGGAAACCCGGGGCCCAGAGAACCTGAAGGAATTGTGGCCACTTGCAGCCCCTGCTCAGAGCTGCCCTCCTGCACCAGCACCAATGATAACAGGGCTGTCTGCACACACTGATAAGCTGGAAGTGCAGAAACAAGTTTCCTCTCTATTTCGTTTCTGACTGTAACAAGTCTGAGTCACAACGGCTCCCAGGAAACACCCTCAGCCCAGTGCCTGCTGTCAGCTGCTCACCTCCCAGCTGCAAGGGGGGGTCCTGCGCCCGCTGCTGCAAACCCCTCATGGTGTCCAGCAGCTCCTGGTGGAACTCCTGGATGACATCATCCAGCAGACCGGCGTCCCTCAGGCCTCGCCAGAACGCAAAGGTGTCATCTGGAGGGAGAGAAAGGGAGGTAAGGGAGGTCTTCAGATCCTTCCGAGGTGGAAGTGGGGTTTTCGTGGCTCTTAGGAAAAAAGGGGCTGCACATTAACCAGCTTCCAAGTGACCGTGATGTGCTCTCTGCCTTCTGTCCCATATAAGGGTGAGGTCCCCCAGGTCTGTGGGTGCACAGTACCCAAAGGGCAGACAGAAGGACAAATCCTATCCTGCTTCAGCACACAGAGCAGCCAGGACACGGTGCCAGAAGAGCCCACTCCTCCAGCTCAGGACTCAGCACACAGGTGCAAAGCTGTGACCACAGCACAGCTCTTCCAAGAACCCAATGCCTTGAGCCTCACATCTCTTTCCTCAGCTCCAATTACACCGGGGGACCACAGAATTCATGACTCTCCAATTAATTCCCCCACCCAGAGCCACACCACTCTTAGACATTCCAGTGCTTAGAAACAATTCCACCCCAAGCCCATGTAGCAGAGTTAGACGGGCTGGCAGCAGGAGGTCTGAGCAGGGCAGCTGCAGCAATAGGCCCTGCTCCTCATCCCTGACCCCTGTCCCCACCACCCCCACCTCTCCCACATCACCCTCAGCCTCTGCCCAGACGCAGCCCTACCTCCAATGCTGGTGGTCCAATCGCTGGCATCCTCACATGTTTCTATGGTAATTGTAGCTGGGGATCCGTTCACTGCAACCAATAGCAGAAAAGAAAAAGAAAAAAAAAAAAACAAAACCAAGCCCTGATTTTTTTCTGTATTTCTCACAGGCTGTTTCCAAGGGATGCTCTGCTTGCTTCACTGCTGGAACTGCCCCTTTTGGTTGGGTGGAGCCACTTTCACAGGAGCCACGCGGCTGCGCCGTGCGGCCACAGCTGATTTTTCCACTCTGGAGTGCAATACCAAAGGGATTACTCCTGCAACCCTTGCACAAGACCAAGAGCACTCTCCTCCCATCCCCCTCTGCATACATCCTTCTTGCTCAAGGCAGTGCTCTAAGCTTGATTTCCTGCCCTCCCTTCTGGCCAGCTCGCCATCTGCCAGACCCGCACACCACGGGGGTCCCAAAGCTTTGCAGGGGATGGCTCCTTCCCCACAAAAACATTTGTGGGTTTTATGCTTAATGCAGCTTCCCTCAGTAGTGAGCTAATAACCAGGGCCATAATTAACTCATGCTGGCAGCTCTCTGCCCCACAGATGTGTTCTGGAGTCCTCAGGGGCGTTTCTTAACTCTCAATAGCAAAAGGAGTTGAAGAAAAAGTACTCAGAAATAGCTTTCAATAGAACAGCTGATTGTAATGATAGGACAAATTAAAGTCAGGGCTAAAGCCACAGAGATACAACGTCATTTAAATCCAGTTTTACAAACTACACGCACGAGGGCAGATACAGAACCCACTGTATTCTCCAGTTCTCTTTAATCTGCCATCAGACAAAACCAATAAATAATTCAGGCAGGGAGCCTTTAGCGAGAGCCCATTCATTATTCAAGCTGAAGTCAGCTCCCCACGGGGAGAGCACAGGAGGGCTCTGAGCCTGCACTGCTGAGGACCACATCAGCCCTGGGGGCTGTGACCAGCGTGGGACACAACAGCTGAAACAGAGTCCCCATCACACACCCACTGCTGTTTGCTCACTGATCAATTGCTTCAGCTACACAGGACAGGGTGCCAAGAAGGGCATTGGTCACGCAGTATTACAGAGCAACGGGGGGGAGGGACTGCCTCTCTGCACTGAGAACATTGCCTAGTGCTGCTATGAGAAATCCTGCAACAATGCAAGGGGAAAAAAGCAGAATAAAAGCAAACTGCAAAGCAAAGTACAGTAGAGAGGCAATCGTAAGGGCCATCGGGTATGCAGCACCAGTTCTGCTTTAATCCTGCAAAGCTCCTGCTAAAAGGTGCCAGGAATTGCTGCACGTACCATCTGTGGAAGCAGGAGTGAGAGGGATGTACTCCGTGGAGGTCTGGCTGCTCAGGGACACCCTGGCACCCGTCAGATCAATCTTGGTGCTCCGGCACGTGTTGGAGCAGACCTTGGTGTGCTGGTAAAAATCCAGCTCCCCCGAGTCCATGATCTTCCTGCAAGAGAGGGAGCAAACACAGGGACATGCTCACAAGCTCAGTCAGAGGAGCAGCTCTTGCCCAGGCAGCACATGGAGCAGCCTGCAGAGCATCCCCCAAACACCTCAGCATCCCAGGGAGCGTCCTCCTCACCTCCCAGCACCCTGCAGAGAGCAGAAGCCGTGCTCTGCTTCTGCCTTGCCCCAGCACAGTGCCTGCTAGCAGGACGAGGAGGCATGATGAATGCCTGCGGGGTTTGCTGGGCGCACCACCATCAGCTGGAGAGACAGAGACAAAGGTCTGAGCATCCCTTGCCAAGTTCTCCCCTCCTTACAAGCAGCGTTCACTAAGAGTCACTTAAAGCAGCAGCCACAGCCTGCTTGATGCTGGTCACTTATTCAAAAGACTTATTGAAATGTCCACCTCTTGACAGCAGGGAAACCTTCAGGGCAGAACATGGTGGACAATTCATTCATTCCCTAAGCAATGTGACCTGCAGCCTTCGCTGTCAGCAAACGCTGGGGGAGAGGCTGGTATGCTAACCCCAAAAAACAACAGCGTGGAGTGGAGCTGAGGTCCTGTGGCCAAATTTCATGCAGTGATGGGGATTTATGGTACCACTGAAACTGATAAGCCACCTTGTTTTTCTAAGCCAGCAGAAGTTTTAGAGTAAACTTTACAAAACAAAGGTATGTTTGACTAAAGCTACTCAAGCTCCACTTGAAAGAAAGAAAACAGTGTAAAATGACTTAAAAGAGAAGGAATTTTGGGAAAGATGCCATCATAGACAAGCTGGGAGGACACCGCCGGCTCCTGGGATCAGCCAGTGGGCTGAGCCTCTCTCCCCCCCAAGAGGGAGCAAACAGGGTGAGATTCACACACTGTGCTTCTGACCACTGCTCTGCACATCCCAGAGCCCACGGCCCTGCCACGCTGTGCCAGGAGTGAGATGAGGGATGCCCAAGGATGCTCTGAATAGGTTCAGCAAAACACAGCCGTGTAGGAACAGAAAGAAGAAGGGAGAGCACGGGCCTACAGCAGGCTGACGGCTTTCAAGGGAAATTTTCCTCAAGAGCTAAAATGAGGAGGAAGGACTGAAAAAGAAAAAAATAACCAGTTCTCACGGAAGAATCTCACCCTGCCTTCCTCTTTTTTTTCCCCACAGCTGCACATACAGACTCAGGTACGAAAGAAGAAGTTGGGAAGCCCAAAGCCAAGTGAACTTCTGGCATCCTCCCGCAGCCTGCAAGCTCCCCATCACACAGCCCTCACACACGTGATTTCCCCAAGGACCCACCCTGCCCAGCACAAGCCTGTTATGCAGAACCTACGCAGAGCAAAAGCTGCTTAGGAGTATGAGACTCATGCATGAAAGCAGAAGGATCCTGGCAGATGCAACGTCACCCTGTGAAAGGATGAGGAAAGCATGGCCATCCCCAGGGAGCGAGGTGCTGCCTACTGGCAGGGTTGTGGGTGTTACTGAACCTGTCTCATGCTGGTGTTCAAGAACACAGAAGAATTTAATTGCTATAGTTGAGGCCAGACAAGTTGCCCGTTTCCATAAATAAGCTTTGAATAAGCCCTTGGGAAAATAAGAAAACCAACAAATGGATCTAAAGCAGCCGAAATGCAATGGGAGTGTTAGCTCATGAGCAGACCACGCTTTGTGGCTCAAACAGAGCTGCACACAACACAGCCCAACCTCTGGGCACTAAAGTGCTCACTTAGGACCTCGTGGGAAAGCAGAAGGGTTCAAGTGCTAAAACTTAAGGGGTTTTGCTGCCCCAAGTTATTCCCTGTCCACAAGGATATGCAAAACCTTCAGGTGGACAGCATTTGGGGCCAGCATTCAGCAGCACATCAGCGCCCCCTGCGACACTACAACCGTGTAGAAGGTTCTGTCCCACCCCAGCATGAAGAAATCCCATCTGCTGCCATGCAGACTGACCGGAGCATGATCCCGTTCATCCGGATCGCCCGCTTCCAGTCCTTCAGAGTGGACTTTCCTGCCAGGTGCACAAACTCCTTGGGGCTGATGAGGTGTCCGTCGAACTGCAGGAGAAACGCAGCGTCAGTGTGGTGAGCAATGAGGAACACTGCACCCCTGGAGATGATGACACCAGGCAAGCCTGGGCAGCTCGGGCCAGGGCTCAACACGTTTAACTGAAATATCAGCATTGGAGATGGCTGGCAAGCACCCCTCAGCTTTGAGAAAACTGTTTGGAGCACCTCTAGCTCAGAGCTGAAGACATGCAGCTGGCAGCTGCTTGGCAAACCTGGGGTACAAGCAGCACGGAGCAGTTTGCTGAATGCCCAACTTGCTTGCTTGCCCTGCACAACAAAGCACCCAGGGTTGATGCAGGCGATCCTGAGCAGCAGTGCACAGCTCACTGCCCCAGCTTCTGCAGTGCTGCGTGGGGCTGCGTGGCCTCCACAGGCTCCCCAGCACAGCCCTGTGCACACAGCCCTGCGTAAGCAAGGAAGGAGAAAAGCCTGCCTGGCCTCTGACCTCCTGCTACCGAGCACAGACACTGCTATCAGTGAAACCTCTGACCCCTCTTGGAGCACACCTGCTTGCACAGAAAACCAGTTGCAGGGAGCTGGCCTTGCTGTACCAGGAGCCTGTTCTGCCCCTTTGTTTATTGCCCTACACACCCAGCTGAATCTGACCCCATGAGCTAAAAGCAACCTCCAGAGCCAGGCAGACCTCAAAGCAGTGCTTTATGGGCAGTCTTAGGAAAGATTCCCCACCTCCTGGTCTCCTCTCCATGCACATGTGAACTTATGTTAAGGTGAGCTGGTTTACTCACAGTGCATAAAGAGCTGCTGCATGGGTTTCAGTGCAAAGAGAATGCTGATTTTAGGCAGCAGCAAAAGCTATTATCTGCACTGGGGGCTGTTCTCTTTGTAAAAGGCCATGTTTCCTCTGCAGGAAAAGGAACATCCTTTGCAAAGCCCTCATGTGGCAACATGTCCACATGAAGATGAAGCCAGGCTCTCCTCCCACATCCATGCAGGTTTTAACCAGAAGCCCTCCAGGACACAGTAGACACTGCTCAGCACGTTCCCTACCTAAACGTCTCAACAAATCCTCAAACTCAAACAGCAGAAGATACCAAACTCCTCAAACTCTGCAGTGAAGCAGTGAAATGTGGAAAGCATCTTTCCAGCCAGGTCTGCTCAGACGGAGCAAGACAAGTAGCAAGCACCACACCCAAAATTTTTTCCCTTTCCCACCATGGTGTGGTTCTGACTCAAAAAAGGCTCACTGAGTCACCAAACCCCACGCATGGCACGCAGGATGATGTGAACACAGGGAACTCTGGTTCTTCCCAGCCAGAAGCAGAAGCAGGAACAGCACCACGGCCCCACACCCACCTGCACACACTTCACATTGATCCCGGGGCACACAAACTTCCTCCAGATGAGGTTGGCTTTGCTGTCCCCACAGGTGATGGGGTACACGATCTCTGCCTCCAAGCTGTCCTCGTCTTCAGCCATCTTCACTTCTCACAGGGAACAGAGCAAGGGATGGAGCAGAGAGAAACATGAGCTGCAGTTCCCAGCGCAGTGCTGAAGGTCAGGATCAGCACAAGTAGGTAACACACAAGGGACACGGGTGGCAACGGGGTGCTGTGGTCACAATTCACTCGCATGTCGCACCCAAATCGCTGAGGTGAAATAGCACACAAACATCCACATGAATCCTCCCACAGCTGAACGTGTGAGATCTGAGAAATCAGCAGCATCTTGATAACCATGTAAGGACTGGTGGTGTTACGATGCCTAAACATTCTCAAACTGTGGGTGAAAGCAACTTAAGGCTCTCCCAGCCCCAGTTCCTTTGCTCTCCAAATTCACTTTCCCTTGAAACCAAAGCTGCTGGAAAGCCAACATCACATCCTTCCGCGGCAAAAAGCCAAGAGCTGGCAACATCACAGGGACACAACCCGCACCAGGAGAGGGCAGCAGCGCTCCAGCGAGCAGCAGCAGCACCCGGCCCTCCCCAAACGCTGGAGCGCACCCCGATGCAGAGCAGCATCCCCCATGCCGGGCACCCCAAACAGCACTTCTGATGGCAGACAGGGATGCAGGAGCACCCCCAGCCCTGCCACGCAGCAGTAGGTGCCTCTCCAGCTCTCAGCAGCCCCCGAGGAGCCGAGCCCCATCAGCTGCAGCTCAGACCTACCTAGCACTGCTTCCTTCAGGTGTGTGGATGCTGTGAAGGCGGCAGCGGCCGCAGCGGCTGCGTTTTCAGTCTCCAGGGTGTCCTCATTTATGTCACTGCTGGCAAGAGAGAGAAATGCAAAATGAAGCTGTGTGGAATTGCTGTCTCTGGCGCAATGTTTGGAGAAGGCTTCAGAAGTCATTCCTACTCTATTTTTTCCACAAAATCTGACTCTTCTCCCTGCAGCCAGGTGGGTAGAGAGGAAGGGGAGGCAGAGATGCTGCTGACACAGCTGGGCTCTGGGTCAGACTCTCCGTTAGGAGCCTCTGTCAAATTTCCCTAAGGAATTCCCTGGAAATAACACACACACAGTGCACCAGCTACACACATGCTGCTTTCTGCACAGGGGACCTCAGAGCAGCACAAGCTCAACAGATATGGGAACAGAGAACACACAAGCTAGACCCCTCTGTTTCCCCCTCTTACAGCCCCGCATACATACAACATTAATGTAACACTAATTAACTGACAAAGGCAAAGACGACCACTTTCATCTTGCCTACACCAGAACCCTCAGACCTCTCCAGGAGCTTTGCTGATGGGGCCACACATCTGCATCTCTCCTGTGCACTCAGCTCTGCTGGGGATCAGGCTCAGCCCAAGATTTGCTCCTCATTGCCCAAAGGCTTTAGGATGCATATTGGGGTGGTTTTGGCTCTGCTTCCTCCCATCCCATTCTGGAGGGACTGCAGCAGGAGGAGCTGAAGCGTCCCCATCGGTTGCCATGACAATGCTGGGATGCAGCTGTCATGTCCCTGGGAGGACACACAGAGCAAGTGGGAGAAGGGAGGATGAGTGCTGGCAAAGCTGTGCCTGCCTCTGCCTCCTCTGGGGGCTCGGGAAAGAAAAGCCTCCACCAAAAGACTGCAGCAGAAATATAGGCAGCGCATCAGAGCAGGGGAACACAGACCTCTCCCAAGCACAGACGAAAGAAAAGCCTCCTGCTGATTGTTACCATTTCTGCTCTCCTCTGCTTTTTTTCAGACAATATTAAAATGCAGGAGCTAATTAAGCTCTTAAGCCTCTGCTTATATATATATTTTTTTTAAACAGCAAAACCACAGCCAAAAGAGCAGCAGAAAGATGCATTGAGCCCAAAGAGCCTCTCCTGCTGCCCTGGGGCTTTGTAGCAGTGTAAAACAAAGAGCTCAGAGCCTCCTCCACAGCCCAGCTACAACTGAGGAGCCTCCACCATGCCAGGGAGGGAGAGGAGCCCAGCAGAGGCACAAGCCCCCAGTCCATGCCCTTCCCACAGCAATGCTCCAGTATGGGAGCCCAGGAGCAGTGCTCTGAGATGCTTCAAAAAGCCCTGCAAGGGTCTGTCTGCTCTGATGGAGGGGCAAGGAGAGGTTTCCAAAGAAAAATAGGAGGGGAAGAAAAGAATGAAAGGGAACCAAACCAGTCAAGGCAGTCCCTGCCGTGGCTCATGTTCCAGACCTCACAGCCACATGAAAAGCAGCCCCTGCTCAGTATCCAAACAGCCACAGCTCCCATTCCACGTCAGCTGTGGCTCGGGGAATCATGCTGACCAGAACCAGCACCACAGATGGAGCTGAGCCTGCTCAGATTTGACTCTAGTTGCAGCACAGCCGCTGTTTTGTGCTCTAAAAGATGAAACACGATGCCCCTCCCCAGAGCACAGAAATAGCAGGACAGAAATGTTTTGGAGAGCAACAAGTAGCTGCTTGCTGCCTGCTTTGTGGGAGCATGAGAACGCCTGAAGTGGGTAAAGCTACCCAAAGCCAGCACCAGATGTGAGTTGGGGGCTTCTGCCTGCCAAGATGGACTTGGAGCAAGACACAGACAAGATGGAGGAGAAGAGAAGCCAGCAGCCCATGTGTCCCTGAGCTGTACCCAAACAGAGTTCACTTCAACAGGTGGGACAGGAATGGGGTGCAGAGTGCTGCAGATGTCACCCAGGTTCGCTCTGCTTTTGGATCAGTGCTGCCCCATCCAGCACTTCATTGCTAAGCCCAACCCCAAAGCTCTGCTGCACCGTGCCCAGCAGCTGTGCAAGAATATCCACTGCCTGGAGCTTAGTGGATCGCTGGGAAAGAAACAGTGAAAAAACTGATTTATCCACCCATGTGTCCACATCCATCCCACCAGGTCATCTCTGCTCTTACCCATGCTGGGACAGATTGGTGGTGACCAGCACTGTCTTCACCTCCTCCACCCCACTGCCATCCACTGCCGTGTCCGGTGTCGTCACCACCACCACCTCCTCCATGTGCACACTGACATCCGGCGTGGCCATGGGAGCAGTGCTCTGCAGGGACACAGCACAGAGAGTGACTGCTCTGCTACCAGCAGTGCCACGCAGGGGACACAGCAGGACAGGGGTGAGACAGGTTTAGGGGGATGTCGTCAGGGGGAAGTTCTTTACAGAGTGGTGAGGCGCTGGCACAGCTGCCCAGAGAGGCTGTGGATGCCCCGTCCCTGGAAGTGTTCAAGGCCAGGTTGGATGGGGCCCTGGGCAGCCTGGTCTGGCATTAAATGGGGAGGTTGGTGGCTCTGCATGTGGCAGGGGGTTGGAGATTGATGATCCTTGAGGTCCCTTCCAACCCTGGCCATTCTATGATTCTGTGATGTTTCCAACAGGCCCTGGTGAGGACACATCTCCACAGAACCACCCACCTCTCCAGATGCTGTCACCCTCATTGTGCCCCATGGGCAGAGACCTCATGGTGAGCAACCCCAGCCAAGTGCAGGCAGGGGAAGCCATGTCCTTGCACGCTGCCATGGCACAGCACTCCTGGCACCCAGCTCTGAGCCACTCAATGCAATAGGAGAGCTTCAGCCCCCTTCCAAAGGCACCGCTGTGCTCCCAGGGATAGGAGCTGCAACTCCAGAAACGAAAGCACAGCTGCTCCCCCCCCCTCGTTAAGCCACTTCCCATTAACAGCTTGCTCTTACAGTGTTTTCATTGCATGAGAAAGAAACAAAGTTAATTGTTGCAGCAATAATGCATGAGGCTGAGCCGGCAGCAGGCAGCACAAGAAGCCGAGGCTTTGCTCCATCCCCTCCTTGCAAGGACGCGGCACAGCTCTGCAACTGCTGACTGCTGTAGGATTTTGGCTGACCTCTCCTTGCCCCCCCCCAACGTTGCTTTTTGAGATGAACCCCCACATCACCACGGGCACAGAGCTCCCACCAAGCAAAGCACCACCCACACCACCAACTTCAGCGTCCCAACGCAGCGTTGGCAAAGAAGGGGAAAAATGGGGTGAGAAAAGAATAGCACTGCACCGCCTAGTTTTTTTTTTTTGGGGGGGGGGAGGTTGGGGAGGTTTGGCAGAGAGTCGCTGTGTGGAGGGGGGGGGGGCAGCAAGGGGGGCATTGCACGTAGAAGGGTGTAGGGGAGTTATGGGGGGGCTGCGCCTAAAGGGGGTGAAGGCGATGGGGGCACAGGGCTGCGCAAAGGCGACAGCACGAGGGGCTGGGGGGCGCGGAGGCGGCTCTAGGAAGGGAGGGGGGGCGCGTGGGCGCGCTCCCGTCGGAGGGAGGGGGAAGAGGAGGAGGAGGGATGGGGGTGAGGGGGGGCCGGCCGGGCGCTGCCGCCGCGTCTCCCGCCGCCGCCGTAACGTCCTGACGCTCCGCAGGGACCCGGCCGGACGCGGCGTGCGGCGCGAGGCCCCGCGGTAGGCCCGAGCCCGGCGCTTACCTCGGGCCGAAGCCCCGCGGCCCCGCTCGCTGCGGCTCCGGGGGCTGCGGCGGGGGCCGAGCCGGACCGGGTGCGGGACGGCCGGGTGCGGGGCCGGGCGCTGGGCTGGGGGCTGCGGGGCTCCGCCGCGCGCGGCTCTCGGCCCCCCCCCCCCCCCCCGCCGCCCCGGCTCGCGGCGCGCAGGCGCACGGCCTCAGCTCGGCTCTTGGGACTTATTTGGCGCGGCGCCGCGGCTCGACCTGCCTGCGAAATAAGTGGCGGAGAGGCGCAGTGCGCGTGCGCGGCTGGGGGCAGCCGAGGGCACGGCGCGCGCCGCCGCCGCCGCCTGCAGGGTGCGTCGCGCATCGGGAGCGCGCCGCGGAGTGCATCGCCTTTGCTGCTTTGTAGTTTTGCAGCTTTGCCAGTTTCTCCCTGCTTCTTTCCAGGCTTTGCGTGTCCCTTCCGGCCTGCTGTGTGTTTCTTCCCTCTCCGTGTATTTCCTCGCCCCTCGTGTGTTCCCCCCTGCGTGCATTGCCGTGTGTTTCTCGGCCCCGTGCTTGCCCCCGGGCCCTGCATGACCCCGGGGAGCCGTGCGTCTACCCAGACTCCTGCATGCACACACTGAGCGTGCGGCCATTGCTCCCAAATGCACCCAGCCTCGTGCATACCCCCCAGCACAGGGCACAGTGTGCACGGGGAGCGTATGCATCTGAGCCAAGTGCAGCGGGGTGCTGGGCATATCGACCTTCCTCCCTCCCCGTTGGTGCATGTGCATGCACTTCCATGCATTCGTTCCATTTAGGAATGCAGAGCAATGCTTATGCATGGATTTTCCACCCAAAACAGTGTGGCCAGCAGTGCAAAGAGGTGGTCCTGCCCCTCTGCTCTGTGCTGTGAGACCTCACCTGGAGCACTGCATCCGTGAGGGGAGTCTTCGACATAGGAGAGATGTGGATCTGTTGGAACATATCTAAAGGAGGGCCACAGAAATGCTCCAAGGGATGGAACACCTCCATATGAGGGCAGGTTGAGAGAGCTGAGGCTGTGCAGTGTGGAGGGCAGAGGGCTGCAGGGAGACCTCAGAGCGGCCTTTCCAGATCCAAAGGAGCTGGGGACAGACTCTTTGGCAGATTCTGTGTGATAGGACAAGGGGAAATGGCTTCAAACTGAAAAAGGGGAAACTTATACTGGATACAGGAAGAAAGTACTCCATGCAGGGCGTGCAGTGCTTCAGGAGCCACGTGTGAGCTCCTGGTGCCAAGGCTGTGCCCAGCTGCAGGCAGCTGCTTTCCAGTCCTCATTCCCCTGATGCTCACAGTCCTGCAAGAGCTGTGCTGCGCTGCTCCACCAATGATCCTGAGGTCTGAAGAGATATGTTCTCTGAGGACTGTTCCACTGCTTTTGTCAGCAATGCATTGTCAAACTGGAGATAGAAATGCACCTGGAGGAGACAGCGGTCTGTGGGAGCGCTTTGTGCAGCTCAGGATGCCTCTCCTATGGGTGTCATCTCCCCAGTGGGTGTCAGAGTCTCACAGACTCATAGCTTGGCTTGGCACCATCCCATTCTGATGCTGTGAGCAGGGCTGCCACCCATATGATTTATTTTGCTCAAAGACCAACGGATCACCAGTAGTGGCAACTCACCCACCAGACATCACAAAACCCCTTTCCATGGAAGCCTCCCTCTGCCATCATCTCCTATGCTGGCCAATGGCAGAAATGCAATAAAGAGAGTGGGTCTGTAGTCTGTGATCTCCTGGGAAGCAAAATCTCCCTTTTGCTGCAAGCTCAGCTGGGGCCGAGGGCTCTGCCTTGCAAGCACTTGGTCTCTGTTTTACACAGGACAGATCACCATGTTGTTACAGAGCCCCATGCCCAGAGCTGCAGCTAGAAAACCTCTGAGCACTGAGCTGCACTGCGTTCCCAGTTGGGCTCTTATCTTCCAAACTGCCAAGGTCACATTGCAAATATAGAATGCTGTATGTGAGGATGGTGGCATCCTGTGCACGTGGGAAGAGCTGCGGTGTGGCAGCCCCAACACTGCTCCTGCAGGGATATGGACAGGGCCCAAAACATGGGGCAGTCCCTAAATATGCTGGGAATGTGGGAATGTTCCTACGGGGCCAGAGGGGCTGGAGGTGGTGGGCACTGCCCATTCTGGTGAAGGACCACTAAGGCAGCAGTGCAGATTCCTCAGGACAGCACCTGAGGCAATCACAAAGGGCACTGATCTGAATGCTGCAGCACTGGGGATGTTTTGGGAGCATCTCACTCCAGGGCTCTGTCAGGATGCTGCTCCAGGGTGGAGGTGGGGGCTGTGCTGCCTTTAGGAAACATTACACATGAGGTGAGGGGTGGGGAGGGAGGGAATGTTAAAAAGAAAAGAAACTCAGACATTTTCCAGAACTGGATTTATTGTATTTGCAATCATCTCATAACGTTTTGCTCGTCCTCTGTTACGCCGCTGCACGCCCTCACCTCTAAGCGAAGGGCTCGGGGTGGTACCTGCATTTGAGCATTGTATTACTTTCTTTTCCTCTGAGAACGGTGATAAAGGATGGGCTCGATTTCTGCATCTTTTGTATGGGTGCAAAGTACTCATTTAACATACAGAGGCTTGGATTCTGTTTTGTAAAATCTTTAGGTTCATTTTCTGTTTAACGCCTTTTATTGGTATTCCCACAATACACACAGGAGCCTTAGAACTCAAACAACCAACTCACGGAGAGAGATGGGCACACAGGGGATCAGACCCTTTTCCTTTCTTTTTCCTTTCTTTTCGTCATCACTTCTCTTGCACAACAACCACCTCCAGCTGAGAGTGGAACGTGGGACCCCCAGGCCCCACTTTGGGCTATGAGAAACCTCCAGCACCACGAGCAGCCATTTCCTGCCTCATTCCCAGTGGCACAACAGTGTGAATGCAAACCCTGTTCCCATGGGTGCAATTTTGCATACAGAGTGCTGCAGCAGGGCAGAACCCACGCCAGGGATGCTCACCCCCACGGAACAGGGCAGCAATAGCAGCTGGCCCCGGTGTAGGGTTCACATGGTCATGAATCGTCCACAGAAGGCTGACTCAAAGGTAACCCCACATCTGGGTTACAGCACGGCAGTTGTACAGCTCAGGGCTGATGAGACAAAGAAAGGCTCAGTGTAGCAGTGGCGTGAGGGGCATCCAACTTGGGAGCACCCACCCGTGGCAGGGCAGCACCTGGCCACACGTGTGTGCCAGTCACCAACGCACGACTCAGCCTGCAGCAGCGCACCCTGCAGCCACATCCCCCCACCCTCGTGGCACCAACAGGGTGGGACCAGCATGCTCCCCAGGCTCACCCCTGTCTGAGCCCTTTCCTTGCACAGCTTCAGCCCGCTGAGCCCACAGCACCTCAGTCTCACCCCCCGGCTCAGGGCACAGCCCTCACACCATCACAGACAGGAGCACGAACATCTGTGTGCCGTCCCTGGGTGAGCGCCACAGCCTCGCTCCGGAGGGAAGGTGCTCATCTCTCTCCTTTAGGACTCCTGCTCATCAGTACAACATTTCAGAGAATAATCATCATCATAGTAATAATCATAGTACTAAAAACAGTATTTACAACAAGCTCCAGGTCAGAAGTACACACCAAGCAAACACTCAGCACCACAGAGAGCAGGACGGGGTCAACATCTCGCGGATACCTTCTCAGATCCCACCAGCGTGGGACACAGACATGTGACAGTTTCAACCCTTTCTTACACACAAACATTTTGCTTAAATTACTTTTAAAATTAGGTTTGTTTTCTTTTTTTTTTTTTTTAAACATTTTTTTTCTCCTCTTTTTAATTTCTTGTCACTATATGGATGAAGTGATGCTGGCTCTACAACGATGCGTATCTAAGACAGCTGCTACTATAAACGGATCATTGGCTACTGCTAAGAAAGTCAACCCTCGGTTCCTCTCCAGTTCCCTCTCTGCCCCCAGTGCTCTGCAGTACCCCAGCACCAGGGTTGGCCCTTCCTGCAGGAGCAGAGTTGCCCCAGAAATGCTCTATGGCCGTGGAGGGGTTGCTCCTGGATCTTCGGGGACTTGTGGGGAGATCAGCAAAGAGCTCAGGGTCAGACCTCCAGCAGTGCTGCCCTTTGGCTTTTTGGGTGGGTTTTCTTTTCTTTTCTTTTTTTTTTTTTGGTCATAACCATTTGTTTGGTGTGTGTAATTAAAGCATACCTGAGACAGAAAACGTCAGGTCCTAACTGAGCCAGCAATGCTTTTTGGGAGGGATGGAAAGGGAAGCACGCAGCCTGTGGTGCAAATCGTGGAATCATAGAATGGCTTGGGTTGGAGGGGACCTTAAAGATCACCCCCCTGCCGTGAGCTGGTTACCTCCACCAGATCAAGCTGCTCAGGGCCCCATCCCACCTCCAGGAATGGGGTAACCCCCTCTGCTCCACACACAGCACAAGGGACCCCAGCAGCCCCCCCCTGCATGCTGCCCTCCCCAAAGCACAGCACCAAAGCACTGCGCAGGGTAACCCTCATCACCTCCTGCCCCAAATCCCACCACAGACTGGGCTGGCTGCTCAGCACTGCATCCCATGCACAGTTGGACCCAATTCCATGCAATGTTTTGGATGCAATGTTTCCTCTCAGCTTTACAAGGCAGTGGCAGAGCGGGTGCAAGGTCCCCAGGGCACAGCCCTGCAGTGCTGGGACTTCAGCTGCCTCCCAGACCATGGCAGTAGCAGCAGAGGAAGCCCCAGGCTGGCAGCCACCTGTCTGCATTACACTGCTGTCACCTACCACTGTCACACTTGCATATCCTTCACTCATCCCTACCTCTACCAAGAGACAACATTCGCTTAAAAATAGGCTTTGAAAAGCTAAAGATAGCCAAGAAACGAGCATGGGAACACCTCCTCACCCTTCCTGCAGAACTGCTCCTGCTCAGCTCCACCTCATCCAGTGCTGCTGGTAAGTCCTTATCCCAAAGTGCTGCTCAGGATCTCCCTGTCCTCAGCATCCACTGAGCCACATCCATCCTTGGGAAGAGCGACGTCCTCCCTGCCAGCAGGCAGCCTCACCACCATGTCCTGGCCCTGCTTTCCGAGGTGACCATGGAGGGCTGGCAGCCTGCAGACTGAGGGCCCTCCTGTGGTTCTGCAGAGCTGAGTTGACAGAGCCCAGGGGGGCAGGAGGCTCAGCCTGCAGCCACCAGAGATGGGGATGGGGATGGAGATGAGGAAGGAGACATGGATGAAGACAGGGAGGGGGCTGGGGACAAGGATGGGATTGGGGACGTTATATGACATGGCACCAAGCTCTGTGCTGAGACCCTCCCCTATTTTCACAGCGGCTGCCAAAGATCCACTCAAGATAAGGACGTTGGGTTGCTGCCTACCCTGGCTGCAGGAATGGCTGGGAGCCACGTGGCAGCGCCGTGCAGCCAGCCTGGCACTCACTAACATTCTGCTCATTGCTCTGCTTACATACAGAAGTGATCACTCCTTGTTATCCTGATACTTAGCTCAGAGCAAACACCAAGAGTGGTAAAAGCCCCCGGATAAGAGTTCTGTATCTCTGTGACACTGCTGGTTGAATTTATTAATATCTCAATTTTTACATGAATTTAAGAAATTTTTTTTTTTTTTTAAAGAAAAAAGGACAAACCCTCCAAAGAAGCTGTTTGATTGACTGATCTCTATTTCAGGTGAACTAGCTGCTATTTTGCTGAGAGGTCTCTACGACCTGTGACTCCCCACAAGCACCGAACAATTAAGGATGCAGACAGAGAAGCGTGTTGCTGGGGGACAAACACCAGGGGATGGGGGGGGAGGGATGGAGAACCAAACGCTGCATCTAGACAAACAAAATAAAACGTGTCGGTCGGTCGGATTGTTGACAGGAATCAGGTGCTAGATGTGTAGAAAAGCCCTTTATCCAGAGATCTCCTCCCGCTGTTCCTTGTTCCTGCGGACTTCAGCTGCGTGCAGCTCCTGCAAAAACAGGAGAGAAGACACGAGGTGGTCAGTCCTAAAGGCAAGCCGAGGGCTGTGGGTGAGCAATGAGAGCTACAGGCTAACAGTGTCTGCTCCTGCCTGTTCTATTTTCCTCCTGTCCCGCATAAATGATTTGTACCCCGAGGACAGGGGGATTCGCCTGCAAGAAGCAAAGCATTGCAGGGCAGAAGTGGAGCAACACCAACCTGCTGCAGCCCTGCAGATGAGGGAATGGCATGGAGCTGTGCCAGGGGAAGGTCAGGCTGGGTGTTAGGAAAGGGTTCTTCAGCAGAGGGTAGCGGGGCACAGAACAGGTTTCCCAGGGCAGTGGTCATAGAATCATTTGAGTTGGAGGGGACACTTAATGGCCACCTAGCCCAGCTCCCCTGCAATGGACAGGGATGCCCACAGCTCAGTCAGATGCTCGGAGCCCCAGCCAGCCTGAACTTCATGAACATTTCCAGGGATGGGGCATCCACCACTTTGCACATGACACAAGTTCAAGAAGCGCTTGGACAACACGGCCATCAGAATGTCTCAGAAACACGGTTGCAATGTTGGGAGGTCCTGAGTGAAACCATAAGCAGGACTCCACGATCCCTTTGGGTTCCCTCCAACTCACGATATTCTATGACCCTACAATCCCATGGCCTCCTCAGACCCCCCAGCACCCCACACACTCACCTTCTCACGCAGCCGCTCCCTCAGGGCAGCCAGGTGCGCCTCGCGGATCTCCCGGCTCAGCTCCATCTTGTAGTTGAGCTTCTCCTCAGCCAGGCGGCTGAAATTGTTGTTCTCCTCCAGTGCCTTGTGCAGCACCTCCCGCTCGTGCTCCCGTTTCTCCGCCAGCTGCTTCAGCACTTGTGCCTCCTGGGTCTGGTGAGGCAATGGGACAGCATCCCTCAGCCTTGCTCCGGACCCCACAGAGCTTTGCTGACCTCCTCCCTCCAGAAGGCATTCACAGTGATGTAGGAAATAGCACAGGCAGCTGTTATAACAGCAAGGCTTGAGGCTGATCTGGCTATGTGACCAGCTGTCACATCCGCATCAGCTGCTAAGAACTCCCCATGGCATGGCCATGCACGTGGGATCAGACAGGGCTCCATACAGTTGTGCAGTTCTAGGAACAGAGGACAATTATGGCCACCACATCCAATTTCCTGCCTAAACCAGGTTGCAGAACTGCATCCTCTCCATGTCTCACCTGACTATAGCTCAATAATACCTAAGAACACCATCAGCAGTCACTTTTGATTTTAGATTGCTCCTGATCAGCCATTTTTTTAGGGTTTGGGGCAATGTACCACTACCACTGCTGCTTCAGGACATCGCGTTACCTTCCTCCTCTCCTCTGCAGCCTCCAGCCTCCTCTGCAGCTCCTCCAGGGACAGGTCCTTCTTCTTGGGGGGAGAGGAAAGGATGGGGCTCTCAGGAGACAAATCTGAAGGAGACTTCAGGATCACCTCGAAGCTCTGGCCCGACGCCCTCTTATCCAGCTGCTTCACCTCCATATCTAGGGGGGAAAAAAACAAACGAGCTCTGTGTACCTGTGACACTCAGGAGAGCCTTCACCTGAGGACACCACTGAGCTCTCCAGACAGGAACAATCGTGTTAGTTCCATGTCTTGACCTGGATAATTTTGTTCTACTTCCAGAATTTCTTGATTAGTCATCAGCTTCATCCCCTCTAAGTCAACTTAATTCATTTAAGTTACAGCACAATTACAGAAAGTCTATACTGCTGTTAACAAAGTGCATGTCACTCCAGTAGGAACTAGACAGCCTCTGGGATCAGATCCTTCAGGGAAAATGTGAGTCACGTCTATGCAGAATAAACTGGAGAAGGAGGCTTAGCAGAAGGACCGTGGGCTGAGATGGGGATTTCTGCCCCAGGATGAGAGTGCCCACATTGGGAGCAAAGTGTCAGCCACAGCATTTGTCAACGGCTCTGCAGCTTCTGTGGGAGCAAGTTACGTACCTCCATACTGGTAGATGGTGTTGGGATGTGGCTGGGTGTGGAAACAGGAGCAGATGAGGGAGAGCAGAGATAGCTCCTTCATTTTCTCCTTGTAGGCTGAAAAAGAGAAAATAGCAATGACGAGTCTGATGGCAATAGCAGCTCCTTTTCATGGAGAAATGAAGCAAGTAGGCCCAGGGAAAAACATTCACAGCTGCCAGCTTCTGTGGAAGATTTCCAGGCGGTTATGGGTTTTCCAAGTGTCCCCAAGGAGTACCAGAGAAAACTAAATTATCAGCCAGTGTAGCGAATGTCATAGGAAGATACACATTAGGATTTTACCATCTGCAGAGGTGTAAGAAAATTTTCCCTTTAGAAGTAGACACGCTTCTGCCCTTGTAGTGAACTACAAAGTGATGGCTGCCCAAACACTTTCTCCGTCACAGTTCCAGACTCAGAAGCCAACTGACAGCTTGCAAAATTTCCCAACCCTCAGCAACTTACTGACATCAGGGTCAAGAGGAAAGCTGCAATCAGTTGTGTGGAGAACTTCCAACTTTCCAGTGTACCTCCTTCACCGCAGGAGCAGGCAAGGGATGGCACAGATGGGTTCATGTAGATAGAGGTTGATAATGGAATACAATCACAGCAAATGCTGTCCCCATGGCATTCTTCAAAGGATAGGGAAACGCACGATCCCTTCAAGTTCTGTCACTGTGACCCCTCATGTTTGCTCAGCTGGAGGATGCACCATTGCACGCTCAGAGATCACAAGTGCAGGTGCTGCTGCCCTAACAACAGCAGTGCACACAGCTTCTCCTCTGCTTTCCCTTAGCTATTCAGGTGGGGAAAAAAGTGGGTCTATTAGCATACTTCACATCAGCACTTATTTGTCCTCCCAACTACAAAACATCATCCTATTTAACACGATCCTTTGGCTAACCAACAGTCCCTGCAGCTCTGTAGCAGGGATCTGCATTGAACTTTTCCCAGTTCATGCCACATGCCGATTTTAATGCCCTGTTTGGTTCTTCTATTAAATGCATGCCGGATATGAATAGTTTACATCAGCAATCCAAGCAAGACATCTTTGATTTTGTTCTTAATGAAAAAGACTTTGGAAAGCAGCATTGTACTAGAAGGGTGGCACACATCAGTTAAGCTACTATGTCTCATAATGTGCTGCCAAGAGCCCAGAGGAGGCTCTCTGGACCCAATGAGAGACATTATCACTTAACAGAGGGCACTAAGGTCCTTACTTTACCATTATGCCTCATCCTGTGTGAAACCAAGACATTAAGCAGATATGCCACATTGCTGACCCACCAGTTTAACTCCTAGCACTTATTGTAAACCACAATGCTTTATATGTCATTACTTGAACTTCAGTAGCTCCCCAGTTCTGATTTTGTGGTTCTCTGTGTAGATGAGCGTCTGCTGCAGCCCAGCATTTCAGGAGACCTATTGTAGTGATTTCACTTCTTAGCAGCTGCCTTCATTCCACTGGGATCTTCCCTGTCCTGCTTCCCTTCTGTAGCACAAACTGACCGTCCCTCTCTGTCAATTAAAATGAAGAGGAGAGAAGAGGACAAAAGGACATCGCTCCACTGAGCTGTGGCAGCGCTTTAATGAGCCCTGGAAGTGGTCTGCGTCCTTCTCCCGGAGCTGGAGCCAGCAGCTGCACCCCGGCGCCAGCCGTCAGATGCAATTAGCAGCGTGCGAGCACACGGGCCAAAGGAGAAAGGCTGAGAGCTGCCAGCCCCAGAGACCGGCGTGCTGCAGGGCGAAGAGCCAAAGAGCCCCACCATTAGGGCAGCCCTCGCTACCAGGCAAATCCATGGCAACCGCACAGTTTGGTCCGGGGAAAAACAACGGGAAAGGCGGCAGTGGGGCGGAATCCCCCCGGCCCAGCCCCGGACAGAACACGGCCCGCGCGGAGCTGTCCCTTCAGCACCACCGCCCCCGTCCCCGCGGTCCACCGCGCGGAGCTGTCCCTTCAGCACCACACCGGGCAGCGCCAAGGCCGGGGGGTTCTACGTGAAAAAGGGGAAATACAGACCCATGGGAGAACCATCGCAATGACCTCATCCCCAGGTCGTTTATAGAAAATAGGTGTTACATGTGCCCAACACGCTGTCAGTAGGCTAAGATAAGAAAATAAATTCAGTGAGCAGAGGGAGATCCTGGTTCTATGCAGTTCGGCTTGATTTGGCATTGTAAATGAGATGGGAAGCTGAATTCAGGTGGGGATTTTGCTGACGTAGGGTTTGAACATCAATCTGTTCACTGCTACTCATCTCTTCATCTTGAGGGTTGTCCAACCCTCTCAGAACAGAAGTTAGTCTAAGGTCTCCGAGGGCAAGTTATTTTTCTATCTTGGCATTTAATTATTTATTGGTGCAGACTGAAACTTCCAGCGCTGGACCATTAAATTTCTTTCACAATTGCTCACACATAAACGTGACTGCAATTAATCAAAACCAAACCGAACATTTACAAACAGATACTGCAGCCAGGGGAGCAGTCACAGCTGTCACTCAGGGCATTTGTACAGGCTCACAATGTCAGGCCACCAAGGCAATCATTCCTCTGGAAATGGTCTCAAACTCAGTGTCAGGTTTTTTTTTCCAATATATTTTTGAATGATCCCTTGAGAGTGCTCCATTTTGCTCAGCTGGGGAAGATTTATAACACTGCAAATAAAAGTAGGGAACATAACCACTGAGTCACTGTTTAAGAAACTGTGTCAAAGGAGATTAAATCCAAGGTCTCCTGAAGCAAGACTTTCAATTTCAGTTGCATCAAAAAAGAGAATGCTTAAAGCTCCCAGGGCAAAAGACCACTACTGGAAACCTTGCACGCATCAACTTACCTCAGGAGTGCCTGCACTCATATTTACCAATAGATGTAAAGTTCTGAGGACATACTTGTGTCAGGGGGAATCATTCCTGAAGCAAGACAAGACAGCTGGTTGGCCAGAGAATTACATGCAATGAGCTGCTGCCAGGAAAGATCATGTGCCTTCCAGTGCACAAATTTACATATTTCAATAACATTTAGACTGGAAAAGCTGGACTTGTTATTTAAGCATCCTGGAAGGTGGAGTAAACTTTATTTTTTGTTTCATGGGACCCCAGGTAGCCATTAAATGACAATACTATCTAAAAAGGAGCAATACTTCTGAATATTTATGCCCAGTAACAAGCACCATCTGATTCTGCTCTATTTCAATGCCACTGCACACAACATTCAAGAATTAATCTTAATTAAAACGTTTCATCCAACTTTTCCCTGCACTGTCTATATTGCACGAGTCAGACTACTTCCTCTCTGTTGCAAGGAGAAGAAGGCAGATTCCAAAGCCTCTACCAACCTGTCAAGAAATGAACATGCTCTCAGCTTCCTTCTTCTCCAGTGACCCATTTCCTGTGCTCCCTCTAGTGCTGTGCAGTACATAATGCATCCTCATATTCCAGCTGCTTCCCGCGAGCGCTACACACAGCATTTGTCCATGTGAAGTGGTTATTTTCAAGTTAAGCCCCAGGGACACCATCCAGTTACTCCCCGAGTGGCTGTGGAGCAGGAAACAGAGAAGTGGCTGGGGATGGGCACAGGGCATGAGCAACATGAACCGTCTCCCACTGGTGATGTGCTCGGACCATGGGGTTTCCCATTTCCAACACAATATTGGTCAACAATTCTGGTTCTTCGCTTCTTGACCAGATGAAAAGAAGCTGAAGGCTGTCTGATTAGCCCACCTTTTGTTAGATGTTTAATGATGTCCAGCAAAATAGAACAGGTCTGGTAAGGCACAACATCAGTACAGTGTAAGTCATAATGAACCAGAGGCACATTAAGAATGTTTGTGTGAATTCAGAGAATTAAAATGGATGAGACTGAATGTGCCGTATTTGGTAGCAAGGTCAAAAGAAGGTTATTAGAAGAAAATTACTTGTTTTGCAAATAAAACTTTGGAAAAGTAAAAAATTGTGTCTGTGAAGAATATTGTACTGCAATAAGAAGAGAATGGTCCAATTGTAAAAGTAGCTAAAATACAAACAGAAGGCAAAGAAGATCAGTGATCCAGGTCTTTCAGAACAAAGAATGCTATGCCACATGCACAACAAAAGCAACCACAACCTTTGATAAGCTTTGAGAATACAACAGGATGGAGATACTCTCACTGCCATCAAGCTGATGGCAAGGCCTTTGCCTCAGTCCAACTCACTTCCTTCTTCTTGTTCCACCATATCCCAAACCAGAGCAGCACGAGAGCTCACACAGCCAAAAGAGGAAGGGCAACCAGTGAAAGCAGTGGGATCTTAAGGAACAAGACTGATGCATCTCCATTTCTATAGAGACCCAAAAGGTGCAGTGGGTGCAGGTGGAATCGCTCGTGAGGACAGACATGAAGATCATCTGCCTGCTGTCGGACATCTGCTGAGCCATCCCCAGAAGTGGTTTCCTATTACCTGCCTCATTCCCTCCCAGGTTTCATTTGCAACTCGTGTACGCAACATCAACCCGCACTACGCACAGCCAATAGATGAGCAAATCACTCACTCTCCAATGCTGAACACGTGGAGTGTTTTGCAGGAAGATAATCAGGGAGATTTCCCCTTCTCCTGGCTGAGCAAGGGAAAAGGGTCTGAGTAGGGCAGCAGAGAGCCAGGAGCCTGAGTGTGTTAGTGAATGGTCACCAGGAAGTAGAAAAGCATGGACTGGGTTGACTGCTAAAGCAGTTGAAGGAGCCAAAATGGAGGCAGCTGTCCCAGAGTGCAGGTTTGGGACAAATGTAGCCATGGTTGGATAAAACAATGAAAAGCTGCTTTCAAATAGCTTGGAATAGGATGAGCTGTTCATGGGACAAAGTGAGGAGCTCCATGTCATGCTGAGCCACAGGCAGCTGTTTGGTCCCTTTGGATTTGGGTTTCCTTTACCTTAACTGGGGATTATTGTACTGGCACCTTGTACAGAGATATTTGTATAAACACTTCAGAGAACACAAGATTCTGCAGTATGGCACTAAACTTGTCGAGGTACTTCAAAAGAATAAAAGGGCTGTTAGAAAATATCCTGAGCCGCTCTTCACCAGCTGGGATGTGCAAAGTGCTACAGTGCATTCACATGGACCTTGGTTGCTCTCTAACTCTTTTGTATTTCTAAATCAAAGCTGATGATATGAGCAGCAGTTCAGGTCCCTTCTGCATAGGAGAATTTTGAGATATCTGAGGGATCAACACAGTACCAACATGGTGCCACCAGTGAAGATATTTTAGAAAGAAAATATATTACCTAAAGATTCAGATCCTCTGCTTGGAGACAATGATTAAAAAAATTAAATCAAAAAGAAATGCCTGCAAGAGGTTCTCTTGGCTTGCAAAACTGAAGTCCCAATAAAAGTACCATAAATATCTAATTTTACAGGCCATATGCACTCTATCAACAATAGAGAGAGAAAATAGATAGTGATTTGTTGAGAGCGCTGTGATGGAGAGGCGTGGCAGAAAGAGCCCTGAATGTCACCAGTAGTAGAAATGAAGGTATGGAGCAATGCTGATTGGTGTCCATCAACACCATTCAGAACAGGGAGTAAGAGGGCAACCCGTGCCCATGTCAGGCCATAGAACTCTGACGTTTCAGTGGAGATGGGAAAACTCCAGGATCCATGAACGCCAAGCAGCAGCTCCTCTCGGCTCCTCCTTCTCAGACACCAGCATCCAAGAAAAGCCCATGGGGCTCCCACCTTACTGCATCATTTCATAATCTCTACGTAGGGAGCTGGTGCTCCCAGCTTCTGCTCAGCCCAGACACCTACACACGATGGGAACCACCCCAGCCTTGTAGAGCCCCACAGGATCCCATGAGGAGCTGCAGGAAGCACGAAGCTTTGTCCAGCTGCTGCAGGAGGGTGTGTGGGGCTCCAGCCCTGCAGCACTGCAGCTGAACCTGCACTGAGCATGTGCTGCTGCTCCCTCAGCTTCTGCACTAGCAGGCACAATCCTGGCCAGCAAAAAAAGAAGGTGGGAGGCAGTGCTGAGTGCTGGGCCAGGGGAAAGCGAGCCCTGTTTCTTATCATTCCAGCAATTTGTTTGAACAAACCCAAGAAAATCTTCCCAAGGGGGAATCAGCCCCTGGGCACCAGCTGCAGACAATTGCAGCTGCTCTCCCTGCAGCGTGGATTAGCTTTGGCTGGGGATAATGAAGAGAGAAAACAAGATTTTTTTCCCCCTTATTTTAAGGAACAGCTTGCCTTTTTTTCTCCACTTTTCCAGGCTGTTCCTGCTATGGAGACAGCAGCTGGTGGGAAGCTGCTCACTGCAATGCTGGGCGAGGCTCAGCCTTGCTCTCCTCCTGCCACAGCCCTGCCTTTCAACCCCCTGACATCACTTCTGTGCTTGCAGAGAGCTACAAAACCACGGTTTTGTGAAGCACACACTTCTGCACGATCCAAAGTCTGCCCTGACGGTAAAACTGCATCTTCCAGCAGGTGAAATGTGCCACGGGCATGGGGCTGGGAAAGCAAGAATGCACCAAATGGGGGATGCATCCAGCACCTTGCCTGTGCTGAGTTTGCTGCGCCCTTGGTGTCATGGCCGAGCGGTCTGCTGTGTCCCCCTCAGTGGCTCCATGTCCTCTTCCCAGCTGCAAACATCCCCAGCCCCATCATAGGGTGGGAACAGCTGGGGGGCACCTCCCAGCACGCCCTGACACAGGAGCACTTGCACGAATGCATGGAATGGCTGAAGATTTCCGACCACTCGGACACCTTTTGATGTGCTGCTTCCCCACCTACAGCTGCATGCAAAGCTCACCGCACCTCACCCACCCCACAAAACCTCCCATCTTTCCATCCCTTTCAAAAGGAGAAAAGAACAGAGAACGCTTAGAAGGACCCAGCAAAGGGCAGGGGAAGAGGCAGGGGTGCTGCCTGCTGCCTTCTGCCTGCTTCTCTGCCACAGAGGGGGCACAAAGCACTCCCCACATTTCCTTTTTGTCTTCCCTTCCTATTCAGTCCCACACCCCAGCCCTGCATGTTTCAGCTTCACCCATCCAAGCCCCTCTTTATGCACTGTGTTTTCTCCAGAAACTTCTATGTATTTTTTTTTTTAAGGGAAAAGAGAAAGACCCTCTGAACACACCCACTGTCCGCTGTATCAATGCAGGATTTTCTTCTCTGCCCAACCTCCAGCCATTTCAATTCCTGCTCTCCGGCTCAAAGGGACGAGGATCATTTTTAGGGGGAGCAGAGCCCACCCAGAGCCCCAGTGCTGCTGCAGGAGGAGGGAGGGAGGGAAGGAGGGGGGCTGCCCTGCAGCACTGCTTCACCAGCGCCATCAGAGGACCGCTCCCCTGGAGCATCTCCTGATGAAAGAAACACAGGGTGGGGAGCTGGGAGATCGCACAGCAGCGCACCCAGGTTGGGTTTAGGCTTTTTTTTTTAAGGCATTTTTAATTCTCCACGTCTTTCTTTCCAATATCCATTTAACCAATATCCATTTAAGCAATCTGCACACAACCCAATTGTAGGGAAGCGCCATTTGGCATTTCTCTGCATCCAGCTACACCCCATGCACGTTTATTAAAGGGAATAAAAAGAAAGCTGCATCACACTGCAGAAATAGCCATGAATTGGCAAGCAGCGCCGTCGGATGGTGCAACATAGCAGCAGCCATAGCATAAATAGGCACATTCATCACGGGTGGATCGCTATTAAAATCCAAGGAGCACCCACTGCCTCGCACCAGGGGGTGTGTGCTGGGCGGTGGGGAACAATGCATCCTAAGCAGCACAGGCGAAGGGAAAAAAAAAAACAACCAATAATCCAAAAACCTCCATATATATCTATATATATGTTTATAAAGAGAAGGGTAACGAGCAGCCCTACCTGAGACGGTGCTGGCCATGCTGCCGGGTACGGGGAGGCGAGGTCGGAGCGGAGCGCCCGCAGAGCGGGGATGGAGCGGAGGGACGGGCGGGTCCGCGGCGGCGGCAATGAGCGGCTCCGGCTCCTCCGGGCGGCTTTGACGGCGGTCCCTCCCCGTCCGCCCGCTGCCAGAACTGCGGAGCCGGGAGGAGGGGGGTGATGGGGAGGGGGGGGGGCGGTGTGGGTGGTTGGGGGGCAGACACACCCAGCTCCGGCAAAAGATGGGCTTCTCCCCTGCCTGCCTTTCTCGTCTGCTGCTCTGCTTCCCTTTTATCCGTTGAAAGCAAAACCGAGCAGTTTTTTGTTTTTTTAATTCTCTTTGTTATCTTTATTATTTGCATCTTTTCTCATTTCCTTTCGTTTCATCTCATTCCATTCGTTTCATACTTATGTATGTATTTTAATGAAATGGATGGAGCGGCTCTGAGCTCTGCTCATGAAGAGGATGGAGCTCCCAGCCGGAGCCCAAACCCTGCCGCATTCTCAGCCAAACAGGCAGGGAGGTGGGGGTTCCTGATGGGCTCAGTGCTTTTAGGCACAGTTTGTGCACCAGGGCACCAAAGGGGCTGCAGTTAGGGGTGAAAGTGTTGTAAAAGTAGATGCAGAAGAGCAGAACAGAGCCTTCCGAATCCAGCGGAACTCTGCTGTCTCTATATACGCTTGCATTCATTATTATTATTTCTCAGGCATCGGGACATCTTTTCTTCTTCTTCCTTTTCCATTTTCCACCATTTCCCCCTTTGTTTCTTCTCCTAGAGGCCAGCACACCTGTGCTTTTGCAGCACGTCCCCCAGCCACGCTCAGGACCACAGAAGCACCACATTTTCCCTCAGCTGGGCTTTGCACAGAGCCCTGCAGCCCCCTGCACAGCCCCCGGCCGCAGCCCCCCCAGTGCACTGCAATGCAGGCACTCCCAAGCCCCCCCCAGCAGCTGCAGGGATCCATGGGCTGCTCACGTTGCTGCAACAGAGATGGGAGCTACATGCAATGCCTGCTGAACGCACTGAAAGACTCAAAGCCCTTTCTTCCTATCCTTTCCCCCAGCCTCCGAGCGCCCCATCCCCTCAACACTGCACATCAAATGCAAAGATTTATCACAGAAACAAAAACCTTAAGTCTAATTCAGGATAATATTGGCATTATCCACAATTTTCCACTCTGTTTGGAGCAGGATTTTTTTTTTTTTTTTAATCCCAAGTGGACAATTAACTGCTACCTGCATCTATTCGAGGCTTATTTCCCAGCTGTAAACCCCCTGCTTTTTCCTTCGGCTGAATTTCTATGACTTTATAGGTCATCCTGAGGGCTGCAGGCTGAAGTCTCCTATGGTTCATGAGTCCATTTCCCCATTAGCAGGTAAAGACAGCTATCCCAAGCTCACCAAGACTGGAATTCTCCCACTCCATTCAGCGTCAGCTCTGGCTTTGATTCACCCAGGAGGTCAAACAGGGTCTGCCTACCCCTTGCAATGTTCTGAAGCTTCCAGACATCAATCGCATGAGTTTTCTTCCTTTTATTTAGAAAAAGGCACAGAACACTTCCAAGGCACATGTCCCATTGGAGCAAGTGGTTATGCCACACAGCATACACTTCAGCTCCAGTACTGATGGCACTTCCCAGATGACCTGACACATCCATTCAATATAATTAATGCTGGATCCATCTCTTACACTGGGTGATCGTTCTTCCTTATTTTAAATGTCTTTACAAGTTCTATTTTTCCATGGTGCTGCAATACAGGGCAATAACACATTGCCTGGCAATAGCATGAGACCTACCTGCCCTGTTTGCAGTCTCAAGCTGGGAGAAGCTGCCTCAGTTGGCATGAAATAATAAATGTTCCACACTGGGCAGCCATCAGCCCCTTGCAATTGTTAACTAATACAAGAAATCCACGACAACATCAGCTCTAAATCAAGAAGATATTTCCTTGAAGGCAAGGAAACAACGGGGTTATTCTGATGTTTCCTCTTCATAACCATTGTGCACTTGAGAAATGAGGCCACGTTGTACAGAGGGACGGGGTCGGGGAGAAGGGTTGTGCTACTTCAGTCACGTAAAGGTGCAAAGCAAGCTGCGGATTCAGGTCACCTCTGGGTGCTCAGCTGCAACTGCAGCACACATACAGAAGTTAGCAGCACAAAGCTGGAGGGCTGAGCACCCACAGATGAGAAAGGGCAAATTCGGAGCATGTGAAGATGCAAGCTCTGGTCCGGTGATTGCTGTACAGCTTTAATCCCATCTGTGTATTAATGCTGTACAAAGCATTAATCCCACCTGCTTCAGCTTCTTCATCTGTAAAATGGGTGTTTACTTATTTTTCTAATGACAGAATGACTGTGTGAAAAGTCTGAGTGTGTCAAAGAGGAAAGCTGTTGTTCTTCTGTTACCCAACAGGGAAAAGACATCAAGGCTCTGGGTTACCTGGATTCAAAAGAACCGAACAATTATGTGGCCAAAGAAAAGTTTTAGATGGTTGCTATGGGAGCCATCACACATGCTCAGAAAGACAATGAATGGCAACCTAATCATCTCCTGTATGAAAGGAGAAAAATATCCTTCCTACAAACAGCAGCAATTTCACAGGCAGTTGATGCTGCTCTTTGAAGTCTCCTCCCATTCTTCAAGATTCTCACTTGACTGGGAAGAGAAATCCCGCATAGGTGGCCTGTGAGCAAAACTACAGGTGGTGCATCTCGTACTTCTGCTCTGCACAAGCCTTCTGCTGGCACGAGGCCCTGCAGTTCCCTTCAGTCGCCCTCACACCCCCTTCCCTGTGAAGTTTGAGAATCGTCTTTTTTAAGGTTTCTCCTTTGTGTGTTTCTCCCCTCGAAGGCACCGCTTCAAACGAAAAATGGTTCATCCAAAAATCAACACCCACCGACCCGAGCGCGCAGTGAGGAAAACTCAGCTGGCTGCACGTCTTCCTGTCTTGGTTTATCATCTAACAAGTGTTAGATAGGGACTGGGCCGCCAAGTAACCGTGCTGATCTGTTTTGTTCTTCAAAACCTTCCTATCCTCTCTCTTTCTTCCTCTTCAAAGTTTTGCCTTGAAAGAACAAAGGGAGCCGGGAACCAGAACGGAAGTCCAGGCATAAGACAAATTCTTGTGCTTACTGTGTTTGTGTCACAACATAAAACAGATGTCCCAGCTTCAGTGAACCCCCACAGTTCTTCAGCAACTTTCCTGAGAAACAAATCCCCCCCTTGAGAGATTTTGCTCTCTGATTTTAGAATACTCAGGTGCAGCAATGAGAGGCTCGCCAATGCTGGCACTGCAGAGTTGGTCAAGTAAGGTAAATGGTGCAGAGACCCAATCCTCCAGAAGGATAAGGAGCCCTCAGCCAGTGCTGACTCACACGGCCCGGACAACAGCGCTGCTGACTCACACTCCTTTTTTGGGTTTGGTAGCCTTCCAGCTCTTCTCTAAAAGTAACATTGCTTCAATCAACACTACCTAAATAACCCTAAAAATAATCTGATTTGATATAGTGCTGCTGTTATTCTTCTTCGGTGTAGGAAAGTTATAATCACAGAAAATTCCACGTATTTGTGATCATTTTTAAACCTTTATTCTCCATTATAAACTTACTGCTCGCTCTCACGGTGTTTCAGTTTTGATAAGTCATTTCTTTTGCAGCATACTCTTGCACGATGAATATCGAGTTAGAGCTCTCTGGCACACTCAGAAACAGGTGCAAAATAAATTGTTACATTTTGTGTGGAGCACCACAAAGCACAGAAGGAATAACTCAGATCTCTCCAACCCATTAGCTGCAGTTAAAGACAGTTTACAAGCCAGGCAAGTTCAGCTCAAGGAGTTTGAAGACTGGCAAGCAAAATAGCCACAGAAGTAAACTCCCCTAGCTGAACACAGAATATACCAGAAGTTTGAGATCAGGTTATACAACAGACTCACATTTAACGTCTGTTAAGTATTTGAACACCTCTACATACAAACGTTACCCCTTGCAGTCTGCTAGGAGATATTTGAAAAGATACAGTAAATTAAACCACATCCTGTTCTGCATCTTCACAGCAACTGTCTAACAGCGTGGGATGCTGCAACAACGCAGGGAGATGCATCTGAAACATTTTTTTCCTCCTCATGTAAGCACTTAAAATACAGCTCAGTGAAATTTGGGGATCCAGGTAAACCACACCTGCCCATTTATTACAAGAGCTGCACAGTTTGCTGGAATCTTACACACAGAGATCCCAGCTCAGGGCTGGTTGTGGCACATAAGGTTTGAGGGGCTGCAGCCTCCAGGCAGCTCCTGGCCATGTGCATCAGTGACAGGAGGCTGAAGGCAGGCAGAAGGGAAGCAAAAGAACAAAGGAGCAGCACATTCACCCTTAGCAAGACACCTGCCAAAATTCACTACTGTTCTTACTGCAGAAGCCATGAGGCCCAACAAAATGAAAGAGACAATTCCTTTATCTATGGGGCAGGCTGACTCCACAGCAAACCCCATGCTACGTGGCTGGTCTGTGCAAGGTCCAGATGTGCAGGGCAAAAAGCAGCCCCAGAGAGAAACCTCAGCCATCCCCATCACGCTGAGCCCATAACAAGGCGAGGAGCTGCTCCAGCCACTACCGACACACTGGAGGGGCACAGCCCAGGGGGCACAGGCTGAGAAAAGCGGCTTCTAGGCCCCTTTTAGCGACCGACCTGCTGTCTCCCAGGGCCTGAACCGCACGGTGGCTGAGCAGGGAGGAGAAGCCCCTCTCAGGTTCAGGCCCTGCTGCCCTCGAGGACCAAACCACCATTAGGGCTCGGCTCCTCCCAGCCCGCGGCTCCCAGGGCCTCCACAACAGATCACAGGAGACGCACAGAACCTCCAACCCCACTCGCTCGCCCCTGGTCCAGCCGGGACTCAACGCGGCCTGCTTAAAGCCCTGCCGCGGCCTGCACAGGCCTCGTTTCCTGGGCAACGCCGGAAGTCTCGCGAGAGCGTGCGCCGGAAGTTACGCCACGCGAGTGGGGCGGGGTGGGCGCGTGACACGGAGCGGGGATTCCGAACGGCGGAGCGGGAGGTGGGGGGAGCAGCGATACTGCGAGAGGGGTCCGGACGGGAGGGGAGGCGGGTTGGGACGGCCTTGAACCGGCCTTGAACCGGCCTTGAACCGGCCTTGAACCGCCATTCCACGTCGGTCTCTGGGTTCTTACCGACTGCTAACGGCGCGCTCCGTTGCAGGGATCGGTCGGCAGCGATGCCCAGGATCACGCTGAGGGGTGTGACGGTGGATTTCCCTTTCCAGCCCTACGAGTGCCAGGAGACGTACATGGCCAAAGTGCTCGAGTGTCTGCAGACGGTGAGACCGCCGAGCGCAGCCCCGCCGTGCCCGCCGCCCGCGTCCCTCGGTGCCGCATCCCCACGGCTCCAGGGATGGTGAACCCCCGCCCCCCCTTTGCGAGAGGAAATGTCTCCAAATGCCCAACCTCACCCTCCCCTGGTGCGCCGTGAGGCCATCGCCTCTCATCCTGTTGTGTTATCTGGGAGCAGAGGCTTTTTAGATGAGATGTTGTGCGTTGTGGTTCCTCTTACTCTGGGCTTTAGACTGAGCACGCTAAGTTGGTTAGAGGGTCCTCCAGGTCATGCTTTCAGAATCATAGAATCACAAGGTTGGAAACGACCTGCAAGACCATCTGGTCCAACCACCCTCCCATTAGCACTGCTACCACAAGCACTAAACCAAATCTCATAGCTCCTCATCCAGATGCCTCTTGAACACTGCCAGGGATGGCGACTCCACCACCTCCCTGTGCAGCCATTCCAGTGCCTGACCACTCTCTGAGAGAAGAAGTTCTTCCTTATGTCTAACCTAAACCTCTGGTACAACTTGTGGTCATTTCCTCAGGTCCTGTTTGTTGCCTGGGAGAAGAGGCTGACCCCCTCCTCATCACAACCTCCCATCAGGAAGTTGTGGAGAGCAATGAGGTCTCCTCTGAACTTCCTCTTCTCCAGACTAAACAATCCCAGTTTATAAACTTTTATATTGATACATATTTTTCTGTTGTATGAGAAAGCACAACTATGCAGTTGTTCTAGCTGAACCTCTAAATTACCCATTTTTCCCTTATTCCTTTTATTTCTCTTCAATAAAGAAAGTAAACGGCATTCTAGAGAGCCCTACAGGAACAGGAAAGACCCTATGCCTGCTCTGTTCCACTCTGGCCTGGAGGGAACATTTTAAAGATACCATCTCAGCCCGCAAAATTGCACAGCGTATGAATGGAGTCGAACTCTTCCCTGACAGACCCATGTCTTCCTGGGGCAATGCTGCCACAGATGGTGACATCCCAAGTGAGTTCTTTGATTTTTATACTCAGTGGGAGTGATGCAGGAATGTTAATGAACACTTGCTTTTATTTATGTATTTTTAATTTTTTTTTTTTAGAGTATTAAAAGTGCACTTAGCTTGTTTTTATGTGTGTGAGTACTTGTGTGACAAAATCTTGCTGTCTCTACAAGGCAAATCATTGCCATAGCACCAGCTGGGAAAGGAAACTAATAACATCCCATGTTCTTCTTGTTGTGCTAATAGTGGTTTTCTGCTCTTTTTTCCCCCTGTTTGACAGCGTATTACACAGACATTCCTAAAATAATTTATGCATCCAGAACTCACTCTCAGCTTACGCAGGTCATTAACGAATTAAAGAACACAGTCTACAGGTAAATATGATTTAGGATGGTGCTCCTATTTAAAGAAAAGGTGGAGGAAAATACTGTTCTAGTTGCTGTCTGAATTTATGTCTGTATAAATGTATGAAGGTATAGAAAACTGATACTCACTGAAATCTAGTTCTGTTAATGTGCATGTGCACAACCTGGAGTTCTTCATTGTTGTTTTTTTTTTCCTTCACTTGTAGAATTTCCTGAATTCAGTCTGGTTTAGGTTCTTTATTTCACACATTTATTTCACACAAATTCCTTGCTTTACTTCTTGTCATAATCTTATTCATGTAAGAATGGCAGCTGCCTCTCGAGAAGCTTGCAGTAGGTGGCAGCCCCAGCTTATCTGGCTGATCTGTCATAACAAAACCCAGATTTTCTACAGCATGATGTAAGCTGCTACTCATTACCTCCCACTGTTCTTGGGAGAAGTGTAGTACTAAGAAGTGTATCTGTGGCTGCTGTAAACAGACTAACTCCTTGGTTATGATTCTGACCTTTTTATGCTCATCCATTTCTCATGAACTTCTCATTATTTGAGATATTAAGCCCCACATAGGTTTGTTCAACTGTGTTCTTTCTTGCTGTATTTTTAACACCAGGTTTGTATATTCTGTTTGACCAGGCCAAAGATATGTGTTTTGGGTTCCAGAGAGCAGCTTTGCATCAATCCTGAAGTGAAACGACAGGAGAGTAACCACATGCAGGTGAGAACAGAGCCTTGAAAATGTGTAACAAGAACATGCCAGGCTGTTCTTTATTTTGACATAAAATATGTAGTTCTTAAGCTTGACGTTTATCAGTGCTTTATCACTGGAGGCTGATACTCATTTTTTTTCATGAGTTTTGTGGAACTTGCCATATCTATTTTAGTGCAAAATTTAATTTGGCATTTTTGGTAGCATTTTCCATTGAAGGAGGTTGTGATTGCACAGAACATGAGGGGCGATTAATAGTTTGCAGTTTATTCGGGTCTGCACTTCAGTGTTTTTCAATGGCAACAACCATTTAAAAATAAGGCTTCACGTGATTGCTTTACCTGTGATGTTTATGAGTGATGTCAAAGACTGTAGTAGTAAAATATAAGCAAATTTCCTCCAAACATGTGAGTTCTGTGCCACTCACACACACAGTGTAACCTCTGGGGAACAGAAGGATGCCTGATTTTGAAACTGGAGAACCCTGGCCTGTGTTTATTCATTAGGTGGCATTATGGATAGTGGATAACTCTTGATCTCTTAGCTCACTTCACAGTGCTTGACAAGCTGTGCTAAAAAGGGCTTTATTTTGCAGATCTATATGTGCCGAAAGAAAGTGATGGCTCGTGCTTGTCATTTCTACAACAATGTGGAAGGTAAGCTTGGCCGTGGAAATAAAGCCCCATTTGTTGGAGTTGTCTGCTAGGCAGGTGGAGAAGTCTGAAAGAGCAGGCAGAGTCTCTGTGTGCATTTGTATGTGGTGTGCATATATATGTGTGTGTGTGCTGTGCTCTGCATTCATGTTTTTTGAGACCAAAATGTTAAGAAGTGGATGAGTGTGATGACCAGGATAGCAGGTGGGGCACCTTCACTTAAGCCTCTAGTTGTAATGTTATAACTGTTCACAGAGAAGTCTACAGAGAAAGGACTGATGGATTCAATCATGGATATTGAAGATTTGGTTAAAAATGGAAGCAAGCACAGGTAGATGTTCTCTGATCTTACTCCTCCTTACCAGAATTTTAATTCTTGCTTGAGTAGAGGCTTCCAATGTCATATGATGGGACAAACATTGCAGCTTAGTTTCAGATTTAAGAGAATTATATGACTGATTTATTGAGATAAAGTAGCCTAGCCCAGCATTTACTTCTTGCCTACGGGTTTAAAAGTGTAATGCAGCAAAGAGTAACATTCTTTCTCATTTGAATTCTTTTTTTCTTTGTTCAGCTGAGCTACATGCATCAATGGGGATATTTTCTACACTTTATTACATGTGTTGCATGGATAGAGCTATTTGCCTGAAAATCAAACACGTCAGTTCCAATTCATTAGGAAATTGACTAGAAACCACTGAGAGCATGAAACACAGTACATGAATGATGAATGCACTCTTAATATTTCTGCAACTATGACTTTATAACCTGTGCTACTTTTTTTTTTTTAAACAGAGCTTGTCCTTATTATCTGTCTCGAAGCCTGAAGCAGCAGGCAGATATTATTTTTATGCCTTACAACTATTTATTGGATGCAAAGGTAGCAGATCTTTGTTTTTAAATACAATCTTCTTATTTTTATGTCAGGTTGACTTTTAGTGGGTGAGCTGTTGAGAGCAGATGCACAGCAAGGAAGTGTGGTGTGTGCTGTGCTTCAAAAACAATCAAAGCTCGTTTCAAGTTCAGAGTCAGGGGATGCCCTTTTGTGGTTTTCTCTGTTTAGTTTTACTTTCCCACAGTTAACAAATATTTTCTGTGTTGTTTTCTTTGAGGTCTTGCTCAAATCAGCTTTGCAGAATATGATGTCTTTGTTGTCTGGTTATATTTACCTCCTGAAATGAAACCATCAGTAGCATACTTTGCAGGGGCTTTGCACGTGTTTTGTGAATCTTTTGTTTCTGCAGTGACCAGCATGGCTTGTAGGATGAACGTGAGCCTTTCCATAGAGATTGGACAGCTCTTGTACATAGCTGCTGGCTTTGTAAAAAGCTGCTGCAATAAATTGTCAGTGTTTCACAGATAAAAACTTTGCTGAGGAAACAGATCTGCTAACATCTTCTTGCAACCTGTTGTTATTCATGAATTGTAGTAGAAGCTGGATTAAGTTCCATTACTGCACGAGGCAAAAAGACCAAATGCTTAATAAATCTAACCAAAACCTCTGACCACCTTAAGCAGGGAAGCATTGTGAAGTTAGGAGATATTTTGTTGCTGAGGATGTCCTCAGAGCATCAGCTCACAGCACAGATGTCACAAGAAGAAACTTGCTAAGATAAAACCAAAAAGCAAACAACACAAAAGTAATCCACAAGCTAAATCTCCCTGGTTTACACCTCACTCCTCCCAAGTCCCTGTTGGCAAAAATGATGAGTGAGACTAATTCTGATAAACCTGTAAATCCTAGTATGGTAGAAATGTTTTCTTTAATACAGTATCAGTTGTAATCTCCATAAGTGTTCCCTCATTCTTTCTCATCTCTAGAGCCGACGAGCTCACAACATAGAGCTGAAGGGGACTGTGATAATACTTGATGAAGCTCACAATGTGGTAGGTTGTTTCTGTTCTGTTGCCATTTCTCAAACGTCACCCAAAACGAAATACAGACCAGTATTGTATAAGAAGTGATCTGTAAAGTCTGCACCCAACTGTGTCCTTTGTCAGTGTTGTTTATCGTGGTCGTATGATCACTGATGGAATGTCTGTTAAAACCTAAAGAGATTTTGATGACTCTGATTTGCTGCCTGATGGATATGATACCATTTTTGGTAATGCAAAAAAAAAAAGGAGGTGGTGTTTAGCAAACATCTTCTGTGTTCCAGAAAAAAAGATGCCCAGTGTAAGTCAAAGTCTTAAGGTATTTGAAAATGTTCTCCAGCCTGAGCTTGGAGAACAGAAAGGAAGTCAAGTCTGCTCATCTACACGTTAACATCTGTGAAACCACCTGACCAAATAACACCTTGTACAGTCTAAATAATGCTTCCATCCCTTGATGTTTTAGGAAAGACTGTGTGAAGAGTCGTCTTCTTTTGACCTGACAGCCTACGATTTGGCTTCAGCAATTGATGTTATAAATGTAGTACTGGAAGAACAAGCCAAAGTAGTTCAACAGAATGAAGTAAATGCTGAATTCAATATGGAGAGCATCAGTTCAGGTGTGTTGGCAACCACAAACTGCTGTTTTACTGGGAAATATGACTAGAAACTAAATCTCTAGGTAAGTGACTGGTAATTAATAATGTCAGACAAACACAGGGTCTTTGGCCAAACCAATGTGATGTAAAATGCCATGTGTATGGTAACTGTTGAGTCACGGCCTGAACCACTGATGGAGCACCTGGGAAAGGGCCTGGTCAGTCCTGAGAGCACAGGTGAAGGCAATTCAGCTGTGAGACAGGCAGGGGTCGAGCCTGGCTGCATCTTAGGCCTCATTTAAGGGCTGACTGCCCCTGGGGAAGGATCTGTGGTTGGAGATCCCTCCTTTTGTGGGATTTTCCCTTTGAGGCTGGTTGTCGGAGACAGCTGAGCACTTTTTCTTAGTAGCACCTTTTCTTTGCACTAGGCCCTTTGTCATTACACTTCCTGTATCACTGTTCCATTGCACTGATCTTTCTGATTGTTACAGTCATGAAAGGGAGCAGCAAATGGAATACAGAAAATGTTTTTCTTATGTACATAGGGCTAACTTTCACACTAATAGTTTCTGAGAAGGCTTGAAGAAACTGGATATGAAATGAAACAGATGTGAAACACCCTCCTTAAAATCTTTCTTTGCTTCAATAGGGCTGAACATGGAACTTGAAGATATAGCGAAGATAAAGAGTAAGGTTCTTTTTATTTATTTTTTGTTTGTTTTGTTGTTAAAAGTTGTTATTGTAACTATTTCAAAAAGCTACCTGGTCAGCATCTAGGTAATCAGATTCATCTGATGTTGTTGTTAACAACTGAGTCATTCATAGAAATCTCTGGTTTTCATGGAGTCTTGTGGAATGTTTAGTTGCAGTTACTTCCCTGGAAGGTGAGATTTGGCAGATAAATGCATCCCTTGTCTCTTTGCCAAAAGTTCCTTCACTTTGCAGTGTTGTCAATGTGCTGCCAATGTATTGGTTGCATCATTCTGCTGTGAGAAGGTGATGCTGTGTAGTGATTGTCTCAAGGGCTTGAGATGTCTGTTTGCAAAGCGTTTCCAAGAACTTTCTCCATCTATAGAGAAGAGTTTAGTATTTAGTTAGCAACTGTATTTTGTGAGTACCACAGATTTAATCTAAGAGGTCATGGGTTGAGGTCATAGGGTTTGTTAAAGTTTAATACAAATATTTAGAGGTGATGCTGAAGAAATTGGCTTTAATCCTTTTAGCTTGTTTACAGGATCAAGAAAGCAGCTAAATTGCTGTCCTTGATGGCAGCTTTTGCAATAGATTGCATTTGAAAAAGGGATTCAGATGAGTTCCTGGAGTGAGTTTCTATGAACTATAACTATTTTTCTTTTTGGTTCCCATGAAGAAATTCTTCTTCAGTTAGAAAGTGCAATTGATGCAGTGGAGCTGCCACCAAATGACAGTGGAGTCACCAAAGATGGAAGGTAAATTTCTTCTCATGAACGCATTTGCATGTTAGAAGAAGTTCTAAACCCAGGTTAAATTGAGTCTGATGTGAGCTTTTTGCTTATGAATGTACTTCTGTGTGCTCACATAACAAACCTGCAGCGGGACAACAAATATGTCACTGTGTGAAGGATTTCTCAGTGGCTCTCAGGGTTAGTAGTAATATTCTGGTTCCTGGGAATAGTGCTCATTCAATGTTGCAGCTCTTCTTCAATCACGTTATGTAGCAATCATTATTTTTGATGGGAAATATTTACATTCCCATCATTTTTCCTTTCTTACTGAGTTGAGAATGTTTTGCAACTGAATGGTGAAATTGTTGCTGTGAAAGAGTAGTAGCAGTTGTTGTTGTGTCTCTGTGATGGTTTACAGTGTTCACCCACGTGTGCTTCTTTTTCTTCTGAAATGCAGCTACATCTTTGAACTGTTTGCAAAGGCCCAAATAACGTTTCAAAGCAAAGCCTCACTCCTGGAGTCACTAGAGCAGATTTTACAGTTTCTTTCAGGCCGTAAGTCTGTAAATTTATCAGTTCTTTCACTTGGACTTTTTCTCTAACGTGAGTAATTGGAAGCTTGCAGTGTTCTGGGGGAAGTGGAGAAAGGCATCTTTGAATTTAACACTTAAAATAAAAAGGTCTGACCCTGAGAAACTGTGTAATTTTGTTGCTAGGCCCTCTGTTGGGAAACACTGTCCATCCATGAACCAGAATTTATTGTAAGAACCAATGTTGTGTCAAAACCTGAGCATTTACTGCTGTGTGTGCACATGTGCACACCTCGAGGGTTTTTGCACATCGCGCTATTCTACAAAACAAGGAGGAATGTGTGAGGAGAGCTTGCTGGCACTTTTACTGATGGTGCTTTTTGCGTGTTGAGCTATTCCTGGCTCGTGGATTTCTGAGATAGCAATGTTGGGAGTTGCTTGATGATCTTTTCTAGGTTTAACGAGGTTCTGTTCTTGTGTCCATCAGCATCTTGTTCTTAATTGGCTCTTCTGCAAGGAAGCAGGTGCAACTTTGACATGTACTAAGAAAATAATTTGTCACGTCTGCTTAACAGCTCGTTCTCATTAGCTTGCTCTTCAGTGAAAGCAATGAAAAGAGCACGGAACATAGACATGGAACATATAATTTCTGCAAATGCATTCTTTGTGGGCAAATCTGCCCTTCCTTTTTTCCCCCCGGCATCCTTCTCTGGCTTAATAAATGCCATTTCCATGGTCAAATTCTCATTGTCAGTGTATTTCATGTGCTGTTTTATTTGCTCCTGCTTTAAGCGTGGGATGATTGCAAGGGGCTCTTAGAGCTGTAGCAAAGGTTGCTTTTGTCTCTGAGTAATGGGTTACACAAACAATTTCCTGCTCTCATAAGCCTGATGTTAGTTGTCTGAGCTCTTGAAAATATAACTTAAGCTTAAGCATGCTTATCTTCTGCCTTAATTACCTCCTTCCCAGTTTTTAATGTAGAAGAGCCTGAAGAAGTTGATGCTACAGCTTCTTGATGCATCAGAAACGTGAAACTTATCTTGGAATGCCAGTTTTATATTTCTCCTTCCATCTTGAATAATGATGAGAACTTGAAATAACTCATTTCTGTTTCGGATAACGTTTCCAAATGATGCTTGCAGGGTGTTGTGCTGTTCAGGTGTGCATACACAGCAATACACATGTTTGTATTGTAAAAGTAATTGTTTTGTTCTTCTTTGTAGGCACTGGGATATTCATCAATACCTCAGGATTGCATAAACTCTCAGATATTATCCAGGTAAATAATTAGTGCAGCTGCTGCAGGTGCCTGAAATATAGAAGAGTTGGCTTAAAAAGCATTCAGTGTCACTGGAGGGAACCATTTTTTTTTCTCTTTTAATTGCATATATACTTGTGCATTGATGGAAATATACAGGTTTAGAGGAGAAAGCTGCTGCCTAATGAGGCAGCCTACTTTGATTTTTGACCCTGGTTGTTATTTCGTAGGTTTGATGTCCTGTTTGGTGAGCTAGATTGAATTTGGTCTGGGTTTAGCCTCCACCAGGTGGAGCTGGGTCATTGGGCTGTGCACATTTGAGATCAGTGTGTGGGAATGTGAGGCCTCAAAAAAAAGAGACAGGTTAAGTTTAAAGGAAAAAAAAAAAAAAAGCAACAGATTACTTTTTTCATTTAATGTCATTTTAAGTCAGGAGATCTTGTAAAATAAAAATAATTTTTGTGCCACAGGAAACTGAACTTAATACTGGAAGTGTGTGGGCATCCATGTGGTGCTGACAGTATTCTCACTGCTGTGCATTTACAAAACGTTATGAGAACCTGGGCCCCATGGAGAAAGAGGGCACAGAGGGCCTGAAGTTCAATTTCTGGCTTCCCTCTGAAGCTGACCCGAGTTCTGGTGGACTTGGATGGTACTCAAATATGGAGTAGCAACATTTGGAGAGCTTAATGTTCGAACAGATAGCATCTTAGCTGCATCATTACACATCTGGAAATCTGCTGCCATTTGGGATGTATACACCCATGTGGAGCACAGCTGTATTCTCAGAACTTGGTGATTTTTGAAACCTGTATCTGTCTGAGTCACCAGGGATGACTGGGTTGAATTGGATCTTTTCCCAACAGTGAACTGAGACAATTATTTGTGTCTGTTCTGGATCATCAGGGTCATTCTTTGTCAGTCTTTAATAGGTAGATCAGTTTTAATGTTTGTGGCTGGTTGCTTTTCTTGGTTTTACGTGTCATGGGTTGGTGGTGTTCTGTTCTGGTTGTTGTTGCTATGGGTTGGTTCTTCTTTATGAAAAATTGCATCAGTGGCTGAACGATAGGAAAACCCATAAGTATGGAGACTGGCAATGGGTGGCAGTGTTCATTCTCTAGCTCACAGTCAATGTCTTCCGTGGTAAAATACAGCAATTCCTTCTTACAGTTCCTTCAACAGTCAATTTGACAGCTTTTTTTTTTTTCCCTTTAATTACTCATCACTTTTTTGATTATTTTTGTTCTCTTTTTAGAAGAATGCTTACCCAAATCCTGTTTGCACACCCTGTCCCTGAGTCCTTTTCAGAAATGTGTTTTTCCAGGAATTGTGCTTCTGTTTTCTTCTCACTACTGGAGAACATCTTTCTTGTTAGCTAGCTGATATTCCTGTGAGCTCGAGAATTCATTTTAAATGTCTGAAGAAATTTTGTTTAGAAAAATTAGCAGGGTTTATAAATATTTGAGAACCACAGCTGGTTTCATGGAAAGCTGTATGTTTGAAACTGCATCCCTTTTAGCCACGAGGCATCAAGTACAGGAAAGGGAAGGAAGCACAGTTCTGTTCTACGTTCGTGTGGGGTTTCTAGAAGCTTTTCATGTGAGGTGTGGACAAACAAATGCAATTACAACTTGATTTTTTTTCTCCAGGCAGTGTGTTATTAGGGTAGGATACCACAGCTGGGATTTTCAGCTAAGGGAATTCCAAAAGTTCTTGCACACACAGTTGTGGCTCTCTGTGGTCTCATAACCACACCGTGTGCTTGTGCTCTTGAGCAACCAGGAGTCAGGTATGGTGTGAATAGTGATGCTACCACTGATATAATTTGAATATATTTAGATTCTGGCTTGTATTGTTTGGAGCGATGAGGAGGACCAGTGGTTAGCAAGAACTGCCTGTAAAAATGTGTTTGTTCAAAGCTATCTTATTGAATGAAAGGAGCAAGGAGATATATTTAAGGGTGTCTCCACGGTGAATTTTCTGGAAACACTTCTCAGTGCCAAGGTATGTTAACTTTGTTGATAGCTGTTTAATCTTTGCATGTCATTATGTTGTTTCTTCTAGACTGTATTCAACATTGATCCTCCAGAAGACACAACAGGTTTTGTGCCGCCTCAGTCGATATCCAGGTATTATAAGGTATGAAATGCTTTCTGTTCTGCTTATTTCCTAGATAGCATTTAATGTCTGTGCTTATGTATTCTAGACTGAGAGGGATGTGGATAGTATAGCAAATTGTGGTGTTGATTACTACAGGGTTATGTAACTTCCTCCAGGAAAAGAAGAGGAGTAATTAAATTAGATTGCCCGGAAAGAAGGGGACTTGTGCAGTAATTTATTGAGGAACTTCTTTTTTTAATTCTAAAACGTGAGAAGGGAAGTGCAGAAAATGTGAATTATTGCAAATGTTGCAATTCTACAAGAAGTGTTGTGTTCTCCTGGCAAACTCATCTTTTGTATTGCTCAGATTTTGTAGTTCCGTTTGTGAAGCAGTTCTTCACGAGGCTTAAGTGACATTTCATGGCCACCAATGAAATGCTGCTTCCATAAACTGATTGAAAATGGATGGTTGAATTATTACATGCTGCTTTGCTCCTTGTTAAATACACTGGACACAAAACATGAAAGGCAGATAGGAAGTTATACAACCTTAGCATCACTATAAAATGACGTTAATTGTGCTCCTTATCATGAGCTAGCTTTTGGGGGTTGGGGTGCAGTGCACATTCACTTCTGCAGCAGTCTCTAGGAGCATTGCTCTTGTTTTCCTTCAGGTACACATTCATCTGGATAACGGTAATCAGAAGAAGAAGAAGGAAAGGACAGATCTCTGGGATTCATCAGCTGCGAAAAAGCAAGGTACAGAGCTCACACTTGGGTTCATGCAAAAGCTGGGCTGAACCCAACTCAGCTCCTGTCTTATTAAAGAGAGCTGGATGTCCTCTATCGAAGCCTTCTTAGTAGAATGCTTTCCAAGGATCTCTGTAAATACCTTGCCTGATAAATGTCTACTTAATTATTCATCTAAATGCTGTTAGGAATATCAGTATTTGTTTCACAGAAGTCATTTTGTGAAGGACTAAAGCAATGTTTTTCAAAGAATGCTTTCCCTCAATTTTAGTGTTTGTTTCACATAATGTCCCCATGAATGTTTCCACAAAATACGTATTCCCTTTGCTGTTCTGAGCAGCAGGACATGCTGTTTGTTACTCTGCATCCATTGTCTTCCTGGGATATTGCTCAATCAGAATATCAAGTTACAGGAATAATTGTAAGTGGATTTTGTTAAGTGTGCAGGGAAAGGCTAGCAGAAGCACCAGATTTATTGCATAATTGGAGGATTTGTAAGTAAAAATAATACAAAGCAGTCACAGCATTCTTCTGTGATGTAGCAAACATGTGGATGTATCTGCTTCTAAAATAAAAACTGTTTGCAAGTACCTGTGCAGCAGTCTAGCAACATCTTGAGACTTGCACCATATGTAAACCTGGCAGAGGCCAGAGGTGACTGATCAGATCTCCAGTTTCTCTGTAGTTGTGTGGCATGTTTTATGGAAATGCTGCAGAGCTCTTAAGAAAAGCTGCTTTCAAGGGGTTTTGCAGAAATAATTTAGTTGAGCGTAATTATCTGCAAACTGTGATTAGTGAGGATAAGTGACGTAGCCTGAGATAGCTGATGAGATTACTTCCAACATAATCCATTCCATGGTAATAGAATCTACTTAAAGGTATGACTGAGCAATGACATCTTAAATTGCTTTGAGTAGTCATAGTAAATTGGAAGGATGGAAGCACAACACACGTACACCTGGGATTTTAGCTTCATATGCCAAGATGTTTTAGTTTTAGAAGTTCAGATGCTGCTACATGGTAGTCATATCCTATTTTTCCCCTATACAGTGTGCCTTCTTATTGTTTTCTCTTTATTTGGTGCAGGAAAGACCTTAAGCTATTGGTGTTTCAGCCCTGGATATAGCATGCACGAGCTTGTTCGACAGGGAGTCAGGACAATTATCCTTACTAGTGGGACTCTCTCTCCTCTCTCATCATTTACAATGGAAATGCAGATGTAAGTGTCTGGGTATGTGAACAGTGGCATTATTGAAAATTCAGTGTGTTTTTTATTTTATCTCAGATCTAATTGAGTGTTCTGGACTGGTAGCTAGTAGAGAATCATAGAGGGCTTATGACTTCAGTCTCACTTTTGTGTTTCTTCAGCCCTTTTCCTGTTCTCTTGGAGAATCCTCACGTTATTGATAAACGCCAGCTCTGGGTTGGAATCATTCCCAAAGGACCTGATGGAGCTGTGCTCAATTCTACTTATGAGAGAAGGTAATGAACTTCTGTATGGAATTCTGCTTTGAAGCCTTCAGTTCTCACATCTTGAGTTCTGAAGAAATCAGTGCTCTCTGCAGTTCTTTTCATGGGTGAACACTGGATGGATAAAAACGGATAACAATACCCTTAACCACTACTGTAGGAAGTTTAGAAGTAGAGGGCTGGAAGGAAGTGAGTATCAGGGCACTGAGTGCAGTAACAGCCCTTAGTGCCCCCTGACTGGCCTCACGTGGGAAATCCCCCGCGGACCAGAGGTGAAGCCTTTTCATCTGGGAAGTGAGCTCAAGAGTTGCACTTGCTGTAGAAGTGTCTCCAGCTCTGCTGTAACCATACCTGGCCATCAGCCCTACTGATCTGACCCTGACTTGCTGACTGATCCCTGTCCATGACTTTATCTGACAGTCTGGGACTCATGGTTGAACCTGCCTGCTGTCTCTGAATCTTTCCTACTTGCTTACTCTGTTGATGTGGCAGGTCCCCTCCTTCAGATCATCCTCAGGTCCCACCTCCCTTCACATTGCAGAGCAGTCTGCCTGTGCTGCCATAGACCCTCATCCTCAGCTTGCTGGAAGCTCAATTGACTCAAAACATGCCTGGCCTTTGTAACAAATACCTTTATGCTTCAAGATTGTCATCACAGTTGGCCTGCCTTTCACCTCTGCATTGCCTTCTTAAGGAAAACATATCCAAATCTTTAGTTGTCTTTCTTTTCTTTGGTCTTTCATATTTTTTTCTCTTTTTGTTCTTTCTGCTTTTTCTGTAGAAGAGATAAAAGTAGTGCCAGCAAGGATTGCTAAAACACATAAGTTCATTATATATAGACTTTTGTTCCCTATAGGTTGTTCTCAATGAGATCTCAGCATGTTATTCTAAGAGGCATTTTCATGCTATGTTGCACCTCACAAATGTTTCTGTGCTTACCAATTCTCTGAAGGTACTGAAGAGTGCCAGTGCCTTTGTGCCACTGTTGTTTTAGATCCCAGTCCTTCTGTGGTACTTTGAAATGAGGATATCCTTGTGTATATGTACGTGTTCTTCCTCATTTATGTTGGCTCTTCCAGTTTCAGCATTATATCTGTACCTCTAGCTGAGAATCACAGAATGTTGCCTGCTTGCTGGCCCACCCTTGTTCAGCAATACAGAATGATCCAAGAACAGATCTCAGTTTTTACTTCACGAATGAGCTACGTGCCAGGTGTTCCATGGAATGGAAAGGGGCTCAACGATTCTAAATGATTTTGACAGAGAAGATGAAGAAGCCTGGAAAGCCCTCAGATGATGTTCCTTGTTTTTGGAAGCTTGGTTTCAGTGTATTTTGTTGAAAGTAACGTCTTTCAAGGCGGAAAGGCTGGGGATTTCCCTGCCTCTGGCTTAAAACACCATTTTGAAGAAAGGGAATGCACAGTGTTATGTTTTGACAGCGGCTGTTTGGTGATACTGATATTCATAGCTCTCATAAATGTGGATTTTTTTTTTTTTTCTTCATGTATTTGAGCTTCCTGGGAAAACTATGAGGAAAAACTGCATGGAACTGAAACGAAAGAATCATAAGGGCGTGAGAGCACAGGTGATATGTCAGTCAGGGCTGGAAGAAACAGATAAAGCTGCTCATTGTGGAGCAGTACTTCTTCAATCAAATTAAGTGATTCACTGTGCTTATACCTGCAGTAAACAATAACCATAGCAACCACGTTCACCCCTTTTGCCCCTGCAGCCTCACCACACCTAGTTTAGCTGTATTTTAAATTGTTGTAACGTTAGTCAGGCTTCACAGGTTAATCTATGGACTTTTCTTGCAGAACTTGTGTTTCTGATATGTTAGTATTAATCATAAACTCATCTGACTGCCAGTGATCAGATGTGGTAGTAATAGTATCACTTTGTCACAGTATTGCCTGGTGTGGGTGTTTGGGAGCATACTAATGTGCTATTTCAGATCAATATCAGGGGAAGTCAATATGCATGAAAAATGTACAGAAGAAAGTAGAGTGAATGCTACCTGTTTTGGTTTTTTTTCTTCTTTGTAGGTTTTCAGAGGACTATTTATCTTCTCTGGGGAAAACCATTGGTAAGTGAAGGGTATGGATTTCAAAAGCAGGTTGCTGCACAGCATTTTTAGAAATCACTTGGAAGGCTTCTGAAATGTTAAAAGGAAACACATGATAAGACAGAAAGGCATAAGATTGCATTGTGTAACTAAGTACTGTTTTTTTCACGTGTTCCTGTTAGCTCAAGCAGCTGGCTACTGTAGTAATGTAGGAAAATCAGTTTGATTAATCTAATATTTCCACGCTAGGAGTTCAGTTTTATTGTCAGCTCTTTATCTCTGGTTCACAAATATCCTTCCATGTGGTGAGAAAGCAGTGCAGACTAGAAAATAGATGCACAGAGATTATTCTGCCAGCATCACTTTGCAGAGCAATTAAGGATCACAGGAAGCTGATAGAGTTTCGTGTGCTGTAGGTGAATGCAGTTTGTCAAGCTGATCTTAATTCAGCTTTTATTTTTTCATGGTTTACAAACATAATAGAACTATGAAATTTAATGTGTGAGAACAGAATAAGACAAAGTCTCTGTGCAGACTGACTGTGGTATGAAAGGAGTCTTAAATCTATGGAGGTTCGAAGGAAGAGAACAAAAAGAGGGAGAGAGTTCTGAGTTGTTCCATGTGGCCTCCATGGTGAACTTAGAAAAATGCTTTCACCAAATAACAGCTGGATGACTTCTCAGTGAAGTATATTCTACAGCAGGTAAAGGTTCAAAGTCAGGCTTGAGGTACTTCATCTGTTGTTCTGAATGTTTAAATTGCAAAGGATAGAAAATGGCGAAAACAACAAGGGAAAAGAAAAGCAGGTCTGAAAATAGATCCTACTGTCACATGGGAAAATGCAGCAGGTGGTGTTGTCTCTTCCTTTCCTACTCCTTGGCATACTCATGATAAGTTTTAGTCAGTTAATGTGACACTTTAGAAAACCTGTAATGCTATGAGTGCTTTTCAGAAGTGTAGCATTTATGGGATAAAACGTGCTATTAGCAACACCAAAGTCTAGACTTAAAGCTGTTAGCTTATTTTTTCCTGCACAGTCTCTACAATCCACACCAGGAGGAAAATGCCCTGAACTATTCATTTGCCCATCTTGTTGCAGGCAATCTTGTGCGAGTTGTACCTCACGGACTGCTGGTATTTTTCCCATCGTATCCTGTCATGGATAAAAGCCTGGAATACTGGAGAGTAAGTTCATTGTTTTCCCTTTACAGGTGGTTTGGTTGCACACTTCAGACAGTTTGCAGTTATGCTATTTAACCATGCTTATTAAAAATGTTTCTGCCCCTGTCTTTGTGTGTTTTGCGTGGAGAGGAGCAGATGGTGGGGGAAGTCTGAGCATATCCTTTCTCATGAGAATTTCTGGTAGATGCTTGCTTTCATGTGAGCATTTGATATGTTTGTTATCTGTTCAACAGGAGCATGATTTTGCTAAAAGGATAGAAGAAGTGAAGCCAATGTTTGTGGAACCCAGGAATAAAGGAAGCTTTGCTGAGGTAGGGAATCTGTGCTACATACCTGCAGCACACCTGCAAGCTATTGTGATGTTTTAGTACCTCTCTAAGTTGTGCTTAATTACTTGTGTTAATTAACTTGTGTTAATTTCCTGTTCCTAGGATAAAATGAAAATGTTTGCAGAGCTGCTTTGAACTGTGTTTTCTATTCAGCTTTCTTTTACTCTTCCATCTAACTGTGCATGGTTCAGTCATCATAGGAAATCCAGTGACTGTTACAGTGCTGTCTGCTTGCCACTGAATCATGTGCTGTTGGTTATTATACAAAGTCCCATCATAGCCTATTAAATTATTTAAATTTTCAGTTTCTTTCTTTCCTTTTTGCTTTTCTATGGCCATTCTGCATGCTTCTAAGAGTTGGTAATATCCTTGAATTGCTTTCCTGGTTTGCGTATTTTGTTCAAGGATTTGACAGTCCATGAGTCTGCTTTCTTTTCAGAAGCATCTGATATCAATCTTGTATACTTGCCCAGATTTATGGAGATAGTTTAAGCAAAATTTGTATTAATCATGTTTTAACTTTTAGGTAATAGATGCATACTATGGTAAAATTGCCTGTCCTAAGTCCAACGGTGCTGCTTTTTTGGCAGTGTGTCGAGGGAAGGTAATGTAACTGAGAATTTATTTTATCTGTGATCAGATTACTTACCATTTTGAATTTAACAAGGATGTTTGTGTTGTGTAACCATAGTCAAGGCGGAGAGAGTTGGATGCCCTGAAGCCTTTTAAAATTTATGTCAAGTACATGTAGGTTTAATTCCTGTTTTTATTAAAGAGAGATATCTCAGAGTTCTCTAAAGGGGATGAGCATCATGATACGTACATTTCCTGTTGGCTACAAACAGAAAGCTTGACTCATTAGATGAGAACAATTTTGGAGGAGAACTAAAAGAAACAATTGTAATTGTGCATGTTGGAACGGCGCTGATTAGAACCAGAAACATTGCTCAACTTTTAAGATGAAGATTAATTTCAAGTCCTCTGGATGCATGTGGTGGCCTTTCATTGAAGTGTTGATAAGTTGACTTATGATACCAGTGGAAATATTTGCAGTGTTGCAAATTACTCAGACTTTTTGCTACTGTCTACCAAGGGAAACTCATCTTCTGAGCCTTCAGTGCATTGAGAATCGTTGTTGGATCAATTAAGAAAAAATGTAACCCTTTCTGGGCAGGATTCTAGTGAATGTGCCTGTCCTTCCAACATCAGTGTATGACTCTGAGAGGAGTAGCATCTGTGGAGAGACAGTGCTTTGCAGTAGCACATAATTGAAGAGCAGACAATTTAGGTTATTGTACTTGAAGGATTAATAGTATGAATGCAAAATTGCAAACATCTGAGAAAATAAACCAAGAGTTGTGTTGCCAAAGACACGCTGTGGCTGCTCCTCCTGTGCTGCTTTAAGCAGAGTACCCTTGGTCATTTTACCACTCATCCCTGCCATATATTCTATTGCAGCTGTTTGTGCAGTATGGTAAATGAAATGGGAAAACTACAAGACAAATCAACTTTTTTTTTCCATGTTTTCGATGGTTTTTGTTCATCTCACAAACTAGTTTGCCAGCACAGCATGGGACACAAGTGGATACAGGGCTGTCAGTGACAGCTGCTTGGACAGATGTAAAGATATAAGCTTCACAGCTGGTAATGTCTGTGCTTTCTGAGCAGGTTCTTGGTAGCTTTTAATTACTGCTTTGATTTTGTTGTTGTTTGTCTTTAATATCAAAAGTTTGCCATGTTCTTATTTCATCTTGTTAACAAAGGCATGGAATGTTGAATGAGATGTTCTGACATTTGAGACATCTGAATGCAGCTGTTCTGCTTATCCAGGAATAAGGCACACATTAATCAATAGTTCTGGCAGAGGTATGATTTGTCAGGGTCTCCTAGAGGAAAATACCAGATTTAAAGTCACAGTAATAATAGCAAAAAATCTTGCTGAAGCTGTTTGCAATATATTCACTCTCTCCACTTGGCTAGGGACTTAATTTAGTGGAGGAAAAAATTCCAACAACTGCTTAAGTTCTCTGAAATATCACTTCACATCCTGTTGATGATGAAAATCCTTCTCTCTCTTCAGGCCAGCGAAGGCTTGGACTTTGCAGACATGAATGGACGAGGAGTCATCATTACTGGCCTTCCATTTCCTCCTCGTTGGGAGCCCAGAGTTGTTTTGAAGATGCAGTTCCTGAATGAGATGAAGAAAAGTAGTATGGGTGCTCAGGTAATGTTGGGCAGCTACAACTTTTTGGCTGCCTGCAGGTTTGTTGTGCCTTTTTCCCTTCTTGTCTCTGGGTTTTGGCTTTTCTTCCTAGCCTCGTGAATGTCAGACAGCCTTAGGAGTTTGTCACAGGTATATTCACATATTTCTGATAATGTCAAGGGTTCCAAATTCTTTCTCCACATTGACATGGTTGCAATCAAATACAGCTCAAAAAAAAAACAGTGTCATTAAAATTTGGATCAAGGTCTCTGCATGCATTTCTTCTTGCAGAAAGAGAGTGAGGAGAAGAACTGCACGTGCTGGTTGGTTTGTGTGTGGTGGATTTGGGTATTTTCTTTTTGGTATAACGAATGGCATTATAAATTTAGCTTATTATCCTGCAGGTTAGCTCTTAGGGTCACTGTATTATTTAATACCTGTTTGAATAGCAAGGAAGCCAGCGCATCATCTATTAAGTAGCTCCTCAAGTTGTGTATTACCACTTGAGTTTTCTGTGTCCCAGCTGTGATACTTGATTCAACCTGAATTTAGCTTTCTTAGGCTTTTAGGGATTTTTTTTCAGAAGATGTTGCTACATTTTTAAGTGATTTAGAAATAAGTAGTGGCTGCATGTCACAAAGTATCTTTTACCTGGTGACTGATATTAATTCTTTCTCCCACGTATTGCAGTATTTATCTGGGCATCAGTGGTACAATCAGCAAGCTTCCCGAGCTGTTAACCAGGCTATTGGCAGGGTCATCAGGCATCGCCAGGACTATGGTGCTATCTTCCTATGTGATGACAGGTGAAACCTTGGCTCTAGAGCATAAACCTATATCAACATCTTTGTATCCCAACACATTTATTCGTATTTTGTAAGTGTGCTTGTGTTGCTGTTTGGAGAAGGCTGCAGTTAATAAGTAATTGAATGTGTAAGATAATTGCACTGCTTTGCAACAGTAATTTGTTACCAGCTTTGTTTTATATCTTGTTCATCTCTCATTTGAGAAAGTGGCCACCAGAACTGCAGCTCTGGAGAAGATGAAACTGAGAAAAGACTGTAATGCTGAAGCAACAGGAATTTAGCTGATAGCCTTCGATGCTGAGGCCTGGCAGGGGATGTTGGCCAACAGTACTACTACATAGTTAAAGACTTCATGGTTGAATGAGATTAATTGGGTGATGGCATAACACATGATAACAACAGAGCCCTTTTCTCCTGTGTGCAGTCTATTATATTTGCTGCACTATTTCACTCTTTCGTTGTCTTTCTGTTCCTCCCTTGTCCTAGCATTTCTTTAGTTCATTTAGGCCATCTGGCAAATAATTATTTCCTTTCCTATTCCTACATAGATTCACAACTGATAATGTCAGAGGCAAGCTGCCTTCGTGGGTCCGCCCTTACGTGAACGTTTATGACAACTTTGGGCATGCAGTCAGAAGTGTCTCAGTCTTCTTCCGTGTTGCTCAAGAAATTGCAAGTATCTTTTAGAAGCAAACAGACTAAAAACTTTTTTAATAGTAATAGAAATGCTAAGATGCAAGAGATGTGAAGGAGTCTAAATAACTAAATAACTTCTAAATAACTTTTCTTTTGGGGCATCGTTGGAAGCTTTGTGGAAAAGGAAGTGTATGTGAGTGAGCTGTGACAGGATGTGTTGTCTCTGCACAACTCATTAGGTTAGATCACAAAAAAAACTTCCTTTTCCAGTCACTCCTAAACAAACAGTGTCTCCACTGGATGGCACACAAATACAGAAACTGATGTTAGTATCAAAAAACTTCCTGGCCCTCTGGGAGAGGTTATGCACAACAACAAAAAAATCAGTCAAACCCTTAAATGTAGATCTAAGCTGACTGATGTAAAGAGTGAGACAGACCCAGAAGTTATTATGCTTCATCACTGGGTCATCTTTAATAATATGATGTTTCTCTTTGCATTAAGAAGCTCTTTTTCTCAGTAGCAGTTGCTTGATATAAAAATTAATCCTTGGCTTCGTAATGTGCTGGAGAAAGGCGTAGCAAGAAATGGGCTGAGAGCCAGAATGGGAAATTCCTTGGCTTCCAAATGGAGACTAGGACTAAAATAAACATAGCAGACTTGAATAATTTCCTGGAAGATACTTTGGCCAAATATGAGTTGTTCAAAATCATAAGTTTCAGACTTTCGGATGACACGATGATCCTTTCTGATGATAAATAGGAGTTTTATCGTAAATAAGAACCTCAACCCTGTGTGCTTTGCCAGAAGGAGTTGATGTGCAGGAGTGCTGTTAGGAAGCAATTGTTCTTAAACAGTGGTGTGTGCCTTTTCTGTTCTAAGAGTCATTTAGTGCTAAGCCTGCTTGCTGCACTTCATCTGTATGTGTCAACTTCTAGTTATTTGATCCTGTCACCAAAAGCACAAAAATCCAGAACACTTAAAACAATCTTGCTGTTAGGAGTCTTTGGGACAAATGTGATGTCTTCAGGCCATTGGCAGGATTTCTGGTTGCAGAGGAAGTGGAGTGGAAGAGTAGCTTTTGCCAACTGTAACTTTTTGTAACCTGCTTGCAGATGCCCCTGCCTGCTGCACAATGCCCTTCTGGCTCTGCTGTTACCCTGAGTGAAAATGATGTGGAATCTTCTACTTCATCTGAGCAGATCCTCTCCTTGCAGAAAGCCAAAATTTTGGATGACCATGTTCCCAGTTTGAAGAGGAAAAGGATAGGTAGGTTGATGTCCTCACAGATACACTCTCTGTTGTTTTAAGATAAAGCAGGAAAGACAGAGTAAGGGATTGGATACTGGGATAGGAGGGGAAAAATGCAAAGGGCTCAAAGAACAATGTTGAAGTTTGATCAGAAAGGACATAGCTTGGTGCTAGGAAATTAGAGTACCAATTGCAACTACAGAACAAAGGTGTGGCATGAGAATGTCTCCTGCAGGGAAGTTAGTGGAATATCATTCTTCAAAAATTAAAAGCTCTGAATAAAAACTCTGTTCTGACTAGCACTGGCTTTCGTATGCCCTTCTTCCATCCTTCAGTTGGATGAAGTTAGTTAGTCCTACGTGGTGATCTGGGTAAGAAAACAGAAAGAGGGTGTTGGCCTTCAAAGAAAACAGTATTTTAAAGTCTGTGGTTAGCTAATGCAAAATAATAAAATGTTTCTCACATCAGAGATTCTTTCAGAACATTCCAGCCTGTTTTGCTTCGTTTCTGAGCTGCACAATGAAGTGTGTTTATAAACTGATTCCAAAGAAGCTATGACTAAGTGTGAGACTGAGTCTGAGGATGAGACTTCACTTTAAGTCTAAGCCAGTCTGACTGCAGGTTGTTTTTTATAAAGAGGTTTTCTTGGCCACCTCCTTTTTCTCCCTCAATTTCCAGCTGTGCATTCACATTGAATCCATCTATTGTGCTGCTGCAGAGCTATTCAGATGAGCTTGCTCAGCTGTTTACTTTTCATCCACATGAGTGATGGATCCATCCTGAAGGATGGGTTGGAATACATGGCTGAAGTGAAGGTAGAGGGGAAAAGCTAAATTATGTAACTCTTTCAGTGTAAGCTTTTGATGGCACTTCTTAGCTGTAACAGCAAGCTACACTTGTAATCCTAACTTTGACTACCAGCTTCTTACTACTTGTGCATTTTTGATTTGTAGCTAAAGATGCCTGGATTCTCAAAACAATTACTTTTCTTAGTAAACAGCTCTATGTAACTCATTTTACAAGGTAGAGGAAATGTATTTCGAAGAGAGAGCCTTTTTGAAGTAGCAAACACCACTGATGGATCCATATTCTTATATTTAAAAACAATTGCACGTGGATTTTGAAGAGTGAGAATATGTATTCTTGGTACATTGTGGTGGCTGTGTCTTATAGCTGCTAATACTGTGAGATCCTAGCATCTCTTACGTTCTCTTTAAGAAGTTTTCATTGTTGTTTTTAATGAGTGAGTCATTTAAGAGCAGGAGCTCATGTTTGTTTGGTTGTTTGTAGGGAAATCCATAAATTGTAGCATTCAAACACAGACAACTGTGGCAGTAGAGGTTTTGTTTTCCGTTGATCCTAAGCCATTGTGACGTTAAATATGATATTCCTTTAGGAGAAGTTTGAGAGAAGTCCTGACTTAAATTTGTGCGTCAAATTGTGATAACAGATGTTTGAGAGATGTTTTTGGGAATGTTTGAGCAAGGCAGTCTTCTTCCTAAGTCATAGAAAGCAGCTCTGCAAGAGATGGAAGAGGAGATAAAACAACAGGTCTTCGTTGTCCATCTTTGTGGATTGCTAAGTCAGATTTTGAGGTATTGCTAAGTCAAAGAAAATGCAAGAGAAAGCACAAAAATGTTAATTTATTATCTGCCTTGTGCAGCAATGCCAGTAAATGGAGGTGGAGCATCCAGCCTCTGCACAGAATATGAGCAAGACATGATCTCACCTAGAAGACAATGTGTTGGGCTTCTGGATGCGTTGGAGCGCAATGAGAAGAACAGCAAAGAGGTGGAGGAAGATGATGGTTTGCCAGGGGAGGAAAAGGTAATGACGATGCTGCAGCAAAGTAATAAGTAAAAATTGTTGGCTCTGAAGCAAAATGAGTTTGGCACTGATTTTGTAGCACCAGTTCAGCCCTCTTGAGGAAAAACTAATTGCACTAGAATCTGCAGATGCTCACAGTTAAGTTTAACAAAGAGATTCCTTGCCACATTCAATTAGATAAGCAGTGTGTACATACTTGGACTGTTCCTCATAACTGCTGACCATGTAGGTTCTGGAAGCTAACTGCAGGCTGGAGAGCTCTTTAAAAAAAGAAAAAAGTGAGGCTTGACTGATGACTAGACTCCAGGAAACATCTAGAACAACTTAGCTAAGCAGTTTGTTAGGGGAATGTGCTTAAGGGAACGTGTGAGTGTGTAAGGAATATCCAAGGAGTGTTTAAAAAGCTGTAAGGGATATCAATGGGAATAGATTTGTGACAGATGGAATGTATGAGCTTGAAGAAACAGAGAATGTTTTGCTTGTGTGTAGCTGATGAGAAATGAGCTCCATCATCCACGGGCACTTTAGTCATGGCATGGTAAGGACGTCTGAGCTCATTCTTTGGAAAGCCCAGCACATCTCCTGGGGCTTTGTCACCCTGGGAAGGGTGTCCTGTTACACAGCTGCACTGCTTTTGGTCTAGCTTGGGATTTCCTCAAGTCAAGTAAGCTGGCGGTCTTGATGACTTGACAGTGAGTCAGCTTGTGTCCATCTTCCTGTACAGCGTTACTATTTGCTTGTGGCTTGCAGAAGGCTGTGGTCATCCTGTGCTGCACCAAAAGTGGCAGTGAGATGTAGCTGAACTCTGGCTCCTTCAGAAGCACTGCACAAGTTGAGCGTTGCGCTCTTTACTGACCACTGCATTTGGACTGCTTGTACAATTTGTGTGCTTTCAGAGCTTTACTCACCATCCATCATGGGAGCTTTATTCTTCTTATCTTCTGTCAAAGTTACACAGTACCCCTGCAACCCTGCATGTTGAAATTCAGCTGCTGTCATTCTGAATTGATTTTATTAGGCTGAAAATTTCTCTCTAAGGAAACAAATCTTTGTCATCTCAAATAAAAAATCAAAATACAAGTAGTATCTCAGTCCACTGAAAGAATGGCTTGAGTTTGTTTTTTCCTTGTGAGAAATACTTTGTGAAGGCCTTACGTCTTCTCCATCATGCTATTAAACATTTTGCTCATAGGCAGTCTGGGATTAGAATACACAGATATCTCTGGACCTTCTTCTGACTTACTGCAATGTATCATGCATGTTTGACTTGCAGCTTGTATTCCAGTTGTTCATTCTGTTACATGACGCTTAAGTAGAATATATTTAAATGGACACTTCTGTTGGTCAGATATGTCTGGAATTCACTCTCCTTGCAGTGTTATGAGTGCACTGAAGGTTCTATTTCTGACTATCAGCAGCTGGCAAATCCACTGGCCTGGTGCTTAGTTTGTTTTTTTATTGCTTAATGTGTGATTAATTTAGTTTGTCTCTGAAGCTTTATGATCTGAACAAACATTTAGAACCCACAGTGGAGTACAGTTGTTCACAGGTTCTTCTCAGAAATTAAACCATGCTATTCTGAAAATGGACTGATAGTCACATACTCATTAAGAAATTCTTTATTGGGCAAGAGCAAAGAAATAAATCACTTGAAGTACCTGCTTTCTCAACAGGTGTGTAGAAATCAGTGGGCAATATGGGCCTATCCCACTGCTTCATCTGTTACTCAGACGAATGCTTGCAATGTGGTTGATACTGACTTATGCTAGTGTTGGAGGCTGCTGTTAAGCAACCTGTTGCTTATGGCCATGCACTTAGCTTTTGGAGCTGTGTGCCTGCCAGTGTTCCCACTCGCAGTTGTACAAGTGCAACTGTTTGTTATTGGAAATGGGGAACACAAGAGAACCTGTTGAACCACAGGAGTTTCTAATACTGTCTCCTCCCATCTGACCTGCTATTCCCTGTGAGGCTGCTTGGGCTTCTCAATATCCCAGGAGAAGTTGTGACAGTTTCTTCAGTGAGAAGTACTTCAGGCATGAAAGCGAGGGCTGTGTGAGACATCAGTTCCACACCTGTGTACCCCCCAGGCCTACTCTGAAACAGTTAGCTGTAAGCCTAGCTTTGCTTCATCAGGAATCTACTCTGATTTCCTCTGCTTGGTTCTGTCTTTCTGAAACGTGCAGTAGATCATTACTTTCCAGAAGGAGGTAAGTGCCATAGTTCCCTTTGCAATAATTTAGGTTGCTTTGCTTCACTTTGAGTGGTGTCACAAGCTGGATTAACAAGCTTTACTAGTGGAAAAATGGCTAAATTAAGTAGATTACAACTTTGAAAAGCATTTTGGAGAGCTTTTTGTTTATTTTTAATTAATCTTTGTAGGCACAACGTCTGTCAACGCTTTCCCTTCAGTATGAGAAGAGGTTAACAGATGAGCAGAAAGGAGGAAGGAAGAAAATAAAGCTGGTCAGCAATCCAGTACGTGTTTTCTTGTGTCTCTGTCACCCTTTTGATATGTAGAATGCTGTAATTTGAATTGAAAACTTCCAGGCAGGCAGATGACTGACATGGACTGATGCTGATGCCAAAACAAATTTAGTTTTTTTTCTAAATTATAAATATTCATGAGTGCCCATCTGAAATCTGTTTCTGACATGCTCTTTCTCAGATTTAGGCATCGCAAGTCCAGTCAAGCACAAAGGTTCAGGTGGAATTAGGTGCAAAGCATTGTTCTTTGATGGTAACTACATTGCTAACATCACCTCATTATTCACCCTGTGTGGTGAGTGGATTTGTTCTTTTTCTATTGGTAGTAGAGCCTCAAATAATGTAACTGACCAGCTTGGTTTGGGTCAGTGATGACATTGTGACCCCCTCCCCTCCTGTTGTGCATTGATGTGCATCCTGTTAGCAGTTGTGCATTTTTTTTGTGTTGTTTCCTAAGAGGATGAAGGAAAACATGGTAAAAATCCTAATGCAGCTTATTGCCTGAGAGCTGTGATGAATTCATGGGGATCCCAAGTGATTGTGGATGACAGTAGTCATTGAAGATGCTGTCCAGCTGGGTTCTGTCTCTGCCAGAGTCTGCCAGTCACTTGGCATCCAGAACTAATAGAGTAGTCACAGATCCTTATGTGCTGGTATCCAAGGTGTGAGGAAGGGAACAGGTTCATTGCAGAAGGTTGTATTTACAGTTTGTTGTTATGATGAATCAGCCTGGCCCTGAAAGTTGCAGCTGGTCTCATTTCTCTTAATAAGCCTTATTCTAAGGATAGAATTGTGAAATGAAACTTGGCTACCTTCTCCAGGAGGTGCTCCTCTGGAGCAGTCAGTTTTGTCAGTAGAGAAGATGAATATCATTGCTTTTCTTTCACAGGAGAGCAGATACAGATGTTAGGAACAATGTTTTAGGAATAGATAAGATAATCATCTGGGGAAATTAATAGTATACTTATGCCTCAGAAGATTGCCCTATGGCTTGAAAATGTGTGACAAGGGTCATAGTTACACATGTTGAAACTGAGTAAGAACATTGTGATCTGCACTTTCATAAAGGAGGGTTCATTCTGAATCTTTTTCCAGTTCCTGCTGCTTGTGATTATGGAGCATAAATGTTTCCCAAAACTAGAGAGTAGTATAGATTTTCTGTATTAGAGGAACTGAAATACATGACCACCTTCCATCCTTTGAATGTGGATATTTGCTTTTCTTGTGTTGCTACCTTTATTACAAGAGTCACACATTACGTGAGAGCATTGCACTGTTCTGTGTGCAGTCCAAGTCACTACTCTGTGTTTAAAGATACCTTCTGCCTCCTGAAAGTCTCAAATGTTTGAGGAATGCTGCAGGACTGTAAACGTGAACTTCATCTCAATACCCATGAGGATAGCTCCTCTCCTCATCCTGTCTACTGAAAAACCTTCCTGTCTCCTCAGCTGGCCAACAAGGCAGCAGACCCAACGGAGCCAAAGAAGGCCCGAGCAACCTTATACATTGCAACAGTGAAGAAGACCCTAAGCCAGCAAAACTACAATCTCTTCTCTGAGGCTCTTCAGCGCTACAGGAGCACAGCTGACTTCAACACTATGTTGTCTCAAATGAGTTCCCTTTTTACAGAGGATGAAGCAAAGCATGTCTTGTTGCGAGGTACGATGAGTTCCCTGCTGTGTTTATACGGCATGACTTTGTGCTTTAGATAGGCTCTGTTTCACGAGGGCAGGAGAATCTGAAGATGTCACTGATTGTTTATTGTGCATATGAGCAGAGGGGCAGATTTTTCTGTCACTTCTTTCATCTGCCAAAAATTAAAAAAAAAAAGCATAGTTATGCAATTTACAACTTGAGTAAGGCTATATGCAAGGCTAAGGAGTGGAAATACGAGCACTTGGGAATAATAGCCACAATCTCTTTCCCAGTTTGCCTTGCTTGCTCTACAAATAAGAGAACACTAGATTGCCACATTCAGCTAATAGGCAACTTGTAGTTTTCAGGCTTTGTGTGCCTGCAGCTTTAGAAGTTCATTTGACTTGCAGTGAGGTTTAGGTTTTGGTCCGTAGGCATTTTACAGTGAAGTGAGATGATGTGTAAATTGCTTCCTGTTTACAGTGGAAAAATTACAGTTGTTAGCTCCAGCTTTGCTGGCAGATTGCTCTGTAACTTCACTCAGTGTTGTTCTGAAGTGTACTTACGTAAATTCTAAAGAACAACATTTAGGCTTTAAGCTATTTAACTGCACTAACCCAGAAGTCCTACCATCATAAATTTCTGTAGCATTTTTTACGTGTTGTGGACTGATTTTTGTTTTTCTTGTTTGATTGATTTATTCTTCTTCCCTATCTCTAATGAAAGAATTTTACCAGTTTGTTCGACCTCACCATAAGAAACAGTTTGATGAAGCATGTTGCAATCTGACTGGGGTGGGCTGTGGGTACAAACCTGAGCACAGCCTCCTGCTGGAAGAGAGAGAAGGACTGGCAAAGAAAATAGGTGAGGAACTTTAGAGTTTGTCTAATCATAGAGCGAGATGAAGTGTGTAAAAATGCAAGGGTGAAAAGCAAATTTGATGACTCAAAATGAAGCTCCATCTCTGCATTGCATGGCCCTCCTGCCTGCCATGCCACAAGCATGCACAGATGCCTGCACTTTGGCTGCTGCATTGGTAGTAATGGTGCCATCCTTTTTTCAAAAGGATGCTTTACTGATGTTTGTACCTCAAACCCAATCAGTGGATTTCAAAACTGTGTGCATTCCTCTGGCTGCTTTGCTACCCCCAAAGTGCCACAAGAACTGTGAACAGCTGGTGCAGTCTTTGAAATCCTGGAGCAGTAAGATGCTAAAGGAGCAGGGTGTTGGTTCATCCCCTCAAAACAAAGAAATAACTCTACTTGAAGTGTTTTCATCATGGGGTGACAAGGTTTGCAATACATCATTCTGTTTTCATTCTTCCTTCACTGCTAACAAACTGGTTTGCTTGAACAGAAGAAAAAGAGAGTCGGCGGAAAACAACCTTCTCAGAGAACTCATGTGCTCAGCTGAATGCTGGGCTCCACTTGAACCAAGGAGGATTTCACTTGACAACAGGACAGACCAGTGCAGGTATGCTTTGTGTTAAGTAAAATCACAGTCCTAAGGTATTGCATGTTATGTTTTGTTTGTAAATCTTTGTAAATTCTCCCAAGGGGAACCAGTGTCTCCTGTGTTCACCTGGCACAGTGGACCAGCAGCAGCTCACTGTAGGTAGGAGTGAGGGTAGCTGAGAATTGTCAGCAAGGATTGTACAGCACAAACACCAGTTAGTCACATATCAAGGTGGATATGAAAGGAACCAACTAAAGACAGAAGTTTGCACTGGATGTTGACCTATGTGTCTCAGTGAGGGAGAGGGTGAGTTGACAAGACTGCTGCGTGTCCTGTTTGCCCAGGGTTTGTGAACAGGAGATGTTTGGAGAATGTAATTTTAGATGAGGTCAGATTGAATTTAGGTATAAAGCAAAATGCAGTTCCTGTTTTGTTATGAGGATTGCATACAATCCTAGTGTGGGCAGTGTGTTTTCTGCAGAAACAGGGACCAGTAAACATATTCTCACAATTACACATAATCTCTACCTGTGTCCTTCCAATCTCCTACTGTCCAGTATTTACCCTTGCAGTCAAAGGCTCAGTTCTGTTGTGATTACTGATCTTCCTGAGAACAGCTGGGAATTTTCTGTGTTTCTTACAAGGAAATTAGTTGGGCAGCTTAGATGTCTGTCTTAAGAGGGTAAAGAATAGTCAGGCTAATCCTTTCTTCTTAAATACAAATAATAAAATAGAAAGCCAACGATTCCTGGAAGGCTTTGAAAGCTTTTCATCTGTGAGGCCACGTTATTTCTTTTGTTGAATTTCCTGGTTTTATTTTGGATTTTAAGAACCCTGGCATGAAATAATCTTTGGTAATTTTATTCCCCGAGATCTGTGAGATTGATCTACACAGCAGTTTGTTTCTGTTCAAAGCAATTAAGAAAATAACAGGAATAAATGTATGTAGCATTCCTGTGACTCACTCCCTGGGTAGGGTCTGCTCCTGTGAGAAGCTGCCAAAGAGAAAACTCACACCCATCTTTCTCCCCTTTCCCAAAGTTGAAGTAATTCCATCTTTTAGAAGCTCATTATCTCTGTGAAGGATAAAGATTTAAATACCAAAACATGTGGTTGGTTAATTTAAATCAGCTTATTACTTGTTTTACCTGCGTTTACATACCTCTGATATGCAAAACATGCTTCTAATATGCTAAAACCTGCCAGCAACAAGACACTGACATTTTGAAAAGAAGCCCATTTGGAGTTTAGCAAGATGTTCTTAGCTATACCTGTCTTCTCTGGTGCTGTCTCGCTGCACCATCTATCTAGTTGTTTATTTGGGGTGGGTTAATCTCTTTTGGCTTTTTGCTTTCCCATTGGGGGTGAAAAAGGACACCTCCTTCTGGTATTAGAAAAAGAAATATCTTTAAAAATTGCACTCAGGTTTACTTGCTTGTGTATCAGGCCGTGTAGTTGGGTAAGCCATCTATTTATAATGCTTGTGCTCTTTTAAAGGATAGCATGAAACCTGATTTGCTGCTGACCTCTGTGCACAGTCACTTCTGTGTTACCTATTTCTCATTCCTCAGTGACCATCTCACACATTGCTCCATTTGAGAGGTTTTAAACTCCCAGAGGTGCTAACGAGGTTCCCAGAAATTGATTTGCTCAGTTGGCATTGCCAGGAGCACCAAAGTCATGTCTGAGCAGGGCGTGTGCCTGCAAGCTGCAGTGGTTTGAAGTGGTTTAGGAACCCCTCTCTGAAGGAGGAGAAATGAGCACAGAGGACTGCTCATCTGTGTTCTTTGCCTCTCAGGGGATAACACCAGTCAAGCTGTGAGTAAAGACAGGAAAAATGCCTCAGGCTCAAGGAGAGATCAGCACCAGGTCCTCAGGGTGACCTACCTCAATGATGTGAAAAAGGCTTTGAAGGAAAGCGCCTACAGCCGCTTCCACGAGGCGCTGCTGGCTTACAAGAGAACGGATGACTACGATGCTATGATACCAGTGGTGGCAGCCCTCACCACGGAGAGGCCAGAAGACTTTCATCTCCTGCAAAGTAAGGGTTGTTTTAAAGCCTTTTTTAATCGGTTGAGAAAAATATGTCGGTGCTGTGATCCCGTGTGAAGAATAACCTTTCCCTGCTCAGTAGTTAGCTTACAAATTCCCCACTGCTGGGAGCATTGCTAAACATCCCCTCTTCCATCTTTTACTCTGGCAAACCAGATAAGTGGAGTAGCAGGAATGCTGTAGTAAGTGAACACTATGCAGAGAGCAAAAAAAGTCTGAGGTTGAAAGGTTACCTCTGTTCAGTTGGGAACTCTTCAAGAAAAAAAAAAATTGAGTAAAATTCAGTAATTCCAGTCTAAACCTTCAGTCAAACTGATTTCAGTCAGCTGAGTTCATTACTTTTTTTTCCTTCCTCAATTATGTTACAAGTAGTTGTTCTTAGACAAGGCAGTGCTGACTGTTGCACTTGCTGAATGTTGCTCTCCTGACTGTTGCAGGTCTCATGGCTAGCTATAGCAGTGCTAAGTTCTTTGTTCCCAGTAAGCTGAGATTGTTTTTGGTGTTAAATACTCATCTGTCTTCTAGCAAGGAAAACTTGGTGATTATTAAGCACAGCAAAAAGCCTGAAGATGCTCTGAGGACTATGGATGATTTTGCTCATCTTCCAGAGAATTACTTTCCTCCAAAATAACCACTCTTTCACAGTCAGCCATTTACTGCCCTATGCATTCACTGCCTTTCCTTTGGCAGGGTTTACCATGTTTGTGCGGCCGCATCACAAGGAGCAGTTCAGGCAGGTGTGTAAAGATCTGACTGGAGCAGTTGGTGGTGATGAACAGAAACAGCAGATGCAGAATGAAAAAGGTGCTGCAACTCTGGAGAGATGGTTGACTAAAAGAGCAACCTGCCCTAACCAAGGTGAGGAGGAATGTTTCTCTGAAGCTTAGGCTCCTGTTGAGTGTCAAGATAAGCAGGGTCTGACAGCTTTGGCTGTGGTATGTAATGATATGTAAAGGAAGGTCAAAGCAATTGGCCACCTCCAAGTCATGTTAAAAAAAAAAAAACCAACAAAACAAGCATAGGCTGGAAGGCAGTGGGAGATGGGAAGCATGAGGAAACAAGGAGAAAATCCGTTATAGGGCCAACTGTGAAATGTGTTATGACTGAAGGTGGAATTTTTTGCACCTAGGAGGGGCAAGAGCGAATCAGGATCCTCTGTCTAAGAATAGTTCACCATGGAACTATTTCACCACAAAGAGACTCTTTCAGTAATGATGTTGTGTGTGAAGTACCAGAAACTTCAGGGGTCAAAAGAAGTTATTCAAATTCTTTTGTTCTTGTATAATGAGAACTTACTGAACTTGCTGTGAATTGTGTTTTTGCATTTTACTGTGTCGTGTGCTATTGTTTTCATGGTCAGATGGAGATGTTCCTAAGAGCGAGGTTCCAGAAAGAAATGGGGGAGAGACTTCTTCCTCGTGCCTCAGCCAGAAATGCAAACTTGAATTACCAAAGGCTGAAGTATCTAAAGAAATGAGTCACGTGAGAGCACCCACAGCTCCTGGAGTTGTGCCCAGCTTACCACTGGAGCTGGATCCAGAGTTTGGTAGGTATAGGTGAGCTTTGTAGATGTGGTTCTGTTATTTGCAGGAATAAACAAATGTAGAACTGAGGATTATGCTGGTGCTCTGTTAAATTGTGGTTGTTTCCTGCCTGTATTTGCACGGGTGCAATAATGTGTAGTATGGATTGCAGAGTAGAATTTATACTGCTACCTGCATCTGTTCCATCCAAGTACTTCATTATCTTTATCACAGTGATGTAATAGTTTCCTGGGAACAGATTTTTCTCAACAACTTCCTTGTAAAGCAAGGATGTAAATTCTCATTCTAAACGGGAATTTGAAGCACCAAGAAATCTAGTTGAGGTCATATGAAAAGTAATACAACAGGGCCCTGTGTTGCATTAAGATAAAAGAATTTCATAGAACTCATGGTCACTGGTTTCTAGATTGCAGTGGTGGAAGTGTGTATGCATGAGAACTTCACAGGTGGTCAATGGAACTTAGTAATTTCCTTTCTCTCTCTTCCTCTCTCCCCCTCTGCACTGTAGGAAGATACCAATGTCCTAACTGCAAATCTGAGGATGATGTACCCTTAAAATGCCCACTGTGCATCTTCACTTGCTGCAAAACATGTTGGGAACAGTTCTTAAAGGTTACCTTGTTTATTAGTTTCACTATTTCCTGAAACTGATAGGGATTGCTGTGCTTTTCAGGAGAACCATGTGAACGGCCCTGGAAATCAAATTCTTCTGTTGGCAGAGAGAAAATCCAACACTCATTTTAAGTTTATCACTTGAACGTTTCCTCTGTTATCTTCATTTTCCATGTTCTGGAGTGTGACTGAAGGCAGAACTTTTCTCAGCTTCCTTCAAATGCTTTCCTCTCTAACAAGAGGGAATTATTTCAAACCAAAAGAGGGGAGGTTTAGATTGCATAAAAGGAAAAAGTTCTTTATGGTAAGAGCAGGGAAGCAGTAGCACAGGCTGCCCAGAGGTGAGGTGGGTGCCCCATCCCTGCAGGCACTCAGGTCAGGCTGGGGGGCTGTGGGCACTGATGGAGCTGTGGGTGCCCCTGCTCACTGCAGAGGGTTGGATCAGATGGCCTTTAAGGGTCCCCTCCAACCCAAGTCATTCTATGGTAATAAAGAGTGAATCCAAGAATTACTAGCATGCATTTATAATCTGTACTGTAATTTATAAGCTGTCTGTTGAATAGAATGAGACCCCTGGGGAGCTTGTTGGTTAGGCAGGCATTTTATGACCCCATTCTTAGAAATAAGGGAGATTGTTGCATTGCCTCATAAAAATCTTGTACACGCCTGGGGAAGAACTCGTTCCTTTTGCCAGTAAGACATAGCTTGCAATTATGGTTATGTCAGCTTAGGAGTTGGCCCAACTGTGAAGAGCTGTGGTATATTAAGCAATTAGTACCATTGTGCTGTGGTATTCATCTTGGGGAATTTGGTGATTCTGAGGTCTGGTTTTCTTGTCAGTCCTCACATTGACGTGCATTTTGATAGCTCATAGGTAAATCCCAGAACTTGCTCAGCTTCAGCTTTCTTTAATCACCCTTTAGTGATTGCACACCTTTGAGGCTGGAAATTAATGTGAGTAAACCATAGGAGTACGATAGCAGACATAGTGAGTCAGAGTAAAGGTGCATCCAATCCAGCATCCTGTCTCTGACAACAGCCAAAAAATTATGGCTGGAGGAGAATATGTGAATGTGGCACATTCCTGTGAATATTCTCACAAACCTGAAACCATTTGCAGGACAGGAATTCCTGTGACCTTTTGTCATTCGTGTCCTACAGCAGGCACTTCCACAACTTGGTCACATGTTACGTGAAGAACTGTCTCCTTTCTTTGCTGTCATTTTGACCTGTTTCTTGGTAGTTCATTTCAATGTCCTGCTTGTTTAAAAGGGACAAACACAAAGTCCTCAAAACTCACCGTGGACATCCTGTCCTTCAGAAGTGCACCTTTGGAGCTTTGGTCTTTCTGCATGCATCAATAGTTGGATCCATCTGTCTCCTCTGTAGACAACTTAAATCAAAACCTGTATTTCTAAGGATCTCTTTTTTGCTCTCAACAACAAGCTGTTATGTAGGGGATGTAAGAAGCATCTTCTCATTAGCTGCATGTTTGTTCTGTAGTCAAGCACCCCTCAAAGTTCAATGTGAGCGTTGTTCTTTGCCCTTTGTATAGAGCATGAAGTTCTTGTCACTTCCTTGTCACTGACATGCATGAAGCTCTTGTCACTTTCTCACTTGTGACACATCCTTCTAGTGATGCATGGCTCTCAGAGTACAGCAATGCTATTGACAAGGCAGATATTCAGCTGTCTGGGGTATTGCTTTAGGACTGCAGGAAGACTTCTCCAGGTGATGGGACAGAAGCGTGTTTCCTGCTCTTTGTACAGAAGCAAGGGAAAGATGTCTTGCTGGAGAGCACAGGTTTGCAAACAAGCTGTCTGCAAATATCCCACGTTCCTCTATAACCAACTCAGAGGAACCACCAGCTGATGCTTCCACCCCATTGCAGTCCCTGCTCTGGTTCATGCTGTGGGCAGTTCCCCCTGCTGATGGCAGTAGCTGTTGTCTGAGCTCTCATCAGATGGCGTCAGGGGGTTGTTGCTACTGATGAGGTTGGCTTTGAAGACTTATCTAGGCCAAGTTACTCACACCGTATTTCTTCAGTTCAAATTCAGCTCGGTGTATGCTGTCCTACTTGAGGAAGTGACTAACAGCCTTGTTAAAGACTCAGTGACTTCAGGTTTGCAAATTGTGTCCCTTCCAATTTCTTGTGTCGCTGAAACAGCTTCGTTCTGCAGAGAGTCTGAATAATGCTGGAATGTTTCTGAAAGTTTTGGAAGAGCAGTCAGAATTCCCTGCAGCTGTGTGATATTAGAGAGATCAGTGCTGGGTGAGGTGAGGGCTGCCCACGTGTGGGAAGGCGTTGCATGGAGCACACTTATGAATGCTGCCTTTGGTTGTAGTTTTCTGTGCAGAGGTCCATTGCTTTTTTCAGTATTTGAATACCTTGTTCCTTCGTGCTCTTCTTGTAGGCATTCCAGAGAAACTAGAAGTTGTTCTCTGTGCTATTTAGATGTACTGTGGGGGAATTAAAGTTTCACAATTATATGTTACACTTAAAATTTGGGGAGTTATTTGACAAAGCAGTGTGTACAGGGAGGTAAAATGAGTTTCTTCTCTCCCTCCATTTAGAGTATTTTGTTTTCTAGCATTGAAATACACTGCCCTAACCTACTTTACAGTCCATACTTTGTGTTACAACAGTAACATACAAGGGAAGGTCATAGGCAGGGTTTCCTAAACGTAAGTCGAGAAGCATCCTGAAACCTGGGTTGAGAAACAAGTGCATCACGTGCCACCTTCTGCTGGATACCTGGGAAGGTGTGTGGTGGGATGAAGAAATGAATGTGCTCTGTACCTCTGGAGGAATCCTGGTCCTGGCCACATGTGCCACTGATTTCCTGCTGTGCCCACTTCCTTCTTGTCTGTGCCTGAGGAAGTTCATGGAACTCCTTGGTGACCTTACAGCACTTTGCCAACCAGCACTTCTGTACTTCACAGCAGCTCTTGCAAGTTCTTCAATTGTGTTCTGTTTCCTCGTTCCTTCCTCTTCTAGGTGTGCCATAGCTGTAAGTGTGAGACAGTTGCTCTGAAACTTGTTGCTACTTCACCAAGCAGCCTTTTTGTTTTCCTCTATGCATTGCTAGCAGTTAAAGCAGTGGTTGCTTTAACTCCACATCTAAACTCTTTAACTCCACACGCTAACTCCACATCTAAAAACAGTAGGCAAGGTATCTTAAGAGCAATGAAATGAAAGCGTTGGTTATATTTCATATCACTCCATTGCAAACTTGGAAGAGAAAGTTTATATATAGTTTATATGTAATCAATATGTTTTCTTCATCTGTTTTTATAGATGAAGAAGTGCCCAGAATGCTGCTGTGACGTGAAGAAGAAGCGCTTGGTTCGAGCTTATTTCTGGTAATGGTCTCACTGCCAGAAAGGCAAGTGCTTCGTGTCAGCAGAAATTAGGCTCCTGTGCTCTGACCTGAGCTGACAGGAAGCAGGAGGAAGGTTCTTCTAAAGATCTCTGGTCCTTGATGCTGGTGAAAACATGGCTGTGCACCAAAAGGTGTCATTTTGTTGTGCGAATCAATTGAGTGTGAAAGGTCAGGTGTGCACTGCTGGCGGAAGACAAAGCAGCATTGTCCTCTGTTGGGATGAAGATGGTGAATTTATTTACTGTGTCCTGTGAATTTTATATTGACTTAGGGCTAATTGCATATCCTGGAAGAGGCTGTCATCACCTGGCCCTTCAGGTAACATCCATTCCTGGAAAAACCCTACAACAGTTACATGTTGGAGTGGAGCTGGCTGTGTTACCAGGCCAGACACAGCCCTGCAGGCCCCGTCAGTGTTCTTGGAGGAGCAGTTCATGTTCTTGTGGTGTTTGGTAGCTGTTGTCTCCAACAGCAGAAGATACCAAAAGGAGGGCTTTCCTTCAAACAAAATCAAGTGGTTGGACAGTGAGCAGAGATGCTGCCCAGTGCCTGCTGTGCACCCCAGTGTCATCCACAGAGCAGGGATTTTTGGAAATGTGCTTCTCAGGAGGCTTTGTATTTTGCCCAGCACTGGCATTCCTATTGTCAGTGTTATTTGATGGTTGTCTTCCAAGAAGAAGGATCTAATTGATTCCAATCTTTAAAATAAATGAAGTGGAATGGATTAATAAAAAAAAAAAAGCTCCTCAATACTTCCACTCTCTGTAAGTAGTGGGAATAAGGGGGTAACTTAAATCAGTTCTAAGTCATCAGTCGTGTCTCTTAACCATAAATAAAAACATTTTTATGTATTGGTTGGGCTGTATTTTCTTTTGCCAGATATAGAAACAAGAGCTGGAGTGGCAGTGGGCCTGGTAGGAGTATATGGAGAGTTCTGTGCTGTGGGATTTTTGGCACTGGAATGTTTATGATCCTTTGCTCGTTTCTGTCCTTTATTCTTAATGGTAAATTAATGGCAAATTCTTACCATTTGCTGATTGGTTCTGAGGTTCCTGTGGTGACATTGACACTTCTATTTGTGTTCAGAATTTTCTAGGAGAATATATTTAATAATTTTGTTGTTTGATCCTTTGGTAACCCACAGGATTTCTATATTCCATTTCTGTAAGTATGGTGAAAATGAAAAGATTTGGAGGGATGGTGTCAAGAAGGCACTGATGTTAAACTCTTGTCCTGTAAAAGGATTTTGTTCTTAACTGGTGTAACAAAAGCTGTTGTATTATGGGAGTAAAAACCCCAAATGCTCTCTGGCAAAGCAAAGCACCCAGCACTGCTGTGTTGCTCTGCAGCTTTGGGACCATCTGGTTTCTCCTTAAGGGACAACCCAACCTGCACAGCTGGATCATCCCCGTTCTGGATTCACAACTTAAGGAGGCAGGAAGCCCTGGAGCTGAGTGAAGCTGGCAGCAGCGAGAAGCGATTTGGTGATGGTTCAGTCCTTGTGGAGAGCTGCAGCTTGCTGCTGGTGCCACTGGGGGGAAACCACAGCACGGGAAAGGGAGCGGTGGTCACCGAAGTGCTTGATCAGAACGTGGTGCAGTCGTTACCTTTCTTCCCACAGTCAGAACAGATTTCCAGCTGTTTCTTTTCCCCACCACCGGGGGGTTGGTTTCGTTTTGAAGACCGCTTCTATCCAGAAATGCTGCGGTGTTACTGAGATGGGGCTGTGTTAAAACTTCAGTGCCTCCAAACAGAGACCTGTGTTCCTTCTCTTGCATTTGATCAGCAGGATCATCTTGGTGAAGGGTTGCTGTCTGTGCCTGGACTTACAGGACCACATTGACACACTCTGAGCTGCACCTGCGCTCCCAGCGATGGATCTGCTGTTTGTAGGTGGAACTGGGTTGAAGTCAGCCTGGGTTTGTTGTTGCTTTCTTGTGGTCCCTGCCCATGGCTCCCCAGGACGGGGCTGCCTCCAGCACTGCAGGGCAGCAGCACCAGGAACTGCTTCAGGATGTGCCCCAAAGAAATGAGAGCAACCTTCAGTCATCTTGGAATGAGCTGGGTTTACAAGAAGAGGCAGAGAAAACACAGCTTAGGAAGTGCAGAAAGTGAAAACAAGACTGTTTTCTGAAATACTCACGTTGATACATCTGGTGAGAGGAACTGGCTGTTCCTGGAAAGGAAAACCTATAATAGGCACTCCTGTTGGGTTTTGGGAAGCAAAGTGACATGGGAGTTAAAACATCACGAAGGGGGCAGTTCAGTGTGCAACTCATTGCCTGTGCCTTGTGGTGCTGTGACTGTAGAGCTGCCTTCAGTTCTGCTGTGTGTCACTGGAATATTTCTACCCACGTACACTCTTCATCATAAATAAAACAACTCAGAAGAGACCAAACAATGCAACCCTATCAGGAAAGAGGTGAAGTGACTACTTTTGGTGTTGATAAGTGACGACTGATAGCAAGGGGTTTCTCTGCTTTAGAGATTTCTCTCTGAATAGCAATGAGACACCTCATTTTGCAGCGGTTATGAGAAGCAATGCTTCTGGGCACCCTGAAGCTCTTTTGAGATGATGGGAAAGTGGAACCGACCCCCTGGGGCTGTGGTGCTTCGTTCCCTGAAGCATCTGCTCAGGTCAGGAGTGAGTGGAGCTGCTGCCTTCAGCAGCACTGAGCCCGTCCTTGGAGGTTCACTGGTCAAGTAAAGGAACAGGTGGAAGAAGGGTAAATAGAGGTGCTTGATTTACTGGCTTTTGTCCCCGCTGCAGAAAGACATTGCCCAGAGGAGCCATTTCAGTCCTCCTGACAAGGTATTTCCCTCTTTACGAGCATTAATCTGAGCTGGTTTTGTTCTAAAGTCAGAGCAGAGAGCCCTGGTAGTGCTGCAGAGTGGTGTGATGTGAACTGGCGCTTCCTGCATCCATGGCACCGCTCATCCCCAGCAGGGCACAGGGGCTCCTGGTGTTCCATCACCACGTGGTTCAGTGTCATGCGGGCTCCTCCATCCAGAGAGGTGCGTGCAGCTGCTGGTAGCACAGCAAAGGCATTAACAGAGGGCACTCAGGTGGGTTTTTCCTCAATTACAGAACCCTGAGGTCCGGAGCAGAACAAAACAGCCTTTCAGACTGCTTTGAGTAGCCATTGGCAGATGCTGTAGTGTTGACCCTTCATGGCATCAACACCTCACGGGTTTGCAAAAGTTGTGATCTGATTTCTGTTGCATGTTCTTGGACAAGTCGAGATGTGTCAGCACGGAGGCGCTGCGTGTCCCAGCCCTGGCACTCAGCATGCACTGCTCTGCGTCCCACCTACAAGGATGTGGCTCTTGGCTGGGACTGGTGCTGCTGGAAGGAGCCTGAGGATCCTACAGGCCATCAGGATTTGCTGCTTTTCCTGGGTGGTGAAGTAGCGGTTTGGTTTGAGAACTTGGGAAACGTTCAGCCCTTGTAGGATCCTTCAGATTATTAGGAATGGATCCAGTGAGGTTCACCACCCAGAAAGGAGCTCAGATGCAGTGACCAGGAGGTGAGTTGGGGCAGTTTGGTGTCCCTCTGTCGAGCGTGAATTCCGGTGTTGCAGAAGGTGAGTGCTCTGTGTGGGGAATTCTCTGTAATGATTTGCAAACTCATTTGGCTGAGCAAAACCTCCGCATCCTCTGACCCCCTGCACTGTGACTCACCTTTATGTTAACAGCAACTTCACATTTGTTTTTTTTGGAGCACGGTGTTTATGATACTGGTTTGGCCGCTGCTGAGTGTCTCTTTGGAGAGCCAGTGGGTATCCAGTGCTGCTTCCTCCCGTGGGGCTGCTATGGGGCACGAGTCTGTGCCCCCCTCTCCCCATGCATGCACCTGATCTGGATGCAGCACACGTCACCGTGCACGGTGTCTGTGTACAAATGTATTTGCAAACTGAGCACTGAGAGGTGCTGCCTCCCGTGCACAAAGCCACCGAAGGGTGTTAGCCCTGCAGAAAGCCCAGGGAGAGGTGGGTGCAGTGCTTTCCCAGGTGGGTGCTCTCTGTGCTGGGATGGGATCGTATGGTGACGTATTCATCTCCATCGGTTGGAGAGCTGAATGCCCCGATAGTTTGCTCATCTTCTGCCTCCCTGTTGCTCTCAGTCCCTTGTGGCTGTGCAGTTCCTCCCTGCCCTCCAGCGCTGAGCCCATGGGGATGTCTGTAAAGTAGGGCTGAGCTCAGGATGGGGCTCCTGCATGCGCCCCGAGGGAAGGGGATGCCTCTCTCCTTCTCCTCCACTCTGTCCCTGCCTTTAAGGAAGTCCACGGGCTGTCTAGGGCTCACCTTCGTTGTTAGCACTTCAGGCACAGCGTGGAGGTGTCCTTGGACTCGGCTTCAGAGGGAGCCCGAGTAGGGCAGGACAAAGTACACCCGTTCTGATGCTTTTAAGCAACAACGGCAGTGCTGCTGAATTCGCTCCTGGGTGGCTCTGTTGAGCAGCACTGCCGCTGCTCATCCTCGGTTCTGGGACTGCCAGCAGAGCATCTGCTGTCTGATGCTGCTGTGCTGCTGAGCGCTGCATCTACTGAGCAGCGGGGTTCGGCGTCACGGCTGGAGCGGGGCAGGAGCTGCGGTGCTCGGAAAGGAGGAGGGTGAAGCTACGAGCCCGCTATGGGGATGCCATACTCGAACACGGTGAGTGCAGCCGTGTGTCCCGCTGTTTGTCCCGCTATGAGTCTGGTTGTGAGCCTGACTGTCCAGCTGTGTCTGTGTTGGTGCAGCCGTCGTCACATCGGGACTGTGAGTGGCGGCACCGAATGCCCCTAGGGGGCTGCGGGACGAGGAGCGTTTGGGGGCTGTTCTCGGGAAGCTGTGAGCACTTAAAGCGAGGCCATCCCCCGGGGAATTCCCTGCTATTCCCCCGCGAGCCCCGGCTCAGCGCCCACATATCCCTATATAACGCGCAGTCTCTACCTGCCGCTGTACTGAGGACAGGTAACCGCACTGTGCCGCAGCGGAGCGGGGCCGGAGGGGTGCGGGGCTGCGGCGGGGCGGGGGGGACCGTTGCGTAAGAGGGGTCTTTCCATCTTAGGGCTATAAAGGGGCTGTGCGTGGCGCTCAGACCGGGACGGGGCCAACAGAGGACAGCCGGGAGACCCTGCCCTGCCGCCCCCGGCTGTGTGCGGGGGAGCAGAGCTCACGGCAGCAGCCTCACCCCTCTCTGCATCTCTTTAAAGCTGAGCGGGAGCTGCCGCCGCACCGCGGAGCCGCTGCGAGGATCCGCCGCCCCCCGAAACCCCCGCCGACGACGCCACCGCGCCTCGTAGCCCCGCGGCGATGCTGCTCTGCCCCGATCCGACCGTCCGGCGGCCGCCCAAGGTGGGTTCCTACCGTCCGGGGGTCGGTGGCTGTTTGAGGAGGGGGTGGGAGGAGAAAGAAAGTTCCGGGGTTCTCAGCCCCGGAGAGGAGGAATGTCGGGTTCCAACGGAGTGCGCTTTGCTCGTTTGGAGAAGTTCTCTCCCGCTGCTCTGCCGCTGCATCACCCCGACGATGGGGAACCTCCGAAGCGGAGGAGAACGTGCTGGGCTGCCGGCAGTACGACTGTAGGGGCTGTGGGGTTGTTGGGATGGACGCTGTGCCACCCCCCGTATGGTGAGTGCGGGCAGAGGGGGCTGCAGCGGGACCTCATCGCACAGCTGGGGTTGAGAGCATCAGGTGGGAGAGCAATCGAGGGAGCTGCATGCAGGAAAGCTCCTCGCATCAGCGGTGTCGAACGGGAGCAGCAAGGCAGCGCAGCAGCCGAGCTGGTTGCTCTTCCCCTTGTAAGAGCTGTTTGCTTCCCTACAGCGGGCGTTTGCTCCTCTCCTCTTGCTGCTGGCAGAGCTGGGCTGCAGCTCCCCACCCACGTACCAGTGGAGAGATGCTGGGACCAAGGAGAAAGTCACCTGCCAGCAGTGCCCGCCGGGGACATTCGTGGCACAGCACTGCACCAGGGACAGCCCGACGGTGTGCTCGCCCTGCCCCGACCTGCACTACACGCACTACTGGAACTACCTGGAGAAATGCCTCTACTGCAACGTCATCTGCGGGGAGCGGCAGGTGGAGGTGCAGCAGTGCAACGCCACCCACAACAGAGCGTGTCAGTGCCAGGAGGGCTTCTATGCCGAGCTGGAGTTCTGTGTGCAGCACTCCGTGTGCCCGCCGGGTTCCGGAGTCGTGAAGTTGGGTGCGTAGTTCTGCTATTGCCCAAAGCTGCTCACCCCAATGGGGGGTGGCCATCTGCAGAATGGCTTTGGTTGGAAGGGACCTTGAAGGTCGCAGGGTTTTGACGAGCTTTGTGCTGTTGGCTCGCTGTCCTCGCAGGCGAGTGGCCAAGGGGATGGAGGTGTGAATGCTGCTGGTGTGAGGGCAGGGCTGGGGAGCGTGGGTAGCTCTGGGGCTCGGTTTTGTGGGATTTGTTGAGTAATTTGGATGGGCTCCACCTGAAACGTGAAATAGATCAATGGGAGAGGTTCCAAAACGGTAACGTCAGACTCGTTGTGGTTCCTTCTAGGGGAGATTTGTGAGTCTGAGTCTCCTTTGAGTCACGATGGGCTTTAGGGAGTTATTTTTTTCCATCTTTTCCTGAATCACTCCTGGTCCTTTCATTGCCCTGTTTGCTTGGCTCTGTACTTTCTAAAAATGCTATTAGCATACAACAGGTGTGTGCTTCCCTCTCGTTCTCTGCTGAGTCACTGAGCTCTCTGTTAGGAAAGCACAGGTGATACAACACAGCAGCAGGGCAGCATCCACACCCCCTGCTTTGTGCTCAGAAGGCGCTTTGGGAATCCTTCAGCGTGTGTCATGGGAGGGCTGCAGGCTCAGGGCGAGATGGGGAATGTTTGTTTCCCTCAGGTGATGCTTAAGGTTGAGTTCAGTGGCTCAGCTTTTCTGTGGGAGTGTTCCAAAATGCGGCGATTCAGCATAAGGTGAGCTGAGTCTCCAAAAAACGTGGGGAACTCCATGGACTTACACACTGATTTATCTGGAGAGTGAGCTGTCGGTCTGAGGAGCCACGTGGGGCATTGGGGAAGTGATACTGCTGTGATTTCCACTCAGCTGCTTACCAGCAGCGTCCTCTGCGTGGAGCTGGGAGAGCTCTGGGCTCTGCAGGAAGGGCAGAGCTGAGCTGAGCTTTGCATTCTCAGCCACTTTTACTTTCGCTTGGCTGAGGGCCTCCGCTCGTGCTGGGATCCAAGGGTTTCTTGGCAGCTGCTCCTTGGTGCTCACAGCCGATTCTGCTGCCCTACAAGGTGCCCCTTTAGTGAACAGCATCCCCTCCTTATGTCTGGAGCCCCATGGCTGTTGGGGAAGGGCTTGGTGGTGGCACGGCTGTGCGCTGCTGCTGGATGCTCGCTTCCAGGTTCTCCCAGCAGCTCCTCCCCCAGCACACAGGTTGGGGTCGATGTCTAATGTCCCACATCTCCCCCCAGGTTCCCCCTTTGAGAACACGCAGTGCCACACCTGCCCGCGGGGCTCCTTCTCCTCTTCCAGCTCCAGCACCGAGCCGTGCCGGGCGCACCAGAACTGCACACAGCTGGGAAAGGAGACCAACGTGCCAGGAAACCAATACCATGACACCCTGTGCACCTCCTGCAGGATGGGGGGCAGCAACAGCACGCGGGGACCAGGTGAGAGCCGAAACACAGGGTGAGAGCCGTCGTGGTGTAAGCGTGAAACCAGGTCAGGCAGGCGGTAACAGCACAGAGCGATCCGTGCTGGGGCTGCAGGGCACAAGAAGTGCTTCCTCTCCCTCCCCCCCTGCCTGGGGTCAGATTTTAAGCAAGCACAGCAACCAGGTGTGGGGCAGATGTGCTCGCAGTGGGGCTTTTGCTGAGAGAGATGCCAGCACGTGAGGTGGCTGCTGCAGCCTTTGCCCAAAACCAGATGCTGGCCATGTGGCACAGGAGCTGCTGTGTTTCCCAGAAAGCTTTTATTGTAATCCAGACCTTATTTTGTGCGTGTGGAGTGGAGTAAGAATGTAAAGGTCAGCACAGCCTCAGTGTGATGTGGATTTTGGCCTGGAAAACATGGGGGCATGGAAAGGTCTGAGCACAGAGTGCCACGTGTCAATGTGGTGACACAAAGCACAGCTCTGGCCTCCAACTCTTGCACATCTGATGCACAGTGATGTATTTCCTCCCCAGCACTAAATTTTGGGAGCTCTTTAATGAGGCATCTTGGGGTCTACCCTAAAACTATGATCTAGGGTGTGTCTGTGGCTGGTCCTGTCCCCAGATGTAAAATTCTGCATGGGGGAAATAGGAACCTTTAGGAAAAGCAGAGTGTGTGCATACTGCATGCAGTTCCATCCGAGTTCTCCTCCCAGCTTCATGGCATGGAGGGGCATGGGGAAGGTAGATTTGCTATTTTTGAGGTGAAGGGAACTGTTCAGAGTTACCTCCACACGTGGTGTTTGTGGGGTCTTCTCCTTGGAGATCTCCAAACCCACCTGGACATGGGGCTGGGCTCCAGCTCGGGTGGCCTTTCTGGGCTCAGGGGGGGACCAGAAAGACCCAGAGGTATCTCCAACCCCAACCATCCTGAGATGTGGGGATTCCAGGGTTCTGATGTTCAGAGCGCTGCTCTCAGCTCTGACCTCCGGGTGCTTTTCTCCCCCAGCTCCAGAGGACGAGGACTGCGAGCAAGCTTTGATCGACTTTGTGGCGTACCAAAACATCCCCCTGCGGAAGCTGAAGCGCTTGCAGCAGATCCTGGAGCGCACGCCCAGGAAGCAGGCCCAGGAGACCAAGGCAGTGGCTCAGGAGAAGCTGCGGGCTGTGCTCACACACCGCAAGCAGGAGAACTCAGCCGTCATCACGGAGCTGCTGGCTGCGCTCCGGGCCACCAAGCTGACCTCCATAGAGAAGAAGGTGCGGGAGCGCTTTCTCTCGTAGTGGGAACACAGAATGGACTCTTAGGGTTGCTTTTTTTTCTTTTCTTTCTTTCTTTTTTTTTTTTTTTTTTTTTTATACCATGGTTCCATTAATTTATTAATGTTTCAAAAATGAACTGGAAAGGCAGTGTGGATGAGTGCTGCGTTGTGCCGTGTGTTGGGTGCTCCTCCAGTGTGCCAGGAGCATCTGCAATCCGTCACCTCCAGCAGCTCACTGCAGGCTTGAGCCTGGCTTGGTTCTGAGCTCTGTGAGTTTGGGTTTGGGGTGTAGCTGGGTTGATGAGGCCTTTGGAGACGTGGGTGTGGGTGGTGATGGGTCAACAGTTGGACTGGATGGGCTTGGAGGTCTCTTCTAACCTTAGAGATGATGTGATTCTGGGATTCATTTGCTCTTGGCACGCTAAGAAAGGAGTGGATTGCCTGAGACAGGCTGTGGGGAAGATGTCCCTAAAGTCTGAGGTCCTGTTGGCTTTCAATTTATTTTTGAGCTACCTGATTTTATACCGTGTGAGATATGTTTTCTAAAGAAAGAAACCCAAGAGGTTATTTTACTACACGATCCTGTTCCCGCTGTCCTTTCCTGATCTCACTGGGGAGAGGTGGAGCTGGGGGTCCCCCTGCCTTCTGCAGGCACTGCTCATCCTGACGCCTGCTTTGCATGTCCCAGAAGGGAACGTGACATCAGCCACTGACAAAGGGGAACTGTGCACACAGAACAGCTCTGCACGCCAGAAGGCACCGCATGCAAAGCAGCACTGCACACAAGGTGACCATCCCAGCACGTCCCTTAGCTCAGCTGTGTCACTGCTGGCTCTGTCCCCATGCGCGCTGCCAGCAGCCACTGCTGCCCATCCACGCCTCACTTCCCACAGAGCTTTTTTTCAGTCACTTGTGGAAATCACCAGGGTGCCCCAGCTGAGCACTGTGCAGCCTGTGGCAGGAATGATACAAAGCTTGTTTCTTCTGCCTTGGATGAGTTTGGCTTTTTTAGGGCTCTTTTTGCTGAGTCGTTTCCTGGGCTTTGAAATAGGATGTTTTTCCCCCAGCAAGTTGTACAGAGCACGCTGAAACACACGCTGATGAGCAGCTCCTGCTCTGCCCACATGCAGCAGTGTGGATCAATTGGGTTTGATGGCCTCATAGGGTCTCTTCCAGCCTAAATGATGCTACGATTAGAGAGCTGGTAGCCACGCTTTGCGATGCTGGTCTGGCTGGTGGTTCCTCCATACAGAGAGGGTTTTTTTTCCCCATGAGCAGAGACCTTTACCTTTCTGGAGAGTGAGCCCTGCTGAACGGCTGCCTCCCCCTCCCCTCAGGGTATTGGGATGCCCTGTGTTGTTTTTCTGCCCATGAGACAAAATGTGGGGTTCCAAGTGAGCCCAGGTCTGAGCAGGCAGTGGTTAAGGCTGGTCACAAAGCCAGATGTGCTGGTGCTCAGCCAGATGTGTCCACGCTCAGCCCTGCTGCTCTCAGCTCCACGTGGGCACGCGGAGAGCCGTGCAGGAGCAGGGTCAGTAATGCACCTGGGCTGTGTGGTACAGAACAACTGAGCTGGAGCACAGCCCAGGAACACTTCCTGCAGCTGGATGTTGGTGCTGTAGGGCTGTTTGGGTTTTTCCAGGTTGTACTGTTGTCTTTCTTTATTTTCTTTATTATTTTTTTTTTTAAGACTGCTCTTAATCCATGCAGTTCTTTGCCCCATCTAATAGAGCAGAACTTTGCTCCCACCCCTGAGGTCTGCAAGAGCTGAGGAGCTTTGCAGGTGCTGTGTGTGGTGCAGAACAGACGCCCTGCCCCATGGCATGGTGTTCTGCTGCTGGGGTGCCCAATGCTGGGTCAGATCCTTCCCTGCTGCACCAGAGCTGTAGATCTCAGCCAGCTGGCCTGGGTGAGGGTGCTGAGACTGCAGGGGATAACTCAGCCTGTGTCAGATGCGACTTGGAGCAAATGTTGCCCTGCTGCTGTGATGCAGGCCTGGTAAGGACCAGCTGTCAGTGCCAACCATGCAAAGCAGCTGTGTCCTTTTGTGTGGTTTCCAGACAGGTGACATTCTGTGCACCAGGGCCGTTTTGTGGTTGTGATGGGAAGTGCCAGCCCTGCCTGCAGAGTTTGTGCTGCTCCGGTGGGGATTTCTGCATGGTGAAGCTCCTCCTTCATGCAGGCTCTCAGATACCGAGGCAGGGGATCTTTCTGACCTTTAGATCAGCATGCAAATGTGCCAGCAGGTGGATGCTGCTTGGGTTCTGGGAAATGGGGCTTTGCTGTGAGATCCCACAGCAGTCCCACGATGCCGAAGTAACACTGCCTTCCTTGCTGCAATATCACTAATTGTGAGGGTGAAGCAACTCAAAGGACAAACAAACCCCCTCCCCCATTGGGTTTCACTGAAGTTTACACCAGCTGGCAGCACAGGCTTCTTCCTGGTAATCTAAATGACACTTTTCCTTATAAGCTGCACCAGAGAGCAGAACGCAGCGCCGTTAAATGTGGATGCAGTTCTCCCCCAGGGATGACTCAGATGTTTTGTACACAGAAGCCAGTTTCCCTCACGAGTGCCCCATAGAAACTCCAACCTCACACCGGCCTTCCCTATCACCCAATGTGGGTAAGTACTTAAAAAAGGAAAAAAAAAAAAAAAAAAGAATAAAGAAATACCCTGGAGTTTATTTAAGCAGCTGATGCACAGCCGTGTGTTCTGCATGGGATGAATTGGGCTCTCAGGTGCGGCGCTGACTCACTGCTGGAGCTCCCAGATCCCAGCTCCAGCAGCAGGAGGGGTTGGGACACGTCTGGCTGTGATGCACCCAGAGCAGAGCGGCGCCCTGGAGGGGTTGGAATGGGGATGGGTGAATGACGAATGGAGGTTGAAGCGGTCTGTGCGAGTTTGCATGGTGAGGTCACACGTTGCTGGTTCACATCTTGGTGTCAGCAGTGAGGGCAGGAGGTGCTGGAAGGCACCCAGGGGGGTTTTTGGAGGTGTGCTGTAGGGACGTGGTTGGTGTGGGTTTGTAACGCAACCGGCCCCAGCTGTGGGGTCACGAGCAGATCAGAGGTCAGACAAAGTCACCCCTTGGCCTGCAAACATCCCCACAGCACCAGCAGCGCTCTGATGGAGGGGGCATGCTGCGTCCTCCTGCGCTCAGCCCTGGGAGCAACACTGAGCCCCAGGGAGAGAATGCAAGATAAGGTGAACGGACACCAAGCTTGTTCAAATCCGCCCATCACCATTCCAGAGAGGCACTGATCTTATCTCCTTTATAGCATGGGCTTTATTTGATTCGTAGGGTTTTTCTTCTGATTGCAATCTCCCGCTGCGTGCCCACGCTCTCCCTGCTGAGACTCGTCCCTCGCTGCTGCACGTGTTATCTCTGCAGAGATGGTTGGAGCTGTGCAGGTGCTGCAGGGCCAGGGAAGAAGGGAGGTGGAGGAAGTTGCCCACGTGCAAGAGCAGGAGCGGCTTCGGGGTGCTGTGCAGAGCAGCCTGTGCTCAACTCAGGGGTGCCTGGCACCGGGGTGAGCAAGAATGGGACTTGAACCTCCCATAGCTTGCAGGTGACATGCAGGACAAACAGAAGCCACTGCTCTCCTGTTAATAGAGGTGCACTGACGCGGCCCGTGCTGCTGGTGCTCACGAACACATGTGAGCTCGGGGAGCTGCTGTTCTCCCCCAGGATTTTATCCCTCCCTTCCTGATTTCTTTCCCTTCTCAGCTTATGATTTCTGTTCCCTTCAGGGTTTGAGGAGCTTCCTGAGAGCACAAAGGCTCAAAGAGTAAATGAGAGGTGATGCAGCAGCTGTGATCTGTTCCTAGCCTGGGCTGCTCGGACAAACGGGAACTGAGAGGCCCTGCACACCAGGTAAGAATCATAGAAAACTGTGAAGGTTGAAAAAGAGCTCTGAGATCCCGCAGTCTATCCCACCCCACCATGCCCATGTTCCTCATTGCCACATCTCCATGGCTCTGAAACACCTCCAGTGACCCCACAAGAATAAAACAGTTGGGTCTGTCGCTGTCAGTCCTTCAGCAACCCCATGTGTTCCCAACGTTGCTGAAGGGCCCCTTGGGGCACAGGGCAGGTGGGAGTTGCTTCACCTCTCCGTCCACCTGGGTGCCAAAGGTCCCATCTCTCCCCACTGGAAAATGTGATGAGCTTTCCAGGTTCCACGTTTTGAAGGGGATCTCTGCAGGATCCCCAAAAAAGGAAATTATTGTTGCCAGCTGCTGTGTATGGTAAGAACAGGTGATTATCCTCCAACCACACGCATCTCTCCACGTAGATGCATTGACTTGTTTGCAAGAATTGAAGTGGGTGTAGGCAGGACCGTTGTCCTTCATAGCTGAGCTTGCTTTTGCTCTGAGAAGCCTAAGAGGTCACTTAGAGGAATTTGTGCAGCAAACTGGGTCACATCTGAAGCAGATTTCTTCACGTGTTCAGCCATCGTTTGGTTCTCCTGAGTTTCCAGCCTGTCGTAACACCCAGGTCTCATTCTGAGCACTGCCTCCTCTTAGCTTGAGAAAATACTGAATATCTTGGTAAGCTTTGATGCCTTTCAGCTTACAACAGTTTTCTGGGAAACAAGGTCAAGAAGCTCGGAAAGGCTGCAGCTACAATTTCCTCGCACAGCACTCTCTGCTGAGAACAACAAGCACTTCATACACCACCATCCCAAAACAGGGTCTTCTCAAAGCAATTAGCCTTGGAAAACACTTTTATTTTCCATCTTACACAATGGAGGCTCGCACAGCCTGCTGCCCCCAAAGTGGCTGAGCAATGTTAGAAGTCAGAGCCCTGGCCTCACGGAGTGCCATTGCTGGGCAGGTTCCCAATGGCACTCTGTGCCAGCCCTGATCCTCAGCTGATGCTTTCCCAGCAGTGCTGGACATAGCACAGCTGTGCCACGACTTAGCTTCAACACAGAGAACGTGGAGTGGGGAGGTCTGGTCATTTTTCTATGGAATTAGGAGGGAAGGATGACTTCCCAAACACATGAGGTCAGCAGGGATGTGCGCTGGGGGACTGCTGCTCTCAGCTGTGTGGGGTTGAAGGACATCCTCAGCTCTGTGTGCAAGGGGTCAGATGAAGGCTTGGAGAGATCGCGTCAGTCTCACGGGCAGATTTTCCAATGCTGGTTTCTATTTGTGTCTCTGCACTTCCTTCCTCGTCGCTGGAACTTGGTAGGTGAGTTATCAGACTTTGCTCAGCCTTCCCAGAAGCAGCACAAGGAATATTTAGCTGGGAAACGCAAAGATAAGGAGTGTGCATTCCTCACTCTACGGCTGAGCCTCAAAGGAAAAATCAGATCTGGCAAGATAAAAAGCAAATTCTTTCCCCCCAGTTTTGCCTGTTGGGTGCTGATAATGACATCATGCAGAAACAACCAGGCCAGTGATTCAGCACCTCTGATTTACAGCCATTCCATGCCTTCTGGTACAGCAGTTGTACTCACGAGGCACTTATTAGGTCTTGCACAGTGTGGCACACAGTGCCTTGTGATTCTGTCTCTTCTCACGGCGCAAAGAGGAGCTGTCAGAACTCCTGCTTGCTGACAGTGTGGGTACAGCCTTGCAGAGGATGAGGCTGCGTGGGGGCAGCTGCTTTCTCTTCTTTTCCCCCTTCATGGGTGATCTCTCCCTGTGCTTCCACCTGCAGTGCCAAGGCTTTGCTGCTGAACTGTGCTCTTCAATGCAGGTGGGGATTAAACACAGCCTCAGGCAGAAGATCTGAAGATGAGCCTTGTTTGGTGTCTGTTCCCCTGCTACCAAAGCACGCCTGGGTAGGTGGTGGGATTTGGTCACTAGATCTACACACCCTGAACACCGAGTGAAAGGCACTCATTCGGATGTTATTGCTCAGATGTGCAGTGAGGAAGTGCTCTTTGTAACACTTACTGCTGAGAACAAAGAGTTCCTCACGCCTCTATGGGACTCGCTCCTCTGTAGAGAGTGACTCAAAAATATGCTGCTTAAGGGCATCTGCAGAAAAGCTGGAGCCAGGGTGTTTGGTTTCTGAGACTGTGCAGCAGCTCTTGGCTGGGAGCTGAACTGGAACACAAACTCTGCAGGTTTCTGTTTCAGGAAAACAAGATCCAAATAATTTTACAGTTTGTCCTTAAAGCAGCACTTATGGGATATAGGAAACAAAGATTTCTAGAAGCTGCAGTGGAACTGACTTTAATTTGTGCCTGTAAACAAAAGGAGGGCTGTGAGGATAAGCAGGAGAGCACCTCTCCTATGGGGGCAGGCTGAGAGCTGGGGCTGCACTGCATGGAGAAGGGTCTGGGGAGACCTCACCGTGGCCTTCCAGTGCATAAAGGGGGCTATAGGGAAGCTGTGGGGTGATGCTACCAGTGAGTGTGGGAATAGGATCAGAGAGGAGAGCTTTAAGCTAAAAGTGGGGAGATGCAGGGTTAGGTGTCAGGGAAATTCTTTTACTCCAAGGCTTCCCTAAGAAGCAGTGGGTGCTTAAGGTTGGGTTGGATGGAGCTTTGGGAATCTGGTCTGAGGTTTGGAAGAAGATGGTCCTTAAGGTCCCCTCCAACCCAAACCACTCTGTGATGCTACAAAACACTGAGCCTGGCATCCACCTGGCTGAAGGACGCCTAGTCCAAAGGATGAAGCTTTTACCACGTGCTTTTGTGCTTGTTGGAGCTGGCAGCCACCTCCGTGCCCTGGCAGAGCTTTGCAGAACCCACCTTCCTGCCTGCTTGTGCCTGAAGAAGATCAGATAGAAAGCAATTCTTACTGTGAGGAACGAGGGCTTAAGCATTGGAATCCTCCATGGTGCAACGCTCACTCTCATCGCAGCTGCACCAGTAGCAGAGGACTGGATGGAAGAAGTGCAGCAGCGTTTGTGGGTGGCTTCGCAGAGACACTGCCACCTATAGCTGTGCACAGAAAGGAGGCATTGCTCATGAGCAGGGTGTGAGTGCACTTCCCCTGTATTCTGCTGGCCCTGGCTTTGTTTCATGGAAGGGATCTTTCACCCCATGAGTTCTTAACCAAATTTATCTGCTGCCTCATGGTGATGACTGCTGCTTCGTCCCCTATGGCAGTGAGTGGGAGACAAGGCTGCAAAGGCAGCAGTTTGCTCTGCCCTCCTGATGTCCTTGGAAAAAGGATGTGGACAATGTGGTCTTAGCCTAGAACCAGAAGCCTTCAGCTTTAAGGAAAGACGGTGCCTCTGAGTGGGAATGAGGAGGTTCCCCCCCCCAGCTACAACAAGTGATGCTGTGTTTAAATATAAATGTCAGGCACGATTCCTCAGCTGAGCTGTTGGTCACTGCAGGGCTCTGTGCTCCTTGTTCCTCTTGATTAGAACCTGATGTCAGAAATGGGGTCATGTTTTCCCCCAGTGACACTGCACGCTGTGCTGCACAAGCTGTGCCCCAGCCCTCAGCCATTCCCTACATCAGGCCCTGGCTGCTGTCAGCATCGTGCTGATCTCATCATTAAGCACAATCAGCACTCCCTTATGAGGTAATGGGTACTGTAGCTGAAGATTCCTGTGATCAGATGTAAGCTGTGCAGATAAAGATGTTTGAAAGCAACTGGCTGGGGCTGTATTCTTGGGAACTGGTTTTGGATATAAAAGAGCCAGAACCTGCCTAGAAAAAACAAATGGAAAGCCCCCAGTGGTTATCACAGAAGCTGGGCTTACCAGAAGAACGGTACAACAGTTGAGGGATTTCAAAAGTGTGTCAGAAACAAAACTGCCTGAAAAGTCTGACATCCAGCACACCAAATAATGGCTACATTACACAGGGGAGAGCTTTCGTGTGGGATTTCCAACTTCAAGAAAGATAATAACAAAATGCCGTTGTGAAAAAGCACCTGCCCTGGTTTCTGTGGACTCTTTGTCCTGACAAGTGCTCTCCCGTGCCTCTTATCTCCCCACAGGCAGATTTGAGTCAAATGTTAATGGAAAGCTGTGCCAAAAGGGATTCTGAGAGGGTACCCAGCCCACGTTCTGCCTGGCACAGTCAGTTCAGCCTGCTCTCTTGCTTATTGCTTGCCCAGCTTGCTTTCAGGAAACCTGCAGACAAACACTTGGAGTCACTTCTTTCAGCCTCTAAAAACGGGCCCAAGGCTGAAGGCAGACCGTTGTGCTGCTTTTGGGGAAAGAGGAGCAGTGCTGCAGGCAGAGCTGAACCTGCTGTGTGGATACGCTGCGTGGCTGCCCATCAGCCAGCATGCACATCGATCAGATGGTTTCTGAAACCTGTGATTTGAAGGCATGATGGGGAAGACGAGTGCCAGCACCCCTCTTTGCCTTTCTTAGCAGTTCTCTTTGGAAGTTCCCTCTTCAAACTGGCTTTCTTGCTCGCAGACAAGTTCCACGATACTGTTTCAGCACATGACATTACCTAAATCCATCCCAAGCCTTGTGAGTACTCTGATCCAGCTTCTCAGCAGAGGACTGCTGTAAATGTTTCTTTTCCAAAGCCACAGTGGTACCTCACAGTTATTCATGAGCTCTTCTGGAAATCATGACTAAGCAGACCGCCTCGTGTTCAGTGGAAACATCGCTGCTGGAGAGAAGCAAACTTCCAGACTCACAGAACAATGGCCTTTGGTTTGAGATTCCTGTGTGTGGAATGGCAGATCCTCACCTCAGCTGAACAGATGGATGTGGTAGCAGTGCAGGAGGAGATGGTAGGGCAGAAAAGACTAAGGGCAGCCAGAAGAGCTGTTCCACACCTTCCAGCTGATCCAATTGCCACCATGCAGGCGGCACTACAATGAGCAGAGAGTTCAAAAGCACTGAAAGTGCTTTTATGGTTATTGTTCTTAAGCAGTGTTGTCTCCTGTTGCTAACAGCTAATAAATGTTTGCCCAGTAGGGAAATTCCAAAGGGGTGAGAGAAAATTAATCTTCTGTTAATGTTCAAACTGAGGCAAGTGCAACACCTACCGCTGTCCTGGGCCATTTGGTTTCATCTCAGTGTAAAGCAATCAAAGGACAAAGTGATTACTCAGATGAATTTGTTTTGGAATAGAAAGCAACTGTTCAGATAAATGAACTGCTGTGAATGGGCAGAGGCAAAGCAGGCCCTTCTTGAAGGTATCCAAAATCTGAAGAACTGCTCACAATTATCAGCTTAGAAATGTCCTTCCTTTCCTTGAAGGTTTTCTGGGGACCCGCTTGCATTGCAGAAGCATTTTAAACATTAGTTTGTGCTTCCTGTAAGGGCTTACATAAAAGCAGGAGTCTGAATTGTGATGAACAGCTGATGAGATCACTGGTCAGGACACAAAACTGCTACCAGCATGGCACCTCCAACTGTGCCAAGTGGATTGTTTTAGTGGTGCTTATGCACTATGTATCATCCCTTCTGAGAATGCTTCTTCCATACCCACTCCATCCTGCTCCACAGGACTGTCCCAAAGCATCGTTAGCACTATAAACCTGTTTACACAGACTGAGGCTGAACTAGAAATCAACTGAAGCAGTGAGTTGTCCTTGTGTACCTGCTTACGGTCATGCAGAGCAAATGCAACCAAAAACCCCAGCTGACTGAGCAGCACTCTGCTCCCTTTGCTTGACACAGAGCAGCTGCACGCTGTACACCATCGGTGAGGCACAAGTGCAGGTCATGCTTGCACAGCAAGACTTTTATCTTGCACCTATCAGCTGAATTCCCTCATTGCAGTCACGCTGCAGCACGGCGGACACACAAAGCAATACCAGAATTGCTCTGACCGTGTTTGCTTACTGGGCTGCACTCAGAAATCTTGTGACAGTACCAGGTAGGTGCACTTTGTCATGCTGGAAAAATCTGACTGCTAAGCTTGTTCTGAAACACACCTAAAGTGCCAAGCAGCTCCACCTGCCCCATCCAGAACCTGCTGTGACTGTGCTAGAAGTCAACTCGGGATTGTATACAAACCTCCAATGTCAGTTTCAGAGAAATCCTCTCTGACTTCTGTGGGCATCAGAGCATGCTCCTACTTTTGCACCAAAGCTGATGCATTTTTCCAGGCAAAAAAAGAAAAAAAACCAACAAAACCATTCCCAAGCATGAGAACTTGTATTTTGAAGTCAAAATGTTTGCTTTGGTATGTGCCACAAAACATTCTTGGTGTCTAGACACTTATGAGAACAGCTACTTCCTCAAGCTCAAAACTGTTTCTCCTCTCTGATCTCCTACTGTGAGAAAGAGATCTGAGAAAGGTATGGGGAAAGCTTGGAAAACCCCTGGTATCCAATTAAACTGGTATTTCACTTTAGTTGACTGAAGAATTTTATCTCCCAGCAAGGAGCTTTTCTTCTCCTGTCACTGTTTTACACCATCAGCCTAATTGTTGGCATCAGCCCTGCCAAGTGCAGCAACAGCCAGGACCACAGTTACTTGGAAAACCCCTGTGCTTTCAGAGATGGTCAGCTGGGGGAGATGTCCCTCATCCAATTCTCTCGTCCACCTGAAGCTTTCAGCCTTATAAAACATGCAGCACCTACAAAAAGAGCCACTACTTACAGCAGGTGAATGATCTTCCAAGTAATCTTCTCTTTTGACATCAACAGAGTGCACAGGAAACCTGAGATGGGTTATTGGGTCTAAAGAAACCTACTGCCATCTCTTGTTTTAGCTGTTTAGTTCTCCTGGGATACAGCACTGACATTTACACCACTCCAACTCAGGCAGTGTGTAATACCATCTGTTCTAACAGCAGGAAACTCTAAGGGATTTGAACCAGATTCTGGAATCACTTCCATTCTGTACCAATCACTGTTTTTCTTCCATGACAACTGCCTGGCCTTCTCCTGTCCCAGTGCTATGTAGAAGAAAGATGCTGTTCAGGCTGCATGTACTTCATGACATACCTCAGGTTCCTTCAGACCTTGACTCAAAGCAAGGAACTGAATGCTTTTGTGGAAAAAAAAAAGGGCAGTAAGCTGTACACAGAACATTGAACACAAAGGTCTTTAGCAGACCCCAGATAACATATCTTTAAACAAATATCACCATCCATCTCACTCAAACAGACCCAGAACAATGTTCCCTTCATCAGGTGCAAACAGCACCGAATGCCCACCAGTGCCAAGAGTAACTCAGCCACACAAAGAATAAAGCCAAACCACCCCAAAATGCACCCAGATGTTTTCAAAGAGGTATTGGGAGAAATGTTAGAGACATGCCCACAGAACTACGACCTGGGTACGCTACAAGAGAAGTTGTTTCCACAAGAGAATTCAAAGGAACAGGAAGCTTTATTGCAGACTGATTTTCTCCCTGCCCAGAGGTTCAGATTTTGGCCTAGACATTAAACACAGAGTGCCCCAATTCATTCCAGTTAAACAAGGCAATCAATTGTTCTTACAATAAAGAGTGCACAGCAGAGACTGGCAGTCAAAGCAAGGCAGTGCCTCACGTCCTGTTAAGAATACCCTTTTCAAACAGTGTATCACTGTGCTACAGGTTGGCTTCCATATTGCATTTACCACAGGTAAAAGTCATGGACCAACGTGCCAACTGAAAACTGAGTTATAATCAACACTGTCTCTCCCCATCATACAAACAAAAGCATAACAGGGCCAGTAACACCACCTTTAGTAGCCACGGGGCGGGAGCAGCAAGGCATCTTCTCAGAGAGAAGGGAGAGCCATTCCCCATGCTCCCTCCCCTTTCATATTCACTTATTCAGTTCCTTCAAGGGAGGAGAGTTCCACATTACTGGCCTCTAGCCCATCAGACTAATAAATCAAGAATCACAAAGTAATACAAAGTAGAAAATGAAGTTCTTTGCATCTGCAGCAAAGCACAGATTGCCGCTCAGTCTATGCTCTCAGATCAATGGCTTAATACTTGATGTAAGAGATTCCCCCCAACCCCAGCTGGAATCCTTTGCTCAGGTTTTTTAGACAAAGAAAGAGAATGTCTGTCTCCAAACTTCGGAAAGAATCAGGTGTAATAGGAATCTGGTGGACCACCTTCTTTAAAGAGAACACTAAGCTGTGTGGGAAGAGAATGTCCATTCCTTGGCTGCCTTGGATTCCTTACGTGATGTCCTTCTTTCTCGGCGGCCGATGAATGTTCCTCACCACGCACTTCACCATCCATTCAATTCCCTCGTTCACACCTTTGCTGAGGAAATAAGACAGGTAGGCGAGATTAAAACACGAAAACGTGGTGGATGTAGGTCCTAGCTGACAACTTACTGAAAGCAAAGGGTCCTGCCCTGCACTTCACTGCTGGCATTACTATCGAAGCTTCTCAAACCCCCAAACAGCGGCAATCGGATGTTTTTCAATTTGGCATTTAAAGTCCACATTTTGTTTCTCGGTTGTTTCCACAAGCCTGCGTCCAACTTGATGAGACATCAACTCTGGAGAAACCTTGAATGTTAGAGCACTGGACAGTCAGCTGGTTTGAGGTTATTTGCTGCAAGTCCCAGGCTGGCTGTATCACATATTCCAATCTGACTCCAACTTTCTGTAATCATCTGTGCTGAGGTTGCCAAGCAATAAACTGCTCTGCACAGCTTCCCAGACTGGACTTCTACCAGTATTTTTATTAGTGCAAACTCCAAATGAAATTTTGCAAGGAATTTCCACAGAGGTCAAAAATAGAAGTGTTTGTATGAAAACCACACTGGTAAAGGTTGTGTTTCATAAGGTTATTATCTAATGCTCCTCTTCCAGTCAGTGCTTACCCACTGTTTTTGTTGTGGTGGTCATTCATCTGCTTAACAGCACTTGGTTCTTAGTAATGTAGGCAGCTGAGATTTTTTCCCCCATGGTTTTAGAAGCTTTACTTGTGTTTCCCAGTAGCTTGTATTATGTTACAGCTTTGTGGTTACATTAAAAAAAGAGAAGGAATCTCAGAGCTCTGGGTTCAGTCCTTCAGGTGGTAATCCAGCCAGGAGTTTCTCCAGCCATTTCTTGCAGCACTTTTGTCTTCATGCCAAATAACACTTTTCACTCAAGAAATGAAAGTGTTGCCCAAGTATTACAAAACACAATGCACCATAATGATGCCAAGATGTTGAGAACTGGGTGGCCTGGTCAAGGCCATGGCACGCAGCTGCACAGGCATGAAGAAATATCCCAGCCTCCCAAATTTTGGTCTGTTCTAGTCACTGTGCCTTAAACCACATGGTTCCCAGGCACACAAGCTCTATCAGACCGCCCTATATATTATCTATATAACAAAGCTCATCTGCACGCCCAAAAACATGAAAGCAAAATCCTAATTACTCCACCAGCAATGGAACACCACTCACTGCCCCAGCAGTGTCATAAACAGCTGCATTTTCAATTGACTTACTGCATAAAAGCCAGGAGCTGCAACAAATGAACCACTGCAAGGATTAACGTGCATGGGGAAGGAAAAACAAAGCAGAAGCATCACCAGCTCCATAAGCCCCCAGGTCCCATCACTTTGTGCCTGTGAGCAGACAGGGCTGGAATATTTTCATAATGCTTTATAGAAGGGATTTGCAAATGGAGTTGCTGACCTGGTGAAAGTTCAAGGTTCACAACCGTGTCTGTTGCTGCTGGGAAGGAAAAGCAGCTCCCTCACCATGGTTCTGCACTCCGTCACGCTGATCTCGCATGGCACTACACGGCTGTTCTGTTAACCAGAACATCAGCAGTTCCCTACTCACCCAGTCAGAGCAGAGCAGGCTTGTGTTAGGCAGTCCCTCTTCCCAATTTTGTTAATGCAGTCACTAAATGCTGTTTTGATGTCAGGTATTGACAGACAAGTCTGCAAAGAAAATCAAACGAGAGCTTTCTTTCTATGCTGCTGCAGACAGCGGGCTACCAACACAAATCCTACCACATCCCCAGTTCTGCTCCAGCCAAGATGGCACAGTGATGTCAGTTAACACCCCCATTCCCCTCACACACGAACACAGCACATTCACTTTCCTTTCATTAAAAAAAAAAAGCTTTTCCAACCTCTTTTCAGTAGCCGTGAAGGAAGCACAGCCTTGCACCCTGCAGATAACCCTGCCCCAACCATCACACACAAGTCCTGTGGGAGCACAGCTATTCACCAACCCTTTGGAAATGGCACTTAGCAGGATCCCAGCCACGCCAGCTTCTGCAGCCCACCCAATGCCAGTGCCCTGCCTGATGTGTGCTTTCAGAACATGCTGAGTGCCACCTTTCTTAGGTTCCCAGGGCATTCTTTGACATTAAAGGCACAGCCTTCCCTGTTTGTTGGCATTCCACACATGGAAGAAAATGCTGATAGCACAGAAAGCATTTCCAGGATCCTGGTGTCACTTCACCATCAGCTCTTGCAATTCTGTACATTTGCTAAGAGATTACTGGGAAGCAAGTTTAAAAGACGCACAGACGTAACAAAAACCAAGAAATCAGCACGTTATGTTCCTGACAAAACAGACTGACATCAGAAATCCTTTATTCTTAGGGTTACAAGACAAGCAAATTGCCCTACTGACGCTGAGGTCTGCTCACTGAAGACTGGAATTAGGCACCAGCTTTTAAATCCTATTCTGATCCCAGTGCTCAGAAGCCTTGGACAATCCATTTAAGCACTTCTGCTGGCCACGAGCCCAGCTCTCTTCCTCTTTCTGTTAAGAGATTAAGGCCCTCAGCAAGGCTCAAACACATGTTTTAGGCACGTGTTTACTCAAATGCCACATCAGATCCTTGTGAGGCCGGAGGATTAAGCCACATGTAAGTATGTTTTGATTGTAGAGACGACACGCAGTCAGGAATTCAGCCTTCTGTAAGCCTGGGTCTTAACTCAGCAGAAAGATAGAAAGGAATGATACCAGCAACCCCATTTTGCAGAACGCTGCTTCTGGAGAAACTTGACAGGGCAAACCAACATGGGGATGGTAGTGTGAGAAATAAGCAACCCTCAGTGCTTGTAACTGAGAAGCATTCTTAAGAAATGACCTGAGAGTTTAATGACACCCAATTCACACAGTGCCCCGGAATTCAGAACTGTGATTTTCCACTGTGAATTCCTCGAATCCATTTGTTGTGCAACTTTTGATGACTGTATTTTCTTATGACCTCAGTTCAAACCTTCAGCTGCAACCAGCGAGATCCAGAAACGTTACAGAATCACAGAATCACAAGGTTGGAAACGACCTGCAAGATCATCCAGTCCAACCCCCCTCCCATTCCTATCAGTGCCGCAAGCACTAAACCATCTCTTGTAGCTCCTCATCCAGGCGCCTCTTGAACACTACCAGGGACGGCGACTCCACCACCTCCCTGGGCAGCCATTCCAGTGCCTGAGCACCCTTTGAGAGAAAAAGTTTCTCCTAATATCCAACCTAAACCTCCTCTGGTACAACTTCTGGCCATTTCCTCGGGTCCTACTATTTGCCTGGGAGAAGAGGCCAGACCCTTTTGCACCACAACCTCCCTTCAGGAAGTTGTACAGTGCAATGAGGTCTCCCCTGAGCTCCTCTTCTCCAGACTGAACAATCCCAGCTCCCTCAGCCGCTCCTCATAAGACTTGTGCTCCAGACCCCTCACCAGTTTCGTTGCCCTTCTCTGGACACGCTCCAGGGCCTCCATGTCTTTCTTGTAGTGAGGGGCCCAAAACTGAACACAGCACTCGAGGTGCGGCCTCACCAGTGCTGAGTACAGGGGATGCTCACCTCCCTGCTCCTGCTGGCCACACCATTTCTAATGCAGGCCAGGATGCCGCTGGCCCTCTTGGCCACCTGGGCACACTGTGGGCTCATGTTCAGCCGAGCACCAACCAACACCCCCAGGTCCCTTTCCTCTTCACAATCATCCAACCACTCATCCCCAAGCCTGTAACGCTGCATGGGGTTGTTGTGGCCAAAGTGCAGAACCCGACACTTGGCCTTGTTAAACCTCATCCCATTCATCTCAGCCCAGCGATCCAGCTGATCCAGATCCCTCTGCAGGGCCTCCCTGCCCTCAGGCAGATCGACACCACCTCCCAACTTGGTGTCATCTGCAAACTTACTCAGGGTACACTCAATCCCTTCATCTAAGTCGTCAATGAAGACATTAAACAGGATGGGCCCCAGCACCGACCCCTGGGGGACACCACTTGTAACAGCTCTCCAGCTGGACTTCACTCCACTGACCACCACCCGTTGAGCACGGCCCTCCAGCCAGTTCTTTATCCAATGGAGGGTAAAACTGTCCAAGCCACGGGCAGCCAGTTTCCGCAGAAGGACACTGTGAGGGACCATGTCAAAGGCTTTGCACTTTCTTTTGGTTACTTCGTGCACCAAAGCCACTGCAACTCAAGATTTTTGCCAAATGAGAAACTACAAAACTCCTGAAGAAGACCTGTCACCAGTTGGATAAATAGTAAAAAGATGAAATAAAATACAATAAAAATATATATCTCACATACTAACTTCACAAGAGTCAACCCGGACTTGGGAGCTGGAATTCACACCAGTAGGCACGGAAGATGGGTGAGAGATTATTTCCAAATGATCAGTTTGTTCAGGTTTCTGAAACATGCAGCTTACTTTCTGTATGACATTCACTGCCAACCAGGAGCATCTGAGCTTCTCGTGCTTAGGAGAAAATGTCAGCTGTGGCTTCCAAGTTCCTCTCTTTTCCTCCTATCTCCATTACAAAACTATTGTTTATAGATGTGTTTTGTCTCCCAGCTGAAACCAGAGAGCAAACTAGGGAAACTGGATTCGTGATCACATCAACAGAGCAACATTACAATAATAAAATCCACAGCTGACCTTTCTGGGGTGATGCTATCTACCACACCAGAGGAAAATCACAAGTTGAGGAGTCAGATATCCACCTCCACTTCCCCTAAAGACAATCATCATTGCATGCAGGCTCTCTGAGGCACAGTCATGCCAGGACAAAGCTTCAAGTATGGGCTTCCCAGCCACCTCCAGGGTAACTGGCAGAATGGAAACAGGGAAGGAGCTAATGATAATAAGGCAGCTAATAATAATAAGCCCCCTCCCCCCCAAAAAATAACGATTCTAACCAACCTGGCCTATGTTCTGTGCTACATTATTTTCATGGAAGCTTATTTTAAATTAAAACTAACTTAACAGAGAAGCTGCAGTACTTTTTCAGTTGGAATTCAGAATGGTCATCGTGTGGAAGGTTTGTTTTCCAACATCTGTATGGCAAAAAAGAGAACAGCAGGAGTCTTCACAAGCACACTGCAGCAGTCACCACCACTCTTCTCATTTCCCAAAGACACACAGAAGCTTTCCAATATTCCACTAACTTCAAACTAAATTCCCAACATTTATCCCATCACCAGGACTGCAAGGCCTCCTCCCAAAGACATCACACAACACTCCAGTTCCACAGACTCGTTTTTTAGCTTGCTTGTGCCAGTATTTCTAACAGCTTCCCTAAGTGAGGCATTCTGTTCCCCATTTTACAGCTCAGAAACACAGAGAGTTGGCAGGTTTTTAAATGCTGCGTTCACATCAAAACTGCAGACAGAAAGTTCTGACTTTGCTGTTTACTCAGCAGTAAACAAATAAAGCAAAATGGGCCAAAAGTGGGACTGTGACTTGAGAGTCAGCACCCAATACTACCTATCAGATATCAATGCCCCCAGCAAAGCCACAGCTCCTTTAAAACAAACAGGACCAAAACCAGCCCTCCCACAGCACACATTTGACTCAGCATTTAATCAGCATTTCAGAACGGCCTAATATTGAAGCTCTGCTAAACACAGAGCGTATTCCTGGCAAAAGAAGAGTCACAGAAATTGTTTCCAGGATAGAAAAGCTGCTACTTCATGGCCCGTGGTGGTATTCCACCTCCTGATACTGCCAAACATCACTCATGCTTGGCAGCGCCCTGTGGATGCAGTTCACCCCAGGGTAGCGGTGGCTGCTGAGAAAGGAATTTCTTTCTACAGGCTGTTTAGCACCAGAGCCAAAAAGAAGCTCACACTTTATGAGACTGCATGCATTTCAAGCATTGAGTCAAAAACTTCCCTCACTTGCTCTTCAGAACATCAATCCATGTCAGAGTTCAGAGACGTTACAACACAAGTATTCTTCTGACCTTTACAGGTGTAACCAACCTACATTATTGTTCACCCAGAAATACCAGAGTGATGAAGACACCATTTATCTTCCCTCGTGATGATCTGGGTTAACAGCAGAGGAATGCTGGGGAGAATTCTTCGCTTCAATTACGTGTCTGGAGATCCACAGCAGAACAATCTGTGCCACTGATTACTCTGTAATGTTCGATTTTCTTTCCAAGTTCTTCCCTCCTGGTAGATCAGTGGAAGAGAAAAAAAGACCTCCCATTTTCTAACCCTTGCTTAAGAGAGCCTAAATAATTACTCAGAAATATGCTGTAGACCCTCCAGCGTTTTGTTAACAGCACTGATGGCCCTTCACTCTGTGTTCACATCCAAGATCATCTATGATTAGACATTACTTGAAAACAGATATACTTCCAGCCAGTGTAGCTTTGCTAATCTCATCACAGTTCTTGATTGCATGAAGGCAGTGAAGCTGTGGGCTGCACCCAGAGCCTCTAGACCTTCATAGCTTTTACCTTGAAAGCCTGTTTCAAATACCTCTTTGTAGCCACTTGTTTGCCTTGGCCCAGCTTGGGTGCCAGAAGAACTGAGCTCTGCAGTATGACCACAACAAAAAACGCATGTATGGCCATAAGGAAATTTCAAACAGCTTTTAAGTCACTGCATGTAGTTAAATCTCAATGGCTAAAGATAAGAGAGCAGATTGCTCACTGTTACTGTGCTGCTGCATGGAAGACGAGAGGCAACATTCTAGTTTCCACACAGAAAAGACACTCATCTTTCCCATACACCAGAGTTCACAGCAAAGTCAGGACCTGAAATCAGGAATTGTGGATATGAAGCTTATGCTGCCCCTAAAGTGGAATTACACTTCCTTCTGTGCCTAGATAACCTAAGGATCACCCAAATGCCTCCTGTGCTGTATGAACGAATAACAACAAAATCCACCTTTATATCCACAGTGATTTCTATGGAAGTGTCAAGGATCTGCCACAAGTACACTCACGGAGACAGGTGTACGGGCCGGGGAAGGGAGCTGGAAGCACTGCCACCCTTTGGAACAGATACTGATCACAGCTGCAAAGGTCCCCATTCCAGATTTTCCCAACGGTCTCTAGCTCCATCTAGAGACTGATCTCTCCAACTGCATACTGGAATTCCACAAACAACACAGAAGAGCATAAAGTTCACTAACCAATGTTTTGCTGAATAAATAAGAAGAAAAACAAATTGAGATACCGAGCCTCAGCACAGGAAAGCCATCCCATAGCTATAATCTGTTCTGTTTACAAAAAAAGCTTCTAATCAGGTGGGAAAAGTGCCTCTGTAAGTAATCTCACCTGCATCACTGGGAAAGGGCTGGGAGAAAAAGGAAAAACTAAATTCAAAGGAATTGTTTCCAGCAGTGAGAAAGCCCACTGCTGGATCAGCCCAGGAATATCAAATACATTTAACACAAACGCAGAGCCCAGCTTCCCAAGGTCTGTTTGCTCATTTAAGAAGCACATCTGCAAATAATCTTACCTCTACATCCTGCTTGTTAGCTAACACCAGAATGGGAACCCCTTCCAGAGCTTCGCTAGTAATCATCTTCTCTGTAAAGAACAGAAAACAGAACAGAGGTTTAACCAGTTCTGGAAGGCAAAGTTGTGCAAATACAAGACCCTTCTTGCCCAATGAAGCAAGAAGATCCTCCTTGTGCCGTATTTTCATTTGTTCCAACCTTTCAGACTTTCACCTCATAAACAGTTATTTATTATGCAAAGATGCAAACGTCCTACGGCTGTGTCAGCAACAGGCTGCAGGATCAGACAGAGTGGCAATGACAAAACAGTGCCAAGAAACACGATGAAATCACAGGACTGGTCAAACACAGCACACTTACCAAAAGCTCTTTTAGATTCTGAGAGCCTCTCCTCATCAGTGGAGTCAATAACGTAGATCACACCGTGAGATTCAGCATAGTACTGAAAGGACAACACATACATTGGTGTTGTAGCAGCCAGGGCCAACTGTTACTCCTGTAGATTTTTGTTTTGTTTGGTAAGATTTTGATACACGTGAAAGAGATCGACCACGTAAAGCCAGCTGTTTGCATCGGATGTCTGGAGGGAAGAATGGCATCACATAAAATGCATTGAAATGCACTGCCTGCTTGCTGGCTGCTGAATGAAGCAGGTGAAGAAGCACATTGGCTCCACAAGCCCTGAAGAGCTTCTCTCTGCCATCACAACCTTCGTATCTAATGGTAATTACTGTCCATTACCACTACGGCAAATATGAAGCACAATCTTTGCTAATTTCACAAAGATACATTGAAGCCTTTGGAAAAGGGTTGATGCTGAAGACTAAGGTTACCACAAAACCTGCATGACTATTACAGGATCACAGTTCTGTCATTGTGAAAGAGACCAAAAGAGAAAACTGCATCTCCAACCTTGTCCCAGAGAGACTGCAGCTCCTCCTGGCCCCCCAGATCCCAAAACATCAGCCGAGTTTTGCCAACATCAATGGTACCAACTGGAAGGAAAGAAGAAAAAACAATCCAATGAAAACTAAAAGGGTCTCCAAAGCACAGACACTGAGAGTGCTGGGGTGGAGCAAATCACATACAGAGCTACTTCCAGCAACAGAGCAATACATGAGGAAAAAGTCACCATTATATCAGATAGAACCACAGACAGAACCACATCTGTACAAATAATATCAGAATCAGGCCAAAGAATTCCAGCAAAATGTTACTTAACTGCTGAGTGTAGCCCTGAAATGGAACATCTGCTTCTTTAGGTTTTCATGACTTCAAGGTTATCTTTTCTTATAAGCTAAGCCAGTGGATTTTATTCTCTCACAAAAACACACAGGGGGAGGATTGGGAGAGAAGACCTTCATTTGCAGGAACTATTTTGGTCTTGTCTACTCTCCAATAATTCAAACACTCAAGAATGAGTGCCTAACTTTGCAAGCAGACCATAATAACAACAATAACAACAACCCATATTTACTTACTGTTTAAGCCCACAGTGGTTGTGATTTTCGACAGACTCATCCCCTTGTAGTTCTTGTTAAATCGAGTTTTAGTCTGCTCAAGGAAGGTCTGAAAAGGAATGTGAAAAAGTATTTACTCTCAAATATTCTACTGCCTTGGGTAACCCTGTCCCAGACCTGCTTTTTCATGACTGCAGAGTCCTGTTCCAACAGACAATGCCCTCCCTAACCTTGAAACAAAGCATTTTTCTTGCTCCCTATTTCAGTACAGAAAGAAGGGCTCACAAGTGATTACAGGATTATCCAAGCTTATGCTAAATTTAAATACGAGATAAAAGTTGATTCTTTGGGGGTAACATTGCTGAAATAACTCATGCTACAGACAAAGAAAGACGAATCTATCTGATAGAAGTTTTCTCTCTAGAGATGGGGCTGTTTAGAACTGCATGCAAGCTCTATGCAATAGGTAACACACAGCACTTACTGTTTTACCAGCATTGTCCAAACCGAGGATCAGGATGCAGTACTCATCCCTCTGGAACATGTATTTATAGAGTCCGGACAGCAGAGTATACATCCTGCTCCTGCAGCAGATGCAAGGAATCATTAACAAGCAGATCATTTCCAAAGTTCTTTCATCCCACAATCTAAACGTTTCCCAACATCAGATTAATAAGTTACATTTCTAATTGATCAGTAACTCTTAAGCCAGCCACAGGACAAATCACAGATACAAAAGCAAGCATGCAAACACCTCAAGATCCAATGTTCAAACACATTTAAGTGAGGGGTGATCTTCCAAGTAGCCTCACCTCTTTTTCACCACACAAAGCACAGCATCCACTGGAAACTCACTTCTCCTTTCAAAACTTGTTTTCTTTGGGACTTAACAGAAAGCTTGAAAGTAACTTGCAGATAAGACTCACAGAAAAGAAGCCAGTGGCATTCAGATATACAGGAGTGTGCAGGTTGGTGTCCCCTCACTTTGTTTATGACCCATGTACAGTATTATGGGATGCTCAACAGCCAAACCAAGCTCACAGCCAAATGTACCCTGCAGGTGTGTAGGAACGCTCACCTACCCCAAACTCTCCTCCCTCCAGCAGCAGTGCTGCTACAGCACCCACCATACAAGCAGCTGGTCACAATATAACGCCGTGCAGTTAAACGGCCAGCAGCACAGTGCTGAGAAGCACACAGAGCAGCACAGCAGCTGCCAGCAGCACACACTGCTGCTCGTTGGCTTTGCACAGGGCAGAGAGGAGCTGCTCAAACACGAGGCACGGCGGTACCGAGAGCCCGCAGCATCGGAACTGCTCTTTTGTTCAGCATAGACTCAAAAAGGAACCTCAGGGCAAAGAGTTTTAGAAGCGACAACCTTTGTGCGGGTGAACAACCGCTTTGAAGTCAAACAACGCTGCCTAAAGGCCAGGGAAAAAAAGTAATACAGAAAAGACAACAAAAAAGCGTTCCAGAGGTGAAGGGAGGGTTGGGCAGTGCACAGAGCGGAGGGAGGGGCGGGGGCGCGGCAGGCTGTAGGGCTCTGTCCCCGAACAGCCCGGCACCGGGCACACAGCACAGCCCTGGAGCCCCCCTCCAGGCCCACCAGCAGCCCCGGCCCGGCCCGGCCCCGCGGAGCCCCCCGAGCCCTGCCGCTGCCTCACAGGCCGCGGCCCTCACCACCGTCCCCACCTTTCAGAGCCCAACCGCGCTCACAGAGCCGCCCCAAACCCCGCCGTACCCTGCGGGCCCGGCCGCGGAGCGTAGATCCGCACACCAGCAGCCCCTCACCCGGTACCGGGAGCGCCTCCCGTCAACCAGCGCCGCCGCCGCGCTCCCCTCGCGTGGCGCTCTGGGAAGTGTAGTTCTCGCGCCGCCTCCAGGATGGAGAGGAGGGAGATTTTGAACTACAACTCCCAGAATGCTCAGCGACACCGGAAGCGTGGGAGGACCCGGATGCGCAAGTGCAGGACGGAGAGCTCCGTCGCTGAAGTGGCGTTGCGCGTCAGCTGGAGGAGCCGGAAGTGGCTGTCCGGAGGGGCGGAAGTGAGGGGAGTGTCATGGCGGCGGTACCGCGGTGGTGCGGGAGCTGAGCGGGGAGGTCTGGGCTGCGGCCGTGAGAGAGCCCGGCGGCTCCAGTGGCCTCCGGCTGCACGGGGACGGGATAGGGCAGAGCAGTCCCGAGCTGCTCGGGGGCCCTGACGCACCGCCGGCCGTTTGTGCACTGCGGGAATTTCGCCGGGCTGTTTTACGTATGATTCTGGGGCATGTTCTGAGTTCCCGGAAAGGACACGGTTAAACACTCCTTTCTTTTAGTCGGAATGGATGAAGAGAGCCTGGAAGCAGCGATCCAGGCCTACAACGCCCAGCTGCAGCAGGTAGAACTGGCGCTGGGGGCGGGCCAGGACCCCTCGCAGCAGTCGGACCTGATTCAGTTGCAAGAAGACTTAAAGCAGCTGATAGAACTGACCGAGTCCAGCCTGGTGGCTGTCAAAAAGAGCAAGCTGCTGGCTGCCTTAGATACAAATGCCTCCTCCTCATCCCCCCAAGTAAGTGCCCTGGAGCAGCGTGTGAACCCCGACAGTTCTGCCCAGGACGAGGAGTATGCTGCCTTCAAGGAAGCCATTGCTGAGCTTGGAACTGATGATGAGCTTTCAGCTGATAACAGCGAGAGATCTTCAAAGGGAAATGAAGAAAGCAAGGAGAAAAGTGGATTGAAGTGCAGTGAAGAGGAGGAAGAGTCTGACAGGGAGGAGGAGGAGGAATTGAGTGGGATGAAGGTTAAAGCCCCGTACTACAGTTCTTGGGGGACGCTGGAGTACCATAATGCCATGATTGTGGGGACAGAATACTTGGAAGATGGCAGTGCGGGTGTCAGAGTGCTGTATCTCTATCCAACTCACAAGTCCCTGAAGCCGTGCCCGTTCTTCTTGGATGACAAATGCAGATTTAAAGAGAACTGTCGGTAAAGAAGAATATGGAGGGGGAGGGGGCTCGTATCCTTGCTGTTGCTAAGGGCCGTGTTACTCACAAGCAGGAACATCTGAGTGTTCCATGATGGCTTTTGTAACCAATGGGATTTTGCTGTGTTTTTAAAACCTGTTGTGTATGGTAACTGGTGGCATCAAAGAGTTGGGCAGTTTTCTTCAGGTAATGCGGAGATGAAGCAGAAATCCCTGTGGTCAAGTAGCAGAAATTTTCCCTTATGCTTCAAATAGCTGCATTAATCACAGATTAATGACTCAGAACAAAAATACCGAAGGCGGTCTGTTGATTGTGCCTTTGTTCCAGCTGCATGCAGAAGTTACAGGGTCTCCATCTTTGGAGAGCTTCAGAACTAACCTGGATAAGGCCTTGAGCAACTCGATCAGGCTTTGAGGTTGGCTGTGCTTTGAGCAGGAGGCTGAGCTGGAGACCTGTGTGTCTGTGTGCAGTCCTCAGTATCTCAAAAGATCTGTGATTTCTCAGATCTGCCTTGCAAAGAAAGCCTCGTTCTTGGGGGTGGGATGCATTCTTTTGTTACACAACAGAAATGATACGAATACAATGAAAAATAAATGACTTCTGTAATTGAACCAATGCAAGATAAATCTGCTGTGCAGCTACTGGTGCAGATTCATCTCTGCTGACAACTTGTTTGCGTTTCCTGTCAGGAAGGAAGGGGTTTATATTTAAAGCCTTTTCCAGTGAGGTAGATCTAACTCCTTTTCTGCCTTCCCTGGCAGGTTTTCACATGGCCAGGTGGTCTCTGTGGAGGAGCTTCAGCCATTTCAGGAGCCCAATCTGAGCACCCTGGAGGTGGGCTCTGCCTGCCTGGCGAAACACAGCGATGGGATATGGTACACTGCAAAAATAACTGGTGAGTGGTGTTTGTGGGGGTTCTGCCAGAGCTGTGTAGGGATTGAGCACCCATGCTCAGGGAATTACAAAGCATGGCTGTTTTGGTTAACGATAGCAAAAACTTGAAGATGTAGTTGTGGCCTTGAACTGAAAATCTGGAGGTGGTTGAGAACGTGGTCTGAGTTGTTCTGAGGTTAGGAAACAAAAAGGTGACATTAGAGCAGTAATGTAGAAGGGAAATGATGGCATAGTCATGAAAAGCACCGAAAGGGAAGAGGCTGGTGAGGCAGGCTCTTGCTGGCATATTTGAGTAGAACTGCAGTAATCTGGGAGCTGTTGATAGAGGCTTGCCTCTGTTCTGAGAAGGGAAGGGTGAGGGTTTATTCTTTGGCAATTGCTGGGTCAGAGGGAGTAAGTCACTTCTTTGTAGTTCCACTTGTTGATAGCCCATCTTTCTCCATTTTTAGAAGTAAATCTTTTAAGCATTTAACTGTTTTAACAGGTGTTCCTTGGGCCTTTCTCCTCTCCCACACATCGTTCCCCGAAGCTGACTTTGAGAAAGCCCTCTGCAATGTTTGTATTGAGCGTTTACTTGTTTCTTGCTTTTTCTTCTGTAGATATTGACAGTGGCTACTACACTGTGAAGTTTGATTCCCTGCTGCTAAAGGAAGCTGTTGTGGAAGGAGACAGTGTAATTCCCCCACTACGAAGTGAAGATGCTGCCTCATCTGCTGAATCTGATGAAGACAGTGTTGATGATTCTGGTTATGCTAAAGGTGAGAGGGTGGTGAGGGTGTGAGAAAAGTGCCTTGTGATCTGTGCCTGCCTTCTGTCTGGGACCTGGAGCTTTCATTGCAAGTGTCTCACCTCTCATGAGAGGGTGGGTAATCTCTTTTTGCGTTGCTGAAGGTTTGAGAAGGGGAAGAATCTGTTATGTTACAATTGCAGAATGAAATGTGACTTTAGTGCAGAGCACCAGTGATGAAGCTGGGATGTTTCTGTGGGAGCAGGTAGAGGGCGCCGTGTTTTACAGCGGAGCTCCAGTTCTCAGGTGGGCATGTGAGCTGAGCAAGCACGTGAAACAGGAGACTTCTAATCTCCTTGGAACCAATATGGAGCTGTATGGCACATGAGTGAGATCCCAGGCACAAGTATTTGGATCTCCCAGTGCCTTAATGAGTAACAGCTGTGCCTGGTTTTTACTACAGCAAGCTGACACAGAGCCCAGGTAACCTCTTTGAGCATATACAAGTAGCACTCTCTCTGTGCTGGTGCCCCTGTTATGTCACAGGGACAAAGCTGTGTCCTAGAGCCCTGTAAATTTAGCCTAATAGAGATTACTGAATACTAATAACATGTCTTAGCATACTAGCCTAGAGAGTCCTCGTGCTTATGACATGCTCTGGAAGCACTGATTAAGCATATTATGTGCCACAGTGCCAAACTTTGCTGGGATGGCTTATATCAATCTGACCATCCCAGAAGAAAGAAAAGAAATGTAGGGACTTGTAGGTGATTCTGCCTGGAACTGTGAGATGGTGTGTGCATTAAATCAAGTGAGAGCTCTCAGGTAACCCTCTAAGTGGTGTTTGTAAAAGGTGACAGCACAGTAGGACCAAGTAAAGCTGGAGGAGCTGCTGAATGATTCTGTGGTGGGAGAGGTACATTGTATTCCATCAAGAAGGGTTGTCGTGCTCTTGAAGGTTTTGCAAATCAGTTTAGTGTCTGTGTGTCACTAGTTTGTCTTTTCTGTGCTGCAGTGATTGATTCTGGGGTTCCAGAGAATGGAGAATGGGCTCCTGCATGCAGTTCCTCTTTCGGTGGCTGGGAAGCCCACACTCGTGGCATTGGATCCAAACTGCTTGTTCAGATGGGATACGAGTTTGGGAAAGGTAAGAAGAGAAGGTTGTCCTGTTTGTCACAGTCTCAGTCCTGTGATGGATCCTAAGGCTAAGTGAGAAGATTTTGGATGAGGCAAAAACTTTGCTGAAGGGCCTGTTAGATAAGGCTTGAGGTATGTGATGAATCACCCCTGGGTGGAAGTGTTAGTAGGCAAGAAGAAAACTATTTAATCGAGGTAGAGGCACATGTGTGCACATACAGCCCCTGTATGGTAATAGCAAAAGTTGGAGGCATTTAAAACCAAGGTCAAGGTAACGATTAAAGCCGTGAGAACTGTTGAATGAGCTGTTCAAAGGCTTTAGGAAGGTAGAAGGGAGCTGATTTATGAAGCTTGTGATGTCTGTGTTAAAGCATCTCCTGGCTCTAGACGTGGACTTCAAAGCCTGCTAAACTAGCTTCTTACTACACAAATTGTATGGAGCCTTGGAGGCCTTAGGAGGCCAGTCTGCTACTCGATTTGTCTCGGGTTCTCCCAGAGGAACCAAACCAGTTTTAAGAACCTGCCTTGAGAAGCCAAGGATGTGAGACTGAACCTTGTCTCACAGAAGGTGACCTGGCTGTTGGCCTTGGGCTTCTTACTGCATATCTTCTGCTGTAGGAGGCTCCTGCTGTTGAGTTACATAACTGAGCTGTGGCTTGTGGCTGTTTCCCTCAACTTGGATGGTACTTAAGACATTTTGCACCTCCAAAGCCTGCATGCTTGTTCTAAGCTTGTCAGTGTGAGTGTGGGTTTGTGGTGGGAGCTGACTTGGAGTGGGGATGTCCTTCCCTGTGGTAATGGCTTGGTGACTCTCATGGCTTTTCCCTCTCAGGGCTGGGGAAGAATTCTGAGGGCCGAGTGGAGCCGGTGCAGGCGGTGGTACTTCCTCGAGGGAAGTCCCTTGACCAGTGTGCTGAGGTGCTTCAGAGGAAGAAACAGGGGAGGCTGGACCCTGGCAGTTCGAAGAAATCCCGAGCAAAGGGAAATAACAGCAGGAGATCCCCTGCAGGCAGCCGCAAGCCACCCCACAACGTGTTTGACTTTCTGAATGAGAAACTGCGAGGGAAGAGCGCTGGGGAGAGGGCTGGAGATGTGACACTGCCAGAGAGGAAAAGCAAAGAGATCTACCATGCTAGCAAGAGCACCAAGAAGGCCCTGAGCGTCCGCCTCTTCCAGACGATGGAGAAGATTGAACAAACACAGAAGGATATCAAAGGAATCCAGCAGGCCCTGGCACGCAATATTGGGCGGTACGAAAAACTTCTCTTTTGGGCGATGGGATAAGCTGAGGATTCTTGGTGAGTTTGGGAAGGGGTGGGCTTGGAATGAGGTGTGGGAGGAAGGAAGGAAACTTCTGTGCGAGACCTGGGGGGAAGTAGAGAGAGAGAGAGCCTTGAACGTGTGCTTCAGCCCAGCTTGGACACTGGCAGGTGTGTCTGGGGTCCTTCGGGTATGTTAAAGAGAAGAGCTCTCTCAGGAGAAGTCCCAGAGTCCTTCCCTTCCCATGCCCATCTCTGAAGTGCTGCTGCTGAGCAGCGCTGGAGGACATTTTCTAGCCCAGACTGTGCTGAGCATCAGGTACTTCCTGCCTTCAGCAGGTGCCTTGGGCTGATCCCATAAGAAAGGGAAGACCCTCCTGGGATGGTGACAGACCTCTGATCTTACCGTGCAGGATGACACACTGCTATGATGCTTCTTGCTTTCAGGCACAGCGTTGCTACTGCTCAGTTGGAGGAGAAGCTGGCTAATGCACACAAGCAGCTGGGGCAGCTGCAGGCCCAGGAAGCCAGTCTGCAGCGGGAGCAGAAGAAAGCAGATACACATAAGAAGATGACTGAATTCTAGTCTCTGAGGAAGGTGTTTGACTGAAGTGGTTATCCTTCTAGCCGACCCTTGTGCTCATGGCCTCAAAGCCCCGGTGAGCTATCCTGCTTCTCTGGGTCTCGGGCTGCATTCCAAGTCCAAAAACTGGGCTGAAAAGCACCAGTTCCTGAAACTGGATGCTGCTGAGCTCTGCCGGGAAGAGGATGAGCCCACGTCCATCCAGCCTTGAAGTTTGTATAAGGACTAGCAACAAGAAACACAATTCTCTGCTATCTTGCACACTTCTTTCCTCTCATCACTGCAGTAGCTGGAGTGTGTAGCTGCTCAGATGATAACACTGCTGGCTACGAACCAGATGAGGAGGGCCTTTGAAAGCCCCACATCCTGCCATCGGTTGTGGCTTGTGTTTGCAGCCAACTGATGAACACAAGTGGAGGCAGGGTCCCAGGCACATTCTGGCAGAGCAGAAAAGGCATATGCTAGTTGAAAACAACAAAGGCAAATTGCTTCAGCTGCTCTCTACCTTCTGTTCTTTGCTATGGGGTTTATCTGAGAACTCTTAAATAAAGAGCAGTTTCTCATCAACCTAGTGTAATGCATAGACAGAAAACTGGCAGCTTAGGGGTGGGTACTAGCGGCCTCAAGCGTCGTATTTCTTCAGTTTGACTGTAAGAGTATCCCTAAGGCATGCTGTAACCTAACTGATTGACTTGGCATGGGGAGCTGCGTGGTTCCATGAGTGCCAGAGCTGGGGGAGTATGACAGCAGAGTAACAGATTCTCAAACCTCCTAGCCAGGATCAACGCTACAGGGAACCTTGAGCTTCTGTTGTTACTTGAGGTTTTTCAGTCTTAGGTGGCTCTCTGAATGCAGATCCTTTATTAAGAAACCTCAGGACCCAGTCTCAGGTCAGACTGTGCCCTGAACGAGCACAAGGAGCAGGAGGTGTGTGTGTGCTGAGCACACAGCCCTGCCTGGGAGCAGCCAGGTGAGGTGCCCTTCCCTGCTGCGTGGTCAGTCCTCTCCCAGGAGGGATGTCCTCTCCCCAAGGTTGTATTCTCTGTTGGCTGCAGCTGGCCCTTGCCCCAGAGGAGAGATGGTGATTTCATCAGACTCTCTTTCTGGTGGGATTTGTGCATTGTAATTGTGTTGTTTTTAAAAAAAAAAAAAAAATAGTGATTTCATGCCAGTATCTTAAGAACACATTTTTTTCTTAATTAAAAAAAAAAAAAAATCAATTTCCTTTTATTCCGAGTTATTTTTTTGTCTAATGGAAAGCTTTGCTTCCTTAATGCCACCTTTTTATCTGTTCCTGAGAAAATTATGAAGCTGTCAGCTTGGGCAGAGCTGCATCACCTCGTGGGGCCAGGCCTGTCTGATTCACTGCCAAGCTAACCAGAAAACCTAAGGCTGAAGGAGATACCATCAGAGTGGAGATGTGATTTAGCGTTACTGCAGGCACACCTCGGAAAACAAAGAGCAACAGCCAAAATAAACAAGATGAGTATCTTCAGGAAGCCTCTCAGCGTGCCTCTTTCCTCCTGGAAAGCAGTGATGGGCACTGTGAAAGGTGGTGGGCTGCCTGGAGCACATCGCGTCCGTCTGTTTGTCACCAGTTTGGCTGCAGTCTCTTCATTGTTCTCAATTCGTGTCCTCCACGCTCTGGGTTGAACTCAGGCTTTTAACAATGGCTCCTCAGTGCCCTCTCTGATGTCTGCAACTCCCACACACGAGTGTTGAGTGGTGACAAGAGTCAGTGCGCCGGCTTAGCATGGCTGCTTGTTGGAGTGGCCCACGACTGATGAGCTGGGCAGAGGAACTCCTCGGTTTGTTTTGTGCCCCGATGCTGTTGGGTGTTTTCCATCTCACAATTGGGTGTATTAGCCCCGTGTCTCTGTTGAGCTGTATTTTTTACCCCTTGTGGTTTCCCACAGCTCCACTTTTCAGACTTCCATTTACGCGGCTGCTGCCTCCCACCCAGTGCACATCCCTGCTGAATATTTACTTGTTTTTTTTCTCTGCCCTTTTAAGGCACTGCTTGTTTGCAAGGTAATGACTCGATGTGGCAACCCCTTCTTTCCTTATGTTCACCTGCAGACACAGCTGGCTCCAAAACCAGCTCTACAGGAGCAGAGAGCAGCAGAGGGTGCTCTTGTGAGCTGGGTGCCTGCAGAGCCTGCTCGCAGACAAGGCGGGGAGAAGCCCAGCCTGCTGCTGGGTGAAACAACAAGCTCTGCAGGTCAGGAAGCTGTGGTCTGCATGGTATCTGCACAGAGCTGCCTGCCGAGAATGAGCTGAAGAGTGGGAGAACTTGGATCGAGATGCTCGGAGTGTTTGGGAGCCCCTGATGAGGAGCAGGCTTGTGGTTTAAAGGAGACAAAGTTCTCAGTTGACTGGCAAGGAGGCAGGCATGGCTGGATTCCTGTTCTTCACGCTCACCAGTTTCTGAGGTTCTGCAAAGTAAGTGATGGTCCCTTTCTTGCCTGGTAAACGTATCTGCGACTAAACCGGGGCTGGAAAATATTTAATCCATGTGGGAACTGCAGTGCTGTCAGAGATGCTGCTGCAGCCAGCCAGACTGGACAGGCAGGATTCCTATTTTCAGTGCTGCGGAGTTGAAGCATTGCTGGGTGAAGCTGCGGGGAGCCGTGCGGGGTTTGCGTGGTGCTGGCGGTGCTGGGGATGGGAAAGGAGGCAAAGGTCTCAAACGCAGCAGCTTGGGCTTGGACTGTTGACTGCATCTGGGGGGAAACGCTGGACTCCTGTGAGAAGGGTGCTATGAAGACTTGTGTCACTGAAACAGCCTCTCATCAATCCGAAACGATGTAGAACCGTGCTGAACGTGGGGCACAGAGGCAGCCAGGAGATCTGGGCAAACACACCTCCTGCATCCCCTCGTGGAGCATGCTTTGGTCTGCGTTGCTAGTCCTGGGTCTTAGTGCTCATCCAAGCTTTGTAAGGCTCGGGTCTGGCGTTAGAGATATTTTTGGCCCTTTTCTAAGTTGTCTCAATGGGAGCTCAGAGCCCCTCTCAGAGCTGCAGGAGCGCAGTGCAGGGGCTGAGCACTCGTGCCTGCTCCTCCTTGGAAATATTCTTCAGCTTTATTAATGGCATCTCGTTGTCTTGGGCAGGCTGAGTGCTGTTGATTAACGGTTACGAGGCTTTCGCTTTTCACAACTTGGGACTGAAAGCCCCCTAATTCTGCTTGGTGGGGCTTTTTTTGGTACAAATCCCCAGGGCACCGCGCTGCGTTGGCTGTGGCCCCGTTGGCCATCATGGATGAGAAGCACCATGGTGTTTTCCATGGCAGCTCTGCAGACTCTCCTCTTGTTCCTATGTTATGTTGGTGCAGCGTTATCTGCCCCAATGAATCACGCTGGGCAAAATCGTCAGCAGCAGAACTTAAATTGACAGGAAATCAAATTTCGTTGTCATGAGGCCCAGCTGAGGAACTCGAGCTTTTTGTAACGTGGCTTTTGGAGCTGAAAAACCCTCATATCCTGGAGTAAGAAACCGGGTTCAGTGCTGGTGCTGAGGCATCGTGACATGGGGCGATTCCCCAATGCATGTCATGCCCACGGAGCTGCGGCCACCTGCAAAGCAGTGGGGCTGGTGGGAATGCTGTCTGCTGCAGCTCCTGCCCTGAGAGCAGCCCCAGAACCTGGAGATCCATGGCTTTATTAGCGGGAAGCTGAGCTGCACGTTGCAGTCGGTTGGAATCTCTGTCTTGCACGCCTGCTCGGTCTGAGCATTGGGCAGTGCTGGGTCTCCAACTGGTCACTCTTGGTAATTGTAGAACCAGCGCCCTGTCCCTAGGGGGCTGTTCCCAATGAGTGCAGAACCCAAACGTGCCAAAGAGCGTAAAAAGTGGACCATTTTTTAGGTCAAAAACACAGGAGCAACCACAGACCTCCTGCACAGTGGAGAGGGCGGCCAAAGTAGGTCAGGAGAAGAGCTCTGAGTTAACTTCAGCTGGAGAACCTCATTCTCAAACCCGAACAGCTCAGGGATGGCCGTGGGATGAGCCGTCCCCACATGTGCTTGTCACAGCAAGAGAAGATTTCCCTTCAAGCCCCATTCACCTCCAGCCACCATTGCTGCGTATCGCTCTGCTTAGTGCCAGCGCCTCTCCTTGCTGCTGCCCCGGGTGCAGCCACCCCTGCAGCCTCTGATCCTCTGTAATGAGCCAAACGAGTTCAGCCGGCACTGTCTGGAGCGCTGCAGGTAACGAACCGTGCGTGCTCAGACAGCGAGCGGTGCTGCCTAATTAAAACACCATGGAGGCAGAGGAGCTCCTTCCCAGCTCTGATGTGAGCCGGTCTGCCCAGCCTGGTTGGTGCCTCCGACCTCCCGTCTCCATTTCCACATGGAAATAATTGCTCTCCGGGGGTGAAGGCTTTGAATCGGCGACGTTTCCGAAGGTGTGGGAAGTTCTCACGTTGACACCCGAGGGCCTTTTTGGGGTGTGCAGAGCAAAGAGCGGCCGCTGTGACATCGATGCTGGGGATGTGGTGGCAGTTTGGCAGCACAGCAGTGGCCGAGCAGGGAAAGGAACGATGCCTTGGGATTTTACTGGTGTTGGGTGAATGGTGACTGCCACGAACTGCTCCGCTTTCCTCCATTCTGAGAAGCAGAATCCTCTCTGTGCGTCCCTGAGTCACACCATGGCCCCCAGCGCGGTGATGGTGCTGTCAGCAGGGCTGTTGCCAGCATCCTACGTGACCCCACCAAATGGTTTCCAGCTCTTCTGACCCTATGCCATGTTCACTGCCCAGCCCTGCTATCCCCAAAGCGTGCTGACAATTTGGGGTGCCTCTGGGGCTTCTCCTTTGTAAGATCTCAAAAGCAACGTGGGAGATGAATTCTGCGCTGCTCCTTTTTTGAAAGGAACCAACATCCGGAGCAGCAGAGCCTCCAGCAAGGCAGCAGCAGGACAGAAAACAATCCTTGGTGGCTGTCCCTGCAGCATCTGGGCAGCCCCCCTGCCCAACAGCCGCACTGTGGGGTCCTGGCAGGGAACAGGGCGCCGGGCATCAAATGCAGAGAGCCTTGTCCCCATGCACGGCCCCACTTATGTTTTCTCTCCCCAGAGCTCAGCCCTGCAGCACTCACAGAAGCGGTGCCCCATGGCTGTGACCCACAGTGAGGGGCTGCTGGGACCCCCACCCCTGGTGGCTCTCGCTGTACTGGCCCTGCTCGGAGGCCTGGTTTACCTGAGCACCCTGTGTGCTGCCTGCCGACGGTACGTGCCTGGCGATGCTGTGTGCTTTAGGGCTGCTCCTCATACCCAGATCCCTGCTGAAGCCTTGGTGTGCACCGAGGGGGAAGGCCTGCACCCAAAAAAGCTGGTCCCAGCTGGGGGTGAGGCTGTGGTGGTGAAGCTGGAGGTGGATGTTGAGTGGATGAACATCGGGTGGGTGAACGTTGGGGCCAGTGCTGGGGGGTTGCTTACAGGACGCTGATGGGGTTTTGAGGGTTCCTGGGCACTGGAGCTGTGTACCCAGCTGGGTGCAGGATGTGCACGAGCCCCCAGCAGCACTGCCTCCACTGCAGTCTGGTGGAGGGGCAGGGGGTGGGTTTGGGGTGAGGGCTGCACAGCGATTCCCATTGGAGCTGGGTCGAGCTCCCAGGCAACCGCTCGCTTACCACCACTTCTCCCACAGCCATGGCAGGAGAAAGAAGGTCCCTCCAGACGGCGTGAAGCTGGTGGATGAGGTAAGGGTACGGGCAGGGCCGGGGGGAGCTCTGGGTGCCCTGCCCTGACAGCGTGCATTTCCCCATTGCAGTCCCTGCTCAGACAGACACAGCTGCGCTCGCTCAGCAAGTCGGACACGAGGCTCCATGAGCTGTACCACCTGAAGGCCAAGGACAACAGTGAGTGTGTGCGACCCCCGAGCATCCCACCCCACACACCTTGTGCTGCAGTGCAGTGACTCCATGTCCCATCTCCTTCCTGCAGACCAGCGCCCGGCCAGCCTGGATTTCCCCCTCTCCTCACTGCCTCCTGACTCCCCGCACAGCTCCGTCCTCCTGCACCGCCAGCTGCCCCTGATCCCCAGCTCTGAGACTGCAGCTCCCGACCAGACCTACTCCAACCTGCTCTTCGCCCCAGCGCATCGTGCGCCCCCGGACACGCTCTACGAGTGCCTGGCAATGGGGGGGGATGATGCACCTACTGCCACTGGGACCCCAGCGTCCCCCCCTCGGGTCAGGCAAGGGGCTGCTGACTATGCCTGCATCCGGAAGGTGAAGAAGACGGTGCCAGAGGAGCAGGAGGGGGCTGTGGCGGGGCCCTCTGCAGCCCCACAGTGCTGGGAAGGTGCAAGCGATGCGCCCCGTCTGAAGGTATGGCACTGGGGGGGGCCCATAACACTACTCCAATAATGCACGTGTGCAGAGAAAGGCACGCAATGGGATATTCTACTATTCCAACTGTGTTTTGGGGGTTTGGGATGGAGCCCGGGTGCAGGTAGGAGATGAACCGAGCGCTATCCTGGGTGATGCAAAGAGTGGTACCCACGGGTATGGCAATGCCGTCATCCTACCAGGGGCTTAGGGATGACCTGGGGGGATTCCAGCCATCTCCAGACCATTCCCTTCCCTCCACAGCTGGAAGATATGTACTCAACGGTGTGCAAAGCCACCAAGAAGAGGAACCATGGCCCTGCAGCATCCCCCAGGGACGGGGGATCCGGGCGGCCACCCCCACCCCACGAGGAGCCTCCCCCAGCTGCCTGCTGGCCCACGGCCCCCCCCGAGCCCTGCTATGAGGCCATCAATGACAGAGCCTGGGCTGCACGTGGCCCTGAGCCGGACTATGAGGCTGTGGACGTTCGCTGGAAGAAGGCAGCAAAACGGGAGCGGCCGGGGAAGCCTTCCCAGCAGGACAACCTCTATGAGAGCGTTGGTGATATGTGGGGAGGGGAATCTCGGGGAGCTTCTGGCTGGACCGCTGCCAATGGGCTGCAGGTGTACATCACCAACCTATAGCGATCCTAAGGCGGGCAGGTGGACGGACAGATGGATGGATGGACAGATGGACGGATGGATGGAGGTTGGGCACTGAGGCTCTGCCCCGCAAGGTGGGGACGGGCACACAGCTGTGCCGTATGTGAGCTCTGTATATATTTTGAGTTCCTTTTCTTTAAGCATCCTTGTCCTGTCCCACCTAGTGCCAGCAGGTTGGCACCGAGGTGCCCCAGCCGGGTGGGCATGGTGGGATGCCTGGTGCTACCTCTGGTGTTCCATGGGAACTCCGGTTGGGGGTTGGGGCCTTTGCCATGAGGCAGCCCCAGGCATGGACTGTAGGACGGGGTCACCCATCAGCAGAGATGCTGGAGCAGAATAGGGCCCTTCCAGCAGTGGGAGCCGTGAGCAGCTCCACTCCATCTCCCAGTGACCCCGAGGTTACTGTGGGATGGCTGCACGTCCCCACTGTCCCCTGGCACTTTCCACCTCCATCATTTTTGGGCATATGTGACACCTCCATGAGCAGCGTCCTACAAACCCATTGCTTTATCATTTGTCCTGCTGGTAAGAAAACACCTTTAAACTCCATCCCAAACCCTCACCCGTGGTGGCACCGTGGCGGGCTCACAGTCACGTGCTGGACCTGCACCGATGCTCCAAAACACCTGCATGGCTGCAGCCACCAGGCGCTGCCGCAGTGGGACCAGGCAGGGTCGTGTCACAGCGGTGCCAAAGCCGGAGCTCTGCCCACCCTGATGCTGCAGCCTCAGGAGGGAAAGAAGGAAAGAAACCGTGCGCCCGCCTCCTCCAGATTTTGCCCTCGATCGAAGCAGGCGAAGAGCTGAAAACCGAAAACACGGCGCTCAGCAGAATGCCGGGGACGTTACGCCCTGTGCACGGGGAGGAACGGGGTGCTGGCGCTGAGATGAACCGGGTGCCAAACCGCAGCGTGCACCGAGCACAGCCGGGCCCATCCCCCTGCGAGATGGGGGCCCGATAGGAAAGGGCACGGGGCGGGGCGCGGGGATGCTGCGCACGTGGGCTCGCTGCTGAGCTGCTGCGTGTCCCTGCCCCATTTTCCCCATCCCCATTTTCCCCATCCCTATTTTCACCACCTTCTCCATCCTCTTTTCCCCATCCCTTTTTCCGCATCTCTATTTTCCCCGCGTCTCCTTTTCTCCGTCCCCCTCCTTCTCCTTCCCCATATTCCCCATCCCTATCCTTCCCCATCCCCTTTTCTCCATCCCCCCCTCCTTTCTCCACCCCTGTTTTCTCCACCCCACTCCCCATCCCACCACGTGCTGCATGTTGTAGGGTGCAGTGCTGTATTCCATGCAGTGCTGTATGCCATGCAGTGCTGCATGCTACCTGGTGCTGTATGCTCTACTGCACCCCATCCGGTGCTGCACCCCATACCCTTCTCCTGCCCACGCAGCCCCCAGCACCACCTCGGGGGCTCTGTACCCCAGCACAGCTCATAGGGCCTGTATGTCACTATACAGCCCCTATAGTCCCACACCCCACCTTGTGCAATGCACCCAAGGTGCTGGCTCAGTTGCACAATGTGGGCTCGATCGCTCTGCTGTTAACCATTAACCTAAGGTGGGGGGGGGGGGTGGCTGGGGGAGCCCCTGCCCTGCTGCCCCAACCCCTGGTGGCTGCACCCCATCATTGCTAATTAACTGCCCCAGGGCCGCCCTCTTCATTGCACACAGAGGGACGAGGGGACACTCAGGGACACCACACGTAGGGCTGCTGGGGGGTGCATAAGGGGGGACATCTGCACGGACTCTGTCCTGACCTTCAGACCCCAAATCAAACATCGCAGAGCCAGGGCGGCACCCAGCACTCGCAACCCCACAAGTAGAATGTGGGTCGTGCCAGCCTGAGCGCTCGTGTCCCCCCAGAAATGCAACCACCCTACAAACCACATGCACCCCAGGCAATCTGGCCCCCCTGTGCACCCTGTGCAGCTCTGGGCATCCCATGAACACAGGTTTCACCCAGAGCCCTATGCACACCTGCAGCCTTTGGGAGACCCCAAAACTCATCCTGGCTGGTAACAAAGCTTTTTTAGGGGACACCCTGTCATTACGGGTGGGGTGACACGGTTGGGGTGGCCCCATACTTTTGCAGCAGTGCTGTGGCTTAGGGGGAGTCCTCTAATAGGGGAGGGGGCGTGACTTTGGGGGCAGCCCTACAATTGCCAGGGAGCCCTAGGGCTGATGGAGGAGCTCTGCAACTTCCAGGGTTCCCTGGGGGTTTTCTGGGAGGGGACTCCCAACTTTTGCAGAATCTGGGGGAGGGGGCAGCAAAACTTATTGGGGATCGTTATAGACGAGGGGGAGCGCTCTGATTTTGGGGGTGCAGTTTTGGAGAGCACAGCTTTTTTGAGGGCAGCAACTCTTTTTTTCGAGGTACGTGCGACTGTTTCGGAGGTGCGGCTCTCGGTCGGGCCCTGCAGCTCTCAGCCCTCCGGCTTTGAAGCGTCGCTGCAACTTCGCAGCGCGTTATCGCGGGGCGGGGGCACCGCTTTGGGGGTCCCCCCTGACTTGGGGCACCCGGGGCCGCCCTCAACCCGCAGGGCCGCGAAGGGACCACGGCGCTTTTCGGCCCCCTCCCCCCGGTGCCGGTGCCGGCGGGGCGGGGCGGGGCGGCTCGAAGATGGCCGCGGCGGGGGCGGTGGTGGCGGCGGCGGGGCCGGTGCGCGGCGGGGCGGGGCGGGGCGCGGCGCGCCAAGTGGCAGCGCCGTTAAGCCAATCAGGAGCCGCCCTCGAGGCGGCCGCGTTCCATCCCGCCACGGCGGAACCAATAGGAAAAAGCGGCGGGGCAGGGAGGGGGCGTGGCCACCGCCGACACCGGGCCGCGCGCCGGAGCGCTCCCCCCCCGCCCCGCGCCGGGCCCGGCCCCGCGGCCGCCGCCGCCCCGCATGGAGCCCGCGCCGCCGCCCGCCGCCTGCGCACTGCTGCTGCCGCCGCCCGCCGCCCGCCGTCGCCGCGCCCGCCGCCGCCTCCCGCCCGAGAACGACGGGGCCCCGCAGGTACCGGGGGGCGGCGGCGGATGACAGCGAGAAAACTTTCCCCAGCGGTTAAATAGGGGTTAGGGGCGCGGCGGGGAAGGGGAGGGGAACCCCCCGGCTCCCCTCGGCTCTTCCCCCCCCCCCCCCCCCCCTTTCCCCGGTGCTGTCCCGTTCTGCGGTGCCGCCCCCGGCAGGGATCCGCTGCTGCCCGCTGGCGGCCGCCCGGCGGACACGCCCCCCCCCGGAGCCTCTGGCGGGAGCGGCTGGGGAGGGTTCGGTGACCCCGCGAACCGGCCTGTGGGTCCGACCGCAGCCCGGCTGGATCTGAGGTGGATCCCGGCTGCAGCCCGATGTGTGCCCAGTTGGCTCAGCTGGAGATACCAGCCCGTGCCCAAATGGATCCCGACTGGATCGCAGCCCTTAGGGCTGGCCCAGGTGGGAAGGATGGGAGGGATCCCAACCGGATCCCAGCTAAATCCTTTTGCCATCTCCCAAGGGAGCCACTGCACGGCACTGTGGGGATTCCTGTAGGATCCCGGTGCTCTGCTCCAAAGGGATCCGCTGCTTTGCTTTGGAGGATGCCAGCCCTGCCCAGCACAGCCTCCCCTGGATCTCCTTGGGATCTGCCCACAGAGGGATCCATTGGGTGCTGACATCCCACAGCGAGTGCCTGCGGAGATCCTGCTGGATCCCAATCGCTTCCCAGCTGGCAGATCTGCCCGGGATCCACTTGGGACACGCAGGATCCCACCGCAATCTGTCTCAACGCTGCCAACTCCTTCCCTACCTTAGAGACTGGGCAATCTCATGGGGCTGGGATCCGCCAGCAGTGGGATCAGCCCCCCGACGGCCGCCCTCTCCCTGCAGGCATTGCCCGGGGCGCGGGGCTGGCTGCGACGCCTGGGGGAACCGCTGGGACTGCAGCCCCCCGAGCAGGAGGCGGTGCTGAGGGTGTTGGACGCGGGCTTGGAGCGGTGCCTGGCGCTGCACGCAGCCTGCATCCCCCTGCCAGGGCACAGGTATGGCGGGACGGGGCGGGAATGGGGATGGGTACAGGAACGGGAACGGAGGTGGGTTGGGGAGGACAGCGATAAGGTTGGGAACGGGGATGAGGACGAAGACGAGGATGGAGGTGGGTCAGGGTGCGGATGGGCCGGTGCGCTCCTCTCACCCGCATGGATAAAGGCGTGTGGGTCTCCCCACCCCTTCCTCTGTGTGGACTCAGAGGCCATCGCTGCTCCCTGGGGGCTCCCAGCAGAGCCTGCGGCCGTGGCACAGCGCCCGGTGCCGTAACCGGAGCCGTCGGGGCGGGCGGCAGCTGCTTGGCACCGGCACCGGATCCGCCCGGCTCTGCGTGGAGGCGCGAATTCAAACGGCTCCGCAACTTGGGGCGGTGGAATAAAAAATCCCCACTTGGATTTCTCAGTGCTTTTCCCAACCTCAGGGGCGGCAGAGCGAAGGCAGAGCCCCCCCACAGCCCTTCCCCGGGGCTGCCCCGCTTTGTCCCACTGGAGCTTTGGGGACGCACTTGCAAAATGGCTTCTGTTGCTCCTGACCTCTTGCTCACTACTTTTTTTTTTTTTTTTTTTTTGCCCTTTCTGTCTAATTTTTTTTTTTTAGTTTTTCTTAATTTTTTTTTCCACTTCAGGAAGTTGTTTGGCCCCAGCTGAGCTTAGCCTGGTTTCTCAGCTGCACGTGGCACAACACAGGTGTCAGTGCCCACGGGGTTCCCGGTGCCGGTCCGTCTCCCCTCCGAGGCTTGTGGGAACCCTGGTGGGAGGTGGGGGGGCACAGAGGAGCAGCGGTGGGGGATCCTGGCTGTGATCATCACAGCCCCTGTGCTCACGCTGGCAGGAAGCTCCCAGGCAAGGCAGGCATCGATGAGGTGATGGCAGCCGCAGTGCTCACCAGCCTTTCCAGCAGCCCATTGGGGCTCGGCCACCCCCCAGCACCTCCTGGCCCAGGTAAGAGCACACTGCGGGACACCGCGCCCCTGTCCCTGCGTGTGTGCTACAGAGCTGACCTTCCTTCTCTGCAGCAGAGCTTGGCAGTGAGATCTGGAAGGAGACACCAGCCATGTCCTTCAGCTGCAGCAGCAGCAGCAACACCAGCGGGGAATGGAGCTGGGACCCCCCCAGCGACCGCTCTACCCCCTCCACCCCCTCACCCCCACTCTCCAGCCATGACCCCAGTGCCTTCTTGCCACCAGACGATGGCCCCGAGGAACCTGACAGCACCCACTTCATGTTTGGAGAGCCCATCCCGCGGAAGAGGAAGGTGGGATGGGGACAGGAATGGGGACGGGGATGAGGTTGGGGATGACAGTGATGATGGGGCTGACAGTGAAGTTGGGGCTGGAAACGACGGTGCATTTGGGGATGAGTCTGATGATGGGGTTGAGGCTGGAGGTGGTGAGGCTGGGAATGGAGATGATTGTAAGGGTTGATGACTTGGAGCTGAAGTGCTTGGGGGGGGGGGAGGATGAGGTTGGGAGCGGGATTGGGGGTGGGCTTGATGTTAGAGTTGGGGATGGGGCTGATGGCGGGGTTTGAGGATGAAGAAGGTGGTGGGGATGACAGCACTGGGGATGGGAATGGTGATGGGGATGAGGACAGGGCTGGAGTTGTTGTCCTGACCCCACTTGCCCACAGAACTCCACCAAGGTGATGTTCAAGTGCTTGTGGAAGAGCTGCGGCAAGGTCCTCAGCAGCTCCTCAGGGATGCAGAAGCACATCCGAACCGCGCACCTGGGGTAAGCGCTGGGGCAGCACCCAGAGCCCCCAACCCTACAGCCCCCACCGTGGGGTCCACCCCCAGCCCAACCCCGCTTCCCCACAGCCGCCAAGCCGACCTGGAGCAGAGCGACGGCGAGGAGGACTTCTACTACACGGAGCTGGACGTGGACGTGGACTCGCTGACGGATGGACTCTCCAGCCTGACGCCCGTCTCGCCCACCTCCTCCGTGCCGCCCGCCTTCCCTGGCCCCGAGCTGCCGCCCTTCCCCAGCCCTGAGCCTCCTCTGGGCTCCCCCCGCAGCCCCCCGCCGCCCCCGGGCCTCTGCCACATCCACACTGACCACGCGTACCAGGTGAGGCCGGGGTGCAGCGCGGTGCACGAGGGTGCTGTGTGCGCCCATGGGTGCTGACGTGCTGCCGCGTCCCCAGGGCTGCCCCTCAGGGCCCACAGCTGGGGAGAGGCGGCCCCCAGGGCTACCTTTACCCGGGTTGAGGACGCCGGCGCTGCCCACCCCGACGCTGCCGAAGCCACCCGCCGTCCCCAGGTGAGTTGGTGTCACTGTGTCGCCGTCCCCTCTGCCCTTCCCATCCCCGACGCCGCAGTGACATGGCGGTGCCCCGCAGGAAGCCGCGGGGGGAGGCCAAGAAGTGCCGCAAGGTGTACGGCATGGAGAACCGGGAGCTGTGGTGCACGGCGTGCCGCTGGAAGAAGGCCTGTCAGCGCTTCCTCGACTGAGCCCCGCCGCCGCCGCCGTGCCCCCCCAGCTCTCCTTCTTGCACATTTTGCACTTGAGGTGCCTTCGCGCCCCCCAGCCCTCCCCACACACACACACACACACACACACACACGCACGCTCCCCCCGGGGCTGGACTCAGGGAACAGCCCCCACTCTGTTGGGGGGAGGACTGTAGGGCTTGGGGGGGCCACGCACAGTTGGGCCTGGCCCTGCCTTCCCCCCCACCCCGAGCTTTATGCACACAGCCCCCCCACGCCAACACAGAGCTTCCCCCCCTTTCTTTATCCTCGGAAAATAAGCTAACCCTCCCCGTGCCCCCCACCCCTTGCCTGCAGCCCATATCCCTGCTGGGGGGGGGGGGGGGGCCGTGTGCTGCTGGGATAAGCTGTGCCTTGAGGCTTGGGGGGGTGGAGGGGAGGGAGAAGGGTGGGTTCTGCTCCCTGTCCTCGCCTTAACCGGGGGCTGATGGGCACAACTGGGTGCCCCCCCTGCACCCCGCGGGGGTTTTTACTCTTTGTAGCGTGTTTTTCTCTCTATGTTTTGTACCTGGGGAGCAGCAGCTCCTGCCGGGGGCCGCGCTCCGGGAAGTGCCTGCAGAACGCGCCCATTTGCACTAAGCCAAACTGCACAAAGACCTTTTCTGTTTTGTTTTTTTTTTTTTTTTTTTTTGTGTTGGTTTCCCCCCCCCCCCCCCTTTTTTTTTTTTCCCCTCTCTTTTGTGTGTTTTTATTTTTTAAATGAAATATATGAAAATTCCTATTTTTTAAATACTTCCTCCCTTCCCCCCCCCGCCCCCTCCTCACCCAAACCCTCTCCGGGCTGCAATGCCTCCAGCCCAGGGAACTTCAGGGGCTTTTTGGCCTTTGCCCCTTTCCTGTCCCCTCCCAGTCCCTGTGTCCCCTCCCCAGGTGCAGTCCCTCTCCCCTCTGCCTGGGGTTTGGGGGTCCCTGCATTGGGTGCCCCCGGAATGGGGTGGGGGAGGTGCTGGGATGGGTCGGATCCATGAGAAAAAATAAAAGATTTGGATTCTTTTTGTTTTTTAAAGGATGACGCTGAGCTGCGTGATGTGGGGGATGGAGGGGGGGGGGGGGTCGGTCCTTCGGTCCTGCTGCAGCCCCCTGGGATGGAATCACCCCAACAGAGGGATCCCCTGCGGGATAAAGGCAGGGGAAGGGCTGATGGAGGGCTGGGAGCTGCAGGCAGGGAGCGGGCACAGCTGGAGGGGAGCACAGAAAAACCAGAGGCAACGTTAGCAGCAATTTCCCCAGTTTATTGAAAGGGATTGATTTCTGCACGTATGTCTACGCTAAGTCCCATCACAATGTATGCACACTCAAAGGGCACAGCTCTGGGTGCCAGGCAGACAGAGACCAAAGGAAGGCCCTGTCAGCTGAACTACATCGACAGGGAGTCAGTACAACACCGCCACGTCCTCTGCTGACCTCGGAGACCCAAATCTCCTCCCCCGAAATATTAAACACATCTTCGATACAAACACAGGTTTTATAATAATCATTACGAAGTCAGTTATAATATAGAATATTTCCGGCCAAAGGAAATAATTCACCATCATCATCTTCGAAACGCCGCCCTCTTTCTGTTCAGCTTTATTTCTGCAGACAGGTTTAAAGCACGTTGAGAAAATAAATAGAGGTGGGAGCACACACACAGCACTCGTACTACGCAGAACTAAAAACGAAGGCAGGAACCCAAAACACAGCGCAGGGCAACCGAAACGTACAGAGAACCATTCCGTATGGCTTTCGTAGGAGTCGCAGAATGAGCTGAAAGAAGCTCAGCTCCTCGGTAAGACTGCAAGGATTCCAGTTGTTGCATTTGCATGGAGTTCCTTTCCTAAGGGGGCAGCGAAGCTGTGGCTCTTAGCACGGGTCAGAGGGCTCTGTTTGGTACACAGAGTGCAGCCCCCAGAGAGGAGTGGTGCTGGATGATAATGCTGGCACGCTGTTAGCTTTTCTGTGGAGCTTCCTTTTTAAAGTCATTTTTAACCTCTTTCTTTCGCATCCTCAGTGCTGAGTGCACCCAAGTGGTGCTGCTGGGCTCCATGTCCGAAAAGGAAAGGAAAAATGGGAAACGTTTCCAAATACGAAGCAAAGCTGAGGTCACCCCGGGCTTTGAGGGGGGATGGGGGCTCCCAGCTCTCGTGGTGTGGGATGGAATGTCACAGAAAATAAGGGGGCAGGGGCTGGGTGTACAGGTTCTGTTTTTAAATAGATTTACATATCAAAGCAAAGCTGCAGCCATCTGTAAGCACTGTGTGCATTTGTCTACACAGAAGTGGGGGCACTGAGGGCCCCTCCTATTGACAGGGCCGACAATAAATACACATCTGTGGGAGTGGAGAGCTGCCTGGCACGGGGCTGGGGCAGCTTTGGGGCCTCGAGGACGGCAGTGAAGGCTGATGGTAGAACACGGGGATTGCTTTTGTCTGCCCAAACACGGCCGTGGGGCTCGACGTGATGCGAAACGAAGGTCTGCGCAGCTCAGTGTTTCTGCACCACCCCCCGCTGCAGCACACAGGGACGAGCACAGCTGGCAGCAGTTGGACACGTTGGACCCCATCCCCAACGTGCAACAACGCCAACAGAGACGCGCACAGACCTCTGCATGGAACTGCAGAGCAGGGCTGGCAGCCAGCAGCTCCGACCCCGAGGGAGCGGTGGGGGTGACGGCACCACAAACCCTGTTTTCTTGCCGAGCAGAACCACGCTTCCATCGAAACCAACACCTGTAAGGAGCTCCCTCCCCACCGAGATCCTTTCCCACTGCTGGAGGATAATGAATAGCACCTTGGAGTCATTTGGCTAGCGGCACCAGGTTGTCCTTGGCGGCAGCTTTCAAGGAGCGTCGGCGCAGGCAGCGTAGAAAATTGCTCCGTAGCGAGGAAGGAGCGAGGTCTTCAGCTTTTTCAGGTTGTTTTTTTTTTGCCTTGTTTTTATAAAAAAGCACCAGAAGCAAAGAGGTGAAAGGTAACACGGATTTCTTCTCGCCCATCAGGACCCCTGCAGCGCGCTGCGAGTCATTTCCTCAGGGCTGGAAGCAGGCAGCCACGCTCCATCTGGACACGGAGCATCCAACCACTCGGAGCCACCCAAACCTTTCCGAGACAAGCCAGGAGAGAAACCTGGTTCTCATAAAAACATTTTATTTGCAAATTTACATGAAACCAGTGCAGCTGAGATCGAAGGGTTTCCTTAATAGCTTTCACACCTACCATCGATGGACTGAAGCCCACCCAGGTGAGATCCCAGCAGGATTTTGGGTCTCCTCACCTCGGCGTCCCGTGTTTCACAGTTCGTCCTAAAGGTCTCGCTTTTTCTACCGTTTGCATATATTTGTGAGAAAGGCAGCTGAGCAAAGGGAGGAAAGTGAAAATATCAGTGGAAAACGCCGACAGGTGGACAATTCCCTGTGTCCTTATAGCAAAGAGTCCATGAAAATGCCAGCGCCCATCGATGGGCACGGAGACGCAAGGCTGGAAGACAGGACACGGGTACGACGCCGCTGGGTCCTAGAAATGCCATCATCTTTTTTGATGGTGATCCTTCTGGAAGCTAAAAATCTACTTTTATGACAAGAATCGTAAGGCTGCAATGCCACTTGCCTTTTGATCTATTTGGCTCGGTAAAAAAAAAAAAAACAAACAATAAAAACCCTCTTTAAATAACTTGCAAAAGGCCTGCATCGTTAGGGGAAGCCCTCGGAAACGTGCGCCCATTCGTTCCCACCACCTCTAGTTTGCAATTCCACTGCTGCTGGGATGTTAATCCATAGAAGAGGTGTTAAGCACCACCCAAAACCAACGTCGGACACAACATCTCCTGGAGCTCAATGCAGGGTGGGACGGGGGCACGTGCCCCTAGGATCCCCATGCAGGATCGAGGAGGAACAGCAGGCGGCGGGGCCGTGTTGCTAACACACATCCAAGTGGAACAGAGCAGGACTCGTTTAGAAAACACAAATAGTTTCGCACACGTGGACGACAACAAGGCTATGTAGTTTTCGCAACATACTCCTTCCTCCCCTGCCCTCCCTCCCCCTACAAACAACAGAACGTGACAAAAGGATCCCTAAGAAATCCAGGTAAAATCCTTGTCGTTCTCCCCAGAGTTCTCCTGCGAGGAGTCGACGTCTTTGTCGTCATCCAAAATCACGTCGTCGTGCGCCATGCCCACGTCATCCTTCCACTTGATGTCGTCGTCGTCTCCCGTCTCCTCGTCTCCCTCCACCTTGATGTCATCCGGGTCTTCCATGTACGCCCCCTCCCCAGGGTACAGCTCCTCGGGGGACCCCTCGGCCCCGCTGGGCTCCAGGTGCCCGGCCACGCTGCGCCCCGAGCAGTCGGCGCAGACGCCGTGCCGCCGGGAGCCGTGCTTGATGCCCACGCTGGCTGCAGACATGAACACCCGGTTGCACACCTTGCAGACGTATTTCTTGTCCTTGCTGTGCACCTGGGGAAGGGGAGGAGCAGAAGGGTTAACGGTGACGGAGCTGGACTGAGGGCTGCGTGAGGGCTGCTCAGCTGCCTTTCTGTTAACCAAGGCTTTCGTTGTGCAACGTCAGCCCCTCACAGTAATTCTGCTCTGTAACGCTGCAGTACAGTGGGAAATCATGTCAGCACAGCATGGTTGGCTTGGAAGGGACCTTAAGGCTCCAACTGCTACCGTGGACAGAGATGGCTCCCACACAGCAGGCTGCACAGGGCCACGGGCCCCTGCAAGGATGGGGCACCCAACGTTCTGTGCCAGAGCCTCACTGCCCTTGGAGTGAAGAATTTCCACCTAACATCTGAGCTGAATCTCCCCTCTCTTAGTCTAAAATCATTCTCCTTTGTCCTACCACTGTCACGCCGCCTCGTTCTCAAAATGCTCTTGAAAATGCCTATGATCAAGCTGGGAATATTTGAGAGGAACTTCCAGCTTGCCGCCACTCGGGATGCTGCAAGCAGAGCAGGAAGGAAGCTCTGCACACACAGAGCCATGCCTCCAACCAGAGCTGGACACAGAGCTGGACAAGCCCCGGGCTGCACTTCCTGCCTGCTCCTGCAGCCGGGAAGCACCGCTTACACCCTGTGACCACACAGAGGCACCATCCGAGATGCGAAGACTTCAGGAAGAAAACCCTGTGTTTATTTCGACCGTCTGTCTCAAAGAAAACAGACATTTCTATTGAATTTACATCTTATATGAAGGCTATAAAAAAATCCTTTTTGATCTGAGCTAAACACGAAACTAAAATAGCCCCTTTTGTCTTTAGTTCTCAACTGAGGAACTGAAAGAAAAGAAAGTTTTTGTGTGTGCTGAACCTGTTTCCTTTTTCTATGTTATTTTTATACAGTATTTTCCCTTGATGCCTATCAGCACTCATCTCTGCAGATTTACCAGAGAGCTGACAATTAAGCCCAAAACACTGTACAAAAAGGAAATAAGATTAGCAGACCAGCAAAGCACACGATCCCAGACATTCAGTTTGCCACGAGCATTACGCCTTTGGTAGATGAAGCTCTTGGTGCCATTTGGATATAACCATAATCACAGAATAAGAAAATGCCCCTTTTCACAGCTCCCTTTCAGAAGGAGTGCTTTGGACAGCAGGGCTGCCTGGAGTCTCACTGCAACACCCCTTGGGGAGATGCTTCCCATCCAAACTCGAGCAGAACTAAACTCTGTTGTGTGCTCTCCAGAACAAGCAAGCAAGGAAACAAACAGAAAAAACCCAACAAATGTCTTTTTTTTTTCCCTCCAGTGAACACCTTGGAGTCACTTATGGATGACTGGAATGAAACCAAAGTGCTACTGTCAGCACTGCACCTTTTTTCGTTGTTGTTCAGGAACTTTTTCTGGTACTAAAAATTTGTACCCAGCTGGTGTTTTCTATCTACCTTCATTCCCTACATGAAGATGGTCTGAGGGAGAGATCTGGATAGAAACTCCTCTTCTGTATGGATTCACATTCTGATTCTGTTTTCATCTCCCCACATGTATAATAATAAAGTGAACCTGACCTGCAAGCTCCAAGCACCAAGTCAGTGACCTAGAATGATTCCAGCAGAAGAAACGGAGACCTAATTGAATTTGCAGATCCCCTCAATCCCACTCCTGAAGTATATTATCAGTACAGCCTGTGGGCTGGGTTGCTGGGAAGCAGCACTGCAGAGAAGGACCCAGGTGTCCTGGTGGCCAATGGGTGACCAATGGTTGACCATGAGTCAGCAGTGTGCCCTGGTGGCCAGCAAGGCCAATGGCACCCTGGCACGTGTTAAAAAGCATGGCCAGCAGGGCGTTCTGTGCCACCTGCTCCGGGGAGCCTGCTTGACACGATGCCCAGAGGTCCCTTCCAACCCCTCCAGTTCTGTGAATGTCATCTCTACACTGAACACAGCCCCCAGCCCTTACCAGCGTGTGCCTCTTCATGTGCTCCCGGCGCGTGAACTTCTTCCCGCAGATCTCACAGGGGTAAGGCCGCTCTCCCGTGTGGGACCGCATGTGTCTCTTCAGAATGCACTGATGCATGGCAGAGAAGCTGCAGTATGGGCACTTGAATTTCTTCCTGATCACTGTGAACTCGTTGACTGTAAGAGAGCAAGCGAAACGAGCAGATTACTTTCACAATGTCCCCTCGTGGTCGATGCTCTGGTTCAGCGTTTCCTGTTAGATCAGATCACTGCGAAATCACACTCTCACCCCTTCACCACCTGCAATTTTCTAAATCCATGTCCTTATACCATATCTTTAATATCCACTGTAGCTGAGAGCTTTGCCTTCGTCAGAGCAGCTTTGGAACGAGGCAGAACGCAAACACGAGCAGCCCAACACACACTGCCTAATGCTGGTTAAGGAGCAAACACAGCAGGCTGGCAACCTGTTGACAATTCTGATTTACTGTAGGGAATCACCCTCAATACCAGTATGTAAAACCCCAACGCTTGTTTGCAGAGCACCAGTCAGCAGAACCCAGCAGCAGCACCACACTGTGCTGGTATTTGGGGCTGCAAGCAAGTCCCCTGTGTGTGCTCCACTGCTGCTTCAGTGGAAGTGCAATGACTACAGCTTATCCAGCAGAAACAAGAGGTCAGGACTGTCCATGCTCCATTATCCAGCTTCCAACTAGTGCTACCGCAGCACAGATACAGAAATACAGAGGAATGCATCGTGCCAAACTACAGCATGGCCCTGGTGAGCCTCCTTACAAGCCAGCTCTACAAGTCTAAGGCTTTGATGGTTCTTCCCCCCCCCAAATCACATTATACCGAACTGGAAAATGATGAAATTTTATTTGAAGTCGTTCTGACATTGTTGATTCTTTTCTTCTTGTCATCTCCTTAGGATTGCACAGACAGCAGGCTCGGGGGACGCATCCAGCACTGACAGCCCAGGGGTCCAATTTGCCAGCAGAATGCACACAGCAGCTGTGTTGGTATTTCCTCCTCCAAACACAATGAAGTGCAATATGCAAAATGCAGCAGGTGGAAACAGAGTGTTTGCTGTTCCCCGAGGACATCCACCCACTATAAATTTGGGATAGACCATCCACACAGATATGCCTTTAAATCTCTACAATTCTTACAATGCTACGGCTTCCTATTCATATGTTAATTTTCACCCATTTTTGTCCTAATTATCACCACTTCTCAAAGCAATCTATCGTTTACATAACAAGGAAGGAAGAAAAAAAGGAAGCAAATTGTAGTTAATCATCATAAGTACGCTGTATCATGTGTGCTAATGGATTTTTATAAATGACAATGACAGGAAAGCAGAGGGAATAAGGCACACGGCAGACCTGCCTGTAGGCATGTGACACACGGAGCAGCGTTTCTGGGTGCCCGCTGAGGTGCTCTGTCCCACAGCAGATCTGACACACCGTGTAATTACCAGAGGCAAGGAGCCCACTTTCTCCTGCAGGAGAAGTCTTGCAGAAGGTTCACAGCGATGGCACAAGGCTATTTGTGACAGCTATGTTTCCAGTCTGATCTTGTAACCGTTTGCATTACAACAGCCACAAAAACAAGTGTCCTCCCTAGGATTGCTATAAACCCACTGCCTGGCAGTCCAGACAGGGGAGGTGGGCTGTAAGCTGATAGAGCAGAGGATGCAATGCCCAATTCTCACTCCACTCTGCAGCACACCCCACTGGTACACCCGAGCAGCTTGCTTTACCCCACTTCAGAAAGAACCAACCCAGAGGTACCTGCAACCAGGGCCAGGATTACACAGCCAAGCGCTTTGGAGAAGGAAATGCTGCAAAAAACCTCCACATCCTCCACCACCAGATTGTACCTCAATGACCAGATGCTCTCGGGGGTTTACCACGAATATCAATCATCCATTTTATGGCTGAGCTACCACAAAAGCTTACGAGGCAGCTGCAAGGCTCAGGTGCCAGCCCCGCATCGGCAGCACGCTGCTCTCACAGCAGTCCTGGACACACACAGCTTGGTTGTGCAACCACAGCAGTGCCACGGAATCACAGCATCATCGAAGTTGGAGAAGAGCTCTGAGATGCCCAAGTTCAAGCAAACCCCCCTCACCGTGCCCACTGACCACGTTCCTCAGTGCCACATCTCCACAGCTCTGGAACACCTCCAGAGGCAGTGACCCATCACCCCTGGGCAGCTGTGTCACTGCATCACTGCTCTTTGGCAGCCTTGGTTTTATTGAATTAATGGTCACCAGAGAGCCATCATATTTAGCTTTGGATCTTTTTTACACACCTGAAAAATAACAGCACTGTTGGAAAAATAACCATATCAGAAGAGTTTTCTATGCAAACCCAATGGGTGATACCCTATGGAAGACCTGCAGGCAGAAGGCAGGAAGGCAAAGTGAAATACCAGTGAAACTGCTGCTGGAGCCAAAGAGCTGGAGGACTGCAAGGAAATAGCTCTGTGCTGAATGAAGCTCTCAAACAATCTGTGAGCGTTTTCATATGCAGTTACAACCTACAAGTAATTGACTCTGCCAACATTTTTAATTAGGAAACTCTCCATTGGACGATCAGACATTGTCTATCAGGATCAAACATGTCTGTGTGACACACGTGTCACATCACATCCACGGGGACGGTGGCGGGGTTTTCAACACCACCTTTGTCCTTTGGACACACCAGACTTGTGACTGATATTACAGTGGGACAACATTTGCACACGGACACGCAAAGAACCAGCAGGAAATGCCACTGACCAGAACTCACTGCAATCCTCTGCAGGTGCACAGTCCTGCTGTGCTGCTCCCACATTTCCAGGTGAAACCCATTTTGGCCACAACTTTCTCCTCTTGCTCAGCTTTCCACTACCTCACCTTTCTGCTTACTGAAGAGTAAAGTAAACCATGAGGCAACTAACGAGCTGACAAGGAACTAGAAAAGCCAATGCACTGTGAACTAGACACAACAGCAGAGATGCTGATGAGAACAACTGCACTTAACTATGCTGCTTTCATTTAACAGCTGCTACAGCCTGGTTTGACAGGTAAATGTATTGCAAAAGACATTCAGTGTTTTTTTAAAATAAATAATTTCATGTCACAAAACATGAGTTACAGGAGGATTTCCACCTTTCACTAAGAACCACTCCTGGTTTTCTATGCACACCACTGCTGAGACCTTCTTCACAAGTCCTTCTCAAGTTCCAAAGCATACATTCATCTTGGCTAACATAAATTATATTAAACAAATTAGCTGGGAAATTTGCCCAACCGCAGAAAGCCCCAGCCATACCCAGGTATATTTTCTAAGAACTTCTAAAAACTCAAAAATGATATCAAGTATTAAAATACACCAACGCTGTGGCAACTGTCAAACCCCAAACAGTGTTTTGCCTCTTCAGATGACACAGAAGCCCAGACCTGACAACACCTCACAGTGCAAAGCAGCCCCACACCCCCACAGCTCCTCATTTCAAGCTGAAAAACCCTGAAATGCTCAAATTGTACCACGAACAGAGCATGGGACCAGAACACGGAATACCGAACTCTGCCATTAATTCCACTAACATGCTCACAGGCTTAGGGATGTTATTTTCTCAGGAAAACATCACCGTTTCTTTTATAAAGCACTTTGAGATCCACTGATGCATAAAGATAAGTGCGCAGGATATCATACCACTAAGGCATCCAAAGTGCCATGATGCAGACTGACCAAGGACATGTCCACACCAGAATCACACCATGGTGCAGCTACACGGTGTCTGGCACCAGCACCCAACCTGGTCAGTTTTGAGGAGTTGCTCTACAACCTTACGCCTCTTGTAAGGAGACCGTTTGTTTTCCTAGCTCAGCAGCAAGGCCCAGCACACACAGCGGCCGGGCAGCACACCTTGGCATGGTGAGCGAGGTTCTTCTGTGTGCCCAAGCCCTTGCCACAGAGGAGACACACAAAAGCGCGCTCGATCGAGTGCACAGACACAAGGTGCTGGGTTTAGTCTGTCTTGTCACGAAATGGCTCGGTGCAGCCAGGACACTGCATCTTCTTACAGTTGAAGTGGATGGTCTTCTCGTGGCGGTCCATGTTGGACTTGAGTGTGAAACTGGCGGGGCACAGGGCGCACTGGAAGCGGCCGGGAGGCACGGTGCCCAGCAGGCCGGGCCGTGTACGGGCATCCAGAGGGAGCAGCAGGGAGAGGGCAGCCTCGTGCTGGTAGATGTGCCCACGGATGTGCTCCTGCAGCTCCTCTGCACGCTCAAAGACCCTCCTGCAGAAGCCGCAGGTCAGTCCCTTGGGCAGGGCTGGGTCTGGGAATGGGCTGTCGTGGGTTACGTCCGTGCCTTCTGACCTCAAACACGTATCTGAAACGGAAACAGACACACGTGTGTACAAATCACTGCTGCTGGGTTAAAATAATGGTTGTTTCTAAAGCATTCTTACTCTCTGCTTACCTGAGTCAGAGTTATCAAATGGCCAAAGTGCCAGAAACCCATCGTAAGCAGCCTGCGAACGGAAAGCACGCTCAGGTTACGGCATGCCCATAAAGCACCCATCCTCAGTGCTCAGCCCCAGCTGGGTGGAACCAGTTGGTCTGTAAGGCTGTTCTGTCATTCCGTGATGTGATCGGGCCCCATGCTCACAGCTCACCACTTGTCCTGCCCACATCACCACCCGTACAAAGCTCCCTTTGTCACAGTGAGGTCACCAGGCAGTGCTCTGTGGGGCTGCTGCTTAGGGCAGCCACCAATGCGCCTATTTCAAGCGGTAACCGAGTTCTTGGTGTCCCTCAGCACCTGTAGCTCGCACTCAGACCAGTAGCAGACCCAGGGCACATTGCCACCGAATACAAAAGAAGTGGAAAATTTTCCCTTTGCCCCACGCAGCTGCCTTTCTTTCCACGTAGCAAAGCCCATGCGAAACTCGCTTCCCTTTACGCAATGCTCCCTGGCATTGCTAATCCACCTTATAAATAAAAGCTGATTTTTTTCCCTGTGTGCAGCGTGGCAGATGGTGGCCCAGCACGGGGCCATGCGGCAGGGCTGCAGGCTGAAGCCCCAGCTCCTGTGCTCCGCTCTGCATGGGGAAAGCTGGGCTGCCACCACATGGGTAGTGCCAAACTACAGAAACTGAGAAATGCCTCAGAAGGGAAGGGTGCCCCATCCCTGGAGGTGCCCGAGGATGGGTCGCACAGGGCCCTGGGCAGGCTGAGCTGGTGCAGGACCAGCCCATGTAGGGGTGAGAGGGCTGTACGGTCCCTTCCAACCCAACCATAATGTGGTTCTGCAATCTGTAAGAATCATTCCAACTCAACTATTATATCCTATGGCAATTTAATTCTAACTCTACTTAGATCACTGAAAGAAGCCCATGTTCAAACCACCAGAAATGGGCAGCAGAGAGCTGGGAGCTCAGCTACCTTTACGCCATTATTAATGGAAAAGTATGAATAGCTTTTAGAATGCACACTGAGGTTAGGAAGAAGATATAAGGGCAGCAACAGCTCTGACCCTAACAGACCTCTAGTTTTAAAATGACCTCTTTTTATTTAGAACAGCTAAGATATTGGTGGTATATTGGCTTCTTGCAATAATCTAAGGGGCCAGAACCACCGTCCCTGCAGGCATTCAAGCACATGGAGATGTAGCACTGAGGGACACGGTCAGTGGGTATGGTGGGATGGTTTGGGGTTGAACTTGGGGAACTTGGAGCTCTTTTCCAACCTTTATGATTCCGTGATTCTACGCCATGGTCTTTCAAAGCTCTCCTGACTGGAGATAACTGGATTCTATTGACACCTTTGCCTTTCTCCCCATGATCTTACCTGGGTGGAGGAGGGCAGCTCTCCTTTCGCGGTGGCTTCTGGTGACATGTCACCAGAGGAGCAGCTGGCGGGGGGGCTCTGAGTGGCAAGGTGTGCTGCAGGCAGCGGGGGGGACGCAGCTTCCACTTTGCCATCACTTTCGCCCCTGGAACGACTCCAGTTGGTGCCAGGCCCTGGAGAACACAGGAAACGAATCTCACCCGCGTGCACCAGCACCAGCTCAGAGCAGGGACGGGCAGAGACCTCCTGGCACTGGGGGCTCTGCTGGCAGATGGGCGCAGCTCTCAGGGAGCACCGCTGCCAACGCAGCACCGGGAGCTTCACAGAACGCACACAGGTGTGCCTGTAACTGAGGTTCCTTGGAAATGGACGCTGGAGCTTTGGACCTCAAAACTGGAGTTATTTAACGCAGCCTTGATCTCAAAGTGCTTTATAAAAGATGGAAAAATACAGATATATTTGGCTTTGACGCTATTCCTAGCAAGCAGGAAGTTCCAACAGTTGTACAAAGCGATTCAATCACACCTGACAGTTGTTCCATTCCAAAACCTTGCTGTAGGTGAGCAGGAAACCATTGCTGGTGTGATGGAAGCAGAGCACAGCCACCCACTGCCCCTCAGCAGCCAGCAGTACACAACATCCCCAACGCTACACCAATGAAGAAAAACCCTACAGAAAAGAGATCTGTACGACGAAGACCAGCACGTGACAACTGGCTGACCAGCAGCCAGCACCTGACTGCACCATGCTAATGATGCACTGGGCTGGTCTTCTCTTTATTATTATTTTTTTGGATGAGCAAGTAGGTGAAGTCAGAAGCAAACACTGCACGGAAGTAAATTCATATTTAAAGCATTATGCCCTAAAGGATTTTCATTTTTAATACAGAAGTGTACGCACAGAACTTTTGTGCACACGAGAGCTGCCCTCCTTAATGCAGCAGCAAACAGCAAAGCTGATGCTGTGCTGGAGCACAATGCCCTCATCTGGGTCACAACGTGGCATTCATGTAAAACTGCACAAAGGTTTTGAAATCCGAACAATCCCAAACTTTTATTATTATTAAATAAATCAGCTCCCAAACAACACAACACAACGGCACCAGAGTGATTTTTTTAAACAATCACTGATGTTTATTTGGGTTTAACTAGTGTAAATAAGGCAGGAGGAGAAACCCATACGAATGACTCACCCTTCGTACGTGAGAAATGAATTTGTTTTGTCCCATTCTGACCAGTATGGTGAGAAACCATTTTCCCTTACAAATTTCCATCTGTTGAATTTTAATGAAAAGTATTTTCACTTTTAAATGGGGAATGAATTGCTTCCCTTTTGCCAGCTCTGCACAGGGATGCACTGGGTTAGCAGTGCTATGTGAGCACAGCGTTCCCTGGCAGCTGGACAGCATGCTGCTGTGGGAAACAGAGAGGAAAGGTTATCACATCTCATCTACAATTACACTCATTCTCCCCTGAATCTTGTTTTCCCCCCGTTTTAAAATTCCACACCAAACTGAATACCTTTAATTCCCATTTGGGAAACCGACTGCTGTGCAAAATGTATTTCTTTAACACGTCGTGCAAGTATAAATTATTGGTCCCAATGAACTGCTAACTAAAAATAAAGCATTAGCTGGTTTGCCCAAAAGAAAAGAGCTCTGTGTGCCATGCAATCTTTCGGACAACAAGCTCCATAGGAATTGCTTCTATAAACAGTTTCAGTTGCAAGAGGGTAAACAGGAAAAGCCAAACTTAGAGCCACAAAGCAGCGTGCAATGGAGTGCTCTGGAGGAGGAGAGCTGCTCCTCGGGGCAGCCCAACCCAACCACCCCCAATCTGAAACGCTTCCTTGCAGAAGAAAAAACAAAACTAAGAATAAGGAGAAAACAAAGATGTAAATTAACCAACTTATTCCCTAAAGTGTATTAAAATTCTCATTCTCTGGATAATACTTGGCAAAAACATCTAAAAGCATCCAACCGAAGCCTTTGAGATTTTGTAGCTGTGGTGTAACTACACGTAGCAATGCTACCAAAGTTCAGCACTGTCCCACCAAGGAGCTCCAGCGCTGCTGAAGCTGGAAAGTGGCGAAGAGCAGCCCCAAAACCATGGAAAGAAAGGGAAAGCTGAAACTCTTACAGCATCTTATCAGAAGAACAGCCCCGAACCAAGCCACGCAGGTTCAGTAACCAGTAATATCCAAGCTGCCCATAAATAAGTCACATTTTTCTTTCTCCAAAACCTCTACATTCAGGTTTCTGACTGCACAGTAGCAGTCAATTTCAAGCACGTGCCATGAACATCACAAACCCTGAGAGCCACTCAGCCACCCACCCAGCCATGCACCCAACCATCCATCCATCCACCCACCCATCCAGCCAAACAACCACCCAGCCATTCACACAGCCATCCAGACAGTCATCCTATCAGCCACCCAACCATCCACCCACCCAACCAACCAACAACACTGCTATTCATCCAGCCACCCAACCACACAGCCATTCACCCATCCATCCAGCCATCCACCCATCCATCTACCCATCCATCTACCCATCCATCCGTCCATCCATCCGTCCACCCATCCATCCACCCCTCCATCTACCCATCCATCCATCCATCCATCCAGCCATCCATCCATCTACCCATCCATCCATCCATCCATCCATCCATCCATCCATCCATCCATCCATCCATCCATCCATCCATCCATCCACTCATCCACCCCTCCATCTACCCATCCATCCATCCATCCACCCCTCCATCTACCCATCCATCCATCCATCCACCCATCCATCCACCCATCCATCCATCCACCCATCCATCCATCTACCCATCCATCCATCTACCCATCCATCCATCCATCCATCCACCCATCCATCCATCCACCCACCCATCCATCCATCCATCCATCCATCCATCCATCCATCCATCCATCCATCCATCCACCCCTCCATCTACCCATCCATCCATCCATCCACCCATCCATCCACCCATCCATCCATCCACCCATCCATCCATCTACCCATCCATCCATCCACCCATCCATCCATCCACCCATCCATCCATCCATCCATCCATCCATCCATCCATCCACCCCTCCATCTACCCATCCATCCATCCATCCACCCATCCATCCACCCATCCATCCATCCACCCATCCATCCATCTACCCATCCATCCATCCATCCACCCATCCATCCATCCACCCATCTACCCATCCATCCATCCACCCATCCATCCACCCACCCATCCATCCACCCATCTACCCATCCATCCATCCACCCATCCATCCACCCATCTACCCATCCATCCATCCACCCATCTACCCATCCATCCATCCACCCAACCACCCACTCACGCCACCCAGACAACAAGATACAGGAACTTTCCCTCCTGCTTTTAAGTGAGTTTGAGTTGGTTGATTTCAGAAACGCTGCACTTTGGCCTGCCCGTACCACAGCAGTACAGTGACGCTCGTTTTGATGCAGACAGAATCGCTCCTCACATCCTGTGCCTCATTTTCCATTTACTGAACGTTAAGTAATTTCACACCTCATATATCGGAACAATGTACAGTGAATTAGGAAAAAAAAGAACACGAGTAAAATGAAAACCTTGGGATATCCTCTATTAACTTTTACAGCAGTGTGAACTACGTGGAAGTAAATTCAAACTTGAAATGTACGGAGTAACTTTAGAGATTTACGTCCCCTTAGGAACGGCCCATCAGCATCGTGTGCCCCTCTGCTCCGCACCACAACTGGGGCTGTTCCTCCAGAAATGAGAAGCCAGTGTTCAAGCTGCTGTGTGAGTCAGCTCCTCGCTGCGTCAGCGCGTAGGAAAACACAAAGACAACGCAGTGAGAGCAGTTAAGATCAGAAATAGGTTTTTTAAACTCAGGAGAGATTAATGGCTTAAAAGTTCTGGAGATGGGTGTGCTTGCTTTTCCAGTCGGACAAATGAAGATGGCCACATACAGTGCTGGTGTGGGTATTTGAAAAAGAACCTCATTCGTTGTGCTCCCCTCCCTTTTTCGGGAGGGTATAACCCATACGACTCAATATCCTCAAACTGTGTTTGACAAAAAGCATCAGAAACACCCACAAAGCAAGCACCAAACCAGACTGGGTTTTAGGATCCCTATACTCTTATCATTTGCTTTGCTGTCATATTGTATTTGAGAAGGACCACTTAAAAAACAAGACAGCAAGAAGTAGCATCAGAACAACTTCAAGTGCCTGAAAGAAGTAGATGCCTGTGATTGAAGAATGTAAGAAATAAAAAAAAAAAGCCCCTAACCAGCCACAGAGCATCCACAGCCATCGACTGCTGCCACAGAGCTGCAGACACAGCCAGCAGTTCAGCTCTTTGTTTTAAGCAATTCACTTACAGAAAGATGTGATAATTAAAGCTGAGGTGAATGGAATCCAAGTACCAATAAAGGGACCGGAAACCCCAGAGTGGAGGGGACCCTCCTGAGTCCACTGGGATTCCTCCCACTTCTAAATCCATCCAGCTTTGTTGCAGACCCAGCCGGTTTCCTGCCAACCCCACGCCTGCACCAGATCCCCACTCCTCAGCTGCTGAGGAATCTTTAACTTCTCATCCAAAGTTATGAGTGGTTTGCATGACTGGTTGGTACTCATTTATCTTTCAGCAGAGCAGTCCTTCAGCTTCTAAGGAAAACCCAAAACGCTCCAACCAAAAGCGAGATGACAGATGGAGAGCAGTCCCATTATCACTGCACTTCATCATGACAGAAGACGAAGCCACCGATTCCAGCTGCCATCAATCACAGCCCCCAGCACCGTGCATCGATCACGGCAGCCCTGCAGCAGCCACACTCTGCACAACCCCACCACCAGCCCATAGGACGCCCAGCAGCAGCCCACCTTCAACCTTCTACGTCTGGCTTAATTGGAGACAGTCACTGAACTACTGCAGGAGTAACAGCAACATTGCATTAGCAATTTCCCCCAGACATTTAAACGGCACAGTAAGGTACAAAACCTTTATTTTCTTTCTAAATTCAGACGTGGGAAAGGAAAAGAGGTTCCAAGGCATCAGATAGTCCAGTTATTTCCCTTTATCACACACCCAAGCAATCATCGGAAGTTATCCTTTTCTTTGTCATTGAGGAAAGTCAAAATACAACAGATATCTGAAGTGAATTTTCACGCCATTTAATTGGTCCATTTTCTCTGTATAGATTAAAACACTCTTTCTGCTGGAAGCTAACAAGTAGTACTCAGGCACTCACAGCTCGCTCTGTTTTGTCACATCCTATCTTCTGAAGGCATTAAAACAGAGCATTGATACCTTCTCTTTCTTTGCACAGTAGAGAATCCACCTACTTTACAATAGCAACGAAGAAAATACAGAAGTAGACCAAGAGAAGTGCTGAGCACAGACTGGTACAAGTTGGCTGTCCCCAACAAGTCACCCACAGAGAGCCACTCATTGCACAAGTGTCACAGAACAATTAGTGGCTGCTAATCGCTTACAGGTCCGGCCATAAACAGCAGAAAGTAAGGACTGAGTGATCTACAAAACCAGAGCTGCTTTTATGAGAACAGGAGCAACATTCCGCTCTCAGCATGAGCCAGTTTGGGATTCAAACCATTTCCAGCTACAGAAGGACCCCAGCACTTTGTGCTTTGCTGGTAGCCAGGGTTTTGCAAACAAGAACAACAGACGTTTGACAACAGGAGCTCCACGCACGCCCCACACTCCTTCCTCTCACAGAGTCAGCAGTCAGCATTAGAGTTGGATCAATACCAGACACAGGCTTCCAAATCTCACGGCAAGTGCGATTAAGCAGAGCTCAGTACCGGATGCAAACACAACAGCAGTAACAAACAGGACAGCGACCCGTGTTGTTTTTTCTTCTCGCCAACGCTTCCACTTCAAGCACCAATAGACAAACAACACAAACCCACAAACTTACGAGAGAGAGAGTGCGTGCCTTTGGGTAAGTACTCGAAGAGCAGGGAGCTGTCGTCGCCCAGCACGTCGGCCTTCAGCGACAGCAAGCTGTTCTTGCTCATGAGTGCTGCTCGCAGGTTGGCGACGGTGGCAGCTTGCAGTGCATCCTCCCTGTCCAGGGGGGGCTGCGGCAGGTAGCTGCCCTCCCCAGCACCCAGCAGCTGCTCCTCGCTGTGCACAAACGGGTCCGGCCGCTCCCCCCGGCTGTCCGAGCTGCTGGGCTCTGCTGCCGTCACGTCAGCACCTGTGCAGGGAGAAATGCCATCAGCAGGACGCACTGGGTACACCTGATGTCACCTGATGTCCATCTGTGACGCCGAGCACAAGGTGACCTTCCAGTGCTTCCCCCTCTGCAAGTATTGAACACCAAGAGCAAACAGCCTGTAACAGATTGAGTGTGCTTGTTGATGTGAAGTAGCTCTCCGCCGTATCTGTAGTCTTCACGGATCAAAAAGCTACCCACAAAGAAAAGTTGCCGTGCCTCTCAGGAATGCTCCAAACACTGCAATTCCTCTGCCTGGCACCTGCAGAAGCAGAGCACCTTCCTCCATCTGCCTTTGATTTCTCCAATTGCACGCTATCAGCAAACCAAAGAATCCTTGCTTTGATTTTTATTGCTGGGTACATATTCCATGCTACCTCTGCAAGTGAGCGCGACGTTAACAGGCACATGCATTTCTCCTACAAGATAATGAAGTTCGTTTTACAAACATTTTAAAGCACAACAGCTGCCCCAATAGAGGGTGAAGAAAGCAAATCAAAGTGCATTGAAACAGGAACACATCCCAGTCAAAGCAGGGACAGCTGCAGGAGCCTCATCCAGGTGTTTGCCAACCCCAGGGCAGCAGATCCCTCCCCTCCTCCTGTGCCATCTCAGAGCTGCCCATGGACATTTCACGACGTGCCGCTGGCTGCACACAGACACTAATTGCTAAAACACACACAGATTAATTGCAACCCCAACAATGCATTAAATGTTCCTCAAAAGCCAAGATTAGAGGCAGGTGGTGAAATAGAGGCTCTGCAGCTCCCAGTATTTATAGTTGCAGTAACCTAATCAACTATCCACCTAGTGACATAAGCATCAAAACACTCTCTGTACACCTGAACCCAAAAAGTCATCGAGTTCCTCTCCCCGAGATTCCAAAACCACTTTTCTCTGGGATGCAGCTCCTTTTAATGGGATTGAGCCAAAGAATTACACGAATCAAAAGCATCCGTCCCTGCCCAGCAATCCAACCACGTCCTGCAGCTCTGCAGAAGCACACAAACCAAGACCTGGGCAGCATGTTCCCAAAGTGCTGCAGCACTGCAGCTCCCAGCCCTTGGCCATGCCCTGATCCACTCCCAGCCCCAGAGCTGCCCTGGGATTAGTGCTGAGCTTATTAGTCTCCTTAGCAATTAATTATTTGGTAGTTATTCTCTTACACCAGCCTGCTTTCCGGAGCGTTGAAGCTTTAGAAAAGCTTTATGAGTCTGTTGACTTGGATTAATAATTCACTGATTTTGATTTTAAAAAAGCCAAAGAGGCATCCCTGAAACTTTGATATTAGCTTGGAAAGTTCATATTTACACACAAAAACCCAAGATAAAAAGGATCATTGGAAGCCTGAGTACAGAAACCCACACGTGGCACCACTACTGCCATTCAAAAAGAAGAGATGTTACTTGAAAGATAAATAAGCTCAGATCTTGTCACAAATCCAGGCATCAGAAAAGCAAAGGCAAGCCAGCAGCCTACCAACTACAGTGCATCAGCATCAAGGTTGTCACTGTAAGGAATTCAGCCTCGGGTAGTTTTCAGCTTTGAAACAAAGCTGTGGTGCCCACAAGCGAAGCAGCTCTGCATGCAGCTCCTGGGGAAGGGCTGTGTGGAAACCAAGGTGATGCAGTGCACCAACAGCAGTTCTGCTGAAGGCTGCTGATCCCCAGGACTTAAGCTAGGGAATGCTCTGCCAGGCTGCAAGTCCTGAACGGCCTTCTTTCCCTCCAGCCTCACAAGGCAAGAGGCCATATTCCACTCCACCATTTTACAATCATGCACAGAAAAACACTTCCATCCCATAGAATCGTGGAGAAGAGCTTCCAGATCAAGTCCAACCATCAGCCCATCACCACCCCTGGAGGCATCCAGGCACTGTGGAGATGTGGCACTCGGTGGGCATGGTGGGATGGTTTGGGGTTGAACTTGGGGATCTTGGAGCTCTTTTCCAACCCCAATGATTCTATTCTACGATTCAACATCCCAGGCCATTTTCTTTTGAAGTGAAATGAAGGTTGGTGAGGGTGAGGTTGGTGAGGGTACAGAAGATTTCACCCTCTTTGTGTATGAAATACAAGAATATTTCATGCCGAGTATTTCAGTTACAACAATGTAAGTTACCCAGTTATTCATACAGCTCAAGCATGAATGCTGCAAGTAACTTCCAAAGATAATTAAGCTTGCTATTTTAAGAGAAAGAGGAAAAAGACCGATTCCTTCCTCCTTTTGCTCCCACAGACGGCACTAACCAACACACTGACAGACAGGTTATTCCTGGCGTGCTGTTGATCCTGATGAAGTAGAACAGATGACCTCTCTGTTGGTTTATGGAGCTTCAGCTACTATTCAGCTACTGCTTTTTCAGTGTTTAAGGTCTCCTATGAAGGCTCTTTCTGCAGACAGACAACCAGCAGTGCTCTCCTTTCCACAGCCTCTCCTCACACACAACATCCTCCAGCCCATCTCCACGGCGTCCGCAGTCCTGCAGTTGGAGACGGCCAGGCAGGGCCCTGCACCTTAGGTGTGCTCTCCCTTCCCTGCTCCTCACAGCACAGCCCAGACACATGCACTCCCAGGCTGCCAGGCCCGAGTCTCCTGCTCAGCTTGCACCACCAGAACACATTTTCTGCAAAGCTGCTCTCTCGCTCGTTGTCTGCCAAGCCGTGCTGATGCACAGGGTTATTCCGTGCCATGCACAGGACTCTGCATTTGTCCTTGTTGAATCCGTGCTGTTTCTGGCACCGTTGCATTCCAGCAAATCATTCCTCGCCGTCTGGTGCCATCCTGCAGCGTGCTGAGGGTTTGCTCCGTGCCACCAAGTCCTTGATGACCACAGGACACAGCCCTGGAGCCACACCGTGCCGTCCCTGGTGGCTCTGACACAGCTGGATGGCAGCTGGGGGGTGGGTGGCAAACGTCACCGTTTCCTTCACAATGTGACAAGCAGAAAGGGCAGAGGGATGTGAGGGAAGAGATGCCAACACCAGCTTTCTTATCCCCAAACGCTCATTCCTGCATCCCCTGCTGCTCCTTCAGTTGTACTCAACCATTTGCATAGTTGCAAAGTGAAATTGAGACAGGAACTGATGGACGTTAAAAATAGTCTAGTTTATTACAAAACGTTTATTTTTAATCCCAGATCAGTTCCACAATCTGGTTCACTCCATGGTTGCACAGACATTTCCACCAGAACAACTGCAGGAGAGCGTGGGGGTGGAAATGGAGCTCGAGGGGAAAGCAGGGCCACTGAAACTCAGCTTTCCTGCACTGGCCATTAACTCCTCCTGCTGCCGAGTGCTGACCTGAGAGAAAAGCTGGGTGAAATCAATGATGGTGTTCTGAGCTGCCCCATGGATCTGTACGGAGCATCTGGACATGCCTCTGATACCTCAAACTTCAGGAATGACATTTCTTGCCCAGATTAAGGAAGATGCAGCTTGATCTCCTCACGTGCAAGCGACACAAGCCTTTGTATACTGGCCTTTTCCTCCTGAGCAAAGACAACAGGAGCAGCCAGGCCATCAGAAAAATGACAATCTTTTTACAGCTGCTAGAAATATCCCTCCAGTTTCTATTTCTGACAGCCCCGCGCCCATCCTTCACCACGCTGTCACAACGGACTGCCTGTCAGACAAAGCCCAGTGTTCTCAGGCAGTGTTTACAGAGAGAAACGATGCCACGACCCACAGCTGTTCTGATCAGCAGCACTTTCACTAACACAGTAATGCACACACGGATATAATGCTCATCATGTTCCAAAGAAGCCCCAAATTCACAGTTCAGGAGCTGCAGAGATACAGGTTCTAACATGCAATGCTTTCCCCTTCTGCACAAGCACGACCCAACTTTGCACTGACACGTTCTACAAGCACCGCTGTATCTGCAGCATTGTTTCCTTCAAAGCAATGGGCTGCAGGCAAAAACCAGCTGGGAAACCCTCTTCATTCCTCTGAGGATCTTAAAAAATATCACGTCTGAAATGATGGAAATGGCTAAAAGGGGCGAGTTAATTCTATCTGAAACTACTGCAATTGGAATACTGAAGTGGTCCTTGCATGTGACAGCATGCCAAGTAACTGTACCTTCCAAATCCTTCAGAACAAGTACTTATCTTATGAAACAAGTGCCTGTAAGAAATCTTCTCCCAAAAAACACCCTGAACCAGAATTAAATCTGAGACCAACACGGCACAATTAGTTTTCATTTCTGGTTCACTGCCTCTAAAGAACAAATTCCTCCTCCGTGTGAACACAAAGGCATCGCTGCGAAGGCGAAAGTGAAAGTCCTGCGCAGACAGATGATCTCAAAGTGGGATCCAAAATCTAAAGCCTTCATTTCTCACTGCTGGGAATTGCAGTACAGAAGGGTAAAGCAGAACAGCTGTGAGGAGGCAATGGGTTCAATCCTGGCACAGGGAACAGAACCCAGCGAGAAGGGCACTCAGCGGAGGGGAAGCCTCTGATCTCAGGAGTTAAAGCAGATTAACGGAATCAGGGCTGAGACTCGGGGAGGAGGAAGAGGAGGAGGAGAGCTCTGGAGCCCAGGGAACGTGGAGCGTGGGGTGGGGAGAGGAAATGGACACAGCTCAGAGCTAAAGCTGTGCAGGGTGGAACCATTTTGCAGCCAGGGTGTAGCCACGGGCAAGCGGCCGGGCTGCAAAGCACTGACTTTGGTCTCCAGATTTGAAAACAACCTGAACTAACCCTTTAATAACAGAGCTCAGGACTGTTATTCCCATGAAAGCTGCACCCCAATAACTCATTAGCTTGGGGCTGGCTCTCCCCACAGCCTCTATGCAAAATGTTTTTGTAGCTGCTGGCACAGCTGCCGCACAGAGAGCCAGGCAGCACCACCAGGCAGCCTGGGGCATGAGAGCAGCAGCCTGTGGGCACCTCTGCTTTCCTTTCTACGACCAGCTCCTGAGGACAGTGAACTGTTCATAAGCAGTAAGTAAAGCCACAAGTTCTGCATTTTTGCAAAACCAAAGATCTTGTGAGTTTCAACTGCTGAACCTCAGGTACCAACACCATGTCGAGTTCCTCCCCTGCTCACAGTATTTCAGGCCCTTACTCCTTCACACGACCAGAACACTTGCCAAGCAGCACAGCAGAAGCACCACCACTGGCACTGCCCAAAGGTGCTCAGTGCACAGATGTTCACAGCGCACATGCACACAGCCAGGACCCCAAGTATAAAATGAATACAGCCAGAGGAGAAAAGCTTTCCCATTCTGCAGCCTCCCATCACTCCAGATGAACACATTATCACATTCTGGGCAGGTGAGCAGACTGCTGTCCCATTGGAGCATCCCCAGTGTCCCACAGCAACAGAAGATCCCTGCTCTGATGATCAGTGCATCACCCAAAAACGTGCCCATGCTTCTCCTCCACGACAGAGGGCACCTGGGCAGAGTCAAAGACTTGGATGGGAAACATCAGACCCATACGGTCAGAAGGTGAAGCCCTGTGCACCCCTCCCATAAGGTCACCACTCTGGGTAACGTAAAGCTCTTCTTACAGAACAGAGCATTTCCACTGCATTTAAACAAACTAAAGGGAGAAGTTCCCAAGCTGCAAGTGTCTTTAAAAATGACTGTTCTGTTTAGAGAATAATTAGTGTCATTTCACAGTCAATTGGCACAAAAAAAAAAAGGATCGCTTACATCTTTAGGGTGCAAACACTCAGAAGACGCGTGGGAGCATTTCCTTAGGAATAAATTCCTGATTCAGTGACTGTGCTTGAAGTAACACATTAATAAAACCATCTCTTCCAGAGACACCCCCCAAGTGGCAGTGCTTTCCATCGTATGGAAAGGCAAAAGCAGCTCTGCTAGTGAGAGCTTTGAAAACACCACCAGCACCGCAGGCAGCCCCTCTAGATGTGCCACCAGCACAAGAAGCCTCAGCACTGAACGGCAGTGAGCTGGCAGCTGTCTCCAAAGCAAACTTTCAGTGACTGCAGTGAGTTTCCTTCTACGGTGTCACAAAGTGCTCCCTTACAGCTGCTGCCCCTCACTGAACTAAACATGTGATGCCACTGTCATCTGCAAGATCCACCTTCCATAACGCTGCTCGCGTCCTGCTGAGACGCGGTGCTGATTGCAAGGAAGACTAAGAGGTTATCTGGCACAATGTCAGGAGGAAGATGCTAACACTGTAGCTTTAAGATTAACTCTCCTGAATTAGCTTTGTGCTGCTGGAATGCCTGTGCTAGTCCTCTAGCACAACAGCATTTTCAAAGGGTACCCAGGCTATCCCGTATGCAGAGCTAGCAGATCTCACAAGCAGCATCTTAAAATAACCAAACAGATCCAGAAAGATAAAGGAGCTTCAAAGAACACAGTTTGAGGTAACTCTTCCTCTGAGCATACTCACGAAAGAGCATTCTGCACCCACTTCCTCAGCACAGGGCACCCTTTTGTTTCTGCTCTCTGCAGCATGGCTGTGAACGCTTCTAACTGCAGGCTGCTTTACAGAGTAAAGCCCAACACTACCAAATTCAAACACTGCCTTAAGATGAAATTTAAAGAGTGAAGCACACATCCCAGTACTGGTGACACAGCACAGACTATTGTTATTACCTGTTTTTACACCAAAAAAGTGCCATTTTTCTTCACGTCTCGGAGCTAAGTGTGGATCACCCCTTGGCTGCTTTGGAGAGATAAGAACAACAAGCAACCTGGGTGGAACCCAGCAGCTCTGCAACAGCAGAGAGCAGACTGCAGGAGGGCTGCTTCCACCTGCTGGAGATGGGGAATACTTGTGCAGTGTTCAGCAGACCTAGAGACCCTCCTGCCCGGAGAGAGGCAGTGGGACAGCGGTGTTTGGGGCAGCAGGGATGTTCTCTGGTTATCTGCACACTTGTTCTCACTTTTCAGCAGCACACAAGGAAGAATTTCATCTCTGCTTACTTCCCAGGCTGGTGAATACAGGGAAAACCAGGAGCTGAGGTTCGGCAGGGCCATTTCACAGAGCCCCACGCTGCTCCCAGAGCAGTGCCCAGGTGCTGCCAACACACGCAGCCCCGTGCCGCTCAGTCCTGGCACTCCACTCACCTCACATTCACTTTTTCCCTTTGCTCAATCAGGACGAGTGGAATATTGAAGCAATTCCCCCCAGCCACCAGCACTCAGCTTGCCCTTTTCCATCTTCACAAACACCTCTCTCATTGGAAACTGCGCTTAGGACAAGATTTGCAACAACCTCTTGGGCTGTGCCTGTTACCATGCTGGCTCAGCACCGCTCTGAGTCAACACCAGGAGCTGCGTTCCTCTCATCTGCAAACAGCTGTAAAGAAAAGGGCACTTCTGCTCAATTCCCTGACAATTAGGACTTTAATGATGCAGACATCATTCAGCTTCCAGTAACACAATCTCCTACTCTTGGCACTCTTTTCAAAAGCACAACTTGAAGAACATTCCATTTATAAGCAGCTTGCTGAGATCAGTGCTGCACTTCTGTTTCTGCATGGCTTGCCTCAAATACCTGTCCCAAGCCCCCGCACCTCACAGAAATACAAGTGTTTGAGTTGGTTTTAAGGGATGCAGTGAAAACGAAAAACATTTGAGTGCCAATCGCATTCCAGGCACTCCACACTGAGTCTCTGCTCCAAACAACCCTAGAACACGTGTACTGCAAAGCCAGGATTCATCATAAATCACTGTTATCTTAAGTTATCTCACATTTTTCTTCTAACTGAAGTTGTTTAGATTTTATCATCAGCCAATTAGAATAATTACATGCAAGCCTACTGCAGTAGATAACTGTAAAATGTAATACTTCTGAAGATACTTGCAGAGTTACCCATTCATTTAAATGCCAATGAAAGCCACATTCAAACTTCGGTATGCAAGCAACTTACACATCCTTTTTCAGCCCATAAAGACTATTCAGACTTTCACCATGTTTATATTGCTTTTTTCACCCGAATTTGACAACAGAGCCGTATATATAATCTCACCCACCTCTCTTGGATTCTGGTATGCAATGAAGCATAGGCTAACCCCTATCACAACCTGAATTCCTCAAGTCAACCTAAGGGAGCTCAATGCCACACTCTCTCTAAAGTCCTTATGGAAAAAAACACCAAACCCAACACCACCAGCAGCCCTGGATCTATTAATTGCCTGTGGTCAGCGAAGCAAGCAGAACAGCCATCGTAACTCTAAAGAGAAAAGATTGTACCATGAAAAGATGCAACTGACTCAACTTTTCTCATGTCAGCCACGCAAGCAGAATGACTTACTTGGATCTCGACTGCTGTACGGCCATCCTGAGGCAGGTAAAAAAGATGGCATTGGAGAACTTGCTCTGCTGTCATCCTCTACTTGCTGTGTAATGTGACGCACAGTTTCTTTGTTTTTCCTGTTCTTCCTGCGCCCCGTGGGCTGCCAGCCATCCCCCACTCCTTGCTCTGAGAAAGCGTTCTGTATTGCACTATCCTTGGCAGAATGCAGTTCATTCCCTCCATAATGAGAGGGAGAAACCTGTTCCTCTTTGATACGTAAAGACCCATAGCCCATGTCACTAGACCAAAGCGACTGGGACGAAACGTCTTCGTGGCTGTCAGTTTTTGGTTCCGGATCCTCCTTCCCATAACTGCTCCCTCCTTCGTGGCAGCTGGCGATAGCAGAATCTCCCGAAGAGTTTGCTGGACTCGTCCTCCGAGCCAGCCACGGCGATATGCTCCTGCCAGCCACCACTGCTGAGATCAGAGCGTCCGTGCTGCTGCTGGAGGGGGCTCCCAGCTCGTAGTCCACAAGGTCATCCGAGGCATCTGACTTGATGCTTATGTCCAGAGCTGCCTTGATGAAGTTGTGGCAGGCCTGCACGATATCCGTCATCTGCAGGTAGCTGGCAGCAGACATCACCTCGATGACGTTCCTGCTGGTCAGCGCTAGGTGTGCAGAATACATGAAGTCAATGATTGCCTTAAAGCCTTGTGCAGTGACAATGTCTAAGTGGGTGACCGTGGCCTGGTCGGAGGTTTTCTGTACCTGGCAGTACAGCGTTTTGAAGTAGCGACTGCTCCCGAGCAGAACGTTTTTGTGAGCCTTGAAGATCTTCCCCTCCACGATGATGCAGACGTCGCAAAGGATGCCGTGCTGCCGCTGCTCGTTGAGCTCCCGAAGCAGGTGCCGGTAGTGGGAGGCAATCTCCATATCTTCCTTTCGGTTATTCATTTGGAAGTCTTTGTGTTTCCTCTTCCACAAGTCCTGCAAGGAGAAGGAAACATCCAAACAAGTTCAGATCAATCCCAAACTGCACCACATTCAATAGCAGGTGCACCTTGAACATGCCCTGCAGAATACAAGAGTTGCCCAGAAAGGGTCCACCTTCATGATGTGGAGCATACTTCAAATAATTGTTGTTAAAAGGGACTAAATGTGAAGCTCAGTCCTACACCACCTCAAAATATCCCAGAGAAACATTTCCTTACGTTGTTACAGACCTGAAAGAAAACCTGTCTGGAGTTACTGGGGTAGAACAGCCGCTGATTGTCACTGTTTGGGTTCAGTGAGATTGGGTTTGGGCACATGAAACCATGCCGAAATCACTGAAACAGTATTTCCTCATGGAAAAAAGCATTATGAGAGCAGGAATAGCTGAAATCCCCCAAGAGCACAAGCTGACTGAAAGCAGCTACTGCCCTTGCTGAGGGGCTGTGAACTGCTCTCAAGTCAGAAAAGCAATAGGCAAAATCTGAGACCACGGATCACAACATTTCAAGTCCCCACCCAAACCAAACCAGCAATGGATCAGAGCTATGATATTAATTTCACTTGAAGCTCAACTACTTACAAGCACAACCCTTTACAACTTCGCAGTAAAACCTCCTGTTTCCCTGGCTTTGCATCCCCAAGTTTTCCCCACCAGCCTAAGATGCTGGGTGAAAAAATGCAATAAATCACAGCTTTTCTTCATAAGAGAGGAGCTCCAACCCTACAGTGGTGAGGGATAACTATTCCTTTCCTCCAAAAAGTTGAATTTGTCCCAGCATAAGAAGCTCCAGCAATGAAGCTGATATTGAGGCCCACATCTCAACACACAACTGTAAAACGTGTGTGTGCTTGGAGTGTCACCACGGGCAGGCACATCCTGGATTTAGGACACTGCTGACTGCTGATAAAACAAAATCCCTGTGAGAACACAACCCTGAGCTCTCCCAGTCCCAAAGGGTATGTGATCAAATATAAGTGCTGCCAACAAGGCTGAGCGAGTTTGCAGCAACTTTTCAACACACACACAGTTCACATCCACATTCAGTCCCATCTGTTCAAACCAAACAGCAGCAGTGGGCAGGCCTAGGGCAGCCACGATAGGGAAAGCTCACTGATGCATGCAGGAGGGTTTCCAGCACTGGGGAACACAGATATCCAAGATCCGTGCCCCTGTCTGTGCTATTAATACAACCTCCAGAAGCCAACAGCTGAGCCAACGCTGTTGGCTGGGGAACGAGCCCACAGAACACACATCCAGCATCTCCCTGCTAGAGCTCCACCTGACGATTCACAAGGTTGAGTTATGCAGCTGTTGCCTGCACAGACCTCCTCCGTTCTGTAGGAATGGGGCTGCCTCCTCAGCAGGGTCAGGAGTGCTAATTTGTGAGAGCAGCTGGTCTCTCATCACTGAAAGCCATTGGCTTCCATCAAAAAGGAAGGCCCATGCTCCTTCCTGCAACACCAACAGGCAGAACTGGGATTTATGTGCTTCAACTCTGTGCAGCTCTTCTGTAGAATTAAGCACAAAAGACATGAAGAAGCTGATCTTCACGTGAAGGTGGTCAATACAGTGTGGCTCTACACTATCCAAATGCTACTACACATGTAACATAGAGACCTACCCGGGGACGTCAGCTCTGGCCACCTCCATCTAGATACACAACCAAGAGTCAGAATTGAGGAGCAAGAACATGAAGAACTGATCTGTAAAATGGCCTTTGAAGGCCTGGAAAGGCCCTGTCAGACCCACGCAGCATAGATGCTCTCTAACCCATGCACTGAAGGTGGCTGCCACTGCTTCACAGCCACCTTCAGCTTTGGGAGAACCACCTACGAAGGCAGAGTGACAGTTCAGTTTTGTCTTTATTCCAGAAACCACTGCTGCATCTACTTTTAGGAGCTGAAGAGTCTGCTTTGCTCCCTCAGGAAATATGAATTGCCACGCAGGATCAAGTGAGTTGTCCATCATCAATCCTGCCTCCACCAGCTGCCGCAGCCACGTGGTGCTGAGGGAGATGCAAGACATCTCATAACACAGCCATGCAATGATCCCAAGGCTCCGTATCTGGCACTTCCTTTTGCTCTTCTTTCACAGGTAACAAAATCCAGGCTCCAAGATAGAATCTCCCTGGATCTGCTTGGAAAAAGAATTGTCTCCTACAAGGTAACTTTCTCTTCCTCAATTTAATACAGATTAGCATCTGGAATATCTGTCAATATCTTCATTGTGCTTTAATGCAACAACAGCTTTTCCTGCATTTCTTCTTTAATGTCCTGCAGCTAGAAATCACCCTGATTGCTTGAGATTTTCTTTCTTTACTACTTTAGATGTTCATGGAGCTTAGCTCAGTGCATGGCTGGGTTCCCCTTGCTGTTGACAGCAGCCTGTTTCAGATACACCTCATTCCCTGTTAAAGCTGCCTATGCCAGCAACCTGGATTAGGCATTTGTCTCCTTCTACCTTCGCTTTAGAGCAGAGCAGTTTGAGCAGCAGACTGACTAATCCACCGCTTCTGATGGATGAAGCGCTTGCTAGCTTGTTTATGAAATAGCTTCCCTCTGACTTAATTTCCTATCAAGAGATTTTTTACTAACCACAGAACAAAAAATAATAAAAGATTCCTCCCTGGCTTCCCTCCCGCCTGCTGACAGCAGACACCCTGCAGCCACGCAGCCCTGTGCATGCCCACATCCCCAAGGGCTGGGGACAAGAGCTGGAGGTGCCTTCTGGACAGGAAAGCAAAGCCATCTGACGTTCTAAAATAATAAAAAGAAGATAATAATGCATGTTAAAACAATGCGAAGATGCCCTGTGCAGATGATGACAACTCATCTTTGTTCCAAAGTACTTAAATCCTAGGTATTAAGAGAGGTGAATGGGGAAGACACCCACTGCAAAGAGCAGCAGCCCTCCACTGGGAGGAGGTTCTGTGTCAGCAGTTCTGAGTGTGCAAGGAAAGACGTGGAGTTTTATTGATTACCTGTGGACACAAATGCCTACATCCACCGTGGCAGCAATTGCTGCTGGGGATGTCTTGGTCCTCCCTGGCTAAAGGTCTGCCCCCTGCACACGTCGCCCCCCACCCAACATTTGTCACAGCCTTGTACCTTTTAAATGAGAGGTCTTTGGGGGAGAAAATTAAATACGCCTCAAATTCAGAGGAATTAATTAGTTTTCTGTCTACCCATGTCAAACGAGAACACCCGTTTAATGTCAAGGAGCACCAGGGAATTAATCCAAGTTAAATTTAAGGCAATTTGCTAGTAGTTAAAAATTCAGGAAGCTTCAAAACCCCACGCTCTTCTGTTCCAATTTCACACGCTGTTTTGTGGCCCCTTGGCTGGTGTCAGGCTTTTTTTTCCTCTTTTTCTTTTTTTGGTAAAAATGTTTATCTCCACTTACAAGACGCAGTGGAAGGGTTTCTTCAGAAAGGCAGTGCCCCCCAAGTCCTGCTGGCAGTGTAGCACAGACACTGCTCAGATTGCTGGAGATGGACCCCAACGTTCAACGCTACATTTTTTGCTTCATCTCAGGTCTCTTTAAGGCAGCGAAGGATCTCAAAGCTGAACACCTACTGGAATTATTCTGGCTTGGGCCTCTGGTGACAGCACACGGCCCAACACAGCTTTCCAAGAAGCCAATGAACCGTAAGAGCTCATCTGTAGGTTTTCCACTAAATAAATGGTAGGAGAGCAGGCTTTCTCCATAAGTCAATTTACAGAGAGTACCATAATTCTATTGCTTTCCTAGAAATAACTAGAAAAATCATCCCTAAACAAACAGCACTTGCATGTCAGAGCAAAAAGAACCAGCGAGCAGATTTAATCATCCCTTTCCTGCCAACTTCTGCCAAGATACAGGGCAGCTTTTTGTTTCTCATGTTGTCAAAGCTCTGGTCTTAAAGCAAGCATTAAGAATTTATACACCTTTTAACCCCAGCTGGAACGAACCTAGCTGTACAAACGCACCGTTTATGGAAAGTGTTTATTTTGCATTAGCAGTACAGTTGTTTGTACACGAAAATATCACCTGATGGCATAATAACAGTCTGAGCAAACAGAATATTCACTTAAAGTGAATTTCACCTCTGGCAAAAAGAAGAGCCACTGACGCTTACACAGCCAAGCTCTCCGCATACATACCTGGAATAAGTCCCCCGACCAAAATCTCTCAATTAAGGGGTTCAAACGAGTAGTGCCTTAAACTCAGCAAATTATTTCAATTTTGACCAAGAGCCACGGAGAAGAAACGCAGCACACAGATGAAAGCCTTCGCCATCCCATCCCTTGGGAAACAGCGGGGACAAAAATAAACTCCAAAGCGCTTCATTCCCTTCTCTCCGACAGAAAGCAGCAGGAAAAACGGACTACAGTTCTTCCTCAGCAATTGAGAGCCCTGTATGAGAGGAAAATATTTTTTGCTGTCTCACAAAAACAAGATTTTGAACCCCATGGCATTTAGCCTGGTGCCATTTTCTTAATGTAAGCTTCCACCCTTAGCACAGAGGGCTCTGGTTGGGGAGCACCAAGCAGCACGCTCCTCCAGCGGCTCCGTGCTCCCTGGGGAAAACAGGCCAACTGGAATCTCACCAAAAATGCGCTGTTTCCTCCCCCATTTCTCTCCAGAGAAAAAGAAAAACAGATTAAGGAGGAACTGAAATTCACTGGGAAGGTTTGCGATACAAAGGAAAGCCCACCGCCAAAAACCAAAAACAAACACACCCCACGGCTGCTTCCCCACGTCCTCCGTATCTCCACTCCCAAGACATTCCAACATTTTTTGAATTCCTCTCCAAAAGAGCTCTGCAAGGTGAGATTGGACTGACCTCCCCCTCGCACAAGGTTCTGTGCACGAGTTTCACTTTTACCCAATTAAAGACAACAGAAATACAGAGGATTCCTCCCATCTACGCACCCTGCGCTGGAGGGAAAAAAGAGAACAAAATCACAATGTAACCTTAATGGCTGAAAAGGACAGTGCCCTGTACTTGGAATATCCTTCCAAATGAGAGAGAAAATGGAAGAACTGGGACATCAGTGGGTCGTAACTCCCCGCAAAGACAGCACCTGAGTTCTTCAGAGGTGCAGCTCCCAGCTGAAGGGTTACCTCACAAGGGCCTTTGAAGAAGGGCACAGAGCTACTAGGATGGCTTTCATTTCCTTATACTGCGTCCTCCAAAACTGTATTTGTTTCGGTTTTATTCAAAGTAGGTAGAAGTAGCAGCTTATGAAAATGAACAGCTGCCACAAGAGAAATTCTTCTACTTTGATTCGAGAAATCAGCACGATGTTAAGTTGGTCCTATGTTTTTCAGTGAACTTAAACAAACAAAAAAAAAACCACAGGACACCTCACTGCCACCACCAACCCCACAGCTGCATTGCCTAGGTGCATTTTTACCATCAGATTTGAGCCCCTTCAATTCTCAGTGACTGCTGTTAACATCTGCCTGATGGGGATTCGTGAAAACATCTGTATTCAAGGCTAAGCTGGATGGGACTTTGAGCAACCTGGCCTAGAGGGAGGTGTCCCTGACCACTGCAGGGCATTGGAACCAGATTGTCTTAAAGGTCCCTTCCAACCCAAACCATTCTATGATTCTATGATTGAAGCCAATGCCACCCATGGCAGCAGCTCCTCTTGGCCATCTGTGCAGCAGGTAATGCCCCAGAGCCCACGAGCTGCAGCACTGCACTCCAGCACCTGCAGCACACAGCCAAGAGCTCACTCCCTGTTAAGTGTTGGTGCAGGTAAAGGGATTTCACCCCCATCTGTGTGGGTATAGAGTTTGTTAGGACATACAATATGTTTAAGACCACGCTTTCAGGCTGCAATTGCTTCTGCTGTGAAAATACACAGATCTAAATGCAATTAGGAACTAGAGGAAGGCCAGTTTCAGCAAGAGGAATAAGGACGTTCAGAAAGCTCCCAGCTCTTCATTCTGCTGCTACAGCTTGGCTTCTGCAACCTGAACAAGAACCAGAAGCAAAACCTAATCCTAACCCTGGTAAGCAGAACCCAGAACAACACAGCTATCATTAAATATCTCACATCCCACTCCACAGCTTTCGGACCTGTCAGACCACTGATCTGCTGGGCCAGCTCCAGCCTGCAGAACCTGTAGGCACAGAAACATAGCAGGACAACAGGACTGCTGAGGGTAGCTTAGAGAAATTCATTTATTAACCTTCATCAACTCCACAGTGCATGAAGAACTTCACGAGAAAATGAAAGCTGGGGAAAAAGTGTTGGCCTCCTCAGTGTGGAAGGAGAGCAATTAGAAAGCAGAATTCAAAAAAGAAAACCCACCAGAGATGTTGGTTTCTCTGTCGTGTTCTTAAATCAACAATTAGTGAAAAGATTTTTAGCGGTCTTTTAAGAGAAACTTAAATTAAAAAAAAAAAAAAGCAAAACCAAACAGAAAAAAACAATTACTGCTTACCAGTAACAAACTGGGTTCCAGCTCTGGTGCCTCTCCTGCAGCAGCTGAGGACATCAACAGTCTGAGGGCAGCACAGCAGTGCCCTGCTCTTGGCCTTCCAACAGCACTGGGGTGAACTCTTGTAGAATGACAGAGCTATAATAAAAGACAAACCCAGACATTATTAGCACTGAACAACAAGATCACTGACCAGCAGCAGTACAGGTTGAAGTCCTTCCCCCCCAGACTCATGTGTAAAAGGTCTATGTATGATTTAATGAACAGAAAGATGATGACTCAAATCATATCTACACATTAAAGGTAATTAAAGCCAGGTTACCTTCTTGCAGTAGTGTCAGCAAGTTACTTCTTACAAGTATGGGAAAAAATAATCTAATTTTGGATACTAAGACTTCAAACAGATCTACGAAACAACAGTGTTTCCTGTTTGGTAGCTTTTGAAAACATTCTCACTTTAATGACTTTTCAAAGAGACATCCGTGGCCCAAGGGGCACTGATTCACCTTATGTGACCTGTCAAATACTGGGGCTGAAAGCTGCCAATGGAGCTCCTGACAAAACCCGTGTTTGCAAAGGAATGCTCAGGATGTTCCTCTTGGAACACGGGAGGAACAGCTCCTGTGGCTGATGCCATTCCAGGTTATGAGGCAAAACAATCCCCAGATTTTGAAAATCTGTCGCAAAGAAAACACCAGAAAATAGAAATGAAGAAAGCTTTTCCACTACGAGCTAATGTCATTATGAATGGCCAAATAATGAATCTAATAAGCAAATGAAGCAAAAAGGAAGAGCCAAGCATTTTTATGGCAACGAGCAGAACTGTGAAAATCTTGAGACAAATACACAAATATAACCCAATTCGAGCAAATACCACTGACTTTGTTCTCAATCTCTATTTCTGACTGCCAAGTCTTGCCTCTGCCTAATTCTGATTGCTTCTCCATTGCAGTTGTGTTGGCTGGCTCTTGACAGTGCTTTTATTTAGGCAGTTACAGAGGGGAAAAAAGCAAGAAGAGCAAGGAGGGCACAACCAACACTGACGTGTGGGAAACGACCCCGTTAGTGCATTATGAAATTAATCTGCACTTTCACTCAGACTTGGGATCGCTACAGTCCCCATTTACTGCCTGTCCCACGTAAGCCAGAATAGTCTGGTAAACACAGCAAAGCTGAGACCTCTCCTATTTTGTACTGCTCCTCCCTTCCCTTTGCCCCGCATTCTGCACCTGTTTTCCACGTCTCATGGAAGGGACAAAACCTAGTGATGGTGATTAATGGAGGCAGCCCCACCATTAGGTAGGAGCAGAACAGCAGCCATAGGTATTTCTCTAACCTATACACTGGGCTCCACTTCTAAACCAGCTTTTGTTATCAATTTCAAGCCAAATTTTATTTACAACCTGGAAGCCTTACTAACAAGGCACCCTCTGGATACTCTCTTCCCATTACCACATGACAGCAATATCTTTGGATGCTCTGAACTTACCACTATTTGGGTCCTTTCTGTTAGTGAAGCAAAGCGCCGCGATGTTTCACAGCTGCATGGTGCATGGTTTGGTGGGGGAAGGAAGATGGTAAGGAGCTCCACGAGGTTCTTCAGATGTCCTGTGTTTGGGAATGGAAAGAACGGGAAGGAAAAGTGAAAATCTACACTAACGTAAAGCAAAATAGAATTGTCACTTAATTACAAGCAATAGGTAAAGCAATGCTTAAAAGACATTTTCCCAGCTCAAATGTGAAACATTCTGAAATATTTACACAACTACGAGCACGGAAAGCGAGTTAGCTCCTGCATTAAGTTGGAGTTCAACATCAGATTTTAACTGACAACTTCTGGCCACGCTTCCAGAGCGACGCGCTCTGAGGAACTGTGCAGAAAACACCACTTCCTCAAGCTGCTTGAAGATGTCCCATCGATGTTGTGTGTTCTAATTAGCAGCATAAAGATTTAATTAGCGTTGATACAACAACTGCGACACACACCCTTCGCAGGGGGTTAATGTTAACCCGACCTCACTGTTACAGCCATTCCCACCGCCACCCCAAAACCAAACTATTTGCCTGAGGTTACAGAGAAACCCTGCACTGCACAGAACGGAGACATCTGAATTCTATTCCTGCTCATCTCTGCTGAATCACAGCCTCCGAAAGGCAGCGCCGTGCCTGAGCCACAGGGCAGCACACACGGCCACAGAGCACACAGCTGCCTCTTCCTCTTTACATACAGCCAAACGTTCTGAAGAAAACCCACAGAGCTGTAGAAAAAGACACAAGTGCCCACCAGAAAAGCAATGCAGGCAGAAAGAACACATTCCAATTGTTAGCTAATGCAGCTTTCTGAAAGGGCACCGTGCGCACACCTCTCTGCACACACGGAGGAAACACGGCGTGGAAATATCCACGTGCTTCCCTCATCCATCTCACCTCAGCTTCCAGCTCTGCCCCTCCATCCCCGGCTGTGTGGGGCACAGCACAGAACAGCCAATGGCAAAGCAAGCACTGAGGTTCAAGAGGTCCGGTGACACCAGAGAGGTAAGAATTCAGCTGTCTGTCTGTCTGCTCCTCCGACAGCCCAACGGCTGGACCAGCAGAGCTTACCTGTCCCAGTGCCACTGACTCCTGCAAGAGCTGAGCTCCTGCTCACAGTGCAGTCACGAAAATAACCGAAGCAAAAGACGTCACGTTTGTGTCTCTGTTACCCAAAACCCAACATAAAAAGCACCGGAGAAAAAGAGGGTTAAGGCACGTCATGTTGGGAATTACCCTGCTGGGAGCTTCCCCCAAAATGCTCTTGTTGGGTTTCTGGCTTTTTCGTGAGGGGATCTTTGCTAAAACTCCCAAACCCAGAACGTATAAAGGGTGGAGGGAAAGGAGGAAGAATCGCGGGGTGATTTTAAAAGGGAAGTGTGGGGGGGAGCTGGGGGAAAGGGCACCTAAAAGAGAGAATAGAGACACAGGATTCGGGACCACACCGGCAGATAACACACGCGGTGCTCTGCAGCTTTTGTGCCTGTGGTTCCTGGTACAGCACTCAGTGCCTTGGGCAGGCGTCCCTTCCACATTTTCAGTGTCAACCTGATCTTTTTTCCTCCCCACCCCGTAACAGTTGATCAAACCCAGAAGAGGAACGAAGGCAGGACAGACACATGGCTGTGGGAAGGAACAGCAGTGAGCTGCTCTTGTGCACCTCATCCTCCTGCACTATGAGCAGCACTTTAGGAGCACTGCATCCCGATTACCTCTTTTATCAGGATTTAATTAGTTGGTGTCAGGTTTGGGTATTTTAAGTGCTAATGACCAACACAGACCATTGATTCTTCTGTTTCAGAGCACTGGTGAGAAAGGCATTTCCTCCAGAGGTATATTAGTACAAAAGGTGTGAGTTCTGTCAGTGTCTTCATCCTGAAATACTAACCACAAGTTGAGAAATATAAGAAGTAGCTCGGGTGGAACAGGGACTCTGAATACAAGAAGACGACAAAAATGATGGAAGGCAGCTATGGATTTCAGTGAACACAGGTACAAACATATTCCTTAATATGTAAAACCCCGCTCACTTTTCTAAGTAGGGTTCTTAAGCAGCTAAGTTCTTGGCATGAGCTCCAACATTCTTGTTACTAAGTTTATTTAATCCACACATAAGCCAGTGGCTGTGTTTGTGGAATATTTCTGAGGTCCTGTGTCCTCCCTGCTTTACAGAAGACCCCACCTCAGCTCTGCCACACAGCAAAAGTCAGGCAACATGCAATGTGTGCAGGATGACCAACGTGACGGAGGCAGTCAGGCTGCAGAGCACGGCAGCAGGACTGGCTCTCAGCTGCCAGCTACCTGCAAAGCTACACTGCTCCAATGCCTGCGTGTGTCCTCACCTCTATGCAACCCAACACCTCCAAGTGGAAGGCCTTTCCATCTCATTAGAATTGCTGTCCAGGACCGTGACCTGCCTGCAGCGCACAGGAGGCACTCAGCACCAACGTTTCACGAGCAGCCAAAACACAACCTGATGTTTCTTGAACATACTTGAAGAAAAGAAAGCTGAAGGAACTGCTCAGGGAATGGCTGCTCGTTTGTGAGGAGGTGCAGTGAGGACCTCAGGCTGCACTGCATTAACAAAGAGCATCTTTAGCATATCTGTGATTTCTCATCAACATACTCCACAGTGTTTTAGGAGAGGAGAGTGAAGAAGGCATCCCTGCTCCACAGAAGCAGCTGATGGAGCCCAGCACTCCACAAACAGCTATGGGATGGGATGGGTCCCAAGAGGAAGACAGCTCTTGGGGCAAAAAAGAGGAAAACCCAACAGCAGTTCAGGGTAAGGGGCTGCAAATGCAAAGGTGCCACTTGGAGAAAACAAGAGGGAGGAATAAAGAGATGTTCTGAAGGAATAAAGTGGAACTCTAACCCCAGGGTTCTCACTGTGCCATTGTCCTCACCTCCCTCCACCTCCATCCCCCAGCACCCTTCACCTTCTGGGCACTGTAAGCCCCAAATATCCCACACACACAGCACAGGTGAGCCGTGTGCTGACTCAGGCAGGAGTAACAATACAACAAGTGCAAAAAGAGAACAAGCACAGAATTAACCCCTCCTGCAAAGTGTCCGATGCTCTGCGCAATGGACACAACCTGCTGGCTGCTGGGAATCACAACGTGTGCATGGGATGAGCACAACAGCTGCAGGTCGCTCTGCAGTGACAAACCAAGCCCTCTTTTCACCCCTTTGTTTGGCATTAAGTTAGAAACCCCCCTGTGAACAGCAGCAAAAAAATAATTAACAAACAACCAAACAACCATGAATGGTTTTTAGTAATTTAAGAGGAGTCCAGAGAGCATGACAGAGTGCTCTGGCAGGCACCAAGAGCAGCACAAAAAGGGAAAAAGTGCTGGGAAAAGCTGGGCTGATGTGCTGCGGTCCCGCTGGGTGGGTGTCAGCCTGCAGCCGTGCTGCAGGACAGGAAACTTCGCTCAGGAACCGCAGAAACAGATCTGCAAAGAAATGATCAGTGCGAGAGGAGAGAGCAGGCAGCCAGATTTGGTTGAGGAGTATCGGAGGCAAAGCAGCCGGACTGCCAGCAGGTAACAGAGCTTTCATTTCTGTGCAGAGCTGGGGGTGCTAAACTGGGTTTCCTCTGAGCGCTCCGAGTTAGAAAAAATAAAAACCAACATTAAAAAAAGAAAAAACCCTCCCTCAAAGAACATCTCCTCTGTCGTACGGCTGTCCCAGAAAACAAAGACCAGGGGGAAAAAGTGGCCCATTTTCCTCCTCCAAGAACCCCACGTACAGGTCATGTTTTCAAAGCCTGAATCCTGCGTGCTTTCGAAGGCAGCAGCATTTAAAATATACAAATAACCGCTCAGCATCAGAAGGATCAGAACATCCTCGTTGGGTTCTTTTTGGTGCTGCGCTACGACCGATTCCATGAGAGCGATCGCGTGAGCTCCGCCAGCCCCCAGAACAGCACCAGAAAGCCACGATCCCACAGTGAAAGCACTGTGACTAACGATACACCCCACCCTTGGTCAGTTTGTGCTTTTTTTCCCCCACCCCAGCACGAAGGATTTCCCAACACAAAACTTGACAAACAGCGAGGGAACCCGGGCAGGATTGCCACGGGAAAGTCGCTATCTGTTTGCCATTAAAAGCTGCTGTAAGAGACAAGAGGTGTGGGTGCAAGTGGGAGAGCTGTGTGAGTTCATCCATCGCTCTTCCTGGGCAACATCAGCTCTTCGTGGGGAAATAAAAGGAAAAGCACTCCCTCACCTCTTCCTCCCTCACCTTTTCGCGAGATGCACGCCATGCAAGAACAGCAGAGCAGCTCCGAGCGCAGCACCGCACTCATAATGAATACTTTATGGAGTTCAGAGCCGGGACCCGGACCGGATCGAACTGCCACCGAAATGCAGACGCACAACTCGAGTGCAGGTGCTGCCCGCAAAGCACGCAGCTCCCAGCCGGCACCGCCGCAAACAATGCCGCCCGTCGCCCGGCGTGCCAAGTGCATCGCAGCCACCGCACAACCAAACAGCGTCGGGAATCCATCCCGAACTGTTCAAGTGCCCCTTTGTTCGTCCTCCCGTGGTCAGGTGAGAACCCAGAGATACAGCGTTGGGGCAGAAGGCTCCTCCCGGCCCTATAGCTGTCAGTGGGGGCACTGACACAAAGGGGCCGCGGCGGCCGGGGGGCACTTTGTGTGGGGTGGGGGCAGAGCAGAGGGCACCGCACTTGTTACAGCCCCACGGGGGCACCCACAGCCCTCACGGGAGCGGGGATCGGCTTTGGGGTTTGTTTGCTTTTTCCCCTAAGGGTGTTGTTATTATTGCGTGTTGTCATTATCTCTAAAAGAGGGTCACTTCCCCCATGTCAGCCCGCAATTAAAATGGAGGCGCTGCGAGCCGGGCTTTAGGGGGAGACAATAACCCAAAACGGGGCTGGATGAAGGAAAAACAATAATAAATAAATAAAATAAAAATAGGGAGGGGGGAATGGGGGAGGAGAGATGAAAAAAGGGGGGAAAAAGAAAGAAAAAAAAAGGGAGGGAAGAGGAGGAAAAAAAAGGGGGGGGGGGGGGAAGAGAAGGGGAAAAAAAAAAAAAAAAAGAGGGGAAAAAAAGGGGGAAACAGAGGGGGGAAAAAAGAGAGGCGGAGGGACGCGGGGAGCCCCGCAGCACCGTTACCTCATCCCTCCGAGCGGCAGTTCGGGGCTCCCGACAAACTCTCGCTCCAACTTGTGCGGCTCCGGGGGCGGCGGGGCCCCGCGCGGGGCTCCGGGGCGGCCGTGCCGAGTTGCCCCCCCTCCCCCCCCCCCCCCCCGCACCGCGCTGCCTCGAGCCGGGCGGGTGTTGACGCAGCAGAAATTACCAGCTGGAAAATTCCCCTTTTGGAGGTTACGGGGAAGGGGGGGGGGGGGGGGGTTGTGGGAAGGGGGGGGCGGGAGGAGGAGGGAGGGAGGAGGGAGAGGGGGAGGGCCGGGGGGTTAAACCCTGCCCCCCCCCCCCCCCCCCATACACACGCTGTATGTGGAACCCCCCCATCCCGCAGTCACCCCCTGAGGTGAGCCTCCACCCCCCCCCCCCCCCCCCCCCCTCCCGCGGGGATCGATCGCGATGGAGCGCTGCGATAGGGGGATAACGGTGGTAATAGGGAGGAAAGGAGGGGGTTGGGGAAAGCGGGGCGCCCGCTGAGGGGGGGCGGCCATGACGGCCCCCATCGCCTCAGGGCGGGGCGCGCGCTTACCTGGGCCCCATGGAGAGGAGGAGGAGGAGGAGGAGGAGGAGGAGGAAGGAGCGGCCGCGCTCCCTCGGTCACTCCGCGCCTCAGCCTCCCCCCGGCGGGAGGGAAGGGGAAGGGGGAGGGGGGGTGAGGGGGGTGAAGTCGGATGAGGGAGTGAGGGAAAAGGGGGGGGGAAAGGGGGGGCAGCCGGGCGCGCTCCCGCCGCTCCCTCGGGCGCGCGGAGGGTGGGGG